>NC_142641.1:27515000-28765000 GCF_053813885.1 Theobroma cacao
CATGGCTCCCATACAAAAACCTGAAAGGCCAGCACCGTAGTGCCCAATGAGGAGCACTACTTCACCAATTGGAAAACAAGGAAAAAAATATACAAGTCAGTAGAACCGTGGCATCTGTGATCTAACGTGCATTATTAAAGTGCAGCCAATCGAGAAATGAGTCTTTAGGAATTTTTAGAGGTTATAAATAGATGATTTTTAGCAGCTAAGAAAGGAGGTTGGGAAAGTGAATGAACAACAAGGTTTGAGAGAAGAGAAAATGGTTCTTAGACAAGGGAAACAAGAAGAAGTTGGAGGCAACTGAAGATCAATAATTGAAAGAGTCTTTGATATTCCTATTACTATTCAATTCATTGTTGTTCTTTTGCTGTAGAAATAATCTTTTCTTTTGAAATGATTATGTATGCTGTAGAAATAATGATAAACTAAATTTGCTTTCTAGGACTATGGGTTATTTCATTATGTAGTTTGAAGATATGATTTTTCTTTGCTTAGTATTAAGGGATGATGTATGGTTTATTCAATTCTGTACTTTTGCCTATTCAGGAAACTGTGAGAAATGGACCTCCTAATAAGGTGATTTCATAAATAACCACCCATATAAAGTTATCTGTTTTTAGCCAAAAAAAAGCATGAGTAGACCAAAATGCCCTTAAAAACATCATTTCAAATTAAGGTCTCGATATTTCCTTCCCGTTAGAGAGAAAATAGAAATAAATGCTCAACTATTTGAGCTTGATCATCTTTCTCTCTCACATCTCTGAACTGTCTTAACTCTGTCAACTTTCTGTTAAGCACCATCATTATTAGCTTTCTCAGCTCTCTGAACTGTATGAGCTCTGTCAACTCTCTGTTGAGCACCATCGTCATCGGGTTGTGATCTATCTCTTGACATCTAACTATATTGTCGTAGATTAATAAACCTTATAGCAGAGATGACATCAAGGTATGTTATTGGGTTTATTGCTGCAACACTTAAATTTTTGAAACATTTGGTGTAAATTAAAACATGGATTAGAAACGTTGCCCAAAGTTGTTACACGCCATGCATCTATAACATGTGTTAGCATTATTTTATCGTGTCACGACATTGGTTATTTTAAGGCAGTTTGTGTAACGAGCTAGTAATTACACTGATTGGCATGTCACACGCTATGGGTATTTTAGGCCAGTTCATGTAAGGACACAGCAATTATAGTGATTGGCATGTCAGCGTTGGTGTATTACAACATTTTATGTTATATGCATGGCGTGTTACACCATTTTACGTTATATGCATGGCGTGTTACAACATTGTACGTTATATGCATGGCATGTTACAACATTTTACGTTATATGCATGGTGTGTTACAACATTTTACGTTATGCAATGTGTTAAATGATTGACAAATTATTGTTGTTTTCAAAATTTCAATGGGGTTACAATTTTGCGACTTGTGATAAGACACGGTGGTTAGTGGGTGGATGGCATGTACAAGGGTGGTGAGTCACGAATGCTGGGGTTTAGGAGTGATTTATCATTTGTAGGATTGATGAAGCTGGTTGAAGATGTTATTAGGGTAAACTCAAAAATTGACGAGATTGAGTTACATGCATTGATCAGTACACTTGGAGAGCTATCACGGCCAATTATCAAGGACGATGAGGATGTTGCATTAATTCTGCTAGACCAGAGGAATGTTCCGACTGTGTATGTCAGCATTAAGGGACACAGAACAAATGTTATTGTCCTGACCCGATTTTCGAGCCTTGACTAGTGCATGGACCCAATGAGTATAGCCCACCAAGCCCAAGCAAGCCTACTTATAGAATCCTGCTCATCATTCCATCAAATATTCTTAAAGTCACCTTTCTTACTTCCAATCTATAAGAACCTAATTAATATGCTATAGCAATCAAAACTGCATTTCACATTAACCCAATTAATGTTAATGTCATGACCCAGAACCTCCATCAGGCCCATGACAATCGCCACGACGTCCCGATTGATACTCATTACCCGAAATACCAATCAAAACCCCACAAGGCTTACATATCAGTTTTAAACAATTTTCAATCGTTTCCGGCTCAAGTAAATCAAAAGACAAAAATATAGTATTTTTATATAAAACAATATTTATAGAAACACGTGTAAGTAATCTTTTGTAACTTAGAAGTAAAATAAATTCATACATACAATAATTTACAAAGTTATAATGTACAATAATAATTACAATGACAAGTGGCCCATAAATACACTAAGTGTTGGTGATAGTAACCTACTGTCTGTGTGATAGAGGGGTCAACTGGAATCCTCGACAAAATCGGGTATCTACAAGCTACCACAGGCCTGAAATATTTGAAAATGAGGTGGGTGAGATTTTGCAATCCCAATGAGTAAACAGACATTATCATAAATATCTAAAGGCGAGTAACATGGAGGCAAGTTTAAACAACAAATTACAAACCATTTCATAAGGTTTTCAATTAATTTCTTAAACCATAAAATATTTGTAATTTACCAAAACAATTGTTAAGGCTTATAACTTTTATTAAAAACAGAGCTCAAGCCAAAACTAGTCCTCGGGGGTACCTTGGTCGAGGCATCTAATCTAGTCTGCCAAAATTGTTAAGATATTTACATGTTAAGCACATGTTAGTTTTGAAAACAAGCCGTTCCTTGGCGTTGGCCGAGTTACACATTTACGTGGGGGTTCGACGTGAAGTGAGCTCTAACACTACCTCGGGAGTTACCTTCTCACCTCGACAACCGGAGTAACTATATAATTGGGTTTACCGTGCCCCTCTAATAGGCAGTCCATGGAAACCCGTCACTGCAGTGACTAAACCCATCAATTTTAATAAAATTTTGATAGTATAACGTGACTTTTATTTATTTACCCAGCTTGCATAGTAAAAGACAGCTTACATAAATTCCCAATGCAATTATAAAATATAGCCACATATACTCATATATCATAAGCCATTCATAGGAAAATATATTTTTCAAGACAATTGGCAGCCTCCAATTACTCAATTTTATAATAAAAAATTTCTTATTTCAGAAAATCATGACAATATATTTATTTCTCACATTTATTTCTAAAACATCAAAAATCCCATTTTATTCTCATTTTTGTTTCATAAAATCCATGAAGAGATTTTAAAAATAAACTCTAGATAATTTACAATAATAATAGGTATACTCACCGTTTGTACAAATTAAATGCTTTCTAGGTGCCCCGATTACTGTTTGTTAGGTACGACTTCCTTACCTTTATCGGAAGGCTCTCCTCCTAGACATATTGCAAAAATTTCACAATTTACCACATTAATGCTAACTCACTATATAATTGACTTAAATCCTATCCTAATGCATGGTATGAAATGCAATAGCCTAAAATGGCTTAAACGCGGTATTAACATATTTTTGGCACTTTACCCGATAAATTGCTAACGTGCTCTATTTTAGCTCTAAATTGTCCCATTTTCTCTCCAACATTTCTAACCATTAAATATCAGCCAATAATCCTCTAAAATCACCAAAATCAGCTCACTTTTCTCCTTGAAAAATTTGACCAAAAATGGGACATTAACTAGGTAAATTTTCCACTTTGTTTTTCTATCACATTTAACCATTTTTCATCATTTTCTCTTCATTTCTCTTAGAATAAAAATCAGTTCTTCATCATTGTACATCATTGAAGATTCGGCCAAGGGTGGGTATTGTGAAAATTTCATGCTTTCTTGCCCAATTTGATTTCTATACACATTTAACTAACTAAAACTATCAATTTAACTAAAAATCAAAACATAAGAATTTCAAATTCCTCCCCCTTGAAATTCAGCCAGCCCTTGGTATCACTTTTTTATCTCTCTCTTCAAGCATGCTAAATGGAAATAAAGGCATAAGAAAGGTAGAAATCAAGCTAAAGTCGAAAAATCTTACCGTTAGAAGCGTAAATGAACGAAAAACACGATTTCCCCTTTGAATTTTCTAGTTTTCCTTTGGTTTTTCTCTTTTCTTCCTTTCCTCTCAATTTTCTCTCTTGTTCTCTCCTTATGGCCGGCCATCACCTGATGTGGGGTTTAAATGGGTTGACTTTCCTTTAAAAAAATATTAAATCATAAAAAAGTGCCATGTGTCACTTTCCCATTGGCCCGTTTTTAAAATTTCATCTTTTAAACTTCTATTTTTCACCACTTAGAATGCCATAGTTATTCATACAAAAAAAAAAATAAATCCTATAATTTTGACAAGTTTTGGGTGGTGAAAATTGCAGTTTTTACCCCGAGGCGACAAAATTAACGTTTTGCCCTTATATTTCGAAAATTGCCGAAATTGAAATTTTTCACTTCCTATCATTAAATTATACTCTAAATAGTTAATCTTGGTAAAAAATTTCACTCCATGATCAAATTATTATCTTAGGTGGCAAAATGATGATTTTACCCCTGAACATCAAAATTTTCAATTTTTCCCCAAATGAACCCTCAAACTTCGAACAATCATTTTTAGTCATTCCTGGTTTGTAAAATATTAAATTTCATCCTACGATTCCTATTTGAACTAGTTCGAGGTTAAATCAACTCAAGTGTACCGTTAGGTACAATATCGGGTTTCGTCTATTCTTAGAGACTTTCCTAGTGTAATAACATGCTACTCAGTGCATGTATGTCATGACATGTGTTTATAGGGTCGGGTTTTACAGTTAACCATTGCCACTCATGGTGGCTTACCAATCAAAATATACATATATGCTCTAAGGCTTGCATTTTAGTTCTTTACATCACATGTACCTATTTACAAACAAAATGACTTTGGATTTCCAGCGGAATGACCAAGGTGAAGGGACGGCTACTGAATGCCAACATACCTACCAAAGAGACGAAACTATGTGGACACCTCAGCCTAGGTTCCAACTGCCTCCTAATTTGAAAACATGAAGTTGAAAATAGTGAGTGAACATAAGAAGGGAACAAGCAACGATAAGAAAAGTTGATAATCATGATACAACTTAGTTCAAGTTCTTATTAAAATCCCTACATTAAACCCTTGGTTTTTAAATCATTTAATGATGAAGGAACCATATTCAGCATGAAATTGGAAAGAGAGGAAATTTTCAGCAATCATCCAAGCAAGGTACTATAAATAGAATGTTTCTCGCTGTAATAAAATCAATTTACAAGTAAATGGGAAATTTTCAAGATTCATCATGCCTTATAATCACGTGTTATAATAATGATCTTTCTATTGCGTATACATATACTTAAGCATATACCAATTAGTATACCACTACATCTTATCCAGCTCATGTGCATCCCCCCACATCGTGCACATAGCCAGACACCCCATCACACCCAACTCACGTGCATTCCCCCATATCGTGCACATAGCCGAACACCCTATCTCACCCAGCTCGTGTGCATCCCCTTACATCATGCACAGTTAATGCCATCATGTACATCCCCCCACATCGTGCACAGGGCAGTATCACCATCCATCTCCCTCACCACCGTCATCATCGACAAGTGCACACTTATCCTGCACATGCATGGTTGCATTTGTCACACAATGGTACCATTTATGACATAGTATATATATATATATATATATATATATATATATCAACATTATACAGAAACATATGAATTCATCACACTATCCATTTCATAACATAAAAACATTTCACAAGGGCTTGTTCCCGTGCGAGTTTTGAAGATAAAACTAATAAAATGCTTTAGGGGATTCAATCAAACATACATGCGTATATCCAAAAACCTTTTTAATGCAAGTTCACTCGCCGATACTTGTTGAACCTTTAATCGACTCTAACTTCCCTAATGGTCCAAATTGGGCTGAGGGGCTTTGTTGGAACCTATCACGTACAAAAACATCACAACCAATCCAATTTACATTAATATCACTCCAAAAGTTGTTTCCTAATTCAAGCTTCAATAGCCCTTCCTATCTACCTTCCAATTACCATTTGATTGGCTATTCCATTTCTCTACTTTAGTAACACTAGAAATAGATAAACAGTTTCAGCAAATAACACAACTCATAACTCAAATTACTAGCCATCATCAATAACTTAAAACCAATCCTAATTCATCACTCACTTTGATGGATGGTAATGAAATTTCTTCCCAAGAGTCCTCATGCTATCATGAAACCTCTCTTTCTCTCTCTACAAAGTTTAGCTGGTGAGAGAAAGTATTAAAGAAAGACTTTTAAGGGTTTGTTTAAAGTGAAGGAGTAAAGGAGTATGAAAAACCTTACAATAGGATGTGTAAAGCATGAAAATTGAGGTTAGTTTGAGAGAGTGATGGAAGCTTGAGAGAAACTTTCATGGAAGAGGAGAAAAACGTGAGATGGGAGGAGGAGGAAGAAGAAGAAGTTGTAGGAGAATTGTGGAAGCTGCTGGAAAAGATGAGATCTTTATAGTTAAAGCTTATCTAATTTCTCATGCAATTACAATAATGCCTTTAACAAGGCCATTTGTCTTCCTCATTTTCTTGTGCAATCTTTTTACTCTTTTGACATTGGGAAAAGGTCCAAAATCCTCTAAAATAGGTCCCTTAAGTAGCCCCCAAAAATCCTAGCTTCAAAAATTCCCTAAACTTGTTATTTATGAAAATTACGGTGAGGGTCGCGGCTCTCAATTTCTAGCACTGCGGCGCTCAAATGTTTTGTCCAAATCTATTCTTTTGGCACAGTACTTTCAATTTGACAAGGATTTTGACCACCTTCCCGTCAAAATTGGGTAAAGTGGTAAACATCAAAGTTGTATCCCCACTTCTTATCTTTCTAATGGTCTAAAAATCATGTTATTTGGACTTTTGTAGTGGGATATATTCTTGAAAAACTGAAACATATGCAAATAGAGCAACAGCCCACTATGCACCTTTCTTCACCAATTGAAATTATTTTTTAACCCTACTCCTATAACGACATAAAATAATTATAAGTAACGTAAAACTAGCATCATTAGCTCAAATTAAATCTTTAAACATAAGTTCTATCTCAAGTTACATGTTTATGAAGGTCGATGTTTCACAGTTATGTCACATGAAGAAGCTGAACAACATGGTAATCAACTCAATTAAAATGAGATATACAATGCTTCCCATATACCACAACATTCGGTCTGTAACCCACAAAAATGGTAATTGACGTATGCACAAGAGTTTGTGTAGCCCGGTAGATACACGACATTCACAAAATAATTGGTTGCACAATTCTAATCAGGATGTGCATTGAACCAATTAGTTACTTGTGTCCAACAAATGCAACGATCAAGTGAAACTGTACAGGGTGTAATGGCATTTTCAAATGAGAATGCAACACTTGAGGACAACATTACGACGTTGGAGGGTGACATTGTGATGCTCGAGGATAATGCTACATCTGATGAGGGAAATGAGGATTTGTTCCCTACCGGTGAAGATAAATTTGATGACAATTCGGATGATGGGCCTAATGAATGGCATGATGAGAGTTCAAATGGTGACTGGCTTTATGACAGTGACATTCCAATTTGCAATAATGTTGAAGGTGAAACAGAACCTGTTAGAGGTGTTGATGTAGGAGATGTTCAGTGTGATGACCCCATATACAATAACCCCATCGCTGATGAGAACGAGATTCGTTCCCCTGATACATTGCTCCATGAAAGTTATTAGGAAAGGGGAAATGTAGGGATATCTCGTAGGTGGGTAATTTCAGGTGCAAAAAGGTTCGCCTTCCAAACAATTACAATCGAGAAGTCAACATGTGCCAATGATCGCTTATAGAAAGGAAGAATATTTTCCTTGAAGGCCTAGTTGAAACAAGCTTTGAACATGTTGGCTCTAAAAAAGCAGTTTGGGATAAGAGTAAAAAGGTCATGTAAAGCTCGTTATGAGGTTGGCTACAAATACAAGGCATGCAAGTTTAGTGTGCGTGCAATGAAGTTACTTGAAGGAGAAGAATATTGGCAAGTTCGGACGTTTCACAAAGTACACATGTTTACTGTCAATGGTTTGCAAGGGCGATTTGCAACTAAGAGTGAGAAGATAATTGGTGAACTTATGTCCCACAAGCTTCAGGCTAATGGAGTAGCATTGAGACCTAAAGACATAATTAGTGAGATGAGGGTTCAATGGGGATTGGAATGCTTGTTTGGTAAGGCCTGGCAAGCGAAGGAGTATACGGAGAGGCTTGTTTTTGATCCCCCGGAGGAGTCATTTCAGCTACTACCCTCGTATTTTTATATGTTGGAAAAAGAAAATCTCAGCATAGTCACTGTAGTGGCTACTGATGAGGCAGAAAGATTCAAATATTATTTTTGGGCATACGGGGCTTGTATTTTGGAGTTTATGGATGTAATGAGTCTTATGGTTGTAATTGATGTGACATATTTGAAAGGTAGGTTCAAGGGTGTTCTGTTTGTCGCTGAATGCAAAGATGCGAATGAGTGCATATATCTAGTTGCGTTTGGCATCGGCCATATTGAGGACGAAGACTCGTGGACGTGGTTTCTTAGCAAGCTGCGTGATGTGGTTGGTTGTCTTGAAAACACTATGTTCATTTTTTATCAAAATCTCAACATTAAGAAAGCAATCCAAAATGCATACCCAGAAGCGCACCGCGGTTTATGCAGGTACCACTTGAAGACAAACTTTAAAAACAAATTCAAGCGCGACAACGTTTCTATGATTTTCACCCTTGCTCGAGATTGCTATAAGCTTTTTGATTTCAACAGACATATGAACCAGCTCAAGTAGATTCACGCAGAAGCCCATGCTGACCTTATGAGAATAGGCCCTGAGAGATGGGCACTTGCCTATTCACTGGCAAGGCGATACCAAATGATGACATCCAACATTGCGGAATGTGTTAACTCATGCTTGAAGCATGCAAGACAAATGCCAATCATTGTTTTGATCGAGTTCATCAGAGACATGTTCCAGCGTTGGTTCCATGATTGATATGAAGAGGCCGTCAAGGTGACCACGCCCCTCAGCCCTTGGGTTGCCAGGCAGTTGAGCGAATGGTTCAATAATTGACATCGCTTTGTGGTTAAACATATCAATCGAGTGGAGTTTAAAGTTAAAGATGGGAAGATGGATGGACTTATAAACCTGTCCACGAAGACGTGTTCATGTTGTGAGTTCTAAACAGATTTACTACTATGCAGCCATGCCATTGTAGCAATAAGGTCAACATATCTTTATTTCTTATTTGAACCATAATTGACATAGTATTTACATTGTGCTTAAACATTGAGTTCATTGTATTTTTTAGTAAATGCATATGTGAAGCCATTGAATTTTGCACTGACTACTACAAGATAATCGTTTTGGTGGAGGGTTATGCGGGGTTCATTCACCCGGTAAGGCATCCTAATGAGTGGGACATCCCCCTCATGTGAAACAAATTGTCGTCTTGCCACTACCTTGGCGAGGCCCAACGGGAAGACTAAGGAGGAAAAGGATTCCATCGGCCAGTGAAGGCAGCCGAGCACGGAGATGTTCATAATGCAAGAGGCAGGGCATAAAAGATAGAATTGCCCATCCCCATTTGAAAATTCCATCCACAAATCCAGTACCATCTCCAAGTCAATCGATGCCTCCACAAGTGCGTCGACCAAAAGCATGTTTAAGTTACAGACAAACGGGTCACACACGCAACAATTGTCCAATACGAAGGACAATGTCTAAGAATGTAAGGTGTCTTGTGGATGAAGACTGCTTGTCGGCCTAACTAAATGTGTAACCCATGTGCAATACCTTTGTCACAATTTTCTATTGCAGTATGTTACAGTCATTCATATTTGGGTTTTGGGCTTGTTAGTTTCCTCTTGTAGATGAGTCTTTATTTTTTTTATTAATTTTGTAGATATATTATTTGATTATTCATTTCATTTTGTTCGTAGCTTTGAACACTGAATAGACTTGCGAAGTCCCTATACTGTTACCCTATTTCTCACATTGTATTACGACTTGTATTAAACAATTAATGATTTAATTAAATTCCTTTCTATTTCATTTGATTTAACCTTTTATATTCTTACAACCAAATCTCTTAAGAGATATAAAATTAATTCGTCAAACTTTAATAGCTTTCTAAATCCTAATATTCAATTTTTTTTTTGTAATTTTTTAATTACAACGTTTATTTTATCTTATTAATACATCCATATAAAACTTTAAGCCAATCATTTAACAAAATAATAATAATATTGTACCAAAGAGTTTACTTCAAAGGATGCAAGTATAGAAAGAGAAAATTTTTGACTAATTAAAAACATATCATATGAAATTTAAGATT
This sequence comes from Theobroma cacao, assembly GCF_053813885.1. Classification (NCBI taxonomy): domain Eukaryota; kingdom Viridiplantae; phylum Streptophyta; class Magnoliopsida; order Malvales; family Malvaceae; genus Theobroma; species Theobroma cacao. The sequence goes on from NC_142641.1 coordinate 27,525,295, forward strand.
AAAACACATGACTTGACCAAACAAATTTAAAAAATTTATGGATCATCCAATGAAATTTCATCTATGAATCATCATAATTATTTTTTATTAAATTAAAACATTTTAAAAATAAAATTGAAATATAAGGATGAAAATTCCTCAAAAATATATTATGCTAAGCTAATTAAAGAAATGCCACATGGCATTTTTCATCATCAAGTGTGGGGGTTGAGATTAAGCTGTAATTGTTAGATGTCAATGACATCTTGTGGTGACACACTGAGTGGAAGCAGATACTTGGCATGACACGCTAAGTGCATGCAGATTTCTGTGGTGACACGGCATGCCTCAATTATGGTGACACGTTGAGTGGAAGTAGATACTTGGCGTGACATGCTGAGTGCATGTAAATTTCTATGGTGACACGCTGACTTCTTACAGTATTGTGGGGTGACACGGCATGCCCTATCTTGGGGTGACATGCTGAGTGGAAGCAGATACTTGGCGTGACACACTGAGTGCATGCAGATTTCTATGGTGACACGCTGATTTCTTACAATATTGTGGGGTGACACGGTAAGCCCCATCTTGTGCTGACACGTTGAGTGGAAACAGATACTTGACATGACACACTGAGTTCATGTAGATTTTGGTGGTGACACGTTGACTTCTTGTAGCATTATGGGGTGACATGGCACGCCCTAATTATGGTGACACATTAAGTGGAAGCAGATACTTGGTGTGACATGCTGACTTGTTCCAGTATTCAGGGGTGCCACGCCATGCCCTAATGGGGTGACATGCCATGTGGTTACAATATTAATTTAAAGGCACTTTGTTTGAATTGAGAAAGAAAAAGTACTGTATAAAATGTACGAATATTAAAATTAATAAAATTAATTGTATATACAAAAAACATGTATAGATAAGGGCCGATATGTTCAGGGTTCACTCTCACAACTATTGGAAAAAATTTTTAGAGTGTATTAGTGACGCATATTTGGAATCATATTCTACTTAACTCTGATCAATTTCGATTGCAAAATATCGTCAATGTACCCTATCATGAACATACCGCAACTGACACATCATTCTGCCGATGCACTTTAGCTTTTGGCAAATGAATTTCCAATGGCATTAGTGTCAAATCTAGTGTCTTTCGGCATGTTTTGTTGAAATTACTAGCTTGGTGGCAGATGATTGGCATAATTATCGTAAGGGGTGTCATCTAAGTCGCACGCACTCCGTTATCCTTAGTATTCGAAGTTCTTGCGGAGTCCACCTTGATCGTCCACCTTACCAACTCGATCTTCGCTACCACCTGCCCACCCACATTGTAAGGCCCGAGGATGAAATAGACATCTTCCCATTTTTTACTGTATGTTGACTTTCCACCCTCCACATACCCCTGTAACTCATCTAGAATTTCCATAGTCGACCAAGCATCTTTAGTTGGAAATGTGGTGTGTAGCATATGGATGGTGTCCTATGAAGCATGTATACATTAGCTTACACTTAATGCAATAAAAAACTTAGTATTTTCAAAATTGAAAAATTTTCAAATAAACTTAGGAAGAATATCGTGTCAACCACGCATGCACGGGCAGTGTATAGCTTCGACTTCGACTCTGTCATCCACTTACAAAGTATGCTGAGGCATGTGTCTATTTGTTCACTAGTCATTTCTTCTTTGGGATCCTTTAATGTTGTGAAAAAGTCAGCCCCTTGATCCCCTAAGATCCAGACGTTACGCTTGCATATGTAACAAAATGAGTTTGAAAAGCTTTGGTGGATTAATGTTTCATTGAAAACAATATTTGCATTGTTATTTTTGAGCTTACCTCGCACACTTGTCTTTCTTGAAAGCTTCGTACGCTTCAATTGTTGTGCTTTTTACATCACAATGGCTCAATAAGGGGTCGACATATGGGCTTGCCCTGTATTTGCTCACCATTTTTAGCTATGCTCGCTCAGCTGGGTCTGAAATTTGTACTGCACGATAATGGACATCAGATGACTCTAGTGACGACAACCGTGACCCGCTGGCTTCAGGAGTGCTCTGAAGAAGATGGTCCCCTCCTGCTACTACCTCGACTAATGCATCGGCCTGAGGAAGATGCTCTCCTTCAACCACGACTGAGTGAAGGTCCCCCTCCCCTCCAGTAGATGCATCGATAATCGAATCAGCCTCAAGAATAGGGTCTCCTTCAGTAATATCTAATTGAAGGGTCACATCCCCTACCATAGTATCATCTAGATTGGCCTCAGGAACAGGGTCTCGGTCAACACCAACAACGTCATTGTGAATGTAAACACCAGGTTCATCATGCTGCCCATCATCAGCATCATCGTGGTCCTCACCAACATCATGAGATGAAGGACCGCCCTATAGAACGACACAAATGGGAAAATCCGTTAGCTCATAAAAAACCACAAACCATAACTCGAGAACAAAAAATAGAACTACACCTACTAAACGTAAACGACCAATATATGAGCGAAGATAGAATAATGTACTTATAATTTCAGATCGTCTATAATCCGAGCAATGACATGATCCTCAAACATCTGCATCGCTAGAGTTAGTGATTGAATTGAAGCCTTCAACTCTGACATGTCTTTTTTATACTGGTGCATGATTTGTTGCAACTGACACTTCGTGACTACTCCATCATTGACTCTTGTCGAATGGGTCAACTGCAATAACATATATTACTGTGTTATTCAATAATCATATATGGAATTGTTGAACATTACCCCTTAGAACTTTAATATCCTTACCGGTGGCTCTTTACAACTGTGTTGTTGAGTAGGACCGATCAGTCTTTGAGAAGCTATTGTCGCCTCCCTCAATTGCAATAATAGAAATTACTGTGTTACTCGATAAACATATGTGGAAATGTTGAACATAAACCGTTAGAATCGATATTACTAATGGGTCGTTAGCACTGTGTGTTTGAGGAGGACCTCTTAGTGGTTGAGGAACTGTCGTCGCATGGTCCAATTGCAAATACAAATATGTTTTTTGATAATCACATATGGGATTGTTGAACACAAACCATTATAACCATCCTTACCGGCTTGTTGTTAGCATTGTGAGTCTGAGAAGGACCTATCGGTGGTTATAGAGCTATCATCTCATGTTCAAACTATAAACACATATATGTTATTTGATAATCACATATGTAATTGTTGAACACAAATCGTTAGCACCGTCCTTATCGGCTCTTCACTGCCATTACCATGGTCGTCACCTTCTTCCATCAACTCGAAGACTGATTGCTCATCAACTCCAATAGCGACGGTATGCCTTAGCTACATGGCACTAGTGGCACTTTTATGCTTCAAGTTTCTCGTCTTTTCCCTCACACCTAAGCCCCAGTCCGCTTGATCCTCCATGTGCCCTATTGGCATGTATTTGTGAAATCTCGACCTCTATAAACCCGTAACTAGAAGTAGATGCGATAACACGGACTAGGGGTAATTTTGTCATTTTCTTTGTGAGCTCCTAAAAGTAGATTTCCTAATATTATTAAGGCCTAAGTAGGCCTAAGGAATAAATGAATGATGTATAACATGATAAATAAATGAAGAAAATAAAAATAATGATAATTTCTATAGTATGGGTAAAATGGTCATTTTTCATCTCGGGTCAAAATTTTTAACTTTTCGTGAACCCAAGTATTTCTAGACTACTATGGACTTTGTCTCAGTGCTAAAGAAGTAAAAAGATTGTGTAAAGGTAAGGGGAAGACAAAGTGAGCTTGTTAAGGGCATTTTGGTCATTTATGTAAGAATTGGATAAACTTTAGGCATAAATATCTAACTCTCTAGCAGCTTTTCTTCTTCCTTCCATCCTTCTCATGTTTTCTTACCTTCCATGGAAGCTTGCTTTGAAACCTCCATAAATTTTCTCAAGTTAACCCCAATTTTCATGCTTTTGTGCACCTTTTCACAAAGTCCTTTGTGCTCTTTGACTCTCACCTTAAAACCCTCAAAAGTCTTATTTTGATACTTTCTCTCACTAGTTAGGTGTTTTAGAGAGAGAAAAAGAGACTTTCTATACTAGCTTGAGGACTTTTGAGAAGGAGTTCAATTACAAAGCTACCAAGGTGAGTAAAGAAATTGAGTTGATTTTTAAGTTGTTGAGAATGGCTAGTGGTTAGATTTGTGAGTATTTTGTAGTTGAGGTAGTTTATTCATTTTAGTGTGACTAGGATAGTGAAAATAGATAGCCACTTAATGGTACTTGGAAGCTAGCTAGGAATAACTAGTAGAACATGATTTAGGAGATAGCTTTTAGAATTATGGTTATGTGAATTGAGTTGATTTGTGATGCTATTGTGTGTAATAGGTTCCAACGAGACTCTACATCCCCATTCGGACCATTAGTCGAAATTGGAGTCGATTTAATAATCAACGAGGACTAGTGAGTGAACTTGCATTAAAAATGTTTTGGAATAAATGATTATGTGCTTGATTGAACCACTTGAAATATTTTATTGGTTTTTCTTTAAAATTGCATGGGAACAAGCCCTTGATGAAATGTAGTATGTTGTGAATGTGTAATATGATGAATCCTTGTGCTCCTATATTGTATGGATATATATATATATGTTGTGTATGGATAGTTAATATTGTGTAATAAATATAGCCGTGCATGTGCGCGAGGTGGGGGAGCACATGGTAGTGATGATGGGTGTAGAAGTGGGGACGATGATATTGCCTATGCGCGATGTGGGGGTTGAACATAATGGCATTAGTTATGCGCAATGTGGGGGTGCACACGATGACTCTAGATATGTGTGCGATGTGAGGGTTACACATGAGCTGAGTGAGGCAGTAGTGGTATTCGTGTTTATATATGTATATATATATACTTATGCAATAGAAAGTTTATGAATATGGTATATGATTGCAATGTATGTGGAATCCTGCATGTTGAACCTTGGATGTTGCTAAGTATTTTCAAACTGATTTTTTTATTGCAGCAATATGGCCTTTTCTTAATGTAATAAGAAATTTCTTTTGGGTGTTCTGTTTCTCGCTGCAACGAGAATGAATCTAGCTGTAGTGAGAAACTCTCGAGTTGGGAGGCTGGCTGAAGTCCTATAACTCGTTGCAACGAGATACCTACAGGTGGTTTCGCTGCAGTGAGAATTCATTCTCACTACAGTGAGAAACTCTCGAGTGGTTCGAGATTTTAGTCTGAATTTTGATGCAGCAGAAAGGCATTCTCACGGCAATGACCCTCTGTTTTGCCTGTCTTACGTGGATATTTGCTGAAATTTTTCATTCTTTTCAACTTCATGGTTTATCATGGATTTTCAATGCTAAGGAATTAAATAATCAAGGGTTGAATTAAGAGGCTTTATAAGAAATTAAACTAAATTGCATTGTTTATAACTAAAGTGCATCATGTTTTCAATATTTCTTCGTATCGTTTACTTGTTCCCTTCTTATGTTCACTCACTAAGTTTATACTCACTGTTTTCAACTTCATGTTTTCAGATCAGGAGGCAGTTGGAACCTAGGTCGAGGTGTCCATGTAGATTCGTCTCCTTGGTAGGTAGCTCGGCATTCAATAGTTGTACCTTCACCAAGGTCACTTCGTTGGAAGTCGAGTGTCTTTTTGTTGTGTATAGATAAACGCGATGTAAATTACTAAGATATATGTCTTAGACAATATATGTATAATTTGATTGGTGATGCCACTATGAGTTGGCAATGGTTAACATTATTTTGGGTTAACATGAATGCAAGTATTTAACTATTGTAGCACATTATTAAAGCACTTGTAGGTTGGAATTATGAAATGTGACTTTAGGAACATTTGATAGAATAAGGAACAAGTTATATAAATAGGCTTGCTTGGGCTTCATGGGCTATGCCCATCGGGTCTATGCGCCGATCATGGCCCGAAAATTGGGTTGTGACAATATTGGTGGCCCTTAAATAACGGGACATCGATGTCCACAAAATATCCCGACTGGCCTAATCCGGGGTGGGCTCCAAGGTCTCAACTGCCCACAACTACAAAATACGGATTGTGATTAAATTTTAGGGAAAATTATTATACAAATTCACAGTAGAAATTAGTAGCTGTTCACTCACCTGCTGAGATGACTCCAACATTTCAACTGCCTTGTAGAAGTCTTTTGGCTTCTAGTTGCATTGCCATCTGCACATGCGTGGGTACACGTTGTCCTTCAGAGCAGAAGGGGCAACTATCTTTTGCAAGGCCGGAATTGCCTCAATTGCCCAAAACTGCAAGTCAAATGTAATCATTATCAGACCGTAAATGATAAATGAGTGCAACCATAAATTATTATGTCAAAAGGAAAATGAAAAATGTTACGTGACAGTAGCTGTGTCAAGCCCGACCTTATAATGTACTTGCCATGTCCTTCATGTGATTGACAATATGCTTACAAACTTGGAAAGCCTCGAAAAATCGTCAAAAGTCGATATTGTACCAAATGGTACTATAAAGTTGAATTAAGCCTCGAACTAGTCTAAACAGAGATCTTAAGATGAAATTGAGAATTTTAAAACCCCAGAATGACTTAAAATGATGATTTGGAGTTCGAGGGCTGAGTTGGAGTCAAATTTGAATTTTCATGTTCTAGGGGCAAAATGGTAATTTTGTCACCCGAGGATAAAATGGGAATTTTTAGAAAATATTTTAATCACATTTAACTCATTGGAGTATGATTTAAGTTTAAGAAGTGGAAAATTTTAATTCTGGCATTTTTTCGAGCATAGGGGCAAAATAGTCATTTTGCCGCCCAAGAGCAAAATGATAATTTTACACCACCCAACACTTGTCCAGCACAAAATCAGCCCATTTCTCACCCATATGGTCGGTCAAAGCATGAAGTGAAGAGGAAAGGAAAGAACACAAACCCTAGGTGGGAAAATTAAAGAAAAAGTGTGGGATTTCAAGGGATTAAGCTAATAAAGGTAAAATTTTGTGATTTTATCTTGTGATTTACACCACCCATGCTTTCTTTTTCATTTTCCATGCTTAGAACTCAAGTTTGCATGATGAACCCATGCTGGCCAAATTTGAGAGGAGAGGTTTTGAGCATTGATTTTGCAATATTCCAAGCTAATTAAGTGTTTTTTGGTTGTTTGGTAATGGAAAGTATGAAAATCTAGCAAGGAATCACTTTGTTCTTCACAAACCCTGGTGGTATTTAATGATTAGTGAGGCTAGAAATTTAATGGAAAATTTTGGCATGAAAATCTGAATTTTTACCTAATGTATAGACATGTACGATTTATGGTCCGGACTGATAAATTAAATCATATTCACAGTCATTGAGGTATTTTAAGCATAATTGGAGTGTAGAAAGTGAAAGAAATTGATTTGGAGTTAAATTGGAGGTTTTAGCCAATTACACTAAGAATAATGCGAATTAGGTCCAATACCGTATTTAAACGGCTATTTGAACATTTTGCATCACATTTCGTGCATTCATATAGATTTATAGAGCCTGAAATAGTTTATGATAAATTGACACAATTTATTGAAATTCGTGTCACGTATGATGTATAGGTGGTAAGCCCTCTAGCAAGGGTAAAGAGATTGTGCCCAAAGACCGAGAATAAGAGTATATCTAACTCCTAGTACTATGAGTAACCTTACTATCGTCTTAATTATCTAAAGTATGTTTGATCCGATTTTGTGAATTTTATGGAAAATGAATTAAATGATTAATTTTTCGGCTTTATAAACAAAATGTGATTTAATGAAATAATTTCATAAAACTGTTTTAAAATTGAATGATGGCTTTTCAAATAGAGTAATTGGAGACCAATTGATGTATTGTGAATTTATGGTTCTAATTGATTGGCTTATGATAATATTACCATGAATGGTTGAATTGGTATTTGTGTTGAAATATATGAACTGTGTATTTAGCCTTGAAAGGCTGTGAATTACAATAATTACCATATCATGTTATTGAATTTTATTGATTGGTGGTATAATTATTAGCTGACTGTAGTGGGCGGGTTTCGTGGACCAGCCTATTAGAAGGCACAGTAACCCCGTTATATCTTACCTCAGTATGAGAGGCGTGGGTGGATAACTCTTGAGGTTAACACTTTTAGAGTTCACTTCACCTTAAACCACCACGTGAGGGCAAACTCAGCCAACACCAAGGAACGACTATATTTTCAAAATAAAAACATGATTTTTGAGTACATAACTTTTTAATAGCCTTGGCAGACTCGGTTTGGGATAGCCCGCGATCAAGGTATCTCTGGTAACTGGGTATTAGAAAGATTTTGGCACGAGCCAAAGTTTTAAGAAATTCATAAGCCATGTTAATTACTCAATTTATATGAATTGATTTTATTTGGTTCAAACAAGTTGAAAGGTGATGAATTTCAGTATGTTAAACTATTTTATCTGTCTCCATTTACTCGACTTTAGATGGTTTAGGTGGTATCTGTTTACTCACTGGGATTTTATAATCTCACCACCCTCCTTTTCAACCATTTCAGGCTCGAGGTAGCCTGTGCATAGCAGATATCGTCAAGGATTATAGTTTGCTTTACTACTCCAAAAATTGTAGGTTTACTGCCTTTGTGCACTTTTGTTCCTTGTGGGCCCACAAGTCACTGTAAAGTAAATTTCATATCTCGATTATCTGTATTATAGTACGTATGAATTTATTTTGTTTTTACATTACAAAAATTATTTACCGATGACTTTATAAATATTGTTTTACAAAAAATTAGAATATTTTATTGAATATTTTTATTTTATTCAAATAGTTGCAATATCATTTTTAATAAATGTTTTAGACACCCAAATTTATTTTAAATCATGAAATATGTGTTTTCCACTCATCTACTACATTTTTAGTCGTGTTTGGAAAATTTTAAGGAAAAATGACGAAAATGCCCCTGTGAGGTGAAAATTATTTTACCACAGTTTTGGAAGGGATAAAGCTTAAAATTCTTTAAGAACGAGGTGTGGGGATGATTACTTATAGGGGAGATGAAAAAAAAATGGTACTAAAGTCTTGCAGGGTTCCGGTTGGCACTCCGGGTAATGAATATCTACCGGGACGTCGCGGCGGTTGTCACGAGCTTGAGGGGAGTACCTGGTTGTGATAATTCTAGTGGTATCGGAGCATTTGGTGTTAAAGGTATGAACATTTGGTTTTAAAGTTGTTTAAAAAAAAAAACTACAGTGTCAGTGTGGCCCCAAGTTAAGTTAAGTTAGATTAGATTTTGTTGGATAGATACATTTGCGCATAGAAACCTACTTGTCCTTGTGGGATATAAATGATCAAGAAATTACCATTTGGTTACGTATAGGTTGTGGTGCGCAGATTGCACTTACTATTCCTAGGAGAGACAGTGATTCTGATACCTCACATTGTACTAGTGAGGGATCAAAAGATTCCACCGTTGAAAGCCGATATCGTTCTGAACCCAGTAATCTAGAAAGATATCCATTTAGAGTTCTTATTAATTGGACTCCATCGGATTTGGGAGCGAAGGTTCGAATAAAGGAAAGCACTAGTACTAGTGAGACTTATGAAAGTGTTGATAGTAACGACGTTAATGAAGGCATAAGAAATTTCATTTTGAAAGAAATTGAGGAATGTAGAAAAATCCAACAAGCTCAGATTTAAAAAAAGAAAAAAGCTCCAAGAGAATTCGAAAGAGGATCAGAGTGATGATGACCCTAAAGATACTTAGTGTTTTGTTGAAGTTGTACTACTTTAACTCTAGATAGATGTAGTATAAAGGAAATAGTAACTACCTGTATAAAGGAATTAAGGGTTGACTTTTATTTTATATAATGTGAATGAGGTAGTTGTTTAAATGACTGGATACATGTATATGGGAACTTTTTTGGTAGGACAGAAGTGGATTAGTGGTATAATCATTGAGGAAGGGTATTCACCTTAGTAGTGTGATTAGTTGCCTTATATAATTACTGAGAATTGACGTTGAAATTCATCAATGGTACAGGCAACTACAATACCTGATAAGTGACTTCAAAATTTCTTATGGAAAAGGTGAAATTTGAAATTTCAGTTGCAGCTACAAATTTGAAAGGATATAAGTGATGCTTATAATGGATTTTTAATTCTATGAGGATTGTGAATATAAGTGTAAAGAAAGATGAAGGTATGAGATATCGATGAGGAATATCAATGTTAAGTGATGAAGTATGAATAACGAATTACAAGTGTGGTATGGTAAATGAGTTAATGTAAAGTGTTGCTATGAGAATTTATAATTCTTGTGTCGACTCAGTTAAATAAAAAGGGGCTAGTAACAACACAAGGTCGATTATGTGGATATAAAGCTGAAATGGTTAAAGGCGTTCCCTTCGAGGGGGAAGCAAAAGGTTTAGGGTTCGAAACTTGGCGAGAAGGTCCTGTAGGGCCTGTCGTGCCGCCATTAGGCGCGGCGTATGCGAGTAAGTCAAGTGATGGGGACCCAGACATAACAATACCTCGGAGTCGGCCCCGAAAGGGATGCCACAAAAATGGCTAAGTTACGGGTTAAGTGATCACATGTTGTGAGACATAAGTTTAAGATAGATATCCCCAAGGAAATACTCAAGAAAAGTTCTGCCATGGATCTCGTGAAAGCAAGCACTAAGTTATGCGGTTATAAAAAGGAAGCTGTAAGCTGAGAGTGATATTAGTATTAATATTGAAAAGTACTTGAGGAGCATCTAGTTTCAAGTTTTGCAATTTCAAGTGCAATTTGTAAATTGGTTAAGGAATAATGATGTTATATTCATATGAAAGAGTGGAACAAAGGATGATTGAAGTTGACCTTGATAATGAAGTCAGGTAATGAAACTTTCCTAATATATTATGGAAATTAGAATTTGAAGATGCTTGAGGCATACATGATTCAAATGAGTCTGAATTTTAAGTGACAAATCAATATCGAAATGCAAGAAGGATACAAGGTAATATAGAGGGATGAAGAATAATCGAGGAAAAAGGATGACTCTTAGGAATTGTGGTATTGCATAAGATGCAATGATCAAGTTAAGATAAATCTTTGAAGTATCAATGGGATTATAAAGCATACATGCATAATAGATTATAATTCAATGGGATGACATTATGATGCAATGATATATAGTACAAGGAAACTTAAACATATAATTGGAAATGAACAAAGAGAAATTAGTTTGAAGGTATTTGAAAATAGATACCCATATACATAATGAGGAATATGGACATTTGAATGTGCGTGTATATGTATATGTGGAGATTAATGTTCCAATCATAAACTTGCAATAAAAAGATAGTTTTGAAAATTATGGTTTCCATGATCATGAAATATATGGAGATTATCAATATGTCGGCATACACTTGGAGTTATACATCTTGTGATCCCCATGCATCATATGGAAGGAGATATTCCATAGGGGAGCTTACCCTAATTTATGGTTACATGACAATAGGTTTGACATGAAATTGAGAGCGCCTTGGCATAAATGTAGAATGTAGTGTGAAAGGTTAAAAAGCCACATATACTTTAACAAAGCCAATAACATGAAGGAGGGGGAGATATGAATGTTGATAGGCTGAGCATAAGGACTTAAGGATAATTAATGTAATTATATTAGATGGTATGATCTGAATTAAGAACATGGACGCCTTGGGAGATTTTGGAATAATGTCTAGTGGGGTTAGTGAGCTAAAGTGTTATCAAACATGCAATGAACGACTAAAGTTATGAGTGACTTTGAAGATAAGCCTTAGATTATTTAAGTTCTCAATGGAACTTTATTAAAGGAAGTGTATGGAAAAGCATAAGAGAATATATTAGTTTGACTTACTATAAGAGGTCAAAAATTAGATGGCCATGAGTGGCTTGTAAGTAACCTAGGAATGTATAGGTAAGTGTGCAAGGGAGCTATGATCGATAGATAAGGGTGGAACTTTAATGATGAGACAGTGTTCACTGTGTTAGACCTTGAACTATAAAATATGGATTTGTATCCACCTTATGAATACTCTGATGTGATAAATTCGAAAGACTTTTCGTAATGAGAAAACATTAAAGCTTAAGAAGCAAATGGCTATACAGTCAAGTTAGACTCATGACTGACATGTCACATAAGTATGAGGATGGGATACAAGCATAAGTATACTTGGAAATACTAGTTTGAGGCAATGATTATCCTATTATTTTATGGACCCGATGAGGTTCTGGTCTCAACATAATTGTAGACGCAAAACATAAATTGTGAAATGTACTTCCCCACAAGTTTCAATTTATTTTTAAGTAATTATCAAGGCAAAGTACTTGATAATGGTAGGCAAAGGTTGAATTGTGTTCCGAATGTTTAGAAAATGAGGGTGATACGATTTGATTAAATGACACTATTATGTGTAAGGGAATAGAAATATGCTACAGGGACTGTAAAGATCTACTTAGAAAAGAAATGATGATTCAAAAATTCAAGTACTCATGTACAAGTAAGGGTTTGGTGATGAGATATGACAAAGGGTTGAATTAATCCAATATGAACTTTGACTATAAAAATTTGATTTATATAATACGTGTTGTTTGGGGATGATGCCAACTAGTGGTTAACTCTCATATGAGAATGGAATATGTGCAATCGAATTGGTGTAATCGAAAGTGTGAAAATTTGCCTTGATTGGCATAAGCCCATGACTCAAAATGGAAGATTATGGATTTAATCTTCTAAGGTAAAAAGGGCTGAAGGAAGTTGTTACCAGAAATATTTTGATAAATGATACTTTGATTTTAAAGTGTACTTGAGGGGAGATAAATGTTTATTTTCATTTTTAGATTGATAAACTAATAAGGCCATGAGATCTAGTGTTTGGAGTAAAATTTGAGGAATCACAAGTTAGATATGTTTATATGTGACGTATAACTAACAAGTTGGTTATGACTTAGGAATTATAAGGATTGATTAAGTCCATAAGGATACATCCAAAGGTAGGTTTATTTATTTAAATATATCGTGGTAATAGACAAGATCTAACTAATAAGTACTCGATTATGGTTACTAATGGTTATCAAATTTGAATTATCTGTGATGTTAAATATATATATGGATAAATAAAGAGTATTTTGAAGTGAGAATTATTGATTGTTGACAAGTGATAAAGGTAGCGCAACAATAAGAAATCCCATTAGAGGTTGAGTTGCGTGGACATAAGAGACTTTGGGAGATAGTTAAGGAAATGGTATCAAGGAAATGTAATCTATAGGGCGGTTAAGCCGTACGCGATGGACTAATATGATTAAGAAGATTGAAGCTACATAAATGTGAGGTAAACATAAATATGAGGATACGCACAGGAATGAATAAGAGCATCCCAATGGTTAAAGTATTGTGGATGAATGCTCGAATGGAAGAGATGACATGGGAAGTTGAACATTAGATGAGAAGACAATACCCCACATTTTCTCTGAGTTTAGTAAATGAAACTTTGAGGTCAAAATTTTATTTTAAAGGAGGTAGTGCTGTTAAACCCGACCTTATAAAGTACTTGCCATGTCCTTCATGTGATTGACAATATGCTTGCATACTTGGAAAGCCTCGAAAAATTATCAAAAGTCCATATTGTACCAAATGGTACTATTAAGTTGAATTAAGCCTCAAACTAGTCTAAATAGAGATCTTAAGATGAAATTGAGAATTTTAAAACCCAGAATGACTTAAAATGATGATTTGGAGTTCGAGGGCTGAATTGGAGTCAAATTGGAATTTTCATGTTTTAGGGGTAAAATGGTAATTTTGTCACCCAAGGACAAAATGAGAATTTTTAGAAAAGATTTTGATCACATTTGACTCATTGGAGTATGATTTGAGTTTGAGAAGTGGAAAATTTTAATTTCGGCATTTTTCCGAGCATAGGGGCAAAATAGTCATTTTACCACCCAAGGGTAAAATGATAATTTTACACCACCCAACACTTGTCCAGCACATGTATTTTACCCAATATTATCATGGATAATTGAGGAAATTTAAGTGGTAGAGAGAGATTGCTTAATGGCTAAGTATGACACTGGACCAATGGAATGGTGACATGTGTCAAAATCTCATCCAATTATTATTTTCCTTATAAATTAGCACAAAATCAGCCCATTTCTCACCCATATGGACGGCCAAAGCATGAAGTGAGGAGGAAAGGAAAGAACACAAACCATAGGTGGGAAAATTGAAGAAAAAGTGTGGGATTTCAATGGATTAAGCTAATAAAGGTAAAATTTTGTGATTTTATCTTGTGATTTACACCACCCATGCTTTCTTTTTCATTTTCCATGCTTAGAACTCAAGTTTGCATGATAAACCCATGCTAGTTGAATTTGAGAGGAGAGGTTTTGAGCATTGATTTTGAAAGATTTCAAGCTAATTAAGTGTTTTTGGTTGTTTGGTAATGGAAAGTATGAAAATCTAGCAAGAAATCACTTTGTTCTTCACAAACCCACAAGAGGCCGAATTTTCTAGGGAGGATATTGAGGCTGAAATTGATGATATTTCATGATATTTTGGTGGTATTTAATGATTAGTGAGGCTAGAAATTTAATGGGAAATTTTGGCATGAAAATATGAATTTTTACCTAATGTATAGACATGTGCGATTTATGGTCCGGACTGATAAATTGAATCATATTCATAATCATTGAGGTATTTTAAGTATAATTAGAGTGTAGAAAGTGAAAGAAATCAATTTGGAGTTAAATTGGAGGTTTTAGCCAATTACACCGAGAATAGTGAGAATTAGGTCGAATACCGTATTTAAACGGCTATTCGGACATTTTGCATCACATTTCGTGCATTCATATAGATTTATAGAGCTTGAAATAGTTTATGATAAGTTGACACAATTTATTGAAATTCGTGTCATGTATGATGTATAGGTGCTGAGCCCTCTAACAAGGGTAAAGAGATTGTGCCCGAAGACCGAGAACAGGAATATATCAAACTCCTAGTACTGTGAGTAACCTTACTATCGTCTTAATTATCTAAAGTATGTTTTATCTGATTTTGTGAATTTTATGAAAAATGAATTAAATGATTAATTTTTTGACTTTATAAACAAAATGTGATTTAATAAAATAATTTCATAAAATTATTTTAAAATTGAATAATGGCTTTTCAAATAGAGTAATTGGAGACCAATTGATGTATTGTGAATTTATGGTTCTAATTGATTGGCTTATGACAATATTACCATGAATGGTAGAATTGGCACTTGTGTTGAAATATATGAACTGTGTATTTAGCCTTGAAAGGTTGTGAATTACAATAATTACCATATCATGTTATTGAATTTTATTGATTGGTGGGATAATTATTAGCTTGCTGCAGTGGGCGGGTTCCGTGGACCAACCTATTAGAGGGCACAGTAACCCCGTTATATCTTACCTCAGTATGAGAGGCGCGGGTGAATAACTCCTGAGGTTAACACTTTTAGAGTTCACTTCACATTAAACCACCACGTGAGGGCTAACTTAGCCGACACCAAGGAACGACTATATTTTCAAAATAAAAACATGATTTATGAGTACATAACTTTTTAATAGCCTTGGCAGACTCGGTTTGGGATAGCCTGCGGCCAAGGTATCCCTGATAACTGGGTATGAGAATGATTTTGGCACGAGCGAAAGTTTTAAGAAATTCATAAGCCATGTTAATTACTCGATTTATATGAATTGATTTTATTTGGTTGAAACAAGTTGAAAGGTGATGAATTTTAGTATGTTAAACTGTTTTATCTGTCTCCATTTACTCGACTTTAGATGGTATCTATTTACTCACTGGGATTTTATAATCTCACAACCCTCATTTTCAACCATTTCAGGCTCGAGGTAGCCTGTGGATAGCAGATATCGTCAAGGATTATAGTCTGCTTTACTACTCCAAAAATTATAGGTTTACTGCCTTTGTGCACTTTTGTTCCTTGTAGGTGCATGAGTCACTATAAAGTTAATTTCATATCTCAGTTATTTGTATTATAGTACGTATGAATTTATTTAGTTTTTACATTGCAAAAATTATTTACCGATGACTCTATAAATATTATTTTACAAGAAATTAGAATATTTTATTAAATATTTTTATTTTATTCAAATAGTTGCAATATCATTTTTAATAAATGTTTTAGGCACCCAAATTTATTTTAAATCTTGAAATATTTGTTTTCCACTCATCTTCTACATTTTTAGTCTGTTTCGAAAAATTTTGAAGAAAAATGATGAAAACGCCCTTGTGAGGCGAAAATTATTTTTCCACGATTCTGAAAGGGAAAAAGCTTAAAATTCCTTAAAAACGAGGTTTGGGGATGATTACTCATAGGGGAGATGAAAAAAATGGTACTAAAGCCTTACGGGGTTTCGGTTGGCATTTCGGGTATCGAATGTCTACCGAGACGTCGCGACGGTTGTCACGGGCTCGAGGGGAGTATCGGGTTGTGACAACTTGTATCACCATCGTGAATCCGTAAATGTTGTACATTAAAAAATCTTTCTGCATATTCGGGGCAAGCACTTCGAACCCTTTCAAAAGGTAATCCAAGGTTAACCTCCAAGCATAGTGACCCCATGGGAAGACAATCCAAGCGTCGATGTCTTCCAACAATGATGAGAGGCGTCACCCGTCTACGGTAGTCTTGACTAAATAAAATGTTATTCATGATCAAGATGAGTGCCATCTTGGTCGTGTCTCTTGATTGCTGAAAGTTGCCTCTACGGAACTTATCAAGCAACGCTTGTAGCTTAACACTCAGCTGCCCATTCTAGTGTCGCGCATGAATTCCATTCGCAACAACCTCGTACGGTTGTGTGAACACATTAAGCATTCGACCAAACTTTAGTTCGGTGATAAGGTAGAACTCCTGCTTTGAAATGCACGCCTTGCTTTTACCAATAGCAAACCATAGCTCATGCTCCATTGAATCTGTCACAGTGATTCAACGAATCATGATGTTATGTAAAAGACCAATGGAGAAGTAGCCTTGTGAATATACGTCCAGCAGCATTCCGAAGCATGTACGCTTCACTGCATCATACTCCCCTTTCTCTTGGAGAGTCTTGTTAATGTAATGCAGTTGTGACCACTTACAGTGGGTGTTAATAGCGACATTGAACGTCCATTTCTCCCTTGGCACAATAAGCAAAATGTCACGATCCTTATATTTTCTGGACTGCATTTGAAATTATGGCACACATGCACGAGTGAGTTAACTCATAATATTGTAACACACCATGCATATAACATAAAATGTTATAACACGCCATGCATATAATGTAAAATGTTGTAACACGCCATGCATATAACGTAAAATGTTATAACATGCCATGCGTATCAAGTCAAATGTTGTAACACGCCAACGCTGACACGCCAATCACTATAATTACTATGTCCTTATACGAACTAGCCTAAAATATCCATGGCGTGTGACACGCCAATCAATGTAATTATTGACTCGTTGCATGAACTGCCCTAAAATAACCAATGTCGTGACATGCTAAAAACCCTAAAAAGCAGTTAATTTACTACACGCCATATCTATTGTAGTTCAAAACTTTGGTAGGACCATAAAATCGGGAAGAAAACAGTTTAAACATAACAATTGAAAACGAATGAATAAACACAAACATATCACAGAAACCCAGCAAAAATTTAACGAACAGAAGAAAGTTTTAAAAGTTTTATTTTTAGACTGACTAACCTCTTCACAGATAACTGATATTGTTGTTGTGGTGTCGTCAAGCTTGCAAATAACAAAGACAAACACTCTGGTACCTTTGGGAATGAGGAATGAATCAAATCAAACTCTTTAAGTTCCTTCATACAAACGTTTACAATTTTTGGAAAATATTTAATTAAAATGAAATGGCCTCACAATTTCCTCTATAAATATTCATTTATTCATTGAATTCATTTAGTGGAAGTCCAATCGATTTCCTCGTTATTTGCCTATTTTTTTCCTTTTTCAAAACATATCTTGTCACCCATAAATTGCCATGCCGTGTCACACACTCTAAACCCTTTCATGTCACAGATCTCCATGGAGTCTGACAAACTCTGCACCTTGCCATGTCACAAATTCCCTCCATGGCGTGTCACAAACTCTCAATGCTGCCGTGTCACAGATTCCCTCCATGTGGTGTCACAAACTCTGAACCCTATAGTGTCACAGATTCCCTCCATGCTGTGTCACAAACTCTGAACCCTGCAGTGTCACAGATTCCCTCCATGCCGTGTTACAAACTCTGAACCCTGTAATGTCATAGATTCCCTCCATGCCATGTCACAAACTCTGAACGCTGCCATGTCATAGATTCCCTCCATGGTGTGTCACAAACTTTGAACCCTACTGTGTCACATATTCCCTCCATGGTGTGTCACAAACTCTAAACCTTGCTGTGTCACAATCGTGTCACACATTCCCACCATGTCATGTTACACATTCCCAACATGCCGTTTCACAAACTCTAAACCTTGCCTTGCCACAGCCTTGTCACATATGGGCTGTTGTAGCACGACCATTTCGTGCTTTGGATTCACATCTTTCTCCTTTCGATTCACAATCGTATCAGGAATTTCTTGTTTCATATCATTCTTAAAGCTTTCGATTCATCACGACCGGTTCCTCATTCGGTTTAATATCACTTTTCTCCTATTATCCGAATGCCATGTCCAAAATCTCTGAAAACCATCTCATGCAACATTATTTTGTTTTGCACAAGCTTTGCCAAAAAAAAAAGGATGTTTTGCACAAAATTAGATGTTTGCAAATTCTTTGCATATTTATTTTCCCATTTTCCACCTGTTTGAGAGTGCGTGTCAACGAAGATGGCTCATTAAGGGAATTTTTATCCCAAAGTCTTTTCTCGTGGCTAAAAATAGTTAAAATTATCTGGAGGCTTATTTCCAAAAACACATTATTTTTAAGGGCTAAAAAAAAATTTCCCTTTTGCTTTTCACTGCTTGATCGCTAATTGAATTGTATTAGGTCTCTAAATGGAACTCAACAGAGGGAGTTTAGAATAAACCATTGTTTTAAATAGCCTTTGTTCGATTCACTTTGGAGTTAGGTGATAGTTTCGTATTTAGGATAGATATATACTTAAATATCTTAGGCAGCCAAATTAGAACATGAATGTAATGAACCTTTTCTAATTGATTTGCATAGACATAAGGAATTAGTTTTAAAATGGTATGTGTGCAAGATCTCAACAGAGACTTGTACATAATATGGATTATAGGTTAGTCATATATTCCATTAATCTAAGTTAAGGAAAATTATTAAATTCAGATGAAGTTTAAAAGGCACCATAATCCTAAGCTTTTGAATTAATATCTCTTTTAGTGAAATTTTATTCTTCTTTATTTGCTTAGTTTTAAATAGCCTTTTTAGTTTAATCAATCATTCAAAATTGAGTGCTTGGATAAGATAGATTATGTTATAAATCTAGTACTTAGTACGAATAAGGACAAATCTTTATGGGAAACAATACTCGATTTACCTTTCTATTACTTGTATGGCCACTTGCACTTGTGTGTATTAAACCAACAACATAGCTTAAGCAGGTATGTTGATGTAAAGTCAAGGATGAATTTTCTTACTGATGAGACAATGCAAAACCCTAGTTTTCTTGATAATTTTGAGCTAGGATGAATTATATGGATGAGTTATGCTCTATGATAATTTTGGATGTTGGATGAATTTTTCCCAATGTTATTGACATGAAATTTTCCTTATGATATTGTTGAATTAATGTGGTAATTGATGGATACGGGAATGATATGAAATGAAGGCTAAAGCTAGGCATTTTTGTAGAAATGGGCATGAAAGGTTGATCCATGAACAAGGAGGGTCAATCCTTAAAGTGAAATTGGCCTTAGATAGCTACTAGATGTGTCTAGGATTGACCCTTGATGGAAGGAAGGTCGACCTTTATTTTCCAAGAATTTGGTTTAGCTACTGAAAGTTGCTAAAATCGACCCTTGAGCAAGGGAGGGTCGATCACAATATGATTAGCTCTCAAACAAGCTTCTGGAATGGCTTAGGATCAACCCCCATGAAGGAAAAGGTCAATCCAAAAAGAGAAAACACTTAGAAATATTTTGGGAAGCTTTAGGATCGACCCCCAATGGAAAAGGGTTGATCCTTACATGTTGGAATATTAAGACAAGCTACTGGAACTAACCAAGATCAACCAGTCAAAAGGTTAATCTTAGCCACCCTTAGGTAGAAAAAATAGGCCTAAGGATCGACCTTCAAGGTTTAAAGGGTTGATCCCTTGGCTCTAGCGTGGAAAAAATATTATGCCTTAACTAGAACCCCTTTTCTCATTTCTTATTTCTTTAGCCTCTTTTCAAACTCTAATAGCCTCCAAAAGCTCTCATAACCCTCCAAGACCCCGTTTGGCAAGAATCAAACCTTCCAAACTTGAATCTAAGGTAAGATTCAGCATTCTTGAGCTTGAATCTCATGGTCTTATTCTAGCTATGTAATTCCACGAATTTCAGCAAGTTAAATCCTTTATTAAGTTGAGGGTTTTAAGGATTTTGCTTTTTAAAAGGGTTATTAAGGTAAGAAAGATTGAGGTTTTATTATAAACGATTTGGGTTTGAAAGTATTGTGGATTATTCGCTTGAAATGAGAAATGT
The DNA here is from genome assembly GCF_053813885.1 of Theobroma cacao. Taxonomy (NCBI): domain Eukaryota; kingdom Viridiplantae; phylum Streptophyta; class Magnoliopsida; order Malvales; family Malvaceae; genus Theobroma; species Theobroma cacao. The sequence goes on from NC_142641.1 coordinate 27,545,942, forward strand.
GGGTTTACTCATCTAGTTTTGAATTAAATAAGCTATTGGAAAATTAGGAAATTTATAGTAGAAGTTATTGTGATAGGTTGGATTAAGCTCGATTATTGTAGAACGAGCAAGGTTTGATAACGTAAGTGTGAGACCTTGACTTTTATAGACTCATAGTTAGTAACATATACGATATCCCTAATTAGGGGTAATTTCATCATTTATTTAATAAGCCCATAAAGGTAAGATTTTAAACAATATTATGGCCTAAGTAGGCCTAAGGCATAAATGAATGATGAAATTAGGGGTAAAATGACAAGGAAACAAAAAATTTTGATGATTTTCACGGTAAAGGCAAAATGGTCATTTTTTTACCTCAACTTAGAATTTTAAGTTTTCTGAACCCGAGTATATTTAAACTATTATGGACCTTGTCCTAGTATCAAAAGAGCAAAAAGATTACATAAAAGATTGGAAAAGAATAAGATAATATTATGGAGGGGCATTTTGGTAATTTAATTGGAGTGGATAAGCTTGGGCTATAAATATCTCTTTCTTTCAGCAGCTTCCTAAATTTCCAGCAGCTTCTTCTTCTTCTTCTCTTCCCATCTCACATTGCTTCCAACCTCCATGGAAGCTTGATATGGAGCTTGCATAATTTTCTCTCTCTAGCTTTAATTTTCATACCTTGGTGCCTTTTTTACTAGAATCCTTGTATTCTTTCACTCTCTCACTTCAAAACCCTTGATAAATCTTATTTCCATACTTTCTCTCACTAACTAGGTATTCTAGAGAAAGAAAGAGAGAATTACCCCATTTGTTTGGAAGCTATTGGAAGAGAATTCAACAACAAAGAAACCCTAGGGTGAGTGATGAACTAAGCTTGTTTTTTTTTTAGCTGTGGATAATAGCTAGTAATTGGGATTATGAGCTGTTTTATTGTTAAGGATGTTCATCCATTTTATAGTGATTAAGATAATGAACATAGATAGCCATTTAAAGTAGAAATTGAAAGCTTGCTAAGGGATAGCTTTTAGGGTTTATAAGTATGAATTGACACTAAGGTAATGTTAATTTCATGGTAGGTTCTAACGAAGCCCCATCACCCCAATTGGATCATTAGGGGGATTAGAGTCAGCTAAAGGCTCAAAAATAGACCGGTGAGTGAACTACCTTCAAAACTTGTTTTGGGGAATATAATGTATTTGCCACACATTTGAATGAATTATCAAGTTTTTCATAAAAACAAGTGCCTTGGGAACAAGCTTTTGATAAATGGTTTTATGTTGTGATATGTGATTGCTATGGATTCATGCACTATTGCATTATGATGATATATATATGTGTGTTGTGCATGATGATTGATATTGTGTATGATGACCGTAATCGTGTGTGTGCACGATGTGGGGGATGCACATGCCGATGATGATGGTGCGTGAGAGATGGATGATGATAGTGCCCGTGTGCACGATGTGGGGGGATGTACACGATGGCACTGATAGTGCACAATGTGGGGGAATGCACATGATGGCACCGGCTATGTGCACGATGTGGGGGGATGTACATGAGCCGGGTGTGATTATGATGATATTGATGTTTATCTATGTAATTATGCATATCTATACTTATGAAATGAAATCTCATGAATATGATATGTGATTGACATCTATGTGAAATTCGATACATTTCATTTTGGGAATTTTCATGTGTTTTATGTTGATTTTGTTGGTTTAGCAGAATGGCCTTTTATTGAGTGAAGGGAAACCTTTTTCTTGGTGCTCTGGTTCTCATTGTAGCGAGATTCATTTTCACTGCAGCGAGAAACTCTTAGGTTTTGAAAGGGTTGGTTGGCCGGAAACTCGCTGCAGCGAGAAAGGTATTATAGCTTCTCGCTGCAGCGAGAAACTTTTTGTTTTATGACAAAAATTTCGCTGCAACGAAAAACTATCTATTTTGCTCCTCCTTTGGTTCGGTTGTTGCCCCGTTTTCCACTTCTTTGATACCATAGTTGAGCATGGACTTCCAACATTACGGAATCAATGATTTAAGTTTTAAATGAAGAGGTTTGGTGAGAAACCCTCGTTTGGCTAATAACTTAAATCCCAATGTCGCTGCAGCAGGAAGATTCATTGTTGTATTTGACTTGTTTGTGTATCACTAAAGCCTTCATTTTTCAAATTATTTGTTATGTACATCATTACCAAATGTTTAATCATTTAAGGGTTTAATAAGGGATTTTTAATATGAAAGAAATTAAATTGCATTGTTTTAAAACAAGTGCATCATGATTTTAAATTCTTCCTTATTGTTGCTTGTTCTCTTCCTTATTCACTCACTAGGTTTATACTCACCGTTTTCAACTTCATGTTTTCAGATCACGAGGCAGTTGGTAACTAGGTTGAGGTGCCTTTGTAGACTCGACTATTGGTAGGTGTGTCGACATTCAGTAGCTGTACATTCATCCGAGTCTCTCCGCTAGAAATCGAGTCTTCTTTTTGAGATGTATAGACAAACTTGATGTAAATTACTAAGATACATGTTGTAGGCAATGTACACTTGATTGGGATGCCAGTTTGAGTTGGCATTGTTTAGTATTATTTTGATTCAAAGCTATGAAATGAGACTTAGCAGCTTTTGGTAGAATGATGAACATGTTCGATTAATAGGCTTGCTTGGGCTTAGTGGACTACGTCCAGTGGGCCCATGCGTTGATCATGGCCTGAAATTTGGGTCGTGACAGTAAGCCTTAGAAGCATGCTTTTGTCAAGGTGAGTGGACACACCACTTTCAAACTGTTTTAGTTTTAAAGTAGAAAGCAAGGTTTGATGGTTTATTGGATGAAAATGAATTATTATCATTGTTTATGAATGAAATTATGTTTGTGGTTGAACCCTAGTGTTTGAAATGAGTTTTCTAAACTATTATGTATATGTAAATACCCTACTATGTATTAGCTTTCAATAAGGGCTTAGGGTTATAACAACTGTCATTTAATGTCATAACAACTTTGGTTTTGCATGCATCTTGTGCCTATATTGCTATGGTTCATCCACCATAGTCTTACCAGCCACATGCACCCATATCTGGGGCTCTACATAATGTGTGGAAGCATAAACAAGTATAAGTATATCAACATTTGTTTACTTAACCAAGTTTATTATCAACATAACAGTTTAAGGCTTGACTTGATGCGAAGTGTAATGACACAAGAAGGTTGGAAGAAAGGCTCTACCACAACTACCATGAATAAGCTGGGCTACTACTCCACAAGTTGCCTAGCCAAGCAAGCTACAAATCAGTAAAACAAAATAGGAGAAAATAACAAGTGAGTCATAAAGATTCTCTGAGTGGATACAAGGAAGGAACAAGCGAAGAGGGAGAGTTTTTGCAATAAACCATACTTTACAAAAATACATGACAATCTTATAAATTCTTTCAATGATAATAATCTCATTTCAACATTTCCATAAATGAATTTGAAACTTAAACTAGATATAGAGGCAATAACATATAAAGCTTAACCAAAAAAACATTTATAAGGAGAAATCGGTAAGGAGTTCTTGGACTCACGTGTTTAACATCACTCATTCATAACAGTAATGTATCATCCAATAATGATCCATAACATCATTTCCACATAAACACAATAATCATTAAGTCACCAATTGTAGGTGTCATAATATCCATTATACAAGTAAGGTATCAATACATACTATTAACACAGACAAGGGGAGACTGGGTATTTTCGCCTAATTCATCCCTATGGTATTTTCACCCCCACATCAGGCTTAAGGAAGAGAAAAATGGTACATTCACCCAACTTGACCCTATGGTATTTTGTTGGACTTGAACTACATCGTGTTTTGATTTGACAAAAATCACATGTCTTCTTGAACTTGATGTGAAGCATTTAAAATTGTCTTAATTACATTTTTAGTGCCCTAAGGTTACAAAATTGTTTGAAAAGCCATGCATTCTTAGAAAACATTTTACAAGCTTTCAAATAATGCATTTTTAGCTAAGATATCAAGAACAAACGTGCCTTGAAATGTTTATTTGAATATGGATACAAGGTCATGAGAAAGTAGCTGGAGAAAAGCTCCAAAAGACTAAGGAAACCTCAAGACACAAGTCAAGAATTTATCCTAGTGAAGCTCATGTTGATCTGAACGTTGAAAAAGTGCAAAATTTGAAGATTATGAAGTTAAAGTTGACCCCTAAAGTGTCTATAGTCGACCCTATTATAGAAGGATCAAGAAAATCAAGTTTTATATAGACATAGTCCACCTTGAAACAAGTATATTCCACCCTAATGAGTCAATAGCGTGAATAAGTCACCTTTACACAGCCATAATTGACAATAGAGAAGGTATAGTTGACCCTGACAAGTCAAAGGCCAAAAAAAGTCAAGATCACATAGCCATAGTCGACCTTGAGAACACATGCTCTTGGCAAGTGGATCAACTAAAAGAAGCTTATACTCAACTATGAAAGCCCTAATTGAGATGTTTAAAGAACATAGTGACCCTGAGAGCATTGTAGTCAATCCTTAAGCTTCAACAATGGCCAAATTTGATTCAAACTTGTGTCTAACAGCTCCAAATCTTGCCCTAGCTATAAATAGATGCATTTGAGCCATTTTAAAGTAGAGAAGACCTGAACCAAAGGTTCAAACCCTAGCATATTTTTAGTTTTCCATCAAGCTTTCAAAGTTGAATCCTTACTTTATTCAAGCTAAAATTTCTTCTCTCACTACACTAAAGCTAAAAATCTTTAGCATTTAGCCTTTGTGAGGCAAATCTTTACTATTACTCCTTTGTAGACACATCTTGTAAAGGTTCTAGCTTAAACTTGAAAAGCCATCTTATAAGGGTTATTGTTTCCCATTTAAAAAGAAAGAATCCTTTGTGGATTCTCTGGGTTACCACTTCATACCTTGGAAAAAGTAAGAATCTTTTTGTGGATTATGCAAAAGGTGATCGCTTGATCTCGTGAAAACGTTATCGTAAGAGTTACTGCTTGATCCTGTTAAAAAGCAAGAATCCCTTTGTGGATTGTGTAAGGGTTATCGCTTCCCAATTAAAAGTAAGAATCTTTGATAGTGGACTGAAATTCCTTGATTACCAAGAGAGTGGATGTAGGCGTCAAAAAAGCCAAACCATATAAATTTCTTGTGTCTCTTTTTAATTTCAGCACCATTATTTATTGCTTACACTTGCCTTAGGAAATTAGTTTTATATTTATCTATTGTTTTATACTTAGAAAATATTTTTCCTTTTACTTTACTTAGATAGAATTTAACCTAGGAAAAATATTCATTTTATTATATTATTTTTGTATTTAAGTAATTTATTGTTGAAATTTTTTTTTTTTGATGTTAGAAAACATTTTTGGGTGAAAAAGGTTTGATTTTGATAAATAGAATATTTTAAAAGAATTTTTATAAATACCAATTCATCCCTTTCTTGGTATATTATTATTGAGACTTATACTCTAACAATTGATATCAAGGCTTGTTCTCAAAATTTGTAAGTCTAATTGCCCTTGAGAAATCCTTTGTAAAAGCGTAATTAATAAAAATGGAGATAGCGACAATTGTACGTGGTGAATGGAAATCAATCCAAAAGCCACCTTTTTTTGTAGGTAATAATTATCCTGATTAGAAAAATAGAATGGAAATGTTTATTCAATCTATGGATTTAGATGTATGGAGTGTAATATTAGATGGTCCTCATGTACCTTATAAGGAAATAGATAGCAAAATAGTGATCAAAACTAGACATGAATGGAATGATAAGGATAAGAATTTGATTCAAATCAATTGCAAAGTATACAATACCCTTCTTTATGCCTCAAGAGCTAATGAGTTTAATAAGGTGTCAATATATGAAAATGCCAAGTAAATTTGGAGTACCTTAAAAACCACATTTGACGGCACCAACAAAGTCAAGGAATCAAAAATTGGATTGCTTACGCATGACTATGAGCTCTTTAGGATGGAAGAAGGTGAATATATTAATAAGATGTTTGAAAGGTTCACAAATATTGTTGGTGTTCTAAAAGCCTTAAGAAAGGATTTTCCCCATGCACAACTTGTAAAGAATATCTTTTATAGCCCACCAAAATCTTGGAGACCCAAAGTTACAACTATAGAAGAGGGTAGAAATGTAACTGAATTCAAGCTAGAAGAACTCATAGGTTCCCTTCTCATTTATGAGATGACAGTTAAACATGAGACTGAGAGAGAAAAACCTAAAAGGAAGACATCAAACAAAAGTGAATAGCCCTTAAGTCCTTAGTTGAGGAGGATGAAAGAAGCATTAAAAGTGAGAGTGAAAATGAAAAAGATATGGCTTGTTGGCTCCGTTAGTTTTTAATGATAATAAAACATTCCCATTTATTTGTGTCTAATTCCTTTATTTGAGTGTGCAGGAAATTAATATATGAAATTAATTTCTTAAATCTTTGAAGAGTATTTTTGAAAGAAAAAGAAGGATAAAATCAACAAGATGTAATTGAATAACAAGGAGGAAGCTTATTGATGAAACAAAGAAGAACATTGGTTGACTAAATTTCAAATTGGAGAAATGGTGGGCTGAAGAGTTTGAGAAACAGAACCAACTTAGTCAACCAAGTCAATCGACTAAGTGCCTTCTGCTAGAATCTGCAAACCAAAAACAGAATCAACTTAGTCGACTAAGAGCTCTTTATCTGCAATTTGAACCAGACCACTACAAGATAGATTAACGGTTAGAACTCATCCTCAACTGTTTTCAATGGATATAAACTGCCAAACTGCCAACAGAGTTGCATCTCCAAGTATAAAAGGGTCTTCCAACAATGAGAAACTAGTTTTTTGAAGCCTTGAATGAGATTTGAGCTATAGAAAGTTAAAAATCCAGAAAAGCTTCACTGCACTTGTCTGTATTTTAACGCATACTCTTTGCATCTATGATTAGCACTCAATCTTGTACCAATCAGATCATCCAGTGATCATAGGTACTTTCTTTTACCACTTCTTCTTGTATACTTAGAGTGAGGGAGTCACTCTAAGGGGTTGTTCAAGCTTGGGAAAGCTTGAATGTTATAGGTTGTTGTTGAGCCTTGGAAAACCACTTTGGATTTTAGTTTAGCTCAGGAAAAACTAGTGTAAAGGTTGTGGTTGAGCCTGCAAAAAGTCATTGTGAAAGCTTGGTGAAAGCTTGTGAATTCCACTATATTAGTGATTTGATTTGGAAAATCCTTGGTTGGATAATCAAGGTAGTGGATGTAGGTCTTGGACCAAACCACTATAAATTGTTGTCCATTGTCTACTCTGTTTTTATTTTCTTTGTTTTAGAAATTAGTTCCACACCTTGTCAAGAGCCAAATTGTGCTATTCACCCCCCTCTAGCACATATCAATGGGACCAACATGGCTATGTTAGCTAAAAAGTTTAATTAAATCATAAAGCAAAACTATAGAAATAGGAAACCTACAAAGAATTATGTGCCTAAAAAGGAGCTTACAAGAGATCACTTGATATTTTATGACTGTAAAAAGCCAAGACACACTAAATATGAATACCCTAATAAGAATAGCACTTCAAGGAATTTCAAAAAGAAAGCAATGATGGCAACTTGGAGTAATAGTGATGACTCACAAGATGAAGGGGATGATGGTGTTGTAAATCTTTCCTTCATGGCACTTGATGACTACAAGATAATTCCTACCCTTTATGATCTTGATACTTATGATTAAAATGATTAAACTTTGGTGAATTGCAAGATGCCTTTGATGAATTAGCTTTTGAATTTGAGAAAATGAATTTGAAGCACAAGAAAATGATTTCAAAACTTAGTGTTGAAAATGAATTCTTGTTGAAGTCAAAACATTGTTTGGAAAAGGAAAATGAAAAATTGAAATTTAATTCTAAAGCTTGTCAAAAGAAAATTGATGTTTTAGAAAAGGAAAATTTAGATATGAAAATGAATCTTGAATTTGACAAATGAAAAGCAAAAGGTTTTCATGAATTCCCCATTTTCAAAGATGACTAAATGCAATTATTGTAAATTTCATGGTCATAATTCATCCACTTGTCTTATTAGAAAATATCTATTTTATAAGATTAACCAAGTATCTGTTCCAAAAAGAACTATGAGAAAAGAGACTAACCTTCAAGGACCCGAAGAAATTTGGATACCAAGATTGAAATGAGAATGTCTCATAGATGTGCTAGAGCAAGGGGAAATAACTTGAAGATTGGATGCTTTCTAGACACAACAAAATGAAAATGGGTGGTTTCTTTTACAAACATCTTTTTATGCTTTTAAAATTTAAGAATTTTGCTTGGCTAACAATTTCTTGAGTTTGATTGGTTTGGAATGATTTCTAAAAGTTGGTTGATTCTTTGATTGAAAATCTTGGTTGCTTATTCTTGCTTCAATATTGAGTGCATGGTTCTTTTTTTAGCTCTATTGACAAATCTTGATTATGCAAAATTAGTTTAAATGTGATAAATATTACTAATTGCATGATCTTGGAGAAACCATGAACTTATGAGACTAAAACTATGTACTTATATTTGAACTTGAATATATCATCATTTTCTTTATTGATTTTGTTTGATTGTGAAAAGTTGTTTTGATAAAATTTTCTCATGTTTTGGCAATTTGATTTCATAATATCTCTATGAGGAAAATTGACTTTTGAGCATAATTTTGAACATAAAAGATTTGATGTTGATGATATGTTGGAATAGCATACTTGATTATTTGCATTCTTGTAGTCTAAACAAGAAAAATTGAATTTAAAGAGTTGACTTTTTTATTTTATTGTGTCTATGATAATTTGACGATTTGAACAATCTTGATTCATAATTTAGAACTTGCTTGAATAGTTCAAATTAGTTAATGATGAGCTTGACATGAATTGACTACTTGAATTGATATGAAAAATATTTTCCATCTTAGAGCCTACAGTGATTTATGATTTGAACAAGTTTACATCATGATGAAAATACTTTTTGACTTGTTCTTATTGGATGTGCATGATTCCTTGTAGGATTGAATGGTTATAAGAACATGTTTGGTACATGATTGAAAGATATTTGAAAATGACCCTCAGTATGCTTAAATATGATTAAATATGCTCACTACATATTTCGTAAATCATTTAGAGCAAAATTGAATGAAATTGAATGATTTTGAGCTCATGATTTTGCACAAAGCATGTCCAACTCAAATCTTGTATGTTTCAAGGATAATTTTTAAAAAGAAAAAACTAAATGATTTTCTTGAATACTTTTCTTATTTCTTCTATGTTGATTGGATTTAATGCATGTAAAACTTGAACAAGTATGCCTTGTGATGAAAATGCTACTATGAGTTGTTCTTGATTAAAATGAATGCATGAGTAAATGCTTGAATTTGTTGATTTTATTATTACTCATGTGCATGCATAGATGACATTATTTCTTGAGAATTAGATGTTCATATGGTCATATTGATTTTATCATTTCTTGAGAATTGAAATATTCAAATGCTTAGTCTAGAATCAATTCTTGAAATATGCTTCAAGTTTGTGCTCAAATGATTGCTTTAAGATTGTTTTATTACCTAACCATATGAAATTGATTATAATGAACAAATTGAGCTTCATGAAAAATACTTTTAGTTCATTTATCATTTTGGTCAAGTTAGTGCTTACATGATATCTCATCTTTCTTGACCTTAAGATTTGAAGCTTATAACTTGCCTTGAGTGTTCTTGAATGAGAAATTTAAAGTGTCAAGTTAGATCATAATATACTATAATGACATAGTTGAACTATTTTTGAACGCGCATTTAAATGTTAACTATGTCTTCCATGAACTTAATCGTTTTCATGATCTTAAGATGTGTCCAACTTGAGCTTATAGGTTTCCCATTGAATGCTTATTTCTTGAACTTTAACAATTAGTATTCATTGATACTTGCAGGCTTAATTTGATATATTTAGGAGTTAAGTAGTTTATTTCTAATATCTAATAACAAGTGGTATCACTCATGAATTATGAAACTATGAGAAATAGCATGAATCTTGAACTTTATTGATCATCCTTTGTGTACACTTGTAATACCCTGTGACCTCGTTTAGCAGTCAATAAGACCCCATTGACAAGACGAAGGGTTACTTGATGTAAATTTAAGTGTCAAAGAGCGGTTATAGGTGAGAAGAATAATTTAGAATAAAATATTATTTTATGAATAAAATAATATTAAAATATTAATATTTTATTAATTAAGGGAATCGGTCTGACGAAAGATTATATGATCAATTTAAGTGGGGGAGAAGAAGAAGAAATGAATTTTGGAGATAAATGACGTACGTGAGACCCGTGTGTTTTATTAAATCGAGTTTACGTGGGTAAATAAATATTTAAATATTATGGTGATACCGCGTTGAAATGCAATTTTGACATTTCGATTGTATACATGTAAGGGAGTAAAGATAGAAGAAAACTAAAATTTTTAAATGCGTCGAAAGAATCGAATTTAAAAATACGAAAGTTAGAGGGTTATGTGGTAGAAAAATAAAATCAAGGATTAAGTTCAAATGTGTTAATTGAAGTTAATAAAAAAATATATATATAATATATAATAATATAAATATATGGGAAGAAAAGGCAGTCGCCCATGTGATCAATATGCAACTTAAAAAAATAATAATAATAATAAAAGAAGAGAATGATGGGGGTTGGCCAATAATAAAAGATAATGGTCAAAGTTGATGGGTAGCTGCCTATGTGTGCATTAAAAAGGGACCTAAATTCATTTTTAATTAAGTGAAGGAGGTAGGGGCTGGCCTAAAGGAACCGTGCAGAAAAAAAGAGAAGAAATGATGTAGGGGCCGGCCAAGAAAGCTAAAAGAGATGAAAGAGAGAAAAAAAAAAGAGAAAGAAAAGAAAAGTCACAGTCGGCTATTTAAAGGAGAAAAAGGAAAGAGAAAAGTCGGTTGTGAGGGAGAGAACGAAGCCGGCCAAAGCTAAGAAGAAAAGAAAGAAGAAAGGAGAAAGAAATGAAGGAAAAGAAAAAAAGAGAGGAAGTAGTCGGTTGTGAGTGAGAGGGAAGAGGTGTCGCCGGTTTTGGGTGAGTTAAAGAGAGGAAAGGAAGCAGCTTTTAGGATAATGAGAGAGAAGAGATGTCGTCAGTTTTGGGTGAGGAAGAGAGAGGAAATGCAACAGCTCTTGGGGTGAAAGAGTAGATCAATGGAAGCTGTTAATGTTAGAGAGAAGAGGGAGTAGCTAGATTTTAGAAAAAAAAAAAAGAGAAAAAAATGGCAAGTTAATATTATATTAAGGTTTATGGGTGGTTTAATATTGTGCATATTTTGGATGAAAAATATGCAATTTGGTTAAGGAATTTTTATTAAGCTGCTCCCCATACAAGTGTGTGATTAAGTCTATTGGGTTTAAATTGTTACTAAGAAAGTTTGTCGTGGAAGCGTGCCGGACGAAGTACGTGACTGGCAAATAGGAATAATTATACACACGTGCTAATCAATAGCAACGTAGTAATCCAGCTATTGTGAGGTGAGTAGGGGATGCCAATTTTAAAAATTTTCATAAATATATACCTATACGTATGATTTATTTTAAACGTGAAAATTGTGGATAGCATGTGCTGGTAGCAATCTTAGGAAATTGTGGTTGCAAATTATGTTTAGAAATCGTTTGAATATATATATATATATATGTATAAATTATATGTAAAGTGTTTTGAAAATCGAGAAACAAGCCCTTCACATGGTTTTACATCAAAATTTGTGCCTTATATTTTTGCAGTGTGCATTCATGGAATTTAATTACATATTCACCATGCCATTTTGAAATGAGAATCGCATGTAAAAGTTTATTGTATATAGTTTATGAAAACAGAGTCTTATCTTGATACGAAGGTCGATATTTCAAAAATGATTTGAAAAGATTCTTTGAAAACCCAATTTGGATTTGTAAATACTTTCACTAAACCAAGAGATTCGAGAGTAGGCCGACTGTCAGTTCGGCTAAGTGTGACCCTCGTGTATGAGTGAGCTCTAGCTAGAGAACCTTTGGGTCATCGACAAGCGGTTAGATGTGGAGGGGACCACGGCCTATGATATATGTATGCGTGGCTAGGCCACCAGATAATTACATGGTTATGACCGCTTGATTCTCTGATGTCGGCAAACATCGTTGAGATTGCCATGGCATGTGGGATCTGGTGGAGAGAGGCTCTCAGAGGTTATTATGTGGTAGCGGGACCACGGATTTCATTTGATTTCCTACTGGAGACCAAAAATCTCTTTGGGTTTTCAGACTTTTATTTCTTGCATGGTGAAAACAAAATTATACGATTTTCTGCAGCTCCCCCTGGTTTTTCTGTTATATAAATTTTACCCTCGCGTGAGAGCCGATTTGCGAACTATGTATAAACCTGGTTACTATTTGATTTTACGAGAGCTTGCCCAACTTTATTGATTTGATTTGAGTATTACATGAGATAATTTTGACTGCAGAGATCTTTTACGAATTCGAGGTTTAAAATGATATTTTACTGATTTAGTTTGAAAATGGTTATTAACCTTCTCGCTGCACAAAATTTTACTTGATTTGATATACATTATGGTTGATTCCGACTTACAAGAGATTCTCGATATTTTCTTATATATATATATAAGGCACAAATCTCCGTTTGAATTAAATATTTTTATCTCTTCTTGCAAGTTTTATTATTCAAAATCTCAACTTTATTGCTTGTTTCCCATTTATCCCCTGCTCACAGAGCCGATGATCACTGAGTCTGTGAGACTTACACCCCTCTTTTTTCCCTTTTTGCAAATAGGGATCAACCTAACATATAATCATTGGTGTGTATGTTCCACCGCAAATAGGTAAAGGCATCTCATAGCATTTTATCTTGAGTCGCTCCGCTGTTAGAGGTCGAGTCGTAGCACTTTATTTATTAAGTGGTAAACGGATATTGATTTTGTTATAAATAAATAATTGAAGAATGTGAATTTTGATGTATATACTTGTGATTAAATGATTTAAAGTTTGAATCGATTATTATGTTTATGGCTTAAATCATGGTATGAGAGTATATTGTTTTTAGTGTCAATATGGAATGGGATCGTTTATAGTGAACTAACGGGCATTTTGAGTAAGGCTTGTTTGGGACTTGGTGGGTCTTTCTCGGAGGTCTCTGTCACGACCCAAATTTCGGGCCATGACCAGTACAAGGGCCCAATGGACGTAGTCCACTAAGCCTAAGCAAGCCTATCTATTTATCCTACTCATCATTCCATTAAATATTGCTAAGTCACATTTCATAACTTTGAATCAAAATAGTGATAGACATTGCCAACTTGTACTGGCATTCCTCATTTAAAATATAAATACATTGTCTACAACATGTATTCTAATAATTTACATTAAGTTTGTCTATACATATCAAAAGGAGACTCGATGTCCAGCGAAAAAACTCGACGAATGTACAGCTACTGAATGCCGAGACACCAACCAATAGTCGAGCCTACAAGGGCACCTCGACCTAGTTACCAACAGCCTCGTGATCTGAAAACATAAAGTTGAAAATGGTGAGTAGAAACCCAGTGAGTGAACAAGGAGGGAAACAAACAATAATAAGGAAGGATTTAAAATCATGATGCACTTGTTTTAAAATAATACAATTTAGTTTTGTTCATATTAAAACCCCTCATTAAACCCTTAAATAATTAATCATTTGAAATCATGAACCCATACATAACAAACAATTTGAAAAATGAAAGCTTCAATGATACACAAACAAGTCAAACGCGACAACAAAACTTCGCTGCAGCGGAAAGGAATTCTCGCTGCAGCAACGTTGGGATTTAAGTTAGTAGCCGAACGAGGGTTTCTCAATTGGCCAAGGGTTTCTCACCAAACCTCCTTATTTTAAACTTAAATCATTTATTCCGTAATGTTGGAAATCCATGCTCAAATATGGTAGCAAAGAAGTGGAATACAGGGCAACAATTGATCAAGATGTGAGACAAAACAGAAAGTTTCACTACAACGAGAATGAATCTCGCTGCAGCAAAATTTTTGCCCCAAGACAGAAACTTTCTCACTGCAGCGAGTTTTCAGCCCGCCACCCTTCAAAAACTCGAGAGTTTCTCGCTGCAGCGAGAAATAGGGCACCAATGAAAAATTTCCCTTCCTCCCAAAGAAAACCACTCTACTGAAATGTCCAAAACCAATAAGAAACACATAACAACTTCCCAAAGTTTAACATACCAAATTTCACATACATTACAACCATATACCATTACTCATAAATTTCTTATAACACACATGTTTACGTATGTATATATATATACATATACCCATCATCATCATGCACACCATCCCATCATCACCAGCTCATGCGTACTCCCTACTTGCACATGGCTGGGTTATCACCGATTTATGCACAGTCCTTACTCGCACATAACCGGGTCATCATCTGCTTATGAGCACTCCCTACTTGCACATAGCCAAGTCCATATAATTACACAACAATATATTCATACGTATATACATATATCAACATAATGTAGCAGTATAGGAATCCATAATAGCCACAGATCACAACATAACCCATTTCTCAAAAGCTTGTTCCCAAGGCACTCATTTTTAAGAAAAGTTGTATAAAATCATTCAAACGCTTTGTACAAACAATCACATTCCCCAAAACGAATTTGAAATACAGTTCACTCACCGGTATATTGTTGAGCCTTTAGCTGACTCTAATTCCTCTAATGATCCAATTAGGGAAATAGGGATTCGTTAGAACCTAGAATCACATTAGCATCAGTATTATGTTAATTCACACACTATAAACCCTAAAAGCTATCTCTTAACTAGCTTTCAATTGCCATTTTAAATGGCTATCTATGTTCACTACCTAATCACATTAGAGTCAATACACAATCTCAACAATAAACTCACAAATCAATCACTAAACATTATCAACACTTACAACTCAATTCTAATTTACTACTCACCTTGATAGCTTTGTAACTTTGAAATTCTTTCCAACAATTCCCAAGCTTATTATAGGGCTTTCTTTCTTTTTCTCTCTCTAAACACTTAACTAGTGAGAGAAAGTATGAAAGTAGGATTTTTCAAGGGTTTTAAAGTGAGAGAGTGAAAGAATACAAGGGTTCTAGTCAAAAGGGCACAAAGGTATGAAAACTAGAGCTAGAGAGAGAAAATTATGCAAGCTCCATATCAAGCTTCCATGGAGGATGGAAACAACATGAGATGGGAAGAGAAGAAGAAGAAGACGCTACTAGAAATTCAAGAAGCTGCTAGAAGGAGAAAATATTTATAGCCCAAGCTTATCCACTCCCTTAGAAATTACGAAAATGCCTTTAGTAAGTTAGCTTGTCCTTCTCCACCCCTATATCAAATCTTTTTACTCTTTTGACACTGGGACAAGGTCCATAATGGTCTAGACATGGGGTTTGCAAAACTTGAAAATTTTTTACCCGAGGTGAAAAATGACCATTTTACCCTTGTTGTGAAAATTATTGTCATTTCAAGTTTTCTTCATGTTTTCATCATTACACATCATTTATGCGGTCTTATGCCTATTTAGACCTTAAAATATCATAAAACCAACTTTTGGGAGCTTATTAGAAGAAACGACGAAACTACCCCTAGCCCGTGTTATTATGTCTATGCTTAGTTACAAGCTTATAGAGATTGAGGTCTCACAATCTCAAATTCGGTAGCGACCGAGAAAGGGTCGTTACAACACCCATTTTTTTGATTGAAATCATGCATGCATTTCTATGCACATAATTGAAATCATAATTAATGAAGAGAGCCATGTTATTACATGTAATCATGTGCATGCCTACTTGATCATAACATTCTTTTGTGTAATTACAACGAGTGCAAAATGTATTGGCAATGCTTCATTCATAATGATATTGTCTTAATGAGAAAACTTCTCCTTAAATTGATAGTCTTATTCACATTAGAATAAACTTTATTGAAATGCTTGTGTGAAAGTATTGTTGAAAAAAGATTACTAAAAAGGGCCAAATGACGACATTCTCATGATGACATGCTTTTGTTGAGAAAATTCTCTCTTAAATTGTTTACCTTATATATTGTAGAGAATTTCTTTAAAATGTTGAATTGATAATGCATGGAAAATGCATGATGAAAATTGACAATGGTGCTTGATGCAAAATGATATCATGGACATACATTGGAGCAAATGTGCACAAACTTTTTGAAATTATAAGTATTTAAAGCATATATTGAATATTTATTTAAATACTCATGCTTTATTAGCGCCTTGAATATATAAGTATGAAATTGACATGTTGAGCATTCATTGTAAAGCTTATTTATGCTCATGATTCATCCCCATATTTGTCTCATGATCCATTTAAGGGAAGGTAAGATTATTCTTTAATATGACAAACTGTAACATGCCCAATTTTTTATGTAAATTAAGTTAATTCATGATTTGTTATGTATGCCAAGTGTTTAAGGATATATATGTAGATAAATGAGAACTTAGGCAAATTTTGAGGAAATATTTGATAAACCCCATAGTTTGAGATTTTGAGCTAAGTTTGATGTTATGTTTGTGAATTTATGTGTATGAGATTAAGTTAAATGAATGGTTTGAGGTGTGATATTAACAGGGAATGATTTTGGGGTGTTAAACTTAGATTTTTGGAAGCTTAAAAACTACCTACAGGGGAAGATGTATCAATACTTCTCCTCACGTATCTATACATTTTTTGTAGGAAGAACAATATGAGGTATTTTGGAGGAATTCTATCGATATATTTAAGGATGTATCGATAGATGTGGAAATTTGATGAACATGTATCGATACATTGCCCTAATGTATCGATACATTTGAAATGGAAATCACCTAGAACCATTCTACCTGAAATGTATCTATACATTGGCCTAATGTATTGATACATTTAGTTGAAATATGGGCAAATGTGTCAATACATTGCCAAATGTATCGATACATCGTTGAGGAAAGGCAAAAATAAAAAAAAGGGTTTCGGGCCATTTTTGTCCTATCTCACTCTCAACTCTTTCTCTCCCTAAAAAACTCAAAATCGTAACCCTAAAATTGATTTTTAAAGCCATTTGAGGCTATTTGGAGTTTGGGAAACTATCCTGGAGGTAAGATTTAACATTTTTATCGATTTTTTTCAATTTAATCAATTAATAACTTCAAAATCTAATTTTTCTCTAGATTTGGTAATTTTCCCTTTTTGGCTTAGATTAGAGAATATGGAGCTAACACTCAAGCAATCTAGCTTCTAAGGTATGGGTTTAGCTCATTAATAAAGGATTTGAGCTTAAATAGTTAGATTGCTAAGATTTGATTAATTGTGAAAAAGCTAACATTTTTTAAAAGCAAGGATTTAATTAATGATTGGATGTTTTGATGTCTTCTAAGAAGGAAATGAAGTAATTGGACATGTTGGTTAGCTAAAGGACGATTAGAGACTAAAGTTGAGCTTAGTAGTGGGATTACCTTTAACTTGTCACTATGAGTAGGTTTGAACTAAAATGCATGTGATGCATGACACCTTGATGAAGGTCATACCATGGTATTAGAATGTGTGTATGTATATATATATATATATATATATATATATATATGATTGCCTAGATGTAAGTGCCTAAGCTAAAGAACCAAACTATGGAATGGTGTTTGTGTGTTATGATCTGAGCCACATGGGTGACCTATGCTGTGTGTAACTAGACTAAGGTGTCTAGAGGCTATAATGAACCTTAGGAGTAGATTTCCCTTGGTGAAGGATATGTTACGAGAAATTGATCCAATGATGCCTTGGAGATTTAGAGGCATTTAGAATCTAACCAAGCTTAAAGATGATTGAAACTCGATAAATGTGGATTAAGGTTCACTAAGGAACATTTGAATGATAAAGGCATGATGGCCTTATTTGTGGATTTGTGTTTTTGTTCGAGGGATGAATTCCAGACAGTGATCTGATTTGTGGATGTGTGGAGTTTCGATCCCTTATGACTATGTATGCCTACTGGGATGGTGGTAAGCAAGGATGGTGGTATTAGTCTCGCCTATGATTCCCGTATGCAGTGCTTTTGTCACAACCCAAATTCTAGGCCATGACCGGCACATGGACTCAATGGACATAGCCCACTAAGCTTAAGCAAGCCTATCTATGTGACTCCATTCATCGATTTCATCATTCATTCTTACAATTGTATTTCATAATTCTTATCAACAAGTATTTCAATATTTTTGTTTCGAAACCATATGTTCACATTTATATGATTCAAAATAATGGCATTCGAGCCATCTTGTAGTGGCAACATTAATCAACATAAACATCTATTGCTTAAGATATATTTATCTTAACAATTTACATCAGGGTACATATGTTCAACGAAAAAGACTCTAGACTTCCAGCAGAGTGACCATAGTGAAGGTGCAGCTATTGAGATGCCATAATACCTACCAAGAGGGCGAGCATATGTGTGTGACTCAATCTAGGTCCCAACTGCCTCCAAATCTGAAAACATGAATTTAAAAAATGTGAGTATAAAACTCAGTGAGTGAACATAAGAAGGGAACAAGCAATCAATAGGAAGAATTTGAAAATCATGATGCACTTGTTTCAAAAACAATGCAATTGATTTAATTTTTTACTAAAAACCCCTCATTTCAAACCTTGATTAATACCCTCATAGTGTTTCACAAACCCATGATCAATCCATGAAGTTAAATGGGTGAAAAGTATATCAAAATCAATCAAGGTAGCAAGCATGGCAGCAAGTTTCTCACTGTAGTGAAGTTCATTCTCCTTGCAGCGAGATTCGGGTGGCCAAAACAGAAAGTTTCTTGCTGCAACGAGAAATAGTGGCAGTTTGCATGTATTTCCATTTTTCTAGCATACCGCCCAGTAAAGAAGTCTAATTCACCTGATTTTTAAACCATTAGAAAGCTAAGAGGTAGGGCTACAACTTTTATGTTTACCACATTTCCCAGTTCGGACGGGAAGGATGTCAAATTCTTTATCAAAATGAAGGCACTGCATCAGAATCTGAGAGTTTCTCACTGTAGCGAGATTTATTTTCGCTGCAGCGAGTTTTCAGTTGCCAAAATAGAATGCTTCTCGCTGCAGCGAGAAGCAGGGCACCTAAGTGAAAAAGGGGCCTCCTTTTGCACAAAAAATCCATTTGGTGCTGCAATAAAGATCAATTTGCAAGAACATGGGAATTTCTCAAGATTCATCATGCCAAATTTCACATGCATTACAACCATATACCATTACTCATAAACTTCCTATAACACACATATTTACATATGTATATATATATACCCATCATCATCATGCACACCATCCCATCATCATTAGCTCATGTGCACTCCCTACTCGCACATGGCTGGGTCATCACCAGTTTATGCGTTACTCGCACATAACTGGGTCATCATCGGCTTATGCACACTCCCTACTCACACATAGCCGAGTCAATATGATTACACAACAATATATTCA
Source organism: Theobroma cacao (assembly GCF_053813885.1). Lineage (NCBI taxonomy): Eukaryota > Viridiplantae > Streptophyta > Magnoliopsida > Malvales > Malvaceae > Theobroma > Theobroma cacao. The sequence continues at coordinate 27,565,481 of NC_142641.1, forward strand.
TACGTATCTATATATATCAACATAATGTAGCAGTATATGAATCCATAATAGCCACATATCACAACGCAGAGATAATTTATCAAGGGCTTGTTCCTAAGGTACCCATTCTTAAGAAAAGTTTGATAAAATCATTTAATGTCTTGTGCAAACACATTCACATTCCCAAAAATACTTTAAAATGCAAGTTCACTCATCGGTCTTGTTGTTTCTTTTGCTTGACTCTAGCTTCAACTAATACTCCAAATGGACATGTGAGGCCTTGTTGGAACCTATACACACACAACATCATAACCAATCCAATTTACATTAATATCACTCCAAAAGCTAGTTTCTAATTCAAATTCTACTAGTCATTCCTAATTGGCTTCCAACTATATCAAATGGCTATTCCTTACACTACTCTAATCACACTAAAAATGAGTAAACAACTCAACAATAAAATAGCTCATAATCCCAATTACTAGCCATTATCAACAACTTAAAACCAAGCCTAGTTCATCACTCACCTTAGGGTTTCTTTGTAGTTAAATTCTCTTCCAATAGCTTCCAAACAAATGTGAAAAATCTCTATTTCTCTTTCTAAAACCTCCAACTAGTGAGAGAAAGTGCTGAACAAGGACTTTTTGAGGGTTTTAAAGTGAGAGAGTGAAAGAGCACAAGGGTTCTAGTTAAAAGGGCACAAAGGTATGAAAATTAGAGCTAGAAAGAGAAAGTTGTGAAAGTTTCATATCAAGCTTCTATGGAGGATAGAAGTAACGTGAGATGGAAGAAGAAGAAGAAGAAGAAGAAGCTACTAGAGAATGAAGAAGCTGTTGGAAGAAAAAGATATTTATAGCTCTAGCTTATCCATTCCACTTGAAATTACGAAAATGCCCTTAGCAAGTTGGCTTGTTCTTCTCCAATCCTCTGTGAAATCATTTTACTCTTTTGACACTGAGGCCAAGCCACAATGGTTTAAGTATACTCGAGTTTATGAAAAATTAAAAATTTTGACTTGGGGTGTAAAATGACCGTTTTGCCCTTATTACGAAAATTATTGCCACATCTAGTTTTCTTCGTGTTTTCATCATTATACATCATTTATTTGGTTTTTATGCTTATTTAGACCTTAAATATTATAAAACTTCTTTCTGGGAACTTATTAGAAGAAATGACGAAACTACCCTTGGCCCAAGTTATTACGCCTATGCCTCGTTATGGGCCTATAGAGGTTGAGGTCTCACATTCTCCCCCACTAATAAAAATTCGGTCCTCGAATTTAAATTTAACTATAAGGTAATGTACCTCTAAGCATCAAAGAGGTGGGGATACTTTGTCCGCATCTCCTCCTCGGCCTCCGATGTTACCTCCTCGAATTTAAATCGACGTAGGGTGAATAATCAAAGTTCTCAAGTTCTGCCACATCACTCTTGTCACGACCCAATTTCTCGGGCCATGATCGGTGCATGAGCTCAATGAGCATAGCTCACTAAGCCCAAGCAAGCCTATTCATTTACCTTTGCTGAACAAATTTATCATATCATGCATACACACACATTTTTTTTTTCGGGTGTGAACATAGCCAAAACACAATGGCATTATCGATAATAATATATATGCACTATACCAGTCATGTATTTAGCAATTTACATTGCATACACATATTCACATTGTTAGATTGTATTCATAATACAAAAGGACCCATGACTTCCAACGGAGACATTTACTATAAAAGGGATTACTATCGAATGCCAGACACATACCCAGGAGATGCACTACGGGGACTCCTTGATCTAGGGTCCAACAGTCACCTGATCTGAAAACATGAATTTTTATAAAACGTGAGTACAATACTCAGTGAGTGAACAAGGAAGGGAACAAGCAACAATTTGGGAGAATTTAAAATCATGAAGCACTTGTTTCAAAACAATGCAATTTAGTTCATTCCTATTTAAAACCCATCCAAACCCCAGAGTTTTTCACTACAGCGAGCATGAATTTCGCTGCAGTGAAAACAGAGCAACAAGAGAACCATTTTTCCTCACTCAACAAAAAACCATCTTGCTAAACTAATAACATCAACCTAAAATTCATGAAAATTCTCAAAGTACAATGTGTCAACTTTCATGTACATTACAACCATAAATCATTGTCCATCAATTTCCTATATCACACATATTTACATATGTATATATATATATATATATATATACCCCCATCATCATCATCTCACCAACCCATCATCATCATCACCAGGTCATCATCATCATCACCAGCTCATGCGCACTCCCTACTCGCACATGGCTAGGTCATCACCTGGTTATGCGCACTCCCTACTCGCACATAACCGAGTCATCCTCGGCTTATGCGCACTCCCTACTTGCACATAGCCGAGTCAACATAATTACACAACATTATATTCAAGCATATATGTATATCAACATAAAGTAGCCACATAGAAATCCATAATAACCACATTTCATAACATAAACCTTTTCTCAAAAGCTTGTTCCCAAGGCATTCATTTTCATGAAAAATTGCATAAAATCATTCAAACACTTTGTTCAAAACAGTTATATTCCCAAAACGATTTTGATAGGCAGTCCACTCACAGGTGTCGAAAATCCGGATTCCGGGTGAACTCAGACTAATAGTCCTCAAGCGCAATTCCTTTGCCTTTTTTGGACGTCTCATCACCTTGACAAATAACAAAGTCGAGGAATTTACTATATTGTCCCTAAATTGATATAAATTAATTTAAATTACTAATGCTTGATATGTAAATGCAAAAATATGTCCGATTATCGCTTAATCACGGTATCAATTAAATTCGACCGATCACCCAATTAATTGACGATTGTGTCTAAATCACCTCCAAATTAATTCATTTCTCCTCTAATACCTTAATTTACCACATACATTTAAATAAAGCCAAATTCAGCATTAGAACCTTCACAGTTCCTTAGAGAAAAATTTGGTCATTTGGTGCATTAGCATCAAATTTTTTTCTACATAACCGTTTCACCTTAATTCATCATTTTCCATGCCATTTTCCTTGAAATAAAAACAATCCCCCATTGATATTCAGCCCTCATGGTTCGACCAACAAGGAACCCTAGAGAAATTAAATATTTCTTTTGTGTTTTTGTTCATAACCATGCTTAACTATCCCTAAACACTAACATAGTCTAAAATCAAATTATTCCAACAACAATTCCTCTTCCATACCCATTTTTCAGAATTGAATTCATCATGCTAACTCAATATTTAACCATGGAAATCAAGAACAAAAGCATGGGTAAGCTAAGTATCAAGGAGAATTAAAGAAATTTTAACTTACCTAGCTTGTTTCCTTGATTTCTTCACTTTTTCTTTGAATTTCCACCTAGGTTTTCTTGTTTTTCCTTTTGTTCTTCCTTTTTTCTTGTTGCTGGATGCCTAGGCCGAATATGGTGAGGGAATTGGGGATTTAATGGGCTGATTTCTATAGAAAATAATAAAATAATCAAGCATGCCATGTGTCACATGCTTATTGGCCCAATTTTTAACTTTTTGACTTTTTCTTCTTAATTTTCCACCACAAATATTCTGGTATTTATCCAATCCTATCACAATTAAAATCCCTTGGTCTTGACAAGTGCTGGGGTGAAAATTTTACTGATTTGCCTCTGGGACGAAAAGATTATGATTTTGCCCCTATACTCTGAAATGTACCGAAATCTCATTATTTCTACTTTTCAACCTAAAATAACACTAATATTGATCAATATTAACCAAATGGGGCAAAAATTGTTTAAAAAAATTTCCGTTTAGTCCTCTAGTGACAAAATTACCATTTTGCCCTTGTGCTCCATAAATATCGAGAATCATAATTTTTCACTGCTAAACATCATTTTATACTCCAATAATCATAATTATATTTCATATAATTATTCTTGGTCATATGTGATCAAATATTGGCTAAAAATATCCATTTTATCATCAAATAGTAAAATGACCGTTTTGTCCCTAATTGGTCAATTTTCTGATGGACTCCAAATCACTATTCTAAGCCATTCTGTTTGTTTTAAAATTTTCAAATTCCTCTTAGAATTTCTATTTGAACTAGTTCAATGCTCGATTTAACTTAGTTGTACCACTCGGTACAATACAATCTTTTAATCGAGCTTGACAGGGTCTCACAACTCTCGTCGGGCATTCTTAACATAGAATCTTGGTTTATGCCTTATATCAACTTCCAATCTTTGTAGAAAAGTCAACGATGTCATAATATATAATTATGTGTACTACTCTTGTTGGATCAAAACAATATCATTCTTTATCTTATGAAGAGAATTCAAATATGCTATTAATTCTGGTCACACCTCAATCAAATCATCATTAAAACATCAATCATGCATGTTTACTTAACTATTCACAATTCTTCTACTTTTATCTTTTATCAAACCTTCCAACATTCAAGCATTTATTCCACCATTGACTATGGGTCTAAATGGTCAACCAACCTCTATTCCGTTTCACGTACCTCCATACAAATTCCATTCAAGCATTTCATAATACATAAGGATCAAACACTCTTTATTTATTCATATATGTTTTACATCACGGATGATTCAAATCCGGTTACCATTAGTAACCATCTTCCCAAAAACAAACTCCAATACTTTCATGTTCGAGTGCTCACTAGATAAGTCTCAACTTATACCATAAGGCATTTCAATAAATCATGACATTCCGCATACCCCCTTATAATCTTAATAAATCTCTTTAATCAATAACTCAACCTCTCAAGATTAAAGTTGCTCAAAATTTCCTTTTTAAAGTTCCTTTCCTAGTCTCATTTTGATTATTAATTATTTCTACATTTTCGATGTCATAGCTAATTTGTTCGTCATGAATCACCCACAACATACTAACTTCATATTTCTCAAATTTAGTCAAAACATCAGATCTCATGGCCTCATTAGTTTATCAATTTGAAAATCAAATTAAACATTTGTCTCTCCTTAAGTGCCCTTTAAAATTTAAGAATCATCTATTAAGGCTATCACGACCCAAATTTTGGGCCACGATAGGCGCATGGGCCCAATGGACATAGTCCACTAAGCCTAAGCAAGCATATTAATTTGACATGTCCATCATTCCATCATAAACTGCTAAGTCACATTTCATACTTGAATCAAAATAATATTAAACATTGCCACCTCATATTGGCATACGAAACAAGTGTATATACATTGTCTACAACATATATTTTAATAATTTACATTAGGTTTGTCTATACACAACAAAAAGAGACTCGATGTCCAGTGGATAAACTCAACGAATGTACATCTACTGAATGTCGAGGCACTTACCAAAAGATGGTTACAAGTCTACAAGGACACCTCGTCCTAGTTACCGGCTGCCTCGTGATCTGAAAACATGAAGTTGAAAATGGTGAGTATAAACCCAGTGAGTGAACAAGAAAGGGAACAAGCATACTATAAGGAATGTTTAACAAAATCATGATGCATTCTTTTACAAAACAATGCAATTTGTTTTTATTCTTATTAAAAACCCCTCATCAAGCCCTTAAATGATTAATCATTTGAAAATGATGAACTCATACATAACGAACCATTTGAAGAATGAAAGCTTCAATGATACGCAAGCAAGTCAAATATGACAATGAATCTTCGCTGCAATGACGTTGGGATTAAGTTATCAGTCGAAGGAGGGTTTTTCAACTGGCCAAGGGTTTCTCACTAAACCTCCTCATTTTAAACTAAACTTATTTAGTCCTTAATGTTGGAAGTCCATGCTTAGATATGGAAGCAAAGAAGTGAAAAATAGGGTAGCAATTAGACAAGATAGGAGACAAAATAGAAAGTTTTTCGCTGCAGCGAGATTCAATCTCGCTGCAGCGAAGTTATAACCCAGAAACATAAGGTTTCTCACTGCAGCGAGAATGAATTTTACTGCAGCAAGAAGCTATAGTGTCATTCTCACTATAGCAAATATGCATTCTCGCTGCAAAGAGTTTTCGGCCAGTCTACCCCTCCAAACCTGAGAGTTTCTCGTTGTAGCGAAAATGATTCTCCCTGCAGCAAGAAATAGGGCATCGATGAAAAAATTTGCACTTCTTCCCAAAGAAAAACCACCCTGCTGAAATGTCCAAACCAACATGAAACACATAACAATTTTCCACAGTTTAACATGTCAAGTTTCACATGCATTACAACCATATACCATTACTCATTAATTTCCTATAACACACATATTTACATATGTATATATGTATACGTATACCCATCATCATCATCATGCAGACCATACCATCATCATCATCACCAGCTCATGCGCACTCCCTACTCGCACATGGCTGGGTCATCATCGGGTTATGCGCACTCTCTACTCGCACATAACAAAGTTATCCTCGACTTATGCGCACTCTCTACTCGTACATAGCCAAGTCAATGTCATTAGACAATAACATATTCATATATATATATCAACACAATGTGGTAGTGCATGAATCAATAATAGTCTCATGTCACAACATAAACCATTTCTCAATAGCTTGTTCCCAAGGATCTCATTTTTAAGAAAAGTTGTATAAAACCATTCAAACACTTTGTACAACACAGTCACATTCCCAAAATAGTTTAGATAGACAATCCACTCACCGGTATATTGTTGAGCCTGTCACTGACTCTAATTTCAACTAATTGTCCAAATGGGATGATGGGGCTTCCTTGGAACCTACCATCACATTAACATCACCATTATGTTAATTCACATACTATAAACCCTAAAAGCTATCTCTTAACTAGCTTCAATTGTCACTTTAAATGGCTATCTATGTTCACTATCTTAATCACTATAAAATGAATGAACATCTTCAACAATAAAACAACTCATAATCCCAATTACTAGCCATTATTCACAGCTAAATATCAAGCTTAGTTTATCACTTACCCTAGGGCTCTTTTGTAGTTGAATTCTCTTCCAATAGCTTCCACACAAATGGGGTAATTCTCTCTTTCTCTCTCTAAAATGCCCAACTAGTGGGATAAAGTACGGAAATAAGATTTTTCAAGGGTTTTAAGGAGAGAGAGTGAAAGAATACAAGGGTTCTAGTCATAAGGGCACAAAGGTATGAAAACTAGAGCTAGAGAGAGAAAATCATGCAAGCTCCATATCAAGCTTCGATGGAGGTTTTAAAGAAACGTGAGAAGGAAAAAGGAAAAAGAAGACAAGTTGCTGGAAAATGGGAGAATAAGCTACTGGAAGAAGGATATTTATAGGCCAAACTTATCCATTCCCTTAAAATTATGAAAATGCCCTTGACTAGTTAGCTTGTTCTCATGCAACCCTTTGTGCAATCTTTTTACTCCTTTGACATCGGGATAAGGTCCATAATGGTCTAGACATACTCGAGTTCATGAAAACTTAAAATTTTAACCCGAGGTGAAAAATGACCATTTTGCCCCTATCGTGAAAATCACCAAATTTTTTGTTTCCTTTTCATTTTACCCCTAATTTCATCATCCATTTATGCCTTAGGCCTACTTAGGCCATAATATTGTTTAAAATCTTACTTTTATGGGCTTACTAAGGAAATGACGAAATTACTCCTAATTAGGGATATCGCGTATACTTCCCTTTACGAGTCTATAAAGGTCAAGGTCTCACAAAGGCCTTTCTGATTTTAACTTCTTTTAATCCCTTTTACCTTAGAAAATTAAATCCATAATCATTCATTTTGAATCATGAGCTTTATATCAATCAAGACAGATTTTACACTTTTAATTATACAAATCTAAATGCACACCTTTACGCATAAGCTATAAACTTTTCCCCACATCTTTATATCTCAAAACTATATATATTGAAGTTATACCAAAATTGATACATCATTTTCCATTGCCCCTTAGGATATTAAATTCATGTCATACTTCTTTATTTGTGTACTTCATAATAACCTAACAATTTCTAGCTCATAGTTAAGCTAGTTCATATGCCAAGCCTCTTAGGCTATATCAAAACACTAAGTTTTATCATGATATAATAGAATTTGATGAACTCATACCAAAAGTATAAACACTTACTTTTAAGCTAACAGCATTATAATCCACTTGTTCAAAGCCAAAATCAGTGATAAATTATCTTAATCTTTGTCTAGCATTATAACCATTGATAGAATATCATCATCGAATCAAATTATAACTAACTCTGCATGAGCTTTTATACCAATGTGCAACATATATATCCATGCATATATATTTCCAAAAATTTTAACTTCGAATAGCCTTAGGCATATCAAGCTCAATAAGCCATCTGTAAAACCAAAATAACCAACAATCAAGTTTAGAATCATTTATTCTCTTGGTTGGTTAGATTATGCTCATCATTTGTGGTGAATACACAAATTTGATTTCAATATTCCATTCTCATACAAGAGTCAACCACTAATTGGCACCATCTCCAAACACCAAGTGTTTTATAAGTCGATTTTTTTAGTCAAAATTTATATTGTAGTATTCCAACTTTAGGTCATGTCTCATTACCAAATCTTTACTCATATACGAGTACTTGAATTTTCAAATCATCATCCTTTTTTTTTTCTAAGTAGATCTCTGCAATTCCCGTAACATATTTCTATTTCTTGACCAAGGGTAGTATCATTTAATCAAACCATGTCACCCTCATTTTCTCAACATTTGAAGTATAATTCAACCTTCCACTATCCCTATTAGGCACTTTATCTTGATAGTTACTCAAAATAAATTGGAACTTGTGGGGAAGCACATTTCATAATTTATGCTTTGCGTCTACAATTATGTCGAGACCAGAACCTCATGGGTACCACAAAATGGTAGGATAATCATTGCCTCAAACTAGTATTTCCATGTATACTTATGCTTGTATCATATCTTCATACTTATGTGACATGTCAGTCACGAGCCGAACTTGACTGTATAGCCATTTGCTCTTTGAGCTTTAATGTTTTCTCATTGTGAAAAGTCTTTCGAATTTATCTCATCAGGGTATTCACAAGGTGGATACATGTCCATATCTTACAGTTCAAGGCCTAAAGCATTGAACACAACCTCATCATTGATGTTCTACGTTATATCATATAATACAAAATATAATCTAATAACTATGACAATGAAATTCTAAAGTTCCACCTTTATCTACCAATCATAGCTCCCTTTATAAGCACATACTTTACACTGCTTGATTGTTCACAAGCCACTCATGGCCATCCAATTTCGACCTCTTATAGCAAGTCAAGCTAATATATTCTCTTATGCTTTTCCATACACTTGCAAAATACTTAAACACTTCCTTTAATAGGGTTTCATTAAGAACTTAATCAATCAAAGGCTTATCTTTAAAGCCATTCATAACTTTAATCATTCATTGTATGCCCCATAACACTTTAGCTCACTGACCCCACTGGACATTATTTTAAAATCTCCCAAGGTGTTCGTGTTCTTAGTTCGGATCATACCATTTAACTTAGTATAATTGCATTAATTATCCTTAAGCTCTTTATACTCAACATATCAACATTCATATTTCCCCCTCATTCATGTTATTGACCTTGTTAAGGTATATGTGGCTTTTCAACCTTTCACAATACATTCCACATTTATGCCAGAGCATTCTTAATCTCATGCCAAGCCTATAGGCATGTAAGCACCAATTAGGCCAAATCCTTCTATGGAATATCTCTTTCCATAAAATGAATGCGAATAACAAGATATACAACTTCGAGTGTATGCTTACATATTGCTAACCTCCATATATTTCATGGTCATAAAAACCACAATTTGCAAAACTAGCTTTCTATCACAAGTTTGTGATCAGAACATTAGTCTCCACATATCTCACTTTGGACATACTTCACTACCAACATTCATATACCTTTACCACAACATTCAGTGCAAATTGATTAAGCAATGATCTCCAAATTTACTCTTAGGTACTCATATATCAAATTGTACACCACTTAGTGTTAAGATATTGATTTTACTCATCAATTTTTAACCAATTACATCCATAAGATAGACAATTCACTAAAATTTTGTATCTTGCTTTTGCAGTCATTAGATCAAAATTTCTTAAACTTAAGATGCAGAAGCTTCCTCTTAGAGCATATCTGAAAATACACATGTTTTAAGTCCCTTACCTTTGGAGAAGTCACATTCAAAGACTAATTATTAACATCATAAGTTGCATATTGAACCAAACATATTTTTAAATTGAACTTTAAAGCAATTCATATATCAATCTCCATATAGAACTCCATATGGCACTTAGACTAAATTTGTCATTTCCATGTCATTTAACTTTAAACTGCTAAATCCACATCTAGTCCTTTAATCCTTTGGCTCCACACTAAGCATAGCAAAATTCAATCTCATCCTTAGAGTAGATCATTTATTAGCCTCTTACTTCATGACTATACATCAATTATAATAATCCGTGATTTTCACCCTTTAGCTAATTCATACAATTATAACCATAAACCACAATAATTCAATCCAAGCCTTGGAATCTCGCAATCACTTAGTTGAAATCAAAACCAACTCCATTTAAGCTACTATACACATATTCAACACTTATAAGCTTATAAAATATTTCAAAAGCCCACACTATTTCTATAAGGGCATGTCAAGCTCAATTAACACAGTGCACTTACTTTCGTGCACATAAACGTTGGTTTACATTTTTCCTCGATACTTAAATTTATAAACCTCAAGTGAGTCATAACAATCACTATTCATTCCAATCAAAATATAGCTCTTATTATCATTATCGTACGTCCTCCTTATATTGACCTAAAATACAATCCATAGTCTCCAAAATTTTAATTTTCATTTTTTTTAATCATGGGTTCAAATCATAATTCCACCAAATGAATAAACTATTACGAACTTAACAGTCTAGCTCCACCTTCCTCTATCCTTAGTCGGAGGAATATATCATTATATTGGCCTTTCATTAGGAGCATTTGTTTAAAAATCTTTCCAATAATGGTTTGTGTCTCGGGTGGCATCTCAAACCCAGATAATAGCACCACTTATGACCTTTACATAATGTGAGCAGAAAGGTAGGTTGCTAGGAATAAGAGTTCATATAGCCTCCTGTCTATGACTTGTGCTACAGTCACAAAACATAGACAAGACTCTACATTAACTTCGACAACTCCATTGACTGACATGAGAATCCTTAGGACTCGACTAAACCTAGAGCTCTGATACCACCTTTGTCACAGCCCAAATTTCGAGCCATGACCGGCGCATGGACTCAATGGATATAGCCCACTAAGCCCAAGCAAGCCTATCTAAGTGACTTCATTCATCGATTTCATCATTCATTCTTACAATCGTATTTCGTAATTCTTATCAACAAGTATTTCAATACTTTTGTATTGAAACCATATGTTCACATTTATATGATTCAAAATAATATCATTCGAGCCATCTCGTAGTGGCAACATTAATCAACATAAACATCTATTGCTTAAGATATATTTATCTTAACAATTTACATCAGGGTACGTATGCTCAACGAAAAGGACTCTAGACTTCCAGCGGAGTGACCATAGTGAAGGTGCAGCAACTGAGATGCCATAATACCTACCAAGAGGGCGAGCATATATGTGCAACTCAATCTAGGTCCCAATTGCCTCCAAATCTGAAAACATGAATTTTAAAAATGTGAGTATGAAACTCAGTGAGTGAACCTAAGAAGGAAACAAGCAATCAATAGGAAGAATTTGGGAATCATGATGCACTTGTTTCAAAAACAATGCAAGTGATTTAATTTCTTACTAAAAATCCCTCATTTCAAACCTTGATTCATACCATCATAGTGTTTCACAAACACATGATCAATCTATGTAGTTAAATGGGTTAAAAGTAGGTCAAAATCAAGCAACATAGCAAGCATGGCAGCAAGTTTCTCGCTTTAGCGAAGTTCATTATCTTTGCAGCGAGATTCAGGTGGCCAAAACAGAAAGTTTCTCGCTGCAGCGAGAAGCAATGGCAGTTTGCATGTGTTTCGATTTTTCTAGCATATCGCCCATTACAGAAGTCCAATTGACTGGAATTTTGAACAATTAGAAAGCTAAGAGGTAGGGATACAATTTGGTGTTTACCACTTTTCCCAATTCGGACGGAAAGGATGTCAAAATCTTCATCAAAGTGAAGGCACTGCATCAGAACCTGAAAGTTTCTCGCTACAACGAGATTTATTTTCCCTGCAGTGAGTTTTTTGTTGCCAAAATAGAATGTTTCTCGATGCAGCGAGAAAGCATTCTCACTACAGCGAGAAACAGGGCACCTAAGTGAAAAAGGGGCCTCTTTTGCGCAAAAAATCCATTTGGTGCTGCAATAAAGATAAATTTACAAGAAAATGGGAATTTCTCAAGATACATCATGCCAAATTTCACATGCATTACAACCATATACCATTACTCATAAACTTCCTACAACACACATATTTACATATGTATATATATATATATATATATATATATACGCATCATCATCATGCACACCATCCCATCATCATCAGCTCATGTGCACTCCCTACTTGCACATGGCTGGGTCATCATCGGTTTATGCGTACTCCCTACTCCCACATAACCAGGTCATCATCGGCTTATGCGCACTCCCTACTCGCACATAGCTGAGTCAATATCATTACACAACAATATATTCATACGTATATATATATCAACATAATGTAGCAGTATATGTTTAATACCCCATAGTTTGATATGGTGACAAATAAAGCTTATCGGATGCAAATTGAGGCCAATTATAATGTTTAAACGTGACGAAAGATGAAAGAGTAGTTTAGGATAAAATGATCCGCATGTGAGAAAATAATAATATTTTATCGAAGGAAAATTTGTGAGATAAAAGGGTGATTCGGTAGTCAATTGAGGCATAATAAGGTATTTTGGGTACCATGTAGACAAGAGAAAATTTTTAGAATAAAATAATTTTTTATTAATAAAATAATATTAAAATACTAATATTTAATCGGATGTCGAAATCAGTCATGAAGAAGGATCATATGGTTGATCTAAGTGGGGGAGAAGAAATACAACCAAATTTTTGGAGAATGAGCGACAAAAGTAAAACATGCGTGTTTTGCTAAGTCGAGCCAACGCGGATAAGTAAATATTTAAATATTATGGTAATACCGTGTTTAAGTGCAATTTTGATATTTTGGTGGTACATGTACAGAGAAAGGAAGATAGATGAAAATTGAAATTTTTATACGCATCAAAGGGATTGAATTTAAAATATAAAAGTTGAAGGATTATGTAGAGAAATTAAATGGAAGAGATAAAATAACAAATAGAAAAAATAATAATACAAGTATGTATATATAATAAAAAAAATAAAATAACTAAAGGAAGACTAACATGGGCAGCTGCCCATGTTGTCAATAAAAAGAGTCAAAAGTTTCTTTAATTTATTTGATGGTTGGGGGAGGCCAGCCATGTGGAAAAAAATGGAGAAGGAAAGAAAGATGAAAAGGAAAGAAAGATGGGGGGACTGGCCAAATTGGAAGATTCATGAAAGAAAAAAAAAAAATATATATATATATATATATATATATTTGAATAAGTAAAGTGAAGAAGACAAAGAAGAAGAGAGAAGTCAGTTAGTGAAGAGAAGAAAAAGAAACAAGAAGAAGGTGTGAACAATTAGAGCAAAAAGAAACAAGAAAAGGCCGAGGTGAGGAAGAAAAGGAAGGTGGAAGAGCTGAGTTGAAGGGGGCAGTTTTGTTGCCATTTAGGGAGGAAAAAGAGCTATTTTTCTGTCAATTTAAGAGGTGAGAGAAGTAGCTTTTGCTGCTGATTTTGAAGGCTGAAAAGTGTGGTTTTTGCTACTGATTTTGAAGGTTGAAAAGTGCAGTTTTTGCTACTGATTTTGAAGGCTGAACGGTATGGTTTTAGTTGCTGGATTTGAAGGCTGAAAGGTGCAATTTTGGTTGTTAATCTTTGTGGCTTTGGCTGCTGATTTTTGAGGGAGAATAGTGCAGTTAAGCTGCTGATTTTTGAGGAGAAATAGAGCAGCTTAGCTACTGATTTTGAAGTCAATATGAGTAGCTTTGGCTGCTGAAAAATTATTGGTTGAAAAAAGCAAGAAATTGTGGTCGATGGTGAGAGGGAAAGAGAGGAAGAAATTGAGGACAGCTTGTGCATGTGAGAAAAGAAAAAGAAAGACAAGCAAGGTGTTGTTGGATGGTGAAAGAAAGAAAGAAAATAAAAGGAAAGAAAAGAAAAGAAAAAAGAGTGGGCATGGCCCAACAAGAAAGAAAAATGGGCATGGCCCAATAGAAATAAGATGGGGAAAGATCATAAAAAGAGCCCAATAGCCATAAAGGAGGAAAAGCTCAAGAGAGAATAAAGGTGGAAAAAAATTAGACTTGGACTAACCTAGTCCAAATAGGTAAAGAAAATTTTCTTTGCTTTTATTTGGCCTATTATGAAATTGTATTATTTTAAATTAGCTATTTGTTTAATTAAATTTTTTATTATTAGTGATATGAATTAAATTTAAATTACTTTAATATAGTATTTAAATATTTTATTAGGAGGTGTCATAGGACTAAAGTAAAGAAGAAAATGTGAAATTTACGAATAGTGCTCGAATGAAGTTAAGAAATTTTAAATGATTCGTTGTGAAGAATTATTGATGTCGTAGGAATTTAGATACATAATTTGGTTGAGAGTGTTAAGTTGAATGGTAAAATATTGGAAGAAATGAGGAGAAATAATGTGGATTTATGATAGAATGAGAGAGAAAAGTGGAATTGATGCACTAAGTGTATTGGGTTTAAATTGTTGCTAGGAAAGTTGTTGTGGAAGCATGACGAACGAAGTATATGATTGACAATTAGGAATAATTATACACACATACGAATCAATAGCGACGCAGTAATCCCGTTATTGTGAGGTGAGTAACCTTATCATCATCTTAATTATCTAAAGTATGTTTTCTTCGATTTTGTGAATTTTATGAAAAATGAATTAAATGATTAATTTTTTGGTTTTATAAACAAGATGTGATTTAATGAAATGATTTCATAAAATTTTCTTGAAATTGAATGATGGTTTGAAAATAGAGTAATTGGAGATTGTTTTTGTGTGTTGTAAATTCATGATTTTTAATTGATTGGCTTATGGTAATATTGGCATGAATGGTTGATTTGATAAATGTGTTGGAAGTGTATAAATTGTTGATTTGCCTTGAAAGGTTGTAAAATAAAATAAAATAATTGTCATGTCATGCTATTGCAAATTTTATTGTATGGTGGGTTTAGCTTGCTGTAGTGGGCGGGTTCTGTGGACCAGCCTATTAGAGGGGCATGAAATCCGATTATACTTTACCTCGGTTGGAGAGGCGAGTAGGGTAACTCTTAAGGTATAACTTTAGAGTTTCACTTCACGCAAAACCACCACGTGAGGGTGAACTCGACCAACACCAAGGAATGGCTATGTTTTTAAAATAAAAACATGATTTATGCGTACATAACCTTTTAACAACCTTGGCGGACTCGGTTGGGATAGCCCTCGATCAAGGTATCCCTGATAACTGGGTATGAAAATGATTTTGGCACGAGCCAAAGTAATAAGAAATTCATAAGCCATGTTGATTACTTGATTTATATGAATTGATTTATTTGGTTGAAACAAGTTGAAAGGTGATGAATTATAGTATGTTAAACTATTTTATTTGTCTCCATTTACTCGACTTTAGATATTTTAGATGGTATTTGTTTACTCACTGGGATTATATAATCTCACCACCTCCTTCCCACCCATTTCAGGCTTAGGATAGTCTATAGATAGCTGATTTCATCGAGGACCACCATTGGATTTGCATCCTCTAAACTATAGGTTCACAATTTTTCTTGCTTTTGGTTATTCGAAGGCCCACTTGTTACTGTAAATTAAATTAAATACTCCGGCTTACTGTATTACAATATATATGAATTTATTTTGCTTTTATGCTGTAAAAATTATTTATACAGTGTTTTAAAAATATTGTTTCATGAGAAAATTGAATATTTTGTCCAATATTTTTATTTTATTCTAATAGTCATAATTTCATTTTAAACAAATGTTTTAGACATCCAAATTTATTTTTGATTATGAATTATTTGTTTTGTACTCACATACTACATTTTTAGCGAATTTTGAAATTTTAGAGGAAAAATGACCAAAATGCCCTTGTGAGAAAAAAATTTGTTTTTCTATTGTTTTGATTTGGAAATAGTTTATAATCTCTCAAAACATAATTTTAGTGACTAATACTCACAAGGGAAGTGAGAAAAACTGATGTTAAGCCTTGCGATGTTTCGATTGACATTCCGGATAATGAATGTCTATTGGGACGTTGAAGCGGTTGTCACGAGCTCGATGGGAGTTTTGGGTCATGAAAATATGAATCCATAATAGCCACATATCACAACACAAAGATAATTTATCAAGGGCTTGTTCCCAAGGCACCCATTCTTAAAAAAAGTTTGATAAAATCATTTAATGTCTTGTGCAAACACATTCACATTCTCAAAAATACTTTGAAATGCAAGTTCACTCACCGGTCTTGTTGTTTCTTTTGCTTGACTCTAACCTCAACTAATACTCCAAATGGACATGTGAGGCCTTGTTGGAACCTATACACATAAAACATCACAACCAATCCAATTTACATTAATATCACTCCAAAAGCTAGTTTCTAATTCAAATTCTACTAGTCATTCCTAATTGGCTTCCAACTATATCAAATGGCTATTCCTTGAACTACTCTAATCACACTAAAAATGAGTAAACAATTCAACAATAAAACAGCTCATAATCCCAATTATTAGCCATTATCAACAACTTAAAACCAAGCTTAGTTCATCACTCACCTTTGGGTTTTTTTGTAGTTGAATTCTCTTCAAATAGCTTCCAAACAAATGTTAAACATCTCTTTTTGTCTCTCTAAAACCTCCAAATAGTGAGAGAAAGTGCTGAACAAGGACTTTTTGAGGGTTTTAAAGTGAGAGAGTGAAAAAGCACAAGGGTTCTAGTCAAAAGGACACAAAGATATGAAGATTAGAGCTAGAGTGAGAAAGTTGTGAAAGTTTCATATCAAGCTTCCATGGAGGATGGAAGCAACATGAGATGGAAGAAGAAGAAGGAGAAGAAGCTGCTGGAGAATGAAGAAGCTGCTGGAAGAAAAAGATATCTATAGCTCAAGCTTATTTATTCCACTTGAAATTACAATAATGCCCTTAGCAAGTTAGCTTGTTCTTCTCTAATCCTCTATGAAATCTTTTTACTCTTTTGACACTGAGGCCAAGTCCACAATGGTATAAATATACTAGGGTTTATGAAAACTTAAAAATTGACTCGGGGTGCAAAATGACCATTTTGCCCCTGTTGCAAAAATTATTGCTACATCTAGTTTTCTTTGTGTTTTGATGATTATACATCATTTATTTGGTCTTTATGCTTATTTAGACCATAAATATCATAAAACTTCCTTTTGGGAACTTATTAGAGGAAATGATGAAACTACCTTTGGCCCAGGTTATTACGCCTATGCCTCGTTATGAGCCTATAGGGGTTGAGGTCTCACAGCTTTGATGCCACCTGTTTGAGAATACTTTGAGTGAAGCTGACCATTGGGAGATTACTCCGGTCGATGATTTGATTCTTTGTCAGCTGCTTTGTCATTGTGCGTGATTTGTTTTCTGCCCGTTACTTCGACACGCACTTGATTTGTTCTTCACTTACAACTTTGCCCTGAGTGTGATTTGATTCTTCACCGGTTGGCCACCAAGTGTGATTTCACTTTGTCAAGGGGAGGACCACTCATTTACTCGATTCATATATGACATGAGATAGCTATAAGAGGTTTAAATAAATATGATATGATTCTGATGTGATACTCCCTCAACTAGAGTGTGCCGTGGAGAATGATTCTAATAACTTTGATTGTCTTCAAGGGCAAGCCTAATGATATGCATGATCACCTTTGGAGACATTAAGGATGATGATATGCCCTGATATTAGAGATTAAGGATAATGATATGCTCTATGTTTGGAGATGTTTGTTGGATTACGTGGTTGCACTGAGAGTGCAATATTTATTATGTGTTTATATATACATATATATATATATATATATATATATATGATTTTGTTTATCTACACCACTCACTCAGTATTATAGTACTCACCCATTTTTGTACCATGTGCAGATAAATAGACCAGGGAGGTGCATGGCAAGGATTGTCTATAGACAAACCAATTTTGACATCTGATAGGTTCTAGTTAAGTATTGTTCACTCCGTTAAGTCAAAGAAGTCTTCCGTTGTGGTTATGTATGCAGGCAAGATGTGCCATACGAACCTATGTGAGGGTTTTTATGAACGAACCCGTCTTGGATGGCCAATATATGGCCTTTAAACATTTGTATGAATTTTGTCCTAGGGATAATGTATTATATTTGGTTTTATTGTGAATATTTGATTATTGAATCCCTTAACTTTGTGTTATATGATTTTGGATTCTGAGGCTTGCTCAAGTCTAGTGGACTTACTTGGCTGGCTCGTGCATCAATCACGGACCCTCTGGTTGGGTCGTGACATCAACTATTTAAACCTTCTCCTTGTTGGAATTGAGTTAGTGAATGCTTAAGGGGGAGATGACCATTGACATTGTCCTATGATTCTTGAGCACTTGAAACCTTCAACAATGATCTTGGTAAAATCTCAACAAGTGGTGTTCATCTCTATTGGTAATATCTCTTAAATGCCATATTAAATTTGTACTTAATAATGCCTCACATTTGTGCTTGAATGATGATTGCCATACTTCTTAGTATATTTGTTTACTTATGAACTTGTGAATATATTGGCATGATTGCTTGTGTGTTAAATTTGTTTGTTTTTAGATATTGCATGATTAATTGATTATTTAGTTAATTGAATATGTGAACATACTAGCATATAAAGTTGCACAAATATCATTAAACCATATTCGCATTATATATAGACCTATAAATGTTTAATATTTGACTATGCTTGTATACATATATACATATCCAAATTGAACTTAAAAGATAAAATGTCCACACTTTGCTTATACTCCTCTATATGTGGCATTCTTGATTGATTGATGATATACTCCTCATTCACTTACTTGAAAAATATATGAAATAGAGATATATCATGATTTGTTTATGATATGTTGATATATTCCATAATGCCTTGATTGAATATCTTACATGGAAAGATACCTTGATTAAATATATATATATAGTGCATAAATTGAAATGGTTGAATATATTTCTTCATGCTTTACTTGAATATCTTGAGAAAAAATATATTATGTTCCATGGATGGGCTAAATGATTATATTTCCCTATCCTTTGCTTGAATATATATTGATTTAATTCTTTTGATTTGATGGTTAAAAATCCTTATTGAGCTTAATGCTTATTTATACTTGATGAATATCACTAACCATTGTCTGTTGAGTTTAAGTGTTTAAAACTCACACTTCTTAATCTTTTTGATATAACGAAAAGGGGGAGAAGGTTTATGAGCACATTGAAATGCTTTTACATTAGCTGAATTGCTTTGAAAACATTTTTGAACTTCATGCATATATTGTTTCACATCCTATTTCCTAGATGGTTCGTGACCGACACATGAACCCAGACAAGCATAACCCGTTAAGCCTAAGCAAGGCTCTCACCATAATCATCATTAAACATTCATCATTACTTGTGGAAGTGTCTCATACATCCATTAACATACATAATCATAATGCATGCATTCGTAATAAAATTACACAAATAAAGAACTTCTCAACTTAATTGTGTAAGTTCAAGAATTTATATATATATATATATATATATATACATATTAACAAATGCCACTACCATAATGCATAATAACATAAACATTAAACATCAACAGCACCCTCGAGTGTCCATATAGGCTCTCAAGCCATCATCATAAATCTCATAAATAACATCATTCATGCAAGATGCCCAAACATTGGCAATAATAACATAAACATGTTCATAGTTTGTAAACATGAATCTAAAAGAAAAATCAACTTGTTAGCGGAACGTGAATGACTTTCTAGGCATCAAATAGCTGTTAGACACCTACCAAAGAATGAAGACCAGACACTTGTATCCATGACATTGGCTACTATCAAACTACTATGTGAACCCTATCTTTTGAAACAATGATTAATAAAGTTGGTCGGATGCAAATTGAGGTCAATTATAATGTTTAAAAGTAATGAAAGATGAAAGGAATAATTTAGGATAAAATATTTCGCACGCGAGGAAATAATAATAAAATAATAATATTTTTATCGAAAGAGAATTTGTGAGATAAAAGGTGATTCGGAAGTCAATTGAGGCATAATAAGGTATTTTAGGTACCAAGGAGACAAGAGAAAATTTTTAAAATAAAATAATATTAAAATATTAATATTTAACCGGATGTCGAAATCAAAATCAGTTATGAAGAAGGATCATATGGTTGATCCAAGTGGGGGAGAAGAAATACAAATAAATTTTTGAAAATGATCAACGAAAGTGAAATATTCGTGTTTTGCTAAGTCGAGCCAACGCGGATAAGTGAATATTTAAATATTATAATAATATCACGTTAAAGTACAATTTTGACAATTTGGTAGTACACGTACAAAGCAAGGAAGATAGATGAAAATTAAAATTTTTAGAAGTATTAAAAGGATCAAATTTGAAATATAAAGATTGAAGGATATGTAGTGCAATTAATGAGAAAAATAAAATGAACATATAGTAAAATAATAATACTATATACAAAAAATATATATAGATAAAGATAGACCAACATGGGTAGCCGCCCATGTGGTCAATAAAAAGAGTCAGAAGACTCTTTAATTTAATTGATGGAAGGGGGGGTCGGTCATGTGGAACAAAATGAAGAAAGGAAGAAAAATGTGAGGGGCCGGCCAAGTTGGAATAAAATGGAAGAAATAAAACATATATATATGGGTGAATAAGTAAAGTGAATAAGACAAGATGAAAGAGAGAAGTCGATTAGTTAAGAGAAGAAAAAGAAACAAGAAGAAGGCGTGGGCAAAGAGAACAAATAGAAACAAGAGAATGCCGAGTGGTGAGGAAGAAAAGAAAGGTGAAAGAGCTGAGTTGAGGGGGGCGATTTTGCTACCATTTAAGGAGGAAAAGATAGCAATTTTTCTGTACATTTAAGGGATGAGAGGAGCAGCTTTAGCTGCTGATTTTGAAGGCTAAAAAGTGCAGTTTTTCTACTGGTTTTGAAGGCTGAGAAGTTTAGATTTTTCCAGCTGATTTTGAAGGTTGTAAGGTGTCGTTTTGGTTGTTAATCTTTGTTGTTTTGGCTGCTGATTTTTGGAGGGAAAATAGAGCAGCTTAGCTACTGATTTTTGAGAAGAAATATAAAGGCTTAGTTACTAATTTTGAAGTCAATATGAGCAGCCTTAGCTACTGAAAAATTTTGGTTGAAAAAGCTAGAAAGTGTGGCCGGCGGTGAGAAGGAGAGAGAGAGAGAGAGAGGAAATTGTGGACAACTCTTGTACGTGAGGAAGGAAAAAGAAAGACAAGCAAGAAGCTGCTGGTCGGCTGGAGAGAAGAGGAAGAGAAAAAGAGAAATAAAAGAAAAGAAAAGAAAAGAAAAATATATATATGCATATAAATGGGCATGACCCAATTAAAAAGAAATGGGAGAAGTCCATGAAAAAAGGACCCAAAAACAACCAAGGAAGAAAAGTCCAAAAGAAAAGGAAGGTGGAGACTTGGGCCAACCTAGCCTAATTAGGTAAAATTTCTTTACTCTACTCCATGGCTTATTGTGAAATTGGACTATATGGAGGCTAGCTCATTTTATTCAATTATACATTGGTTATTTGGTGATATGAATTAAATTTAAATTACTTTAATACAACATTTAAATATTTTTTTAGGAGGCGTCATAGGACAAAAGTAAAGAAGAAAATGTAAAATTTACGAATAGTACTCGAATGAAGTTAAGAAAGTTTAAATGATTCATTGTGAAGAATTATTGATGTCGGAGAAATTTAGATGCATAATTTGGTTGAGAGTGTTAAGTTGAATGGTAAAATATTGGAAGAAATGAGGAGAAATAATGTAGATTTATGATAGAATGAGAGAGAGAAGTGGAATTGATGCACTAAATATATTGGATTTAAATTATTGCTAGGAAAGTTTGTTGTGGGAACGTGCCAAACGACGTAGGTGACTGGCAAATAGGAATAATTATACGAGTACGAATCAACAGCGATGTACAAATCCCGCTATTATGAAGTGAGTAACCTTATCATCATTTTAATTATCTAAAGTAGTCTTTTTATTTGATTTTTGTGAATTCTATAGAAAATGAGTTTAATGGTTAATTTTTAGGTTTTATAAACAAAATGTGTTTAAATGAAAAGATTTTATAAATTGTCTTGAAATTGAATGATGGCTTTGAAAATAGAGTAACTGGAGACCACTTAATGTGTTGAAATTTATGATTCTAATTGATGGCTTATGATAATGTGTTGGCATGATTGGCTGGAATTGTGGTTTGTGAACTGTATAAATTGTTCTGTTTTACATTTACAGGCTAGGTAGTATAATATTAGTCATGTCATGCTGTCAAAATTTTATTGTATGGTGGGTTTAGCTTGCTGCAATGGGCGGATTTTGTGGACCAGCCTATTAGAGGGGGACGAAATCTGGTTATATTCATACCTCGATCGGAGAGACGTGCAGGATATCTCCTGAGGTATGGTTAGAGTTCACGTCACGTCGAACCACCTCGTGATGATGAACTTCGCTAACGCAAAGGAAAGGCTGTGTTTTCAAAAAGAAATAAAAACATATTTTACGTGTATACGAAATTTTTAATAGCCTCAGCGGGCTCGAGTGTACGCCTCTGATCAATGTGCCATCGAGTACTATTTGATGGCATGAGCCAAATGTTTATGAAAGTCATAAGCCTTAATGAGACATTAAATGAAATACAACCGTTTGCATGGGTTGGGATGAATTTTCAAATTGTGAAATACGTAATGTTATGGGATATTTTGATTGTCTTTGTAAAACCTGACCCTATAAACACATGTCATGACATACATGCACTGAGTAGTATGTTATTATACTAGGAAAAGCACCTAAGAATAGACGAAACTCGGTATTGTACCTAATGGTACACTTGAGTTGATTTAACCTCGAACTAGTTCAAATAGGAATTGTAAGATGAAATTTAATATTTTATAGTCAAGAAATGACTAAAAAAATGATTGTTCAGAGTTCGAGGGTTAATTTGGGGTAAAATTGAAAATTTTGATATTCAAGGGCAAAATCTTCATTTTGCCACCTAAGATAATAATTTGATCATGGAGTGAAATTTTTGACCAAGATTAACTATTTGGAGTATAATTTAACGATAGGAAGTGAAAAAGTTTAATTCTGGTGATTTCTGGAGTGTAGGGGCAAAATCGTAATTTTACCACCCACAGACAAAATTTGAGATTTTGAGAGAATTTAGATCAAATTTGACAAATTGGAGAATGGTATGAGTATAAGGGGTGAAAAATATGTCTATGGGCAATTTTTCAATTTTTGGGGCAAAAATGTAATTTTTGACTTTTACGGGGGCAAAAGTGTAAATTTCAAAAATTACTCCACCGAGACTTTGGATAAGTCTGAGAATTTTATCTAAGCTATGGATATGTGGGACAAGTGTATGGTGAAAATTTGGAAACAAATGGATGAAATTTTAAAAATGGGCCAATGGGAAAGTGACATGTGGCATTTTTTAAATGATATAATATTATTTTAATGAAAAGTCAGCCCATTTAAACCCAAATTTTAAGTGCTGGCTGGCCATAAGGAAGAACAAGAGAGGAAATAGAGAGGAAAGGAAGAAAAAAAGAAAAACCAAAGAGAAACAAGAAAATTCAAAGGGAAATTCACGGTTTTCGACCGTTTACGCGTCTAACGGTAAGATTTTTCGATTTTAGCATGATTTCTACCTTTCCTATGCCTTTATTTCCATTTAGCATGCTTGAGGAGAGAGATCAAAAAGTGATATCAAGGTCTGGACAAAATTCTAGGGGAGAGAAATTGAAATTTTTAGGTTTTGATTTTTAGTTAAATTGATAGTTTTAGTTAGTTAAATGTGTTTAGAAATTAAATTGGGCAAGAAATCATTAAATTTTCACAATACCCACTCTTGGCTGGATGCTCAATGCTGTACAATGATGATGAATTGATTTTATTCTAAGGGAAATGAAGAGAAAATGATGAAAAACGATTAAACGTGATAGAAAAACAAAGTAGAAAATTAACCGAGTTAATGTCCCATTTTTGGCCGAATTTTCCAAGGAAGGGAGTGAGCTGATTTTGTTGTTTTTAGAAGGTTATTGGCTGATATTTAATGGTTAGAAATGTTGGAGAGAGAATGGGATGATTTAGAGCTAAAATGGAGTGCGTTAGCAATTTATCGGGCAAAGTGACAAAAATAGGTTAATACCGCGTTTAAGTCGTTTTAGGCTATTGCATTTCATACCATGCATTATTATAGGATTTAAGTTAATTATATAGTGATTTAGCATCAATGTGATGAATTGTGTAAATTTTTGTAATGTGTCTAGGAGGAGAGCCTTCCGAAAAAGGCAAAGAAGTTGTACCCGACGAGTAGTGATCGGGGCGCTTAGAAAGCTTTTAGTTTGTACAAACGGTGAGTAAACTTATTATTATTGTAAATTATCTAGAGTTTATTTTAAATGCCCTTTATGTATTTTATGAAATGAGAACGAGATTAAAACGGGATTTTTGATGTTTTAGGAATAAATGTGACAAATAAAAATATATTGTATTGATTATGAAATTGAGTAATTGGAGGCTACAAATTGACTTGAAAAATATATATTTTCCTAGGAATGGCTTATGAGAAATGAGTATATGTGGCTATATTTTGTGAATGCATTGGAAAATTTATGTAAGTTGTTTTACTATGCAGGCTGGATAAATAAATAAAAGCCACGTTATACTGTCGAAATTTTATTAAAATTGGTGGGTTAGTCACTGCAGTGACGGGTTTCCGTGGATTGCCTATTAGAGGGGCACGGTAAACCCAGTTATATAGTTACTCCAATTGTAGAGGCGAGGAGGGTAACTCCTGGGGTAGTATTAGAGCTCACTTCACGTCGAACCCCCACGTGAATGTGTAACTCGGCCAACGCCAAGGAACGGCTGGTTTTTAAAAATAAAAATGTGTTTCACATGTGAATATTTTAACACCCTTGGTGGACTCGGTTAGATGCCTCGGCCAAGGTATCCTCGAGGATTAGTTTTGGCTTGAGCCTTGTTTTAATAAAAGACATAAGCCTTAACAATTGTTTTGGTAAATTACAAATATTTTATGGTTTAAGAAATAAATTGAAAACATTATGAAATGGGTTGAAATTTGTTGTTTAAACTTGCCTCCATTTTACTCGCCTTTAGATATTTATGATAATGTCTGTTTACTCATTGGGATTGCAAAATCTCACCCAACTCCTTTCCACCCATTTCAGGTTCAGTATAGACTGTAGATAGCTGATCTCATCGAGGACCACCATTGGATCTGTATTTTCCAAACCGTAGGTTCACAGTCCTCTTTACTTTTGTTTATTCGGGGGCCCTCTTGTTATTGTAAATTAAATTAAATATTTTGGCTTACTGTATTTCAGTATGTATAAATTTATTTAGCTTTTACGTTATAAAAATTATTCACGTATAACTCTATAAATATTGTTTTATAAGAAAATAGAATATTTTCCTTAATATTTCTTTTATTTTCTTATTATATTCAAATAACCGTAATTTCGTTTTAAATGAAGATTTCAGACTTTTAAACTCATTTTGAATATGAATTATGTGTTTTGTACTTGTATATTATGTTTTAGCCTGTTTCGAAATTTTTGAGAAAAAAATGATCAAAATACCCCTGTGTGGCGAAAAATTTATTTTGATTGTTTTTGATCTAAAATAGTGTATATTCTCTAAAAACTAGATATTTAACAACGATTGCTCACAGGAAAGGAAAGAAACTGATATGTAAGCCTTGCGGGGTTCCGGTTGGCATTCCGGATAATGAGTGTCAATCAGGGACGTTGCGGCGATTGTCATGGGCCTGAGGGAGGTTCCGGGTCGTGACAATTCTATTGGTATCAGAGCTTTTGGTTTTAAAGATAAGAGCTTTTGGTTTTAAAGATAAGAGTTTTTGGTTTTAAAGTGGTTTTAAAAAAAATTACAATATCAGTGTGGCCCCGGATTAAGTTAAGTTAGGTTGAATAGAATGCATGCATTTTCATATAGAGCCTAAGGTTCCCTAAGCTTGCTCGTTTTCTCTTATAGATTATTATACCTCCTCGACGCAGATGCCCACCTCTCACTAGATCGGTTGGGAGGGGAAAAGGTCTTTCCCAACGTCGTCAGCTAGATGCAGTAGGGGAAGAATCGGCTGCGTCTACCATTCAGGCAGCACCTGTTGCTGAGCAGGCCGATAGTCCTCCACATCCTCCACCTCCTCCGCCACCTACTGGTATTCCCACCATGCCTACTGAGGCAGCACAGGCATTGGTAGCTTTCTTTACCGCAATGGCTGGTGGAGCTCCGACTGGTCAAGTTCCACCTATAGTACCACCAGTTACTCCTTTAGTTCCACCACCGGTACAAGATGTATCCATTTCCAAAAAGCTAAAGGAGGCTAGACAGCTCGGTTGTGTGTCTTTCACGGGTGAGTTGGATGCCACTGTGGCAAAGGACTAGATTAATCAGGTTTCAGAGACTCTCTTTGATATGAGATTAGACGACGACATGAAGCTGATGGTGGCTACGAGATTATTAGAGAAGAGGGCTCATACTTGGTGGAATTCAATGAAGTCTCGTTCCACTACTCCTCAGACGTGGCCCGATTTTCTCAGGGAATTTGATGGTCAGTATTTCACTTATTTTCATCAAAAAGAAAAGAAGAGAGAATTTTTGAGTTTGAAACAAGGGAATCTAACTGTAGAGGAGTACGAGACTCGTTTTAACGAGTTAATGTTATATGTGCCGGATCTGGTGAAATCTGAGCAAAATTAGGCCAGTTATTTCGAGGAAGGGCTCCGTAATGAGATTAGAGAGCGGATGACAGTGACTGGTAGGGAGCCGCATAAGGAGGTGGTACAGATGGCTTTACGAGCTGAGAAGCTCGCGACTGAGAATAGGAGGATTCGAACTGAGTTTGCAAAAAGGAGGAATCCTGGTATGTCTTTTAGACAGCCAGTAAAAAGAGGCAAGGACTCAGCGATTTCAGGGAGTACTACTTCTGTTTCCGTGACATCTCCTCGACCTCCATTTCCACCATCACAACAGAGACCTTCGAGGTTTAGCAGATCTGCTATGACTGGTTCTGGGAAGAGTTTCGGAGGTTCTGACAGATGTAGAAATTGTGAGAATTATCATAGTGGGCTATGTAGAGAGCCAACAAGATGTTTCCAATGTGGACTGATGGGTCATATTAGGAGTAATTGCCCACGGTTAGGAGGAGCCACGGTAGTTGCATCATCTTCACCAGCTCGCACTGATATACAGAGGAGAGATTCTTCTGGGTTGCCATCGAGACAGGGAGTAGCCATACGGTCCGGTGTGGAGAGTAATACCCCGGCACATCCACCTTTGAGACCACATACTCGTACCTCGACAAGAGTTTTCGCTGTGACGGAAGATGAGGCACAGGTCCGACCTGGAGCAGTGACAAGTACTATGTCTTTATTTGATAAAGATGCTTATGTTTTGATAGATTCTGGCTCAGATAGGTCTTATGTGAGCACCACATTTGCATCAATTGCTGATAGAAACCTGTCACCATTAGAGGAAGAAATTGTAATTCACACCCCTTTAGGAGAAAAGCTAGTTAGAAACAGTTGTTATAGAGACTGTGGGGTAAGGGTAGGCGAGGAAGAATTTAGGGGTGACTTAATTCTTCTAGAGATCCTGGATTTTGATCTAATATTGGGTATGGACTGGTTAACTGCACATCGGGTGAATGTGGATTGTTTCCGAAAAGAAGTTGTTCTCCAAAATTCAGAGGGAGCAGAGATTGTGTTTGTAGGGAAACGTCGAGTATTACCGTCCTGTGTAATCTCGGCCATCAAAGCTTCGAAATTAGTGCAGAAAGGGTATCCGACTTATTTGGCATACGTAATTGATACTTCAAAGAGGGAACCTAAGTTAGAGGATGTCCCGATAGTAAGTGAGTTTCCTGATGATTTACCGGGACTGCCTCCTGATCGAGAGCTTGAGTTCCCTATTGATTTACTTCCGGGTACCGCACCTATTTCTATCCCTCCATATAGAATGGCTCCGATAGAGTTGAAGGAGTTGAAAGTACAATTGCAAGAGTTGGTGGACAAGGGTTTTATACGCCCTAGTATTTCTCCGTGGGGAGCACCGATTTTATTTGTGAAAAAAAAAGACAGTACACTTCGGTTATGTATCGATTACCGACAGCTTAACAGAATGACCATTAAGAACAAGTATCTGTTACCGAGGATTGATGATCTTTTCGATCAATTACAGGGAGCTACAGTGTTTTCCAAGGTTGATCTAAGGTCTGGGTATCATCAATTGAGGATTAAAGAACAGGATGTACCCAAGACAGCGTTCAGGACTTGGTACGGTCATTATGAGTTCTTGGTCATGCCTTTCGGGTTAACTAACGCACCAGCAGCTTTTATGGATCTCATGAATAGGGTGTTCCACCCTTACTTGGACAAGTTTGTTATTGTGTTCATTGATGACATACTGGTTTACTCGAGAAATAATGATGAGCACGCTGCCCACTTGCGTATAGTATTACAAACTGTGAGGGAAAGACAATTGTATGCAAAGTTTTCGAAGTGTGAGTTTTGGTTACAGGAAGTGGTATTCTTGGGACACGTAGTATCGAGAACTGGAATATATGTTGATCCTAAGAAAGTAGAGGTAATTTTACAATGGGAGCAACCTAAGACAGTGACGGAGATTCGTAGTTTCCTCGGATTAGCCGGTTATTATCGGAGGTTTGTTCAGGGGTTTTCCTTAATAGCAGCTCTTTTGACCCGTCTAACTCGTAAGGGAGTTAAGTTTGTGTGGGATGATGTTTGTGAGAATCGATTTCAAGAGCTAAAGAACCGGTTAACCTCCGCTCCCGTTTTAACACTTCCTGTTAATGGTAAGGGATTTGTAGTATATAGTGATGCCTCAAAGTTGAGGTTGGGGTGCGTATTGATGCAAGATGAAAAAGTTGTGGCTTATGCTTCTAGACAGCTAAAGAGGCATGAAGCAAATTACCCTACCCATGATTTAGAGTTAGCAGCAGTGGTGTTTGCTTTAAAAATCTGGAGGCATTACTTGTATGGTGAGCATTGTCGGATATTTACGGATCACAAGAGTTTAAAATATTTGCTCACCCAAAAGGAGCTTAATTTGAGGCAAAGGCGATGGTTGGAGTTGATAAAAGATTATGACTTGGTGATAGACTATCATTCGGGAAAGGCGAACGTTGTAGCTGATGCCTTAAGTCGTAAGTCTTCATCGTGTTTAGCAGCACTTCAAAGTTGTTATTTTCCAGCATTAATAGAGATGAAATCTTTTGGGGTCCAGTTGAGAAATGGTGAGGATGGATCCTTATTGGCAAACTTCATTATGCGACCTTCGTTACTTAATCTGATCAAGGACATTCAGAGGTCTGATGATGAGTTAAGAAAAGAAATTCAAAAACTGACCGATGGGGGAGTCAGTGAGTTCAGATTTGGAGAGGATAACGTCTTGATGTTTAGAGATCGAGTTTGTGTTCCTGAGGGAAACCAGTTGAGACAAGCGATCATGGAAGAAGCCCATTCATCTGCCTATGCATTACATCCCGGAAGCACCAAGATGTATAGGACTATCAGGGAGAATTATTGGTGGCCGAGTATGAAGCGAGACGTAGCAGAATTCGTAGCAAAGTGTCTCGTATGTCAGCAAGTTAAGGCAGAGCATCAGAGGCCAGTAGGTACACTTCAGTCTTTACCTGTTCCCGAGTGGAAATGGGAGCATGTAACTATGGATTTTGTTTTGGGATTGCCGCGGACATAGAGGGGAAAGGATGCGATCTGGGTGATCGTAGATCGGTTGACTAAGTCCGCTCACTTTTTAGCTGTCCATAGTACATACTCTATTGAGAAGCTGGCTCAGCTCTATATAGATGAGATTGTGAGGCTACATGGAGTTCCCGTTTCTATAGTGTCAAACCGAGATCCTCGATTCACTTCTCGATTCTGGCCGAAATTTCAAGAAGCTCTCGGAACCAAATTGAAATTTAGCACTGCTTTTCACCCACAGACGGATGGTCAGTCAAAGAGGACTATCCAGACCTTGGAGGATATGTTACGGGCTTGTGTCATTGACTTTATTGGGAGTTGGGACAGACATTTGCCATTGGTGGAGTTCGTGTATAATAACAGTTTTCAGTCTAGTATTGGGATGGCACCATACAAGGCTTTGTATGGAAGGAAGTGCCGAACTCCGCTCTGTTGGGATGAAGTAGGTGAAAGGAAGTTAGTGAGTGTGGAATTGATCGAGCTAACTAATGACAAGATCAAGGTTATACGAGAGAGGCTAAAGGTAGCCCAGGATAGGCAGAAGAGCTATGCGGATAAACGGAGAAAAGACTTGGAGTTTGAGATCGATGATAAAGTTTTTCTTAAGGTTTTTCCTTGGAAAGGTAATAATTTGAATACTTTGAAGTATTAAATCTTATTGATTATACTATCATGATAAATTATGGTGTTTTATTGGATAATGAAAGGTGTGATTCGATTTGCAAAGAGGGAAAAGCTCAACCCGAGATATATTGGACCATTCTGAATCATTGAAAGGATTGGACCAGTGGCTTATCGGTTAGAATTACCTCCGGAGTTAGATCGGATCCACAACGTTTTCCATGTCTCCATGCTTAAGAAATATGTACCAGATCCCTCTCACGTCCTCGAAGCACCTCCAATCGAGTTGCATGACGATTTGAAGTTTGAGGTACAACCTGTGAGTATCTTGGATCGAAAGGATCAAGTACTGAGAAACAAGAGTATTTCAATGGTCAAAGTGTTGTGGAAAAGTGCTCGAATGGAGGAAATGACAAGGGAAGTAGAGCATCAGATGAGGAACCAATACCCCCATCTATTCGTCGAATCTGGTAAGTGAAATTTTGAGGTCAAAATTTTATTTTTAGGGGGGTAGAGTTGTAAAACCTGAGCCTATAAACACATGTCATGACATACATGCACTGAGTAGTATGTTATTATACTAGGAAAAGCACCTAAGAATAGACGAAACTCGGTATTGTACCTAATGGTACACTTGAGTTGATTTAACCTCAAACTAGTTCAAATAGGAATTGTAAGATGAAATTTAATATTTTATAGTCAAGAAATGACTAAAAAAATTATTGTTCAGAGTTCGAGGGTTAATTTGAGGTAAAATTGAAAATTTTGATATTCAAGGGCAAAATCGTCATTTTGCCACCTAAGATAATAATTTGATCATGGAGTGAAATTTTTGACCAAGATTAAGTATTTGGAGTATAATTTAATGATAAGAAGTGAAAAAGTTTAATTCTGGTGATTTCTGGAGTGTAGGGGCAAACTCGTAATTTTACCACCCACAGACAAAATTTGAGATTTTGAGAGAATTTAGATCAAATTTGACAAATTGGAGAATGGTATGAGTATAAGGGGTGAAAAATATGTCTATGGGCAATTTTTCAATTTTTGGGGCAAAAAGGTAATTTTTGACTTTTACGGGGGCAAAAGTGTAAATTTCAAAAATTACTCCACCGAGACTTTGGATAAGTCTGAGAATTTTATCTAAGCTATGGATATGTGGGACAAGTGTATGGTGAAAATTTGGAAACAAATGGATGAAATTTTAAAAATGGGCCAATGGGAAAGTGACATGTGGCATTTTTTTAATGATATAATATTATTTTAATGAAAAGTCAGCCCATTTAAACCCAAATTTTAAGTGCTGGCTGGCCATAAGGAAGAACAAGAGAGGAAATAGAGAGGAAAGGAAGAAGAAAAGAAAAACCAAAGAGAAACAAGAAAATTCAAAGGGAAATTCACGGTTTTCGACCGTTTACGGGTCTAACGGTAAGATTTTTCGATTTTAGCTTGATTTCTACCTTTCCTATGCCTTTATTTCCATTTAGCATTCTTGAGGAGAGAGATCAAAAAGTGATATCAAGGTCTGGACGAAATTCTAGGGGAGAGAAATTGAAATTTTTAGGTTTTGATTTTTAGTTAAATTGATAGTTTTAGTTAGTTAAATGTGTTTAGAAATTAAATTGGGCAAGAAATCATTAAATTTTCACAATACCCACTCTTGGCTGGATGCTCAATGCTGTACAATAATGATGAATTGATTTTATTCTAAGGGAAATGAAGAGAAAATGATGAAAAACGATTAAACGTGATAGAAAAACAAAGTAGAAAATTAACCGAGTTAATGTCCCATTTTTGGCCGAATTTTCCAAGGAAGGGAGTGAGCTGATTTTGTTGTTTTTAGAAGGTTAGTGGCTGATATTTAATGGTTAGAAATGTTGGAGAGAGAATGGGATGATTTAGAGCTAAAATGGAGCGCGTTAGCAATTTATCGGGCAAAGTGACAAAAATAGGTTAATATCGCGTTTAAGCCGTTTTAGGCTATTGCATTTCATACCATGCATTAGTATAGGATTTAAGTTAATTATATAGTGATTTAGCATCAATGTGATGAATTTTGTAAATTTTTGTAATGTGTCTAGGAGGAGAGCCTTCCGGAAAAGGCAAAGAAGTCGTACCCGACGAGTAGTGATCGGGGCCCTTAGAAAGTTTTTAGTTTGTACAAACGGTGAGTAAACTTATTATTAGTTTGTAAATTATTGTATTTTATGAAATGAGAACGAGATTAAAACGGGATTTTTGATGTTTTAGGAATAAATGTGACAAATAAAAATATATTGTATTGATTATGAAATTGAGTAATTGGAGACTACAAATTGACTTGAAAAATATATATTTTCCTAGGAATGGCTTATGAGAAATGAGTATATGTGGCTATATTTTGTGAATGCATTGGGAAATTTATGTAAGTTGTTTTACTATGCAGACTGGATAAATAAATAAAAGCCACGTTATACTGTCGAAATTTTATTAAAATTGGTGGGTTAGTCACTGCAGTGACGGGTTTCCGTGGACTGCCTATTAGAGGGGCACGGTAAACCCAGTTATATAGTTACTCCGGTTGTAGAGGCGAGGAGGGTAACTCCTGGGGTAGTATTAGAGCTCACTTCACGTCGAACCCCCACGTGAATGTGTAACTCGGCCAACGCCAAGGAACGGCTGGTTTTTAAAAATAAAAATGTGTTTCACATGTGAATATTTTAACACCCTTGGCGGACTCGGTTAGATGCCTCGGCCAAGGTATCCCTGAGGATTAGTTTTGGCTTGAGCCTTATTTTAATAAAAGACATAAGCCTTAATAATTGTTTTGGTAAATTACAAATATTTTATGGTTTAAGAAATAAATTGAAAACATTATGAAATGGGTTGAAATTTGTTATTTAAACTTGCCTCCATTTTACTCACCTTTAGATATTTATGATAATGTCTGTTTACTCATTGGGATTGCAAAATCTCACCCAACTCCTTTCCACCCATTTCAAGTTCAGTATAGACTGTAGATAGCTGATATCATCGAGCACTACCATTGGATCTGCATTTTCCAAACCGTAGGTTCACAGTCCTCTTTACTTTTGTTTATTCGGGGGCCCTCTTGTTATTGTAAATTAAATTAAATATTTTGGCTTACTGTATTTCAGTATGTATAAATTTATTTAGCTTTGACGCTATAAAAATTATTCATGTATAACTCTATAAATATTATTTTATAAGAAAATAGAATATTTTCCTTAATATTTCTTTTATTTTCTTATTATATTCAAATAACCGTAATTTTGTTTTAAATGAAGATTTTAGACTTTTAAACTCATTTTGAATATGAATTATGTGTTTTCTACTTGTATATTACATTTTAGCCAGTTTTGAAATTTTTGAGAAAAAAATGACCAAAATACCCCTGTGTGGCGAAAATTTTATTTTGATTGTTTTTGATCTAAAATAGTGTATATTCTCTAAAAACTAGATATTTAACAACGATTGCTCATAGGAAAGGAAAGAAACTGATATGTAAGCCTTGCCGATTTTCGGTTGGCATTCCGGATAATGAGTGTCAATCAAGGACGTTACGACGATTGTCATGGGCCTGAGGGAGGTTCCGGGTCGTGACAGTCTCCTTTTACTCGGCTTTAGCTGATTTAAATGATGTTTGTTTACTTACTAGGATTTTATAATCTCACTACCCTCCTTTCCACCCATTTCAGGCTTAGAATAGATATTAGATAGTTGATATCGTCGAGGACTACAGTTGGACTTGCATCATCCAAAAACTGTAGGTTTATTTCTTTTGATACTTTTGGTCAATCATGGGCCCACGTGCCATTGTAAATTAAATTTTATACTTTGGTTATCTGTATTACAGTATGTATGAATTTATTTAGCTTTTACGCTACAAAAATTATTTACCGGTAACTCTATAAATATTGTTTTATAAAAAATTAGAATATTTTATTGAATATTTTTATTATATTCAAATAATCGTAATTTCATTTTAAATGAAGGTTTTAGATGTTTAAACTTATTTTTTATTATGAATTATGTGTTTTGTACTCGCTTACTACATTGACACTGACACTGTAAATGTATTTTTGATTTTTGATTAAGTAGGTTTCTATATGTAGATGCATGTATTCTATTCGATCTAACCTAACTTAGCTTGGGGCCACACTGACACTGTAAATTTTAAAACAAATTTAAAACAACTTTAAAACCAAAACTCTAATCTTTAAAACCAAAAGCTTTGATACCAACCGAATTGTCATGACTCGGAACTCCCATCGAGCCCGTGACAATCGTCGCGACGTCCCGATAGACATTCATTACCTAGAATGTCAATCGAAACCTCGCAAGGCTTAATATAAGATTTTCTCGCTTCCCCCGTGAGTATTAGTTACTAAAATCATGTTTTGAGATATTATAAACTATTTCCAATTCAAAACAATAGAAAAATAAATTTTTCCTCACAAGGGCATTTTGGTCATTTTTCCTCAAAAATCTCAAAATCCGATAAAAATGTAGTGAGTACAAAACACATAATTCATAATCAAAAATAAGTTTATACATCTAAAACCTTCATTTAAAATGAAATTACGATTATTTGAATATAATAAAAATATTCAATAAAATATTCTATTTTCTTATAAAACAATATTTATAGAGTTATCGATAAATAATTTTTGTAGCGTAAAAGCTAAATAAATTCATACATACTGTAATATAGTAAGCCAGAGTATTTAACTTAATTTACAATAACTAGTGGGCCCCCGAATAACCAAAAATTAGAAAAAACTGTGAACCTACAGTTTGAAGGATGCAAATCCAATGATAGCCCTCGATGAAATCAACTATTTGTAGCCTATTCTGAACCTGAAATGGGTGGAAAAGAGGGTGGTTAGATTATAAAATCTCAATGAGTAAACAAACACCATTCAAAATATCTAAAGTCGAATAAATGGAGATGATTAAAATAATCCATCTCAATATGTATTTCATAACATAAATATTCATTTCATTTAAATAATCAATATGGCTTATGAGTATCTTAAAAGCTTGGCTCCCGCCAAAATCATTCTCGGGAATACCTTGGTCGAGGCATTTAACCGAGTCCGCCAAGGCTGTTAAAAATTCACATTTCGCATAAAACACATTTTTATTTCATTTTGGAAACACAGTTGTTCCTTGGCTTTAGCGGAGTTCATCATCACGAGGTGGTTCGGCGTGACATGAACTCTAACCATACCTCAGGAGATACCCTGGGCGCCTTTCCGACCAAGGTACATATATAACCGGATTTTGTGCCCCTCAAAAAGGCTGGTCCATAGAACCCGCCCACTACAGCAAGCTAAACCCACCATACAATAAAATTTTGACAACATGACATGACTAATATTATACTACCCAGCTTGTAAATGTAAAACAGAACAATTCATACAGTTCACAAACCACAATTCCAGCCAGTCATGCCAACACATTATCATAAGCCATCAATTAGAATCATAAATTACAACACATCAAGTGGTCTCCAGTTACTTTATTTTCAAAGCCATCATTCAATTTCAAGACAATTTATAAAATCTTTTCATTTAAACACATTTTGTTTATAAAACCTAAAAATTAACCATGTAAACTCATTTTCCATAAAATTCACAAAATCGAATAAAAAGACCACTTTAGATAATTAAAATGATGATAAGGTTACTCACAATTTTGGGAGTCAAATTTCTAGAGTACTCTGACTACCGATCCTCGGGTACCATTTCTTTGCCCTTAGTAGAGGATTCACCACTTGTACATCATACGTGACACAAATTTCAATAATTTGTGTCAATTTATCATAAACTATTTCAGGCTCTATAAATCTATATGAATGAACGAAATGTGATGCAAAATGTCCGAATAGTGGTTTAAATACGGTATTCAACCTAATTTGCACTATTCTCGGTGTAATTGGCTAAAACCTCCAATTTAACTCCAAATCGATTTCTTTCACTTTTTACACTCCAATTATACTTAAAATACTTCAATGACTGTGAATATAATTCAATTTATTAGTCCGAACCATAAATCGCACATGTCTATACATTAGGTAAAAATTCATATTTTCATGCCACAATTTCCCACTAAATTTCTAGCCTTACCAATCATTAAATACCACCAAAATATCATGAAATATCATCAATTTCAGCTTCAATATCCTCCCTAGAAAATTCGGCCTCTTGTGGGTTTGTGAAGAACAAAGTGATTCCTTGCTAGATTTTCATACTTTCCATTACCA
This sequence comes from Theobroma cacao, assembly GCF_053813885.1. Taxonomy (NCBI): domain Eukaryota; kingdom Viridiplantae; phylum Streptophyta; class Magnoliopsida; order Malvales; family Malvaceae; genus Theobroma; species Theobroma cacao. The sequence continues at coordinate 27,602,569 of NC_142641.1, forward strand.
AACAACCAAAAACACTTAATTAGCTTGAAATCTAGCAAAATCAATGCTCAAAACCTCTCTTCTCAAATTCGACCAGCATGGGTTCATCATGAAAACTTGAGTTCTAAGCATGAAAAATGAAAAAGAAAGCATGGGTAGTGTAAATCACAAGATAAAATCATAAAATTTTACCTTTATTAGCTTAATCCCTTGAAATCTCACACTTTTTCTTCAATTTTCCCACCTAGGGTTTATGTTCTTTCCTTTCCTCTTCACTTCATGGTTTGGCCAGTCATATGGGTGAGAAATGGGCTGATTTTGTGCTAATTTATAAGGAAAATAATAAATGGATGAGATTTTGACACATGTCACCATTCCATTGGTCCATGCGTCATACTTAGCCATTAAGCAATCTCTCTCCACCACTTAAATTTTCTCAATTATCCATGATAATATTGGATAAAATCCATGTGCTGGACAAGTGTTAGGTGGTGTAAAATTATAATTTTACCCTTGGGGTGGCAAAATGACTATTTTACCCCTATGCTAGGAAAAATGTCGGAATTAAAATTTTTCACTTCTCAAACTCAAATTACATTCTAAATAGTCAATCTTAGTCAAACATTTCATCCAACATTCACATCTCAACCTTGGGTGGCAAAATGACCATTTTGCCCTTAGGTCATGAAAATTCCAATTTGACTCCAAATCGGTCCTCGAACTCTGAATCACTATTTTAAGTTATTCTGAAAATTTAAAATTCTCAATTTCATCTTAAGATCTCTACTTAGATTAGTTCGAGGCTTAATTCAACCTAATAGTACCATTTGGTACAATATCAACTTTTGACGATTTTTCGGGGCTTTCCAAGTATGCAAGCATATTGTCAATCACATGAAGGACATGGCAAGTACTTTATAAGGTCGAGCTTGACAAACGGAGAAAATCACAAGAGGAGGAGAAATCGGAAGAGGATCTTAAGAAGGACTTGGAGTAAAATCTTCCGATAAGATCAAATTAAGATGATGATCCCAATGATATGTAATAATATTGTAGGATTTTGTACTACTTTAACTCTAGTTAGATGTAGTATAAAGGAGATAGTAGTTATCTGTAAAAAGGAGTTAGGAGTGGCTTCTATTTTGTATGACTCGAACGGAATGTAAAGTAGCTATTTAAATAACTAGATATGTATGGGAATCTTTTAGTATGACAGGGATAAATTGGTAATATAATTATTGAGAAAAGTTATAGAAGGAAGCAATAAGATTATAAATGACATTCGAAATGGATAACGTAATTAAGTTGATGATTGTAATTTAAGTATGAAGGGGATTACTCAGTGATGCCATGACACTATGAGGTAATAATTGGGCACAAATATAACCCAATGAAGTTAAATTATGAAATATGAGGAATATGAAATTTTGATTTAGTAAGGATTGCGAGAATAAAGTGAAGAGGAAGCTGAGCTATTTTCGTAGTTAATTATACTGAAAGTCAATAAAATTATTAGAATACAAGACAAGGAAGATAATTAGATAGGGATGACAATAAATTTGAAGAAAGCTATAGACAGTAAGCAACTTATGTGTGAGGTGGTATATGTGTTATGAATTTATTACACCATATGGAAAGGATGTTTTGAGGTAGGATTCTATGAATGTTGATGAAAGTCAAAAGATGACATTAAATGAAAGTATTAACTTGGCTTAGCGCGTATGACAAGTAAAGAAAAGGTACCTATACTTATGGAACTTATGATATATGCCTAGAAGGGAAACCCAATGGTTGAGGATGATTGATGTAGTGACTTTGAATGCAGACAAATAGCTTTGATGAGGAAATTTCTAGTAGTCATAGCGTCGTAGCACTGATTGTCCAGCTCTGTAATGCTCTGAATACCTCACACCTATGATGCATGAGTAAGATGGAAGTGACACAATAATGAGCTTACAAATTGAATTTTAGTTATTGGTCATTGAACTTTGTTATTTAGGAGTTTTAAATATTCTGGAGAATGTCTACTGGAATAAATTGAAAAGCTTCTTTATCGCCTTGTGTATAGGCATATAATTAAAAGAAAAATTGAAAGATTCTTGAGATGGCTATATTGAGATAAATTACCAAGTGATGAAAGTATGAATGAAGGATTATAAGGGTGGTATAGAAAACAAGTTTATATAGAATATCATTATGAGAATTTACAATTATTGACTTCACCCAGTTAAACGACAACGGTTAGTAACAACACGAAGCCAATTGTGTAGCACCCTAGAAACCTATGAAGACGAGTTGGGGATTGAACGGATGAGTATGTATTTATATACCTTTAAGATTAAGTGTTTTAGGAATGTACAAACATCCTTGAGAAGAAATTTCTAATCATACATGGCAAGTATAAAATGTGAGATTTTTAAAACTTGCTAAGGAGCCTAACGACTAAGTCACAAGCTAAGTAATCACGTGCTGCGAGACATAAGTCTAAGATAGATATTCCCAAGGAGATGCTCAAGAAGAGTTTTGCTATAGATTTTGTGAAAGTTAGCATTAAGTTATGTTGCTCTAAAGAGAAAGCAGTAAGCTGGAAATGAAATTTGTGTTGACGTTAAAAAGTACTTAAGAAGAACCTTGTTTCAAGCCTTGCAGTTCCAAGTACAAACTACAGATTGGTCCAAAGAGAATGATGTCACATTAGTATGAAATAATAGAACAAAGGATGATTGAAGATAATTTGGATAATGAAGCTAATAATGAAAACTTCCTAAGGTAGAATAGAAATTGGAATTTGAAAATGCTTAAGGCATGCATGATTTGAATCAGTCTAAGTTTTTTTTAGTGACATTTAGTAAGTGAGATGTGATTAATAACATTGTGATGTGAAGATATACCATGATGAAACTCAAGCATATGATTGGAAATTATATAAATGATATGAAGTTATACATAAGCATAATAAGAAGGTTGACATGCACTATAAGGATTATTATATTGAAACTAGGATTGGGATGCAGATGAATAAAGGGGAATGTAGTCCAAGGCATGTGAACACATGGATCCCTATACATAACGAGAGATGTTGACATTTGAAAATGCATGTACATATGTATATATGAAATTGATAATTTGACTAACTAAGGTGAAGAATTGTTCTCAGTACTTGGGATATTTAGAAACAATGTCCAAAGGGGTCAGTGAGCTCGAGTTTTATCGGGCATGCAATGAACGATTAAAGTTATGAGTTACTTTGAAGGTAAGCCTTGGATTGTTTAAGTTCTCAATGGAACTTTATTAAAGGAAGTGTATGGAAAAGTATAAGATGAATGAATCAAGGTTGAGAAATTTGGCAAGGAGCAAATTAATAAAATGATGATTAGGTGTACATAAGTAAATATAATATGTGATCAAAATCGGTATAATTGTGATGAAGTTATGGTTCAAATTTAATAAAGGTGATAAAGGCATGCTTAGTGACTCGATATAAGAGATCATGATTGTGAAAGGTACTGCTGATTTGACTCCAAAGGATGATAATTGACATAAATGAAGTATTTAATTGAACTGAAGGTGAACGAGGTGAATAAATTGAATGTCCCTATAGAAGGAGAAAAGGAATAGGATCATAGAAGGAGATTGATAACGCAACATCGACGTGAATTCGAGGACGAATTTTATTTAAGTGGGGGAGATTGTGATACCCCATATTTTGAAACAGTGATTAATAAAGTTGATCGGATACAAATTATGGTTAATTATAATGTTTAAAAGTGATGAAAGATGAAAGGAATAGTTTAAGATAAAATATTCTGCACGAGAGAAAATAATAATAAAATAATAATATTTTTATCGAAAGAGAATTTGTGAGATAAAAGGTGATTCAGAAGTCAATTGAGGCATAATAAGGTATTTTAGGTACCAAGGAGACAAGAGGAAATTTTTAGAATAAAATAATATTTTATTAATAAAATAATATTAAAATATTAATGTTTAACTAGATGTCGAAATCAAAATCAGTCATGAAGAAGGATCATATGGTTGATCCAAGTGGGGGAGAATAAATACAAATAAATTTTTGGAAATGAGCGACGAAAGTGAAATACTCGTGTTTTGCTAAGTCGAACCAACGCAGATAAGTGAATATTTAAATATTATGGTAATACCGTGTTGAAGTGCAATTTTGATAATTTGGTAGTACACATACAGAGGAAGGAAGATAGATGAAAATTGAAATTTTTAGATGCATTAAAATGATCAAATTTGAAATATAAAGATTGAAGGAGATGTAGTGGAATTAATGAGAGAAATAAAATGAACATATAGTAAAATAATAATAGTATATATATATATATATATATAAAGATAGACCAACATGGGCAGCCGCCCATGTGGTCAATAAAAAGAGTCAAAAGACTCTTTAATTTAATTGATGGAAGGGGGGTCGACCATGTGGAACAAAATGAAGAAAGGAAGAAAAATGTGAAGGGTCGGCCAAGTTGGAATAAAATGGAAAGAATAAAATATATATATATGGGTGAATAAGTAAAGTGAAGAAGACAAGATGAAAGAGAGAAGTCAGTTAGTTAAGTGAAGAAAAAGAGACAAGAAGAAGGCATGGGCAAAGAGAACAAAAAAAAACAAGAGAAGGTCGAGTGGTGAGGAAGAAAAGAAAGGTGAAAGAGCTGAGTTGAGGCCGGCGATTTTGCTACCATTTAAGAAGGAAAAGAGAGTAATTTTTCTGTCCATTTAAGGGATGAGTGAAGCAACTTTACTTGCTGATTTTGAAGGCTAAAAAGTGTAGATTTGCTGCTGGTTTTGGAGGCTGAGAAGCACAGATTTTTGTAGTTGATTTTAAAGGTTGTAAGGTGCGGTTTTAGTTATTAATCTTTGTTGTTTTGGGTGCTGAATTTTGGAGGGAAAATAGAGCAGCTTAGCTGCTGATTTTTAAGAAGAAATAGAGTAACTTAGCTGCTGATTTTTAAGAAGAAATAGAGCAGCTTAGCTGCTGATTTTGAAGTCAATATGAGCAGCCTTAGCTGTTGAAAAATTATGGTTGAAAAAGCTAGAAAGTGTGGCCGACGGTGAGAGGGAGAGAGATAGAGGAAATTGTGGACAACTCTTGTACGTGAGAAAAGAAAAAGAAAGACAAGCAAGAAGCTGCTGGTCGGTTGGAGAGAAAAGGAAGAGAAAAAGAGAACGAAAAGAAAAGAAAAGATAAGAAAAGAAGAGAAAAGAAAGAAAAATATATATATGCATATAAATGGGCATGACCTAATTAAAAAGAAATGGGAGAAGTCCATGAAAAAAGGACCCAAAAACAACCAAGGAAGAAGAGTCCAAAAGAAAAGAAAGGTGGAGACTTGGGCCAACCTAGCCTAATTGGGTAAAATTTCTTTACTCTACTCCATGGCTTATTGTGAAATTGGACTATATTGAGGCTAGCTCATTTTATTTAATTATACATTGGTTATTTGGTGATATGAATTAAATTTAAATTACTTTAATACAAAATTTAAATATTTTATTAGGACGCGTCATAAGTCAAAAGTAAAGAAGAAAATGTGAAATTTACAAATAGTACTTGAATGAAGTTAAGAAATTTTAAATGATTCGTTGTGAAGAATTATTGATGTCGGAGAAATTTAGATGCATAATTTGGTTGAGAGTGTTAAGTTGAATGGTAAAATATTAGAAGAAATGAGGAGAAATAATTTAGATTTATGATAGAATTGGAGAGAGAAGTGGAATTGATGCACTAAGTATATTGGATTTAAATTGTTGCTAGGAAAGTTTATTGTGGGAGCGTGCCGAACGACGTAGGTGACTGGCAAATAGGAATAATTATACGAGTACGAATCAATAGCGATGTGGAAATCCCACTATTGTGAAGTGAGTAACCTTATCATCATTTTAATTTTCTAAAGTAGTCTTTTTATTCGATTTTTGTGAATTCTATAGAAAATGAGTTTAATGGTTAATTTTTAGGTTTGATAAACAAAATGTGTTTAAATGAAAAGATTTTATAAATTGTCTTGAAATTGAATGATGGCTTTGAAAATAACGTAACTGGAGACCACTTGATGTGTTGAAATTTATGATTCTAATTGATGGCTTATGATAATGCGTTGGCATGACTTGCTGGAATTGTGGTTTGTGAACTGTATAAATTATTCTGTTTTACATTTACAGGCTGGGTAGTATAATATTAGTCATGTCATGTTGTCAAAATTTTATTGTATGGTGGGTTTAGCTTACTGCAGTGGGCAGGTTCTATGGACCAGCCTATTAGAGGGGCTCGAAATCCAGTTATATTCATACCTCAGTCAGAGAGGCACGTAGGGTATCTCTTGAGGTATGGTCAGAGTTCACGTCACGTCGAACCACCTCGTGATGATGAACTTCGCTAACGCCAAGGAACGGCTGTGTTTTCAAAATGAAATAAAAATATGTTTTACGTGTATACGAAATTTTTAACAACCTTGGCGAGCTCGAGTGTATGCCTCTAATCAAGGTGTCATCGAGTACTATTTGATGGCATGAGCCAAATGTTTAGGAAGGTCATAAGCCTTAATGAGAAATTAAGTGAAATACAACCGTTTCCATGGGTTGGGATGAATTTTCAAATTGTGAAATAAGTAATGTGGTGGGATATTTTTATTGTCTCCTTTTACTCGACTTTAGCTGATTTAAATGATCTTTGTTTACTCACTAGGATTTTATAATCTCACCACCCTCCTTTCCACCCATTTCAGGCTCATAATAGACTGTAGATAGCTGATATCATCGAGGACTACAGTTAGACTTGCATCATCCAAAAACTGTAGGTTCATTTCTTTTGATACTTTTGGTCATTCGTGGGCCCACGTGTCACTGTAAATTAAATTTTATACTTTGGTTATTTGTATTATAGTATGTATGAATTTATTTAGCTTTTATGCTACAAAAATTATTTACCAGTAACTCTATAAATAATGTTTTATAAGAAAATAGAATATTTTATTGAATATTTTTGTTATATTCAAATAGATATAGTTTCGTTTAAAATGAATGTTTTAGACTTCTAAATTTGTTTCTGATTATGAAATATGTGTTTTCCACTCGTATACTACATTTTTACTGGTTTCGAGATTAGTGTGGAAAAATAACCAAAATGCCCCTGTGAGACAAAAATTATTTTTGTATTGTTTTAATTTGGAAATAGTTTATAACCTCTCAAAACATGTTATTTTACAACTGTTGATCACAGAGGAGGTGAGAAAATTGATATTAAAGCCTTGCGAGGTTCCGATCGACATTTCCGATGATGAATGTCTATTGGGACATCGCAATGGTTGTCACGGGCTCGAGGAGAGTACCAGGTCGTGACATACTATCACTAATCTGTAACAAAAATAAATGGAAAAAATAATGTGTGAGTCACAAAAACTCTGTGAGTGGATTCAGGAAAAGGACAAGCTAGGGGATAAAAGTATTTCATAAACATGCACTTATAATCTCATGCCATTGATAAACAATTTAATCATAAATTTCATGAAACATGTTACTTAAATGCATTTGAATAGCATTCGCTTGAAAACATGTTTATATAAACCTTTGGAAATCTTTTTCCTTTGAAATCCTTATCAAATACACTCAAACAAGCTCATTTGTAGCAAATCTATCGATACATTCTTGAATTTATTAATACTTTCAAGCATCTATAGATACATTAGTAAAATGTATTGATACATTTCACACAGAAAGCCTCCTAAAGCATTCTGTTAGAATGTATTGATACATAATCCATTATTATCGATACTTTCAGCCCAAAACTCAAAATTTTTTTGCAAAATCCTCCATTTTTGTCATTCCTTAGGTTCCATTTCCTCTTGGGACTTTTTTTAAGTCTCAATCCTCTTCTCTAAGCACATTCTCATGCCATCATAGAGCACAAATCATGGATAATACTCAAACAACATTAGTATGCAATATACCATAAACATAATAATTATGATTATTATTCCATTAATATTAAACTCATACTTTATGATGGTATGTCCTTGATCACCTTGGAAAAGCAACGTAAATCCCAATTGCCTTTGGGCATTTATGATGCATTATTGAGTGTAGTCATCACTTGCTTCTCGTGAGAGTGGAATCAATCACACTCATAGAGTTCTTATACTCATAGCATTAGGTATGTGGATTGTCCTTCACATTCAAGCTTACTCAATTCATAGAGTATATGGAAAAATACATCATATTCATAATCTCATGTCTTCATCATGTATTTTCAATCATTTTAAATAGTATATAAAATGTACATCATATACATAATTTCATGCCATTCATCATGCTTTCTCAATCATCTTATGTAGTATATGGTATATACATCATACACATAACATAACATCTTAGATGGGAATCCATCATGCAATTCATCATACATTTCATGCCTCATCACATCTAACATACACATCATAGCATTAATGCTTTAATCATAAATCATATATCATATCCACACTAGTCTGAAGACCAGATTATTCGAGTGCTTCAAATAATAATGTGCTTATCCCCCTTGTTAAAACTAATACATAGTAGAATATTTACATACATAGTAGATTTGTAAATGTTTTGAAAACCATTGTAGAATAGTAGAATATTTTCTTTGAAAATCATTATCATTCTTGAAACTTAAATCCTTTGATAAACCATTTTAGAGATATCATTTCAACATACATAAATCATCCTTTTCATAGAAATCATGCTAGCTTTACATATCAAAAATTTTGAAAACAGTGTATCCACTTACCTCGATCGAAGACCCAATCACAACCCTTCTTTTACAATTTCGTCGAAGTTTTTGATCGTTCCTATCACATAACAATCATAGAAATCAGTTTCTAAACTAATAACCTTGGATTAATCATTATAGGAGCTTTCAAAAGTTACTCACTTTTGACTAAGTCTATTTTTTTCTCACTAAACGCATTCTAAAGTCACTAAATCTTTCATTCTTACCCTAGATGAGCTTAGATAGCTTGAAAAACCATAAAACCTTGAACTTTAATTCCCTAATAGAATTTTGGGGCGAATAAACAACATTTATAGAATAAAAAAGATAAGCTTGTAAGGTTTCAAAGCATAAAAATGCCATTTTTATCAGTAAATCACAAAACCAAGCTTAAAAAAGTAAAAATGATTATTTTTTCTTACAAATGAGTTGAGAGGCTTTTTGGACAAAATTATCTTTGAAAAATGCGGCTGTGGGTTGCTAAACCTCCGAAAATGTGTGGTATTTATAGTTTTTAAAGTGAAAATACCATTTGGCCCATTTTATTTTTTTGAAAACAGCGGAATGTATTGATACATTGGGCAAATGTATCGATACATTGTGCTTTGAAAAAGGATTCTATCAATACATTTGGCAATGTATCAATAGATTTTTATAAAGATCCCAATCTATTGGTACATTTTTACATGTATCGACACATGTTCTTTAAATCTCTTTTTCAAAAGATTTTGGGTTAAATCTATCAATACATGAAGGTCATGTATCGATACTTTTATTCCAGTAAGCAAAAATACACTTGGAAACTTATCCAATTAGACTTTTCTTCAAACCAAACTTTGTACAACAACTCAAAACATTAAAACATAAAATTTTTAAAGTATAAAACTAAGTTTCAAGTGTCCGAAATAAACTTTTATCTTGCGCATCTAAGGGTTTCTAACTTAAAAATCCTACATTAGGCTTGGATTTCACATATTAAGGGGAGAATCTTTTAAAGTTCATACTCAATCCTTATATCCTTCTCATTTATACTTAAATGTTTTCAAAGTCATAGAGACTAATTAAGTTTGAAGGAGGTTTCATGACATTTCAAATGCAATATGCTCATGTTTTCGTCATATCAGTAAGGGGGAGATTGTTAGATTTAAACTACATCATGTTTTGATTTGTCAAAAATTATATGTCTTCTTGAACTTAACTGTGAGACCTTGATCTTTATAGACTCGTAGCTAGAAGTAGATGCGATATCAAGGACTAGGGGTGATTTCATCATTTCTTTAGTGAGCCCCTAAAAGTATGCTTTCAAACAATATTAAGGCCTAAGTAGGCCTAAGGTATAAATGAATGGTGAAAATAAGGATAAAATGACAAAGGAAATAGAAATAATGATGATTTCCAAGGTAGAGGCAAAATGGTCATTTTTCATCTCGAGTCAAAATTTTAAGTGTTCATGAACCCGAGTATTTCTAGACTATTATGGACCTTGTCCTAGTTTCAAAAGAGTAAAAGCTTGCACCAAGGATTGAAGGAGGACAAGCCAACTTGTTAAGGGCATTTTTGTAATTTAAGAAGAGATTGGATAAGTTTTAGCTATAAATATCATTTGTTCTAGCAGCTTCTTCACTTCTCCAGCAGCTTCTTCTTCTTCCTCCCATCTCACGTTGCTTTCATCCTCCATGGAAGCCTGTTTTGAAACCTCCATAACTTCTCTCAAGCTAGCTCTAATTTTCATGCTTTTGTGCACCTTTTCATATAACCTTTTGTGCTCTTTCACTCTCTCACTTTAAAACCCTTGAAAAGTCTTACTTTCATACTTCCTCTCACTAGCTAGGTGTTTTAGAGAGAGAAAGAGGGAGCTTCTATAATAGCTTGAAATTTTTTTGAAAGTATTTCAATTACCAAGCTACCAAGGTGTGTAGTGAATTAGAGTTGAATTTTTAGTTGTTGATAATGTCTAGTAATTTGATATGTAAGTGTTTTATTATTGAGATTGTTTAATCATTTTTAGTGTGACTAGAGTAGTGCAAATAATAGCCATTTAATGGTAGTTGGAAACTAGTTAGGAATGACTAGTAGAACTTAATTTAGACAATAACTTTGGAATAGTATTGATGCCAAGTTAGGTTGATGGTGATGTTGTTCTGTGTGATAGGTTCCAACGAAACCCCACACCTCCATTCGGAATCTTAGTCAAAGTTAGAGCCCACCAAAACATCAATAAACACTGGTGAGTGAACTTGCATTTCAAAATTCTTTGGGAAATGTAAATGTATTTGGACAAAACATTTGAATGATTTTATCCAACCTTTCTTTAAAAATGTGTGCCAGGGAACAAACCCCTGATAAAATGTTTTGACGTTGTGAAAATGTGAAAAAGGATGAATCCAGGTGCTCATATATTATGTTGATATGTATATTATGCATTAGATGTTCCTTTTTGTGTTATAATGATGACCCAGCTATGTGCGTATGGGAGTGCACATGAGCTGATGATGACCCGGCTATGTGCGAGTAGGGAGTGCACATGAGCGGAGTGTGGTGGGATGGTATGCATGATAATTGTCACGACCCAAATTCCGGGCCATGACTGGTGCAAGGGCCCAATAGACGTAGTCCATTAAGCCCGAGCAAGCCTATCTATCTATTCCACTCATTATTCCATCAAATATTGCTAAGTCACAATTTACAACTTTAAATCAAATTATTGATAGACATTGCCAACTCGTATTGGCATTACTCATTAAAATATACATACATTATCTACAGCATGTATCTCAATAATTTACATCAAGTTTATCTATACATCAAAAAAAGAAGACTCGATTTCCAGCAAAGGGACTCCAACGAATGTACTGCTACTGACTGCCGAGACACCTACCCAAAATATGGATACAAGTCTATAAGAACACCTCGTCCTAGTTACCAGCTGCCTCGTGATCTGAAAACATGAAGTTGAAAATGGTGAGTATAAACCTAGTGAGTGAACAAGAAAGGGAACAAGCATACCGTAAGGAATCTTTAATGAAATCATGATGCATTCTATTTCAAAACAATGCAATTTGTTTCTATTCTTATTAAAAACCCCTTATCTATCCCTTAAATAATTAATCAATTGTAATAATGAATCCATACATATCAAATAATTTCAAAAATGAAAGCTTCAATATTATGCAAGCAAGTTAAATACGACAACGAATCTTCGCTGCAGCGGAAATGAATTTTCATTGTAGCGACGTTGGGATTAAGTTAATAGCCGAACGAGGGTTTCTCAAATGACTAAGGATTTCTCACTAAACCTCCTCCCTTTAAACTTAACTCATTTAATCCTTAATATAGGAAGTCCATGCTCTAATATGGTAGTAAAGAAGTGAAAGATAGGGCAACAATTGGACAAGATAGGAGACCAAAACAAAAAGTTTTTCGCTACAACGAGAAAGAATCTCGCTGCAGCGAAATACTAACCCAGAACAGATAGTTTCTCATTGCAGCAAAATTTCGCTGATGAAACAGAGAGTTTTTCGCTGAGTGAGATTCCTTTTTTTCGCTGCAGCGAGAATCTACGGTGACTATCTCGCTACAGCGAAATAGATTCTCGCTGCAGCGAGAACCAATTCTAGTGAAGGTTCTCAAACCCGAGAGTTTCTCGCTGCAGCGAGAATGAAGTTCGCTGTAGGGAAAACAGAACAACAAGAGAAAAGTTTCCCCTCACTCAACAAAAAGGCCATCTTGCTAAACCAACAAAATCAACATGCAACACATGAAAATTCCCAAAGTGCAATGCATCAAATTCTCATATATGTCAATCATATATCACATTCATAAGTTTTCATTTCATAAGTCTAGATATGCATAATTACATAGATAAATATCAACATCATCATAAACACACCAGGCTCATGTACATCCCCCCACATCGTGCACATAGCCGGCACCATCGTGTGCATCCCCCCGCATCGTGCACAACCAGTGCCATCGTGTACATCCCCCCACATCGTGCACACGGGCACTATCATCATCCACCTTTCACGCCACCATCATCACCGGCATGTGCATCCCCCCACATCGTGCACACACACGGTTACAGTCATTATACACAATGTCATTCATCATGCACAACACATACATTTATATATCATCATAGTACAATAGTGCATGAATCCATAACATTCACATATCACAATATAAAACCATTTTGCAAAAGCTTGTTCCTAAGGCACTTGTCTTTATGAAAAACTTGATAATTCATTTAAATGAGTGCAAATATATTATATTACCCAAAACAAGTTTTGAAGGTAGTCCACTCACCAATTGATTGTAGAACCTTTAGATGACTCCAATTCTCCTAATTGTCCAAATGAGATGATGGGGCTTCCTTAGAACCTAAGATCACATTAGCAGAAGCAATAGGTCAATTTACACACTATGAACCCTAAAAGCTATCTCTTAGCTAGCTTTCAATTGCCACATTAAATGGCCATCTATGTTCACTATCTAAATCACTAAAGGTAATGAACATACTAAAAACTAAACAGCTCATAAATCTCAATTACTAGCCATTTTCTGCAGCTGAAAATCAAGCTTAGTTAATCACTTACCCTAGGGCTCCTTTGTAATCAAATTATCTCCCAATAGTTTCCAAATAAATGGTGTAATTCTTTTTTTCTCTCTCTAGAACGTCCAGCTAGTGAGAAAAAGTATGAAAACTAGATTTTTTAATGGTTTTAAAGTGAGAGGATGAAAGAGTATAAGGGTTTATGGAAGAGTACACCAAAAGCATGAAAATTGGAGCTAGAGAGAGAAAGTTATGGAAGCTTGAAGAAAACTCCCATGGAAGAATTGAAAAAACGTGAGAGAGGAGAAGGGAAGAAGAAGACAGCTACTAGAAATTTCAAGAAGCTGCTGGAAATTCAAGATATTTATAAGCCAAATTTATCCATTCCCTTAAAATTACCAATTTACCCCTCCACCAATTTACTTATTCTCATCCAATTTTTTTTGCAATCTTTTTGCTCTTTTAACATTGGGACAAGGTCCATAATGGTCTAAACATACTCGGGTTCATAAAAACTTCAAATTTTAACCCGAGGTGAAAAATGACCATTTTGCCCCTATCGTGAAAATCATCAAAATTTTTGTTTCCTTTCCATTTTATCCCTAATTTCACCATCCATTTACACCTTAGGCCTACTTAGACCATAATATTATTTAAAAACCTTACTTTTATGGGTTAACTAAGGAAATGACGAAATTACCCTTGATCAGGGATATCGCGTATATTTCCCTTTACAAATCTTTAAAAGTCAAGGTCTCACAATAATGTATATATATATATATATATATGTCATAGAAAGTTTATGAAAATATTTATGATTGTGTTGTATTTTGGCATTGTTAATTGCTCCCAAATTGCTTTTCATTTTAACAAGAAAATGGCTTTTGATGTAACAAGACCCCTTTTAACAAAATTGCTCTGTTTCTCACTACAGCGAGAAACTCTTAGGTTGGATGGGGGTTACACTAGCCTGATTCTCTCTGCAGCGAGAATGTATTCTCGCTGTAGCTAGAAATTTTTTGGAGATTCTCGCTGCAACGAAAATGAATCTCGTTGCAGCGAGAAACTCTCGATTTCTACTGCAGTGCTTTCACTTCAACAAAACTTTTGACCACATTTCAATCAAAACTAGGAAAAGTTTTAAACATAAAAGTTGTAGCCCAGCCTCTTAGCTTTCTAATGGTTAAAAAATCATGTCAATTGGATTTCTTTAGTTGTAGATATTCTTGAAAAACTGAAACATATGCAAACTAAGACTATTTCTCACTACAACGAGAAACTTGCTGTCATGCTTGCTACCTTGCTGGATTTTGACATATTTTTCACCCATTTAACTTCGTGGATTGATCATGGGTTTTTGCAACACTATAAGGTTATTAATCAAAGTTTGAAATGAGGGGTTTTTAGTAAGAAATTAAATTAGCTGTATTGCTTTTGAAACAAATGCATCATGATTGCCAAGTTCTCCTTATGGATTGATTGTTCCCTTCTTATGTTCACTCACTAAGTTTATACTCAGTTTTTTCAAATTCATGTCTACGTACGTCCATCTTTGGTAGGTATCAATGGCATTCAGTAGCTGCACCTTCACTATGGTCACTCCGTTGGAAGTCTAGAGTCCTTTTCATTGAACATACATACCCTGATGTAAATTGTTAAGACATATATATATATCTTAAGCAATAGATGTTTATGTTGATTAATGTTGCCACTACGAGATGGCACGGGTGACATTATTTTGAATCATATAAATGTGAATATATGGTTTTGATAGAAAAGTATTGAAATGCTCGTTGATAAGAATTACGAAATACGGTTGTAAGAACAAATGATGAAATCGATGAATGGAGTCACATAGATAGGCTTGGTTGGGCTTAGTGGGCTATGTCTATTGAGTCCAAGAGCCGGTCATGGCCCGAGATTTGGGTCGTAACATTAACGTTAAGCATTTGAAATTGTCTCAATCACATTTTTAGTCTCTTAGGATTACAAAATTATTTGAAAAGCCATTCACCTTTAGAAACGTCTTACATGCTTTCAAACAATGCATTTTCAACTAAGAATTCAAGAGAAAACATGCCTTGAAATGTTTGTATGAATATAGGCACAAGGCAATAAGAAAGTGGCTAGAGAAAAGCACCAAAAAACTGAGAAAACCTCAAGACACAAGTCAGGAATTCATTCTAGTGAAGCTGAAGTTGATCTGAAGGCTAAAAGAGTGCAAAACTTGAAGATTATGAAGTTATAGTCAACCTTGAAGTGTCTATAGTCGACCCTGTTCCAAAAGATCAGGAAAATTAAGTTTTGCATAGACATAGTCGATCTAAGTATAGTCAACCTTGATAAGTCAAAAGCATGAAGAAGTCAACTTTACACAACTATAGTCGACTATAGAGAAGGTATAGTCGACCTTAACAAGTCAAAGGCTAGAAAAAGTCAAGATTACATAGCCATAGTCAACCTTTAGAACACACGCTCTCAAGAAGTGGATCAATTAGAGGAAGATTATACTCGACTATGGAAGCCCTAATTGAAAAATTTGAAGAACATATTCTACCCTAGGAGTGTTGTAGTCAAACCTCAACCTTTAGCAATGGCTAGATTTGATTCAAACTTGTGTCTAGCAACTCTAAATCTTGCCCCAACTATCAATTTACGCATTTAAGCCATATTGAAATAGAAAAGACCAAAACTAAAGCTTCAAGCCCTAGAAAGACTACTCACAAGCTCATTTTCACTCTTTAGCATCTTTTTAGTCTTTTATCAAGCTTTCAAAGTTGAATCCTTACTCTATTCAAGCTAAAATTTCTTCTCTTACTACACCAAAGCTAAAAATCTTTAACATCTAGCCTTTGTGAGGCAACTCTTTGCTATTACTCTTTTGTACACACATCTTGTAAAGGTTCGAGCTTAACCTTGAAAAGCTATCTTGTAAGGATTATCGCTTCCCATTTGAAAAGCAAGAATCCTTTATGGATTGTGTGGGTTACCACTTCATCCCTTAAAAAAACGAGAATCTCTTTGTGGATCGTGTAAGGGTTATCACTTGATCCCATGAAAAAGCTATTGTAAGGGTCACTACTTGATCCTGTTAAAAAGCAAGAATCCCTTTAGTGGATTGTGTAAGGGTTATTGCTTCCCATTAAAAAGTAAAAATCTTTAATAGTGCATTGAATTCCTTGGTTACCAAGGGAGTGGATGTAGGCGTCAAAAAAACTGAACCATTATAAATTTCTTGTGTCTCTTTTTAATTTTCAGCTCCATTATTTATTGCTTACACTTGCCTTAGGAAATTAGTTTTATATTTATCTATTGTTTTATACTTAGAAAAATATTTTTCCTTTTACTTTACTTAGCTAGAATTTAACCTAGGAAAAATATTCATTTTATTATATTATTTTTGTATTTAAGTACTTTATTGTTGAAAATTTGCTTTTGGTGTTAGAAAACATTTTGGGTGAAAAAGTTTGATTATGATAAATAGATTTTTTTTAAAAATTATAAATACCAATTCATCTTTTTTTTGGTATATTATTATTGAGATTTCTACTCTAACAATTAATATCAAAGCTTGTTCTCAAAATTTGCAAGTCTAACTTCCCTTGAGAGATCCTTTGTAGAAGCTTAATTAATAAAAATGGAGATAACGACAATCATACTTGGTGAAGAGCTATCAATCCGAAGGCCACCTTTTTTTGTAGGTAATAATTATCCTCATTAGAAAAAAAGAATGGAAATGTTTAGTCAATCTATGGATTTACATGTATGGAGTGTTATATTAGATGGTCCTCATGTACCTTATAAGGAAGTAGATACAAAGATAATGATCAAAACTAGACATGAATGGAATGATAAGGATAAGAATTTGAATCAAATCAATTGCAAAGCATACAATACCCTTCTTTGTGCCTTAGAAGATAGTGAGTTTAATAAGGTGTCAATGTGTGAAAATGCCAAGTAAATTTTGGATACTTGAGAAACCACATTTGAGGGCACCAACAAAGTCAAGGAATCCAAAATCGGATTGCTTACACATGACTATGAGCTCTTTAGGATGAAAAAAGGTGAATCTATTAATGGGATGTTTTAAAGGTTCATAAATATTGTTGGTTGTCTAAAAGTGTCAAGCCCGACCTTATAAAATACTTGCCATGTCATTCATGTGATTGACAATATGCTTGCATACTTGGAAAGCCCCGAAAAATCGTCAAAAGACGGTAGTGTATTGAATGGTACAACTAAATTGAATTAAGCCTCGAACTAGACCAAATAAAGATTTTAAGATAAAATTTAGAATTTTAAATTCCCAGAATGATTTAATATGGTGATTCGAAATTCGAGAATCGATTTGGAGTCAAAATGGAATTTTCATGACGTAGGGGTAAAATGGTCATTTTACCACCCGAGGGCAAAATTGTAATTTTACACCACCCAACACTTGTCATGCTCATAGATTTCATCCTTTAACATTTTATATGGTGAATAATTGAAATATTTTATGTGGTGGAGAAAGAAAGCTTAATTGTTAAGTGTAAAATGTGGACCAATGGTATGGTGACAAGTGG
Source organism: Theobroma cacao (assembly GCF_053813885.1). Classification (NCBI taxonomy): domain Eukaryota; kingdom Viridiplantae; phylum Streptophyta; class Magnoliopsida; order Malvales; family Malvaceae; genus Theobroma; species Theobroma cacao. The sequence goes on from NC_142641.1 coordinate 27,620,435, forward strand.
CAAGCTTATATTTGTTTATAATTTACATTAAAAACCAGCACATAAACCCTCCCAACTCATTTCTGTTGGTCGGCCAAAGGAAGAAAAGGGAAGAAAAGAAGAAGAACAAAACCATAGCTAAGAAATTCAAGAGAAATTCACAAAATTTCGAAGAATCAAGTGACAAAAGGTACGATTTTTCAATTCTAGCTTGAGATCTATCTTTCCTAAGCATTCTTTCTTATTTTCATGGTTGAAACTCATGATTATATGATGGATCTCTTGCTGGTTGAACATATAGAGAGAGGTTTTGATGGTTAATTTGGTTAGATTTCAATATATTCTAGTGTTTTTAGTTAGTTAGTGATGTGTAGCATGAAAAGCAAACAAGAAAAATTCATTTTCTTCCATCACCCTCCATTGGCCGAATCTTCCCTATGGTGTGTTGATTGTGGACTTGATTTTATTTCAAGTGATTTGGTTAGAAATTAATGATTTATGGTGCAAAAATCAAGTGGGAGAAACCATAGTGTTCATGCACCCACCATGGCCGAAATTCCCAAGAAGAAATGTGAAGATGATCTTGCTAAAGTTTATGTTACTTGACTTGAGTTTGATGATTTGGAGTATTGGGAGGGAAATGGAGTTATTTGGAGTTAAATTGGACATATTGGCCAATTAATCGGGTGATAGATCGAATTAGACCAATACCGTTTTATTTAGGTACACAATTGAATTTATGTAGAACACCATGTTTAGACGATGATCTGAACAATTCGCATTCCATTTCATGCATTCATATAAAGCCTAGATTAGTTTTATAATGGTTTAGCACCAATGTGGTAAATTGCTTGATTATGCATTATGTCTAGGTGGTGAATCCTTCGTTAAAGGCAAAAGAGTTGTACCCGAAGACTGAGACTAGGAGTACTTTGACTCTCAATATTATGAGTAACCTTATTATCGTCTTAATTATCTAAAGTATGTTTTTATCCAATTTTGTAATTTTATGGAAAATGTGTTTAAATGAAATGATTTTATAAATTGTTTTGAAATTTAATGATGACTTGGAAATAGAGTAATTAGAGACTACTTGTTGTATGGTAAATTATGTTTTGAATTGAATGGCTTATGATAATGTGGGCTTAAATGGCTGGATGGGTATTTGTGTTGAAATTGTATAAACTGCTATTTGCCTTGATAGGTTGGATAATGATAAAATTATCATGTCATGCTGTTGAATTTTTATTGAATTGGTGGGTTATAGATTGGTCACTGTAGTGGTAGGTTTTGTGGGTCAGCCTATTAGAGGGGCACGAAATCCGGTTATATTCTTACCTCAGTCAAAGAGGTGCGTAGGGTATCTCCTGGGGTAAAGTTTAGAGTTCACTTTACGCCGAACCACCACGTGAAAGTGAATTCAGCTAATGCCAAGGAACAGTCGTGCTTTTAAATGTAAAAAAGTGTTTTGTGCGTATATGACTTTTTAACAACCTTGGCGGACTAGGTTAGATGCCTCGACCAAGGTATCCCCGAGAATGAGTTTTGGCATGAGCCAAGTTTTTAAGGGATTCATATGCCTCGTTGTATATTTTGGATCAAATGTAACTGGCTTAGATAATTTGAAATGTGTTTTTATGTTATGAACCATTATATGATGATTTATTTTAATCGTCTTCATTTACTCGGCTTTAGATATTTTAGATGATATTTGTTTACTCATTGGGATTTTATAATCTCATCACCCTCCTTTCCACCCATTTTAGACTCAGAATAGTTTGTAGATAGTTGATATCGTCGAAGGCTACAGTTGGCTTTACTTCCTCAAAAATCGTAGGTTCACAACCTTCGTTCACTTTTGTCATTTGGGCACCCACGTGTCATTGTAAATTTAATTACATACCTTGACTATTTGTATTACAGAATTTATGAATTTATTTGGCTTTTACGTTACAAAAATTCCTTACAGATAACTGTATAAAAATTGTTTTATAAGAAAATAGAATATTTTATTGAATATTTTTATTATATTCAAATAGTCATAATTTCACTTTGAATGAATGTTTTAGACATCTAAACTTATTTTTTATTATGAAATATGTGTTTTGCACTCGCATACTACATTATTAGCTGGTTTCAAAATTTTTAGGAAAAAATGACCAAAATACCTTCAAGAGACGAAAATTATTTTTTTATTGTTTTGGTTTGGAAATAGCTTATAATCTTTTAAAACATTATATTAGCAACTATTGCTCGCAAGGGAGGTGAGAAAATTGATATTAAAGTCTTGCGAGGTTTCGGTTGGCATTCTGGATAATGAATGTCTATCGGGACATCGCAACGGTTGTCACGGGCTCGAGGAGAGTATCGAGTCGTGACAAAAAGCCTTAAGAAAGGATTTTCCCCATGCACAACTTGTAAATAAGATCTTTTATAGCCCATCAAAATTTTAGAGAGCCAAAGTTACGACTATAGAAGAGGCTAGAAATCTAAATGAATTTAAGCTAGAAGAACTCATAGGTTCCTTTCTCACTTGTGAGATGACACTTAAACATGATAGTGACAGAGAAGAACCTAAAAAGGAAGACATCAAACAAAAGTGAATAACCCTTAAGTCCTTAGTTAAAGAGGATGAGAAAAGCATTAAAAGTGACAGTGAAAATGAAGAAGATATGGTTATGTTAGCTAAAAAGTTTAATCGGCTTATAAGGCAAAACTATAAAAATAAGAAACCTACAAAGAGGGATGTTGGTAAAAAGGAGCTTGCAAGAGATCACTTGATATTCTATGATTGCAAGAAGCCAGGACACAATAAATACAAATGCCTCAATAAGAAAACACTTAAGGAACTTTAAAAAAAAAAAAGCAATGATGACAACTTGGAGTACTAGTGATGACTCATAAGATGAAGGGGATGATGAGGTTGCAAATCTTTCCCTCATGGCACTTGATGACTATACGGTAATTCTTACCCTTTATGACCTTGATACTTATACTTAAAAAAAAAATGACCTTGATACTTATGATCAAAATAATTTGCTTTTGAATTTGAGAAAATAAATTTGAAACATAAGAAAATGATTTCAAAACTTAGTGCTGAAAATGAATTCTTGTTGAATGAATTCTTCTTACCGCCACATTGGGCTTTTATAAGGGGAAAAGTGTAATACCCTGTACTTTGATCTGGTGATTAATAAAGATTATCGGATGCCAATTGGGGTTAATTATAATGTTTAAAAGTGATGAAAGATGAAAGGAATAGTTTGAGATAAAATATTCTGCATGCGATGAAATAATAATAAAATAATAATATTTTTATCATAGAAGAAATTGTGAGATAAAAAGTGATTCGGATGTCAATTGAGGCATAATAAGGTATTTTGGGTACCAAGGGAACAAAAAGAGACGAGAAAATTTTTGAAATAAAATAATATTAAAATATTAATATTTTATTTAGTATCGAAATTTTTCATGAAGAAGGAGTATATGGTCAATCTAAGTGGGGGAGAAAAAGAATGAGAAAAATTTTGGAGAAAAATAGCGTTAATGGGGCTGTGTGTCTTTATTAAGTAAAGATAGCGCGAGTAAATAAATATTTTAAATATTATGGGGACACTACGTTAGAGTACAAACTTTATACTTTGTTTGTACATGTGTAGAAGAAGATAATAGAAGGAAATTGGAGTTAAATGAGTGATGGGAGGACTAAATTAAAAAGAGAAGAAACTTGGAAGGTAAAACGGTAATTTTACACAAAGTTTGGTCAAAGCTTCCAAAAGAAGCTTTGACTCTCATCTTTATCAGCCCAAAACCGTCCTTATCTCCTCCAGCAAGATATTTTCTTCTCCTTATTGATGCTTCCAACGTCATTTTCATGTCAAGTTAATGAAAATCAATTTTTTTTCATGTGATTTTCCTTGTTTCTTCTCATTTCCTTTCTTTTCTTAATTCTTTATTCTCCAAACTTCTTGGGCACTAAACGTGAAGCTTTTAAGCCCAATTTCCAGAAAATCTAAACCCTAGGAGAAGAAGAAACAAAAAGAGAGAAAGAAAGAAAAAGCTTGGTCTTGGTGATTCAAGCAAGGAAAGGTAAGGATTCTTGTTTTTGGTTTGAGTAGTCTTTGAAAATGAGTTAGTGACTTAGAGAGTTAGTGACTTAGAGAAATGTCTTGTGGCAGCAAAGATTGGCTTCATTGGAGAAAAATTAGTAACATATAAGCTAATAAACCCACGGGTACATGAAGGACTCAAAGTGGAAAAGGAAAATGGTAAGCTTAACACTAAGTTTTAAAGCCTACGGTTAGTTGAAAATTATTAAGATTTTATGGCATGTTGTTTGAAAGAAATGAAAAAGGAATATTGTGGATGGAGGATTGAGAAACAAAGTATTGAAAGTTAGATAGATAACGATGCATGTAAACTAGGAAATAATCGAGTGAAAGTGAGAATGATTGTTGCTGCCATATATGTGGATGATGTGTGGAAATATAAGACGAATTTGAATGAAAATGGCTAGACAAGGTTAATATGGGTGCTAGAGTTATAATTAAGTTGCATGTAATTATAACTTAAAGGATTACGCAAGTAAAGGATAAAGGTAACTTTGGTAAAAATGTGTCAAGATATAAGTTAGTTGACTAAGGATTCGTGATTGAAGGAAACAGAGAAGTAGGAATGATGTACACTAAAGGTATTGCATTTGAATTGTTGCTAGGAAATACAAAGGTAAAGTTAGAGCACTATAGTGGCGTGCTGGAGGAAATGATGAGCGATCGGCTAGTAAAAATAGTTAGAGACACCTCCGAACAAATAGCGACTTAATATCTCATTGTTGTCGAGTGAGTGAACTTGCATTTCAAAATGTTTTGGGGAAATGTTTACGTGTTTCAATGAATCACTTGGGAATTTTATCAATTTTTGCTTTAAAATTTCCTTGGAACAAGCCATTGATAAAATGTTTGATGTTCTGAAATGTGAAATGTGTAAAACGATGATATACATATGTATATACTATGTCATAAATGGTACCATTGTGTGAAAAATGCAACTGTGCATGTGTGGGGTGAGTGTGCACTTACCGGTGATGACGGTGGTGAGGGAGATGGATGGTGATACTGTCCGACTATGTGCACGATGTGGTGGGATGCACATTAGCTGGGTGAGATGGGATGTTCGACTATGTGCACGATGTGGTGGGATGCACATGAGCCGAGTGTGATGGGATGTCTGGCTATGTGCACAATATGGTGGGATGCACATGAGCCGGGTGAGGTGGGATGTCTAACTATGTGCACGATGTGGTGGGATGCACATGAGCTGGGTGAGATGCACATGATGAATCTTGAAAATTTACCATTATTTGCAAATTCATTTTATTGCAACAAGAAACATTCTGTTTATACTACCTTACTTGGATAATTGTTGAAAATTTCCCTTCTTTCCAATTTCATGCTGAATATGGTTCTTTCATCAGTAAATGATTTTACAACTAAGGGTTTGATAGAGGGATTTTAATAAGAACTTGAACTAAATGGCATTGTTTTTAAATAAGTGCATCATGTGTTCTAAACCATTCCTTGTCACTGCTTGTTCCCTTCCTATGTTCACTCACTGAGTTTATACTCACGTTTTTAAAATTCATGTTTTAGGTTTCTTGAGTTAAAGGTGATTGGATCCTAGGAATAGGTGCTCCTCCCTATCCATTGTTCGGTAGGTTTAACGTAACACTAAATGTTAGCAACCGTGCTCAGAGTCACTTTGCTGACGATCAAGGTCTAATCATGTGTATTGAATACTTGATGTGAAATATTAAGAATCATTTGTTAATCTATATATGTATATAATGGTTGATGATGCCATTATGAATGCATGATTGGGTTTTATGAATTGTTTTTAAAGGAACAATATTTGAACACTACGAATTGTGGATTTTAAAGAAATGTGGATTAATGTAAAAGATCATATAAGTAGGTTTGTTTGGGCTTAGTGGGTTGAGCCCATTGGGCCCTTGCACCTGTCATGGCCCGAAAATTGGGCTATGACAAAAGGATAACATAAGAAAAGCTATCTTGTAAGGTTTATCATTTCCCATTTAAAAATCAAGAATCCTTTATGGATTGTGTGGGATATTGCTTAATCCCATGAAAAAGCAAGAATGTCTTTGTGGATTGTGTAAAGGTTATCACTTGATCCCATGAAAAAGCTATTGTAAAGGTTACTACTTGATCCCGTTAAAAGCAAGAATTTCTTTGTGGATTATGTAAAGTTTATCGCTTCCCGTTAAAAAGCAAGAGTCCTTGATAGTGGATTGAATTCCTTGGTTACCAAGGGAGTGGATGTAGGCATTGAAAAAGCCGAATCATTATAAATTTCTTGTGTCTCCTTTTAATTATCAACACCATTATTTATTGCTTGCACTTGCCTTAAGAATTTAGTTTTATATTGATCTATCGTTGTATACTTAGAAAAATAATTTTCTTTTTACTTTACTTTGCTAGAATTTAACTTAGGAAAATATTCATTTTATTATATTATTTTGTAATTAAGTAATTTATTGTTGAAAATTTGTTTTTGGTGTTTGCAACATTTTTGGGTGAAAAAGGTTTGATTTTGATAAATAAAAATTTTAAAGAAATTTTTATAAATACCAATTCACCTTTCTTTTGGTATATTGTTATTGAGACTTTTACTCTAACATATTTTTACCCCCACACCAAGATTTATAAAGGAAAGATGGCAGGTTCATCAATCTTGACCCTATGTTATTCTTACGCCCACATAGGGCTTTTATAAGGGGAAAAGATGGCATGTACGTCAATCTTGACCTTGTGGTATACTTACCCCCACACTGGGCTTTTATAAGGGTAAAAGATGGCACATTCTCCGATCTTGACCATATAGTATTCTTACCCCCATATCAGGCTTAAATCAACGTATCACAAATTAAAATTCATACGAGATCCTACCAAGATCAAGCATCAAATAACGAATCATGACATTCACATGAATCTTGAAATGGTGGAGACCTACTCATCCACATTTGCATTTTTCACATTTTATGGGAAATATATCATCCACATTCACTTTCTCAAAAAGATGTGTCATTACCCACACTAGCTTGTAAACTAGAGCAAATGAGGAACTTTTGAATAAAATTATTTAGAATGGCTTGTCCCCCTTGTTGAAACCTACTATGAAATCCCACCTTCAGTAAGAGGATAAGTTAGGAAATCCTTAGGTGAGTATATAGATTGTTGGTCCCAAGAAAATGTGCTAGAGGGGCGGTGAATAGTATTTTTTAGCTTTTATGAAAATTGACTTCTAATTGGGGACAAATGCAAGATAAAAGATAGATTTAAGGATGAATGAAAAACTAAAAACAGAGCAGACAATCACATAAGAATTTATGGTGATTAGATCCAAGACCTACATCCACTACCTTGATTTTTCAACCAAGGATTTTGCAAACCAAACACTATGAACGGAGAAATTCACAAGCTTCCACCAAGCTTTACAATGGCTTTTACCAGGCTCAGGCAAAACCTTTCACAATAATTTTTATCGGGATAAACCAAAACCCAACAACTAACTTTTCTAGGCTAAGTTAGAACCAATACACTCAATCAAGCAATCCAAGCTTTAATAAATTCCCTTAGAGTATCTCGCACACTCTAAGTATACAAGATGAAGAAAATATGAAGTACAATTGATCACCTTGCTGATCTAAGATGTACAAAGCTAAGCTCAAACACTTTTTCAAACGATAGGAGTGAAATACAAGTGAAAAGAGAAGGTTTTTGGTCTTCTAGCTCAAAATCACTTTGGATGGCTTCTTTATCTTATTTTTTACTGTTGGAGAGGCTTTAAATACTTGCAAAATCAATTATGGCCGTTGGAGACAGAAACTAGCCGTTTCCAGCCTTTATTTTTTCTTATCGTGCTCAATTCCAATTTTTTAACAGAATTATGAAACCTCAACCTCTATAGGCTTGTAACTAGGCATAGACGCCATAACACGGGCTAGGGGTAGTTTCGTCATTTCCTCTAATAAGCTCCTAGAAGAAAATTTTTATTATATTTTAAGGTCAAATAGGCATAAGACCGCATAAATGATGTGTAATGATGAAAACACGAAGAAAACTAGAATTTTCAATAATTTTCACAACAGGGGCAAAATGGTCATTTTTCACCTCAGGTAAAAATTTTTAAGTTTTCATGAACCCGAGCATTTCTAGACCATTATGGATCTTGTCCCAGTGTCAAAAGAGTAAAAGATTGCATAAAGGATTGGAAGAGAATAAGCTAATTTGTGGAGGGGCATTTTCATAATTTCAAGTGGAATGGATAAGCTTGAGCTATAAATATCTTTTTCTTACAACAGCTTTTTCATTCTCTAGCAACTTCTTCTCCTTTTTCTTCTTCCATTTCATGTTGCTTCCATCCTTCATGGAAGCTTGATATGAAACTTTCATAACTTTCTCTCTCTAGCTCTAATTTTCATACCTTTGTACCCTTTTGACCAGAACCCTTGTGCTCTTTCACTTTTTCACTTTAAAACCCTTCAAAAATCAAACTTCCATACTTTCTCTCACTATCTAGGTGTTTAGAGAGAGAAAAAAAAAGAAAGCCCCTATAATAGCTTGGAAAACTATTGGAAAGAATTTCAAAATTTCAAGGCTATCAAGGTGAGTAATATATTAAAGTTGATTTTAAATGTTGAGGGTGGCTAATGATTAGGCTTGTGAATGTTTTATAGTAGGATGTTTATTCATTTTAGAGTGGTTAAGGTAGTGAATATAGATAGCCATTTAAATGCCAATTAGAAGCTAGCCAAGAAATAGCTTTTAGAATCTATAAGTATGAGAATTGACATAATGGTGATGCTAATGTAATGGTAGGTTCCAACGAAACTCTATCACCCCATTTGGACCATTAGGGAAGTTAAAGTCGATTAAAGGCCCAACAACATACCAGTGAGTGGACTTGCATTTCAAAACTTGTTTTGGGAATGTGAATGCAACTATACAAACATTGAAAGATTTTATCCAGTTTTCCTTTGAAAATGTACCTTGGGAACAAGCCTTTGGTGAAGTGATTTTATATTGTGGAAATGTGCTATACAATGGTTTATGTGTTATCACAATATGATAATATGCATGATATGCATTGGGTGCTTTTTTGTATGTTGGTGTGGACTCGGCTATGTGCGAGTAGGAGTGTACATAAGCCGATGATGACCCGATTATGTGCAAGTGAGAGTGCACATAAGCCGATGATGACCTAGTCATGTGCTAGTGGGGAGTGCACATGAGCTGATGATGATGGGAGAGTGTGCATGATGATGAATATATATATATATATATACATGTATAGATATGTGTGTTATAGAAAGTTCATGAATATGAAAATGGTTGAAATGCATGTGAAATTTGACATGTTAAACTTTGGTAAATTATATGAGTTTCATGTTGTGTTGGTCATGTGAACAGGATGGCCTTTGCTTGAGGGAAATGGGGAATTTTTGCTGCCCTGTTTCTTCCTGCAGCGAAAAACTCTCAGGTTAGAGGGGTAAGGCTGGTCGAAAATCTCGTTGCAGCGAGAATGTTACTGTAGCTTCTCACTGTAGCGAGAAACTTTCTATTTGTGACCAAAAATTTTACTGCAGTGAGATTCAATCTCGCTGCAGCGAAAAACTTTCTGTTTTTCTCCTCATTTGGTTTGGTTGCTACCCTATTTTCCATTTCTTTGATACCATAGTTGAGCATGAACTTCCAACATTAAGGAATAAATGAATTAAGTTTAAAATAAGGAGGTTTGGTGAGAAACCCTCGGCTAGTTGATAATTTAAGTTAAGTGTCACTGCAGCAAAAATTCATTCTTGCTGCAGCATAGTTGTAGCAAGAATGCCTTTCCGCTGCAGCGAGGACCCATCGTTTATTTGACCCGATTCGCATGAATGCTATTAAAGTTTTCACTCTCCAAATCCTTTGTTGAGCATGGACCCTTTTCATAAAGTGATTTACTCATGTGGGGTTTACATGAGGGGTTTTAATAAGAACTAAAACAAATTGCATTGTTTTGAAAAATGAATGCATCGTGATTTCGTTAAACATTCCTTAATGTTTGCTTGTTCCCTTTCTTGTTCACTCATTGGGTTATACTCACGGTTTTCAACTTCATGTTTTTAGATCAAGAGGTAGCCAGTAACTAGGACGAGGTGTCCTCGTAGACTTGTATCCATTTTTTGGTAGGTATCAATGGCATTCAGTAGCTGCACCTTCGCTATGGTTACACTGCTGGAAATCGAGTCTTCTTTTTGAGATGTATGGACAACCCTGATGTAAATTATTAAGATACATGTTATAGACAATGTATATATATATATATATATACTTGATTGATATGCCACTATGAGTTGGCAATGTTTAGTATTATTTTGATTCAAAGTTATGAAATATGACTTCAGTAATTTTGATGGAGTAATGAACAGATCATGTAAATAGGCTTGCTTGGGCTTAGTGGGCTATGTCCATTGGGCTGTTGCACCGATCATGGCTAGGAATTTGGGTCTTGACAAGAATTATCTTAGTTGACTAACTGCGCTCTTAGTCGACTAAGTTGTCTTTGTCTTCTGATCCGAGTTATTGGCCATGAGCACTTAGTTGACTAACTTCCTTCTTAGTCGATTAAGTTGTTTCTGTTTTGAACTCCAGATTTCTAGCAGTATTGTCACGACCCAAATTTTGGGCCATGACTGACTCAAGGGCCCAATGGGCACAACCCATTAAGCCCAAGCAAGCCTATTTACGAAATTCTATTTCATTATTTCCACCATCATTTCGAACCACAATCTTTATTCTCAACTATACGTATTTCGATCATAAACATTGCAGCCAAATATTTATATTGGTACAAATCCAAAATACTGTCATTCATTGCCATCTCATAATGGCATCATCATATCAAATATAGATCTATTGTTCGTAGCCTAAATCTTAGTAATTTACATTGAGTGTAAATCCACATGCAAAATTCTTGACGACCAGCGGAGTGACTTAGGTAAGGGCACAGCTACTGAATGTCATATACCTACTAAGGGGTGAATACGAGTGGTCTCCTTAATCTTGATCCTAACTAGCTACGTATCTGAAAACATGCAATTTAAAAGAGTGAGTATAAACTCAGTGAGTGAACATAAGAAGGGAACAAGCAACGATAAGGAATGTTTTAGAAAACATGATGCACTTACGATAAAACTATGCAATTTAGTCTAATTTTTTTGTTAAAACCCCTCATTCCAAACTTTGAATGTTTAATCCCTTAATGTTACAAGATTCATGATGAACCATAAAGTTAAATAGAATGACAATTTCAGCAATGACCAAGCAAGACAACAAATAGAAGACTTTGCGCTGCAGTGAAAAGGCATTTTGGGTCTGTATATGCTTCTGTTGTTTAAAAATATCTCCCACTACAAAAGTGCAATTGACATAATTTTTTGACCATTAGAAAGATAAGAGACTGGGCTACAACTTTGATGTTTAGAACTTTGTTTAGTTCTGATCAGAAAGTGGTCAAAATCATTGTCAAAGTGAAAGAACAGCACCATGAGCTTGGAACTACCCAAGAGTTTCTAATTGCAGCGAGAAGCTTCAGTAAATTTCTCACTACAGCGAGAATCAAGCCAGTGGAACCCCCTCCAACCCGAGAGTTTCTCGCTGTAGCGAGAAATAGATCAACTTAGTTAAAAAAGGTCTTGTTACATCAAAAGCCATTTTCTTTATGAAATGAAAAGCAATTTGGGAACAATTAACAATGCCAACATACAACACAATCACAATTATTTTCATAAACTTTCTATAACATATATATATTTGTATATACATACATCATCATACATACAATCCTGCCACACTCAACTCATGTGCAACCCCCATATCGTGCACATAGCTAGAGTCATCGTGTGCATCCCCCACTTCGTGCACAACTAATATCGCTGTGTGCCTACCCCACATCGCGCACAGGCAATATCATCATCCACACTCCCGCACCCGTCATCACCGGCATGTACTCCCCCACCTCGCACACATGCTCGATTATAATTACAAACAATATTACTATCAATACATATCATATATATTTAGATATATATATATATATATATATATCAACATAACACAGGGCACATGGATTCATCACAGTTGCATTCGACAATGGAAAACGTTTCATTCAAAAGCTTGTTCCAATGCATATTTTAGAGAAAACAGATAAAATATTTCAATGGATTTAATCAAACACATATGCCCTAATCCCAAAATATTTTAATGCAAGTTCACTCACCAGTCTTTGTTGATGTTTTGGTGGGCTCTAACTTCGACTTATGTTCCGAATGGAGGTGTGGGGTTTCGTTGGAACCTATCACACGCAACAACATTGCCATTAACCCAACTTGGCATTAATACCATTCCAAAAGTTATTTCCTATATCAAGTTCTACTAGTCATCCCTAACTAGCTTCCAACTACTATTAAATGGCTATTATTTGCACTACTCTAGTCACACTAAAATTGAATAAACAACCTCAACATTAAAAAACTCACAAATCTAATTACTAGACATTCTCAACACTTAAAAATTAACTCTACTTCATTACTCACCTTGATAGCTTTGTAAGTAAATTCCTTTCCAAGAATTTTCAAGCTATCATAGAAGCTCTCTCTCTCTTTCTCTCTCTAAAACACGTAGCTAGTGAGAAAAAGTATGGGAGTAAGACTCTTTAAGGGTTTTAAGGTGAGAGAGTGAAAGAGCATGAAAAACCCTATAACAAGGTGTGTAAAAGCATTAAATTTAAGGTTAGTTTGAGAGAGTGATGGAAGCTTTGAGAGAAGCTTTCATGGAGGATGAAAGAAACGTGAGATGGGAGTAAGAAGAAGAAGAAGCTACTGGAAAAATGAAGAAGGTGCTGCAGGAATGAGATATTTATGCTTAAGTTTATCCAAGTTTCATACAATTTACCAAAATGCCCTCAACAAGGTGACTTTGTCTTGCTCCTATCCTTTGTGCAACCTTTTTACTCTTTTGACATTGAGACAAAGTCCATAATAGTCTAAAAATACTCGGGTTCACAAAAACGTAAAAATTTATACTCGAGATGTAAAATGACCATTTTACCCTTATTATGGAAATTATTAGTGTTTCTATCTTCTTCATTTATTTTACCATCATTCATTCATTCCTTAGGCTTACTTTGACCTTAATAACATTAGAAAACTACTTCCAAAAGCTCACCATGAGAAATGATGAAATTACCCTTGGTTCGCATTATCTCGTCTACTTCTAGTTACGAGTCTATGAAGGTCGAGGTTTCACAATACGAGGGTACTGGGTATCACAATCTCCCCCATTTAAATAGAATTCATCCTCAAATTCATGTCGATGTCGAGTTATTAGTCTCACTCTATGACCTTATTCCATTCCTTCTTTTATAAGGAATTTTGATTTATGCACTTCGTTACCTTCCGTTTGACTAAAACATTTCACAAGATCAGGGTACTTAACTTATATCTATTATCATATTTGAGTCAGAACCATGGTATTTTTCACTAATGTTCTCTCTTTTATCATTGAACTGCTGAGGGTGCATTTATCTTCCATCATTAACCCCGAATCATAACTCCAACTTAATCATAGCGATTTTGATCATATATTGTACTTGCTTATGTATACCTAATCATCATCTTATTACCTCATTCCTTGTCAACTCCCCGACATTCATTCCTTCATTTTTCCCCATACACTATTGCATAACTTATGGCATTATAAATATGTCCTACTCATTCTTATACATATTTTCACAATAGGGAAAATTGAATCTTTCAACCATTCCCTCACTCTTCATGTTTATTTCGTATTTATGCAACTTAAATCTTCTTAATCATATTAGTCCATCTTCCATATCTTAATCACGCTATAGATTTCATTCCCTTGATATCCTTTATTTGACTGTTTCTCCAAATTTCTTATATCAACTTAGCTCAGCTTTTGATGAGATCTCGTTTTGTTGTACTATCCACGTAACTCATCAAATATATCATGTTCAAATTTTGAATCACTAAGAACAATTCTTTACCTTAGTTGGTTACGTCATCAATTCCACACATATATATGTACAAGCACATTTAAGTATCAACATTCCTTATTATGTTTGGGGATCCTTGTATTCAAGTGCGTTCAGACTAAATTCCTTTTATTCGTTCCCATCCATAACCAAGATTCAATATAATAATTCTCATAGTGTATGTTAACATTCTCATATTTAATCTACAAACATCGAGGCATAATCAATTTTATAATGTCCTTTTTACATGTTTAAATCACCATTCCACTTGCGTCTACTACAAGTTATCTCTTACATAATCTATAATTATTCTCATTATGCCTATGCATAACTTCACATCACTTGCATGCCTATACTCCTTTCTTATCATTCCCAATTAGATACTTGAGTACCATTATACTATATCCTTGCATCATAATGTCATTAGTCACCTATCACTTGCCAAGTGTCATTTTCATTAAATTGCAATCCGATATTCGTATATGCTTTATTATCTTGTTGATCCTTCAAAGATTTATCTCTTACTTGATCATTGCATCTTATGCAATACCACAATCCCTACAAGTCATACTTATTTCTTAATATCTTTCATGCCCTTAACATATAAGTTTTATTCTTTTTACAATTTGATATTAACCAGTCACTTAAGACTTAGACTCATTCGAATCATGCCTGCCTCATGCCTTTTCAAATTTCGAATTCCAATCATACATTAAGAGATTTTTATTATATGACTTCATTATCAAGATTACCTTCAATCATCTTTTGCACTACTCTTTCACACAAATATAACATCATTCTCCCTTAGCCAATTGACTATATGTACTTGAAATCACAAGACTTAAAGTAAGGTTCTCCTTAAGTACCTTTCAATGCCAATGTGAGTATCACTCTCGACTTATAGCTTCCCTTTTGTAATCACGTAACTTAATGCTTGTTTTCATAAGATTCACAGTAGAATTTGTCATGACTCGGAACCTCCCTCGAGCCCATGACAACCACCGCGACGTCCAAATTTACACTCATTACCCGGAAGCCAATTGGAACCCCGTAAGGCTTACGTATCAGTTTCTTGCCTTTCCTATGAGCAATCGTTGTTAAACATTCCGTTTTAAACAATTACTATTCAAAATATTGATTAAAATACAGCATTTTTATAGAAAACAATATTTATAGAAACACGTGTAAGTAAAATAAATTCATACATACAATAATTTACAAAGTTATAATGTATAATAATAATTACAATGACAAGTGGCCCATAAATACACCAAGTGTTAGTGATAGTAACCTACTGTCTATGAGATAGAGGAGTCAATTGGAATCCTCAACAAAATCGGGTATCTACAAGCTACCACAGGCCTGAAATATTTGGAAATGAGGTGGGTGAGATTTTACAATCCCAATGAGTACACAGACATTATTATAAATATCTAAAGGCGAGTAAAATGGAGGCAAGTTTAAACAACAAATCACAAATCATTTCATAAGGTTTTCAATTTATTTCTTAAACCATAAAATATTTGTAATTTACCAAAACAGTTGTTAAGGCTTATGACTTTTATTAAAAACAAGGCTCAAGCCAAAAACTAATCCTCGGGGATACCTTGGCTGAGGCATCTAAACGAGTCCGCCAAGGTTGTTACGATATTTACATGTTAAACACATGTTAGTTTTGAAAACAAGCCATTCCTTGGCGTTGGCCGAGTTACACATTCATGTGGGGGTTCGATGTGAAGTGAGCTCTAACACTATCTCGGGAGTTACCCTCTTTGCCTCTACAACCGGAGTAACTATATAACCGGGTTTATCGTACCCCTCTAATAGGCAGTCCACGAAAACCCGTCACTGCAGTGACTAAACCCACAAATTTTAATAAAATTTCGACAGTATAACGTGGATTTTATTTATTTATCTAACCTGCATAGTAAAAGACAGCTTACATAAATTCCTAATAAAATTATAAAATATAGCCATATATACTCATATATAATAAGCCATTCATAGGAAAATATATTTTTCAAGACAATTGGCAGCCTCCCATTTACTCAATTTCATAATCAAAAGTTTCTTATTTCGGATAATCAATACAAAATATTTATTCGTCACATTTATTTCTAAAACATTAAAAGTCTCATTTTAATCTCATTTTCGTTTCATAAAATAAATAAAGAGCATTTAAAAATAAACTCTAGATAATTTACAACAATAATAGGTTTACTCACTGTTTGTACAAATTAAATGCTTTCTAGGTGCCCCGATCACTGTTCGTCGGGTACGACTTCCTTGCCTTTACCGAAAGGCTTTCCTCCTGGACACATTGCAAAAATTACACAATTCATCACATTGATGCTAAATCACTATATAACTGACTTAAATCCTATGCTAATGCATGGTATGAAATGCAATAGCCTAAAATGGCTTAAACGCGGTATTAACCTATTTTTGGCACTTTACTCGATAAATTACTAACGCGCTCCATTTAAACTCCAAATTAATTTTCTTCAGTTTCTATACCTCAATTGCACCCAAATTGACTTAACGTCCCTCAGTGTGGTGCAAATTATCAACCCCGACAACAAATTACGAAAATACCCCTAGTGGGTAAAATTTTGTATTTTTACTCCGAAAATTCCCATTATTTTTCTAGACTCATAATTCATCATTATTCATCATAATTCCTCAAATAAACATCAAGATCAGCAGCTAATATTCCCCTAGAAAATTCGGCATAATGGGTTTCAATGGGAGAAAATTATTTCTCTAGCTTATTTTTGCTATATTTCAATATAACCTAACTAAAATCACTTAATTCAATTAAAATCAACCAAAACTCAAGCTCAAAACTCATCCATGGAGGTTTGGCCAGCATGGGTGTCCATACCCACTTTCTAATTTGCATGGAAATGACAAAAAATGCATGGGTAGTGAAAATCACAAGGAAAATCAATAAAATTTACCTTTTTAATGCTTGATTTCTTGATTTCTCTTGATTTTTCCCAAATTTTTCAGCTAGAGTTCTTATTTCTTTTCCCCCTTTTCTCTCCTGGTTTGGACGGCTTGAAGAAGGTGAGAATTTTAGAATTTTGATATTTTTAAAGGCTAAAATAATATAATATTATTTTATTCATTTTTTTAATGCTTCATTAATTCCTTAAATTCTAGCCATTCATTTTTTCCAAATTTTCACCATACACTTGTCCCACATATCCATAGCTTAAATAAAATTCTCAAACTTATCCAAAGTCTTGGTGGAGTAATTTTTGAAATTTATACTTTTGCTCCCGTAAAAGTCAAAAATTACATTTTTCCCCTAAAAATTGAAAAATTGCCCATAGACATATTTTTCATCCCTTATACTCATACGATTCTCCAATTTGTCAAATTTGATCTAAATTCTCTCAAAATCTCAAATTTTGTCCGTGGGTGGTAAAATTACGATTTTGCCCCTACACTCCAAAAATCACTGAAATTAAACTTTTTCACTTCCTATCATTAAATTATACTCCAAATAGTTAATCTTGGTCAAAAATTTCACTCCATGATCAAATTATTAACTTAGGTGGGAAAATGACGATTTTACCCCTAAACATCAAAATTTTCAATTTTTCCCCAAATGAACCCTCGAACTCCAAACATTCATTTTTAGTCGTTCCTAGACTGTAAAATATTAAATTTCATCCTAAGATTTCCTATTTGAACTAGTTCGAGGTTAAATCAACTCAAGTGTACCGTTAGGTACAATACCGTGTTTCGTCTATTCTTAGGGACTTTCGTAGCGTAATAACATGCTACTCAGTGCATGTATGTCATGACATGTGTTTATAGGGTCGGGTTTTAGAGGATTCCTCCTAAGTATTTCCTTGGGGATACCTATCTTAAAGTTATGTCTCATTGTATATGATCACATAACCCGTGGTTTAGCCATTAGGCTCCTTAACCTTCCGAGCATATCATTCCAAAAGGGCATGCACTTATTCACCAAGATATTTAAATGCATGCTTATCTTTTCATACTTCAATTTATCTTCATGGGTTTCTAGCATGTCGTATAATTGGCCTTCTATTGTTACTAACCCTCTTCATTCAACTAAGTCAAGACGAGATTTGTAAATCTTCATAGCAATACTTTATATTAACTCACTTGCCATGCTACCCTTGTAACACTTGATTCACAATTTCATCACCTGGTATTGACATCCCTTGTCGATGTCTTATACCTTCATCTAACCTTTCACTCTTTTTTTTCCTTAGTCTTTAACAAGGCTTAACCTTCCAATTTCTTAGAATTTAACTTTAGTTAACATGTTATTCATTTTAATACTTCACATGGTAGTTTATCTCAATGTAGTTGTATCGAGAACTCTTTAACTTCTCTTTCTTTTACTTACATGCCCATATATATGGCATTAAAGAAACCTTCCAATTTAGTCATATAAACACTCTTCCAATGTACTTAAAACTCCAAATAACAAAGCTCAACATCAATACCAATGACTAAATGCAACTTGTGAGTTTCATCTTTATGCCACTCATAATTTGCTCGTGCTTTCTAGTCATGAGGGGTTCTTAAAGAGACAACGTTGGGCAGTCAGCGCTATGACATTGCAGCTGCTGGAATTTACTTTACTGAACCAATTCTTTTTCTTTTAAGGATACTGCACCAATCATTCTCAACCACATGGCTTCCCTTTAAGCCTATACCACAATTTCTTTCAGCATGTGTATCTTCATTTTGCTTATCATATGCATTAGGCCAAGTCAATACTTTCAACTTATATTATCCTTTAACACTTATCATCAATCATTAAGTCCCACCTTAGGACATCCTCTCCAAATTGTGTAATGACTTCACAAGATATATATATAACACCACACACATAATTATTCATTATTTACGGCATTCCACAAATTTGTTATTATCCATAACTAATTATCTTTCTTGTTTCGTAACTCAAATAGTTTATTAACATTTCAGTACAAACGACCATAAAAATAGTTCATTTTTCTCCACATTCTACATTTACAATTTTTCATTAAATCAGGAATTCATCTTTCCCAAGTTCCATAATTTAACCCTAATGGGATATATTTGTGTCAGATTATCATTTTATAATGTCAGGGCACCATGTGCCTCCATTCTTACC
Organism: Theobroma cacao; assembly: GCF_053813885.1. Taxonomy (NCBI): domain Eukaryota; kingdom Viridiplantae; phylum Streptophyta; class Magnoliopsida; order Malvales; family Malvaceae; genus Theobroma; species Theobroma cacao. The sequence continues at coordinate 27,639,675 of NC_142641.1, forward strand.
ACCAATCATACTTTATAAGAAACAAATAAAAGACTTTCATACCTTTTTCTTCTTTTTTGCATGCATTGCACAACTCTTTAGGACCTACCTACACACTATAGCCACTTGACCAACAAATCATCCTTTTTAACCCTTTTTCCTGTTTATCTAGCATATGCCCCTTAACATTCTCATCCATAGGAATATCGGGTCACAATTCCCTCAACACTCAAGTTTACAATTCTCGACTTAATCACATTAACCGTTCAAAGTGTCATCTATAGTCTCATTAATTTTGCTCATATTCTCCCAAATTGTAACTGCAATTGAAATTTCAAATTTTTACCTTTCCACGATTAATTGGTAATCATTTGTCAGGTCCCGTAGTTGTTTATACCATTAATGACTTTCTACGTTGATCCTTAATAATTATCTAAGGCGACCAATCACGCCTCTAAGGTGAATATCCTTCCTTAATAATTATATTGCTAGTCTACCTCTGTCATACCAAAAGATTCTTATACACGTCCAATCATTTAAACAGCTACTTTATAATCTGTTCGAATCACACGAAAATAAAAGCCAAGCTCTTAAGTCCTTTGTACAAATAACTAGTACTACTTCGTTTACACCACACCTGCCCAGACTTAAGGTAATACAAAGTTCAACAAAAATACTAAGCGTCCTTAGGATCTTCGTCGCATTGATCCGAACACATCAACAAATTCTCCTTCGGGTCCTCTTCAGGATCTTCTTGTTCCCTATTCTTCCAAGCTTGTTGTTGCCTCTCAAATTCCTCCCTACTCACAAGTGAAGTACCTATTCCACATCTAGGAGGAAAGTGTCAGACAACGGTTACCTTCCTAGGACGAATATCTCCTTTTGCCATTGCCTCTTCCATCTTTTTCTTATAGCATTCCTCTTGTAATTTGTTCATGCATTTCCAAATACCAGTGCTGTCCTTATTTGCGAGGCTTTCAATACTTTCGAGACCTTTCTGTCACAACACAAATTTCAGGCCATGACCGGCTCATGGGCCTAATGGATGTAGTCCACTAAGCCCAAGCAAGCCTATTAATCTTACGTGTTCATCATTCCATCATAAACTGCTAAGTCACAATTCATAACTTAGGATCAAGATAATATTAAACATTTGCCACCTCATATTGGCATACTAAACAAGTGTATATACATTGTCTACAACATGTATCTTAATAATTTACATTAGGTTTGTCTATACACAACAAAAGAATACTCGACTTTTAGCGGAGGGACTTGAACGAATGTACAGCTACTGAATGCTGAGACACCTACAAAAAGATGGATACAAGTCTACAAGGACACCTCGTCCTAGTTACCAGCTGCCTTGTGATTTGAAAACATGAAGTTGAAAACGGTGAGTATAAACCCAGTGAGTGAACAAGGAAGGGAATAAGCAACAATAGGGAAGAATTTAAAATCATGATGCACTTGTTTTAAAACAATGCAATTTAATTTCATTCATATTAAAAACCCCTCATCAAACCCTTAAATGATTAATCACATGGTAATAATGAACCCATACATAACAAATAATTTGAAAAATGAAGGTTTCAGTGATACGCAAATAATTTGAGAATGCCTTTTCGCTGCAGTGACGTTGGGATTTAAGTTATTAGCCGAACTAGGGTTTCTCAACTGGTCGAGGGTTTCTCACCAAACCTCCTCATTTTAAACTTAAATAATTTATTCCTTAATGTTGGAAGTCCATGCTCAACCATGGTATCAAAGAGGTAGAAAATAGGGCAACAATTGATCAAGATGTGAGACAAAACAGAAAGTTTTTCGCTGCAGCGAAAGTTTTGCCTCAAGACAAAAACTTTCTCACTGTGGCGAGTTTTAGGCCAGCCACCCTCCAAGAACCTGAGAGTTTCTCGCTGTAGCGAGAAACAAGGCACCAATGAAAAATTTCCCTTCCTCCCAAAGAAAACCACCCTGCTGAAATGTCCAAAACCAATAAGAAACACATAACAACTTCCCAAAGTTTAACATACCAAATTTCACATACATTACAACCATATACCATTACTCATAAATTTCTTATAACACACATGTTTACATACGCATATATATACATATACCCAACATCATCATACACACCATCCCATCATCATCATGCACACCATCCCATCATCCCCAGCTCATGCGCACTCCCTACTCGCACATGGCTAGGTCATCATCGGGTTATGCGCATTCCCTACTCGCACATAACTGGATCATCATCGGCTTATGCGCACTCCCTACTCGCACATAGCCGAGTCAATATCATTACACAACAATGTAGTCATATATATATATATCAACACAATGTGGTAGTGCATGAATCAATAATAGTCACATGTCACAACATGGAGACAATTTATCAAAAGCTTGTTCCCAAGGCACTTGTTTTTATGAAAAGCTAGATAATCCATTCAAATGTTTGGCAAATACATTATATTCCCAAAACAATTTTTGAATGTAGTTTACTCATCGATTTATTGCTGAGCCTTTAACTAACTCTAATTTCTTGAATGATCCAACTGGGGTGATGGGGCTTCGTTAGAACCTAAAATCACATTAGCATCAGCAATAGGTCATTCACATACTATAAACCCTAAAAGCTATCTCTTAGATAGCTTTCAATTGTCACGTTAAATGGCTATCTATGTTCACTATCTTAATCACTATAAAATGAATGAACATCCTCAACAATAAAACAGCTCATAATCTCAATTACTAGTTATTATCCACAGCTAAAAACCAAGCTTAGTTCATCACTCACCCTAGGGTTTCTTTGTAGTTGAATTCTCTTCCAATAGCTTCCAAACAAATGGGGTAATTCTCTTTTTCTCTCTCTAAAATGCCCAGCTAGTGAGAGAAATTATGGAAATAAGATTTATCAAGGGTTTTGAAGTGAGAGAGTGAAAGAATAAAAGGATTCTAGTCAAAAGGGCACAAAGGTATGAAAATTAAAGCTAGAAAAAGAAAATTATGCAAGCTCCATATCAAGCTTCCATGGAGGTTGGAAGCAATGTGAATTGGGAGGAGAAGAAGAAGAAGAAAAGCTGTTGGAAAAAAAATAGGAGAAGAAGCTATTGGAACAAAGAGATAGTTATAGCCAATCTTATCCATTCCATTTAAATTACTAAAATGCCCCTCCATAAATTAACTTACTCTCCTCCAACCCTTTATGCAATCTTTTTGCTCCTTTGACACTAGGACAAGGTCCATAATAGTCTAGAAATGCTCAAGTTAATGAAAACTTAAAAATTTTGACTCGAGGTGAAAAATGACCATTTTACCCCTATTATGAAAATTATTGTTATTTCTATTTTTCTTCGTGTTTTCATCATTATGCGTCACTTTTGTGGTCTTATGCCTATTTAGACCTTAAAATATCATAAAACCACCTTCTGGGAGCTTATTAGAAGAAATGACAAAACTACCCTTAGCTTGTGTTATTACATCTATGCTTAGTTTCAGGCCTATAGAGGTTGAGGTCTCACACTTTCCCTTTACAAAACATTATTTTCACTCCCGGTGGAACCCGTTCCTTACGAAGTCGGAGTGAATTACTAGCCACACTTTCAACCTTTAGTACATAATGACTCCGAGCACTAGAGTCCATCGATCCCTCTTCAGCATTAGGGGACCTTTCCCGTTTCTTCCCATTATTGCTCATGTTGTGTCACAAGGACACCTCAAACCTGTACATAAACATGCATTAATTTTTAACCTTTTAGTACTAAAACAAAGGTAGGCTTCTAGACAAAAAACCGTTCATGTAGCCTCCTTTCCTTGATTCGTGTTGCACACTTACAAACCAAGAACAAAACTCTACACTAACTCTAACAACTTCATTGACAGACACAGGAAATCCTAAGACTCAGCTAAACCTAGGGCTTTGATACCACCTTTGTCATGACCTAAATTTAGGGCCATGATCGGCACAAGGGCCAATGGACACAACCCACTAAGCCTAAGCAAGCCTATTTGCGAAATTCTATTTCATCATTTCCACCATCATTTCGAACCATAATCTTTATTCTCAACTATACGTATTTCGATAATAAACAATGTAACCAAATATTTATATTGGTACTAATCCAAAATACTGTCATTCATTGCCATCTCATAATTGCATCATCATATCACATATACATCTATTGTTTGTAGCCTAAATCTTAGCAATTTACATCGAGTGTAAATCCATATGTAAAATTCTTGACGACCAACGGAGTGACTTGGGTAAGGGCACAACTACCGAATGCCATATACCTACCAAGGGATTAATACGAGTGGTCTCCTTAATCTCGATCCCAACTAGCTACGGATCTGAAAACATGCAATTTAAAAGAGTGAGTACAAACTCAGTGAGTGAACATACGAAGGGAACAAGCAACAACAAGGAATGTTTTAGAAAACATGATGCACTTACGATAAAACCATGCAATTTAGTCTAATTTTTTGGTTAAAACCCCTCATTCCAAAATTTGAATGTTTAATCCCTTAATGTTACAAGATTCAGATGAACCATAAAGTTGAATAGAATGAAAATTTCAGCAATGATCAAGCAAGACAACAAACAAAGGATTTTCGCGCTGCAGTGAAAAGGCATTCTAGGTTTGCATATACTTTGGTTTTTTAATCATATCTCCCACTACAAAAGTCCAATTGACATGATTTTTGGACCATTAGAAAGCTAAGAGATTGGGATAAAACTTTGTGTGTACCACTTTGCCCAATTCTGATCGGAAGGTAGTCAAAATCATTGTCAAATTGAAAGCACTACACTAGGAACTTGGAACTATTCGAGAGTTTCTCACTACAGCGAGAAGCTTCAGCAAATTTCTCACTGCAACGAGAATCAGGCTAGTGCAACCCCCTTCCAACCTGAGAGTTTCTCGCTGCAGTGAGATTCATAACCCCCCTCCAACCCAAGAGTTTCTCCCTGCAGTGAGAAACAGAGCAACTTAGTTAAAAAGGGTCTTGTTACATGAAAAGCCATTTTCTTGCTGAAATGAAAAGTAATTTGAGAACAATTAACAATGCCAACATACAACACAATCACAATTATTTTCATAAAGTTTTTATAACATATATATATATTTGTATATACATATATCATCATACATACCATCCTGCCACACTCAGCTCATGTGCAACCCCCATACCGTTCACATAACTAGAGCCAACGTGTGCATCCCCCACATCGTGCAAAACTAATACCGCCGTGTGCATCCCCCACATCGCGTAGAAGTAATGTCATCATCCACACTCCCACACCCGTCATCACTGGCATGTGCTCCCCCACTTCACGCACATGCTCATTATAATTACAAACAATATTACTATCAATACATATCATATATATTTAGATATATATATATATATATATATATATATCAACATAACATAGGGCACATGGATTCATCACAGTCGCATTCCACAACGCAAAATGTTTCATTCAAAAGCTTGTTCCCATGCATATTTTAGAGAACACAGATAAGATATTTTAATGGATTTAATCAAACACATATGCCCTAATTCCAAAACATTTTAATGTAAGTTCACTCACTAGTCTTTGATGATGTTTTGGTGGGCTCTAACTTCGACTTATGTTCCAAATAGAGGTGTGCGGTTTCGTTGGAACCTATCACATGCAACAACATCGCCATCAACCCAACTTGGCCTTAATACCATTCCAAAAGCTATTTCCTAAATCAAGTTCTATTAGTTATCCCTAATTAGCTTCCAACTACTATTAAATGGCTATTATTTGCACTACTCTAGTCATGCTAAAATTGAATAAACAATCTCAACAATAAAACACTCACAAATCTAATTACTAGACATTCTCAACACTTAAAAATCAACTTTACTTCATTACTCACCTTGGTAGCTTTGTAAGTAAATTCCTTTTCAAGAATTTTCAAGCTATCATAGAAGCTCTCTCTCTCTTTCTCTCTCTGAAACACCTAGCTAATGAGAGAAAGTATGGGAGTAAGACTTTTTAAGGGTTTTAAGGTGAAAGAGTGAAAGAGCATGAAAAACCCTATAACAAGGTGTGTAAAAGCATGAAATTTAAGGTTACTTTGAGAGGGTGATGGAAGCTTTGAGAGAAGCTTTCATGGAGGATGAAAGAAACGTGAGATGGGAGGAAGAAGAAGAAGAAGCTGCTGGAAAAGTGAGGAAGCTGTTGGAGGAATGAGATATTTATGCTTAAGTTTATCCAAGTTTCATACAATTTACCAAAATGCCCTCAACAAAGTGACTTTGTCTTCCTCCTATCCTTTATGCAACCTTTTTACTCTTTTGACACTCAGAAAAAGTCCATAATAGTCTAAAAATACTCGGGTTCACGAAATGTAAAAATTTAGACTTGAGATGCAAAATGACCATTTTACCCCTACTGTGGAAATTATCAGTGTTTCCATCGTCCTCATTTATTTTACCATCATTCATTCATTCCCTAGGCTTACTTAGACCTTAATAACATTAGAAAACTACTTCCAAAAGCTCACCATGAGAAATGATGAAATTACCCTTGGTTCGTGTTATCGCTTCTACTTCTTGTTACAAGTCTATGAAGTTAGAGGTTTCACAATACGAGGGTACTAGGTACACAAGTATGCTCTTAGTTGACTAACTTACTTCTTAGTCAATTAAGTTGGTTCTGTCTTGAAGTCCAGATTTTTGGCAATAGACTCTTAGTCAACTAACCCATTTCTTGGTCAACTAAGTCTTTTCTATTTCTCAATCCTCTTGAGTCCACCAACTTCTAATTTGAATTTTAGCTAACTAACACCCTTCATTATCCAACTAAGAGGCTTCTGTTTGTATCCAACACTTGCTTATCTGATTAAATCTTGTGTTAACCAGTTAACACTAATCTATCTTCATTAAAGCTCTTTCTTCTTTGCTTGTTTAACCAATTAACCCATTTTGCAACTGCATAAGCATCTTGACTTGCTTTCATATAGTAAATATATTAATGAATTTAAGCTTTCTCTTGCATACTTAAACAATATAATTAGACATCAATGAATGGGAATATTTTGCTATCATCAAAAACATATAGAGTCAACATTATCTATCTCTTATTTTTTATGATGACAAAACACTCCTAGATTAATAGTGCAATGTCTACGTTCAATATAAATGCTTCAAATCTTTATGCATAATGAGTTACTCCCCCTAAGTCAATGCATGTAGTTTTTTTTAAAGATTTGCAATAAACTATTTCTAATATCCATAATAGCTAAACAAGATATAAAATGCCCACAGTAGCTAACCAAGATATATTGAATATCCACAATAACTAGCACATAATAGTCAAAAAAATCATAACTAAGCATTACACACATAAATTAAACATGAAAACCTATCACACTCAATTTAACTTAGTTTTTCTTCTCTCTTTTTTTTGCCATCATTAAAAATGATATTCAAAACTCCCCCTTAATGAGTGCATCTAGATTTTCCTTTAATCTCTAAATCAGACTTTAATGAATAGGAATCATAAGCACTCATATACTGAAGTCATACAAGCTTATAGATATAGCTCAATAACTTCAAGAGTCAAGCTTGTGTCTAGGTAAGAACAAATGTATGGGAGTTAAATCATTTCAAGAAATTGTCAAAGATTACTCAAATAATGTTCAAGCAAATTTGATCATTTTGTCATAATCAAAACTATAATAATTTTAAAGCTAACAATCTCCCCCTTTTTGATATGACAAAACTATGTGCATCATTTGCATTTGAAATGATTTTAAAATCTCCCCCTCAACACGTGCATAAAATTAAATTTCCTCATAAACCTTCTCACCATTTTTGTTATATCAAAAAGGTTAAGAAGAGTGAGCATTAAACACTTAAGCTCAAGAAATAATGGTTAGCAAAATCCATCAAGAATATAAGCATGAAAACCATGAATATGTAACCACAAAGTCACCAAGTTATCATATATATGCACTTAACCACATGAATATATACTATAAGCAAACTACGCGCATAACAATTATGAAGTCCAACAATGATGATCATAAAGAAGTTCAATAAGCACATATGTCACGACCTGGAACTCCCATCGAACCCGTGACAACCGTCGCGACGGCCCGATAGACATTCTTTACCCGAAATGTCAATCGAAACCTTGCAAGTCTTAACATCAGTTTTTCTCGCTTCCCCTGCTAGTATTAGTACTAAAATTATGTTTTGAGAAATTATAAACATTTTCCAAATCAAAACAATGGAAAAACAATTTTTTTCTCACAGGGGCATTTTGGTCATTTTTCCTCAAAAATCTCGAAATTCGCTAAAAATGTAGTATGCAAGTACAAAATACATAATCAAAAATAAGTTTAAACATCTAAAACCTTCATTTAAAATGAAATTATTACTATTAAAATAAAATAAAAATATTAAATAAAATACTCAATTTTCTCATAAAACAATATTTCTAAAACACTGCGTAAATAATTTTTACAGCATAAAAGCAAAATAAAATCCTACATACAGTAGTACAGATAACTAGAGTATGAAATTTAATTTACAGTGACATGTGGACCCTCAAATGACAAAAATGAACGAAGGCTGCAAACCTACAGTTTTTGAGGAAGTAAAGCCAACTGTAGCCTTCTACGATATCAACTATCTACAGTCTATACTGAGCCTGAAATGGGTGGAAAGAAAGGTTGTGAGATTATATAATCCTAGTGAGTAAACAGATACCATCTAAAATATCTAAAGCCAAGCAAATGGAGACAGATAAAATAGTTTAATATACTGCGATTCATCACCTTTCAACTCATTTCAATCAAATAAAATTAATTCATATAAATTGAGTAATCAACATGGCTTATGAATTTCTTAAAACTTTGGCTCGTGCCAAAAATCATTTTCATACCCAGTTATCAAGGATGCCTTGATCGAGGGCTATCCCAACCGAGTCCGCCAAGGCTGTTAAAAAGTTATGTATGCATAAATCATGTTTTTATTTTAAAAACATAGCCGTTCCTTGGCGTTAGCGGAGTTCATCATCACGAGGTGGTTTGGAGTGAAGTGAACTCTAAAGTTATACCTCGGGAGTTATCCTACTCGCTTTTCCAATGAGGTAAAATATAACGAGATTCTGTGCCCCTCTAATAGGCTGGTCCACAGAAAACTCGCCCCCTGAAGCAGGTTAAACCCACCATACAATAAAATTTTGACAGCATGACATGGCTAACATAATACTATCCAGCCTGTAAATGTAAAATAGAGCAATTCATACAGTTCACAAAAACACATTAACATAAAATTTACAACACCTCAAGTGGTCTCTAGTTACAACACCTCAAGCCAGTCATGCCAACACATTAACATAAGCCATCAATTCAAATCATAAAATTTACAACACCTCAAGTGGTCTCTAGTTACTCTATTTTCAAACCATCATTCAATTTTAAAACAATTTTATAAAATCATTTTCATTCAATCACATTTTGTTTATAAAACCAAAAAATTTATCATTTAATTCATTTTCCATGAAATTCACAAAATCGAATAAAACATACTTTAGATAATTAAGATGATGATAAGGTTACTCACAATATCAGGAGTAGAAATACCCCTAGTCCCGATCTTTGGTGTAATCTCTTTATCCTTATCAAATAGCTCACCATCTATATATCACACATGACACAAAATTCAATAATTTGTGTCAATTTGTCATAAACTATTTCAGGCTCTCTAATTCTAAATGAATGCATGCGATGGGATGCAAAATGTCTGATTAATCGCTTAAATGTGATATTCGACCTAAGTCACACTATACTCGGTCTAATCGGCTAAAATCTCCAATTTAACTCCAAATCAATTCTTCTCACTTTCTACACTCTGATTATACCTAAATTACCTCAATGACTATGAATGAGATCCACTTTATTAGTCTCGGGTCAATAATCACACATGTCTATACGTTGAGCAAAAATTCAGATTTTCACACCAAAATTTCCCATTTAATTTCTAGCCTCACCAAACATCAAATATCACCAAAATATCATGAAATATCATCAATTTCAGCCACAATATCCTCCCTAGAAAATTCAGCCAATGAAGAACACATAAGGAATGGGTGATTTTCAAGCTTGATTCTTACACTAAACACCATAAATCATTGAAAACATTTATATAACTTAAAATCCAACCAAACCATCACCAAACTCTCTCTCTCTCTATAATTCAACCTTCATGGGTTTCATCATGCCAACTCAATTTTCAGCCATGGAAATAAGAAAATTAAGCATGGGTATGCTAGATCTCAAGCAAAAATTGAAAAATCATACCTTATCTTGCTTGATTCCTTGAAATTTTCACAATTTTTCTTGAAATTCTCTTATCTAGGGTTTGTTCTAGTTTTTTCTTTCTTTCCTTTGTCTTGACCGAATATGGAGAAGAAGAATGCGATAAATATGGGCTGATTTTTTATCGAAAATAATAAAATATTCTTACTTGACACGTGTCACATGCTTATTAGTCTATTTTTCTTTTTTATACTTTAATAATTATGCTTCCATTCTCCACCACAAGATTAGTCAAAGGTCAATATGAGGATAAGGGAAGGCCATGTGCTAGACAAGTGTCCTGATGGTAGAAAATTATTGTTTTGCCCTTGGGGTGGTAAAATTACAATTTTACCCCTATGCTCCAAAAATACCGAAATTATAACTTTTTCACTTCTCAACCTCAAATTATACTCCAATGAGTCAAATGTGATCAATTTCGATCAAAAACTTCTTCCAATATTCCAATTTTTTACCCTCATGTGGCAAAATTACCATTTTGCCCTTGGATAGTGAAAATTCGAATTTGACTCCAAATTGATCCTCGAATTCTGAATCACCATTTTAAGACATTCCTTAACTGTAAAAGTTTGAATTTCACCTTAAAATGCCTATTTGACCTAGTTTGAGGCTTAGATCAACTTTATTGTACCTTTAGGTACAGTATCGACTTTTGTTGATTTTTGGGGCTCTCCTAGTATGTAAACATGCTATCCATCACATGTATGTCTTGTCAAGTATTTTATAAGGTCGGACTTTACAACATTACCCCCCTTAAAATAAAATTTTAACTTCAAAATTTCATTTACTAAACTCAGAGAAAAAGGCGGGGGTATTGTTTTCTCCTCTAATGCACGACTTCTTATATCCCCCCCTTTATAGGGAATTTCAATTTGTTCATGTCACGACCCGGAACCTCCCTCGGGCCCATGACAACCGTCGCGACGTCCCGATTGACACTCATTATCCGGAATGCCAATCGGTACCCCGAAAGGCTAATGAAATCAGTTTCTTGCCTTTCCTGTGAGCAATCGTTGTTAAATATCGAGTTTTAAGAAAATATAAACTATTTTAGATCGAAAACAATCAAAATAAAATTTTCCGCCACATAGGGATATTTTGGTCATTTTTACCAAAAAATTTCGAAACCTGATAAAAATACAACGTATGGTAGAAAATATCCACTACAGATTTAAAATAAATTTTTGTAATCTAAATCATCCATTTAGAGTGAAAAGTTGGCTAACTAGACTAAATAAAAATATTTGATAATATATTTCATTTTCTTATAAAACAATTTTCTATAGAACTATACATAAATAATTTTTGTAGTGTGAGAATAAAATAAATTCATACATACAATAATTTACAAAGTTATAATGTTCAATAATAATTAGAATGACAAGTGGCCCATAAATACACCCAGTATTGGTGATAGTAACCTACTGTTTATGGGATAGAGGGGTCAACTGGAATCCTCGACAAAATCAGATATCTACAAGCTACCACAGGCCTGAAATGTTTGAAAAGGAGTTGGGTGAGATTTTGCAATCCCAATGAGTAAATAGACATTATCATAAATATCTAAAGGCGAGTAAAATGGAGGCAAGTTTAAACAACAAATCACAAACCATTTCATAAGGTTTTCAATTTCTTTCTTAAACCATAAAACATTTGTAATTTACCAAAACAGTTGTCAAAGCTTATAACCTTTATTAAAAACATGGCTCAAGCTAAAATCTAGTCCTCGGGGATACCTTGGCCGAGGCATCTAACCGAGTCCGCCAAGGTTGTTAAGATATTTACATGTTAAACACATTCTAGTTTTGAAAACATGTCGTTCCTTGGCATTGGCCGAGTTACACATTCACGTGGGGGTTCAACGTGAAGTGAACTCTAACACTACCTCGGGAGTTACCCTACTCGCCTCTACAACCAGAGTAACTATGAAATCAGGTTTACTATGCCCTTCTAATAGGCAGTCCACGAAAACCAGTCACTGTAGTGACTAAACCCACCAATTTGAATAAAATTTTGACAGTATAACGTGGCTTTTATTTATCTTTCCAGCCTGTATAGTAAAAGACAACTTACATTCTATTCCCAATGCAATTATAAAATATAGCCACATATACTCATATATCATAAGCCATTTATAAGAAAATATATTTTTCAAGATAATTGGTAGCCTCCAATTACTCAATTTCATAATCAACACAATATATTTTTATTTGTCACATTTATTTCTAAAACATCAAAAATTCTATTTTAATCTCATTTTCATTTCATAAAATACATAAAGAGCATTTAAAAATAAACACTAGATAATTTACAATAATAATAGGTTTACTCACCGTTTGTACAGATGAAATGCTTCCTAGGTGCCCCCATCACTGTTGGTCGGGTACGACTTCCTTGTCTTTACCGGAAGGCTCTCCTCCTAGACACATTGCAAAATTTATCCAATTCACCACATTTATGCTAAATCACTATATAATTGACTTAAATCCTATACTAATGCATGGTATGAAATGCAATAGCCTAAAACGGCTTAAACGCGATATTAACCTATTTTTGGCACTTTACCCGTTAAATTGCTAACGTGCTCCATTTTAGCTCTAAATCGTCCCATTCTCTCTCCAACATTTCTAACCATTAAATATCAACCAATAACCTTCTAAAATCACCAAAATCAGTTTACTTTCCTCCTTGAAAAATTCTGCCAAAAATGGGACATTAACTCGGTAAATTTTTTACTTTGTTTTTCTATCACATTTAACCATTTTTCATCATTTTCTCTTCATTTCTCTTAGAATAAAAATAAGATCATCATCATTGTACCTCATTGCAGATTCGGCCAAGGGTGGGTATTGTGAAAATTTAATGCTTTCTTGCCCAATTTAATTTCTAAACACATTTAACTAACTAAAACTATCAATTTAACTAAAAATCAAAACCTAAAATTTCAATTTCTCCCCCCTTGAAATTCGGCCAGCCCTTGATGTCACCTTTAGATCTCTCTCCTCAAGCATGCTAAATGGAAACAAAGGCATAGGAAAGGTAGAAATCAAGCTAAAGTCGAAAAATATTACCGTTAGACGCGTAAACGAGCGAAAAACACGAATTTCCCTTTGAATTTTTTTGTTTCTCTTTGGTTTTTCTTTTTTTTTTCTTCCTTTCCTCTCTATTTTCTCTCTTGTTCTCCCTTATGGCCGGCGGGGTTTAAATGGGCTGACTTTTCATTAAAATAATATTAAATCATTAAAAAGTACCAAGTGTCACTTTCCCATTGGCCCATTTTTAAAATTTCGTCTTTTAAACTTCAATTTTTCACCACTTAACATACCATAGTTGTTCATACCAAAAATAAATAAATCTTATGATTTTGACAAGTTTTGGGTGGTGAAAATTACAGTTTTTACCCTGGACGACAAAATTACCGTTTTGCCCCTATATTCCGAAAATTGCCGAAATTGAAAATTTTCACTTCCTATCATTAAATTATACTCCAAAAAGTTAATCTTGGTCAAAAATTTCACTCCATGATCAAATTATTATCTTAGGTGGTAAAATGATGATTTTTGCCCCTAAACATCAAAATTTTTAATTTTACCCCTAATGAACCCTCGAACTCCAAACAATCATTTTTTGTCATTCCTGGACTATAAAATATTAAATTTTATCCTACAATTCCTATTTAAACTAGTTCGAGGTTAAATCAACTCAAGTGTGTCGTTAGGTACGATACCGGGTTTTGTCTATTCTTAGGTGCTTTCGTAGCATAATAACATGCTACTCAGTGCATGTTTGACATGACATGTGTTTATAGGGTCGGGTTTTACAGTTCACCTCATTTGCCTCCAATTCAACTCGAGTACTTCACTTATGTCTATTATTATCCTTGAAAATCAGATCAATAGTAACCTTTACATTTATGATAACTTATATCGAAACACCAAGCATGTTTCTATTACTATCATTAAACTTGAACCATAACTCCATCTCAATCATACCAATTTCGATAGCATTTTATACTTATTTAGGTATACCAATCACTATCTTATTTTTTCATTCCATATCAAATTTCTCGACTTTCATTCATTCATCCTGTCCTCATACACTATTGTGTAGTTTACGGCATCATTAACATGCCATACTCATTCCTGTACATATCCTCAGTGTTAGGGAAGATTAATGGCTTCAATTATTTCCACACACTTCATGTTTACCTTGCATTTAGGAAATTTCAATCTTCTTAATCCTATTAATCCATCTCATTGGCTTAACCGTACTATAGATTACATTTCCTTAACCATTTCCCCAAAATTCCTTAGGTCGCCATAAATCGACTTATGATAAGATTCTTGATCATTACATTATCTATACAACTCATCAAATATATTGAGTTCAAATCTCGAACCACTAAAACCATTCTTCATTTTAGTTGGGTACATCACTAACTCCACACATGTATACACGCACATTCAAATGTCCATATTCCTCATTATGTATACGGGTCTCTGTTTTCAAATACCTTCAGACTAATTTCTCTTTGTTCATTTCCATCCATAACCAAGATTCAATAGAATAATTAATTCATACAAATTCTCATCATGCCTGTGTATAGTTCCACATCATTTATATACTTATACTTTCTTCTTATCATTTCCAATTATATGCTTAAGTTTCCTTGTACTATGTATCATTGCATCATAATGTCATCTCCATTAAATTATAATCTATTATGCGTGTATGCTTTATAATCCCATTGGTACTTCAAAGATTTATCTTAACTTGATCATTGCATCTTATGCAATACCACAATTCCTAAGAGTCATCCTTTTCCTCGATTATCTTTCATGCCTCTACATTACCTTGTATCCTTCTTGCATTACGATATTGATTTGTCACTTAAAACTTAGACTCATTTGAATCATGTATGCCTCAAGCATCTTCGAATTCCAATTTCCATAATATATTAGGAAAGTTTCATTATCTAACTTCATTATCAAGGTCAACTTCTATCATCCTTTGTTCCACTCTTTCATATGAACATAACATCATTCTCCCTTAACCAATTTACAAATTGTACTTGAAATTGCAAGAGTTGAAACTAGATTCTCCTTAAGTACCTTTCAATATTAATACTAGTATCACTCTTAGTTTACAGCTTCCTTTTTATAACCACATAACTTAGTGCTTACTTTCAAGAGATCCAGGGCAGAACTTCTCTTGAGTATTTCCTTTGGGATATCTATCTTAAACTTATGTCTCACAACAAGTGATCACTTAACCTATGACGTAGCCGTTAGACTCCTCAGCAAGTTTTAAAGTCACACATCTTATACTCATCTCGTATAATTTATAATTCTTTCTCAAAGGTGTTTAAACATTCTTGAAACACTTAATCACTTATTTGCTCTTTCATACTCCAAGTATATCATTTCCATAAAGGCATGCACTACTACTCATGCTTCAATTTATCTCCAAGGGTTTATAGCATGTCACCTAGTTTACTTGTGTTGTCACTAATCCTTTCCTTTCAATAAAGTCAAGACAAGATTTGTATATTCTCATAACAATATTCTATATAAACTCATTTGCTATATCATTATTGAAATCTTTATTTACATTTTCCTCACTTGGTATTGACATCTCTTATCAGTATCTCATACATTCATCTAACCTTTCGCTCGCTTCCTCTTTAGTCTTTAACAATACTTAATCTCTTGTCTTCTTAATTTCTTAAGATTTGACTTCAATCATCATATTATTCATCTTAACACTCCACACGTTAATTTATTTTTATGTAGCCATCTCAAAAACTCTTTAACTTTTCTTTCTCTTACATGCCAATATATAAGGCAATAAAGAAATTCTGCAATTTCACTCATTATCTTTATCTTAATACCTCCCCAATGCACTTAAGATTCCAAACAACAAAGCTTAGCATCAAAACCAATTACCATTTTCCAACTCGTGAGTCCAATCTTTATGCCATTCACAATTTACTCGTGTTTTCTAACCATAAGGGGTTTTTAATGCAACAGCGCTTGATAGTCAGTACTGTGATGTTGCAACTCTTTGAATTCACTTTATCCCCGCAACTCTTTCACCTTTAAAGCTACTACCTCAATTATTCACAATCATGTGGCTTCCCTCTGAGTCTATACCACAATTAGCAAGACTTACTTTCTATCACAAGTGTGCGATCAGAAGATTGATTTAACGTATTTATTTTGCCACTAGCATTCTTGTATCTTTACCATAACATTTAGTACGAGTTTGCTTAAGCAAAAATCTCCAAATTTATTAATAGCTACATGTATCTCATATTGCACATCACTTATCATTAGTCAATAAATCCCACTTGAGAATACTTTTTCCATATTGTATAATGACTTCAACATATAGTATCATGGCACTATGTTCCTTCATTCTACTATCATGCATACTCCACATAAATTAACTAAAAGATTTACGTACCTTAACTAATGCTAATTCCATTTAATCATATCTTAAATACTCCAAACTTGTAAATTACAACTCCATGTGTATGTTCATATATTGATAATCTTTATATATTTCATGATCATGAAAACTACAACTTACAAACTAGCTTTCTATCATATGCACTTTATTAGAACACTAATCTTCACATATGTAATCTACCCTTGGTGGTATGTTAGAATCATCCTTGTCTCGGTGGTAATCCAAAGGAATCTCTCCTCTGCATATCTGTACGAGCTGGTGGAGATGGGGCAACTACCGTAGCCCGTCCTAACTGTGGGCAATCTCTCTTAATGTGACCTAGTTGATCACAATAAAAACATCGTACAGGTTCTCTACACGGCCCAAAATGATATCTCCTACAATTTTTGCATCTATAAGAACCTCCGAAACTCTTCCCAGAAATAGTCATCGTAGATCTATTAAATCTTAAAGGCCTTTGTTGTGTCTGTGAAAATGGAGGTTGGAAAGATGTTACTAAAACAGTAGTAGTGCTTCCTGAAATAGAGGAGTCTTTGCCCCTTTTTGGTGACTGACTAAAACATACACTCAAATTTCTCTTTTTTGCTAACTTAGCTCGCAAACTCCTATTTTCATTCGCAAGCTTCTCAGCTCTTAAAGCCATTTGTACCACCTCTTTAGCTACGATTGTGTCTGATTCACCCATAAAAGAAGTGCAACCATGTTGCCTAGCATATTTAAACTTCTTAGAATTAGAAACATCCAGCACTGGTGGATATGCCATTTTAAACTTCTACGATATGCCATGTAGTTCTTAGGCATGTCTAACGTATCATTAGTCTTCAAGCACTATTCTCAATTGTCATCAAGTATTATCAATCATCATCAAACATTCATTATTTATTCCCAATATCAATCAGCCAAGAAGTTTCACTCAAGCATTTCCAAAAAATTCCCTAATTCATATACAAAAATAGCAACTCAAGGAGAAATTAAAAAATATCATCATTAAGCATTCTTGGCGAGTATTCTTCCAAATCATTTTCAAGCATCATTCATCCAAGTCTGTCACGACTCGGTACTCTGCTCGAGCCCATGACAATCATCGCGGTATCCCAATAGACATTCCTTACCCGGAATGCTGATCAGGACCCCGCAAGGCTTAATATCAGTATCTCATTTCCCCTATGAGTAATCGTTGCCGAAAATCATGTTCTAAAAGATTTTAAGCAATTTCCAACTGAAAACAAATAAAATAATAATTTTCGTCACACTAGGGTATTTTAGTCGTTTTTCCCCTAAAAAGTTCGAAACCGACTAAAATGTAATATACAAGTACAAAACACATAATTCATAATAAAAAATGAGTTTTAAAGTCTAAAATCTTCATTTAAAACGAAATTTCGATTATTTGGATGTAACAAGAAAATAAAAGAAATATTAAGTAAAATATTCTATTTTCTTATAAAACAATATTTTTAGAGTTATAGGTAAATAATTTTTATAGCGTAAAAGTTAAATAAATTCATACATATTGTAGTACAGTAAGCTAGAGTATTTAATTTAATTTACAATAACAAGTGGGCCCCCGAATAAACAAAAGTAAAGAGGACTGTGAACCTACAGTGTGGAAAATGCAAGTCCAGTGGTAGTCCTCGATGAGATCAGCTATCTACAGTCTATTCTGAGCCTGAAATGGAGGGAAAGGAGAGTGGTGAGATTATAAAATCCCAACGAGTAAACAAACATCATTTAAAATATCTAAAGTCGAGTAAAAGGAGACTATTAAAACATTTCATCTAAATATGTTCTTCATAACATAAATACTCATTTCATTTAAATAATCAACATGGTTTATTAGTATTTTAAAAGCTTGGCTCCTACCAAAATCATTCTCGGGGATACCTTGATCGAGGCATCTAACCGAGTCAGCTAAGGCTATTTAAAATTTTCATATACACGTAAACAAATTATTAGTTTGAAAAACATAGTCGTTCCTTAGCGTTGGCAGTGTTCATCATCACGAAGTGGTTCGGCGTGACGTGAACTCTAACCATACCTCAGGAGATACCTTACACGCCTCTCTGACCGAGGTACATATATATATATACGGATTCCGTGCCCCTCTAATAGGCTAGTCCACAGAATCTGCCTACTGCAGCAAGCTAAACACACCATACAATAAAATTTTGACAGCATGACAGGGCTAATATTTTACTACCTAGCCTGCAAGGGTAAAATAAAACAATTCATACAATTCATAAAACATAGCCCAGCCAGTCATGCCAACACAATAACAATATAACATAAGCCATCAATTTCCAATCATAAATTTACAACATATTGGTGGTCTCCAATTACTCTATTTTCAAAATTGTTATTTCTTTTCAAGACAATTTATAAAATCTTTTCATTTAAACACATTTTTGTTTATAAAACCTAAAATTAGCCATTTAACCCATTTTTCAAAAAATTTCACCAAAATCGAGTTAAAACATGCTTTAGATAATTAAAATGATGATAAGGTTACTCACGATGTCCAAAGTGGGGATTTTTGAAGTACTCAGACTATTGGTCCTTGAGTGTAATTTCCTTGCCTTTATTGGAGGACTCACCACCTTAACACAGTACAAAATCGAGAAACTTACTTCATTGGTACTAAATTGAATTTAAATTAATTTAAACTACTAATGCATGATATGGAAGGCAAAATGCACGAGTGCCCATCTGAATTCAGTATTGGCCTAATTCGTCTTATCATCCGATTAATTGGCCAACGAGTCCAATTTAGCTCCAAATTGCTCCATTTCTTTTCCAATATCTTAATTCACCAAACTCAAGTCAAATAACCTAAAATTTGGCAAAACTATCTTCACTTTTCTTCTTAACATTTTTTATCAATAATGGTGCATTAACACCGTGATTTTTCCTTCTACTTTTCCACACCATAATTCATCATTTTCTAACCAATTCTCTTAAAATAAAAATCAAATTCATCCTCACTCAACACAAGGTAGGCTCGGCCATTGATGGGTGGTGGGGAATATGAACTCTTGTTGTTTTGTTTCTAGACATGGTAAACTAACTAAAAAGACTAACATAACTTAGAATCAAATCAATCTAACATCATTCTCTCTCCATACCCATTTCGACCAGCCATGAATTCATCATGAAAACATGTAATTTAACCATGAAAAATGAGGAGAAATGCATGGGAAAGGTAGATCACAAGTCAAAATCAAGAAATTTTACCTTTTGTCACTTGTTTCCTTGAATTTCCCACACTTTTCTCTTGAAATTCTTCACCTAGGGTTTTTGTTTTTCTTTTCTCCCTTTGTTCTTCTTTGTTCTTGGTTTGGTCGGCCATATGAAAGAAAATAGGCTGATTTCATGCTTATGTTAAAGCTAAATAAATAATGGATATAAACTTGACACATGTCACCACATTATTGGTCCATTTGTAATTTCTTAACTATTAAGCTTTCTCTCTCCACCACTTAAATTCCTTCAATTATCCATAATAATATTGGATAAAATCCATGTGTTGGACAAGTGTCGGGTGGTGTAAAATTACAATTTTTCCCCTGGGGTGGTGAAATGACTATTTTACCCCTATGCTCGAAAAAATGTCAGAATTAAAATTTTTCACTTCTCAAACTCAAATTATGTTCTAAATAGTCAATCTTGATCAATTTTAGTCACAAATTTCATCCAACACTCACATCTTAACCTCGGGTGCCAAAATGATCATTTTGCCCCTAAGTCATGAAAATTCCAATTTGACTCCAAATCGATCCTCGAACACCAAATCACCATTTAAAATCATTCTTGGACTGTAAAATTTTCAATTTTACCCTAAAATCTTTATTTGATCTAGTTCGAGGCTTAAATCAACTTTGTTGTACCTCTAGGTACAATACCTACTTTTGTAAATTTTTCGGGACTCTCCTAGCATGCAATCATGCTATCATCACATGTATGTCGTGAAAAGTATTTTATAAGGTCAGGCTTTACAAAGTCATTTTAAGGCAAGCATAGCAAGATGTATTCTTCAAATTATATATGAAATTGTCAATTCAAGGAGAACTTTCACAAAAGGCATATCATTATTAATGAAGCATGACTAAAGCATTTTGCATTTATTGCAATCATGTATGAAAGTTATGATCAAACAAGCACAAACATGATTACAGGAAATAACATGGTTATCTTCCTTAATCATGATTCCAATTTTGTTCATCAAAATGCAAGCGTGAGTTCAATATAGACATATACCCATTGAACAAATATGCAACCACTGAAGTTCAAAGTACATGCAATTTCTCAATAATTCATGATTCATGAGTGATATCAATTGTTATAAAATATTGAAAGTAAAGCACTCAACTCATGAATATATTCAAAGTGAACATTCAATCATCAATGAATACCAATTATCAAGATTCAAGAAAAATATATTTAATCAAAGCACATTAGGCATTCATTGTTAACTAAAGCTATAGGCCATATTTTATTTGAAATGTCAAGTTGTTTATGGTGACCTATAAGCCAAAGTTGGATTCACACAAAATCTTTAGATCATGTAAACATTAAGGCTCAATGAAGACATAGTTAAAATTTAAATGCATATTCAAAATAAATTTCAACTATGTCATCTCACAATATATGCCATGATCAAATTTGACAATTAAATTCATATTCAAATGCATAGCTAAAGTCAAGTCTTAGACTTCAAACCTTAAGGTCAAGCATAAAGAAAAATCATATAAGCATGTGTCTTAACCAATATAGTAGATGAATCAAGAATATTTTCATTAAGTTCAATGAGTTCATCCTAATCGAATTTGTATGCATAATCAAGAATCAATTTTGAAACAATCATGAATCAATTTTGAAACAATCATTTGAGCACAAAAGTAAAATATATTTCAAGAATTGTTCATAGACTAGCATTTGAACATTTAAATTTTCATGAGAAGATATTTTCTATATATGCACATGAAAATCCAATTGGATTAACAAATTCAAGCATTGATGAACAATTTCTCATATTTCTATTTTTCATTGTAAATACATGAGAATTTATGGAATCGATATGAGTGCCATGCTTGGGAGTAGTAGATTTAAGCAATCAAGAAAGTTTTTCCATTTTTCAGCAAGTTTAGCAATTTCAAAATCATTTACTTGCACCAAATGATCATGAAAGTATTTATAATGCATGTTTTTAAGAGTCAAGAATCATCTTTGAAAAGGAAATTCGGGAAAGAAAATATTGCAATGGACAAGAAGTAAAGTAAAAAACTATTTTGGAACACAAAACTTGTCCATTTTGGCTTTAAAGCACACAAGAGTCGACTACATATTCCTTGGGTCCACTTTTTATTATTCCAACTGCATTGTTTGCATTTTCTTCTACAATAGTCGACTAGCTATGCTAAAGAGTCAATTGTACTTGATTCCTGCATATTGAAAAGCCAGAAAAAGGTGCAAAAGAAGCAATGTTCCAAAGTATAATGATCTCAAAACATGGATTTGTGTGAGAACAATTTAGAATTTCATTTCAACCACGTTAAAACGTCATTTGGACATGTATGATCAAAGATTCTTCAAGAAAAACATTTGAACTCAAATTTTGGCTTTTATTGCTCATTGTTCACAAGTGCTAAAAAGTTGAAATGCTCATTTGAAGAATCATGTCCTAATATACTCAAACATATTCAATTTACATCATGAAGAATGACTATGACTTATAACATGTTCAACAAGCATTTAAACAATGTTTAAGCATAATAAGCATCAAATTTACCATTTTGTACAATTTTCCAACATGTGGATAAAAATGCCCTTGAGGTCATTCAAGCATTTATTTGCAATAAGATCAAGTTATAATAGCATTTTCAACATGAGGCACACTTGTTCAAGTTTTATATCATTGAAATCATTATAGCCTCAAGCATTACAAGAAGATTTGTTCTTTTGCTTGAAAAATGCCATCAATACCAAATTATCACACTTAAAATCATGCTTAAGAAAACCCTTTCAATCAATTTCACCAATCATGAGGGCAATACCAAGCAACATTGAATTTGTGCAATTTATATAGATATATCAAATCAAGTTTGCTCAACCATGCTATATCATTAAAAATAAAGAATTAATAAATCATTTTCAATCAAGGAGGATAAAAGGATTTTCCAAGAAAATCAGTTGATAAAGATTTAATCTTTCTTTGCAAACTTTTCAATTTGAAACATTCTAGATTAGACATGCTTTGTGAAAAATCATGAGCTCAATATCACTCAATTTTGTTCAATTATGCTTTAAATGATTTATGAAATGTGTAAGAAGCATAATGAATCATGTTTTTGCATGTGAAGGGTCATTTGCAAATATTTCATAATCATGTTCCAAAAATGCCCTAACGACCATTCAAGCTAACAAGCAAGCATGCACATCCAATAAGTACAAGTCATTAGTATTTTCATTGTGAAACAAACTTGTTCAATTCTTAATCATTCTAGACTTAAAGGATGGCAACATTTTTCCCATTTAAGCTCATTTTGCTTTAAAAATACCAATCAAAGTAGTCAAAACTTTCAAGCTCATTATCAACCATCTTGAACTATTCAAGCAAGGTCTAGAATGTAGATCAAGATTGCTTAAATGGTCAACTTATGCTAGACACAAGGAAATCAAGGACAATTTTTTTTTAACTCAATTTTTCTTATTTTAGGCTAGTTGAATAGTTGTGAGTGTAAGTCATCAAGTATGCTCATATTTCTATCACATTATCCAACCTTTTATGTTTCAAAATTATGCTCAAAAATCATTTTTCCTCAAAGAAGTAGTATGGAAACAATTTCACAAAACATAAGCAAATTTTATAGAAACAATTTTCTATAATCAAGCAATCTTAATAAAACAATTTTCCCAAAATAAGAATGATGATATATTCAAGATCAAATATAAGTACATACTCAATCTTTAGATTATTCCTTGCAACTTATAGCATGTATCATACCAAATCAAGTTGCATAGCCAAGATTGATCAATAAAGCTTAAAGAATTATGCACTTAATATTCACACAAGAATAGGCAACTAAAATTTTCAATGTAGAAAAGCAAACGATTTTAGAAACCAATCCAAATGAATAAAACATTCAACAAATAAGCAGTCAAGATTCTCATTAAAAAAAATTTAGCAAAGAAATCACGCATTTTCCTTTACGTCTGACTAGAGAACATCCATTCTTCAAGAATTGTTCCTCCTTGGTCTAGCACACCTACAAGAGACATTTTTCATTTGATCTTTAGTATCCAAATTGATTTCGATCCTTAAAAGTTAGTCTCGTTGCATAAAGTTCCTTTTGGAACCCACACTTGTCTAAATTTGTAAGGCACACATTTTTTAATTGGACAATTGTATGAACAATGACTATAAAATGTGCAATGATTGTATCTGGTCATTTTGGAAGTGTCAAAACCCAAATTCTAGGCTATGACCGACACATGAGCCCAATGGGCATAGCCCACTAAGCCCAAGCAAGCCTATTTATGCAATCCCGATCATCATTCCAAACCATTATTTCTCAAACCCATATTGTAATTCCCAACTAAAAATATTTCAATAACATTTTATAGTAATCCAATACTCACAATTGTATTATGCTAACATAGTATCACTCATTTGCCATGTTACAGTGGCTTCAGTAATCAAATATACATATTTGATTTTTCTAACATGAATCTGAGTGGTCTATATTACTTATATGTATACACAATCACACGACTCTTGACCATCAGCGGAGTGATCGTGGGTGAGGGTACAACTACTGAGAGGCCATAATACCTATCAAGAAGGCGAGCATATGTGTGCGACTCAATCTAGGTCCCAACTACCTTTGAATCTGAAAACATGAAGTTTAAAAACGTGAGTATAAACTCAGTGAGTGAACATAAGAAGGGAACAAGCAATCAATAGGAAGAATTTGGAAATCATGATGCACTTGTTTCAAAAACAATGCAGTTAATTTAATTTCTTACTAAAAACCCCTCATTTCAAACTTTGTTTAATACCCTCATAGTGGTTCACAAACCCAAGATCAATCCATGAACTTAAATGGGTGAAAAGTAGGTCAAAATGAAGGAAGGTAGCAAGCATGGCAGCAAGTTTCTCACTGCAGCGAGATTCGGGTGACCAAAACAGAAAGTTTCTTGCTGCAGCGAGAAATAGTGTTAGTTTACATGTGTTTTAGTTTTCCTAGAATATCTCTTAGTACAGACATTCAATGAACCTGATTTTTAGACCATTAGAAAGCTAAGTTGTAGGGCTACAACTTTGATGTTTACCATTTTGCCTAGTTCTGACGGGAAGGTGGTCAAAATCTTCATCAAATTGAAAGAACTGCATCAGAACCTGAGAGTTTCTCGCTGCAGCGAGAAACAGGGCTGGTTTATGCCTCCACCACCCGAGAGTTTCTTGCTGCAGTGAGAATGCATTCCCGCCGCAGTGAGATACAGGGCAATTGACAAATAATGGGTTTTTACATGTCACAAAATTCATCCCTACCATATTGCACATCAAAGTGAACACAATGACAATAATCAAGTTATCAACATTCAAAACAATCACATATTATAATCATAAACTTGCTATCACATAACCATATATAAACATATATCAACAAGTACACCACCCCACTTCATTCATCGTCATAGTCGGGTCATCATCATCATCTACTTATGCGCACTCCCTACTCGCACATAGCCGGGTCATCATCATCATCGACTTATGCGCACTCCCTACTCACACATAGCCGGGTCAATATCATTACACAACATTATTCATATATATATATACATACGAACATAATATAGGAGCACATGGATTCATCCTTTTGAACATTTCACATTTTAGCAGCATCAAAACATTTTATCAAGGGCTTGTTCCCCGGCACACATTTTTAAAGAAAAGTTGGTTAAAATCATTCAAATGTTTTGTGTAAATACATTCACATTCCCAAAACAATTTTGAAATGCAAGTTCACTCATCGGTCTTGTTGATTCTTTAATCGATTCTAACTTCGATTATTGCTTCAAATGGACATGTGAGGCCTCGTTTGAACCTATCACACACACACACAACATCACTACCAACCCAATTTGCATAAATACATTTCTAAAAGCTATTTCTTAAATCAAGCTCTACTTGTTATTCCAAACTAGCTTCCAATTTCCTTTCGATTAGCTATCTATTCTCTCTACTCTAGTATCACTAGAAATAAATAAACAAACCTCAACAATAAAACAACTCACAACTCTAATTACTAGCCATTATCAACAACCTAAAATCAATCCTCATTCATTACTCACCTTTGTGGATTTGTAGTTGAATTTTTTCTCAAGAATACTCAAGCTATCATGGAAAATCCCTCTTTCTTTGTCTCTGAAATTTCCAACTAGTGAGAGAAAGTGTTGAACAAAGACTTTTTAAGGGTTTTAAGGTGAGAGAGTGAAAGAGAACAAAAGGTTTCATGAAGAAGTGCTCAAAAGCTTGAAAATTGAAGCTAGAGAGAAAAAGTTATGGAATCTTTATGGGAGGCTCCCATGGAGATGAAGAAACATGAGATGGGAAGGAAGAAGAAATGGATGGAAGCTGCTAAAAATTGCTAGAGCTTTAGATATTTATATCTAAAGTTTATCCATTTCTCACTTAAATTACCAAAATGCCCTTAACATGGTGACTTTGTCTTCCTCTCATCCTTTGTTCAACCTTTTACTCTTTTGACACTGGGGCAAGGTCCATAATAGTCTAAAAATACTCAGGTTAATGAAAACATAAAAATTTAGACTCGAGATGCAAAATGACCATTTTGCCCCTATCGTGGAAATTATCATTATTTTTATCTTCCTCATTTATTTACCATCATAAACATCATTCATTCATTCCTTAGGCCTATTTAGACCTTAATACATAAAAAAAAACCCACTCGTAGGAGCTCACCAAGAGAAATTATGAAATTACCCCTGGTCCCCATTATCGTGTCTACTTCTAGTTATTTGCCTATGGAGATCGAGATTTCACAGATTCACTTCTGAATTACCCTTTTAACTCAGTAATCAACCTCAATTGGCATTTGTAAACTTTATTAGCTATCGTATCAAAATACGGGGAACTACAGAAAGATGAGGAATTCATGGAAGCCCTCTATTTCTCATTCAATAAATCTTCAAATTTCATTTCCATATCAAAATTTCCTTTTTCCAAAATATCAAATTTCTTTTGGTGTGCTTTAAAATCCTTTTCCAAATTTTCATTTTCTTTTTCTAACTCAATTTTTGTTTTCATCAAAAATTCATTTCCAACATCAAGTATGGAAATAATTTTTTTGTTCCTCATATTCATTTTCTCAAACTTAAATGCTAAATCCTCAAAAGCATCATGCAATTCATCAAAAGCATATGAATTAAGTTCACAAGATGAAGAAGTTACCTTTATCTCTTCAAGAGCCATGATGCATAATTCAATTTGATTTGAGGATTTATCTTCACTTGATTACTTGTTTGCATTTGCCATGTTGCTTGTTGAGCATTGATTCTCACAAAACTTGTCTTCCAATGCCTTTTCCTCCTTTGTTTCTCCATATAACTCTTCTAATTTTTCCCAAATTTCCTTGGCACTTTTGCACATGAACACTCTATTGTATTCTCTATAATCAAGTGCACAAGTGAGAGTGTGCATGGCCTTAGAGTTCATTTGTACTCTCCTCATTTCAGCTTCAGTTCACTTATTTCTATCTTTGGGAGTTTTCTCACCATTCACCGAATTTGTAATCATAGGAATGAAAGGACCATCGGTAATGACATCCCAAATCTCATAGTCATAAGCCCTAATATAAATGGACATTCTAGTACTTCAATAAGGTTAGTTTGATCTATCAAATAGATGAGGCATATTAATGCATTGACCCTTAGCATCAACAGAGTTTTCTAGAGCCATTTGGATCTCCCCAAAGGATGTTATGTTAGGGATTTAAATCATGCTAAGACAAATCATACGCAGCAGAATATTATTAAATTTTAATCCCCAAAGCCATGGATCACTTTAATTGAAACTAATCTAGAAAAACCACAAAAGAAATTTTGACATACCTGAAATTCTGCTTTCTTTGGTGGAGTTCTCCTTAGCTTTTCATTTTAACTTTTGTACACCAACTAGGACTTATCAAACCACAGTAGCACAGTTGTCCTGCCTCTAATGGTGATCCACATAGTGATTTACTGAAATCTCTTCACTAAGAATGTGCGAATCCCTAAGCCGAAGTTTGTGCTAGCAAACTCTCAACTTTGAGCTTCCTCGTGTTTCTCTCTTTTTAGCTATGATCTTATCTCAACACATGTGAAAATAAAATAGAACTCTTCTATATATTTAAAAGGTGGTTAAGGAATTCTTTTATACAGTTAATTGACCTACTTTATAACCAATAAGGATTATAAGATGTCTTGGGCTAATTGGGCCTTTATTTAATACTCTATCAAATCATATTTGATTTAGCTCAATACTTAATTGGATTAGGCCTCTATAAAATCAATTAGATCACATCCAATTGAATTTAAATTAATTTCAACAATTCACCTTATGTGTGTGACCCATTAGGTTCCCAACATGTTAGCTATAAATATAAATTAATTCAATTAAGAATTTATATTTATATTTATAGATCATGAGCGGCATCAGCAATGCATCATGACCACCCAAATGTCAAGAGAGTTAATATGATTTCACTAAACTTTCAATGTATAGTATCTCAGTGTACTTCGATCCTTTCATCATATATCACATATAAATAGAAAGTCTGGCTCAATGTCTACTTTCTAACTTATCCATATTAGTCCTGCAGCTTCTATATTCACCTATCAAGATTGCCCTGGCCAAGGACTTTTAATCAATATAAGCCATGAGCAAATGAGATATGTCCCCTTCAAATCACTTGGGATGATGAATCCTCTCTGGACTACTCATTCATCTTCGCATGCTTCATGCCATACCCAAAAGCACCCTGTTTAAGCATCTAGTCATCTCCAGACCCATAGAAGTGAAATCAAAGCATGACAATTCACATACAAGATGACCTGGTATCACAAGTCTAAGGATTACTTACACTACTGACCCATGAGAGTATTTTCGTAGACACTTGAGTGAAATACCAAATGGAACTCTCATAGCGGGTCATGTTCAGTGAACTTGTTCCTTAACAAGCACCTACATGCTATCCCCAAGTATCTCACATACTTCCACTTATGAGATCAATTGCTTACTTCTAAAGTAAGGAGGCTTAGCATGTACTAGCCTTTAAGCATTGTCAATGCCCTTATTCTCGACAATACAATGACCAGGAACATATTTAGGAACAAGGCTTTGATGCATAAGAATCTCATAATTATAACCTTTATAATTTCTTTGCAAGGCCATTATGTTTCAAGGACTTTATCTACATAAGTCTCTCATAACTCTTTACAAATAAACTCATGGATACAGAAATACCTCATTCATTATATAACATATCCATAATGTATTTAACATGAAATATGACTAATTAATATAGTGTTTTACAAGCACAAAATCGATTGGCTTACAGGGCTTACACTAACAATCTCCCACAAGCACTAAAGCCAATCGCCCATGTATCTAATACCAAAGCCTTCCAAGTGGTGATCATGTTACTGCTAGGACAAAACTTTAGTGAGAGGGTCAGCTAAGTTGTCCTCCGTGGGTACTCTTTCTATATTAATATCACCTCTTCCAATGATCTCTCTGATCAAGTGATAACGTCGTAATACATGTTTAGATCATTGATGAGACCTTGGTTCCTTTGCTTGCGCAATGGCTTCATTGTTGTCACAGTACAAAGTTACAAGATCAACAATGCTAGGAACCACACCAAGTTAAGTTACGAACTTCTTGATCCAAACTCCCTCCTTTGCTACCTCAAACGCGGAGATGTATTTAGCCTCGGTTGTAGAATCTACAATTGGTGCTTGCTTGGAACTTTTCTAGCTAATAGCATTGCCATTTAAGGTAAATATAAATCCACTTTGCGGTTTGCTGTCATCCTTATCAGATTGGAATGTAGCATCTCCATATCCTTTAACTTGGAGTTCAACCCCTTCATAAACTAAGAAAACATCCTTAGTTCTTCATAAGTACTTAAGGATATTTTTCATAGCAATCCAGTGATTCTCACCTGGATTTGATTGGTATTTGCTCGTGACACTCAGAGCATACGCCACATCTAGTCTAGTACATAACATGGCATACATGATGGATCCTATAGCCGATGCATACGATATCCTATCCATCCTCATCCTCTCATCTTGTGTCCTTGGACACATATCCTTTGAGAGATGAATGCCATGTGACATAGGCAAGTGTCCCTTTTTAGACTCGGTCATGCTAAACCTCTTTAGCACCTTGTCTATATAAATGGATTGGGACAATCCTAACAGCCTCTTTGATCTATCTCTATAGATCCTTATTCCTAGAACATAGGTTGCTTCTCCCAAATCCTTCATGGAGAATTGTTTGGATAGCCAGATTTTGACAATCTGTAGCATCGGTATATCATTTCCTATTAATAGTATATCATCAACATAAAGTACTAAAAATACAACTGCTTGTCCATTTACCTTTTTTTAAACACATGGATCATCAGGATTCTTGATGAAATCATATTCTTTAATAGTTTCATCAAATCTAATGTTCCAACTCCTAGATGCTTGCTTTAGCCCGTAAATGGACTTTTGGAGTTTTCATACTTTATGCTGATTCTCTTTAGATGTAAAACCTTTAGGTTGTGTCATATACACTTCCTCTTGAAAATTCCTGTTAAGGAATGCTGTCTTTACATCCATCTACCATATCTCATAATCATAATATGCAGCAATAGCAAGCAAAATCCTAATGGATTTAATCATGGCCATAGGTGAGAAGGTTTCCTCATAATCGATTCCTTCAACTTGGTTGTAACCTTTAGCAACCAACCTAGCCTTGTACGTTTGTACATTACCATCCATGTCAATCTTTCTCTTAAAGACCCATTTGCATCCTATGGGTTTTACCCTTTCAGGTGCATCAACCAAAGTCCATACTTGGTTGACATGCTTGGCATCCATTTCGAATTTCGTGGCCTCTAGCCACTTATCAGAATCAATATCAACTATTGCCTCCTCATAAGTAGTAGGCTCTTTGTCAATTGGCAAAGCATCTCTTTCCATCATAAATCTATATCTCTCTGGAAGTTGTCTCTATCTTGTAGATCTACGGAGCACTTATGTTTCTTGAGTGCTGGTTTGAGCATCCAATGCTTCAACTGTTGACTCAAGTTCCAAAGGGATGTCAGTTTGTGGTTCTTGAACCTCTTCAAGAATTATTTTACTCCCACTAATCCCTTCAAGTAAAAACTCTTTTTCCAAGAAAGTGGCATGTTTCGAGATAAACACCTTTTGCTCGTTGGGATTGTAAAAATAGTATCCTACAGTTTGTTTAGCATACCCTACAAACTTGCATTTGTCTGATCTAGCTCCAAGCTTAACAGATGATGCACATTTTACATAAGCTGTACATCCTCGAATCCTTGTATAAGACAAGTTTGGCCTTTTTCTGTACCACGTCTCATATGGTGTCTTATCAATCGATTTGGTTGGAACCTTGTTAAGAAGGTAACCAGCAGTCTCTAGTGCATATCCCTAAAAGGATATCGAAAGGTCTGCCCTACTCATCATGGAACAAACCATTTCCAACAAGGTTCTATTTCTCCTCTCTAACACTTCATTGTGTTGTGGAGTTCCAAGTGGATTCCATTGTGATAGAATCCCATGTTCCGTTAGATAATCTAGAAACTCCTGACTAATTTTCCTCACCTAGAGATATCCCTAGAAGAACTCGTATCTACAAGCTTTTCGGGGAAATCCCATCATCGGAACTGCCGCACCATTTGCAAGATAAATGTGGCATGCTATGACAAGATAAAATGATGATATCTACACAAGATATTCTCCTCCTCGATCCGATCTAAGGGTGAGAATACTCTTCCCAGTTTGTTTCTCAACTTCAGCCTTAAACTCTTTGAACTTTTCAAAAGCTTCAGAATTATACTTCATTAGGTACACATAACCAAATCTAGAATGGTCATCTGCAAACGTAATGAAATACGAATAACCTCCTCTGGCTGGTGTATTTAAGGGTCCACATACATCCGAATGTATTAGGCTTAAAAGCACACCTGTTCTTTCAGCCTTTCCAGTAAAATGAGTCTTAGTCATCTTACTAAGGAGACAACATTCACAAGCTCCATATGATTCATAATCAAATGGATCTAGATAACCTTGCTTATATAACTTAGTTATCCTTGTCTCATTGATATGACCAAGTCTACAATGCCAGATGTAGGTTTGATTTGGATTATCCTTTCTAGCTTTCTTAACATCTATATTGAGCATTGGGCTATCAAGATACATAATATAAAGTCCTCCATGACATGTTACAGATCCATAAAATACATCATTTAGAATGACAGTGCAACAATTGCCCTTCATACTAAATTCAAAATCATTATTCTTAGCTAGGTATGAAACTAAAATGATTTTCTAGTTAATGTTGGTACACAATAGCACTCTTTTATCTCTAGCACTAAGCCCTATGGTAAAATAAGATCACAAGTCCCAATGGCAACTACTGTAATTTTTTCACCATTGCCTGCTCTTAGGACTACCTCATTTTTACCAAGCTTTCTATTATCCTTTAAAGCCTTTATGTCAGCACATAAATGCGATCCACATCCTAAATCTATTATCCAAGATTTAGGATTGACAGTAGAAAGATTAAGCTCAATCATATTTAAAGTTATCTCTTTACTTGTCAAGATTGTACCTTTCCATTTATTAAGAACTTTTCTCAAAGTGATATACCAGTCCAAACATTTTAGGCTGATGGCATCAAGTGTGCCAAGCAAGTAGCAATTATTATACCTATTCTAATAACCTATAAATATAGAAAAAGTATTTGTATTAGCCTTTCATGTTATAAATCAATTTAAGACGAGGTATTAAATTTTACATTGATTCTCCCACTAATTTTTCATAATAATAGCCCTCACTATTATACAAAAATTTCTACTAGGTATTTCTAGTGGGTTGGGACCCCTTTCGAATTATTGCAACCTTGAGTGACTCAACAAATCACAATAAGCCTAATTGGGTAGATAAAGTAGCTTATCCATTGCATCCACATGAAACTCCCAGATCAGTTAGGTGACAATTCATTGTCTAAATGCATCATATGCATTTCACCTAACCCTGCCTCTAAGACCATGTGGTCAAGTGTTACACATCCGAACCAAATAGGTTTAGTTGAGTAAGACCCACTAATAACTCAAACATGCCCGTGTAAAGGTTTGACATTGAGTGACTCAATAAGTCTCCAATTAAAAAGGTAGCCTGGTTATCTTGTTATATGGTGGAAGGCAACTTAATTATACGAAGCATGTGACTCAATGTTTTAATGAGGGATTTTTGTTATTGCTTTTATCTTGTTATTTAGGTCTGATCGAATTTGGCATGCATAGCATTTATAATATTGCATAAAATAAATCTATCTCATGCATACTACTACGATGATTATGGACTTTTATCTAATCAAATTTCCTTGAGCCATCGAAGGAAATTAGTTGGTCAAATCCTAAGGGATTACATACAAATATCACCATATCTTGTAGTCTTGTAATCTTCATGTCTCCTTGGCACCTTCATCCTTCATTCTTGGAATTACAAAATTTTCTTCCTAATCTAATCTTATAAATTCTAATTACATAAATGTAAAGAAACCTCAAGTTACATTTTAGCGGAGTAAGATGAGAAGAGAATTTTACAACTCTTGAATAAAATAGAGGAAAGGCAGGGCACACACTCCCTATTTATAAAACAAATACCAAATACATTCAACCATAACCATCCATAACACATTATAGTGGTCTAAGTCCATAATCATCCTCATACATTCATAATCATATAATGAACATATAAAACTTATGTTTAATTCAAATTGAAGATCTCATATGTCATTTGGCAATAATATTACTCAACCTTTGAAGATATTAATCCAAATAATTTGATGTCCAAGTCCCATTAAATGTCTTGCACCAATTTAGAAGTCCTAGTCCTACTAGGAATTAAATTAAGCATAGACTTTGTAATCCTAAACCTTTTAGGACTATGAATTTAAATTTGACCCTTATTCTCAATAGGAGTTCTAATCATATTAGAAATTTAATATTCAAAGGAATCCTAATCCAATTAGGCTTTCTAATCTTATTAGAAAATTTAATCCTTGTCCTCAATTTTTACAATTCTAGTCCAACTAGAATTAGATCTTTATGGACAAGAGTCCTATTTCTTTTCCAATTTGATTTTAGAATCTTATTTGGGGCAATCCTAAACTCTTTAGGATATATTCCATTACAATTAGGAGTCTAAATTCAGGTCACAACCAAATTAGTACATTTCTTAATTATATAGAGAAGAAATAGCACAAGCTAGTGTAATTTTATTGGGTCTGCATCACCTATGCTGTCCCAAATCCTTTGAAGCTCCATACTCCATTGTTTGCTGCAATTTTGGCACAAATTCAGAGACATCCCATGCCCCAAATATCATGCCAAAAAGCTCTCAAAACCTCAGCAAATTAGGAATACAAATAGCCATGATTTTTCAAGTCCTTGTCACACAAGAATACAATTCCAGCAAACTGTTTGTGCAGAAACATCATCAAATCACCACAAAAACGAAGTAATTAAATGCTGAAAATTTTCAGAGGTTAAGATCATCCTCTTGACCTTCTACCCTCCAAAAATGAGTTTCAAACTTCTTCTCTAAGTCCCTCAAAAAAATTTCCAAATCAGATCACGTTATGCTGCCAGATTTTTTTAGATTTGGATTCTCTTAAAACAAATCTATAAAATCTTTAAGGACTTATTAAATCTAGATTTTAAATCCATAAATCAAGACTTTAGAGGCCTTTTGAAACATAAATTAGTTTTGAAAAAATCCATTCAGAATTAATCTGAATAATTTTTCAAACTTTGCATCAAATCGACATATAAACAAAACAATTTTTGTAATCTTCAACAACTAACCATAAAACTAGATTAAATCAATTAAAGGAGGCTCTGATACCACTGTTGGGGATTTAAATCATGCTAAGACAACTCATATGCAGTGGAATATTATTAAAATTTAATCCCCAAAGCCATGGATCACTTTAATTGAAACTAATCTAGAAAAACCACAAAAGAAATTTTGACAAACTAGAAAGTCTACTTTCTTTGGTGGAGTCCTCCTTAGCTTTTCATTTTAACTTTTGTACACCAACTAGGACTTACCAAACCACTGCAGCACAGTTGTCTTGCCTTTAATGGTGATCCATATAGTCATTTGCCAAAATCTCTTCACTAAGAATGTGTGAGTCCCTAAGCCGAAGTTTGTGCTAGCAAACTCTCAACTTTGAGCTTCCTAGTGTTTCTCTCTTTTTGGCTATGATCTTATCTCAACACATGAGAAAATAAAATAGAACTCTTCTATATATTCAAAAGGCGGCTAAGGGATTCTTTTATAGAGTTACTTGATCTGCTTTATAACCAATAAGGATTATAAGATGTCTTGGGCTAATTGGGCCTTTATTTAATACTCCATCAAATCATATTTGATTTAGCCCAATACTTAATTAGATTAAGCCTTTATAAAATCAATTAGATCACATCCAATTGAACTCAAATTAATTTCGACAATTCACCTTATGTGTGTAACCCATTAGGTTCCCAACATGTTGGCAATAAAAATAAATTAATTCAATTAAGAATTTATATTTATATTTATAAATCATGAGTGGCATCTAGCAATGCATCATGACAACCCAAATGTCAGGAGAGTCAATATGATTTTAACTAACCTTTCAGTGTATGGTATCTCAGTGTAATTTGATCCTTTCATCATATATCCCATATAAATAGAAAGTTTGGCTCGGTGTCCACTTTCTAACTTATCCATATTAATCCTACAGCTTCTATATTGACCTATCAAGATTGCCTTGACCAAGGACTTTTAATCAATATAAGCTAGGAGCAAATGAGATATGTCCCCTTCAAATCACTTGGGGTGATGAATCCTCTCTGGACTACTCATTCATCTTCGCATGCTTCATGCCATACCCAAAAGCACCTTGTTTAAGCATCTGGTCATCTCCAGACCCATAGAGGTGAAATCAAAGCATGACAATTCACATACAAGATGACCTGGTATCATAAGTCTAAGGATTACTTACACTACTGACATATGAGAGTATTTCCATAGACACTTGAGTGAAATACCAAATGGAACTCTCATAACGGGTCATGTTCAGTGAACTTGTTCCTTAACAAGCACCTACATACTATCCCCAAGTATCTCACATACTTTAACTTATGAGATCAATTGCTTACTTCTAAAGTAAGGAGGCTTAGCATGTACTAGCCTTTGAGCATTGTCAATGCCCTTATTCTTGACAATACAATGACCAGGAACATATTTAGGAACAAGGCTTTGATGCATAAGAATCTCATAATTATAACCTATATAATTTCTTTGCAAGGCCATTATGTGTCAAGGACTTTATCTACATAAGTCTCTCATAACTCTTTATAAATAAACTCATGGATAAAGAAATACCTCATACATTATATAAAATATCCATAATGTATTTAACATGAAATATGACTAATTAATGTAGTGTTTTACAAGCACAAAATCAATTGGCTTGTAGGGCTTACACTAACAATCGCCCACAAGCACTAAAGCCAATCGCCCATGTATCTAATACCAAAGCCCTCCAAGTGGCGATCATGTTTTTGTTAGGACAAAACTTTAGTGAGAGGGTCAGCTAAAGAAGCACCGCAGCGAGAATTTCGGGACTACTAGAGAGTTTCTCGCTGCAACGAGAATCCATTTTTGCTACAGCGAAATTCCTCGCTGCAGAGAGAATTCTTTTTCGCTGTAGTGAGAAACAGGGCTGGTTTGTGTCCCCACCACCTGAGAGTTTCTCGCTGAAGCGAGAATGCGAGATTCAGGGTAGATGACAATAAAGGGATTTTCACATGCCACAAAATCCATTCCTACCATGTTGCACATCAAAGTGAACACATTAACAATAATCAAGTTTCTCATTATTCATTTCAATCACATATTATAATCATAAAGTTTCTATCACATATACATATATAAACATATATAACACGTACACCACCCCATCTCACCCAACTCATGTGCATCCCCACATCATGCTCATAGCTAGAGTCATCGCGTGCATCCCCCCACATCATGCACAGTTAATGCCATCGTGTACATCCCCCCACATTGTGCACACGGGCAATATCACCATCCATCTCCTTCATCACCGGCAAGTGCACTCCCACCTTGCACATGCACAGTTGCATTTGTCACGTAATGGTACCATTTATGACATAGTATATATATATATATATATATATATATATATCAATATTATACAGAAACATATGGATTCATCACACTATCCATTTTCACAATATCAAAACATTTTATCAAGGGCTTGTTCCCATGCATAATTTAATGAAAACCAAGTAAAATCATTTAAATGCTTCATCCTAACACATATGTAATTCCCAAAAATACTTTGATGCAAGTTCACTCACCGATATTTGTTGAATCTTTAATTTACTTTAACTTCAATTATTGCTTCAAGCAGACATGTGAGGCCTTTTTGGAACCTATCACACACAATATAACCGTAAAAAATATAACAGCCCACAATTCCAATTATTAGCCATCTCTAACCACCTAAAATCAACCCTAGCTCTTTCACCTTAGTGGACTTATAGTTGAACCCCTTTTCAAGAGTTTTCAAGCTACTATGGCAAGTCTATCTTTCTCTCTCTTAAACTTTCAACTAGTGAGAGAAAGTGCTGAACAAAGACTTTTGAGGGTTTTAAGGTGGGAGAGTGAAAGAGCATAAAAGATTTTATGAAAAGGTGCTCAAAAGCATGAAAATTGAAGCTAGAGAGAGAAAGTTATGGAAGCTTTAAGGGAGGCTTTCATGGAAGGTTAGAAAATGTGAGAAAGGAAGAAGAAGAAGAAGAAGAAGTTTCTTGAAATTTGAAAAACTTGCTAGAATCTTAGATATTTATGCCTTATGTTTATCCATTTTTCTCACGTAATTATCAAAATGCCCTTAACAAGGTCATTTTGTCTTTCTATTGCCTTTATACATTCTTTTTACTTCTATGACACTAAGACAAGGTCCATAAGAGTATAGAAATACTCAAGGTTCATGAAAACTTAAAAATTTTGACTCGAGATTCAAAATGATCGTTTTGCCTCTACCGTGAAAATTATCGATATTTCTATCTCCTTCATTCATTTTGCCACCATCCATTTATTCCTTAGGTCCACTTAAACCTTAATAACATTTGAAAGCTACTTCCAGAAGCTTACCATGAGAAATGATGAAATTGTCCCTGGTTCGTACTATCACGTCTATTGCTAGTTACGGGTCTATAGAGGTCGAGGTCTCACAAAATGCAAGATAAAAGAAAGATTTAAGGATGAATGAAAAACTAAAAACATAGCAGACAATCACACAAGAATTTAATTGGTTCGGTCCAAGACCTATATCCACTACCTTGATTGTTCAACCAAGGATTTTCCAAACTAATCACTATGAATGGTGAAATTCACAAGCTTTCACCAAGCTTTACAATGGCTTTTACCAGACTCAGCCAAAACCTTTCACAATGGTTTTTACCGGAATCAACCAAAACCCAACAACTAACTTTTCTAGGCTAAGTTAGAACCTATACACTCAATCAAGCAATCCAAGCTTGAACAAATTCCCTTAGAGTATGTCACACACTCTAAGTACACAAGATGAAGAAAAGATGAAGTATAATTGATCACCTAGCTGATCTGAGATGTACAAAGCTAAGCTCAAACACTTTTTCAAACGATAAGAGTGAAATACAAGTAAAAAGAGAAGGTTTTTGATCTTTTAAGCTCAAAATCACTTTGGATGGCTTCTCTATCTTGTTTTTGACTATTGGAGAGGCTTTAAAAACTTGCAAAATCAATTTTGGCCATTGGAGACAGAAACTAGTCGTTTCTAAAGATTATGTTGTCTTTTAGTACTCAATTCAAATTTTCTAACAGAATGATCTTAGTTGACTAACTATGCTCTTAGTCAACTAAGTTGTCTCTATCTTCTAATCTCAATTTTTTGCAGTGAGCACTTAGTTGACTAACTTTCTTCTTAGTCGATTAAGTTGTTTTTGTTTTGAAGTCTAGATTTCTAGTAGTATGCTCTTAGTCGACTAACTTACTTCTTGGTCAATTAAGTTGGTTCTGTCTTGAAGTCCAATTTTTTTACAGTAGACTCTTAGTCGACTAACCCATTTCTTGGTCGACTAAGTCTATTCTGTTTCTCAATCCTCTTGTGTAGTACCTCGTACTTTGAAGTGGTGGCTAATAATGCTTATCGACTGTTAATTGAGGTTAATTATCAAGTAAAAAGGCGTAATTCAAAAGTGAACCTGTGAAACCTCGACCTCTATAGACACATAACTAGAAGTAGACGCGATAAAATGAACTAGGGGTAATTTTGTCATTTTCTTCAATGAGCCCCTAGAAGTATGCTTTCAAACATTATTAAGGCTTAAGTAGGCCTAAGGAACAAATGAATGATGAAAATAAGGATAAAATGATGAAGGAAATAGAAATAATGATGATTTCCACGATAGGGGCAAAATGGTTATTTTGCTTCTCGGGTCTAAATTTTTATGTTTTCGTGAACTCGAGTATTTGTAAACTATTATGGACCTTGTCCTAGTGTCGAAAGAGTAAAAAGTTGCACAAAGGATGGGAAGAAGACAAAGTCACCATGTTAAGGGCATTTTGGTAATTTATGTGAGAAATGGATAAACTTTAGATATAAATATTTAAAGCTCCAGCAATTTTCAACAGCTTCTAGCCATTTCTTCTTCCCTTCCCATCTCGCGTTTCTTCATCTCCATGGGAGCCTCCCTTAAAGCTTCCATAACTTTCTCTCTCTAGCTTCAATTTTTATGTTTTTGAGCACTTTTTCATAGAACCTTTTGTGCTCTTTCACTCTCTCACCTTAAAACCCTCAAAAGTCTTTTCTCAACACTTTCTCTCACTAATTTGACATTTTAGAGAGAGAAAGAGAGATACTTTCCATGATAGCTTGAGTATTCTTGAGAAAGAATTCAACTACAAAAACCATCAAGGTGAGTATAAGCTAAGGTTAAATGTCTTTAGTTGTTGATAATGGCTAACAATGGGGTTTGTGAGTGTTTTATCGTTAAGGTTGTTTATTCACTCTTAAGGTGACTAGAGTGGTGTAAATAACTAGCCACTAAATGGCAATTGGAAGTTAGTTAGGAATAACTAGTAGAACTTGATTTAGGAAAGAGCTTTTGGAATTATATTCATGCCAATTTGGGTTGGTGGTGATGTTGTGTGTGTATAGGTTCCAACAAGGCCTCACATGTCCATTTAAAGCATTAGTTGAGGTTAGAGCCAAGCAAAAGAATCAACAAGACTGGTGAGTGAACTTACATTTCAAAATTGTTTTGGGAAAGTGAATGTATTTGCACAAAACATTTG
The DNA here is from genome assembly GCF_053813885.1 of Theobroma cacao. Taxonomy (NCBI): domain Eukaryota; kingdom Viridiplantae; phylum Streptophyta; class Magnoliopsida; order Malvales; family Malvaceae; genus Theobroma; species Theobroma cacao. The sequence goes on from NC_142641.1 coordinate 27,680,213, forward strand.
AATGATTTTATCCAATTTTTCCTTAAAAATCTACCTAGGAAACAAACCTTTGGTGAATGTTTCTATCTTGTGAAAGTGTGCCATATAATGGTTCATGTGTTATCACAATATGTTGATATGTATAATATGCATTGAATGTTTTTTTTATGTAATAATGATGACCCAGTTATGTGCGTGTGGGAGTGCACATGAGATGATGATGACCCAGCTATGTGTGTGTGAGAGTGCACATGAGTTGATAATGACCCAACTATATGCGGTGTGGAGTGCACATGAGCTGATGATGACCCATCTATATGCAAGTGGGGAATGCACATGAGCTGATGATGGTGGGATGATATGCATGATGATGTATGTATATACAAATATATATATATATATATATATATATATATATATGTTATAGAAAGTTTATGAAAATAATTGTGATTGTGTTGTGTGTTGGCATTGTTAATTGCTCCCAAATTGGTTTTCATTTCAACAAGAAAATGGCTTTTGATGTAACAAGACCCATTTCAATTAAAATGCTCTATTTCTCGCTACAGTGAGATTCATTTTCACTGCAGTGAGAAACTCTCAGGTTTTGGGGGTCACATTAACCTGATTCTCGCTGCAGCGAGAAACTCTCGAATTCTAGTGCTGTTCTTTCACTTAGATGAAGATTTGGACCACTTTTCGTTCAGAAATGGGCAAAGTGGTAAACATAAAAGTTGTAGCCCATCATCTTATCTTTCTAATGGTCTAAAAATCATGTTAAGTAAACTTCTGTAGCGAGAGATATAATTGAAACACCAAAACATATGCAAACTAAGACTATTTCTCGCTGCAGCGAGAAACTTGCTATCATGCTTACTACCTTGCTTGATATTGACATATTTTTCACCCATTTAACTTCATGGATTGATCATGGGTTTTTGAAACACTATGAGGTTATTAATCAAAGTTTGAAATGAGGGGTTTTTAGTAAGAAATTAAATCAATTGCGTTGTTTTTGAAACAAGTGCATCATAATTTCCAAATTATTCCTATCAATTGTTTGTTCCCTTCTTATGTTCACTCACTAAGTTTTATACTCACATTTTTAAACTTCATGTTTTCAGATTTCGAGGCAATTGAGACCTAGATTGGGTGTCCACATATGCTGGTCTTCTTGGTAGGTAATATGGCATCTCAGTTGCGGTACCTTCACTTAAAGTCACTCCGCTGACGGTTGAGAGTCTTTGTCGGTGTACACGTATAAGTAATGTAATCCACTAGGATTCATGTTATATGTCAAATATGTGGTTTTAGAAATGATGGTTGGGATTAATGATCGAGATTGTATAAATAGGCTTGCTTAGGCTTAGTGGGTTATGCCCATTGGGCCCATGCGTCGGTCATAGTCTGGAATTTGGGCTGTGACAAAGTTGATGTCAAAGCTCTAAGTTTAGTCGAGTCCTAGGGATTCTCATGTCAGTCAGTGGAGTTGTCAAAGTTAATGTAGAGTCTTGTTTATGGTTTGTGACTGCAGCACAATTCATAGACATGAGGCTATATGAACTCCTATGTGAGACCTCAACCTCTATAGGCTTGTAACTAAGTATAGATGCAATAATATGAGCTAGGGGTAGTTTCGTCATTTTCTCTAATAAGCTTATAGAAGAAAGTTTTACGATATTTTAAGGCTTAAATGGGTATAAGACTGCATAAATGATGTGTGCTGATGAAAACACGAAGAAAACTAGAAGTTTCAACAATTTTCATAACAGGGGCAAAATGGTCATTTTTCACCTCGGGTTAAAATTTTATGTTTTTATGAACTCGAACATGTCTAGACCATTATGGATCTTGTCCTAGTGTTAAAAGAGCAAAAGATTGCATAAAAGATTGGAGGAGAATAAGTTAATTGGTGGAGGGGCATTTTTGTAATTCTAAGGGAATGGATAAATTTGGCCTATAAATATCTTGAATTTCCAACAGCTTCTTGAAATTTCCAGCAGCTGTCTTCTTCTTCCCTTATCCTCTCAGGTTTCTTCAATTCTTCCATGGGAGTTTTCTTCAAGCTTCCATAACTTTCTCTCTCTAGCTCCAATTTTCATGCTTTTGGTGTACTCTTCCATAAACCCTTATGCTCTTTCATCCTCTCACTTTAAAACCCTTCAAAAATCTGGTTTTCATACTTTCTCTCACTAATTGGGCATTCTAGAGAGAGAAAGAGAGAATTACACCATTTATTTGGAAGAAATTGGGAGAGAATTTGACTACAAAGGAGCCTAGGGTAAGTGATCAATTAAGCTTGGTTTTTAGCTGCAGAAAATGGCTAGTAATTGGGATTTATGAGCTGTTTATTGTTGATTATGTTCATTACTTTTAGTGATTAAGATAGTGAACATAGATGGCCATTTAATGTGGCAATTAAAAGCTAGTTTAGAGATAGCTTTTAGGGGTCATAGTGTATAAATTGACCTATTGCTTATGCTAATGTGATCCTAGGTTCTAGGGAAGCCCCATCATCTCATTTGGATAATTAGAGGAATTGGAGTCATCTAAAGGCTCTACAATCAATTGGTGAGTGGACTGCCTTCAAAACTTATTTTAGGAATATAATGTATTTGACAAACGTTTGAATGATTTTATACGATTTTTTATGAAAATGAATGCCTTGGGAACAAGCTCTTAAGAAATGATTTATGTTATGATATGTGGTTATTATGGATTTCTATGTGGTTGTATTATGTTGATATACATATATGTTTCAATACAATGTTGTGTAATTATATTGACTTGGCTATGTACGAGTAGGGAGTGCGCATAAGTCGAGGATGTCCCGGTTATATACGAGTAGGAAGTGCGCATAACCCGGTGATGACCCAGCCATGTGCGAGTAGGGAGTGCGCATGAGCTAGTGATAATGATGATGGGATGGTGTGATGATGATGATGTGTATATGAGTATATATATATATACATATGTAAATATGTGTGTTATAGGAAATTGATGGATAATGGTTTATGGTTGTAATGCATGTGAAACTTGACATGTTAAACCTTGAGAAATTGTTATCTGTTTCATATTGGTTTTGAACATTTCAAGCAGGGTGGTTTTCTTTAGGAGAAAGGGAAATTTTCATTTGATGCCCTATATTTCGCTACAGCGATAATCATTCTCTCTGCAGCGAGAAACTTTTGGGTTTTGAAAGGGTAGACTGGTCGAAAACTCACTGCAGCGAGGATGCATTTTCGCTGCAGTGAGAATGACATTGTAGCTTCTCGCTGCAGCGAAATACATTCTCGCTGCAGAGAGAAACTTTCTGTTTCTGGGTTGCAATTTCGCTGCAACGAGATTGAATTTCGCTGCAGCGAGAAACCTTCTGTTTTTGGGTTATAATTTTGCCACAACGAGAAAGAATCTCCCTGTAGTGAAAAACTTTCTGTTTTGGTCTCCTATCTTGTTCAATTGTTGTCCTATCTTTCACTTCTTTGCTACCATATCAGAGCATGGACTTCCAACATTAAGGATTAAATGAGTTAAGTTTAAAATGAGGAGGTTTAGTGAGAAATCCTCAGCCAGTTGAGAAACCCTCGTTCGGTTAATAACTAAATCCCAACGTCGCTGCAACGAAAATTCATTCTCGTTGCAGCGTAGCTGCAGTGAGAATGCCATTCCGCTGCAGCGAAGATTCGTTGTCGTATTTGACTTACTTGTGTAATATTGAAGCCTTTATTCTTCAAATGGTTCGTTATGTATGGGTTAATGATTTTCAAATGATTAATCATTTAAAGGCTTGATGAGGGGTTTTTAATAAGAATAGAAACAAATTGCATTGTTTTGAAAAAGAATGCATCATGATTTCATTAAAGATTCCTTATGGTATGCTTGTTCCCTTCCTTGTTCACTCACTAGGTTTATACTCACCATTTTCAAATTCATGTTTTTAGATCACGAGGCAGCCGGTAACTAGGACGAGGTGTCGTTGTAGACTTGTGTCCATCTTTTGGTAGGTGTCTCGGCATTCAATAGCTGTACATTCATCCGAGTCCCTCTGCTGGAAGTCGAGTGTCATTTTGTTTTGTATAGACAAACTTAATGTAAATTATTAGAATACATGTTGTAGACATTGTATGTAAATTTTTAAGAAGTAATGCCAGTACGAGTTAGCAATGTATATCACTATTTTGATTCAAAAGTATGAAATATGACTTAGCAATATTTGATGGAATGATGAGTAGGATAAATCGATAGGCTTGTTTGGGCTTAATAGACTATGTTTATTAGGCCCTTGCGCCGGTCATGGCCCGAAAATTTGGGTCGTGACATCCTATTCCTAGTAACCTACCCTTTTGTAAACATTATGTAAAGGTCACAAGTGATGTCGTTGTTTGGGTTTGAGATGCCACTTGAGACACGAGCTGTTGTTGGAAAGATTTTAAGCCAATGCTCCTAATAAAGGGTTAATGTAATAACAAATTCCTCTGATTAAAGATAGAGGAAGGTGGAGCTGGACTGTTAGGTCTGTAATAATTTATTCATTTGGTGGAATTATGATTTGAACCCATGGTTATCAAAAAATTAAAAATTTAGAGACTATGGATTGCATTTGAGGTCAATATAGGGAGGACGTATGATAATGGTAATAAGAGCTGTATTTTGACTGGAATGAATAGTGATTATTGTGACTCACTTGAGGTTTATAAATTTAAGTATCAAAGAAAGTGTAAACCAACGTTTATGTGCACGGAGGTAAGTGCACTATGTTAAATGAGCTTGTCATGCCTCTATAGAAATGGTGTGGGCTTTTGAAATATTTTGCAAGCGTATAAGTGTCGACTATGTGCATAGCAGCTTAGATGGAGCTGGTTTCGATTTCCATTAAGTAATTGCAAGATCCCAAGGTTCGATTTGAACTATTATGGTTTATAGTTATAAGTATACGAATTAGCTTGAGGGTGAAATTCAGTGACTATTATAACTGATCTGTGGTCATCAAGTGAGAGGTTGGTAAACAAACTTGCTTTAAGGATGAGCTTGAATTTTGCTATGCTTAGCATGGAGCCAAAGGATCAAAGGACTAGGTGTGGATTTAGCAGTTTGAAGTTAAATGACTTAGAAATGATGAATTTAGTTTAAGTACCATATGGAGTTCTATATTGAGATTGATATATGAATTACTTTAAAGGTCAATTTAAAACTCTGTTTGGTTCAATATGCAACCTATGATGTAAATGATTAGTCTTGAATGTGACTTCTCCAAAGGTAAGGGACTTAAAACTGTTGGCTCCATTAGTTTTTGATGATAATAAAACATTTCCATTCATTTATGCCTAATGCCTTTACTTGAGTGTGCAGGAAAATTAATGAATGAAATTAATAAATCAATCTTTCAAAGTGTATTTAAAAAGAAAGAGGGAGATAAAAATAATAAGACATGACTGCTTAACAAGGAGGAAATTCATTAGTTGAATAAGGAAGAATGTTAGTTGGACAAGATTCAAATTGGAGAAATGGCGGGCTGAAGAATATTGAGAAACAGAACCAACTTAGTCGACCAAGAAATGAGCTAGTCGACTAAGTGCTTACTGCCAGAACTGCTAGAGACAGGGAGCAGAAAATAGAGACAACTTAGTCAACTAGGATATTGGTTATTAACTAAAAGCATTCTATCTGCAAGTTTGAAAACTACACTAAAAGACAGAGTAACGGCTAGAACCGACTCTCAATTATCTCCAACGGCTAGAAAACTATCAAACTGCCATCAGAGATGTTTTTCCAAGAGTAAAAGGGTCTTCCAACAGTTAGAAAGGAGTTCTTGGAAGTTTTGGAAGAGATTTGTGCAATTAAGAGCAAAAAAAAAAACAAAAAATTTTCTCTTCACCTCACTACACTTAAACGCCCATCCTTTGTACTTGTATTCTGCACTTAACCTTGTATCGTTGAGATCAACTTGTGATCATAGCTACTTTCTTTTACTTCTCTTCTTGTATTCTTAGAGTGAGGGAGTCACTCTTAGTGGTTGTTTCAAGCAAGGTTTGCTTGAAGGTGTTAAGGTTCTAACTTAGCCTTGAAAAATTAGGTGTTGGGTTTTAGTTTAGCCCATGAAAAACTAGTGTAAAAGGTTTTGATTGAGCATTGTAAAAGCCATTGTAAAGCTTGGTGAAAGCTTGTGAATTTTACCGGTTCTTAATAGATTTTGTAGTACCCCGTACGTTGATATGGTGGCTAATAAAGCTTACGTGTGAAACCTCGACCTTCATAGACGCATAAGTCAAGGTGGAACTTATGTTTAAAGGTTTAATTTGAGCTAATGATGCTAGTTTTGTGTTACTTATAATTATCTTATGTTGTTATAAGAGTAGGATTCAAAAATAATTTCAATGGGTGAAGAAAGGTGCATAATGGGCTGTTGCTCTATTTACATATGTTTCGGTTTTTCAAGCATATCTCCCACTAGAGGAGTCCAAATGACATGATTTTTGGACAATTAAAAAGCGAAGAAATAGGGCTACAAATTTAATGTTTACCACTTTGTCCAGTTTTAATGGGAAGGTGGTCAAAAACCTTTTTCAAAGTGAAAGTACTTCACTAGAATAACAGAGTTGGACAGAATATTTGAGCGCCGCGGCATTAGAAATTGAGAGTCGCAGCCCTCATCGTAAATTCCATGAATACCAAGTTTAGGGGATTTTTGAAACTAGGACTTTTAAGGGCTACTTAATGTACCTCTTTCAAAGGATTTCGGACCTTTTTCAGTGTCAAAAGAGTAAAAAGATTGCACAAGAAAAGGAGGAAGACAAGTAGCCTAGACAAGGGCATTATTGTAATTGCATGAAGATTTAGATAAGCTTTAGCTATAAACATCTCATTCTTCTAGCAGCTTCCACATTTCTCCAGCAACTTCCTCTTCTTCCTCCTCCCATCTCACGTTTCTCTCCTCTTCCATGAAAGCTTCTCTCAAGCTTCCATCAATCTCTCAAACTAACCTTAATTTTCATGCCTTACACACCCTGTTGTTGGGTTTTTCATACTCTTTTACTCCCTCACCTTAAACAAACCCTTAAAAGTCTTTCTTCAATACTTTCTCTCACCAGCTAAACTTTGTAGAGAGAGAAAGAGAGGTTTCATGATAGCTTGAGGACTCTTGGGAAAAAATTTCATTACAATCCACCAAGGTAAGTGATGAACTAAGATTAGTTTAAGTTGTTGATAAAGGCTAATAATTAGAGTTATGAATTGTGTATTGCTGAAGTTGTTTATCTATTTCTAGTGTTACTAAAGTAGAGAACTGAATAGCCAATCAAATGGTAATGGAAGATAGATAGGAAGGGCTAGTGAAGCTTAATTTGGGAAAACCAGGTTTTGGAGTGATATTAATGTAAATTGGATTGGCTGTGATGTTTTGTGCGTGATAGGATTCAACAGGGCCCCTCAGCCCCATTTGGACCATTAGGGAAGTTAGAGTCGATTAAAGGTTCCAAAAATACCGGTGAGTGAACTTGCATTTCAAAATATTTTGGAGAAATGTTTATATGTTTCAAAGAATCATTTGGGAATCTTATCGGTTTTTGCTATAAGATTGCCTGGCAACAAGTCTTTGATAAAATGTTTGATGTTGTGAAATGTGAAATGTGTAAAAGGATGAATCCACATGTTTTGTATGATATTGATATATATATATATACTATGTTATAAATGGTACCATTGTGTGACAAATGTAATCGTGCATGAGCTGGGTGAAATGTGGTGTCTGGCTATGTGCACGATGTGGTAGGATGCACATGAGCTGGGTGAGATGTTGTGTTTGACTATGTGCATGATGTTGTGGGACGTACATGTGCTGGGTGTGATGCGTTGTCCTGCTATGTGCACAATGTGGTGGGATGCACATGAGTTGGGTGAGATATGGTGTCCGGCTATGTGAACAATGTGGTGGGATGCACATGAGCTGGTGAGGTAAAATGTTTTCTGGAAATTTCTTCTCTTTTCGATTTCAAGCTAAATATGGTTCCTTCATTGTGAAATGATTTAGTGACCAGGGATTTTAATAAGAACGTTAACTAAGTTGCATTGTTTTCAAATATGTGCATCATGATTTCTAAACCTTCCTTAACGTTGTTTGTTCCCTTTCTATGTTCACTCACTGAGTTTGTACTCATGTTTTTAAAATTCATGCTTTAGGTTTCCTGAGTTAAAGGTGATTGGATCCAAGGACAAGGTGTTCTTCCCTATACATTGCTCGATATGTTTAACTTGACACTAAGTGTTATCAATCGTGCCCAGAGTCACTCCGCTGACGGTCAAGGTCTAATTATGTGTATATGAATATTTAATGTGAAACATTAAGAATCATTTGTTAATCTATTTATGAATATATTTGTGGATGATGCCATTATGAATGTATGATTGGGTTTTATGAATCATTTTCAAAGAAACGGTATTTGAACATTTCAAGCTTTGGATTATAAAGGTATAAGGATTAATGTATAAGATCAATTAAGTAGGCTTGCTTGGGCTTAGTGGGCTGACCCTATTGGGCCCTTGCGCCAGTCATGGCTTGAAAATTAGGTTGTGACAAAGTTGGTATCAGAGCTCTAGGTTTAGTTGAATCATAGGGATTCTCGTGTCAGTCAGCAGAGTTGTCGGAGTTAATGTAGAGTCTTGTTTATGGTTTGTGACTGCAGCACAATTCATAGATAGGAGGCTATATGAACTCCTATTCCTAATAACCTACCCTTTTACTAAAGTTACATAAAGGCTATAAGTAGTGTCGTTGTCTGGGTTTGAGATGCCACCCAAGACACCAGCTGTCACGACTCGGTACTCCTTTCGAGCCTATGATAATCGCCGCGATGTCTCGGTAGACATTCATTACCCGAAATGTCAACCGAAACCTTGTAAGGCGCTTGCATCAATTTTACGTGTCCCTTATGAGCAACAGTTACTAAATATCATGTTTTAAAGGAATATAAACTATTTTTAAATCAAAAACGAACAAAAGTAATTTCTGCCACACAGAGGTATTTTGATCATTTTTACTCGAAAATTTTGAAACCTAGTGAAAATACAGCATACGATCGAAAAATATACATTTCTTATCTAAAAATAATTTTAGTAATCTAAATCATCCATTTAAAATGAAATTTTGGCTAATCAAACTAAATAAAAATATTAAATAAAATATTATATTTTCTTATAAAACAATATTTATAGAATCCTGCATAAACAATTTGTGTAACGTAAGAGCAAAATAAATTCATATATATAATAGCACACTAAACCAGGTATACGAAAATATTTTACAATGACATGTGGGGCCCCAAAATAACAAAATAAACAAGACTATAGACCTGCGATTTCTGAGGGTGCAAATCCAAAAGCAAACCCTCGACATAATCAGCAGTCTACAAACTACCCTGAGCCTGAAATGGGTGAAAAGAAGGGGTGAGTTTTTATAAACCCAGTGAGTAAGCAAAATTCATCTATAACATCTAAAGCCGAGTAAATGGAGACAGTTAAATCATCCCAACATAATATAGTTCATAACATTCAAAACTCATTTTAATTCCTATAAAACAATTACATTTCATCAAAATAATCAACAAGGCTTATGATTCTCTTAAAAACTTGGCTTGTGCCAAAACTCATACTTGGTGACACCTTGGCCCAAGCATCTAACCGAGTCTGCCAAGGATGTGAAAATGACATAGACCCATGAAACATGTTTTTACCTTTAAACTATAGCCATTCCTTGGTGTTGGCTGAGTTTCATCCTCACGTGGTGGTTCGGTGCAAAGTGAACTCTAAACTTACCTTAGGAGATACCCTCTGCGCCTCTCATACTAAGGTAAAATATAACGAGGTTTACAGTGCCCCTCTAATAGGCTGGTCTACGAAAACCCGCCCATTGCAGTAAGCTAAATACATAACCCATCAAATCAATAAAATTTCGGTAGCATAACATGGCTAATATAATACTATCGAACCTGTCAATGTAAGACAAAACAATTTATATAATTCACAAAACCACAATTTCAGCCATTCATGCTACCACAATTTCATAAGCCATCAATTCAAATCATGTATATATATATAATACGAACGTATAGCCTCCACTTACTCTATTTCGAAAATCAATATTTAGTTTCACAATAATTTATAAATCTCATTCATTTAAGCAACATTTAAAATGTAAAACATAATTATTTGCAAATTAAGTGCCTTATTCTTTAAAATCTTAAAACAAGTATAAACCACTTTACATAATTAAGATGAACATTTGATTACTCACAATAACAGGAGTTTGGAGTACTCCTATTCTTGGTCCTCGGGCACAATATCTTGACCCTTACTAGAAGGCTTACCACCTATACATAATACACAACACGTAATTCAATATATTTGTGCCAAACTGTTATAAAACTATTTCAGGCTCTATATGAATTCATGACATTGAATGAGAATTGTCCGAATAATCACTTAAAGACGGTGTTCTACATGGGTTCATGTGAGACCCTGTCAAGCTCGATTAAAAGATGGCATTGTACCGAGTGGTACAACTAAGTTAAATCGAGCCTTGAACTAGTTCAAATAGAAATTCTAAGAGGAATTTGAAAATTTTAAAACCAACAGAATGGCTTAGAATAGTGATTTGGAGTTCAAGGTACAGTTTGGAGTCCATCAGAAAATTGACCAATTAGGGACAAAACGATCATTTTACCATTTGATGATAAAATTGAGATTTTTAGCCAAGATTTGATCACATTTGACCAAGAATAATTATATGAAATATAATTATGATTATTGGAGTATAAAATGATGTTTAGTAGTGAAAAATTGTGATTCTCGGTATTTATGGAGCAAAAGGGCAAAATGGTAATTTTGCCACTAAAGGACTAAACGAAATTTTTTTTTAAACAATTTTTGCCCCATTTGGTTAATAATGATCAATATTAGTGTTATTTTAGGTTGAAAAGTAGAAATAATGAGATTCCGATACATTTTGGAGTAAAAGGGTAAAATAGTAATTTTTTCGCCCCAGGGGCAAATCGGTAAATTTTTCACCCCAGCACTTGTCAAGACCAAGGGATTTTAATTGTGGTAGGATTGGATAAATACCAGAATATTTGTGGTGGAAAATTAAGAAGAAAAAGTCAAAAAGTTAAAAATTGGGCCAATAAGCATGTGACACATGGCATGCTTGATTATTTTATTATTTTCTATAGAAATCAGCCCATTAAATCCCCAATTCCCTCACCATATTGGGCCTAGGCATCCAGCAACAGGACAAAAGGAAGAAAAAAAGGAAAAACAAGAAAACCTAGGTGGAAATTCAAAGAAAAAGTGAAGAAATCAAGGAAACAAGCTAGGTAAGTTAAAATTTCTTTAATTCTCCTTGATACCTAGCTTACCCATGCTTTTGTTCTTGATTTCCATGGTTGAATATTGAGTTATCATGATGAATTCAATTCTGAAAAATGGGTATGGAAGAGGAATTGTTGTTGGAATAATTTGATTTTAGACTATGTTAGTGTTTAGGGATAGTTAAGCATGGTTATGAACAAAAACACAAAAGAAATATTCAATTTCTCTAGGGTTCCTTGTTGGCCGAACCATGAGGGCTGAATATCAATGGGGGATTGTTTTTATTTCAAGGAAAATGGCATGGAAAATGATGAATTAAGATGAAACGGTTATGTAGAAAAAAATTCGATGCTAGTGCACCAAATGAACAAATTTTTCTATAAGGAACTGTGAGGGTTCTAATGCTGAATTTGGCTTTATTTAAATGTATGTGGTAAATTAAGGTATTAGAGGAGAAATGAATTAATTTAGAGGTGATTTGGATACAATCGCCGATTAATCGGGTGATCGGTCGAATTTAATCGTTATCGTGATTAAGCGATAATCAGACATATTTTTGCATTTACATATCAAGCATTAGTAATTTAAATTAATTTATATCAATTTAGGGACAATATAGTAAATTCCTTGACTTTGTTATTTGTCAAGGTAGTGAGACGTCCGAAAAAGGCAAAGGAATTGCGCTTGAGGGCTATTAGTCTAAGTGCACCCGGAATCTGGATTTTCGATACCGGTGAGTGGACTTGCATTTCAAACTTGTTTTGGGAAATATGAAAGATTCTATCCAACTTGTCTTAGAAAATGTACCTTGGGAACAAGCTTTTAGTAAAATGATTTTATATTGTGAAAATGTGCTATACAATGGTTTATGTGTTATCACAATATGATAATATGCATTGGATGCTTCTTTACCTGTTGATTTGAACCCGGTTATGTGCGAGTAGGAGTGCACATAAGCCGTTGCTGACCCCGCTATGTGCGAGTAGGAGTGCACATAAGCCGTTGCTGACCCGACTATGTGCGAGTAGGAGTGCATATAAGCTGTTGCTGACCCGGTTATGTGTGAGTGGGAGTGCACATAAGCCGTTGTTGCCCCCATAGCTTATAGGGCTGGATGCTTCGTGATCTTCCACCCTATGAGTGCTTTGATAGGTATGATCTGTGGCGAAGTATGACTCTCCACCCAAGAGCTTGGAGGAGGAGGGAAGGGACTACTCCGTTGCTTCGTGATCCGGAGTGAAGTGCACCTTTTGCAGAGTGAAGGGGGGGATGCTTCGTGATCTCCCACCCCCTAGTGACAATAGCATAAGCCGTTGCATATGAGATGATGATAATGGGATGATGTGCATGATGATGATGATGGGATGGTGTGCATGTTGATGATGGGTATATGGTTGTAAATGCAAATATGTAAGTATTTGTTTTGTGAAAATTTGGAAGTTTACATGTGTTACATGTTGCTATTGTTATTTTAGTAGGATGACTTGTTTTAAGGGAAAAAGGAGACTTTTTTTTTTCCTTGATGTTCTGGTTCTCGTTGCAGTGAGAATGAAGTTCGCTACAGCGAGAAACTTTCTGTCCATTTTGCTAACTTGTGGGTTTTTGCCATATTTCCCATTTCTTTGGTACCATAGTTGAGCATGGATTTTTGTAAAGTGATTTACTCATGTGGGATTTACATGAGGGGTTTAAAGAGCTAAAACAATTGCATGGTCTTGAGAAAACGAATGCATCATGATTTCAATAAACATTCCTTATGGTATGCTTGTTCCCTTCCTTGTTCACTCACTGAGTATTGTACTCACGTTTTATAAAAATTCATGTTTTCAGATCAGGTGACTGTTGGACCCTAGATCGAGGAGTCCCCATAGTGCATATCCTGGGTATGTGTCTGGCATTCAATAGTAATCCCTTTTATTGTAAATGTCTCCGCTGGAAGTCATGGGTCCTTTTGTATTGTGAAAACAATCTAACAATATGAATATGTGTATGCAATGTAAATTGCTAAATACATGACTGGTATAGTGCATGTATATTATTATCGATAATGTCATTGTGTTTTGGCTATGTTCACACCCGAGAAAAGGTGTGTGTGTATGCATGATATGATAAATTTGTTAAGCAAAGGTAAATGGATAGGCTTGCTTGGGCTTAGTGAGCTATGCTCATTGAGCTCATGCGCCGGTCATTGCCCGGGTAATTGGGTCGTGACAGTTCAATTATGATCGGAATGAATTGGCATTCGACCTAACTCGCACTATGCTTTTTTTAATTAGCCAAAACATCTAATTCAACTCCAAATATCTCCATTACACTTCCAATATTCCAAATACACAAAAATACCTCAATGAGCTTAATTGTGACTTAATTCACCGTAATCGAAATTCATTCCGATTTCGATATCCTATACCATAAATCATCAATTACGAGCTAAATAACATGAAATAAAACAAAATCCATCATCAATATGTCACCTAATAAATTCAGCCAAAGAGGGTTATTGAAGAACATGTGATTTTCTTGCTTGTTTTTCCTTCCAAACATCACAAAATGACTAAAAACACTAGGATATTATGAAATCTAGCAAAATTCATCACCAAAACTTCTCTCTCTAAATTTGGCCAGCAAAGGTTCCCTCTTGAAAACTTGAATTTCAGCCATGGAGAATGAAAAAGAATGCATGGGAAAGGTAAATCACAAGCTAAAATTAAAAAATCTTACCTTTACTTGCTTGATTCCTTGAAATCCAACAATTTCTCTTGAATTTTTCCTTCCTAGGGTTTGTTCTTCTCTTTTTCTCTTTGTTCCCTTGCGTGGCCTACTGTAAGAGTGTGAATGTGAAGGTTTTAAGTGAGTTTATATAGGCAATTAAAATAATATTAAAGCTTGACACTTGTTACCTTTCAATTGGTCCATGTTTAAAAACTTAAAAATTAAGCATTCCATTCCCACCACATTTAATCTCTCACTTAAAAAAAAAAATGGGTGAAATTCATGGGTTTGACAAGTGTCATGGTGGTGTAAAATTTCAAAATTTCCAATTTCGTCCTCATGGACACTTAAAATGATCGTTTTGCCCCTATGTTCAGAAAAATGTCGAAATTAAAATTTTTCACTTCTCAAATTCAAATAATGCTCTAATTAATCAAATTTAGTCAAAATATCATCCAACATTCCAATTTTGCCCTTGGATGGAAAAATGACCATTTTGCCCTTACGTTATGAAAATTCCTAATTTGACTCTAAATTAATCCTCGAACTTCAAATCACCATATTAAGACATTCCAAGGTTCAATAACTCTCAAATACATCCTAAAATCTCTATTCAAACTAGTTCGAGATTTTAATCGACTTAATTGTACCACTAGGTACGATACCGACTTTTAACGATTTTCTAATACATTCACTTATGCAAACATTCTATCAAGCACATGAATGACATGACAAGTATATAATAAAGTAGGGCTTGACACGAGCTGATGTTGGAAAGATTTTAAACAAATGATCCTAATGAGAGGGTAATGTAAGGATATATCCCTCCGATTAAGGATGGAGGAAGTTGGAGTTGGACTAATAGGTCCATAATAAGTTAGTCATTTGGTGGAATTATAATTTGAACCCATGATTGTTAATGGGAATACAATTAGATGACTATGGATTGCATTTGAGGTCAATATAAAGGAGCACGTGTGATAATGGTAATCAAGGGCATGCTTGACCGAAACGAATAGTGATGGTTGTAATTTACTTGAAGTTTACAAATCTAAGCATTGAGGGAGGTGTAAACCAATAGTTATGTGCACGGGGGTGAGTGCACTATGTTAATTAAGCTTGACATACTCCTATAGAAAAAATAGTGTGGGCTTTTGAAATATTTTATAAGCATATAAGTGTCGAATATGTGTATAGCAGCTTAGATGGAGCTAGTTTTGATTTCAATTAAGTGATTGTGAGATCCCAAGTTTTGATTTGAATTATTATGGGTTATAATTATAAGTACATGAATTAGCCAAGGGTGAAAATCAATGATTATTATTATTGATGCGTGGTCATCAACTGAAAGGATAGTAAATGAATTTGCCCTAAGGAGGAGCTTGAACTTTGTTATGCTTAACTGAAAGGACTAGCTGTGGATTTGATGGCTTAAAGTTAAATGACTAAGAAATGTCGAATCTAGTCCAAATGCCATATGGAGTTCTATATTTGAGTTTGATATACGAATTGCTTTAGCGATCAATTTAAAAGTTTATTGGGTTTAGTACACAATCTATGATAAAAATGATCAGTTTTGAATGTGATCTTCCCAGAGGTCAAGGATTTGGGAAATATCAATTTTTGGATAAGTTCTAGGAGGAAGTTTTTGTATCCTATGTTTAAGAAACTTTGATCTTATGACCGTAAAGGCGAGATACAATAGTTAAGTAAATTATTCACTTTATGAATGCAATGGATTAAGAACTAAAGAGTAAAATCAAGATCTCAATGATAAGTGGTGTACAATTTGATATATACGTAACCAAGAGTTATTGGGAGACAATTACTTAATCAAATTGTAAAGGAATATGATTGCTAGTAGTGCAATATGCTTAAACGACAATTTTGGCATACCACAAACGGTGAAATAGATATATTGAAATTAATGTTCCGATTGCATATTTGTGATAGAAAATTTGTTTTGCAAATTGTGGTTTCCATGAGCATGAAATATATGAAGGTTATCAATATATAGGCATATACTTGAATGTGGTATGTTTTGTGATTCACATGCATAATGTGGAAGGAGATATTCTATGGAGGAATTTGGTCTCACTGGTGGTTACATGATTATAAGTTTGGCATGAGATTGAAAATGCTCTAGCATATATGTTGAATGCATTAAGATACGTTAAAGGCCCTATATACATCAACAAAGCCATTAAAATGAATGATGGGTGAAATAAGGATATTGTTATAATAAACATAAGAGCTTAAGGATAATTAATGCAAAAATACTAAGTTAGTTTAGTTCGGTTCGAAATAAGAGGAGGACACCTTGGAAGATCTTAAAATAATGCCCATTGGGGTCAATGAGCTAAAATGTTATCGGGCATACATTGAATTGTTAAAGTTATGAGTGGCTTTGAGATTAAGCCATTGATTGTTTAGATCCTCAACGAAATCTTATTAAAGGATGTGTTTGAGCATTTTGGGAAGTGTATCAAAAAGCATAAGAACAATATACTAGTTTGACTTACCATGAGAGGTCGAATTTGGATGGCCATAAGTGACTTGTGAACGATCAAGCAATATATAAGTATATACTCATAAAAGGGAGCTATGATTGGTAGATAAAGGTGGAACCTTAGAATTTCATTATCATAGTTATGAGATTATATTTTTGTATAATATGGCAGAGCGTAGAACTCCAACGGTGAGATAATGTTCACTGCTTTAGGCATTGAACTATAAGTTATGGACTTGCATCCACCTTGTGGACACCCTAATGAGATAAATTCGATAGATTTCTCACATTGAGAAAACATTAAATTTCAAAGAACTAATGGCTATAATAGTCAAGATGGGGCTCATGATTGATATGTCACATAAGTATAAAGATATGTTGCAAATATAAGGATTCCTGGAAATATTGGTCTGAGGCAATGATTATCTTACCATTATGCAGATCTTATGAAGTTATGGTCTCGATATACTGTAGACACAAGGCATAAATTGTGAAACATGCCTTCTTGCCCCCCACAAGGTTCGAATTTATTTTGAGAATTATCAAGGTAAAGTGCTTGATAAGGGTAGGCAAAGGTTGAATTGTGTTACGAACGTTTAAAGAACGAGGGTGATATGCTTTGATTAAATAATACTACCCTTGGTGAGGGAATAGAAATACGCTATGGGAATTGTAGAGATCCACTTAGAAAAAGTTGATGATTTGAGATTTTAAGTAATCCCATATGGGCAAAAACTTTGGTAATGAGCTATGACTTAGAGGCATGACAATAGAATATAAATTCTGGCTAAGAAAATCAACTATAAAACACGTGATGTTTGGGGATGGTGCCAATTAGTGGTTGACTCTCGTATGAGAATGGAATATTGAAATCAACTTTGTGTGTTCACCACAAATGATGAGCATGATCTAATCAACTATAAGAAGAAATGATTCTAAACTTGATTGTCGGTTATTTTGGTTTTTCAGATGGCTTATTGAGCTTGATATGCCTTAGGCTACTTGAAGTCAAAATTTTTTAAAATATATATGGATATATATATGTTCCATATGGGTGAAAATGAACTCAGATGGAGTTGGTTATAATTTGATTCGATGATGATATCCTATCCGCGGTTATAGCATTAGGTAATGACTAAGATAATCCATTGGTGATCTTAGCAGTGAATAAGTTGATTATAATTCTATTAGCCTTAAGGTAAGTGTTTATATTTTTAGTATGAGTTCATAAAGTTCTATTTTATTGTAATCAAACTTGATGTTCTTGATATAGCTTGAGAGGCTGGGCATCTAAACTAGCTTAATTGTGAGCTGGAAATTGTGAGGCTATTATGAAGTACACAAATAGAGAAGTATGACATGAATTTAAAATCCTAAGGGGCAATGGAAAACGATGTATTAGTTTTGATATAGCTCCAATATATAGTTATGATATATGAAGATTTGGGGAAAAGATTATAGCTTATGCGTGAAAGTGTGCATTTGAATTCGTGTAAGAAAAAGTGTGAAATCTGCCTTGGTTGGCATAAAGCCCATAATTTAGAATGAATGATTATGGATTTAATTTTCTAAGGTAAAAAGGACTAAAAGAAGTTAATTTTGGAAAAGTCTTAGTAAATGATTCCTTGATTTTAAACTACACTTAAGGAAAGATCAATGTCTAATTTCATCCTCAAAATGATAAACTAATGAGGCCATGAGATTTGACATTTGGAGTAAATTTGAAAAATTTCAAGTTAGATATGTTGTATGTGGTTGACGACGAACAAATTAGCTATGACATTGGAAATATAGAGATGATTAGTAATCAAGACAAGACTAGGAAAGGAACTTTAAAGGAAAAATTTTGAGCAACTCTAACCTTAAGTGGTTGGGTTATTGATTAAAGAGATTGGTTAAGATCATAAGGAGGTATGTGGGATGTCATGATTTATTGAAATGCTTGGTGGTATAAGTTGAGATTTATCTAGTGAGCAATCGATCATGAAAGTATTGGAGTTTATTTTTACTGATATGGTTACTAGTGGTTACAAGATTTGAATCATCCATGATGTTAAATATATCTAAAATAAATAAAGTGTGTTTTGACCCTTACGCATTATGAAATGCTTGAATGTGGGAAGGTTTGATAAAAGATCAAGGTAGAGGAGTTGTGGATGGTTAAGTAAACATGCATAATTGATGATTTAAAGATGATTTGATTGAGGTGTGACCAGAATTAATAGCATATTTGAATTTTCTTCATAAGATGAAGAATCATATTGTTTTGATCCAACAAAAGTAGTACCCATGATTAAATGTATTATGATATTGTCGAATTTTCTATAAAGATTGGAAGTCGATATAATATATAAACTAAGATCTTATATTAAGAATTCTTGACAAAAGTGATGTGGTAGAATTTTAGAACTTTGACTATTCACACTATGCTGATTTGAATTCGAGGACGAATACATTTTAAGTGGGGGAGACTGTAGTACCCCGTACTTTGATTTGGTGGTTAATAAAGCTTACGTGTGAAACCTCGACCTTGATAGACAAATAACTCAAGGTGGAACTTATGTTTAAAGGTTTAATTTGTGCTAATGATGCTAGTTTTGTGTTACTTATAATTATCTTATGTTGTTATAGGAGTAGGATTTAAAAATAATTTCAATGGGTGAAGAAAGGTGCATAATGGTCTGTTGCTTTATTTGCATATGTTTCAGGTTTTCAAGCATATCTCCCACTAAAGAAGTCTAAATGATATGATTTTTAGACCATTAGAAAGCTAAGAAATAGGGCTACAACTTCAATTTTTACCGCTTTGTCCATTTTTGATCGAAAGGTGGTTAAAAACCTTTTTCAAGGTGAAAGTATTGCATCAAAAGAACAAAGTTAGACAAAACATTTGATCGCCGCGGCGCTGGAAATTGAGAGCCGCAGCCCTCACCGTAAATTCCATGAATACCAAGTTTAGGGGATTTTTGAAGCTAGGACTTTTGAAGGCTACTTAAGGGACCTCTTTTAGAGGATTTTAAACCTTTTCCCAGTGTCAAAAGAGTAAAAAGATTACACAATAAAATGAGGAAAACAAGTAACCTTGTTAAGGGCATTATTGTAATTGCATGAAGATTTAAATAAGCTTTAACTATAAAAATCTCATTCTTTCAGTAGCTTCCACATTTCTCCAGCAACTTCCTCTTCTTCCTTCTTCCATCTCACATTTTTTTCCTCTACCATGAAAGCTTCTCTCAAGCTTCCATCACTTTCTCAAACTAACCTTAATTTTCGTGCCTTACACACCCTGTTGTAGGGTTTTTCATACTCTTTTACTCCCTCACCTTAAACAAACCCTTAAAAGTCTTTCTTCAATACTTTCTCTCACCAGCTGAACTTTGTAAAGAGAGAAAAAGAGGTTTCATGATAGCTTGAGGACTCTTGGGAAGAAATTTCATTACAATCCACCAAAGTGAGTGATGAATTAAGATTGGTTTTAAGTTGTTGATAAAGGCTAATAATTAGAGTTATGAATTGTGTATTGCTAAAGTTGTTTATCTATTTCTAGTGTTACTAAAGTAGAGAACTGAATAGCCAATCAAATGGTAATGGAAGATAGATAGGAAGGGCTAGTGAAGCTTGATTTGGGAAAAATAGCTTTTGGAGTGATATTAATATAAATTGGATTGGCTGTGATGTTTTGTGCATGATAGGATTCAATAAGGTCCCTCAGCCCCATTTTGACCATTAGGGAAGTTAGAGTCGATTAAAGGTTCAAAAAATACCGATGAGTGAACTTGCATTTCAAAATATTTTGGGGAAATGTTTATATGTTTCAAAGAATTATTTGGGAATCTTATCAGTTTTTGCTTTAAGATTGCTTGGGAACAAGCCTTTGAAAAAATGTTTGATGTTGTGAAATGTGAAATGTGTAAAAGGATGAATCCACATGTTTTAGTATGATGTTGATATATATATATATATACTATGTCATAAATGGTACCATTGTGTGACAAATGTAACCGTGCATGAGCTGGGTGAGATGTGGTGTCCGGCTATGTGCACGATGTGGTGGGATGCACATGAGCTGGGTGTGATGTGGTGTCCGGCTATGTGCACGATGTGGTGGGATGCACATGAGCTGGGTGAGATAAAATGTTTTCTGGAAATTTCCTCTATTTCTGATTTCATGCTAAATATGGTTCCTTCATTATGAAATGATTTAACAGCTAGGGGTTTAATGGAGGGATTTTAATAAGAACGTTAACTAAGTTGCATTGTTTTCAAAGATGTGCGTCATGATTTCTAAACCTTCCTTAATGTTGCTTGTTCCTTTCCTATGTTCACTCACTGAGTTTGTACTCACATTTTTAAAATTCATATTTTAGGTTTCCTGAGTTAAAGATGATTGGATCCTAGGACAAGGTGTTATTCCCTATACATTGCTCGGTAGGTTTAACTTGACACTAAGTGTTATCAATCGTGCCTAGAGTCACTCCGCTAACGGTCAAGGTCTAATTATGTGTATATGAATATTTAATGTGAAACATTAAGAATCATTTGTTAATCTATTTATGAATATATTAGTGGATGATGCCATTATGAATGTATGATTGGGTTTTATGAATCGTTTTCAAAGAAACGGTATTTGAACATTTCGAGCTTTGGATTCTAAAAGAATAGGGATTAATGTATAAGATCAATTAAGTAGGCTTGCTTGGGCTTAGTGGGCTGAGCCCATTAGGCCCTTACGCCGGTCATGGCCCAGAACTTGGGCTGTGACAAATTTGTTGGGAAAATCCTTGGATGGATAATCAAAGTAGTGGATGTAGGTCTTAGACCAAACCACTCTAAATTGTGTTGTCTTGTTTACTCTATTTTTGCTGTATTTTCATTCCTTCATTTGTCTCGCCCTTATCTAGACTTTGAGACAACCTTTGAAAGAGCCAAATTATACTATTCACCCCCTCTCTAGCACATATTATTGCGACCAACAAGTGGTATCAGAGCTAGTTCCCTGTTATTAAGGTCTAACACCCTTTGGGAGGATCCAAATGGCTCAAGTAAAATCAGTAGTGGCTAAGGGACAATCAACAAACAGACCACCTCTGTTTGATGGCTCTAATTATCCTTATTGGAGCACTAGGATGTCAATTTACATTACAGCTATTGATTATGAAATGTGGGGCGTCATAATTGATGGACCTTTTATTCCCTCAACCTTAAATGTAGTTACCAATGAGATGATGCCTAAGCCAAGGTCTGAATGGACCGAGGCTGAAACTAAGAAAGTTCAAACAAATTTTAAGGCCATCAATACATTGCATTGTGCCTTGACCCCCACTGAATTCAACAAAGTCTCAAGCTGTACAACAACTAGACAAGTGTGGGAGAAACTTAGAATAATCCATGAAGGGACTTCTCAAGTCAAGGAGTAAAAAATTGCCCTCTTGACACATAACTATGAAATGTTCCAAATGCAGCCTGCTGAAGACATCACCAGCATGTTAGATAGATTTACAAACATCACAAATAAATTGAGTCAACTAGGCAAACCAATACCCGAGCATGAAATAGTTAAAAGACTGCTTAGGAGTCTACCAAAAAATTGAAAGCCTAAAGTGACTGCAATTCGAGAGGCAAAGGTTCTAAATGTTATCACCTTAGATAAGATTTGTGGTTTTCTCCTTACTCATGAGTTGGAGCTTAAAAAGGAAGAAGAAGAAGATAGAAGGGAAGCAAAGGAAGAGAAAATGAGCATTGCACTTAAAGCCAGCATCCTTAAAAAGGAGCTGAAAGAATTGTGTGAGACTTTGACCTTTATAGACTCGTAAAGGGAAGTATACGCAATATTCCTGATCAGGGGTAATTTCGTCATTTCCTTAGTAAGCCCATAAAAGTAAGATTTTAAACAATATTATGGCCTAAGTAGGCCTAAGGCATAAATGGATGATGCAATTAGGGGTAAAATGAAAAGGAAACAAAAATTTTGGTGATTTTCACAGTAGGGGCAAAATGGTCATTTTTCACCTCGGGTTAAAATTTTAAGTTTTCATGAACCTGAGTATGTCTAGACCATTATGGACCTTGTCCCGGTGTCAAAGGAGTAAAAAGATTGCACAAAGGGTTGTATGAGAACAAGCTAACTAGTCAAGGGCATTTTCATAATTTTAAGGGAATGGATAAGTTTGACCTATAAATATCCTTCTTCCAGCAACTTCTTCTCCCATTTTCCAGCAACTTGTCTTCTTCTTCCTTCTTCCCTCTCACGTTTCTTTAAACCCTCCATGGAAGCTTGATATGGAGCTTGCATGATTTTCTCTCTCTAGTTCTAGTTTTCATACCTTTGTGCCCTTATGACTAGAACTCTTGTATTCTTCCACTGTCTCTCCTTAAAACCCTTGAAAACCTTATTTCCATACTTTCTATCACTAGTTGGGCATTCTAGAGAGAGAAAGAGAGAATTACCCAATTTGTGTGGAAGCTATTGGAAGAGAATTCAACTACAAAGGATCCCTAGGGTAAGTGATGAACTAAGCTTGATTTTTAACTGTGAATAATGGCTAGTAATTGGGATTATGAGCTGTTTTATTGTTGAAGATGTTCATTCATTTTATAGTGATTAAGATAGTGAACATAGATAGCAATTTAAAGTGACAATTGAAAGCTAGTTAGGAGATAGCTTTTAGGGTTTATAGTATGTGAATTAACATAATGGTGATGTTAATGTGATGGTAGGTTCCAAGGAAGCCCCATCATCCCATTTAGATAATTAAGGGAAATTAGAGTCAGTGAAAGGCTCAACAATATACTGGTGAGTGGACTGCTTATCAAAACTATTTTGGGAATGTGACTGCTTTGTACAAAGTGTTTGAATGATTTTATACAACTTTTCTTAAAAATGAGATCCTTGGGAACAAGCTCTTGAGAAATGGTTTATGTTGTGACATGAGACTATTATTGATTCATGCACTACCACATTGTGTTGATATATATATGAATATATTGTTGTGTAATGACATTGACTTGGCTATGTGCAAGTAGGGAGTGCGCATAACCCAGTGATGACCCGATTATGTGCGAGTAGGGAGTGTGCATAACTCGGTGATGACCCAGCCATGTGTGAGTAGGGAGTGCGCATGAGCTGGTGATGATGATGATGGTATGGTGTGCATGATGATGATGATGGGTATACATATACATATATACATATGTAAATATGTGTGTTATAGGAAATTAATGAGTAATGGTATATGGTTGTAATGCATGTGAAACTTGACATGTTAGATTGTGGAAAATTGTTATGCATTTCATGTTGGTTTGGACATTTCAGTAGAGTGGTTTTTCTTTGGGAAGAAGGGTAAATTTTTTCATTGGTGCCCTGTTTCTTTCTGCAGCGAGAATCATTTTCGCTGCAGCGAGAAAGTCTCGGGTTTGGAGGGGTAGATTGGCTGAAAACTCGCTGCAACGAGAATGCATTTTCGCTGCAGCGAGAATGACACTATAGCTTCTCACTGCAGTGAAATTCATTCTCGTTGCAGTGAGAAACTTTCTGTTTCTGGGTTACAATTTTGCTGCAGAGAAATTCATTCTCGTTGCAATGAGAAACCTTTTATTTCTAGGTTATAATTTTGCTGCAGCGAGATTGAATCTCGCTGCAGCGAAAAACTTTATGTTTTGTCTCCTATCTTGTCCAATTACTGCCCTATTTTTCACTTCTTTGCTTCCATATCTGAGCATGGACTTCCAACATTAAGGACTAAATGAGTTAAGTTTAAAATGAGGAGGTTTAGTGAGAAACCCTCGGCCAGTTGAGAAACCCTCGTTCGGCTAATAACTTAATCCCAACATCATTGCAGAAAAGATTCGTTGTCATATTTGACTTGCTTGTGTATCATTGAAGCTTTCATTCTTCAAATGGTTCATTATGTATGGGTTCATGATTTTCAAATGATTAATCATTTAAGGGCTTGATGAGGGGTTTTTAATAAGAATAAAAACAAATTGCATTGTTTTGAAAAAGAATGCATCATGATTTCGTTATACATTTCTTATGGTATGCTTGTTCCCTTTCTTGTTCACTCACTAGGTTTATACTCACCATTTTCAACTTCATGTTTTCAGTTACGAGGCAGCCGATAACTAGGACAAGGTGTCCTTGTAGACTTATAACCATCTTTTGGTAGATGCCTCCGCATTTAGTAGATGTACATTCGTCGAGTTTCTCTGCTGGACATCGAGTCTCTTTTTGTTGTGCATAGACAAACCTAATGTAAATTATTAAGATATATGTTGTAGACAATGTATATACACTTGTTTGGTATACCAATATGAGGTGGCAATGTTTAATATTATTTTGATTCAAGTATGAAATGTGACTTAGCAGTTTATGATGGAATGATGAACATGACAGATTAATAAGCTTGCTTGGGCTTAGTGGACTACGTCCATTGGGCCCATGCGCCGGTCATGGCCCAAAATTTGGGTCATGACAAATTGTCATGTGATGACGAAGAAGAGTTAGCTCTGGTTGCAAGAAAATTCAGAAAGCTTATGGGCAGAAGAAACCGGAGACTGGCTAGAAAAGGTTTTAGAAAAGATCAAGGTGCTTCATGGAAATTCAGAAACAAAAATGACTCCAACAAAAAAGAGGAGCTGATCTGCTACGAGTGTAAGAAACCTGGCCACTTCAAGTCCGAATGTCCATTGCTGAAAGATGAGACTCCAAAGAAAAATAAGAAATCCAAGAAAGCAATGGTGGCTGCTACATGGTCGGACAGTGATACATCAAGCTCTAAAACTGAAAATGAGAAATCTGAGGAAAGAGCAAACCTCTACTTGATGGCACAAGATGATGAAACTAAGGTATCCTCATCCCCCTGTGATATTTCTATAGATGATTTACAATATGAGTATGATAGTCTTTGTGATGAATTTGAAAAACTCTTTTCAAAATATAAGACTCTAAAGAAAAAGACTACATTTGTTGAAAATAATTTGGAAAAAGTGAGACAAGATTTCAACTCTATTTTTGAGCAAAGAAATCTTCTACAAGTTGAGTTAGAGCACTCAAAATTAGATTTTGATGTTTTAAAACTAGAGCTGGACAATAAATCAACAGCTTTGCAAAAATTACTTGATGAAAACACAGCTCTCAAATGTTCAAAAATTTAAACTCTAAAATGAAATGCATTCCACAATAAGAATTCTGCTTTTGTAGCACCTAAATGCTATAGTTGTGGAAAACATGGACATTTGTCATATGACTGCTTTAAGAGAAGTAACATGCAGAAAGTTAGAAAAATTTGGGTCCCTAAAGGATCCTATATTGAAGATAACTCTCAAGGACCCATCAAAGTATGGGTACCTATAAAAAAATTAAAATTTTGTTTTGTAGGTTGAGCTGCACTTAAAGAAAGCATGTTCAAGAGCTCAACTCAAAAAGAAACAGCCTTGGTATATGGACAATGGCTGTTCATGACACATGACTGGAGATGAAATGATGTTTGCTCAGCTAGACAAAAGAAAGAGAGGTACCGTATCTTTTGGCGATGATTCAAAAGGTAGAATTCATGGGATAGGTATGGTTGGTAAGAACTCCCAAACTCAAATTAGTCATGTGTTATTAGTGAAGGGTCTAAAACATAATTTATTAAGTATTAGTCAATTATGTGACAAAGGGTTTAAAGTGTGTTTTGATTCAACTAAGTGTGAAGTAATAGACATAGGTACAAACAAAGTCTCATTTATAGGAAAGAGATTGAAAAATATGTATGTTGTCTTTCTTGAGGATCTTGAAATTAATAGTGAGATATGTCTTGTTGCAAATGCTAAAAATGATAGTTGGTTATGGCATAGGAGATTAGGACATGTAAGCTTGCGCACTATGTCAAAATTGATTAGGAAAAACTTAGTTGTCAGGTTGCCGGATTTAAAATTTGAAAATATGTGATGCTTGCCAACTAGGAAAACAAGTTAGAACATCCTTCAAAACTAAGAAGATTGTGTCAAGATCTAGACCTCTTGAATTGTTGCATATTGATCTATTTGGTCCAATAAGCACAACTAGTTTAAGAGGAAAATATTATGGCTTTGTAATAGTTGATGACTATTCTAGATATACTTAGGTTTATTTTCTTGCTCATAAGAATGATGCTTTATTAGCTTTTATAAGTCATTGTAGGAAAGTAGAAAATGAAAAAAGACCAGCCATAGTTAGCATAAGGAGTGATCATGGAGGAGAATTTGAAAATGATGAATTTGAGAAATTCTGTAATGAAAAGGGGATAGATCACAACTTTTCTGCACCTAAAACACCCCAGCAAAATGGAGTTGTAGAAAGGAAAAATCAAACCTTAAAGGAAATGGCTGGGACTATGCTATGTGAGAATAACCTACCAAAATATTTTTGGGCTGAGGTAATGAACACAGTAGCTTATATACTTAATAGAGTCTCAATAAGACCCATGATATCTAAGACGCCATATGAACTTTACCAGGGTAGGAAACCAAATATTTCTCACCTTAGGAGTTTAGGCTGTAAATGTTTTGCATTGAACAATGGAAAACAACCCTTAGGGAAGTTTGATGCAAAAAATGATGAAGCAATATTTTTAGGACATGCATTAAACTCAAAGGCTTATAGGGTTTTTAACAAAAGGACTTTAACCATTGAAGAATCAATCCATGTAGTTTTTGATGAGTCAAATGCTTTGCAAAATGAAATCCATGTTGATGATGATGATGTTGAAATCTTAAAAAAACAAATGGAAGAAATGAGTTTAGAAAACAATAAGAATAATAAAGAAAGCTCATCTAGAAGAGAAAATGAAACTCCACCTCTAGAAGATTTGTAAAGAACAGAAAATCAGCATAATTACATTCTAAGAAGTTGGAGATTTGTAAGAGACCATCCACAAGATCAAATAATAGGTGATATTTCTCAAGTAGTTAGAACTAGGAAAGCAACAAGAGAAACATGTGAATTTTCGACATTCATATCTCAAATTGAGCCTAAAAACTTTGAAGAAGATGAAAATGAGGAAAGTTGGATAATGGCCATGCAAGAGGAACTTGACTAATTCAAAAGAAATCATGCATGGTCATTAGTACCTAGACCTTCAAATCACCCTATTGTTGGCACAAAATGGGTGTTTAGAAATAAAGTAGATGAGCAAGGAAATGTGGTTAAAAAAAAAGCTAGGTTAGTAGCCCAAGGATACAATCAAGAGGAAGGAATAGACTATGATGAAACCTTTGCACCCGTTGCTAGGATTGAATCCATAAGGTTGTTGTTAGCTTTTGCATGCTTCATGAATTTGAAATTGTACCAAATGGATGTAAAAAGTGCATTTTTAAATGGATTCATTCAAAAGGAAGTATATGTTGAGCAACCACTAGGTTTTGAAGAATTTGAAAAACTAGATCATGTTTTCAAACTCCACAAAGCCTTGTATGGATTGAAACAAGCTCCTAGAGCTTGGTATGAAAGGCTTTCAAAATTTCTGGTTGAAAAAGGGTATGTTAGAGGCAGCATTGATACTACATTGTTCATTAAAAGATATCTAAATGATTTAATTGTTGTGCAAATATATGTGGATGATATTATATTTGGTGCAACTAATGAGGCTTTATGCAAGAACTTTGCAAAAGAAATGCAGGGTGAATTTGAGATGAGCATGATGAGAGAATTGAAGTACTTTCTTGGTCTTCAAATTAAGCAAAGTGAGGAAGGAATCTTCATCAACCAAGAAAGGTACACTCAAGATATGCTCAAAAAGTTTGATATGCTGAAGCTAAAACCAATCTCCACACTAATGAGTCCATCCACAAGACTTGATCTTGATGAAAAAAGAAAGAATGTAGATCAAAAGCTATATAGAGGTATGATTGGTTCACTACTTTACTTAACAGCAGTAGACCAGATATTCAGTTTAGTGTGTATTTTTGTGTTTTATTTCAGTCACAACCTAAAGAATCACACTTAACAGCTGTTAAGAGAATTTTTAGATACCTCTTAGAAACTCAAACTCTAGGCATATGGTATTCTAGAAAATCAACTTTTAGCCTAGTTGGATATTTGGATGCTGATTTTGCTAGCAGCAAAACTAATAGGAAAAGCATTAGTGGAACATGCCAATTTATAGGTAGTATGCTAGTGTCATGGTCTATCAAAAAGCAAAATTCAGTGGCTTTATCTACAGTAGAAGCAAAGTATGTATCATTAGGTAGTTGTTATGCCCAAATATTGTGGATTAAACAACAATTAGAGGACTATGGGTTATCAATGCATAACATACCAATATACTGTGACAATACAAGTGCAATTAATATTTCAAAGAATCCTGTGCAACACTTTAGAACAAAACACATTGAGATTAGACATCATTTTGTTAAAGACCATGTAGTAAAAAATGTTGTTAAAATTGAATTTGTGAATACTTTGCATCAACTAGCTGATATTTTTACTAATCTGCTAAATGAAGATAGATTCTGTGAAATTAGAAGAAATCTAGGTATGATTAGTCAGCAAGAATTGTGAGAAAATCTTTGGCTCATACACATGAAACATAATGCATTTGGTCGACTAAGATGAATCTTAGTCAATAAGAGTGTTCTGGTAGCATTCATTAATAAGACTTAGTGAATAAAATAAGGAAGGAATAAAATAATATAAAAAATGTGTGTACCGGGTAATAAAGAAAGAAGAAATACTGCCTAAAGTGAATAACCAAAATTTACAGGGAGTTTTGAAATTTTGAGCAAATAGAATAGGGCAATATTTAAGGTGCAGGCAGACAGTTTTTGGAATTAACTACTGATAACTTCTGATTTTCTCTCCCCTGAAACCTGAGCCTCTAAAACTGAAACCCATCTCTTCACATTTTCCTCTAAAATTGATTCAAACCCTTGCCATTTAGACAAAACCTCAGTCAGTAAAATTCTTGAATCAGAATGGCAAAAACTTCCTAGAGTAAAGAAATTACTGAAAAGAAGTAGGGAAAAAGACCAATGGAAGAAAGGTCTGAAATGGGAATACTGAAGAAGAAATAGAAAATCGCATCTGCTTCAGTGAAAGAGATATATGAGAAACTGAAAGAGAAAAAGCAAAAAAAAGAAAAGAAAAATGACAAGGAATCCTCACTCAAGAAAGGTACTGGCTCTTCTTTTTTTAAGTTCAAAAATAGGATGAATGAACTAAGGTTCAGTAAAATTGAGAATGCACCTATTACCCGTGGCAAATATATTGACTGGAAGAGTTTTGATGAGAATTTAAAACTACAGACTAGTTTATCCGACTATTTTGCTGAACTAAAACAAAAAGGATATAGCACTTTTAAGAATAGATCCTACAGTGCAAGTTTAGTTAAAGAAGTTTTATTCCAGCATTGCTTTAGGAGAAAAAGAATTAGAAGATTCTAATGACTTTGTAGAAAATGGTCTAAATGTGTACTTGAATGGGAAAGAATTTGTTGTCACTGCTGATGACTTAGGTAGCTTACTGAAAATTGAATGTGAAGAGGGAGAATATGAGTTCCTAGAGAAATACGATCCCTCATCATTATGAGAAATCATCACCGAGAGGAAGGAAAAGTATTCTTCAATGAGCAATTTCGAACTAATAATCAGCCCCCAGATAAGGATTTTGCACTACTTTGTAACAGCAAACATCTAGGGCAGAAGTGGAAGTTTAAGTTACATCAGCCTTTACGATCTTTGGTTGATGGAATATGCCTTTAATGGGGTTGCTTTGAATATAAGCAGGTTCATGATAGAAAAGATGAAAGGAGCTTGCAAACTTGATAAAGTCAACTTGCCTTATGGAAATGTCATAACATCCCTTGTACAGAAAAAAGGAGTTTAGGCCAAGAGGTATGAAATGGACATGGTGAAGACCAGAGATCAAGCCATTTACTATGGTAGTTTAATCAAAATGGGGTACAAGCTGGATGGAGAGAAATTCACTATAACACCCAAAGTCTCTGTTATACAAACACCAACCGAGGCATCATCCTCCCAATTCTCTAGTGAAATGATTTTTAATCTATTGATGAGGATAGATGGAAAGCTTACTGATCAAGGAGCTAGATTACAGAAAATGGAAGAGAAAATTACTACATTGGGGAATGAGCTGAAAGGGAAAGAAAAGCCATCAGAACCTACTGCATATTCCTCTAAAACACTAAGTGTTGCACCAACACAGCAAAGTGCTGAGGATTCAGCTTTACAGGCAGAAGGGTTTGTTCCTCATGAAGCTAGTCATGGTGTTGATCAACCAACTAAGGCTCCATCATCTGAACACCAGAGCAAGGACAGGTCAGATCAAGGAATAGAAGGAATTAGTTCGGGATCTGAGAAACAGCAACCCTCTACTCCAAATTTAGAAGAAGTATCCATTATGGATATCTTCCAATAAATGGTCAGGGAAGAGCAAGTTGAGAAACAGATTAAGAAAGCAACTGCAGAGACAGAAGCTCAACACGATGCACCTGCACCAGCCTTTAAAGTGAAAGCAAAATCTAGAAAAGAGAAACAAAAAGTCACTACAGCATCACAAGAGAAGGAAGCCACTACAGCATCACAGATGAAGAATAAAACTATGGCCACCAAGATAATCTTTCTCAAAAGAAAGAAGTCTTCTTGATTGGCAGAGAAATCCAAACCAGCTCCAGTCACTTCTCCCCAGAATCCAGTCAATGTCTCTAACAAATCCTCACCAGAACCTTCCCCTACAAAATCATCACCTCTACGAGAACCCTCTTTTTTTCCTCTAAATCCTTTTTATAACACTGAATCCTCATCCTCTGACACCTCGGATGCTTAGGAACCCCTTGTTTTGATGCTGACAAAAAGGGGGAGTAGTAGGAATCAAGGAAGCAAGAAGCAGGAACCTAGAGTAGTAGGAACCAGGGAAGCAAGAACCTAAGAATTAATTAAAAAAAATGTTAGGGTAGAGGTACCAGAAATTATCAGAAATGAGCAAGGAGCATTTTAGGAATATTGACTGTTGTTTTTGTTTTCCTACTGGTTATGCCATGATGGCACTTGAACACTCAGTTTTAATTTGGTTATCTATATAGTTGTTTAACAAATGGATGCTGATATGATTATGATGTTTGACTACTGAAAATTGAAGTTTGCTGATATTTTGCCATCCTTGGTATTCTTACTATTGTTGACAAAATCTGCTATTGAATTATATGCTAACAATTAATTTTTGTGAATAATTTCTATTTGTGAATAGATATAGATGATGTGTATAATGTATCAGTTGAAACATAAATGATGAAGACAAAATCTGATAAAAATTAACTATTGACAGCTGTTGGAAATTTGATGAAAATCTGTCAACACTTACTGTTGAAAGTTTAATGGCAATCTGTTAATACTTTCTTGCTACAAATCACTCTATATTGTTACACATATGTATACTCTAAGTGTGCAATGTTATTTTCTATATAACAAGAATAAAATTTGCTGGAATAAAGTAAGTAAAATATGCACACACTAAGGGGAGCATATGCTTAGGGGGAGCAATCCTCATTTTTTGCAGAAACTTAAAATACGTAGAAAGACACTATGTTGTTAATCAAGAAATGTTTTGTCATCATCAAAAAGAGGGAGATTGTTGGCTCCATTAGTTTTTGATGATAATAAAACATTCTCATTCATTTGTGCCTAATGCCTTTACTTGAGTGTGCAGGAAAATTAATGAATGAAATTAATAAATCAATCTTTCAAAGTGTATATAAAAAGAAAGAGGGAGATAAAAATAATAAGACATGACTGCTTAACAAGGAGGAAGCTCATTAGTTGAATAAGGAAGAATGTTAGTTGGACAAGATTCAAATTGGAGAAATGGCGGGCTGAAGAATATTGAGAAACAAAACCAACTTAGTCGAACAAGAAATGAGCTAGTCGACTAAGTGCTACTGCCAGAACTGCTAGAGATAGGGAGCAAAAA
This sequence comes from Theobroma cacao, assembly GCF_053813885.1. Lineage (NCBI taxonomy): Eukaryota > Viridiplantae > Streptophyta > Magnoliopsida > Malvales > Malvaceae > Theobroma > Theobroma cacao. The sequence goes on from NC_142641.1 coordinate 27,712,711, forward strand.
ATAGAGACAACTTAGTCAACTAAGATATTGGTTAGTCGACTAAAAGCATTCTATCTGCAAGTTTGAAAACTGCACTAAAAGATAGAGTAACGGCTAGAATCGACTCTCAACTGTCTCCAACGACTAGAAAACTATCAAACTGCCTTCAGAGATGTTTCTCCAAGTATAAAAGGGTCTTCCAATAGTTAGAAAGGAGTTCTTGGAAGTTTTGGAACAGATTTGAGCAATTAAGAGAAAAAAAAAAAAGAAAATTTTCTCTTCACCTCACTGCACTTAAACGCCTATTCTTTGTACTTGTATTTTGCACTTAACCTTGTACGATTGAGATCAACTTGTGATCATAGGTACTTTCTTTTCCTTCTCTTCTTGTATTCTTAGAGTGAGGGAGTCACTCTAAGTGGTTGTTTCAAGCAAGGTTTGCTTGAAGGTGTTAAGGTTCTAACTTAGCCTTGAAACTTAGGTGTTGGGTTTTAGTTTAGCCCGTGAAAAACTAGTGTAAAAGGTTTTGGCAGAGCCTTGTAAAAGCCATTGTAAAGCTTGATGAAAGCTTGTGAATTTCACCGATTCTTAGTGGATTTGTTGGGAAAATCCTTGGTTAGATAATCAAGGTAGTGGATGTAGGTCTTGGACCAACCACTCTAAATTGTGTTGTCTTGTTTACTCTATTTTTGTTATATTTTCATTCTTTCATTTGTCTCGCCCTTATCTAGACTTTGAGACAGCCTTTGAAAGAGCCAAATTGTGCTATTCACCTCCCCTCTAGCACATATTATTGGGACCAACAAAAACATGTGGATTTTTGGATATGCTTTAAGAGGAAGCTTCTGCATCCTAAGCTTAAGAAATTTTGATCTTATGACTGCAAAAGCAAGATACAAAACTTTAGTGAATTTTATATCTTGTGGATGTAATTGGTTAAGAACTGATGAGTAAAGTTAAGATCTCAACACTAAGTGGTGTACAATTTGATATAGGTGTATCTAAGAGTAAATTTGGATATTATTGGTTAATCAATTTGCACTGAATGTTATGGTAAAGGTATGCGAATGCTAGTAGTGAAGTATGCCCAAAGTGAGATATGTTGAGACTAATGTTCTGATCACAAACTTATGATAGAAAGCTAGTTTTGCAAATTGTGGTTTTTATGACCATGAAATATATGGAGGTTACCAATATGTAAGCATACACTCGGAGTTGTATATCTTGTGATTCGTATTCATCGTATGGAAAGAGATATTCCATAGAAGGATTTGGCCTAATTGGTGATTACATGACTATAGGCTTGGTATGAGATTGAGAATGCCCTAACAAGTATGAGAAGTGCATTGTGAAAGGCTGAAAGTCATTAAGACGAATAATGGGTGAAACATAGATGTTGTTATGACGAGCATAAAAAGCTCAAGGATAATCAATGCAATTATATTAAGTTAGTTTGGTTCAGTCTGAAATAAGAGTAAGGACATCTTGAAAGATCTTAAAATAATGTTCAATGGGGTTAATGAGCTAAATGTTATCGAATATATATTAAATTGTTAAAGTTATGCATGACTTTGAAGATAAGCCTTTGATTGTCTGAGTCCTTAACAGAATTCTATTAAAGGATGTGTTTAAGCATTTTGGAAGTGTATTGGAAAACATAAGAATAATATACTAGTTTGACTTTCTATAAGAGGTCGAATTTAGATGGCCATGAGTGGCTTGTGAACAATCAAGCAGTGTAAAGTATGTGCTCATAAAGGGAGCTATGATTGGTAGATAAAGGTGGAACTTTAGAAATTCATTGTCATAGTTATTAGATTATATTTTGTATTATATGATATAGCATAGAACATCAATGATGAGATTGTGTTCAATGCTTTGGGCCTTGAACTGTAAGTTATGGACATGTATCCACCTTGTGAATAACCTGATGAGATAAATTCGAAAGATTTTTCACAATGAGAAAACATTAAAGCTCAAAAAGCAAATGGCTATATTGTAAAGTTGGGCTCATGACTGATTGTCACACAAGTATGAAGATATGATACAAGCATAAGTATACTTGGAAATGCTAGTTTGAGGCAATGATTATCCTACCATTTTGTGGACCCGATGAGGTTCTGGTCTCGACATAATTGGAGACGCAAAGCATAAATTGTGAAATGCGCTTCCCCCACAAGTTTCAATTTATTTTGAGTAATTATCAAGGTAAAATGCCTAATAGGGATAGGCAAAGGTTGAATTATGCTTCAAATGTTTAGGAAAGAAGGGTGACATGGTTTGATTAAATGATAGTACCCTTGGTAAGGGAATAGAAATATGCTATAGAAATTGTAGAAATCTACTTAGAAAAGATATGATGATTCGAGTATTTATATACGAGTAAAGACTTTGGTAATGAGCTACGACCTAGAAGCATGATATTAGAATATGGATTTTAGCTAAGAAAAATCAATTTTTAAGACACGTGGTGCTTTGGGGATGGTGCCAATTAGTGGTCGATTCTTGTATGAGAATAGAATATTGGGATTAGCTTTGTGTATTCACCCCAAATGATGAGCATGATCTAACCAACTATAAGAAGAATTGATTCTAAACTTGATTGTTGGTTATTTTGGTTTTACAGATGGCTTATTGTGCTTGATATGCCTAAGGCTACTCAAAGTTAAAATTTTTGGAAAAATATATATGCATGGGTATATATGTTGCATATTGGTACAAAATAAAAAAACAAACTCATATGGAGTTGGTTATAATTTGATTCGATGATAACATTTTATCAATGGTTATAGCGCTAGACAGTGATTAAGATGATTTATTGGTGATTTTGACAGTGAACAAGTTGATTATAATGTTGTTAGCTTAAAAGTAAGTGTTTATACTTTTGGTCTAAGTTCCTCAATTTTTTATTATATCGTGATCAAATTTGGTGTTTTGATACAGCCTGAGAGGCTTGGCATATGAACTAGCTTAATTGTAAGCTAGAACTTGTTAGGTTGTTATGAAGTACCCAAATAGAGAAGTATGCCATAGATTTAATTCTCTAAAGGCTAATGGGATAGAACGTATGAGTACTGGTATAGCTTCAATATAAGGTTTTAACTTATGGAGATTTGGGTAAAAGTTTATAGCTTATGCGTATAGGTGTGCATTTGAATTCATATAATTAAAAGTGTAAAATCTACCTTGATTGGTATAAAGCTCATGATTCAAAATGAATGATTATGGATTTAATTTTATAAGGTAAAAAAAAGACTAAAAGAAGTTAATATCAGAAAGGTCTTAATAGATGATTCTTAAATTTTAAAATGCACTTAAGGAGAGATAAATGTTTAATTTGATCTTCAGATTGATCAACTAATGAGGCCATGAGATCTGATGGTTGGACTAAATTTGAGAAATATCAAGCTAGATATGTTGTAGCTGATTGATGACGAGCAAATTAGCTATGACATTGGAAATATAGAAATGATTAGTAATCAAAATGAGCCTTGGAAAGGAACTTTAAAGGGAAAATTTTGAGCAACTTTAATCTTGAGAGGTTGAGTTATTGATTGAAGAGATTGATTAAGATTATAAGGGGGTATGTAGAATGTCATGATTCATTTAAATGCCTTGTGGTATAAGTTGAGATTTATCTAGTGAGCACTCGATCATGAAAGTATTGGAGTTTGTTTTTGGGAATATGATGACTAATGGTTAGTAGATTTGAATCATCTTTGATATTAAGAAATAGATGAAATGAACAAAGAACATTTGATCCTTATGTATTATGAAATGCTTAAATGGAATTTGTATGGAAGAATGAAAAAATGAAATAGAGATTGGTTGACAAATTAGACCCATAGTCAATGGTGGAATAGATGCTTGAATATAGCAAGGTTTGATAAATGAGAAAGGTAGAGGAGTTGCGGATGGTTAAGTGAACATGCATAATTAATGATTTAAGGATGATTTGATTGAGGTGTGACCAGAATTAATAGCTTATTTGAATTCTCTTCATAAGATGAAGGATGATATTGTTTGATCCAACAAGAGTAGTACACATAACTATACAGTATGACATTGTCGAGTTTTCTATAAGATTGGAGGTCGATATGATGCATAAACCAAGATTCTATGTTAAGAATGCCTGACGAAAGTGATGTGGCAGAACTTTATAACTTTGATTATTCACCATACATCAATTTGAATTCGAGGACGAATTCATTTTAAGTGGGGGTAATAATAGTACCTCGTACTTTGAGGTGGTGGCTAATAATGCTTACCGACTGCTAATTGAGGTTGATTATCGAGTAAAAAGGGGTAATTCAGAAGTGAACTTGCGAAACCTCAACCTCTAAAGACACGTAACTAGAAGTAAACGCGATAAAATGGATTAGGGGTAATTTCGTCATTTGTTTTAGTGAGCCCCTAGAAGTATGCTTTCAAATATTATTAAGGCTTAAGTAGGCCTAAGGTATAAATGAATGATGAAAATAAGGATAAAATGATGAAGGAAATAGAAATAATGATGATTTCTACGGTAAAGGCAAAATGGTCATTTTGCATCTCGAGTCTAAATTTTTATGTTTTCGTGAACCCAAGTATTTCTAAACTATTATGGACCTTGTCCCAGTGTTGAAAGAGTAAAAGGTTGCACAAAGGATGGGAGGAAGACAAAGTCAACATGTTAATGGCATTTTGGTAATTTATGTGAGAAATGGATAAACTTTAGATATAAATATCTAAAGCTCTAGCAATTTCTAGCAGCTTCTAGCCATTTCTTCTTCCCTTCCCATCTCATGTTTCTTCATCTCCATGGGAGCCTACCTTAAAGCTTCCATAACTTTCTCTCTCTAGCTTCAATTTTCATGCTTTTAAGCACTTTTTCATAGAACCTTTTGTGCTCTTTCACTCTCTCACCTTAAAATCCTCAAAAGTCTTTTCTCAACACTTTCTCTCACTAGTTAGACATTTTAGAGAGAGAAAGAGAGAGACTTTCCATGATAGCTTAAGTATTCTTGAGAAGAAATTCAACTACAATGACCATCAAGGTGAGTATAAGCTAGGGTTAAATTTCTTTAGTTGTTGATAATGGCTAACAATGGGGTTTGTCCAAAACCCGACCCTATAAACACATGTTATGACATACATGCACTGAGTAGCATGTTATTATGCTAGAAAAGCACCTAAGAATAGACGAAATCTAGTATTGTACCTAACGGTACACTTGAGTTGATTTAACCTTGAACTAGTTCAAATAGGAATCGTAGGATGAAATTTAATATTTTATAGTCAAGGAATGACTAAAAAAGATTGTTTGAAGTTCGAGGCTTCATTAGGGGTAAAATTGAAAATTTTGATGTTCAAGGGTAAAATCGTCATTTTACCACCTAAGATAATAATTTGATAATGGAGTGAAATTTTTGACCAAGATTAACTATTTGGAGTATAATTTAATGATAGGAAGTGAAAAAGTTTAATTTTGGTGATTTCTGGAGTGTAGGGGCAAAATCATAATTTTCCCACCCGCGAACAAAATTTGAGATTTTGAGAGAATTTACATCAAATTTGACAAATTGGAGAATGGTATGAGTATAAGGGATGAAAAATATGTCTATGGGCAATTTTTCAGTTTTTTGGGCAAAAATTTAATTTTTCACTTTTACGGGGGCAAAAGTGTAAATTTCAAAAATTACTCCACCGAGAATTTGGATAAGTCTGAGAATTTTATCTAGGCTATGGATATGTGGGACAAGTGTATGGTGAAAATTTACAAACAAATGGATTAAATTTTAAAAATGGGCCAATGGGAAAGTGACACGTGGCATTTTTTTAATGATATAATGTTATTTTAATGAAAAGTCAGCCCATTTAAACCCCATTTTAAGTGCTGGTGGGCCATAAGGGAGAACAAGAGAGAAAATAGAGAGGAAAGGAAGAAAAAAAGAAAAACCAAAGAGAAAGAAGAAAATTCAAAGGGGAATTCATGTTTTTCGCCTATTTACGCGTTTAACGGTAAGATTTTTTGACTTTAGCTTGATTTCTACCTTTCTTATGCCTTTGTTTCCATTTAGCATGCTTGAGGAGAGAGATCTAAAAGTGACATCAAGGGCTGGATAAAATTCTAGGGGAGAGATTTGAAATTTTAGGTTTTGATTTTTAGTTAAATTGGTAGTTTTAGTTAGTTAAATGTGTTTAGAAATTAAATTGGGCAAGAAAGCATTAAATTTTCACAATACCCACCCTTGGCCGAATCTGCAATGAGGTATAATGATGATGATCTTAATTTTATTCTAAGAGAAATGAAGAGAAAATGATGAAAAATGGTTAAATGTGATAGAAAAACAAAGTAAAAAATTTACTGAGTTAATGTCCCATTTTTGGCTGAATTTTCCAAGGAGGAAAGTGAATTGATTTTGGTGATTTCAGAAGGTTATTGGCTGATATTTAACGGTTAGAAATGTTGGAGAGAGAATGGGACGATTAGAGCTAAAATGGAGCGCATTAGCAATTTATCGGGAAAAGTACTAAAAATAGGTTAATACCGCGTTTAAGCCATTTTTGGCTATTGCATTTCATACCATGCATTAGTATAGGATTTAAGTCAAATATATAGTTATTTAGCATTAATGTGATGAATTGAGTAAATTTTTGCAATGTGTCTAGGAGGAGAGTCTTCTAGTAAAGGCAAGGAAATCGTACCCAATGAGAAGTTATCGGGGCACCTAGAAAGTTTTTAGTTTGTACAAATAGTGAGTAAACCTATTATTATTGTGAATTATCTAGAGTTTATTTTAAAAATGCTCTTTATTTATTTTATGAAACGAAAATGAGATTAAAACGGAATTTTTGATGTTTTAGAAATAAATGTGACAAATAAAAATATATTGTGTTGATTATGAAATTGAGTAATTGGAGGTTGTTAACTGTCTTGAAAATTATATATTTTCCTATGAATGGCTTATGAGATATAAATATATGTGGCTATATTTTGTAAGTGCATTGGGAAATTTATGTAAGCTGTTTTTACTATGCAGGTTGGATAGATAAATAAAAGCCGCGTTATATTGTCGAAATTTTATTAAAATTGGTGGGTTAGTCACTGCAGTGACGGGTATTCATGGACTGCCTATTAGAGGGGCACAGTAAACCCGGTTATATAGCTACTCCGGTTGTAGAGGCGAAGAGGGTAACTCTCGGGGTAGTATTAGAGTTCACTTCACGTCGAACCCCCATTGGAATGTGTAACTCGACCAATGCCAAGGAACGGCTTGTTTTAAAAATAAAAATGTGTTTCTCATGTAAATGTTATAACAACCTTGGCGGACTCGGTTAGATGCCTCGGCCAAGGTATCCCCGAGGATTAGTTTTGGCTTGTGCCTTGTTTTCTTTTATAAAAGACATAAGCCTTAACAACTGTTTTGAAAAATTACAAATATTTTATGGTTTAAGAAATAAATTGAAAACATTATGAAATGGTTTGTGATTTGTTGTTTAAACTTAACTCCCTGTTACTCGCCTTTAGATATTTATGATAATGTCTGTTTACTCATTGGGATTGCAAAATCTCACCCACCTCATTTCCAAAGATTTCAGGTCTGTGGTAGCTTGTAGATACCCTATTTTGTCGAGGATTCCAATTGACATCTCTACCACATAAACAGTAGGTTTCTAGTACCAACACTGGGTGTATTTTAGGCCACTTGTCATTGTAACCATTATTGTACATTATAACTTTGTAAATTTTTGTATGTGTGAATTTATTTTACTTACACGTTACAAAAGATTTCTTACACGTGTTTCTATAAATATTGTTTTATATAAAAAATACTATATTTTAATCAATATTTTGAATAGTGATATTTATCTATAAATCCTTTTAAAATATTTTTGTCTTTTGATTTACTTGAGCAGGAAACTACTTGACATTGTTTAAAATGGAATGTTTAAAAACGATTGCTCACAGAAAAGGTAAGAAACTAATATGTAAGCCTTGCGGGGTTCTAATTGGCATTTCGGGTAATAAGTGTCAATTGGGACGTCGCGGAGGTTGTCATGGGCCCGAGGGAGGTTCCGGGTCATGACAATTCAGTTGGTATCAAACCTTTTGGTTTAAAAGCTTATGGTTTTGAAAGAAGTTTTTTATTTTTAAAGTTCTTAGATTTAAAGTTATTGTTTTAAAATAATTTACAATGTCAGTGTGGCCCGATTAAGATTAGTTAGTTGCATGTAGTTGCATATAGAGTCTTAAGTTGTCTAAACCAATTTCGTTCTTTTTGTAGATCATTATGCCTCCTCGACGTAAGCTACCACCTATTACTAGATCTACCGGTAGGGGAAGAGGTCGCCCCAGACAGAGTTGACTAGATTCCATAGAAAAAGAGTCGGCTGCGTCTTTTTTTAGAGTAGTTCCTACTGCTGAGTCTACGGACATTCCTGTACCTCCTCCACCACCTGTTGCTACTCCTAGCGTACCTGCCATGACACTCGAGGCAGCTCAGGCATTAGCAGCTTTTCTCGCTGCTCTTGCAGGGCAAGCTCAGGCTGGTCCAATTTCACCTGCTGATTCCCCTGTAACAGCCTCAGTACCACCACCTCCTATTCCACCCCAAATACCAAACGTCTCTATTTCTAAGAAATTGAAGGAAGCTAGACAGTTAGGTTGCATCTCATTTACTGGTGAGTTGGATGCGACCGCAGCTAAAGATTGGGTTAATCAAGTATCGAAAACTCTTTCTGATATGAGATTAGATGACGATATGAAGCTAATAGTGGCTACTAGATTACTAGAAAAGAGGGCTCGTACTTAATGGAATTCGGTGAAGTCCCGTTCCACTACTCCTCAAACATGGTCTGACTTTCTCAGAGAATTTGATGGTCATTATTTACTTACTTTCATCAAAAAGAAAAGAAAAGATAATTTTTGAGCTTGAAACAAGGAAATCTAACTGTAAAGGAGTACAAGACTCGTTTTAACGAGTTGATGTTATATGTGCCGGATTTGGTGAAATCTGAGCAGGATCAGGTAAATTATTTTGAGGAAGGGTTCCGTAATGAGATCAGGGAACGGATGACAGTGACTGGTAGGGAGCCACATAAAGAAGTTGTGCAGATGGCCTTACGGGCTGAGAAGCTCGCTACTGAGAATAGATGGATCAGAGCTGAGTTCGCAAAGAGAAGGAATCTACCTACGTTCCTAGGTCAATCTTCAAAGAGAGACAGAGATTCGACATCTACTGTAGGAAATACTACCTCAGCGTCTATGGCATCCATTAGACCTCCATCTCAGCAGTCACAGCTGAGATCTTTTAAATTTGATCGGTCAGTGATGAGTAGTCAAGGGAGGACTTCAGGAGGATTGGACAGATGCCGTAATTGTGGAGGATTTCATGTTGGGTCATGTAGACAGCCTATAAAGTGTTTTCAATGCGGCCAACAAGGGCATATCAGGAGAGATTGTCCTCAGTTGAGATGAGGTACAGTAGCTACTTCTACTCCTCCAACTCGTCCTAATATACCGTAGAGAGACATTTCAAGATCACAGTCTAGACAGGGTCCAATTATACGGTCAGGCATGGGGAGTAATACCCCAGAGTAGCCATCTTCCAAACTGTAGCCCCAGATTTTGACCAGGGTCTTTGCAGTGATTGAGGATGAAGCCCGAGTTTAACCTAGCACAATGACAGGTACTATGATTGTGTTTGATAGAGATGCACATGTTTTGATAGATTCAAGCTCCGATAGATCATAAGTGAGCATATCATTTGCATCATTCTCGTATCAGAACCTGTCACCATTAAAGGAAGAGATTATAGTGCATACTCCTCTAAGCGAGCGGTTAGTAAGAAATACGTATTATATAGACTATGGTATTAAAGTTGGGGAAGAAGAATTTATGGGTGATTTAATCCCTTTGGAGATTCGAGACTTTGATTTGATCTTAGGTATGGATTGGTTGTCCACTCATCGAGCAAAGGAGGATTGTTTTAAGAAAGAAGTGATTCTCCAGAGTTTAGAGGGAGCAGAAGTTGTATTAACGGGGGAGCATCGAGAATTACCATTTTGTGTAATCTCGGCCCTTAAAGCTTTGAAATTGGTGCGAAAGGGATATCCGGCATACTTGGCTCACATGATTGATATATCGAGGGAGGAACCTAAGTTAGAGAATGTCTCTGTAGTAAGTGAGTTCCCTGATGTATTTCCCGATGAATTACCAAGACTTCCTCCCGATTGTGAGTTTGAATTCACTATTGATTTACTTCTGAGTACCACACCTATCTCTATTCCTCCATATAGAATGGCTCCTGCAGAGTTGAAGGAGTTGAAAGTACAATTGCAAGAGTTAGTGGACAAGGGTTTTATACGCCCTAGTATATCTCCGTGGGGAGCATCGGTTTTATTTGTGAAAAAGAAAGACGGTACACTTCGGTTATGTATCGATTACCGACAGCTTGACAGAATGACCATTAAGAACAAGTATCCGTTACCGAGGATTGATGATCTTTTCAATCAATTACATGGAGTTACAGTGTTTTCTAAGGTTGATCTGAGGTCTGGGTATCATCAGTTGAAGATTAAAGAATAGGATGTACCCAAGACAGCGTTCAGGACTCGGTACGGTCATTATGAGTTCTTGGTCATGCCTTTCGGGTTAACTAACGCATCGGCAGCTTTTATGGATCTCATGAACAGGGTGTTCCACCTTTACTTGGACAAGTTTGTTATTGTGTTCATTGATGATATCCTGGTTTACTCGAGAGATAATGATGAGCATGCTAACCACTTGCGTATAGTATTACAGACTTTGCGGGAAAGATAGTTGTATGCAAAGTTTTCAAAGTGTGAGTTTTGGTTACAGGAAGTGGTATTCTTGGGACACGTAGTATCAGGAGCTAGAATATATGTTGATCCTAAGAAGATAGAGGCAATTTTACAATGGGAGCAACCTAAGACAGTGACAGAGATTCGTAGTTTCCTCAGACTAGTCGGTTATTATCGGAGGTTTGTTCAGGGGTTTTCCTTAATAGCAGCTCCTTTGACCCGTCTAACTCATAAAGGAGTTAAGTTTGAGTGGGATGATGTTTGTGAGAATCGATTTCAAGAGCTAAAGAACCGGTTAACCTCCGCTCCCGTTTTAACACTTCTTGTGAGTGGTTAGGGATTTGTGGTGTACAGTGATGCACCTAAGTTGGGGTTAGGGTGTGTGCTGATGCAGAATGAAAAAGTTGTGGCTTATGCTTCTAGACAGCTAAAGAGGCATGAAACAAATTACCCTACCCACGATTTAAAGTTAGCAGTAGTGGTGTTTACTTTAAAAATCTAGAGGCATTACTTGTGTGGTAAGCATTGTCGGATATTTACGGATCACAAGAGTTTGAAATATTTGCTCACTCAGAAGGAGCTTAATTTGAGGCAAAGGCGATGGTTGGAGTTGATAAAAGATTATGACTTGGTGATAGACTATCATCCGGGAAAGGCGAACGTTGTAGTTGATGCCTTAAGTCGTAAGTCTTCATCGTCTTTAGCAACACTTCAGAGTTGTTATTTTTCAGCATTATTAGAGATGAAATCTCTTGGGGTCCAGTTGAGAAATGGTGAAGATAGATCCTTATTGGCAAGCTTCATAGTGCGACCTTCGTTACTTAATTAGATCAAGGACATTCAGAGGTTTGATGATGAGTTAAGAAAAGAAATTCAGAAACTGACCGATGGGGGAGTCAGTGAGTTCAAATTCGGAGAGGATAACGTATTGATATTTAGAGACCGAGTTTGTGTTCCTAAGGGAAACCAGCTAAGACAGGCGATCATGGAAGAAGCCCATTCATCTACCTATGCATTACATCTCGGAGGCACCAAGATGTATAGGACTATCAGGGAGAATTATTGGTGGCCGGGTATGAAGCGAGACATAGCAGAATTCATAGCAAAGTGTCTCGTATGTCAGCAAGTTAAGGCGGAGCATTAGAGGCCAGCAGGTACACTTCAGTCTTTACCTGTTCCAGAGTGGAAATGGGAGCATGTAACTATGGATTTTGTTTGGGACTGTCGCGGACACAGAAAGGAAGGGATGCAATTTGGGTGATCGTAGATCGGTTGACTAAGTCTGCTCACTTTTTAGCTGTCCATAGTACATACTCTATTGAGAAGCTGGCTCAGCTCTATATAGATGAGATTGTGAGGCTACATGGAGTTCCCGTTTCTATATTGTCAGACCGAGATCCTCGATTCACTTCTCGATTCTAGCTGAAATTTCAAGAAGCTCTCAGAACCAAATTGAAATTTAGCACTGCTTTTCACACACAGACGGATGGTCAGTCAGAGAGGACTATCCAGACTATGGAGGATATGTTGACGGCTTGTGTCATGGATTTTCTTGGGAGTTGGGATAGACACTTGCCGTTAGTGAAATTTGCTTACAACAACAGTTTCCAGTCTAGCATTGGTATGGCACCGTACGAAGCTTTATATGGAAGGAAATGTCGTACTCCACTTTGTTGGGACGAAGTGGGTGAAAAGAAGTTAGTTAGTGTGGAATTGATCGAGCTAACTAATGACAAGATCAAGGTTATACGAGAGAAGCTAAAGGTAGCCCAAGATAGGCAGAAGAGCTATGTAGATAAACGGAGAAAAGACTTGGAGTTTGAAATCGATGATAGAGTTTTTCTTAAGGTTTCTCCTTGGAAAGGTAATAATTTGAATGCTTTGTGGTATTAAGTTTTATTTGATTATATTATTATGGTAAATTATGATATCTTGTTGGATAATGAAAGGTGTGATTCGATTTGCGAAGCGGGGAAAGCTTAACCAGAGGTATATTGGACCATTCCGAATCATTAAGAGAATAGGATCAGTGGCTTATCGGTTAGAATTACCTCCGGAGTTAGATCAGATCCACAACGTTTTCCATGTCTCCATGCTTAAGAAATATGTACCAGATCCCTCTCACATCCTTGAAGCACTTCCGATCGAGTTGCATGATGATTTGAAGTTCGAGGTGCAACTTGTGAGTATCTTGGATCGAAAGGATCGAGTACTAAGGAACAAGAGTATTTCAATGGCCAAAGTGTTGTGGAAAAGTGCTCGAATGAAGGAAATGACATGGGAAGTAGAGCATCAAATAAGGAACCAATACCCCCATCTATTTATCGAATCTGGAAAACGAAATTTTTAGGTCAAATTTTTATTTTAAGGGGGGTAGAATTGTAAAACCCGACCCTATAAACACATGTCATGACATACATGCACTGAGTAGCATGTTATTATGCTAGGAAAGCACCTAAGAATAGACGAAACCCGGTATCTTACCTAACGGTACACTTGAGTTGATTTAACCTTGAACTAGTTCAAATAGGTATCGTAGGATGAAATTTAATATTTTATAGTCAAGGAATGACTAAAAATCATTGTTCGGAGTTCGAGGGTTCATTAAGGGTAAAATTGAAAATTTTGATGTTCAAGGGTAAAATAGTCATTTTGCCACCTAAGATAATAATTTGATAATGGAGTGAAATTTTTGACCAAGATTAACTATTTGGAGTATAATTTAATGATAAGAAGTGAAAAAGTTTAATTCTAGTGATTTTTGGAGTGTAGAGGCAAAATCGTAATTTTACCACTTGCAGACAAAATTTGAGATTTTGAGAGAATTTACATCAAATTTGACAAATTGGAGAATGGTATGAGTATAAGGGATGAAAAATATGTCTATGGGCAATTTTTCAGTTTTTTTGGCAAAAATTTAATTTTTCACTTTTACAGGGGCAAAAGTGTAAATTTCAAAAATTACTCCACCGAGACTTTGGATAAGTCTGAGAATTTTATCTAAGCTATGGATATGTGGGACAAGTGTATGGTGAAAATTTGGAAACAAATGGATGAAATTTTAAAAATGGGCCAACGGGAAAGTGACACGTGGTAATTTTTTAATGATATAATATTATTTTAATGAAAAGTCAGCCCATTTAAATCCCATTTTAAGTGCTGGCCGGCCATAAGGGAGAACAAGAGAGAAAATAAAAAGGAAAGGAAGAAAAAAAGAAAAACCAAAGAGAAACAAGAAAATTCAAAGGGGAATTCGCGTTTTTTGCCCGTTTACGCGTCTAACGGTAAGATTTTTTGACTTTAGCGTGATTTCTAGCTTTCTTATGCCTTTGTTTCCATTTAGCATGCTTGAGGAGAGAGATCTAAAAGTGACATCAAGGGCTGGACGAAATTCTAGGGGAGAGATTTTGAAATTTTTAGGTTTTGATTTTTAGTTAAATTGGTAGTTTTAGTTAGTTAAATATGTTTAGAAATTAAATTGGGCAAGAAAGCATTAAATTTTCACAATACCCACCCTTGGCCGAATCTACAATGAGGTACAATGATGATGATCTTATTTTTATTCTAAGAGAAATGAAGAGAAAATGATGAAAAATGGTTAAATGTGATAGAAAAACAAAGTAAAAAATTTACCGAGTTAATGTCCCATTTTTGGCTGAATTTTTCAAGAAGGAAAGTGAACTGATTTTGGTCATTTTAGAAGGTTATTGGCTGATATTTAATGGTTAGAAATGTTGGAGAGAGAATGGGATGATTTAAAGCTAAAATGGAGCACGTTAGCAATTTATCGGGGAAAAGTACAAAAAATAGGTTAATACCGTGTTTAAGCCATTTTTGGCTATTGCATTTCATACCATGCATTAGTATAGGATTTAAGTCAAATATATAGTTATTTAGCATTAATGTGATGAATTGAGTAAATTTTTGCAATGTGTCTAGGAGGAGAGCCTTTCGGTAAAGGCAAGGAAATCGTACCCGACTAGTAGTTATCGGGGCACCTAGAAAACTTTTAGTTTATACAAACAGTGAGTAAACCTATTATTATTGTGAATTATCTAGAGTTTATTTTAAAAATGCTCTTTATGTATTTTATGAAACGGGATTTTGATGTTTTAGAAATAAATGTGACAAATAAAAATATATTGTGTTGATTATGAAATTGAGTAATTGGAGGTTGTTAACTGTCTTGAAAATTATATATTTTCCTATGAATGGCTGATGAGATATAAGTATATGTGGCTATATTTTGTAAGTGCATTGAGAAATTTATGTAAGCTGTTTTTACTATGTAGGCTGGATAAATAAATAAAAGCCACGTTATATTGTTGAAATTTTATTAAAATTGGTGGGTTAGTCACTACAGTGACGGGCTTTCGTGGACTGCCTATTAGAGGGGCACGGTAAACCCGGTTATATAGTTACTCCGGTTGTAGAGGCGAGGAGGGTAACTCTCAGGGTAATATTAGAGCTCACTTCATGTCGAACCCCCACGTGATTGTGTAACTCGGCCAGCACCAAGGAACGACTTGTTTTAAAAATAAAAATGTGTTTCACATGTAAATGTTATAACAACCGTGGCGGACTCGGTTAGATGCCTCGGCCAAGGCATCCCCGAGGATTAGTTTTGGGTTGAGCCTTGTTTTCTTTTATAAAAGACATAAGCCTTAACAACTGTTTTTGAAAATTACAAATATTTTATGGTTTAAGAAATAAATTGAAAACATTATGAAATGGTTTGTGATTTGTTGTTTAAACTTGCCTCCCTGTTACTCGCCTTTAGATATTTATGATAATGTCTGTTTACTCATTGGGATTGCAAAATCTCACCCACCTCCTTTCCAAACATTTCAGGTCTGTGGTAGCTTGTAGATACCCTATTTTGTCGAGGATTCCAGTTGACATCTCTACCACACAAACAGTAGGTTTCTAGCAGCAACACTGGGTGTATTTTGGGCCACTTGTCATTGTAACCATAATTTTGTATGTGTGAATTTATTTTACTTACACATTACAAAAGATTTCTTACACGTGTTTCTATAAATATTGTTTTATATAAAAAATGCTATATTTTAATCAATATTTTGAATAGTGATATTTATCTATAAATCCTTTTAAAATATTTTTGTCTTTTGATTTACTTGAGCAGGAAACTACTGAAAATTGTTTAAAATGGAATGTTTAAAAACGATTGCTCACAAGAAAAGTAAGAAACTGATATGTAAGCCTTGCGAGGTTCTGATTAGCATTTCGGGTAATGAGCGTCAATTGGGACGTCGCGGCGGTTGTCATAGGCCTGAGGGAGGTTTCGGGTCGTGATAGTTTGTGAGTGTTTTATCATTGAGGTTGTTTATTCACTCTTAAGGTGACTAGAGTGGTGTAAATAACTAGCCACTTAATGGCAATTGGAAGCTAGTTAGGAATAACTAGTAGAACTTGATTTAGGAAAGAGCTTTCGGAATTATATTAATGCCAATTCGGGTTGGTGGTGATGTTGTGTGTGTATAGGTTCCAACAAGGCCTCACATGTCCATTTGGAGCATTAGTTGAAGCTAGAGTCAAGCAATAGAATCAACAAGACCGGTGTGTAAACTTGCATTTCAAAATTGTTTTGGGAATGTGAATGTATTTGCACAAAACATTTAAATGATTTTATCCAACTTTTCCTTAAAATCTACCTAGGGAACAAGCCTTTAGTGAATGTTTTTATCTTGTGAAAGTGTGCCATATAATGGTTCATGTGTTATCACATTATGTTGATATGTATACTATGCATTGGATGTTTTTTTTTTTTTGTGATAATGATGACCCAGCTATGTGCGTGTGGGAGTGCACATGAGCTGATGATGACCCAGCTATGTGCGGTGTAGAGTGCACATGAGCTGATGATGACCTAGCTATGTGTGAGTGGGGAGTGCACATGAGCTGATGATGGTGGGATGATATGCATGATGATGTATGTATATACAAATATATATATGTTATAGAAAGTTTATGAAAATTATTGTGATTGTGTTGTGTGTTGGCATTGTTAATTGCTCCCAAATTGCTTTTCATTTCAACAAGTAAATGGCTTTTGATGTAACAAGACCCATTTCAATTAAAATGCTTTGTTTCTCACTGTAGCAAGATTCATTTTCGCTGCAGCGAGAAACTCTCGGGTTTTGGGGATCACATTAGACTGATTCTGCTGCAACGAGATTTATTCTTGCTGCAACGAGAAACTCCGGGTTCTAGTGCAGTTCTTTCACTTAGATGAAGATGTTGACCACCTTCAGTTCAGAACTGGGCAAAGTGGTAAAGATAAAAGTTTTATCCCAGCCTCTTATCTTTCTAATGGTCTAAACATCATGTCAATTGGAATTTTTTAGAGGGAGATATGCTTAAAACACCAAAACATATGCAAACTGAGACTGTTTCTCGGTACAGTGAGAAACTTGCTGTCATGCTTGCTACCGTGCTTGATATTGACATATTTTTCACCCATTTAACTTCATGGATTGATCATGGGTTTTTGCAACACTATGAGGTTATTAATCAAAGTTTGAAATGAGGGGTTTTTAGTAAGAAATTAATCAATTACATTGTTTTTGAAACAAGTGCATCATGATTTCCAAATTCTTCCTATCGATTACCTGTTCCTTTCTTATGTTCACTCACTAAGTTTTATACTCACATTTTTAAACTTCATGTTTTCAGATTCAGAGGTTATTGGGACCTAGATTGGGTGCCCACATATGCTTGTCTTCTTGGCAAGTACTATGGCATCTCAGTTGCAGTACCTTCACTTAAAGTCACTTCCCTGACGATTGAGAGTCTTTGTCTGTGTACATGTATAAGTAATGTGATCCACTAAGATTCATGTTATATGTCAAATATGTGGTTTTAGAAATGAAGGTTGGGATTAATGATCGGGATTGCATAAATAGGCTTGCTTGGGTTTAGTGGGCTATGCCCATTGGGCCCATGCGCCTGTCATAGCCTGGAATTTGAGTTGTGACATCTTGAGCCCACAACTTCTAATTTGAATTTTAGCTAACTAACACCCTTCATTATCCAACTAAAAGGCTTTTATTTGTATCCAATACCTGCTTAACTGATTAAATCTTGTGTTAACCAGTTATGACTAATCTGTCTTCATTAAAGCTCTTTCTTTTTTACTTGTTTAACCAATTAACCCATTTTGCAACTGCATAAGCATCTTGACTTGCTTTCATATACTAAATATATTAATGAATTTAAGCTTTCTCCTGCACACTTAAACAATATAATTAGACATCAATGAATGGGAATATTTTGTTATCATCAAAAACATATAGAGTCAACATTCTCTATCTCTTATTTTTTATGATGACAAAACACTCCTAGATTAATAGTGCAATGTCTACGTTCAATATAAATGCTTCAAATCTTTATGCATAATAAGTTGCTCCCCCTTAGTCAATGTATCTAGTTTTCTTTAAAGATTTGCAATAAACTATTTATAATATCCATAATAGCTAAACAAGATATACAATGCGCACAGTAGCTAAGCAAGATATATTGAATATCCATAATAACTAGTACATAATATTCAATAAAATCATAATAAGCATCACACACATAAATTAAACATGAAAACCTATCACACTCAATTTAACTTAGTTTTCCTTCTCTCCTTTTTTTGTCATCATTAAAAAAGATATTCAAAACTCCCCCTTAATGAATGCATCTAGATTTTCCTTTAATCTTTAAATCAGACTTTAATGAATAGAAATCATAAGCACTTATATACTTAAGTCATACAAGCTTATAGCTATAGTTCAATAACTTCAAGAGTCAAGCTTGTGTCTATGTAAGTACAAATATGGGAGTTAAATCATTTCAAGAAATTGTTAAAGATTACTCAAATAATGTTCAAGCAAATTTGATCATTTTGTCATAATCAAAACTATAATAATTTTAAAGCTAACATAGATTTCATGTTTTGAATATCAAACTTAGCTTTTACCTTCAAAAGAATTCATTGACATGTTAGGTTGTCTGTCACTTCAAAGAAGAAAATTTTTTAAGTTTGGAAAGGGTCAAAATATGTGATTTTTATATAACAATCTTTTGGAAATAAAAATTGGTGGTAATGATTCCCTTGATTTTTAGATAACCAAAAATGATTTTTTTTTCATAATTTTTGGAGTACGTTTACGATGGCAAATGAAAGCAGCAAATTTAATTTTAGCCGAACTTTTTCGATTTTGTTCTTGAAAGCAAAATTTAGATTTTGATTCTTTTGGATTTTGATTTTTTTGATATTTTTATTGATTCCAAATGGGGGGTTGTTTGGTTATTTACTTTAAATATCTTAAGTAAATGGAGAGTAAAAATTAAAGAGGACATTAACTTAAATGGTATTTAATGTAATAAGCTGGGTAGGTTTTATAGGCAATCTGTCTCAGAAACTTCATTCTATCTCAAATGTATCGATATATATTCATAATGTCTCGATACATTTAGCCTAGAAAGGGTTTTTGATGAGCATGTATCAATACATGTCCATAATGTATCGATACATTTCGTCGATTTCAAAAAAATAAAAGAGATAAAAACATATTTTCACACCCTAGCTTATAAATATACCACATTTTTTTAGGGTCGGCAACCCTCAGCCACATTTTGAAGGTAAAACCCTAACTCTTAAGCTTTTCTAACCCATTTTTGCTTAAAATCACCATTTTTGAAAGATTCGAGCTTGGTTTTGGGTTTTAAATGAAAAATTAGATTTTTCCCACTCTTGAATCTTTAAACCTTAGATTTTTTATTCTCAAAATATGGTTTATTGTTCTAGAATTATTGATGTTTGTGAAATAGAAGATTTGGGTGAATTGTCTCACTTGTTATAGCTCTCCTAAGGTAAGAATATTGATTTTATGGGTTTGTACAAATGGGTAATTTGATGAGCAGTAGATTTAGTCTAGAGAATTAGTTTAGGTGAACCCAAATAGTTCGAAGTAGCATAGAATGATTATTATGCATTTCTTAGACAAAGTATTAATGGAAAATATATTTTTTTGTATTTAAGAACCGTTGAAACTTTGGATATTTCGTTGGAGTAGACTTTCACATACTCGGTAGAAATCAACTTTTGAGGTGAGTGGGTACACCACTTTCGAAACAATTTGAATATGTAAAGTTGAAAGCATGATTGCATGATTTAATGGATTTGCTATTAGCATTGTCGCCATAAATATTTGACTAATGAAAAATATGTTTATGGATGAGAAAACATTTTGAAAAGGTTTTCACAACTATTATGTATAATTAAATACCTTACTATGTAGTAGTTTTCAATAAGGGGGGACAAGCCCTTTCAATGTTCTGAACAATTCTCTCGATTACTCCAGTTTTAAAGCTAGTGTGGGTACAATATATTAATTGAGATAATGATTATGGTTGATTGAATTGCTCTTGCATATAAGAACTATGAATGTGGATTGAGAAGGTCTCCACATTCCCGTGATGGATGTTGTGATGTGGATCAAGAAGGTATCCACATTCCCATGATTTTGTTGTAAAGTTGATTGAGTATGTCTCCACTTCTCATGATTTTGTTGTAAAGTGGATTGAGAAAGTCTTTACTTCCTAGGATTTTATACATTGGCTCTAGTCCTAGTGTGGGGGTAAGAATACCACAGGGTTAAGTTGGGCACCATACCACTTTTCCCCATTTTATGAGTCCTGACGTAGGGGTGAGAATACCACAGGGATGAGTTGGGCGAAGTTCCCATTCTCCCCATAATTTGCTATGGCTTGTATTTATGTGTTATCTGTATATTGGGTATTGTGACGCTTGTGTTTGTCGATTGATAATTATTGTGTTTATAAGGAAATAATGAGATGAGTTGTTAAATGAATTACACATTCTTGATTTAAATATTTGTTGTTGGGCTTGAAGAGTCGAGGTTTACTTTAGTTATCTCTTTGTAAATGTTTGTAAGTTGAGCTTGTATATGGACATTACTTTTATTTATTTAACATTGTCAAATGTTGTCACGACCCAAATTTGGGGGTTTTTGACCAGTGCATGAGCTCAACAGGTAAGCCCATTAGACCCGAGTAAGCTTTAGAGTTCACAACCATATAACTCAAAGCCAAGGGATTCCATAATCAAATATTCACAATAAAACCAAATATATTACATTATCCCTGGCATATAATTCATACAAATATTTATAAGGCTATACGTTGGCCATCCAAGATGGGTTTGTACATAACAACCTTTACACAAGCTCATATGACATATCATGCCTACATACACAACAAATTAAGTGCGAAGCGGAAGCTTATGACTGAAGCAGCGGAGTGACACAACGGATGGGAACCTACCGAATACCAAAATCGGTCTATAGCGGGTAACCTTTACCACGCAACTCTATGGCCTATTTATTTGTACATGGTACATAAATGGGTAAGTACTATAATACTCAGTGAGTGGTGCAGATAAACAAAATCATATATAATTATATATATATATATATATTGCACTCTCGGTGCAACCACATAATCCCACAAACATCTCCAAACATAGGGCATATCACTATCCCAAAATCTCCAATGTGAGGGCATATCATCATCCTCAATGTCTCCAAAGATCATCACACATATCATTAGACTTACCCTCGAAGCCGATCAAAGCTATTCGCATTATTCTCCTCAACACACTCTAGTCATCAAAGTCTTACATTATAATCATATCACGTTTATCTAAGCCTCTCCATGGTTGTTTCACATCATATGCAAATCAAATCAACAAGTGGTCTTCCCCTGGACATAGTCAAATCACGCTTGGTGGCTAACTGGCAAAAAAATCTAATCACGCTCAGGGCAAAGCCGTTGGCAGAGAAACAGATCACGCAAATGCCGAAGCAATGAGCGGAGAACAAATCACGCACAACATTGAAGCAATTGACGGAGAATCAAATCATTGACCAAAGTAATCTCCTGATATCGACATTACCCAAAGTAATTTCAACGGATGATATCAAAGCATTGTAGGCAGGAATCACAAACGGGATTAGTGCCACCATACTTGTTTACCACTATCCTTGCAAGCACACACATAGTCATAGGGGGACGGAACTCCACTCCACCGTAAATGAGATCAACGTTTGGAATATATTCCTCGGACAAAAACACAAATCCACAAATAAGGCCATCATGCCTTTATCCTTCACCTTTTCCTCATCAAACCTCAATTCACATTTATCAAGTTTCAATCATCTTTAAGCTCGGTTAAGTTCTAAGTGTCTCTAAATCTCCACGGCATCATTTAATCAAATCGTCTCAACATATCATTCACCTAGGGTAATCTACTCTTAAAGGTTCATCATAGCCTCTAAACATCCTAGTTTAGACACACACAACATAAGCCACCCATGTGGCTCACATCACATCATACAATCACACTCGATTCGCATATATACATATACACAAATATTGTTCTCTAGCCTAGTGTGAGACCCTGTCAAGCTCGATTAAAAGACGGTATTGTACCGAGTGGTACAACTAAGTTAAATCGAGCCTTGAACTAGTTCAAATAGAAATTCTAAGAGGAATTTCAAAATTTTAAAACCAACAGAATGGCTTAGAATAGTGATTTGGAGTTCAAGGTCCAGTTTGGAGTCCATCAGAAAATTGGCCAATTAGGGACAAAACGGTCATTTTACCATTTGATGATAAAATGGAGATTTTTAGCCAAGATTTGATCACATTTGACCAAGAATAATTATATGAAATATAATTATGATTATTGGAGTATAAAATGATGTTTAGCAGTGAAAAATTGTGATTCCCAATATTTATGGAGCACAAGGGCAAAATGGTAATTTTTCCACTAAAGGACTAAACGGAAATTTTTTTAAACAATTTTTGCCCCATTTGGTTAATATTGATCAATATTAGTGTTATTTTAAGTTGAAAAGTAGAAATAATGAGATTCCGGTACATTTCGGAGTATAGGGGTAAAATCGTAATTTTTCGACCCGAGGGCAAATCAGTAAAATTTTTGCCCCAGCACTTGTCAAGACCAAGGGATTTTAATTGTGGTAGGATTGGATAAATACCAGAATATTTGTGGTGGAAAATTAAGAAGAAAAAGTCAAAAAGTTAAAAATTAGGCCAATAAGCATGTGACACATGGCATGCTTGATTATTTTATTATTTTCTATAGAAATCAGCCCATTAAATCCCCAATTCCCTCACCATATTCGGCCTAGGCATCCAGCAACAAGAAAAAAGGAAGAACAAAAGGAAAAACAAGAAAACCTAGGTGGAAATTCAAAGACAAAGTGAAGAAATCAAGGAAACAAGTTAGGTAAGTTAAAATTTCTTTAATTCTCCTTGATACCTAGCTTACCCATGCTTTTGTTCTTGATTTCCATGGTTGAATATTGAGTTATCATGATGAATTCAATTCTGAAAAATGGGTATGGAAGAGGAATTGTTGTTGGAATAATTTGATTTTAGACTATGTTAGTGTTTAGGGATAGTTAAGCATGGTTATGAACAAAAACACAAAAGAAATATTCAATTTCTCTAGGGTTCCTTGTTGGCCGAACCATGAGGGCTGAATATCAATGGGGGATTGTTTTTATTTCAAGGAAAATGGCATGGATAATGATGAATTAAGGTGAAACGGTTATGAAGAAAAAAATTCGATGCTAGTGCACCAAATGACCAAATTTCTCTATAAGGAACTGTGAGGGTTCTAATGCTGAATTTGGCTTTATTTAAATGTATGTGGTAAATTAAGGTATTAGAGGAGAAATGAATTAATTTGGAGGAGATTTGGACACAATCGCCAATTAATCGGGTGATCGGTCGAATTTAATCGATACCGTGATTAAGCGGTAATCGGACATATTTTTACATTTACATATCAAGCATTAGTGATTTAAATTAATTTATATCAATTTAGGGACAATATAGTAAATTCCTCGATTTTGTTATTTGTCAAGGTGGTGAGACGTCCGAAAAAGGCAAAGGAATTGCGCCTGAGGACTATTAGTCTGAATTCACCCGGAATCCGGATTTTCGACACCTGTGAGTGGACTGCCTATCAAAATTGTTTTGGGAATATAACTGTTTTAAACAAAGTGTTTGAATGATTTTATGAAATTTTTCATGAAAATGAATGCCTTGGGAACAAGCTTTTGAGAAAAGGTTTATGTTATGAAATGTGGTTATTATGGATTTCTATGTGGCTGCTTTATGTTGATATACATATATGCTCGAATATAATGTTGTGTAATTGGGTTGACTCGGCTATGTGCGAGTAGAGAGTGCGCATAAGCCGAGGATGACCCGGTTATGTGCGAGTAGGGAGTGCGCATAACCCGGTGATGACCCAGCCATGTGCGAGTAGGGAGTACGCATGAGCTGGTGATGATGATGATGGGTTGGTGAGATGATGATGATGGGTATATACGTATATATATATATATATATATATATACATATGTAAATATGTGTGATATAACAAATTGATGGACAATGATTTATGGTTGTAATGTACATGAAAGTTGACACATTGTACTTTGAGAATTTTCATGAATTTTAGGTTGATTTTATTAGTTTAGCAGGATGGCTTTTTGTTGAGTGAGGAAAAATGTTTCTCTTGTTGCTCTGTTTTCACTGCAGCAAAATTCATGCTCGCTGTAGCGAAAAACTCTCGGGTTTGGAGGGGATTTAAATAGGAATGAACTAAATTACATTGCTTTGAAACAAGTGCTTCATGATTTTAAATTCTCCCTAATTGTTGCTTGTTCCCTTCCTTGTTCACTCACTGAGTATTGTACTCACGTTTTATAAAAATTCATGTTTTCAGATTAGGTGACTGTTGGACCCTAGATCGATGAGTCCCCGTAGTGCATCTCTTGGGTATGTGTCTGGCATTCGATAGTAATCCCTTTTATTGTAAATGTCTCCGCTAGAAGTCATGGGTCCTTTTGTATTATGAATACAATCTAACAATGTGAATATGTGTATGCAATGTAAATTGCTAAATACATGACTGGTATAGTGCATGTATCTTATTATCGATAATGCCATTGTGTTTTGGCTATGTTCACACCCGAAAAAAAAAGAGTGTGTGTGTATGCATGATATGATAAATTTGTTAAGCAAAGGTAAATGGATAGGCTTGCTTGGGCTTAGTGAGCTATGCTCATTGAGCTCATGCGCCGGTCATGGCCCGAGAAATTGGGTCGTGACACCTAGGTTCATTTGTCTAGGCATATGTATTTCATTTTAATACCATGGCAGTGCATCTATCATGCATCATGCATTACATGCATTTTATTTAAACCCACTCATAGTAACAAATTGGAAGTAATCCTAGCCAAGCTTTGATCCTTAGCCCCCACTCGCCGTTTAGCTTGCCAACAAGTTGATTTAACTCTGTTTCGCCCTTCTAACACATCAGAATACCATAAAATTAATTAAATCTTAGTTTTCAAAAAATGCCAGCTTTTCCACGATTAACCAAATCTTAGCAATCCAATTATTTAAACTTAAATTCTTCATTAACAAGCTAAACCCATACCTTAGAAGCTGGATTGCACAAGTCTTTACTTCAAATTCTCCAATTCAAACAAAAAAGGAAAATTACTAAATTCGGAGAAAATCATATTTTGGAGTCATTAACAGATTAAATTGAAAAATAATTAGTAAAAACGTTAAATCTCACCTCCGAGATAATTTCCCAAGCTCTAAATAGTCTCAAATGGCTTTAAAAATCAATTTAGGGGTTAAGGTTTTGAGTTTCTAGATAAAGAAAGGGAGGAAAAAAGCTTAAAGAAAAGGTTAGGCAAAAATGGCCCAACACCTCTTTTTAGTTTTGCCTTTTGTCTATGATGTATCAATACATTTGATAATGTATCGATACATCTGCCCTAATTTCAAATGAATGTATTAATACATTGAGGCAATGTACGATACATTTCAAGCAGAATGGTCCTCAGTGCTCTTTGCTTCAAATGTATCGATACATGTTCATCTTTTTCTGAATCTATCGATACATCCTTAAAAGTATTGATAGAATTCCTCTAGAACACCTCAAGTTGTTATTCCTGTCAAGAATGTATTGATACATAGGGGGATGTATCTATACATTTTTCCCTATAGGCAGTTTTAAGCTTCCAAAACTTCCAAAAATCTAAGTTTAACACCCCAAAATCATTCTCTATTAATATCACACTTCAAATCATTCATTTAACTTAATCCCATACACATAAATCCACAAACATAACATCAAACTTAGATCAAAACCTCAAGCTATGGGATTTATCACATATTTCCTCAAAATTTGCCTAAGTGTCCATTTATCTATATATATATCCTTAAACACTTGGCATACATAACATATCATCCATTAACTTAATTTACATCAAAAATTGGGGGTGTTACAAATGCATTCATGACTGTTGAAAGGATTTACAAGTTATCATGTTGTTTTACAAATTACAATTTATTGCAACTCTTCCCCCTTAGGTTGTCCTTTTCACTGTATCCATTCACGGAGTCTTTATGACTCACATATTATTTTTCCTCATTATTTTTGTTGCAGATCAGTGACAAGTCTTTTACTAATAGCTAGTGTCACAAAGACGTGATCCGTTCATTCCTCATTGGTAGGTGTCTAGCAGCTTTTTGATGCCTAGCGAGTTAAGTCATGTTCTACTAATGAGTCGGTCTTTACTTTATGTTTATGTTTACCGACTATAAACATGTTTATGCTAATGTTGCCAATGTTGAGCATTTTACATTGATAATGTTATGTGTGAGATTATGATGATGGCTCGAGAGCCTACATGGACACTCGAGGCTGTTTTTGACATTAAATGTTGAAAAAATACCTTTCAAAATTGGTTCAAAGTCATAAACCCTTATGGAATGTGATATATTTATAGTTTGGGATGTGAAAATACATTATTACCTTTTTAATTTTTCTAAAAACAGTGTCATCTATCGATAGATGTTGTCATCTATTAATAGATAACTTTTAGGGTTCTTTAAAAGCTCTCAAGTTGTTATCTATCAATAGATATGTTCTTTCTATCAATAGATAGGTTAATCTATCGATAGATGATGAACATCTATCGATAGATAGGTTTTAGTAAGCAAAAATAGACTTAAAAACTTGTCCATATGGACTTCTCTTTGCACCAAACTTTACAAACCATCTTTATGCATCAAAACATGAATTTTCCCAAGCTTAAAACTTAGTTGAAATTCTCAAAACATGACATTTACTTGCTTACCTAAGGATTTCTTAACTCAATATCATACATCAAGGTGGGATTTCACAACTATCCTCCTTTTTCCAATGTTTCTCTTGTGGTAGGAAGCATTAAGGGAGTATGTACGAAACTCCATGTCATGTTATACTTATGGTCAACCTGGGCATTATGTGAAAGATTGCCCTTTGCGTCATACATCTTAAAGAGCCACTCAAGGACATGCACAGTCGGCATTGCCACCTTCACCAATTGTTGCATAACTTACTAAAAAAATAAGGGAGCTAGAGGCAGGGGCACTAGTATTGCTATTCAGGGTAAAGCATTGAGGTTAGGATTTGGAGAGCAGGGTACAAAGGATCAAAGACAAGTAAGAATTTATGCTTTGACCTCACAAGATGCATAGGCATTCAATGTTGTTGTCTTTGTTATTCTACCGTTCTATAGATGCACGTGTGTTATATGATTCTCATGCTACACATTCTTTTGTATCTCCATACTTTATATCTAGATTAGGTATAGAGTGCTCTAAGAGGGAGCAAGATTTGGTAGTTACCACACCTTTGAGAGAGGTGTCTATGGTAGGGTATGAGTATAGAGCTTGCATGGTTTGAGTTAAAGAGAATGACACTTAAGCAAACTTAGTGTTAATGGACATGTTAGAGTTTGATGTGAATTTTAGGATGGATTAGTTATTCCCCAATTATGCCAGTGTGGATTGTCATCGTAAGAGACTGAGGTTTGACTACCCTGGAGAGTTATCCTTCTATATATAAAGGGATCGTAGCATGGCTTCAAGTAGCATGATATCGTCTATGATAGAGTTAGTTAATAGTTTAATGAGACATTGATGCCAAGGATTTTTGGCAATTGTATTAGATACCCAAGTAGAGGTAGCTAGCATGGTAGATGTGCCTAAAGTGATTGAGTTAACAGATGTGTTTCTGAAGGAGTTACCCGGATTACCTCCAGAATGGGAAACAGAGTTTTGTATAGACATAGTGTAAGACACCCACCCGATTTCTATACAACCTTACTAGATGGCATCAGTCGAGCTTAAAGAGCTCAAGGATCAGTTAGAGCATTTGCTAGAGAAAGGTTTCATACACCCCTAGTGTTTTATATTATGGAGCATCAGTATTATTTGTGAAAGAAAAGGATGGTTCAATAAGACTTTATATCAATTATAGTCAATTAAACAAAGTGACCATAAAGAGTAAATATCCTCTCCCACATATAGATGATTTATTTGATCAATTGCAAAGGCCCAAGTGTTTTTCAAAGATTGACTTACATAGGGTTACTATCAATTAAGGATTAGAGATAGGGACGTACCCAAGCATATCATCATGCATAACATGCATATCATAATCATCCATAAACTCTTGGATGGAACTCATGCATCCATCATTCCTTACATGCTACATCATGTCAAGCATGTACCTCATACCATTCATGCATTAACATAGAGGCATGTCGTTACCCATACTAGTCCATAGGTTAGAGTATGTCACAGCCCAAAACCTGGGCCATGACCGACGCATGGGCCAAATGGGCATAGCCCGCTAAGCCCAAGCAACCCTCTTTATGAAATCTTGTTCATCATTTTCTTACGTCACCATTACTAAACCACAAATCTTGATTCTCAACTATGCATATTTCAGTAAGATACATGTCACGACCCAGTACTCTCTTCGAGCCCGTGACAACCGTCGCGATGTCCCGATAGACATACCTTACTCGAAATGTCAACCGAAACCTCGCAAGGCTCTAGCATCAGTTCTCCGCCTCCCCTGTGAGTAGTAGTTACTAAATATCATATTTTAAAGGAATATAAACTATTTTCAAATCAAAGACAATCAAAAAGTAATTTCTACTGCACAGGGGTATTTTGGTCATTTTACTCAAAAATTTCGAAACCTGTAAAAAATATAATATATAAATGAAAAATATACATTTCATATCTAAAAATAAATTTTGGTATCTAAATCATCCATTTAAAGTGAAATTATAGCTAATCCACTAAATAAAAATATTGAATAAAATATTTCATTTTCATATAAAACAATATTTATAAAATTCTACGTAAACAGTTAATGAAAAGTAATAACAAAATAAATTCGTATATATAATAGCACATTGCGTCAAGGTATACAAAAATATTCTACAATGACATGTGAGCCCCAAAATAACAAAAATAAACACGACTGTAAACCCACGATTTCTAAGGGTGCGAATCTAAAAGCAAAGCCTTGACAAAATCGACGGTCTACAGACTGCCCTAAGCCTGAAATGGGTGAAAGAAGGGTGGTGAGTTTTTATAAACCCAATGAGTAAGCAAAGATCATCTATAACATCTAAAGTCGAGTAAATGGAGACAATTTAAAACATCTCATCATAATATGATTCATAACATTAAAACTCATTTCAACCCATATAAAACAGTTACATTTCATAAAAAAAAAAATCAACAAGGCTTGTGACTCTCTTAAAAACTTGGCTCGTGCCAAAACTTGTACTCAGTGACACCTTGCGTAGGGCATCCAACCGAGTCTACCAAGGCTATTAAAATAACATATACACATAAAACATATTTTTATGTTTAAAAACACAACCATTCCTAAGCGTTGGCTGAGTTTCACCCTCACGTGGTGGTTCGACGTGAAGTGAACTTTAAACTACCATAAGAGATACCCTCCGAGCCTCTCATACTAAGGTAAAATATGACAGGGTTTACCGTGCCTCTCTAATAGGCCAGTCCAAGGAAACCCGCCCACTGCAGTAAGCTAATCAATTACCCCACCAAATTAATAAAAATTTCGACAGTATGACATGGCTAATATGATATTACCCAACCTGTCAAGGTAAAACAAAACAGTTCATATATTCCACACAAACATAAATCCAACCATTCATGCCATCACATTGTCATAAGCCATCAATTCAAACCAAATGTCAATTACAAATCCCGTTATGCCGATACATTTATTACAAAGCAGGGTCGGCATAACTAACAATAGTCAAAACATATATATATCACAAGTATATAGTCTCCACTTACTCAATTTCCAAAACCAGAATTCAATTTCAAACCAAATTATGAATCTCATTTCATTTAACCAACACTTCAGTTATAAAACATAATAGTTTACAATTTAAGTTCATTATGCTTTAAAATCATAAAAACGAGTATAAACTAGTTTAGATAGTTAAGATGATAGTCTGATTACTCACAATAACGGAAGTACTCCTACTCCTGGTCCTTGAGTACGATATCCTTACCCTTACCAGAGGGCTCACCACCTATACCTAATACACAACAAGTAATTCAATACATTTGTGCCAAACTATTATAAAACTATTCCAGGCTCTATATGAATGCATGAAATTGAATGAGAAATGTTCGAATAATCACTTAAAGATAGTGTTCTACATAGGTTCAATTGTTATTGGACTGAAATGGTATTCGACCTAACTCGCACTATACACTATTTAATTAGCCAAAACATCCGATTCAAATCCAAATAGATTCATTGCACTTTCGGTACTCCAAATACACCCAAAGTATCTCAATGAACTTGGTTGTGACTTAAATGATTACATCCGAAACTCATTTCGATTCCGAACTAACGTGCTAATCAGTGTCAACATAGTCCAATAAGTCCGTATATATATCATTAGAAATCAAATTCAAGTCCATTTGCCACGATTTTCTCGTTGTCGTTCAAGTCATTTACTAAAGGCACTATACTTTTCGATAACCATTGTCAATATCCGACACCATAAATCATCAAATACGAGCTAAATAATATGAAATATAACAAAATTCATCATCAATATATATCCCCTATTAAATTCAGCCAATGAGGGTTTAATGAAGAACATGTGGTTTTCTTGCTTGTTTTTTATACCAAATATCACAAAACAACTAAAAACACCTAGATAGCATGAAATCTAACAAAAACCATCATCAAAACCTCCCCCCCCCCCCCCCCTTGATTCGGCCAACATGACTTCCTTCATGAAAGTTTGGGTTTCAACCATAGAAAATGAAAAAGAAAGCATGGGAGAGGTGAATCTTCAGCTAAAATCGTGAAATCTTACCTCAGATTGCTTCGTTTTTTGGTAACCAACGAATTTCTCTTGAATTTTCTTCCTCAAGGGTTGTTTCTATTCTTTCCTCCCTTTTCTTTGGCTTGCACAACAATGAAAGAAGAATTGGGAGAGGTTTATGTTGGTTTATAAAGAAAATTATAAAAGAATTAAAGCTTGACACGTGTCAACATGTGAATGGTTCATGGTTAAAACTTAACTATTAAGCATTTTCTTACCACCACATATAATGCCTTAATTATCCAAAGTATAAAAATGATAATAGGTGAAATTCATGGGCTTGACAAGTGTCACGGTGGTGTAAAATTTTAAAAATTTCAATTACGTCTTCATGGACACGTGAAATGACCGATTTGCCCTTATGCTCGAAAAAATGTCGGAATTGGAACTTTTCACTTCTCAAATTCAAATTATGCTCCAAATAGTCAAACTTGGTCAAAAATCTGGTCCAACATTTCATTTTTTTTTTACCCTCGGGTGGCAAAATGACCATTTTGCCCCTACGTTATAAAAATTCCCAATTGGATTCCAAATTAATCCTCAAACTTTGAATCACCATTTTAAGACATTCTAAGGTTTCATAACCCTTAAATACATCCTAAAGTCTCTATTTGGACTAGTTCGAGGTTTTAGTCGACTTAATTGTACCACTAGGTACGATACCGACTTTTAACGATTTTTTGAGGCATCCAAGTATGCAGACATGCTATCAAGCACATGAATGACATGGCAAATATATAATAGAGCTAGGCTTGACATACATGACAACTAAACATTTATATTTGTATTAACCTAAAATATTGTCATTCATTCATTACCATCTCATAATGGCGTCATCAATCTAAATATACATCTATTGTTTGTAACCTAAATCTTAACGATTTACATCGAGTATATATATATACAAAAAAAAAAAGACTTCTGATGACCAGTGGAGTGACCTTGGGTGAGGGTACGGCTACTGAATTCCAAAATACCTACCAAATGGTGAATGCAAATGAACGCCTCAATTTAGGTCCCAACTACCTCTAAATTTGAAAACATGAAGTTTAAAAGAGTGAGTATAAACTCAGTGAGTGAACATAAGAAGGGAACAAGCATTAATACGGGAAGTTTTAGAAAACACGATGCATTTATGTTGAAAATAATGCAATTTTGCTCAATTTCTTGTTAAAACCCCTTAATTCAACTCTTGATCATTTAATGCCTTAGTGTTGAAAAATCCGTGATCAATAAAGAAGTTAAAGAGTGAAAGTATAGTAGACTTCAAGCAAGGCAAGCATAACAGAACGAATCTCGTTGCAATGGAAAGGCATTCTCACTGTAGCGAACTTCAGGGTAAAATTTTGAACCAACAACCCAAGAGTTTCTCGCTGCATCAAAAATCCAAGTAGCATTTTTACCCAACCACTCGAGAGTTTCTAGCTGCAGTGAGAATGCATTTTCGCTGCAGTGAAAACTCGAGCCATGAAATTCCCTAGCACTTGAGAGTTTTTCGCTACAGCGAGAATGAATTTCGCTGCAGCGAGAAATAGGGCAATTAAGTTAGAAGAATTTTTGTCACAATAAAAATCCAGTTTTGCTACAATGCAATTCAATTTGGAAGCATTTAACAATATCAACATTCATTATTCAATGCAAATATATATTAATTCCAAACCTCTCTATATAGCAAATATATATATATACATATATCAACACATATAGCACCACTGCCTCACCCAACTCATGTGCACTTCCACACCGCACATAACCCGAGTCATCGTGTGCACAGCCACATCACGCATAGCTAATGCCATTGTGTGCTCCCCCACATCGCGCATAGGCAATATCATCATTCACACTCCTGCACCCCGTCATCACTGGCATGTGCACTCCTACATCGCACATGCGCGGTTATAATTATCACACAATATTAACTATCCATACACAACATATATATATATATATATATATATACATATCCACATAATATAGGAGCACAAGGATTCATCATATTACACATTCACAACATACAACATTTCATCAAGGGCTTGTTCCCATGCAATTTTAAAGAAAAACCAATAAAATCTTTCAAGTGGTTCAATCAAGCACATAATCATTTATTCCAAAACATTTTTAATGCAAGTTCACTC
The DNA here is from genome assembly GCF_053813885.1 of Theobroma cacao. NCBI lineage: Eukaryota > Viridiplantae > Streptophyta > Magnoliopsida > Malvales > Malvaceae > Theobroma > Theobroma cacao. The sequence goes on from NC_142641.1 coordinate 27,746,009, forward strand.
ACATGTCTTTGTTAATGCTTGTGGATCGACTCCAACTTTGACTAATGCTTCGTTTGGAGGTGTGAGGCCTCATTGGAACCTATCGCACACAATAGCATCACAATCAATTCAATTCACATAACTATAAATTCTAAAGGCTATCTCTTAAATCATGTTCTACTAGTTATTCCTAACTAGCTTCCAATTACCATTAAGTGGCTATTTATTTTCACTATTTTAGTCACACTAAAGATGAATAAACAACCTCAACTACGAAACACTCACAAATCTAGCCACTAGCCATTCTCAATAACTTAAAAATCAACTCAATTTCATTACTCATGTTGGTAGATTTGTAATTGAATTCCTTCTCAAAATTTCTCAAGCTATTATGAAAAGTCTCTCCTTCTCTCTCTAAAAGACCTAGCTAGTGAGAGAGGTATTAAGGTATGACTTTTAAGGGTTTTAAGGTGAAAGAGTAAAAGAGAACAAAGGACTTTGTGAAAAGGTGCACAAAAGCATGAAAATTGGGGTTTAACTTGATAAAGTCATAGAGGTTTTTAAGAAGGCTTCCATGGAAGATAAAGAACGTGAAATGGAGATAAGAGATGGGAAGAAAAAGAAAAAGCTATTGGAAGTTTGAAGAAGCTGCTGGAAATTTTTTATATTTATCCTATAGTTGACTAAAATTCCTTTTATTTACAAAAATGCCATTCAATAGTTGACTTTGCCTTCTTCTTCCACTTGGTTCAAACTTTTTACTCTTTTGACACTAAGAAATGGTCCATAATAGATTAAAGGTACTCGGGTTCATGAAAACTTAAAATTTTAGACTTGAGACCCAAAATGACCATTTTGCCCCTACCGTGAAAGTCATCATTTTTTTAATTTTCTTCGTTTATTTCATTATTATATACATCATTCATTTATTCCTTAGGCCTACTTAGGCCTTAATAATATTAGAAAACCCACTTCTAGGAGCTTACTAAGGGAAATGATGAAATTACACCTAGTCAGTGTTATCGCGTCTACTTCTAGTTACGTGTCTATAGAGGTCGAGGTTTCACAGAGTAATCGAGTAATGTTTGAATAAAATCATTTAAAAGGGCTTGTCCACCTTTGTTGAAAACTAATACATAGTAGAATATTTACATGCATGATAGATTTACAAACTATTTGAAAATCATTTGTCACTCACAACATAAATCATCATTAATTCAAATCATGTAAACATACTTTCGAAGAATTGGTTGAAAACCTTGAAACTCAAATCCTTTGAAAAGCCATTCCTCGAAACATTAATTCATCATGCATAATCAATCATTTCAATAAAAACATGCTCAATTTACATATTAAAATACTTAAAATGGTGTATCCATTCACCAAATTGGAGACTCAACCTCTAACTCCAATCACAACACTTCTCAAATGATTTCCTCAGAGTTTTCAACCATTCTTAACATTCAACAATCATCACAATCAACTACTTAGACTTATAATCTCATAATACCTATTCCAAGTACTTTCAAAACTAATTAGATTCAACTAAAACTAACTTTCTAGCTTAAATCCACTATTACATTAACTAAATAATGCTTAGAAAACATATAAATCCTTCATCTTTACGTTAGGTGAGCTTTGATGCAAAGGAAAATCACAAGGCCTTGAGCTTTAGCAACCAACAAAAATTTTGGGCATAAAGACAACATTTTCAGCTTTGGAAAATCAAGATTTAAAGATTTCAAAGTAGAAAAATGTCATTTTGTTCACAAAAACCTAAAACCAAGCGTAAAATCATAAAAAATGGTGTTTTCGCTTGAAAATGGGTTAAAGAGAGTTTAAGGTTTAAAAATACCTTACAAAAATGATTGAGGCTATAAACCCTCAAAAAATGTGACAAATTTATAGTTTGAGGTGTAAAAATACATTTTTACCCTTTTATTTTTCTAAAAACAACGTCATCTATTGATAAATAGGGGCTATCTATTGATAGATGTGCCTCAAGGTCCTTTTGAAAAACTCTCGGGTTACTATTTATTGATAAATGTCTCTTATCTATTGATAGATAAACCTGTCCATTGATAAATGATAAACATCTATCGATAGATGTTCTTCTATTTCCTTAGAAACTTTTCTGGGATTATATCTACCAATAGATGAAGAACATCTATCGACAGATAAACTTCAGTAAGCAAAAACAAACTCAAAATTTTGTCCATTTAGACTTCTTTTTACATCAAACCTTGTAAATCATCTTTATACATCAAAACTTGAATTTTCCAAACTTAATTTAAATGTTCAAAACATGAAATATGTGTGCTCACTTAAGGATTTCTTAACTTAGCATCATACATCAAGGTGGGATTTCATAGTTTAGCTATTAGAAGTTGCTAGGATCGACCCCTAAGCAAGGGATGGTCGATCCTAACATGATTAGCTCTTAAACAAGCTTCTAGAATGGCCTAGGATTGACCACCATGAAGGAGAGGGATGATCCCAACAAGAGAAAACACTTAGAAATATTTTGGGAAGCTTTAAGATCGACCCCCCTAATAGAAAAGGGTCAATCTCTACATGTTGGAATATTAAAACAAGCTATTGGAAATAACAAGGATTGACCTCCTAAGATCAAAGGGTCGATCCTAACCACCCTTGGTAGAAAAAATAAGCCTAAGGATAGACCCCTAAGGTTTAAAAGGTTAATCCCTAGGCTTCAACTTGGAAAAAAATATTACTCCCTAACTCAAACCATTTTCTTATTTTTCATTTTTTCAACCTCCTTGTAACCTCCAACAACCTCTCTTAACCCTCCAACACCCCATTTGCCAAGAATCAAACCTTCCAAACTCGAATCTAAGGCAAGATTCAACATTCTTGAGTTTGAATCTCATGGTATTTTTCTAACTATGTAATTCCACGACTTTTAGCAAGTTAAATCCTTTATCGAGTTGAGGATTTTTGGGATTTTGCTCTTCAAAATGGTTGTTGAGATAAGAATGTTAAGGTTTTATTATTAATTATTTAGGTTTGAAAGTATTGTGGATTATTGACTTGAAACAAGAAATACGAGTTTACTCAACTAGTTTCAAATTAAGTAAGTTGCTGGAAAATTAGGAAATTTACAATACAAATTATTGCGGGAAATTGTATTGAGCTCAGGTATTGTTGTGATACCCCAACTTCTATAGGCTTGTAACTAAGTATAGATGTAATAATATGGGCTAGGGGTAGTTTCGTCATTTTCTCTAATAAGCTTCCAGAAGAAATTTTTATGATATTTTAAGGCCTAAATAGGCATAGGACAGTATAAATGATGTGTGCTGATGAAAACACGAAGAAAACTAGAAGTTTCAACAATTTTCATAACAAGGGCAAAATGGTCATTTTTCACCTCGAGTTAAAATTTTAAGTTTTTATGAACCCGAGCATGTTTACACCATTTTGGATATTGTCCCAGTGTTAAAAGAGCAAAAAGATTGCATAAAAGATTAGAGGAGAGTAAGTTAATTGGTGGAGGGGCATTTTCGTAATTTTAAAGGAAAGGATAAGATTGCCTATAAATACCTTGAATTTTCAGCAGCTTCTTGAATTTTCCAGCAACTGGTCTTCTTCTTCCCTTCTCCTCTCTCACGTTTCTTCAAACTCCATGGAAGCTTGACTTTCAAACTTCCACAACTTTCTCTCTCTAGCTCCAATTTTCATGCTTTTGGTGCACCTTTCCATAAACCCTTGTGCTATTTCATCTTCTCACTTCAAAACCTTGAAATATCTTGTTTTCATACTTTCTCTCACTAGTTAGGCATTTTAGAGAGAGAAAAAAAGAATCATTCCATTGATTTAAAAGCTATTGGAAGAGAATCCAACTACAAAGGAACCCTAGCGTGAGTGATGCACCAAGTTTGATTTTAACTGCAGAAAATGGCTAGTAATTGTGATTTATGAGTTGTTTTATTGTTTAGTATGTTCATTACTTTTTAGTGATTAAGATAGTGAACATAGTTAGCCATTTAAAGTGGCAATTGAAAACTAGCTAAAAGATAGCTTTTAGAGTTCATAGTGTGTAAATCAATCTATTGTTTATGTTAATGTGATCCTAGGTTTTTAAGGAAGCACCATCATTCCAATTGGATCATTAGGGGAATTTGAGTCAACTAAAGGTTCTACAATCAATTGGTGAGTGGACTACCTTCAAAACTAATTTTGGGAATATGATGGATTTGACAAAGTGTTTGAATGATTTTATACAATTTTTCATGAAAATGAATGCCTTGTGAACAAGCTGTTGAGAAAAGGCTTATGTTATGAAATGTGATTATTATGGATTTCTATATGGCTTCATTATGTTGATATACATATATGCTTGAGTATAATGTTGTGTAATTATATTGACTCGGCTATGTGCGAGTAGGGAGTGCACATAAGTCGAGGATGACCCGGTTATGTGCGAGTAGGGAGTGCGCATAACCCGGTGATGACCCAACCATGTGCGAGTAGAGAGTGCGCATGAGCTGGTGATGATGATGATGGGATGGTGTGATGATGATGATGGGTATATATGTATATATATATATATATATATATATATATACGTGTAAATATGTGTGTTATAGAAAATTGATGGATAATGGGTTATGGTTGTAATGCATGTGAAACTTGACATATTAAACCTTGAGAAATTGTTATGTGTTTTCATGTTGGTTTGGACCTTTTGGTAGGGTGGTTTTTCCTTTAGGAGAAAGGTAAATTTTGCATTAATGCCCTGTATTTCGCTGTAGCGAGAATGATTCTCGTTGCAACGAGAAACTATCGGATTTGGAGGGGTACACTGGCGAAAAACTCGCTGCAGTGAGGATGCATTTTTGCTGCAGCAAGAATGACACTGTAGCTTCTCGCTGCAGCGAAATGCATTCTCGCTGCAGCGAGAAACATTCTGTTTCTAGGTAAAAATTTCGCTGCAGCGAGATTGAATCTTGCTACAGCGAAAAACTTTCTGTTTTGGTCTCTTATCTTGTCCAATTGCTGCCCTATCTTTCACTTCTTTGCTACCATATGGGAGCATGGACTTCCCACATTAAGGATTAAAAGAGTTAAGTTTAAAATTAGGAGGTTTAGTGAGAAACCCTCGGCCAGTTGAGAAACCCTCGTTCGGTTAATAACTAAATTCCAACGTCATTGCAACGAAAATTCATTCTCGGTGCAGCTATGCTACAGCGAGAATGCCTTTCCACTACAGCGAAGATTCGTTGTTGTATTTGACTTGCTTGTGCAATATTGAAGCTTTCATTCTCCAAATGATTCGCTATGTATGGGTTTATGATTTTCAAATGATTAATCACTTAAGGGCTCGATAAAGGGTTTTATTAGGAATGAACCAAATTGCATTGTTTTGAATCTAGTGCATCATGATTTTAAATTTTCCTTTGTTGTCGCTTGTTCCCTTCCTTGTTCACTCACTGAGTTTAGACTCACCATTTCAAATTCATGTTTTCAGATCACGAGGCAGCCAGTAACTAGGACGAGGTATCCTTGTAGACCTGTGTCCATCTTTAGGTAGGTGTCTCGGCATTCAGTAGCTGTACATTCATCCGAGTCCCTCCACTAGAAGTCAAGTCTTGAGATGTATAGGCGAACCTAATGTACATTATTGGAATACATGTTGTAGACAATGTATGTATATAATAAATGAGAAATGCCAATACGAGTTGGCAATGTCTATTACTATTTTGATTTTAAGTTTTGAAAAATGACTTAGCAGTTTATGATGGAATGATGAACACGTCGGACTATTAGGCTTGCTTGGGCTTAGTGGACTACGTCCATTGGGCCCATGCGCCGGTCATGGCCCGAAATTTGGGTCGTGATAATTGTAGAGCGAGCAAGGTTTGATAAAAGAAGGCTTAAAAGGATGCTTTTGTCAAGGTGAGTGGATACACCATTTTCAAAACTATTTTAGTATGTAAAGTTGGAAGCCTGGTTTGATGGTTTGTTACATGAAAATGAATTATTATCATTGTTTATGAATGAAATTATGTGTGTGGTTGAACTCATGTTTGCAATGAGTTTTTTAAATTATTATATATATGTAAATACCTTACTATGTATTTGTTTTCAATAAAAGGAGATAAGTCCTTTCAATCGTTTTGAACCAAAACCACCACCACTTCATGGAAATGTGACTGAAAAGCACAAAGTATGCTAAATGGCAATTTGTATGTGACAAGATTTTCACATAATTGAATGAGTTATGAATGAGTACTTAATGTATGCCTTATTTTAATGTATGTGATGTTGATTCCACATACCAGGTGTATGAGAATAAGCAATGATGTAACATATGTTGTAATGTATGTGATGTTGATTCCATATACCACATGAATAAGAATAAACACTTGATGTAAGACATGTTGTAAGGTATGTGATGTAGCTTACACAGACCAATGAGACAATATTGAGTACATGTTAAATGCTATGATGCCAAGTATGTGATGTAGTTTCCATATACCACATGTTATGAGTATGAGGACAAGAATATGATGCCAATTATAAATGAAATGTTTAATGAAAGGTTATGAATTGTGTAATGAATATGTTATGATATAAGGTGAGAAATGATTGATTATTAACCTAAGGATAATGGGGGTTTACTATTACCATTGTGATGGAGTGAGGCGATGATTCCACTTTAGAGTGAGGTGGTGATTCCACTCCCATGGTACACCATGTATGTCCAAGAACGATAGGGGTTTCAACCATCGCTACAAGTTGTCCAAGGATGATGGGGGCTTAACCATTGTCAACTTATTATGCCTTTCAATATATTACAACTAAGAAATGATATACGTAGTTGATTTAAAGAAAATATAGCTTAGAGATGAGGTTTTTTAGCTGAGATAATTTACGAGTTTAGTCAAAAGAAGTCAAGTTGATGAATGAAAATTGAGATTTGATTTGCCTGAATTCTTAGGTTCATGTGTATAGGGTATCAAGCCATTAAGATTAAGTCTCGACACTATGTTTTGATATGATGAATGTATATATTAACCTTTTTTAGATGTGATTCAAGAAGTTTTACATTTGAATTGGTTTCTAAAAGATTGAATGATGTCAATGTGCATGAAAAGATTTTTCAAGGTTTGTTTGGATTCTCTACTCAGTGATTAAAAGTTTTCAATTTGCTTCATAGGATTTATAAAATCATGGGTAAAACATTCTATTACCCCTAATTTTTAATCATAATTACACACGGATTCACTAGTTTGCAAAATGAACACTCCACTCCAAACAGCTAAATTAATGATGTTGATATTTAAATTGAAATGTCTAAAATGTCCTTATTTTTTTTTTTTTAGGTCCACAGGCAACCGGATTTGGCTCAGATCTGACTGAATTTCTCAAGGAGCACTAGATCGGTGCTCCACAAGGAGCACTGGATCTATGCTCCCTGTGGAGCACACATCTATGCTCCATAGGGAACAAGCTAACAGTGTTCCCAAGGGAGCACCACAATGGGTGCCCTGAGAGAGGGAGATCTAGCTCTAGTCAGATCTGGCAAGATAGGGATAGTTATTTTTAGAAGAAAAAAATTAAAAATAAACAAATATAGTTTATGTAGTGTGGTAATTTTTAAAATTGATGAAGGGTAAAATTATCTTTCAATATTGCAACATCATCAAACTAATGAAAATATTAATTGTGACTAACGGTTGTACTTATGTGTCTAATGAGAAATATTCTTTTGGGGCAGATTGTCCATTTTGAAAACTAATAGACCCATATGGAATTATTACTAAAAGTTAAGGGTGAAGGTGTTTTACCCTAAAATTATTTAAAGGCATGATCATACTTATTTACAAAGTCAATTAAATGTGTATTTGGAATGGCATACATGCATGGTTAACTAAATGTTTTATTGGTGCAAAAGCTATAACCCCTTAACTTGTCCCCTTCCCATATCCACTCATGAAATCTTTGTGACTCACATGTAAATTTTTCCTATTTTCGTTGCACATCAGTGATAGCTGTCAAGCCACCCGTGTCATAGAGACATGGTTCGTTCTTCCTTTGATAGGTGACATAGCAGCCTTCTTAAAGTCCAAGGAGTCAAGTTATGTTTTGCCTGACAAGTCGGCCTTTATATTTCTGCATTATAAATACTTGTTTATACTAAATGTTAAGCCATTGAATGGCAAGCTACTTTTATGAATTTATGTGAATGTTATAGATGATGGCCTGAGCACCCACATGAGCACTTAAGGTTCATTTACAGAATTTTCATGAAATGTACAAGATACAAATATTGTGAAAGAAAAGCGTATACACAACTTATGTTGAAAAGTTCCATAATGGTGTATTTATGCCTTTGTAATGTTGAAAAGTTCATCATCAAGTCACACATTATCATTGAATAAAATTTAAACATTAAGAACCAAACCAAGAAAATAAGAGAATAAAAGAAAATATTGAAAAACTCAAGAATTGTATTCTTGATCTCCAAATCTCCTTGAATCCTGCAAATTCTTCTTTGCTTCAATGACTCTGTGGCTTGACTCTTAGATGTTAATCTAGTGTTTCTTCCTTCTCCTTTTCAAGTCCTCCGAGAGGTTGTTTTTATAGGCTTTGAAGTTAGGCCAAGTTGGGTAAAGAAAGAAGTCAATTTCAGCCAGGATTTCCTCATCAGACTATGTAAGTCGCAGCTTTGCCCAATCAATTAACAGAAATCGTAATTGCTCTAGGACTGCTGCAGTGTGTCAACTTCAACAAGATTTTTGACAATCCTAAAAGAAGAACTGGGTGAAGTAGTAAACACAAAAGTTGTAGGTTTTTCCCTTATCTTTCCAATGGCCTAACAATCACTTCATTTGAATCTCTGTAGAGAAATTTATGGCCAAAATACCAAAACATATATATTAGAAGTCTGCACCTTAAAATTGCTCTCCTTCTTTTACTAAAATTCTTATTTTAAACACCTACAAAAGCACAAATAAATCAATAACAACCAATCTTATCCTCATTAATACCAAATTAAGCATAACATTGACCATGATTAGATTGACTCACCTAAAATAACTAATTTAAAATAATTAAATAAAACTTACTAATTTCTATGCATTACTACAAAAACCAAGCCAAATTATTAACAAAATTAAGTTCAAATAACTTTATATCATAAAGTTATCATACCCTCAGACTTAAGATTTTGCTAGTCCACAAGCAAAACATAAAAAAGAACCTAACTTACGAAAATCAAATTCAGCTAATGAAAACTAAAAAAAATATAGTTACTACTACTACTACTACTGCCACTACTGTCACGACTCGGAACTCCCATCGAGTCCGTGACAACCGCTGCGACGTCCCGATAGACATTCATTACCCGGAATGTCAATCAAAACCTCGCAAGGCTTAACATCAGTTTTTCTCACTTCCCTTGTGAGTATTAGTCACTAAAATTATGTTTTGAGAGATTATAAACTATTTCCAAATCAAAACAATAGAAAAATAATTTTTTTTCTCACAGGGGCATTTTGGTCATTTTTCCTCAAAAATCTCGAAATTCGCTAAAAATGTAGTATGCGAGTAAAAAACACATAATTCATAATCAAAAATAAGTTTAAACATCTAAAACCTTCATTTAAAATGAAATTATGATTATTTGGATATAATAAAAAAAGAAAAGAAATATTCAATAAAATATTCTATTTTCTTATAAAATAATATTTTTAGAGTTATACATAAATAATTTTTTTGTAGCAGCGTAAAAGCAAAATAAATTCATACATATTGTAATACAGTAAGCCAGAGTATTTAATTTAATTTACAATAACCAGTAGGCCCCCGAATAACTAAAAGTAAGGAAAACTGTGAACCTACAGTTTGGAGGATGCAAATCCAATGGCAACCTCGATGAAATCAGCTATCTACAGTCTATTCTGAGCTTGAAATGGGTGGAAATGAGGGTACTGAGATTATATAATCCCAGTGAGTAAACAAATACCATCTAAAATATCTAAGGCCGAGTAAATGGAGACAGATAAAATAGTTTACCATACTGTAATTCATCACCTTTCAACTTGTTTTAACCAAACAAAATCAATTCATATAAATCGAGTAATCAACATGGCTTATGAGTATCTTAAAACTTTGGCTAGTGCAAAAATCATTCTCATACCCAGTTATCAAGAATACCTTGATCGAGGGCTATCCCAACCGAGTCTGCCAAGGCTGTTAAAAAGTTATGTACGCATATATCATATTTTTATTTTGAAAACATAGCCGTTCCTTGGTGTTGGTTGAGTTCACCCTCACGTGGTGGTTTTACGTGAAGTGAAACTCTACAGTTATACCTCGGGAGTTACCCTACTCGCCTCTCCAACCGAGGTAAAATATAACAGGATTTCGTGCCCCTCTAATAGGCTGGTCTACAGAAAATTCACCCATTGCAACAAGCTAAACCCACCATACAATAAAATTTGCAATAGCATGACATGGCAATTATTTTATTTTATTTTACAGACTTTCAAGGCAAATCAACAATTTATACATTTCGAACACATTTATCAAATCAACCATTCATGCCAATATTGCCATAAGCCAATCAATTAGAATCATGAATTTACAACACACAAAAACAGTCTCCAATTACTCTATTTTCAAACCATCATTCAATTTTAAAACAATTTCATGAAATCATTTCATTAAATCACATTTTGTTTATAAAATCGAAAAACAAATCATTTAATTCATTTTTCATAAAATTCACAAAATCGAACAAAACATACTTTAGATAATTAAGATAATGATAAGTTTACTCACTATTGCGGGAGTCGAATTCCAAGTACTCTGATTCTTGATCCTCAAGTACTATCTCTTTACTTTTGTCAGAATGCTCACCACCTAGACATAATGCACAATAAGCCATTTACTATATTGTGCTAAATTGTTATAAAACCAATTCAAGCTTTATACTAATGTATGAAATGGGATGCAAATTGTTTGGATTATTGTCTAAACACGGTGTTCTACACAAATTCAATTGTGTACCTAAATTAAACGGCCTTGGCCTAATTCGATCTATCACTCGATTAATTGGCCAATACGTCCAATTCAACTCCAAATAATTTCATTTTTCTCCCAATACTCCAAATCATCAAACACAAATTAAATAACTTGAAATATGGCAAAATCATCCTCATATTTTCACTTGGAAAATTCGGCCATGGTGGGTGCATCAACACTATAATTTTCCTACTTGATTCTCACACCATAAATCACTAATTCCTAACAAAATCTATCACGACCCGAAACTCCCATCGAGCCCGTGACAACAGTCGCGACGTCCCGATAGACATTCATTACCCGTAATGTCAATCGAAACCTCGCAAGGCTTAACATCAGTTTTTCTTGCTTCCCCTGTGGTATTAGACACTAAAATTATGTTTTGAGAGATTATAAACTATTTCAAATCATAAAAATAGAAAAACAATTTTTTTCTCACAAGGGCATTTTGGTTATTTTTCTTCAAAAATCTCGAAATCCGTTAAAAATGTAGTATGCGAGTACAAAACACATAATTCATAATCAAAAATAAGTTTAAACATCTAAAACCTTCATTTAAAATGAAATTATGATTATTAGAATAAAATAAAAATATTGAATAAAATATTCAATTTTCTCATAAAATAATATTTTTAGAACACTACATAAATAATTTTTACAACGTAAAAGAAAAATAAATTCATATATATTGTAATACAGTAAGTCAGAGTATTTAATTTAATTTATAGTAACAAGTGGGCCCACGAACGACCAAAAGTATTAAAAGCAATAAACTTACAGTTTTGGAAGATGCAAGTCCAATTGTAGCCCTCAACAAAGTGAGCTATCTACCGACTATCCTGAGCCTGAAAGGGGTGGAAAAGAGGGTGGTGAGATTATATAATCCCAATGAGTAAACAAATACCATCTAAAATATTTAAAGCTGAGTAAATGGAGACAGATAAAATAATTTAATATACTGTAATTCATTACCATTCAAACTCATTTCAACCAAATAAAATCAATTCATATAAATCAAGTAATCAACAAGGCTTATGATTTCCTGAAAAGTTTGGCTCTTGCCAAAATCATTCTCATACCCAGTTATCAAGGATGCCTTGATCGAGGGCTATCCCAACTGAGTCCGCCAAGGCTGTTAAAAAGTTATGTACGTATAAATCATGTTTTTATTATGAAAACATTGCCGTTCCTTGGCATTGGCTGAGTTCACCCTCATGTGGTGGTTTGGCGTGAAGTGAATTCTAAAGTGTTAACCTCAGGAGTTATCCATCCACACCTCTCATACTGAGGTATGAATATGACTAGGTTTCGTGCCCTTCTAATAGGCTGGTCCTCAGAACCAGCCCACTGCAGTAAGCTAAACCCACCATACAATAAAAATTCAACAGCATGACATGGCAATTTTATCATTATCCAGCCTATCAAGGCAAACAATAGTTTATACATTTCAACACAAATACCAATTCAGCCATTCATGCCAATATTGTCATAAGCCAATCAATTAGAATCATGAATTTACAACACAAAAAAACAGTTTCCAATTACTCTATTTGAAAAGCCATCATTCAATTTCAAGACAATTTTATAAAATCATCTCATTTAATCACATTTTGCTTATAAACATAAAGATTTGCCATTTAAACTCATTTTTCATTAAATCACAAAATCGGATAAAAACCACTTTAGATAATTAAGACGATAGTAAGGTTACTCACTATTTCGAGAGTCGAATTCCAAGTACTCCGATTCTTGATCCTCAAGTACTATCTCTTTACTTTTGTCGGAATGCTCACCACCTAGGCATAATGCACAATAAGCCATTTACTACATTTGTGCTAAATTGTTATAAACCAATTCAGGCTCTATACTAATGCATGAAATGGGATGTGAAATACTCAGGTAACTATCTAAATACGGTGTTCAATATAAATTCAGTTATGTACGTAAATAAAACGGTATTGGCCTAATTCTATCTATCTCTCGATTAATTGGCCAATATGTCTAATTTAACTCCAAATAATTCCATTTTTCTCCCAAAACTCCAAATCATCAAACACAAGTCAAATAGCATAAAATCTAGCAAAACCATCTTCACATTTTCACTTGGAAAATTCGGCCATGGTGGGTGCATCAATACTATGATTTTTCCTACTTGATTCTCACACCATAAATCATCATTTCCTAACCAATTCACTTGAAATAAAATCAAAATCATCATCCACACTCTACATGAAAAATTCGGCCAATGATGGGTGATGGGAGAAAATGAATTTTTCTTGCTTGATTTTCAGGCTAGACATAACTAACTAACTAAAAACACTAAAATATCTTAAAATCTAACCAAATCAATCATCAAATCTTCTCTCTCTAAATTCGGTCAGCCATGAATCCTTAATGATATCTTGTGATTCAACCATGGAAAATGCAAAATATTGCATGGGAAAGGTAGATCACAAGTGAAAATCAAGAAATTTTACCTTTGATTGCTTGATAACTTCAAATCTACAAATTTTTCTCTTGAATTTTCACCCTAGGGTTCTTGTTCTTTCTTTTCTTTCTTTGTTCTTCTTTGGCCGGCCATATGAACGAGAAATGGGATGATTTTATGCTGATTTTTAAGCCAAAAAATAAAAGGATATAAATTTGACACATGTCACCATTCCATTGGTCCATGTGTCATACTTAGCCATTAAGCAATCTCTCTCTACCACTTAAATTTTCTCAATTATCCATGATAATATTGGGTAAAATCCATGTGCTGGACAAGTGTTGGGTGGTGTAAAATTACAATTTTACCCTTGAGGTGGTAAAATGACTATTTTACCTTTATGCTCGAAAAAATGTCAAAATTAAAATTTTTCACTTCTCAAACTCAAATTATGTTCTAAATAGTCAATCTTGATCAAAAACTTTTTCCAACATTCCAATTTTTAACCTCGGGTGACAAAATGACCATTTTGCCCCTAGGTCATGAAAATTTCAATTTGATTCCAAATCAGTCCTCGAACTCCGAATCGCCATTTTAAGTCATTATGGGGTTTTAAAATTCTCAATTTCATCTAAAAATCTCTATTCAAACTAGTTTGAGGCTTAATTCAACTTAATTGTACCATTTGGTACAATACCGTCCTTTAATGATTTTCAAGGTGCCCAAGTAAGCAAACATACATTCTTATGTATGATTGGCATAATAAACATATTGTAGAGTTGGGCTTGACAAAATCACTTGAAATAAAATCAAAATCATCATCATTATTCTACATGGAGAATTCGGCCAATGATGGGTGATGGGAGAACATGAATTTTTCTTACTTGATTTTCATACTACACATCACCAATCAACTAAAAACACTAAAATACATTGAAATCTAACCAAATCAAGCATCAAAACCTCTCTCCTAGGGTTTGATCAGCACACTATCCTTCATGATATCTTGTGATTCAACCATAAAAAATGCAAAAGAATGCATGGGAAAGGTAGATCACAAGTCAAAATCAAGAAATTTTACCTTTGATTACTTGATTACTTGAAATCCACCAATTTTCTCTTGAATTTTCACCCTAGGGTTCTTGTTCTTCCTTTTTGTTCCTTTGTTCTTGCTTTGGCCAGCCATATGAAGAGAAATGGCTGATTTTGTGCTAATTTATAAGGAAAATAATAAATGGATGAGATTTTGACACGTCACCATTCCATTGGTCCATGTGTCATACTTAGCCATTAAGCAATCTCTCTCAACCACTTAAATTTCCTCAATTATCCATGATAATATTGGATAAAATCCATGTGCTGAACAAGTGTTGGGTGGTGCAAAATTACAATTTTGCCCCTGAGGTGGCAAAATGACTATTTTACCCCTATGCTTGAAAAACTGTCGGAATTAAAATTGTTCACTTCTTAAACTCAAATTATGTTCTAAATAGTCAATCTTGATCAAAAACTTCTTCCAACATTCCAATTTTAACCTCGGGTGGCAAAATGACTATTTTGCCCCTAGGTCATTAAAATTCCAATTTGACTCCAAATCGGTCCTCGAACTCCGAATCACCATTTTAAGTTATTCTGGGGTTTTAAAATTCTCAATTTCATCTTAAAATTTTTATTTGGTCTAGTTCGAGGCCTAATTCAACTTAATTATACCATTTGGTACATTGACATCCTTTAACGATTTTCGAGGTATCCAAGTAAGCAAACATGCATTCTTATGTAAGAATGGTATAATAAACATATTGTAGAGCTGCGCTTGACAGCACTACCCCACTTAAAATAAAATTTTGACCTCAAAATTTTATTTACTGAACTCAGAGAAAATGTGAGGGTATTATTTTCTCATATAATCCTCGACTTCTTATGTCCTCCCCTTTATAGGGAATTTTAATTTGTTCACCTCATTTACCTCCAATTCAACTCGAGTACTTCGCTTATGTCTATTATTATTCTTTAAAATCAGATCAATAGTAACCTTTACATTTATGATCTCTTCTATCGAAACACCAAGCAGGATTCTATTACGATCATTAAACTTGAACCATAACTCCATCTCAATCATACCAATTTCGATCGCATTTTATACTTATTTAGGTATACCAATCACTATCTTATTACTTCATTCCATATCAAATTTCTCGACTTTCATTCATTCATTCCATCTTCATACAATATTGTGTAGTTCACAGTATCATTAACATGCCATACTCATTCCTGTACATATCCTCAGTGTTAGGGAAGATTAATGGCTTCAATTATTTCCACATACTTCATGTTTACCTCGCATTTAGGAAATTTTAATCTTCTTAATCCTATTAATCCATCTCATATGGCTTAACCGTACTATAGATTACATTCCCTTAACTATTTCCCCAAAATTCCTTGGGTTGTCATAAATCGACTTCTGATAGAATTCTTGATCGTTACATTATCTATACAACTCATCAAATATATTGAGTTCAGAACTCGAACCACTAAAACCATTCTTCATTTTAGTTAGGTATATCACTAACTCCACACATACGTATACACACACATTCAAATGTCCATATTCCTCATTATGTATACGGGTCTCTGTTTTCAAATGCCTTCAGACTAATTTCCCTTTGTTCATTCCCATCCATAACCAAGATTCAATAGAATAATCTTCATAATTCATACAAATTCTCATCACGCCTGTGCATAGTTCCACATCATTTACATACTTATACTCTCCTTCTATCATTTCCAATTATATGCTTAAGTTTCCTTATACTATATATCATTACATCACAATGTCATCTCCATTGAATTATAATATATTATGCGTGTATGCTTTACAATCCCATTGATACGTCAAAGATTTATCTTAACTTGATCATTGCATCTTATGCAATACCACAATTCCTAAGAGTCATCCTTTTTCCTCGATTATTCTTCATGCCTCTACATTACCTTGTGTCCTTCTTGCATTTCGATATTGATTTGTCACTTAAAACTCAGACTTATTTGAATCATGTATGCCTCAAGCATTTTCAAATTCCAATTTTCATAATATATTAGGAAAGTTTCATTATCTGACTTCATTATCAAGGTCAACTTCTATCATCCTTTGTTTCCCTCTTTCATACGAATATAACATCATTCTCCCTTAACCAATTTACAAATTGTACTTGAAATTGCAAGACTTGAAACTAGATTCTCCTCAAGTACTTTTCAATGTCCATACTAATATCACTCTCAACTTACAGCTTCCTTTTTATAACCACATAACTTAGTGCTTGCTTTCAAGAGATCCAAGGCAGAACTTCTCTTGAGTATTTCCTTGGGGATATCTATCTTAAAACTTATGTCTCACAACAGGTAATCACTTAACCCAAGACTTAGCTGTTTGGCTCCTTAACAAGTTTCAAAGTCACGCATCTTATGCTCATCATGTATAACTTATAATTCTTTCTCAAGGGCATTTAAACATTCTTGAAACACTTAATCACTTATTTGCTCTTTTATACACCAAGTATATCATTTCCATAAAGGCATGCCCAACTACTCATGCTTCAATTTATCTCCAAGGGTTTCTAACATGTCACCTAGTTTACTTGTGTTGTTACTAATCCTTTCCTTTCAACAAGGTCAAGACAAGATCAGTATATTCTCATAACAATATTCTATATAAACTCATTTGCTATATTATTATTGAAATCTTTATTTACATTTTCCTCACTTGGTGTTGACATCTCTTATCAGTATCTCATATATTCATCTAACCTTTCACTCGCTTCCTCTTTAGTATTTAACAAAACTTAATCTCTTGTCTTCTTTATTTCTTAATATTTGACTTCAGTCATCATATTATTCATCTTAACACTCCACATGTTAATTTAATTTTATGTAGCCATCTCAAAAACTCTCTAACTTTTCTTTCTCTTACATGCCAATCTATAAGGCAATAAAGAAATTCTGTAATCTCACTCATCATTTTTATCTTAATACCTCTCCAATGCACTTAAGACTCTAAACAACAAAGCTTAGCATCAAAACCAATGACCATTTTCCAACTTATGAGTCCAATCTTTATGCCGCTCACAGTTTACTCCTGCTTTCTAGCCATAAAGGGCTCTTAACCAATTACATTTGTAAAGTGGATAATTCACTTAATTAGTACATCTCGTCCTTGTAGTTATAAGATCAAGATATCTCCAATTTAGGATGCAAAAGTTCCCTCCTAGAGCATATCCAAAAATCCACATATTTCAAGTCCCACCTTAGGACATTTTTCCCATATGGTGTAATGAATTCACAATATATACATCATCATACACATAATTACTTATTATTTATGGTATCCCTCTATTTTCATTATCCATTATTGATCATTTTCCTTGTCTTATAACTCCAATAGTTTATTAACTTCCAGTACAAAGACCACGAAAATAGTTTGTCTTTCACTACATTTATACTCACAATCCTTATTAATCAATAATTTATCTTTTTCAAGTCCCTTCATTTATCTCTAATGGACCATATTTTATATTGTATTAGATTATCTTCCTATAATGTTATGGCATCATTTTATACTTCCTTCACCCTCAAGCTTACAATATTTGACTTTATCACATTAATCGCTCAAAATGTCATCTAGAGCCTCTTTGATTTCTTCCATATCCTTTCGAATTGTAATTACAGTTAAGATTCCCATATACCTCCAGTCACTTAAACAACTACTTTATAGTACATTTCAGTCACACACTTTAAAAGCCAAACTATTAAATTCTTTGCACAGATAACTATTATCTCCTTTACTCTACATCTACCTAGAGTTAAAGTAGTACAAAATCCTACGAAAATATTACATGTCATTAGGATCATCATCTTAATCTGATCTTATCGAAAGATTCTACTCCAAGTCCTTCTTAAGATCCTCTTCCGGGTTCTCCTCCTCTTGAGATTTTCTCCTTTGTTCCTCAATCCAAGCTTGTTGTATTCTCCTACATTCCTTATAACTCACTGGTGCAACATTTCTTCCACAACTGGGAGGAAAATGTCGTACAACGTTCACCTTCCTAAGGGGATAATTTGCAACAGTTACTTTCTCCTTATTCTTTTCCTATTGTTCCTTTACATTCATCCCACAGCCTGGAGGATAGTGTCGAACAATTGACACGCCCTTCTTAGGACGAATACCTTTCCTTGCAATTGCCTTCCTCGCCCATTCTCTATGGTACTCTTTAGGTTGTTTCAAAAGGAAATCTTTTGCAGTTTTCGGAGTATCGGAGCTGCTCTCACTTTCAAATTTCTCGCTACTCTCGAAGCTTTCCTTATTTCTATCAGCACTTTCTGGACTACTTGGTTCGGGTTGCCATCGACTGCTAGCAGTAGAATCTAATGATCCCTCACTAGCACTATGAGGGATATCAGGACTACCGCCTCTTCTAGACATGGTGTGTGTGTCACCAGTGCACCTCAAAACCTATACGCAACCAAGTAGTAATTACTTAATCATTTACGCATCACCAGGGCAGGTAGGTTTCTATATGCAATTACATGCATTCTATTCAACCTAACCTAACTTAACTTAACTTAACTTAATTTGGGCCACACTAACACTGTAAATTTTAAAACAACTTTAAAACAACTTTAAACTCAAAAGCTCTAATCTTTAAAACCAAAAGCTTTGAAACCAATAAAATTGTCACGACCCGGAACTCCCATCAAGCCCGTGACAACCGCCTCAACATCCCGATAGACATTCATTACCCAAAATATCAATCGAAACCTCGTAAGGCTTAACATCAGTTTTTCTCGCTTCCCCTGTGAATATTAGTCACTAAAATTATGTTTTGAGAGATTATAAACTATTTTCAAATCAAAACAATAGAAAAACAATTTTTTTTTCTCACAAGGGCATTTTGATCATTTTTCCTCAAAAATCTCAAAATCCGCTAAACATATAGTATGCGAGTACAAAACACATAATTCATAATCAAAAATAAGTTTAAACATCTACAACCTTCATTTAAAATGAAATTATGATTATTTGGATATAATAAAAAAAATAAAAGAAATATTCAATAAAATATTCTATTTTCTTATAAAATAATATTTTTAGAGTTATACATAAACAATTTTTTTGTAGTAGCGTAAAAGCAAAATAAATTCATAAATACTGTAATACAGTAAGCCAGAGTATTTAATTTAATTTACAATAACCAGTGGGCCTCCGAATAACTAAAAGTAAGGAAGACTGTGAACCTACAGTTTGGAGGATGCAAATCCAACGGTAGCCTCGATGAAATCAGCTATCTACAGCCTATTTTGAGCCTGAAATAGGTGAAAATGAGGGTGGTGAGATTATATAATCCCAGTGAGTAAACAAATACCATCTAAAATATCTAAAGCTAAGTAAATGGAGACAGATAAAATAGTTTAACATATTGTAATTCATCACCTTTCAACTTGTTTCAACCAAATAAAATCAATTCATATAAATCGAGTAATCAACATGGCTTATGAGTATCTTAAAACTTTGGCTCGTGCCAAAATCATTCTCATACCCAATTATCATGGATTCCTTAATCGAGGGCTATCCCAACCAAGTCTGCTAAGGTTGTTAAAAAGTTGTGTACGCATAAATCATATTTTTATTTTGAAAGCATAGTCGTTCCTTGGCGTTGGCTGAGTTCACCCTCACGTGGTAGTTTTGCGTGAAGTGAGACTCTAAAGTTATACCTCGGGAGTTACCTTACTCGTCTCTCCAACCGAGGTAAAATATAATAGGATTTCGTGCCCCTCTAATAGGCTGGTCCACAAAAAACATGCCCACTGTAACAAGCTAAACCCACCATACAATAAAATTTGCAATAGTATGACATGGCAATTATTTTATTTTATTTTACAACCTTTCAAGGCAAATCAACAATTTATACATTTCCAACACATTTATCAAATCAACCATTCACGCCAATATTGCCATAAGCCAATCAATTAGAATCATGAATTTACAACACACAAAAACAGTCTCCAATTACTCTATTTTGAAACCATCATTCAATTTTAAAATAATTTTATGAAATCATTTCATTAAATCACATTTTGTTTATAAAACCGAAAAATTAATCATTTAATTCATTTTCCATAAAATTCACAAAATCGAATAAAACATACTTTAGATAATTAAGATGATGATAAGATTACTCAATATTTCGGGAGTCAAATTCCAAGTACTCTGATTCTTGATCCTCGGGTACTATCTCTTTACTTTTGTCAGAATGCTCACCACCTAGACATAATGCATAATAAGCCATTTACTACATTGTGCTAAATTGTTATAAAACCAATTCAAGCTTTATACTAATGTATGAAATGGGATGCAAATTGTTCGGATTATTGTCTAAACACGGTGTTCTACACAAATTCAATTGTGTACCTAAATTAAACGACATTGGCCTAATTCGATCTATCACTCGATTAATTGGCCAATACGTCTAATTCAACTCCAAATAATTTAATTTTTCTCCCAATACTCCAAATCATCAAACACAAATTAAATAACTTGAAATATGGCAAAATCATCCTCACATTTTCTCTTGGAAAATTTGACAATGGTGGGTGCATCAACACTATAATTTTTTCTACTTGATTCTCACACCATAAATCACTAATTCCTAACCAAATCACTTGAAATAAAATCAAAATCATCATCATTATTCTACATGGAAAATTTGGCCAATGATGGGTGATGGGAGAACATGAATTTTTCTTGCTTGATTTTCATGCTACACATCACCAATCAACTAAAAACACTAAAATACATTGAAATCTAACCAAATCAAGCATCAAAACCTCTCTCCTAGTGTTTGATCAGCACACTATCCTTTATGATATCTTGTGATTCAACCATGAAAAATGCAAAAGAATGCATGGGAAAGGTAGATCACAAGTCAAAATCAAGAAATTTTACCTTTGATTGCTTGATTACTTGAAATCCACCAATTTTCTCTTGAATTTTCACCCTAGGGTTCTTATTCATCCGTTTTCTTCCTTCGTTCTTGCTTTGGCTGGCCATATGAAGAGAAATAGTGTAAAACCCGACCCTAGAAACGCATGTCATGACACCCGGTAACATTTTATTATGCTAGGAAAGTCTCTAAGAATGGACGAAACCCGGTATTGTACTTAACGGTACACTTGAGTGGATTTAACCTCGAACTAGTTTAAATAGGAATCGTAAGATGAAATTTAATATTTTGCAGTAGAAGAATGACTAAAAATGATTGTTCGAAGTTCGAGGGTTCATTTGGGGTAAAATTGAAAATTTTGATGTTTAGGGGTAAAATCGTTATTTTGCCACCTAAGATAATAATTTGATCATGGAGTGAAATTTTTGACCAATATTAACGATTTGGAGTATAATTTAATGATAGGAAGTGAAAATTTTCAATTTCGGCAATTTTCGAAAGATAAGGGCAAAATAGTAATTTTGTCGCCTCGGGGTAAAAACCGTAATTTTCACCACCCAAAACTTGTCCAAATTATAGGATTTACTTATTTTTGGTATGAATAACTATGGTATGTTTAGGGGTGGTAAATTTAAGTTTAAAGGACAATTTTAAAACGAGCCAATGGGAAAGTGACACATGGCACTTTTTAATGATTTAATATTATTTTAATGAAAAGTGAGCCCATTTAAACCCCATATTAAGTGATGGCCGGCCATAAGGAGAGAACAAGAAAGAAAATAGAGAGGAAAGGCAAAACGAAGGGAAACTAGAAAATTCAAAGGGGAAATCACGTTTTTCGTCCGTTTACGCGTCTAACAGTAAGATTTTTCAACTTTAGCTTGCTTTCTACCTTTCCTATGCCTTTATTTCTATTTAGCATGCTTGAGGAGAGAGATCAAAAAGTGACACCATGGGCTGGCCGAAATTCAAGGGGGAGGAATTTGAAATTTTTATGTTTTGATTTTTAGTTAAATTGATAGTTTTAGTTAGTTAAATGTGTATAGAAATCAAATTGGGCAAGAAAGCATGAAATTTTCACAATACCCACCCTTGGCTGAATGTTCAATGATGTACAATGATGATGAACTGATTTTTATTCTAAGAGAAATGAAGAGGAAATGATGAAAAATGGTTAAATGTGATAGAAAAACAATGTGGAAAATTAACCAAGTAAATGTCCCATTTTTGACCGAATTTTTCAAGGAGGAAAGTGAGCTGATTTTGGTGATTTTAGAAGGTTATTGGCTGATATTTAATGATTAGAAATGTTGGAGAGAAAATGGGACAATTTAGAGCTAAAATGGAACTCGTTAGCAATTTAACGGGTAAAGTGCCAAAAATAGGTTAATACCATGTTTAAGCCGTTTTAGGCTATTGCATTTCATACCATGTATTAGTATAGGTTTGAAGTCAATTACATAGAGATTTTAACATCAATGTGGTGAATTGGGTAAATTTTGCAATGTGTTTAGGAGGAGAGCCTTCTGGTAAAGGCAAGGAAGTCGTACCCGACGAATAGTGATCGGAGCACCTAGAAAGCATTTAGTTTGTACAAACGGTGAGTAAATCTATTATTATTGTAAATTATCTAGAGTTTATTTTTAAATGCTCTTTATGTATTTTATGAAACGAAAATGAGATTAAAACTGGATTTTTGATGTTTTAGAAATAAATGTGACAAATAAAAATATATTGTGTTGATTATGAAATTGAATAATTGGAGGCTGTCAATTATTTTGAAATATATATTTTACTATGAATGGCTTATGATATATAAGTATATGTGGCTATATTTTATAATTACATTGGGAATAAATGTAAGCTGTTTTTACTATGCAAGCTGGGTAAATAAATAAAAGCCACGTTATATTGTTGAAATTTTATTAAAATTGGTGGGTTAGTCACTGCAGTGACGGGTTTTCGTGGACTGCCTATTAGAGGGGTGCAATAAACCCGGTTACATAATTACTCCGGTTGTAGAGGCGATGAGGGTAACTCTCGGGGTAGTATTAGAGCTCACTTCACGTCGAACCCCCACGTGAATGTGTAACTCGGCCAACGCCAAGGAACGGCTTGTTTTAAAAATAAAAATGTGTTTCACATGTAAATATCTTAACAACCTTGGTGGACTCGGTTAGATGCCTCAGCCAAGGTATCCACGAGGATTAGTTTTGGCTTAAGCCCTGTTTTTAATAAAAGTTAGAAGCCTTAAAAACTATTTTGGTAAATTACAAATATTTTATGGTTTAAGAAATAAATTGAAAACCTTATGAAATGGTTTGTGATATGTTGTTTAAACTTGCCTCTATTTTACTCGCTTTTAGATATTTATGATAATGTCTGTTTACTCATTGGGATTGCAAAATCTCACCTACCTCATTTCCAAATATTTCAGGCCTGTGGTAGCTTGTAGATACCTATTTTGTCCAAGATTCCAATTGACCCCTCTATCTCACAGACAGTAGGTTACTATCACCAATACTTGATGTATTTAGGGGCCACTTGTCATTGTAATTATTATTGTACATTATAACTTTGTAAATTTTTGTATGTATGAATTTATTTTACTTACACATGTTTCTATAAATGTTGTTTTATATAAAAATGCTATATTTTTGTCTTTTGATTTACTTGAGTAGGAAACAACTGGTAATTGTTTAAAACAGAATGTTTACAAACGATTGCTCACAAAAAATGCAAGATACTGATATGTAAGCCTTGCGGGGTTCCAATTGGCATTTCGGGCAATGAGTGTCAATCAGGACGTCACGGCGGTTGTCATGAGCCCGAGGAAGGTTCCAAGTCGTGACAAATAGGCTGATTTTGTGCTAATTTATAAGGAAAATAATAAATGGATGAGAATTTGACACGTCACCATTCCATTAGTCCATGTGTCATACTTAGCCATTAAGCAATCTATCTCCACCACTTAAATTTCCTCAATTATCCATGATAATATTGGATAAAATTCATGTGCTGGACAAGTGTTGGGTGGTGTAAAATTACAATTTTACCCCTAAGGTGGCAAAATGACTATTTTACCCCTATGCTTAGAAAAATGTCGAAATTAAAATTTTTCACTTCTTAAACTCAAATTATGTTCTAAATAGTCAATCTTGATCAAAAACTTCTTCCAATGTTCCAATTTTAACCTCGGGTGGCAAAATGGCTATTTTGCCCCTAGGTCATGAAAATTTCAATTTGACTCTAAATCGGTCCTCAAACTCCAAATCACTATTTTAAGTTATTCTGGAGTTTTAAAATTCTCAATTTCATCTTAAAATCTCTATTTGGTCTAGTTCAAGGCTTAATTCAACGTAATTGTACCATTTGGTACATTGTCATCCTTTAACGATTTTTGAGGTACCCAAGTAAGCAAACATGCATTCTTATATAAAAATGGTTGGGCTTGACAACTACTATTACTACTACTATTAGTATTACTAGAGATAAAGTGCACCAACTCAATGATTCCTTATAATTTCGTTAAAAGTATGTCTAACAATCATTAACCGAAGGAAAAATATAGGCTTCATTCAAATTCATGTTTCAATTCTAATGTAAGCACATTCTCGAATGGATTTTTGTGTGTGTGTGAAGTCTTTCACTAAGAATATCATTATATCCAGATAAGTTTATACCAACACAAATTTCAAATTAGTACTAGATTTCCATAGGTTTACTTTTCATCTTTTTTTCTCCACTAATGTAGACTAATACAAAGCTAGGGATCAATAGGACTTTATAAAGCTTGTAATGATTGGCTAGGGTCAAGGTATGATAAAGGATATCAATGTGGTTTAAATCACCCTAAGCACATAATTATTCTAGGACCTATATATAGAGCTCTATTCTCCTTCTCCAAGTACACATTTTCTTCCACATTTGAACTTTTCTTTTCATTCAACACATTTTTTTTTCACAATTTCACAATTTCACACTCCCAAACTTATTTTCTTTGTATTATAGGTAGTAGGGTTATTTTTCATATTTGGAAGGTTTTTTTTTTTTCACATCAACATCACCTTTCCACTTTTTCAACATTTAGCTCAATCTATATTTCCTAAAACAATATACATGCTTAGGAGTGAGGGTTACAAAATTATTATGTAGTTAAACAAAGAAAATGGCAATTAGGCTCAAAAGGGTTATTCTAGGGATAAAATTTAACAAGATTGGCTTTTTGGGCTCAAATTGTCCAAAAATGGCCTAAATCATGTCCCTAACTAAGTATTGCCTAGGATTTCGCCTCGAGAGAAAATCAAGCAAATTCTAGAATTCATGATGTAATCTAAAATTTATATCAATATAAACCTTTTCTAGATAATCAGAATAATTCAAAGTAAAAGATATAGTGCTCAAAATTGTGAAAATCACATCCTAACAATGATACTTAACAAAAGATTTATCATAAATCCAAACAAAAACCTTATTTACCAAAAGTTAAGAATTTAAGACAACTAGTTATCATCATTGGATATAAAAAAAATATCATTGAAAAAAAATGGGCACAACGTTACTCTAGATTCCTAAAATTCAAACAAGAAATAAATTCATTTACCAACTAATCCAAAATTATTTATACATACGCATGCAAATTAAATCTAAAACTTTCACAGAATATTCATCACAAGAAAAATAAATTCACCCACCCCCCCCCCCCCCCAAACTTAAACTAAACATTGTCCTCTATGTTAGAAAAAATAAAGAAAAGGTAAAAAATACTCCCTTGATGATTGGATGAATTTTTGAGAAGCTCTAATCCTCCTCCTTATTGTTATCATCTTCATTGTCACTTGTAAAAAAAAATTTTTTACTACAAAAAACTAAATAATTAATTAATTAATGTAAATAATAAAATAAATAATAAATAAAAATAACTGAAAAGAAAATAAATAAAAAAAAAAGTTTTTATTGGATAATGGGTAAATAGGTAAATGGGCTAGTAGGTAAATGGGTAGTGAGTAAATTTGCAATGGGTAGATGGGTAAGTGGGCTAGTACAATTTGGGGGGAATTGGGTTTAGTTAATGGGTAGTGGGTAGTGGGCTGCCAATTGTTGGCAGCCCACTTCAAAGGGCAGGGGGGAGGGGGACGACCTACCCCATAAAAGGTCCTTTTTTTTTTAAGAGAGAGCCGCGGCTTCTAGCCTAGTAAGCCGCGGGTCATGTCTTTTTGTGTATAAGAAGCTGCGGCTTACCACTTTTATTTTTTGAATTTTTTTTAAAAATTATTTTTTGAGTTTTTTTTTTCAAATTTTTTTTTATTTTTATTTTTGAAAATTTTTTTAAAATTTTTTTGAAATATTTTTTTGACATGAAAAATATTTTTTTGAAAATTTTTTTAAATATATTTTTTTGAATTTTTTTAAAAGGTTTTTTTTTATTTTTTTTACATGAACTTGCACAAATAAAAGAAAATGTTAATAATTTAATAATTAAATAAATAATAAAAAAAAAGTAAGTTAAAGTGCTTGGGTTGCCTCCCAATAAGCGCTTCTTTATAGTCACTAGCTTGACTATGGTACCCCATTCTCCACTACTTTATATGGCTCTAGACTTTCTTTATTGACCTTGACTGCTCTAGTAAGTCCACTATAAATCTCGATAACATCATAAGGATGAATCTTTACCACCTTAAACTTGTTCCCCCAATCTGGTTTAAGATTCCATGGCAAAAGATGGAGTTGTGAATCAAAAAGTACTACTCGCTGTCCAACCACAAAATCAAGATAGTTAGAAAGTGGTGGTGGTTTTGTCTCAAGAGTTGGCGCTTGTATTGTTGAAAGTGGTGAAATAGGCTTACCTTTACCTTCATTGACTAAATCCACTTTATAACAACTATCTGTATAGGGATACTGAGTTGCATTGAACAAATTAAATACCACTTCCTCTTTTCTAACTCTGAAAGTTATTTTGTCATTCTTCACATCAATAATTGCTCCAGCTGTAGCTAAGAATGGTCTTCCCAAAATAAGAGGAATTTCAACATCATCTTCAATCTCGAGCACAATGAAGTCCACCGGAATGTATAAATGCTCAACTTTAAGCAAAACATCCTCTATAATCCCAACTAGGTACCTGATTGTTCTGTCTGCTAATTGCAAGGTAACTGTAGTAGGTTGTATCTCTTGAAATTCAAATTTTCTAGCAATAGACAAAGGCATTATTGAAACACTAGCACCTAAATCACATAAAACTTTAGAAATTTTAAAACTACCAATAGTGTAAGGAATAAAAAAACTCCGTAGATTTTTAAGTTTTAGTGGAAGCTTATTTTGGATTATAGGATTGCACTTTTCAGTAAGTGCAACTGTCTCAAACTCTTCCAATTTTTTCTTTTTGGTCAGGATGTCTTTCAAGAATTTAAAATAACTTGTCATTTGTTCTAAAGCTTTAGCAAAAGGAATATTAATGTGCAGTTTTTTAAATACCTCAAGAAATTTTTGGAATTGTTTGTCAAGTTTTTGCTTTTAAAAACATTGAGGAAAAGGTGGTGGAGGTGTGGGAGTAGTTTTTAATTGTGATTTTTCTTTTGAATTTTTAGCAAAATTTTCAACAATAATATTTGTTTCAACATCTTTTTCAATTTCTTTTTCATCAAATTGAATTGAAATTTCTAATTTAATTCCTTACTTACCTCTTTACGTACCACTTTTTCATTATAAAGAGTGATTGCTATACAATGTTCCTTACCTTCTATTCTTGGGTTGGGTTCAGTATCACTTGGTAAGGTACCTTGAAGTCTAATATTTAAAGCACTAGCAAGTTGGCCTACTTGTATCTCAAGATTTCTAATTGAAGCTGCTTGATTTTGAATGGAGGCATCAATCCTTATCATAAATGCATCAGTCTTTGTTATGAATGCATCAGTCTTTGTCATGAATGCATCAATCTTTGTCATAAATTGCATGAACATATCCTTCATTGAAGGCTTTTTGTCTGGCATAAGGGCTCTAGATGGAAATCCAGGGGAAAAGTTTGACTTAGCTGTTGATGAAGACCCTTGGTTGTTATTCATGAAAAATTGGGATGATTCTTCCAACCAGGATTATAAGTGTTGGAATAGGGATTGTTCGGTTGCCTATTTTCAACAAATTGACAAGACTCAGAATAGATGGGACAATTGTCATTGGAATGTCCTTCCCTACAAAATTCACATGTCATAAAGGAGTTCTGAATAGTATTAACACTTAGTTTATTTATTTTCTTTGCGAGAAAAGCCAATTGTGTAGAGGTAGTGTTTATCACATCTAATTCGTGAATTTCAGCAATTTTTCTTGTACCCAATCTTTCAGATGGCCATTGATAATTATTAGAAACTATCTCTTCGAGCAAATCATAAGCCTCATCAATGGATTTACTCATGAGTGCAACTCCAGCGACAGCATCAATGGTAGTTCTAAAAGGTCCCAGTAAGCCATTATAAAAAGTCTAAATTTGCAACCACTTAAGTAATCCATGGTGAGGACATCTTCTCATCAAATCCTTATACCTTTCCCAAGCCTCATATAGTGATTCAGAATCAAATTGCATGAAAGAAGTGATATCATTTCGCATTTTTGCTGACTTTGTAGGTGGGAAGAATTTTGCTAAAACTTTTAGCCAAATCATCCCAAGTATTAATGGAACCAGTAGGAAGCGAATTTAACCAACTCTTTACTTTATCTCTCAATGAAAAAGGGAAAAGCCTCAATCTTATGGCATCATCAATAACACCATTAGCCTTAAATGCATCGCAGATTTTCAGAAAATTTATAATATGAGCATTCAGATCATTATTAAGCAAACCCTCAAATTGAACAGCAATCTGAATCATTTGAATAATTGGTGGCTTAATTTCAAAATTATTAGCTTGAATAGGAAGTTTTCGGATACTAGAATAGAGATTTTGTAGTTGTGGGACTGCATTATCCCTCAAAGGCTTAGTCTCTTCCTCTTCTTGATCAGCAATTGTTTTACTTGGAGCAGAAATTTTTTTATTTTTCCTCAGAAGTCTATGAATTTTTTTTTTTTTTTTGGATCAAAAGGAACGATTTTCAAATTTCGAGCTCTTCGTATACGACGACCAAAAGTACCTAAAAAAAAAAGAAGAAAAATTAAAGAAAAGAAAAGTCTAGATTAAAATTAAGAATGCTTGGTATTAATATTAACAAAAAAGAATTAAAAATCAATTCTCCGACAACGACACCAAAAAACTTGTTCAATTTTCTACTTACTCAAGTGTACGTATCGCAAAGATAATATAGATATGAGTAGAGCGTCGATCTCATAGAGAATTGAATTAATCGTTACAGTTAACTACTAAAATTAACACATTTTAATTTTATCTAAACAATTAAAAAGAAAAATTTATATTAATAAACTAATAACAAAAACTAATCTATGCGAATTTACTTTATTAAATGTGAATGACTACCATACCTAAAATTATGATATCCCTCAATACTTTATCTGATTATTGTCTCTCTCTCTCTTAACTTAGTTTAATAGATTAAGTTGCTAACCTAAAATCTTAAATTATTTACAAGTGTCTGTCGAGTTTCTTATAAAAATATCTCTCTCAATTAATTTACTATATGTCTATACAAATTAAATTGAAAAAAGATTCATTAAGCTCGTGCTCTAATTATACAAATTAAATTGAAGAAAGATTCATTAAGCTCGTGCTCTAATTTTGGCTACGTATGGCTTATAAGTCTATGTCTACCCTATATGCAAATCAAACCACCTAATCAACTAAGTGTATTTGATCATACGCTATTCTATTCAAGATCTACCTAAATCTCCTTCGTCAAGGTTTAGCCTAGGTTTCCAATTCAATATAATTGGTGATAAGGTAATTAGAAACATTAAGAATAAAAAAAAATAAACAACTTAAATCTATCAAATATAAATAAAAGAGAGATAAATAATTCAGACTATATATTGAGTTCAATCATAATTTTATATTAAAAATTTAGTTCCTTATCAAGTCACACATTATCATTGAATAAAATTTAAACATTAAGAACCAAACCAAGAAAATAAGAGAATAAAATAAAATATAGAAAAACTCAAGAATTGTATTGTTGATTTCCAAATCTAATTGAATTCTGCAAATTCTTCTTAACTTCAATAACTCTGTGGCTTGACTCTGAGATATTAATCTGGTGTTTCTTCCTTCTTTTTTTCAAGTCCTCCGAGAGGTTATTTTTATAAGCTTTAAAATTAAATCAAGTTGGGTGAAGAAAGAAGTTAATTTTCGTTAAGATTTTCTCATCAGACTATATAAGTCGCAACTTTACCCAATTAATTAACAAAAATCGTAATTGCTCTGAGACTGTTGCAATGTGTCAACTTCGACAAGATTTTTGACCACCCTATAAGCCAAACTGAGTGAAGTGTTAAACATGAAAGTTGTAGATTTTTCTCTTATCTTTCCAATGGTCTAAAAATTGCTTCATTTGGAGTTCTGTAGAAAAAGTTATGGTCAAAATACCAAAACATGTGCATTGAAAATCCGCACCTTAAAATTACTCTTTTTTTTAAAAAAAAATTCTTCTTTCAAACACCTACAAAAGCACAAATAAATCAATAACAACTTATCTTATCCTCATTAACACCAAATTAAGCATAAAATTGACTATGATTAGATTTACTCATCTAAAATAACTAATTTAAAATAATTAAATAAAACTTACTAATTTCTATGCATTACTACAAAAACTGAGCCAAATTATTATCAAAATTAAGTTTAAATAATTCTATATCATAGAGTTATCAATATATATATACTTTAAATATAAATATATTTACTTTCTATTTTATGTTAACATTACAAAAATTATAACTTGTAAAATTATTAATTATTATATATACACATTTATTTATATAAACTTATAATATACAAACCTTAAAAGAAGTTGTGAGATTAGACTAGTTTTGAAATTAGTTATTTTTTTTAATTTCATGTAGTTAAGGATAACTTTATATAATTAATTAAATTAATTCATGAAATTATGATTATTAATTACCTTGTAATGACTTTTAATATATTTACTTTATATATATTGAGTTCATTTATAAAGAATATAATTACTATTATATATATATATAGCAAAATACTTTTAGTGTGTGTATATATATTCACACTTTAAATATAAATATATTTGTTTTATATTTTGTATTAACATTACAAAAATTATAACTTATAAAATTATTAATTATAATATATATACCTTTGTTTATATAAACTTATAATATATAAACTTCATTATCTAAAAAGAAATTATGATATTAGAATAGTTTTGAAAATTAATTGTTTTTTTAATTTCATGTAATTAAAAATAAACTCATATAATTAATTAAATTAATTAATGAAACTATGATTGTTAATTAACTTGTAATGTCTTTTAATATCTTTACTTTATACATATTGAGTTCATTTATAAAAAATATAATTACTATTATATATCTATACGCTAAAATACTTTTAATATATATATATTTTAAATATAAATATATTTATTTTTTATTTTTCGTTAATATTATAAAAATTATAATTTATAAAATTATTAATTATAATATATATATATACACACTTTATAATATATAACTTCTAATATCTTTTAATACATACACTTTATATTGTATATTATGTTCACTTATAAAGAATATAATTATTATTATATAAGTTAATAATTACTAAATAATAAAATAATATTGATTTGTATTATATTATGTTCATTTATAAACGCACTTTAAAATGAGCAACAACAGAATAAAGCTAGGAGCTTAGCCAAAAGTCTAACCCCAATCTGAAACATCAATGTAGGCAAAAGACTCATGCTAGGGCTTACAGGCATGTTCAGAGTTCAGATACAATTATTCGGTAGGCCACCGACAATCTTGCCTTGCATGTTTTGCAGACTTCTTCTAAGCATTTGCAAGTCAAAATAAGAACACAACACGCCTAGAATTGATTCCATCACCTATGGGCTATGGCCTTATGCTGGGACAACCATCGTCAAATAATAAATGCTAAATTGCAGGACATGGCCGTATGCTCAGGGGTCAAAAGTAAAATGTGAAAAAACATACCTGATAGTCTTGGAGTTGCAGGAGGAGCATTGGGGGGGTGCTCTCTAGTTTTAGAGACCCTCCTAGTGCAGGGACCAACCATAGTATGCCACGTTTCTATCAGTGCTAGGATTCTGAAATTAAAGCAGCTTCCATTCTCTAGCAATGTAATGCAATTAATCAATTCTAAGCAATTTCATTTCCTCTATTGCATACAATTGGGTTGTTTAATAT
Organism: Theobroma cacao; assembly: GCF_053813885.1. Lineage (NCBI taxonomy): Eukaryota > Viridiplantae > Streptophyta > Magnoliopsida > Malvales > Malvaceae > Theobroma > Theobroma cacao. Next base: position 27,778,800 of record NC_142641.1, read on the forward strand.
ACCAAAAAGTAAGGCCCTATTAACAATAGGAGAAACCTACTAAAAGTTTGAACCAGGAAATGTGAGGAAGGGACGAAATAAAAACAAATCAGAAAGAATTAGTACTACTTATGAAACAAAGGGAAGATGGCACGTTGGGAATGTACGCTGCTAATGGATTCTGTATTTCTAAACCCCAACAAGTACTACATTACAAGAAATATGTCTTATAGGCTAGACCACTCAAAAAGGGTCGTTTACACAATTAAAATTAAAACAAATATCCTACCCTTTTCTTCCTATCAAAAGCCATGTACAAGCTACAAATAGGACAACATTGCTTTAAGCTTCCAACAGTTTTTCTATACTAGATATACTTTAACTTCCAAAGTGTTCTATGTCACCCCACCTCAATCAGCTCTTTGTACAGTTGTCTTAAACAAGAGGACATACAACTTTTGATCCATTGAAAAATATAGGAACCCACCAACTGAGTGTGTTACAAAAGACCCAAAACTCGTCCCCACAATACAATGCCATGCCGGTCCATAGACACCATCAAACTCCTGCAGACCCAAAAGTCCATCAATTACATCAATCATAAACTCAAATACCCAAATCATAGAATCAACAAAAACACCATAATCCATAAACAATACAAGCAGCAAAGTGAAAACAAAATATCTTTTTCTTTCTACTACTTGGATGCTTGACAATTAAAATTTTTAACTAGAAATTACTAGTATTTACCTTTTTGAGAGTGAGTGCAAGGGTCTTGGAAGTGAACTTTTCGAGGCTATCGTGAGTCTTTCTTGCACAATCAACAGCATGGATCTGCATAAACGGTGGCATATCAACTGAAACAATTTTGACACCACAATTTGCAAGAATATCAGCCAACTCTACTTGTGAACCACAAAAAGATCTCCTTCTGCCTAATGAAGCTGAAGCCTTCTTCACATCATGAAGATTCTTCACTTGTTTCTCCTTGACTGTCAAATCTACTTTCTTGCTATCAAGCACTGATCTTTGATGATGTTGTTCTCTCTTTTTATCCAAATCCTTTGATGCTTTCCTGACCTTCTCTTTCAGTGATTCTTTAGCTGTTTTAAGGGGCAGGTAGTTTGCTTTGATAAGTGAAAACTTGGAGGGATCAGCAGCATCAGCTGAAACTGTCATGGCTTTGGCTTGCAAATGAATGTCTCTACTAGGTTGAGGTGGAGCGTGGTTATGATGGTCGTTGGTAGGTTTATGGGGTGTTCGGGTTTTGTGATGAAGGTTCAATCTTGAGAAGTGATTGGTCATGAAAAAGGGCTTCTTGGGAGGTATCAATGGATCTGACTTTTGGGTTGTTGGATGGCTGGTTATGGTAGGATTAGGCAGCCCTCTTAAGGTGGGATCTATGGAATGGGACGACGGGTTAGGCTCTGGTGCTGCTAAGATGCGCCTGTTGGTGGTGCGGTGAGCCATGCTACCGAATCGGTGGTGGTGTTGGGATGAAGAAAGGGTGGAAAGAAGGGGCTGCTCGTATGGGGAGTTGTGCTTCTTGTGGGGGGTGGGGGTCAGGTGTCAGGGTTTTGTGGTGGGTTCATTGGATTGGGACACCTCGCACATGTGAGGGCTATTGTCTTCTAACATGCGCCGGGGGTGGAGGAGATGGAGGTCTGTCGCCTCTGATGTGTTATTGCATTGACCGTTGACTTGATCTATCCCAATACTAGTATATACGAGAAGGTTTAGCTTTGATATTTACTCCGTTCAGTGGGTCCTAAAGAACGGCAATGGAAGGTGGGAGTTGGGACCTGGGCCTTGGGTTTCAACCGCTCTTCATCCTTGCCTGAACATAATGGGAAATGTCACTGCCATTGACTAATAAGAAGGGTAATGTTATGATCAAGAATTCACTTGTTTGCTGTGAGGTGTTAAGTACCATACATGGTTTGATGGTGCAAAAGAAATCACACAAAGGAAGGCTGAATAAATACAACACTTTTCCTTATGTAATTTTTTATTACTTTAAAAAAATATACTTTCAAAGGACTAAGCGTAATGATATAACTCAAAACATGATATTCCAAGAGCCAGAACCAAAGAAAAGAGCGGATCAGTTGTCAAATTTTGAAATTGTTAGCTGTACCAATCAGTGATGGCGAAACAAATGCAAACACGGCATATATAAGCAGCAGAAAAAGAAGCAAAACCTGTAATTTCTTCTTACATGGAGAATATGCTGTTTACATTGAACATTTGCCTTCTCTTTCCTCCCAAGGCCGAAATCCCTACGGTACACATCTATCACTTCCCTCAAGTAATACCATCAGACCACCATGGAAGGTCTTGAAATATACAAATTGATCATAGAACCATGGATTCATCACATTTCAGTTATTTTAACAAATTCAACTCCCTCCCGACCTCACAATGAAAAAATTCAAAAGAAAACAAAAATCTAGAGCTTCAGGATAGGGCCTCTTCTACATTCTAAAAATTTACAGTTCCCAGCTGAGCAGGACCTGTATAAGTAGCGTCTCGGCAGAGTACAGGAAGATACAGAATATGACAGCATCCGCTTGGACCTGATAAGCTGACATCACATTGCAAAACAATATTTTCATTTTGCTTAAGCAAGAACAACCAAAAAGGACCTGAATGTTGCCATGCTCACAATACACATCTTCAAGCCTCAAGTCACATGAAGTGTTTGAAGGCCTACAGATTCTAATTCCATGGACTTGGCTGCCGAGCCTCTCTGAAAACTGAACTGCCACCAGATGCTGCGGGGGATGGAGATGATGCGACATAATTTGTTCCAGACACAGATACAGCAGGAGGATTCCCAGGATGACCTTGATTTCCAGTAGGAGCAAAGCGTGATGGACTACCTGTGACCCCCATGCTTGCTCGGGAGGGGTGAGGAACCTATATATAAGAGTTAGCATACTTGACATGGTTATATGCATCAATCAAACTTCAAAGAAACCAAAACATAGCTTAACAAGTTTCATGCACTAAGCTGGCATTTACAAGTGATTTGATATATGAGGACACAACATAATTCAACTTTAGTACACCTCAATGAAGATCAACCAGTCAAATTTCATATTTTTCTTGAATGTTAACTCCAAACAATGTTATAATATGGCAGTAAGAAATAATACCTTATTTCTCTAGAGTAGCATAATACTTTATTTTTCTAAAGTAGCCACAGAATTAACTGAAACAGAACAGGTTGAAGTTGATGCTTATTATCTTCTTCTATGGGGCCCCAATTTAACAGCTACACAATGCATTAGTCCCTCAAAACACAAAAAGGTGACAGTGCGATAACATGTGTTATTTAATTTTCTTCATTTAAAAAATGCATGTTGGAAAGCTCTAGACTACACAAAGAGGCTAATATCGAGCCATGACCAGATGAGGGTAATTAATCATAACAACTGAAAGCAGTGTTTGGCTGTTACAAGCACTAAGACTACTTGGCTGTTATGATTTTTCCACAGTTGATACTGATAATGTCAACTCTAAAAGGCATCCATAAAACAACTTAGAAGGATCTGACTGTACAAGGAAGAAGGGTCATATATTTGGTTTTCCCAGCAGCCTTTCATATGCTTCACCAAGAGAGAAGCCATAGAGACTTGATGTAATATATGGTTGTCCCATCAAAAGGAAATCTCCATCCAAGGGGCTTTTCGAGATACACAGTGAGGCACTGATGACAAACCATGGAAAAAGAAACATGAGAGGATGGCTGAAAGCTAAATGAACTAAGACACTAGCTCTAGAAAGAGTCCAATAAAATGCTAAATGAATTAACTTGTAGAAAATTGCACCGCTGTAACAGTAATTTACGAAGAGTAATAACAGATATCCCTGAGATGCCGAGAATCAACTTTCAGGGTGTGGCTGCATGGTTTGGAGACACAGGAAATGCAGATGCTGGCCATACACAAATTTTAAAGTGTCTACCCAAAGCAAATCCAGAGTATTTAATACAATAATTCTCCATAAATCTGCAAATCATTGCACAACAGGCGCTTGAGTGATTCATAAAATATGCAATTGGTAATTTCCTAAAGTGGATAAGAGGTGAAAGAGGATTTGTGGTAAATTTTAGGTTCAGATCTTTACCAAAATGCACATTCACATATAGTCAATGGAGGAGAGAGACCAAACTACACATTCAAATAAATTTAGGTTCCTAGTTCAGGCTAGTAGCTTTGACAGTACAACAAAATGATGAAAAAAATCTATGGGCGTTCAAACTTAAACATGCATTAATACTTTATTAGAATAACATAAAATTAGTGACGGGCGAACTTTACCACATTGTGTTGAATATAGGTAGGCCTTCTAAGAGGAGATTCTGAAGATGGTGATGTACTGCTCATCCGAAACACATGACGATTATGGACGTTAGCATTTGAAACATCATCAGCTTCACCGACTTCATTTTCACCAGCAAGATTAGCCTCTGAGCCCATCCTTGGAGTGACAATCCTAGTTATTGACCCAGAGTCATTCATAGTTTCCACTTGAAGTGGAACAGCTGGACGTATGGCCATACCTGGTGGGCTATTTCTTCTCTTTAATTCCTCCTCCGCATTCAAGATCTATCAAACATCACTGATTAATTGCATACAAAAATTCTGGAACTCATTTACCCAAAACACAAGTCTTAGAAACAAAAGGCAATTTAATGGAAGTTTACCTGCTTAAGTACTTGTACTAAATTATGCTTCTTTGCATTCAAAATTTGTAATTTCTCCTCAACATCCCTTTTCCTTTTCTCTTTTTCATTCAACTCATTTACTTTTTCGCTTACCTACCAATCAAAAACAAATAAAGAACATTTCAACAAACAAGAATGAAACTTTTGCATATACACAAAAAAGGAAGAGAAAAAAAAAATTTGGGATTTGTAAGCACTCCAAGTCAACTAATGTTATCCATTTGTCTACCTTGTACGCTTGACAATTCAAAACTATAAAAGTTTAACCAAATATCAAATCAAAGGAAAAAAAAAATACCTCTACATTTGCTTTAGTCTCCTCAGGCAGTTTCTCATCCACTTGCAAAGTCTCATCTTTCTCGGGCTGCTCATCTTCCTGCTTCACCGAGCAATCTCCACCGTCGGATCCTCCAAGAACCTCCACCTTGACCACAGCGGAAGTTGGTCCAGCTGTCAAATCCTGGGGCGGTTCCGGGTCCACTTGCGCTCCCAATTTGGGCTCAATAGGAAGGCCATTGGGTTTGGGGGATTGAATGTGAGGCTTTAAGTTTGAAGCGGGATTAGGGTTAGGGTTACAGGAGGAAGAAGAGGAACGGAGACGAGAGAGAGCTTTGTTGCGGCGGTGCAAGAGAGATTTGAAGTCTTCGAGAGAGATTTTGGGAGTCGGCATTAGCCATCGCCGAGGTATGGCAGGTGCTCTGTGGAGGTTCCCTCTGTACAAAGAAATCGCCACCATTGTTTTATTTGTTGGGCGTTTCCCTCTGTTTTCTCCGCTTTTCGCTCTGCTTTTCTAGTAACGGAACGTTATCAACTGTTTTGATTTCCCATTTGACATTTCTCTGGCAAAATCACAAAGTATTCCGGTTATAGCCGGACCCAACCCAACATGACTTTCATGGGCCCCTACCTTTTTGAGAGGGTAAATGGGTTTGCTGCCTCCCTTTGACATAGTTCAATTGCTAAACCAATGCCCTTTTTTAGTAACCGAATAGAAACCGAGGCATTTGTTATGACCGAGACCTGAAAAATTTTTATACACACGACAACGCGATACGAATTTAAATGACTTTAGATTTAGGTTAATCGTATTGGTATAATTAATATATGAGTAAATTATATTTTAATCATATCAAATTTATTTATTATGTTTAAATTCGTATAAGATAAAATTAATTAATGATGTTATCATATATCTGTACAATCCGTGACACATTTACTACTCATTTATTTAGTTTTGTATTCACATGGCGTATAGATACATTTAGTACACAATTAAGATCCATTTATTGATTCATATAAATATTAATATTTTTATTATTATTATGATTATTAATGTTGAAGTTTATTATGTTTGATTAATATTATAATATTTATAATTTTGTGCCATAAATTTAAATAAAAGAATTATATTTTAATTTTACATATTTTAAATTTAATCGTTTCAATCGTGTTAGTATCAATGGTGTTAATAGTATTAGCAAGTTATAAATTGTATAAATTTTAATTATGTTGTGTTGTATAAAATTTAAATTTGACATATTTAGTAAATATCTTAATTGTATCATGTCATGTTACATGTTTAATAAACTTATATTTGTACATGTTTAAGGTTCAAACACGATTAATTAATTATGACGTATTCGTATTTACTTGTACAACTGTTAATATCTTATGTTTTTATATTTAGTAAAAGAGAAGTTATTAACATTCTAATGTGAGTGATAAAGTTACTTTACAATGTTTGGTAAGTAAAAAAATTAACATAATCAGAGTGAAATAAATAATCATTAAAAATCAATGTATTGTTATTTTACCCACTTGCTTGGTAAAGTAAAAAAAAATTAATTTACCATTATTTCCGAAAAATTACAATCACAGTATATTGTGAGACAGCAAACACCACTCAAGTTTAACTATTAACTGCTATGGCTGCACAAGACCCTTTTTCTTTAGAAAAAGAAAAAACAAAGGAATAAATTCCTAGCTAAAATCTGTTTCTTTTTCTGGCCAAGATAGTTAGAACTTTAGTTGATAACAGAGATTCAGCAGCCTTAACAAAGAGACAAATAATGGTAATCCAATGCCATAACATTGGCCATGAATAAAACCACAACCGATGATACTTCACCATAGGCAATATGATACGATGTTTGTATTAAAAATGGTACTCCATTTATATTAAAAAAATGTCAATTATCCTGGCCTAACTAATGGACCTAGAAAAAAAAAAACAAACTGAGTTAATAACATGGATCTTCCAAAAGATTTGCGAATTCTGAGAACATCTCATTTTCTTGATCTAGCATGGTTGCTATAAATGAACTATCATCAGTGGATGATGAAGCATGAAAACCGTAGCTTGGTACCCCACTATCCATGCCTTGGACTCCATTGTGGTTATTGTTAACATTATTATTATCTACTTTACGTTCAGCGCTAATCTCATTGTTGCTGTGACTTTGTGGTACTACGTTTGGAGTTTGGTGGCCAGCAAAGTCTCTGGACGAGAATTCCAGGGCGTGATCTTCTTGTCCTTGTGGATGATCAGCTGGTAAAAATGCATCTTCAAGAAGAAAATCACGCCAACTGAAGGCTAGAGCTGATTTTTGTTGTGCTGCGGTGGAACAAGTAGAACAAGTGGAAGATGAGGGGGATGACGATAATGAGCATTCATTAGGGAACTGATCAGGTGAGATGGTCTGGTGACCAGTGTAGTTTGATGCTTCTGTCACTAGTGCTTTTATAGCTTGCAGCTGAGAAAGAAGATCCAGCGAAGAATCACTGTCAGCATGGTGGTTAATGCTGTTGTTTGCAAAGAAGTTGTCCTGGATTGGTTCCATCCCTGATGATGCAATTGTGGTCATCAATCCTTCTGCTGCTGGTGCTGGGGATGGATACGGCTCTGCCTTTAACAAAAATGCATTCTTCATGTCTCTATTGAGAGATCCGATTCGGGTTCTAGATTTTGGGAGGCCACCAATGTTTCCATAATCAGCTAGGATTTGAGAAAACGGCTTGTGGGTAACTGGATCTATCCCCATTTCAGAAAGCTTCTTTCTCAGCTTAGTATTCCAGTAATTTTTGACATCATTGTCTGTTCTCCCAGGAAGTTGTTGGGCTATGATAGACCACCTGGACCACCAAAACGGACACACAGAGAAAGAAATTAAGAGAGTCACAAGTCTTGTACCAGTAACAGAAACAGCCTGTTAGAACAGTTAGGATCACCCGGCATGCACCATCGACAGTTACGTTTGTTTATGATCCCATGAGAAAGCAGAAACATAAAAAACTTCCATGAGACGTGGCACACTTTTGGGAATTTATTTATCTAAGTTTTGTCCAATTTTTAGTGTTGCATGCTAATTGGGGAGAGCCAAAACCACATAAAGCACTTCATTAACAAAACCAGAATATTGACCAAAGAAGACTAGAACATTTTAGAACTAGAACAAACTAAAGAAGCTGGAAGCTTACAAATTTAACATGGGGATTGGGGAGAGAAGATTTAATATTGAAGAAAAGGAAGAAAAACCATTCACTCATCTAATTACTTCAAGAAGGAATGTGGAGGTAAGGAAAGCACTATCAACCAATCTACCTGCTTCCAATAGCTGCATGAAGCCGAATGATCAACTCCTCTTCCTGGGGTGCGAAGCTCTCACGTTTAAGATCAGGCCTCAAGTAATTAGTCCACCTAAGTCTGCAACTTTTCCCACATCTTCGAAGTCCTGGAGGACGCACTCAGTCCATGGTAAATAACAAAGTGGATGGCATTGAAACTACAAAGTAGTAATGATAAAAAAAAAAAAAAAACTACAAAGTAATAATGAAATTACGACAAACTGATATCAGTATCAGAAAACTTCAATAATTAACCTGCTTTTTTTGGAACAGCAGTCCAGTTACCAGTTCCATGTTTTGATACGTAGGCAAGTATCTTTGCATCTTCCTCTTCAGTCCAGAGGCCTTTTTTGACATTCAGCTTGTCACAACAAGGGGGTCTGACCATCTTATCTGTTGATTCAGAATTACACTGGAAATTGACAATGCGACAGAGAAGATAAAATGATACCAAAATTTATTGATGATAAAAATGATAACAGTGATTCACCTATTTGAGAAGTAAGGGAGGAGAAAGGTTTTAAGGTATTTGTGAGCAGGCATGAAAAGCATGAGACTGGATCTCATGCAATCAAATTTGCATGATGAAAGGCATTTTTGCATTAGAAATGAATTGATGATATAAAGACAATTCTCTCTCTAACCCCACTATACTCAAAGAGCAATAGAGTCAGGTTTGAATTGGGTGAATTTTCTGGTTAAATTTAGATATATCTAAGTAAAATAACATAATTTATCAACTATTTTGATTAATCTGTTCCTTGTGTGAAAAGGAAATGACTTTAGTTTAAGTTTCTGATAATCACAAGTTTGATGAGTGCAAGTATTTTAAACAAGAGATCTAACTAATTGAAGGAATAATTGAAAACCTTCAATCAGAATACTTGCAAGTTATAAACACCATTTCCGCATGATATGCCGCTAAAAACTGTCTAATTAATAAAATGCTGGATTTAACGATGTGAAAACAAGGGGAAGAAAAGGAAAACCAGAGATGGAAACTTATGCTGAACCTCAGAGATCACAGGGATGGTGTAGCACAAGATGCTGGTCACACATCTTGCAGGCAAAGAAATCACTATGGAAGATCGTGACTGATACAAGCCTGCAATCCGAAATTGAAATACAGCATCAAACTCCATGAAGTTGGGCTCCCTGGTCCAGGATTCCAGGCAACAACACAGGAACAATAAACATAAGCAATAATGATCAAATTCTCTAAGCTTGCTTTGATGCAATTTACTCGAGACGCAGATTGAATAACACCTGACATAGACGTAATCCATGAAAATACTTAAAACTGGAAATTAGGTAATAGCATAGAACATGTCGATATTCTGCATAAACAGTAGAAATATATCTAGTTGAGATTCAAGGTAGATTACAGTTTTCCAGCGAACTGATAGACTACTGCCTGCAGTTTATGTGATTGTATGCTTTAGATAACAATTTTTTTTTCTTTTGAAAGGCAATTTGGATAACAATTAGATAACAATTAGGGTAAGGCTACTAGCTGTTCATAATTATCCCATCCATCTTATTACAGCAAAGGGATTTTCTAATGAATCCATGGAAGGAATCTAAATTATATAAGATTAACTTGAAACTGATTCTGCGTTTGAGGCTTGACTTGTGAGTCATGACAATCTATGTTTTTTTTTTTTTAAGCTTAAAAGCTATTATGAAGTTTTTATGAAAAAAAATATCTTTTAAAATTAAAATAAATTTGTTTGACAAATTATTTGACAAAATAAATTATATGAGTTCTAATTTTGATTAAAATTACTATAAAGATATTTATGTCACATTCAATCACCTAATAAATCAAGCGAAACAAATCTACTTCGAGCTTATATACGATTTCAGAGGTTAAAATAAAAAAAATCCATATAAAAACGGAACAACTCTCAAACTTTATATAAAAGTAATAGTATTAGATTTTTATTAATCTAGTAAGCAATCAGACCATGATTCCCAAGAAAGAAGAGAAAAGAGGAAACGATATATTTAATATTAAAATCTTTTTTGGTGAAGAAGAGAAAAAAAATCTTTAAATAGCAATTTTGAATTTTAAGTCTTCTTTTCTCTTAATCTTTGTATGAACAAAAAATCCAAGATTTTGTTGTTTTGTTGCTAGGTTTTTTTTTTTTTTTTCTAATAGTCTTTGTAGAGAGAGGTAGAGGAGAGAGAGATCATGATTTGTGTTGGAGAAGGGTGATTTGCATAGGGAAGCAAAGGAAAAGGAGATCGATTGACAGAGAGACAGGTATTTTTGGAAAAGCTAGCGTGTTTTTAAAAGAAGAGAAGATAAAGCTCATCTCTAGAGCTTTTCTTTAAGGTTTTTTTTTCTAAAATTAAAAAAAAAAACTAATTTTTTAAGAGTTTCTTAAAATCTTGTTTGGTTTGGCTTCTACTTTTAAGAGGTAGAAAAGTTGAAAAAAACCCAAGCCAAACAAGAATATGCTATTTTCCCTAAGTTGTATATATTTTACTTTCAGGTGTATGTCTTGAAAGCATCATTTCTTCGCCTTTTTATTGGTAAGAATCTCCCTTGAAAGTATCTTTGTTAGACTTTTCTATTATATGTGTTACTATTAATTGATAATTTCAGTTTAACAAAATAGACTAATAATTTAGTCTTATTGTGAGACAAAGCATGAAAGTCCAATTAATATTAAAGTGATCTGTTAATGATAGGCTTTGCATATCTTATTGAGTCAATATGGTTTAGTGATTATGCGGGCCCTAACATAGTAAGCCTTTAATAAGAGGCTTCTAGGGTTTATTATTTATGTATTTGGCTAGGTCCCTTCTTCACTTCTAGCGAATGGTATCTACCCATTAAGAGTTGCCAAAAAAGAAAAAGAGCGAAGAGAAAGACTTATCCTCTACTAAAAGTTCTTTGGTATTCCTCAATTAGAAATGACTACCCTAATGAATAAAATAAGTACGCAATAATAATTATAGGATTTTGGTATTCTAATATTCACACATGGATTTAGGGATTAAACTTACATGTGGTATCAAAGCCTCTTGTGTGAAATTAGGACCCAAATAAGTTAGAGATTTTGTTCCTCACAATGCATAGATCAATTTGGTATAAACCTCTTCTTAACTCATACCATAGAGATAGAAATTGGATAGTGATGTTTAGGGTTTGATGTCACATCTTATTTTTGAGACATGATCGGCGCATAGACGTAGATAGGTATGACCCATTAGGCTCAAGCAAGCCTTATACAAAACATGCGTGGCCTTGTCATCCATTGCATTTATACAAAGTCATTATCATATAAACTCAATACAACATTATGGAACTCCTCAACATAATTTGTAGCTCATCAATCAAACATCCATTTCATTCTTAACATTACACAATTATGGAACTTCTCAACATAATGTGAAATTTTATTTCATTCAATATCAATATTCACAATAATAATTTGTGGTCTGGCACATATCCCATACCTATATTGCTATGGGCCATGCACCATAGTCTCAACATTATATGCACTTTTATTCAGGGCTTAACACAATATGAGGAAACACAAACAACTATATTGTTGTCAATTTTATCACGCAAGTGCACGTATCGTAAACAAGTAATATAGTCGAAATTAGAGTTCATTCCCATAAAGAATTGATCAAATCTTTTTATCAAGTACTAAAATTAAAATAACTTAATCTTATCCAAACAACCAAAATTAAAACTACTAAAAATTAAATAAACTAAAATTAAAACTATAAGCAAGAGTAACAATTTAATTAAAATCAAATAATCAAAAGTCTAGAACCATAATATCCCCTCAATGCTTCATTTGAATTTCTTCTATTCACTCTTTACTTACTATATAGGCTTGAGTTCTTAACTTAGAGTTCTAATTTATTTATAAGTCTCTATCGAGTTTCTTATAAAAATATCCATCTTAACCAATTTACTCTATGTCTATGCAAATTAAAATTAAGAAAGACTCGCTAAGTTTAGACTCTAATCTTGGAGACGTATGACATGTAAGTGTATGTTTACCCTACACGTGAATCAAATCAATCATCTTATGCAACTATTATTGAACATATGCTATTTCATCCATAGCTTACTTTAAATGCCCTCTCTTAGTTCCGTTTAGGTTTCTAAATCAGTCTAATTAGTGGCCAATCAATTAGATAGATTAAAAACTAGATTGAAATAAAAAACTCAAACGCTATCATTTATATGCGGGAAAGAATATTAAAAACTCAGACTACATATTAGGTTCAATTGCGATTTTAGGTTAAAAACTTAGTTCAACATAATGTATGTAAAAGTCATCCAAAAAAGAAATTTAACCATTAAAACTAAACAAGAAAGTATAAAGATAACAAGAAAAGAAAGAACTTTAATATTTTTCACGCTTCTGATCTGCAATCTTTCTCGTTTTCCTTGCTTCCTTGCTAGCTCTAATACTTCTCTTTTTTTTTTTCAAAAAAACCTAGCTTAATTCATGTTTTTTCGTGCTTCTCAAAGTGGAATTAAATAGGGCTCAAGTCCAATGCCAAATAGAAGTCAAACAGCTCTTAAATTTTTCTTTCTTCATTAGGTGTCTTGACCTTCTTTACTTGGGCGCCGCAATGTTGTGCACTATGTATTTTTTTTTAAGGTTTTCTTGTTGGCACTGTGGTCTTGGGTGCTTGGTGGCTATGGTGCCAAGTCTCAAATATGCCTTGAGGAATCCTTCCCAATTGAGGTGCCATGGCGCTCAAAGCTTTGTTTTGCTCATTCAGACTCTACTACACTACATCAACTTTGACATGATTTGTGACCACCTTTTATGCTGAACTGGGTGAAGTGGTAAGCATGAAAGTTGTACCTCTACTCTTAGCTTTTCAATAGTTTAAGAATCACATTGATTGGATTTTTGTATTGAAAGATATGCTCAAAATACCATAATATTTGCAGTTGAAGTCTGCACCTAAAGCGCATCTCCTTCACCAAATAGGCTTTTTTTATCAAAGCACACCTACAAAAACATAAAAGTTAACTTAAATAATAACTAAACTTAAAATAAAACATCATAAATTAACTTAACACAATTGAACCCAATATAATTAAATTAGTAAAATAAATGGTTAAAAACTTTTAATATTTAAATTAAATCTCAAGAATTTAGACAATATATGTTGGAAATTAAGCCAAATAACTCCATAAAATAGAGTTATCACTCTCCCAAGCTTAATATTTTGCTAGTCCTCAAGCAAAACATAAAAGAAATACTAAACAAAAGCGAAAGCAATTTAAATGATGTAATCAACCTAAACAACCTAACCAGAGACAAATAGCACTAAATCAAAGATCTCCATAATTTCCTAAAAAGTATATCTATAAATCTCCAACTCAAGGCAAAATATAATACATCATTCAAATTCATGTTTCAATTCAATTGCAAGCACATTTTTGAATGGATTTTTGTGTGTGTGAAATCTTTTACAAAGAATATTATACTTATCCTGGATGAGTTTATGTCAATGTAAAATTTCAAAATTAGTATTAGAACTTCATAAGTTTTCTTTTCATCTCTCTCTCCACTAATGTAGACGAAGTCAATGATCAATAGGTCTTTATTAAGCTTGTAATGTATGGCCAAGGTTAAGGTAGGATAAAGCATCATAATTTGGCTCAATTCACCTTAAGCACATAATCATTTTAGGACTTATATAGAGCTTTATTTTTATTCTCCAAGTAACTCTTTTTTCTTCTCTTTGAACTTTTCTTTTATTCAACGCTTTATTCTACTTTTTCTCTTCTTTTCTCTTTTTTTTTATCATAATTTCACACCCGCAAACTTTTTTCTTTGTATTGTAAATAGTGAGATAATTTTTTTATTAATTTTTGAATTTTTGAATTTTTCAACAACTTCACCTTTTACTACCTTTGCATTTAGCTTAATATATATTTCCTAAAACAATATACATGCTTAGGAGTGAGGGTTGTAAAATTGGAAATTCTATTTTAAGGCTAGGCTACATTATTATGCAATTAAACAAAGAAAACCAAAAATTAGGCTCAAAAGGGTATACTAGGGATAAAATATAATAAGGTTGGCTTAAAAGGCTTAAATGGTCCAAAGATAGCCAAAATAATTTTCCTAACTAAGTATTGTCTAGGATTTTATCTAGAGAAAGAATCATGCAAATTAAAGAATTTTTTGACATAATCTAAAATTCACATCAATATAAACCTTTTCTAGATATACATAATAATTCAAAACAAAAGATATAGTGCTCTATATATGTGGAAATCACATCATAACAATGATACTAAACAAAAGAATTTAGCATGAACTAAACAATATCCATATTCACTAAGAGCTAAAGACACAAGATAACTAAATTCTCATCATTGGATAAGGAAATCATTGAAAAAGTTGGCACTAATTACTTTAGATCCTAAGATTTTCAAACATACATAATGAAAAGTAAATGGTAAACTAACCTAATTAACTTAAAATTTAAATAAACATACAAATAAAATTAAATTCTAAATTCCCACAAAATATCTACCACTAGAAAAATAAGCTTTCCCCCTAAACTTAAATCAAACATTATCCTCAATGTTATAAAAATAAAGAAAAGGTACAGATTACTCCCCTAGTAGTTAAATGATTTCGAAAAAGCTTTAGTCTTCCTCTTTATCTTTATCTACCTCATTATCGCCCATGTTTGCAGAAGAATTCGATAAGGTTGGAAAAGAGTCCATTTCCATGCGTACAAAGTTGTCATAGGCTCTCAGCATTTGCTCAATCTATTGATTGCACTAGACTTGGTAGGATGCTTGTTGGGTGAACCGTTGCTCCAACTGTTGAAGCCTCTAAGGCAATGTTAAAGTCCAAGATCTGGGCTGAGGTGTTGGCTCCATTAGTTTTTGATGACAATAAAACATTCCCATTCATTTGTGTCTAATATTTCTACTTGAGTGTGCAGGACAAAAATTGTATGCCAATAGTAAATTAATCATTCAAAGGCACACATCAAAAATCATAAGAATAAGGAGTCACAACTGATCAACAAAACAGAAGCCTCTTAGTTGAATAATGAAGGGTATTAGTCAGATAAAATTAAAATTAGAAGTTGGCAGGCTCAAGAGGATTGAGAGACAGAGAAAACTTAGTCGACCAAGAAGTAGGTTAGTCAATTAAAAGCCTACTGCTAGAAATCTGGACTTCAAGACAAAAACAACTTAATCGACTAAGAAGTAAGATAATCGACTAAGTGCTCACTGCTAGAAACTGGGATCAAAAGATAGAAATGACTTAGTCGACTAAGAGCGTAGTTAGTCATCTAAGATCATTTTGTCAGAAAATTTGAATTGAGCACTAGAAGAGAGATTAACAGCTAGAACTGCCACCAAACTATTTTCAACGGTCAAAAACTACCTAACACCTATCAGAGCTGATTTTTCAAGTATTTAAGAGGCTCCCAACAGCTAGAAAATTGATTCAAGGCTTCCAAGTCCAAATAGAGCTCAAAAATTACAAAAACCTTCAGCATACTTTCTGCACTTCATTCCTATTCATGTAAAAGATTCAAGCACTTCACTTTGTACCACTTATATCAAGTCAGTGATCATAGGTACATCTTTATTTCTCTTTTCCTTCTATATTTAGAGTGTGCAAGACACTCTAAGGGATTTTATTCAAGCTTGGATTGCTTGATTGGGTGTATAGGTTCTAACTTAGCCTAGAAAGGTTAGTTTGGGTTTTAGTTGATCCCGGGAAAAATAATTGTAAAAGGTTATGACTGAGCTTGCTAAAAGCCATTGTAAAAGCTTGGTGAAAGCTTGGGAATTTCATCGTTCATAGTGATTGGTTTGGAAAATCCTTGGTTGAACAATCAAGGTAGTGGATGTAGGTCTTTGATCAAACTATTATAAATTCTTGTGTGATTGTCTGCTCTGTTTTTAGTTTTTCATTCATTCTTAAAACTTTTTTTTTCTTGCATTTGCGCCCAATTAGAAGTCAATTTTAGTAAGAGCCAAAAACTGCTATTCACCCTCCCTCTAGCACATTTACTTGGGACTAACGTGAGGAGCTTGAGGACATGGTGCAGATGAAGAGCTGCAACCAGCTGAAGGTTGAGAATATCGAAAGATCAATCCTACATCAATTCACACCTTTGAGTGCATCAACTCCTCATTGGAATCCCATTAGACACTGGCTCTCTTGCATAAAGGAATGATCAAGGACGGGAACCATAAACCATCACATTTTGTGCAGGCAATATGTAGCATGGTGTCTTGAGCCAACCTTGTATAGGGTTGTGACAAGGTAGAATTGCCTAGGAGATTAAGTTTTTTGTACCTCCAAGGGAGATGTCTCTTTTTCAAACATTGTAATGGCACTTGGTGACATTTTTAGAAATACTTGTTAAGTCATTAGGGGGTAGACCCTTTAGGAAAGGAATGTCCCCATCTCAAGCATTGTAATGGTTATTGGTGAAATACTTGTAAAATTTCATAAATTCTTTATAAGGGTGAGCAATCGGTGGGTTGTTGGGCTATCTCACTGGTTTAGGTGCATTTGTGGCTAACCATCTAGGGCTGCCTTAATGGCCCAACAATGACGCGTTTCTTCTCTTATCCCTTTGTGCTCATTTTCAATATTAATAAAACATTTTCTTTTATATAAGACTAATGGTTGCATATATGGCATTTCATATGCCATTTGATTTTAATGCTGTTTTTAATGACTTAACTCGTGGCTATTATTCATGTTGTTCAAATATAATCAAGCTATTAGCTAGCTTTAATAGAAGTGTCCACTCGAGCGTTGCACTAACTATTGTGTACTTAAGCGAAGATGGCGTAGTCCGTGATAGTTGGTATTAGAACACAGCTGGGACATGCTAAGCGAAAAGTAAACATAATGACCACACGAAGTTTGCCAAAAGTCCATTAGAGGATTGATGACTAAGAGGTTGCGGTGGTTGTAGTAGAAGCTCAAATGGCCTCGGATGCGCGAATAGATGAAATTAAGACAATCCAGCGAGAACTATCCGAGATGATTAATACCTTGAGTGATAAGACTAGGGATGCATTTGTGAGATCTCAACCCCTATAGGCTCATAACTATGCATAGACGCAATAACAAGGGCTAGAGGTAGTTTCATCATTTTCTCTAAAAAGTTCCCAGAAGAAGGTTTTATGATATTTTAAGATCTAAATAGGCATAAGATCGAATAAATAATGTGTAATGATGAAAACACGAAGAAAACTAGAGGTGGCAATATTTTTCATAATATGGGCAAAATGGTCATTTTGAACCCAAAGTCAAAATTTTAAGTTTTTGTAAACTCGAGTAGTTTAGATCTTTGTGGACCTTGTCATAGTGTCAAAAGAATAAAAAGATTGCACAAAGGATTGGAGAAGAATAAGTTAACTTGCTAAAGGGCATTTTCATAATTTCCAAAGGAAATGGATAAGTTTGAGCTATAAATATATTCTCCTTCCAGCAGCTTCTTTAATTTCCAGTAGCTTCTTCTTCTTCCTCCTTTCATCTCACGTTTGTTTCCCCCTCCATGGAAGCATGGTATGAAAACTTCATAACTTTCTCTCTCTAGCTTCAATTTTCATGCCTTTGTGCACCTTTTCATGGAACCCTTGTGCTTTTTCACTCTTTTACTTTAAAACCCTTGAAAAAATCCCACTTTCATACTTTCTCTCACTAGCTAGGTGTTTAGAGAGAGAAAAAGAGAGAAAGCTCCCATAATAGCTTGGAAAAATTTATTGAAAAGAATTTCAAAGTTACAAGCTACCAAGGTGAGTAGTGAATTAGAATTTATTTTTAGTGTTGGGAATGATTAGTAAGTACACTTGTGAATGTTTGTAGTTAAGGTTATCCACTCATTTTAGAGTGATTAGGGTAGTGAAAATAGATAGCCATTTAAATGGCAATTGGAAGCTATCTAAGAGAAAGCTTTAGACTTTATAATTATGTGAATTGACAAATTGGTGATGCTAATGTGATAATAGGTTCCAACGAAGCCCTATCATCCCATTTGGACCATTAGGGAAGTTAAGATCAGCTAAAGGCTCAAATAATACCGGTGAGTGAACTGCATTTCAAAATCATTTTTGGAATGTGATTGTTTTGTACAACGCATTTGAATGATTTTATACAACTTTTCTTAAAAACGAGTGCCTTGGGAACAAGCCTTTGATAATTGACTTTATGTTATGACATGTGGTTGTTATGGAATCGTGCACTACTACATTATGTTGGTATATATATATATATAGATATATATGTTGTGCATGATGGTTGATATTGTGTGATGATTATAACCGTGTGTATGCACGATGTGGGGGGATGCACATGTCGGTGATGGCATGGTGAGGGAGGTGCATGATGATAGTGCCCGTGTGCACAATGTGGGGGGATGTACACGATGGCACTGACTGTGCACAATGTGAGGGGATGTACACAATGACTCTGGATATGTGCACGATGTGGGGGGATGCACATGAGCTGGGTGTGATGATGGTGATATTGGTGGTTATCTATGTATTCATGTATATCTATGTTTATGAAATAAAAGCTTATGAATATGGTATATGATTGAAATGCATGTGAAACTTGACATGTTGAACTTTGGGAAATTATATGTGTTTTATGTTGTTTCTGTCATTTCAGCAGGATGGCCTTTTCTTGAGGAAATGGGAAATTTTTGCTAGTGCCCTGTTTATCATTAGCCACCATGTCAAAGTACGGGATATTACACAACCTCTTCATAAAGACACATTTTGTCTAAAAGGCATCTCTACATTTTTGCCAAACACAACTTTTGGATAAAGTTATTGTTTCAATAGTCATCTTATGAAAAGATAACTATTCATTCCATATATTATAACCTTTAAGTTATAACTTGAAACAATAACTTTTCATATTTAACTTTTGAGCCATGGTTTCTTTTCCATATGTCTCATAACTTTTGGATGTCATTTTTCAAGAGACATAACCATTCACATGAAAACCTTCCTATTATCTAATAGACACATTATGTCACTTTACGTGACATAACTTTTGAGCTAATGATAGCTTTTCATCATGTGACATAACCTTTAATTTTGAAAATACACCAACAATCCCTCACCATTTTCAAAATTTCCAAATACCAACAACTTTGGGAACCTTGTGCATAAATGAAGGTATCCCGTAGATTTGAACCTTCACTTAGTGAGTGTGGTTGGTTTTAGTTTGAATTGAGTGGTTGACCAAGCATTGAACCATCGATTCTTCATTGACTAGTCGGGCCACTAAACGCACACAAGCTTTCTTGCTCACTTTGTATATAGTTTTACTAACACGTTTTATGGCCTTGTGTTTTGCATCCATTCATGAGTGCTGTTGGAGTCAAGCCTTTAGCTCCTAGAAGCGGCCACACTTCCACTCACATAGGTAGCCCCCATCAAAAGTACTCCATAATTATAGTACTTCAACATATACATGTTATGGTTCTATTAAGAACTTTTGTTCATCTTTACTTTACACATTATGGAAACCAAGCACTATTCACCTTGGGATGGAAAATATAAATTAGTGCTTGCAATCACCATGTGGTAGAATCGTCAGTACCGGAGACTTGCAGGTTAGCCACAAGCATCGAGGTGAGTTCCCACATTGGCTATTTAGTTAATAGGCTTGAGACCCATCCCTCTTAAGGTTTTTATTACCAGGTCCCTTTTTAGACCTTTAGCAAACGGATCCGTTAAATTTTCACCAGACCTCACATAGCCTATAGTGATTATACCATCACTAATTCTTTGTGTTATAATGCTGTGTAGAAGTCCAATATATCGACTCTTTCCATTGTATGCTTGATTATATGCCTTTGATATAGTGGCTTTATTGTCACAATGTATAAAGATTGGTGCCATTGGTTTAGGCCACAATGGAATTTAATAGAGTAAATCTCTCAACCATTCCGCTTCTTGGTGGCAGATGCTAAGGCTATAAATTTAGCCGTCATGATGGAGTCTACTTGACAAGATTGTTTATTAGAACCCCAAGAACAACACCCCTACTAATTGTAAAAATCTAACTAGTCATGAATGTATAATCTGCTCTATTTGAGTTCCAACTAGCATTTGTATACCCTTCTAAAACTGAAGGAAAACCTAAATAACAAATGCCATAATTCTTTGTACTTTTTAAGTACCTTAGAACTCTATGAACAACATACCAATGCTTTTTACTTGGATTACTTGTAAATCGACTTAGCATTCTAACCGTAAAAGCAATATATGACCTTGTACAGACCATTGCATACATTAGGCATCCAATCACCTTTGCATATTCATTTTATGCTATTGGCTTGTCTTTGTTAGGTATTAGCCTTAGATTAGAATCATAAGGTGTTGTCATTGGCATACAATCTGACTTGTCATACTTCATTACAATCTTTTCGATGTAATGAGATTAAGACAATGTTAGGCCATTATTGTCTCTCATTATTCTTATACCAAGAATAACATCTGCCGTACCCATATCTTTCATGTCAAAATTCTTTGACAAGAACCTTTTTGTGTCTGCCACTTGTTCCAAATCGGTACCAAAGATTAACATGTCATCTGCATATAAGCAAATGATGACGCCTCTTCCATTATGGAATTTATTGCAGACACATTTGTTAGATTGATTGATCTTGTAGCCGTTAGCTAGCACAATTTCATCAAACTTTTGATGCCATTGTTTAGGCGTTTGTTTTAATCCATACAAGAACTTTACAAGCGTACATACTTTCTTTTCTTGACTAGGAAGGACAAACCCTTCAGGTTGTTCCATATACACCTCTTCATCTAACTCACCATTTAGGAATGCTGTTTTAACATCCATCCGGTGAAGTGCTATAAGCACTTTAATTGTAGCTATTCTTGCTACCAATGCATATGTGTCAAAATAATCAACACCTTCCTTTTGTTTAAAGCCTTTTGCCACTATCATTGCTTTAAACTTTTCTACAGTTCCATAAACTTTCATTTTCTTTTTGAAAATCCACTTACAACCTATTGGCTTGGAACCTGGTGGAAGGTCTACCAATTTCCATGTTTTATTTCCCATTATCGAGTCCATCTCATCTTGTATTGCTTCTCTCCAAAATGAAGCATCTCGAGATTTCATTGCCTCTTCATAAGTTTAAGGATCACCTTCACCTTCTACATTAAAGCAATAAGGTAAGTATTCACATGTTTCCTCTCTTGTACCTTCTACTAAGTACATGAGCAAATCAGATCCACATGTTTTTGCTTTTCTAATTCTTTTACTTCTCAGAAGCTCAATAGTTTTCTCATCATTTTTTGAAAAACTATCACTTTTTGTTACTAGTTTCTTGGGTCTTGGAATTGAATTGAACCTTGTTTCATCAAAGATAGCATCCCTTGATTCTATGACTGTATTAATAGAATATGAATCATTGGGCTCTATCACCATGAAATGATATGCTTTACTATGTTCAGCATATTCTATAAATATACATTCAATTCCTTTTTCACCCAATTTCCTTTTCTTTGGCTTTGGAACTTTTACTATGGCTCGACATCTCCAAACTCTTAAATAATTAAGGTTTGGCTTTCTTCTTTTCCATAGTTCATAAAGAGTAGTTTTGCTCCTTTTGTTTAGGATTCTATTTAGTATATGGCAAGTCGTTAAAAAGACTTCACCCCAAAAACCTTCCTAAACCTGAATTAGAAAGCAAAGCATTGACCATTTCCATAAGAACTCGATTCTTACGTTTCGCTACACCATTTTGTTCTGGTGTGTATGGAGCGATGGTCTCATGAATAATACTAGTGGACTCAAAATACTTGGGATCATAATATTCACCTCTTCTATCACTTCGTAAACATTTAATAAGCAATTCACAACACAATTCAACTTCTCTTTTATAAATTCTAAATTTCTCCATTGCTTCATCTTTAGTATGCAATAAGTAAACATAGCAATATCTAGAGAAGTCATCAATAAATGTTACGAAGTATTTCTTTCCACCAATAGATGGAGTACTATGTGTTGGGTGAGGGCTGATCATGCATCAAATACAAATAAAACGCGACAGAAATAAATTTAAAAATAAAATTTACAGCTCACCTTCCTAGGATCTCTTTCATGCCAAATCGAGTACAAAATTAAATTAAAATAAAAGTATATGATCATATCACTTTACCTAAATAATAAAGATTGATGAATCCTTTGTTAAACCACCAAATCAACTTTCAAAAAGCTCAATTATCTTAGCCTGTTGTTGCAAACCAAAGCTGTCCAAGGAATCCTTGTGCAGCCTCTAATGGTGATCCACACCAATGAATGAGAAAATCCTTCTTTAAGGATTGAGAGTGCTATGCCTTGACAATGTGCTAGCAAAGATGAGTTTCATAAACTCATAATTCACACAAAATTGTGGGGTTGAACACAAAAAAAAAAAAATGAAGTGAATGAAAAACTATTTTTCTTCACACATGAACAGCAAGATAAAAGAATTTCTAATGTGCTGTTCACTCTTTTTTTTTTTTTCAGCCGTTTCTACACTATTTGTTTGGAGGCTATAGCAAGGTATTTATACCTTGGATTAATTTTAAACCTTAATTACAAAACTATTTTGTAATTGCTAATTAATTCAATAATTTTAATAAATAATTTAATTAAGTCCTTTAGAAGCCCAATTAACTTAATTGTTTAATTTAATCAATTAGGCCGAATAACTTAATTAAAAAATTTAATTAATTAAGCCCAACAATTTAATTAAACAATTTTAATGAACTAGGCCCAATGACTTAATTAAACAAATTTAATCAATTAGGCCCAATAACTTAATTATTTAATTTAATTAATTAGGCCCAATGACTTAATTAAACAATTTAATTAATTAGGCCCAATGATTTAATTAAACAATTTAGTTAATTAGGCACAACTTAATTAAACAATTTTAATCAAGTGCTTGAGAAGGTCATAACTTCTAATTTGATTAAGTCCAACTTAATCACCTCTCCCATTTTATTTTCAACATTCCTATTAGGTATGTGACCCATTAGGCTTTTAACATGTTGGCAATGAACTCAACATATAATTCTTAAGTTAAACTTAGAATTAGATAAATTTAAACTATAAATTTATCATTGATCAAGTTAACTACCTAGGGTTCATAGACCAAGATTGGGATCTAGCAATCCACCATAGCCACCCAAATGTTAGAAGAGTCAAGATGGTTTGACTCAACCTTTCAGTGATCAGTCTTTCAGTGTAATTCATTCCCTCATTATATATCCCGAAAATGATAAGAGCATGGTGCAGTGTCTACTCTTATTGATCTCTATATTCGTTCTTAAAGTTTGATCATCATCTTTATAAAGACTTATGAAACTCCTTTCATAATCTTCAAGTCGCCTTGGCCAAGGACCTCAATAAGCTAATATCAACCAAGAACAGCTAGGATATGTCCCCTTCATCACTTGGGGTGATGATTCCTATCTTGACCACTCATTTGCCTTCACATGCTTCATACTATACCCAAAAGCATCTTGTTTTGGCATCCTTGGTTAGGCACCCGTAGGGATGAAATCAAAGTATAGCACTCCACACATAAGACAACCTAGTGTCTCAAGTCTAGGGAGTATTTACACAACTAACACATGAGAAGTATTGCATAGACACTTGAGTGAAATACCAAATGCACTACTCATGGCGGGTCATGTTTAGTGAACTTGCTCTCCTAGGCAAACACCTATATTCTAGTTCCAAGTATCTCTATACTTCAACCTATGAGATCGGTTGCTTACTTCTCAAGTAAGGAACATAGAATGTACCAGTCTCTAAGTATCATTGATGTCTAGTCTCAATGATACATTGACTAGGAACATTTTCAGATTACGCTTTGATACATAAGGATCTCATAACTACAACCCATTACAATTCCCTTGCAAGGCATATTAATCTCATGGACTTCATCCAATTCGACTTATAACTTGTTATAATTGATGTCTTATTGATGAAGGAAAACCTTTAATCATTCAACATAATTGATGTTGTTGCATGATTGGAATCAAGCCTTAACCAATCCCAATTGGCTACAAGGCTCATCCCAACATCTCCCACTAGCACAAAGCCAATTGCTACCTCATCGTATGTGGATTCAAATCCATCTAGCAATCGTGTCTCAGTGTAGACTCACTTGTGCCCTTCAATGTGGTTAATTATTTTTATCTATCTTCGAAATGTCTATGCATCATATCATGTCATATTTTTATCCACTATTATGGCTCCATCGTTACATTAACAATGTTTAGAACCCTTTATTAGTTCCATGAACTAATGATATAAATATCTTCTTATTTGAGCCCTTTATAATAGGATGTATATGACTTTATTTTTATACATGTATAATCCCTTTTGTTCCTTGGGACCATTCCAACTAGACTATGTTACATGCATCATATGCATGTGTCACTCTATGTTATGCCATCTGGCTCTTTTAAACTTTTATTGTCATTGGGCTCTTCCTAAATCCAAGATCCTTTTTGAGAGTAATATTCAAACTCTTTTGAATATTCCATGACATTTATACACCTCAATGTATGCTTGGAATCATATTGGTTTGGAATATCATAATGGGCTTTTATGTTGGAGAGATATGGACCAAATCATATTGCAATATGAAGTTGCTTTCTTTCTTGAACATTCATCTCTATGTTTTGCTCTTAAGAAAGTTCCATTTTATATGAATCAATATTCAACCTTTTGATCAATTGAACATAATTCATAATTGATCAAATATCATTGCAAGAATAAACATGAAGCATGGATAATTAAATATGACATAATTAGTCCAAATAATTATTCAAACTTGAAACATATAAACTTCCACATCCAAATGATAAAGACAAATGTTTCACCAGCCATTCCCATGGCAATCACATAATTAATGTTTCAAAAACATCCAAATAAATTATCCAACATGTTGAGATAAATAGGAGTGTAACCATCCAATGTAGCATTTAATGCTTTAGGTAGTCCATCCATGTGGTCACCTCCTCAGCCAAGATCCTACTCATCTTTATCTTTACTCCCTGCAATATGTCAAACATATGAGAACCAACTTTGAGGTATCATATACCTTTAATATATAAAGTAGAATTATTTAGCAAATGGTACTTGAATCAGAAACTTCAATAAGCTTCTTTTTCTTGCTCACAGTAGCTAGGTACTCCTTGTAGTTCTTCCTCCAATGCCCAAGTTTGCCACAATGATGGCAAATTTCCTTCTCTTTGTCCTTTTTGACACCTCCCTTAGGCTTCAAGGCCTTCTCATTTTGGGATTTTACTTTCTTCCCTTTTTGGGCTTTCTTCTTCTATTGCTTCGTATGAGCCTTGGAAGAAGAAACAAGAAGCAATGATCCCTTATCTTTCTTGATGGACCTCTCTATCGTGTCTAGCATATTTAGAAGTTCAGGAAGAATGGCTTCCAATCGATTCATATGAAAGTTCAACACGAACTGACTAAAGCTATTAGGAAGAGATTGTAGAACTAAGTCTATACTTAGCTCATAATTCATTGCTAATCCCAATTGTCCAAGTCTCTCGATGAGTCCAATCATCTTCAACACATGGGGTCTAACAGAACTACCTTCTGCCATCTTGCATCGAAATAGCTCTTTAGAGATCTCATATCTCTCAGTGCGCCCCTCTTTATCGAACAGTTCTCTATGGTGAAGAATCATGGATTGGACATCCATATGTTCATATTGCTTTTGAAGCTCAAGGGTCATACTGGCTAGCATCACGCATGCTGCCTGATCATCGTCATCTTTATGACGTTGATTTGCTTCCTTATCCTCAGCACTAACATTAGTAGTAGGGACTGATGGAATAGGAGTTTCAAGGACATAGGATTTTTTCTCTTGTTTCAAGACGATTTTAAGGTTCCGAAACTAATCGAGGAAGTTGGGGCTAGTGAGTTTATTTGCATCCAAGATGCTCCGCAATGACAGATTATTAGCCATGTATATAAATTATGCCTAAATAGATAAAATAAAGCAATAAGTAAACATCATGCATAAACTATTTAAAACAAGGTTTTAAAATTTTAAATTGTTCTCCCACTATTTTCTACAAGATGATAACTCTCCATATCACCTCGAGAGATCTCTACTAGGATTCTCTTAGTGGGCTAGGATCCCATCCATATAGTCATGGCCTTGAGTGTGCTCAACAAACCATGATAGATAGATTAGGTAGGTAATTGAGCTTACCAATTGTATCTCTATACAACTCCTAGATCAGCTAGGTGACAACACATTGTCTAAACATATCATATATGTTTCGCCTAGCCTTTGCCTCTAGTTTCCATAATAATCAAGTTTCCAAGCATCCAAATTTTATGAAACTAGTTGACTAAGACCCACAAATAGCTCAAACATACTTGTGTAAAAGTGTGGCCTTGAGTGTGCTTAACAAGCCTCCGATTAAAAAAGTAGCCAAGTTATCTTGCTATATGGTGGAAGGCAACTTAATCATACGTGGTATGTGTTGGCTCCATTAGTTTTTGATGATAATAAAACATTCTCATTTATTTGTGTCTAATATCTTTACTTGAGTGTGCAGGAAAATTAATATATGAAATTAATTATTTAACTCTTCAAAGAGTATATCAAGAGAAAAAGAGGGATAAAAATAACAAGATGTAACTGTCTAACAAGGAGGAAGCCTATTGGTGAAACAAGGAAGAATGTTGGTTGACCAAGTTTTAAGTTGGAGGAATGACAGGTT
Source organism: Theobroma cacao (assembly GCF_053813885.1). Classification (NCBI taxonomy): domain Eukaryota; kingdom Viridiplantae; phylum Streptophyta; class Magnoliopsida; order Malvales; family Malvaceae; genus Theobroma; species Theobroma cacao. Next base: position 27,805,922 of record NC_142641.1, read on the forward strand.
GAAGAGTTTGAGAAATAGAACCAAGTTAGTCGACCAAGTCAGTCGACTAAGTGCTCTCTGCTAGAATCTGTAACTTGAAATAGAACCAACTTAGTCGACCAAGTCAGTCGACTAAGAACTCTCTATCTGCAAATTGAACCAGAGCACTACAAGACAGATTAACGGCTAGAACTCATCCTCAACTGTTTCCAACGGGTATAAAATTGCCAAACTGCCATCAGAGTTGCATCTCCAAGTATAAAAGTGTGAAACCTTGTTCAGCTCGATTAAAAGACGGTATTATACCGAGTGGTACAACTAAGTTAAATCGAGCCTTGAACTAGTTCAAATAGAAATTCTAAGAGGAATTTGAAAATTTTGAAACCCACAGAATGGCTTAGAATAGTGATTTGGAGTTTAAAGTCCAGTTTGGAGTCCATCAAGAAAATTGACCGATTAGGGACAAAACGGTCATTTTACCATTTGATGATAAAATGGGGATTTTTAGCCGAGATTTGATCACATTTGACCAAAAGTAATTATATGAAATATAATTATGATTATTGGAGTATAAAATGATGTTTAGTAGTGAAAAAAATTATGATTCCTGGTATTTTTGGAGTACAAGGGCAAAATGGTAATTTTGCCACTAGAGGACTAAACGGGAATTTTTTTAAAATGAGTTTTTGCCCCATATGGTTAATATTGATCAATGTTAGTGTTATTTGAGGTTGAAAAGTAGAAATAATTTGATTCCGGTACATTTCAGAGTATAGGGGCAAAATCGTAATTTTTTCACTCCGGGGGCAAATCGGTAAATTTTTCGCCCCAACACTTGTCAAGGCCAAGGGATTTTATTCATCCTGTAAATGAATAAACATGAGAAATGTGTGGTGGAGAGAGATTGCTTAATGGCTAAGTATGACACATGGACCAATGGAATGGTGACATGTGTCAAAATCTGATCCATTCATTATTTTCTTTATAAAAGGCATAAAAATCAGCCCATTTCTCCCATAGTGATCAGCCAAACCAGAAGAGAAGAGAAACCAAGGAAGAACAAGCCCTAAGTGGAAAAAATCAAAGAGAGTGTTGGAATTCAAGGAAACAAGCTAGGTAAGTTAAAATTTCTTTAATTCTCCTTGATACCTAGCTTACCCATGCTTTTGTTCTTGATTTTCATGGTTGAATATTGAGTTATCATGATGAATTCAATTCTGAAAAATGGGTATGGAAGAGGAATTGTTGTTGGAATAATTTGATTTTAAACTATGTTAGTGTTTAGGGATAGTTAAGCATGGTTATGAACACAACCACAAAAGAAATATTCAATTTCTCTAGGGTTCCTTGTTGGTCGAACCATGACGGCTGAATATCAATGGGGGCTTGTTTTTATTTCAAGGAAAATGGCTTGGAAAATGATGAATTAAGGTGAAACGGTTATGTAGAAATATTTTCGGTGCTAGTGCACCAAATGACCGAATTTTTCTATAAGGAACTGTGAGGGTTCTAATGCTGAATTTGGCTTTATTTAAATGGTATGCGGTAAATTAAGGTATTAGAGGAGAAATGGATTAATTTGGAGTGAAATTGGATGCACTGGCCAATTTGTCGGATGAAAAATCGACTTAGGCCAGTATTGAGTCTAGATGGCTACCCGTGCATTTTTCATTTCATATCATATATATATCGAGCTTGAAATAGCCTCTGACTATTAGACGCAATTTAATTGGAATATGTGTCATGGATTATGGCTAGGTGGTGAGCCATTGGATACGGGTAAAGGACTGTACCCGCGGACTGAAAATAAGAGTATTTCTACTCCTAATACAGGTGAGTGGACTTGCATTTCAAACTTATTTTGGGGAATATGAAAGATTCTATCCAACTTGTCTTAAAAAATGTACCTTGGGAACAAGCTTTTACTAAAATGATTTTATATTGTGAAAATGTGCTATACAATGATTTATGTGTTATCACAATATGATAAAATGCATGATATGCATTGGATGCTTCTTTGCATGTTGATTTGGACCCGGTTATGTGCTAGTAGGAGTGCATATAAGCCGTTGCTGACCCGGCTATGTGAGAGTAGGAGTGCACATAAGCCGTTTCTGACCCGACTATGTGCGAGTGGGAGTGCACATAAGCCGTTGCTGACCCGGCTATGTACGAGTAGGAGTGAACATAAGCCGTTGCTGACCCGGCTATGTGCGAGTAGGAGTGCACATAAGCTGTTGCTAACCCTACTATGTGCGAATAGGAGTGCACATAAGCCGTTGCTGTCCCGGCTATGTGCGAGTGGGAGTGCACATAAGCCGTTGCTGACCCGGCTATATGCGAATGGGAGTACGCATAAGCCGTTGCATATGAGATGATGATGATGGGATGGTGTGCATGATGATGATGATGGGATGGTGTGCATGTTGATGATGGGTATATGGTTGTAAATGCAAATATGTAAGCATTTGTTTTGTTGGAATTTGGAAGTTTACATGTGTTACATGTTGCTATTGTTATTTTAGCAGGCTGACTTGTTTTAAGGGAAAAATGAGACTTTTTCCTTGATGTTCTGGTTCTCGCTGCAGCGAGAATGAAGTTCGCTAAAACGAGAAACTTTCTATCCATTTTGCTAACTTGTGGGTTTTTGCCATACATCCCATTTCTTTGGTACCATAGTTGAGCATGGATTTTTGTAAAGTGATTTACTCATGTGGGGTTTACATGAGGGGTTTAAAGGAGCTAAAACAATTGCATGGTTTTGAGAAAATGAATGCATCATGATTTCGATAAGCATTCCTTATGGTATGCTTGTTCCCTTCTTGTTCACTCATTGAATATTGTACTCACGTTTTATAAAAAATTCATGTTTACAGATCAGGTGACTATTGGACCCCAGATCGAGGAGTCCAGGTAGTGCATTTCCTGGGTATGTGTCTGGCATTCGATAGTAATCCCTTTTATTGTAAATGTCTCTGCTGGAAGTCATGGGTCCTTTTGTATTGTGAATACAATCTAATAATGTGAATATGTGTATGCAATGTAAATTGCTAAATACATGACTGGTATAGTACATGTATATCATTATCGATAATGCCATTGTGTTTTGGCTATGTTCACACCCGTGACAAGGTGTGTGTGTATGCATGATATGATAAATTTGTTAAGGAAAAGTAAATGGATAGGCTTGCTTGGGTTTAGTGAGCTATGCTCATTGAGCTCATGCGCCGGTCATGGCCCGGGAAATTGGGTCGTGACAAAAAGGGTCTTCCAACAATTAGAAACAAGTTTTTAGAAGCCTTGAATGAGATTTGAGCTATAAAAAGTTAAAAAAACCAGAAAATCTTCACTGCACTTGTCGCACTTGAACGCCTACTCTTTGCATTTGTATTTTGCACTCAATCTTGTATCAATCAGATCAACTAGTGATCATAGGTACTTTCTTTTACTACTTTTCTTCTATTCTTAGAGTGAGGAAGTCACTCTAAGGAGTTATTCAAGCTTGGGATAGCTTGATTGTTGTAGGTTGTGGTTGAGCCTTGGAAAAACCACTTTGGGTTTTAGTTTAGCCCGTGAAAAACTAGTGTAAAAGGTTTTGGCTGAGCCTTGAAAAGTCATTGTAAAGCTTGGTGAAAGCTTATGAATTTCACCAGTTCTTAGTGGATTTGTTGGAAAAATCCTAGGTTGGATAATCAAGGTAGTGGATGTAGGTCTTGGACAGAACCACTATAAATTACTGCGCATTATCTACTCTGGTTTTATTTTCTTTGTTCTAAAAATTAGTTTCTCATCTTGTTAAGAGCTGAGTTGTGCTATTCACCCCCCCTCTAGCATATTTTATTGGGACCAACAAGTGGTATCAGAGCTAGTTCCCTATTATTAAGGTCTAACACCCTTGGGAAGATCCAAATGGCTCTCCAAAAATCTATAGTTGCTAAGGGACAGTCCATAAACAGACCACCTCTATTTGATGGCTCAAATTACCCCTATTGGAGTATTAGAATGTCAATTTATGTAAGGGCAATAGATTATGAGATGTGGGATGTCATGACCGATGGTCTTTTCATTTCACTGATTAAAAATTTTGTCAATGGTAAGAAAACTCCTAAGGATAGAAATAAATGGACAACAACTGAAATGAAGAGAGCATAAATCAACTCTAAGGCCATGCACACTCTCATTTATGCACTTGATTATAGAGAATACGATAAAGTGTCCATGTGCAAAAGTGCCAAGGAAATTTGACAAAAATTAGAAGAGTTATATGGAGAAACAAAGATGCAAAAGGAAGAAAAGGCAAAGAAAAACAGAAAATTGAAGAAGTCAATGGTGGCTGCAACATGGTCAAACAATGATACTTCAAGCTCAAATGTTGAAGAAGAAAAAGCTGAAGAACGAGCAAATTTATGTCTAATGGCCAAAGAAGATGAATTTGAGGTATCTTCATCTCCTTGTGATATTTCAATTTATGAGTTTCAAGAAGAATATGAAAGTCTCTATGATGAGTTTGAAAAACTTGTATCAAAATATAAAACCTTGAAAAGAAAAGCTACATCTCTTGAGATTGATTTGCAAAAGATAAAACATGATTTCAACTCTGTTTTTGAACAAAGAAATTTTCTGCAAATTGAATTGGAACATTCAAAAGTAGATTTTGAAACTTTAAAATTGGAATTGGAAAACAAAACTGAAGCCTTACAAAAGGTAAGTGAAGAAAATGCTGCACTCGAAAGTTTGAAAAATGAAACTTCAAAAAGAGACACATACTTCAAGAAAAATTTTGTTAATGCATCATCTAGACGTTATATTTGTGATAGAATTGGTCATTTATCCTATGACTGCTATAGAAAAAGAAGTATGCAAAAAATAAGAAGAATTTGGGTTCCAAAAGGATCCTACATTGCTACTAACCTTCAAGGACCAATCAAAGTATGGGCACCTATTAAGAAAAATTAAAAATCTGTCTTGTAGGTTGAGCTGCACTTAAAAGAGACATGTTCAAGAGCTCAACTCAAGAAGAAGCAGCCTTGGTACATGGACAGTGGTTGCTCACGACACATGACAGGAGATGAAATGTTATTTGCTCAGCTGGACAAAAGAAAGGGAGGTACCGTATCCTTTGGTGATGATTGAAAAGGTAAAATTCATGGTATAGGAACGGTTGGTTAGAACTCCCAAACTCAAATAAGTAATGTGTTATTGGTTAATGGTTTGAAGCATAATTTATTGAGCATTAGTCAATTATGTGACAAAAGATTTAAAGTATGTTTTGATTCAAATAAGTGTGTAGTAATAGACATAGGCACAAACAAAGTCTCATTTATAGGAAAAAGATTGAAGAATATGTATGTCGTTTTTCTTGAGGATCTTGAAATAGATAGTGAAATATGTCTTGTTGCAAATGATAGCTGGTTATGGCATAGGAGATTAGGACATGTAAGCTTGCATACTATGTCAAAATTGATTAGATAGAGCTTAGTTGTTGGGCTGTCGAATTTAAAACTTGAAAATGATAAAATATGTGATGCTTGCCAACTAGGAAAACAAGTTAGAACATCCTTCAAGACTAAGAAGATTGTGTCAACATCTAGACCTCTTGAATTATTACACATTGATCTATTTGGTCCAATAAGCACAATTAGTCTAGGAGGAAAATCATATGGCTTTGTAATAGTTGATGACTATTCTAGATATACTTGGATTTATTTTCTTGCTCATAAGAATGATGCTCTATAAGTTTTTATAAGTCATTGTAGTAAAGTAGAGAATGAAAAAGGACTAGCCATAGTTAGCATAAGGAGATCATGGAGGAGAATTTGAAAATAATGAATTTGAGAAATTTTGCAATGAAAATGGATTGGATCACAATTTCTCTGCACCTAGAACACCCCAGCAAAATGGAGTGGCAAAGAGGAAAAATCGAACCTTAAAAGAAATGGCTAGAACTATGTTATGTGAGAATAACCTACCAAAATATTTTTGGGCTGAGGTTGTGCACACAACAACTTACATACTTAATAGAGTCTCAATAAGACCCATGATATCTAAGACACCATATGAACTTTACAAGGGTAGGAAATAGAACATTTCTCACTTTAGAAGTTTTGGCTATAAATGTTTTGTATTGAACAACGGAAAATAGCCCCTAGGAAACTTTGATGCAAAAAGTGATAAGGTAATATTTTTAGGATATGCATTAAACTCTAAGGCTTATAGAGTTTTCAACAAAAGGACTCTAAATGTTGAAGAATCAATCCATGTAGTTTTTGATGAGTCAAATGATTTACAAAAGGAAAGTCATGTTGATGATGATGATGTAAAAATCCTAAAAAACCAAATGGAAGAAATGAGCCTAGAGAACAATAAGAATAATGAAGAAAGCTCATCTAGAAGAGAAAATGAAACTCCACCTTTAGAAGATCTTCAAAGAATAGAAAATCAGCATAGTGATCTTCTAAGAAGTTAGAGATTTGTAAAAGACCATCCACAAGAGCAAATCATAGGTGACCTTTCTCAAGGTGTCAAAACTAGAAGAGCAACTAAGGAGACTTGTGAATTTTCAGCTTTCCTATCTCAAATTGAACCTAACAACTTTGAAAAAGCTAAAAATGAGGAAAGTTGGATAATGGCCATGCAAGAGGAACTTGACCAATTCAAAAGAAATCATGTATGGTCACTAGTACCTAGACCTTCAAATCACCCTATTGTTGGCACAAAATGGGTGTTTAGAAATAAGGTAGATGAGTAAGGAAATGTAGTTAGAAATAAAGCTAGGTTAGTAGCCCAAGGATGCAACCAAGAGGAAAGAATAGACTATGATGAAACCTTTACACCGGTTGCTAGAATTGAAGCTATAAGGTTGTTGTTAGCTTTTGCATGCTTCATGAATTTCAAATTGTACCAAATGGATGTAAAAAATGCATTTTTAAATGGATTCATTCAAGAGGAAGTATATGTTGAATAACCACTAGGTTTTAAAGATTTTGAAAAACAAGATCATGTTTTCAAACTCCACAAAGCCTTGTATGGATTGAAACAAGCTTTTAGAGCTTGGTATGAGAGGCTTTCAAAATTTCTGGTTGAAAAAGGTTATGATAGAGGCAGCATTGATACTACTTTGTTTATTAAAAGATGTTTAAATGATTTAATTGTTGTGCAAATATATGTGGATAACATTGTATTTGGTGCAACTAATGAGGCTTTATGTAAGAACTTTGCTAAAAAAATGTAGGGTGAATTTGAGGTGAGCATGATGGGAGAGTTGAAGTACTTTCTTGGTCTTCAAATTAAACAAAGTGAGGAAGGAATCTTCATCAACCAAGAAAGGTACACTCAAGATATGCTCAAAAAGTTTGATATGCTAAAGCTAAAACCAATCTTCACACCAATGAGTCCATCGACAAGACTTGATCTTAATGAAAAAGGAAAGAATGTAGATCAAAAGCTGTATAGAGGTATGATCGGTTTATTACTTTACTTAATAGCAAGCAGACCAGATATTCAGTTTAGTGTGTGTTTGTGTGCTAGATTTCAGTCACAACCTAAAGAATCACACTTAATAGCTGTTAAGAGAATTTTTAGATACATCTTAGAAACTCAAACTTTAGGATTATGGTATTCTAGAGAATTATCATTTGATCTTGTAGGATATTCGGATGCTGATTTTGCTTGCAGCAAAACTGACAGGGAAAGTACTAGTGGAACATGCCAATTTCTAGGTAGCATGCTTGTGTCATGGTCCAGTAAGAAACAAAGTTCAGTAGCTTTTTCTATAGTTGAAGCAGAGTATATATCACTAGGTAGTTGTTGTGCACAAATTCTTTGGATTAAACAACAATTGAAAGACTATGGAATGACTATGCATAACATACCAATATACTGTGATAACACAAGTGCAATTAATATATTAAAAAATCCTGTGCAATACTCTAGAACAAAACACATTAAGATTAGACATCATTTTGTTAGAAACCATGTAGTGAAAAATGATGTTAAAATTGAATTTGTGAATACTTTGCATCAACTAGCTAATTTTTTTACTAAACTACTGAATAAAGATAGATTCTGTGAAATTAGAAGAAATCTAGGTATGATTAGTTAGCAGGAATTATGAGAAAACCTTTGGTTCATGAACATGAAACAAAATGCATTTAGTCGACTAAAGTGAATCTTAGTCAACTAAGAGTATTTTGGTAACATTAAATACTAAGACTAAGTGAATAAAATAAGAGCAAGAGGAATAAAATAATGGGAAGAAACTACCTACCGGGTAATAAAGAAAGAAGAAATGTTTCCTGAGGTGAATAACTAAAATTTAGAGGGAGTTTTGAAATTTTGAGCAAATAGAATAAGGCAATATTTAAGGGGGAGTTGAACGGTTTCTCTAAGAGGAATTAAAAACGACTGACAACTTCTCTTTCTCCATTTTTCTCTCCTTTGAAACCCGAGCCTCTGAAACCCATCTCTTCACATTTTCTTCTAAAACTATTTAAACCCTTCGCCATTTAGACAAAACCCCTGTCAGACAAATTCTTGAATCATAATGGGGAGATCTCCACAGAGCAAAGAAATCGTAGAAAATAAGAAAGGGAAGAGACCGCTGGAAGAAGGGATAGAAATGGAAAGTCTGAAGAAGAAACAAAAAATCATGTTTGTGTCAGTGAAAGAGATATCAAAGAAACTAAAAGAGAAGAAGCAGAAAATGGGAAAGAAGAAGGACAAGGAACCTACACTCAAGAAAGATACTAGTTCCTCGTCTTTTAAGTTTAGAAATAGATTGCATGAACCGAGGTTCAAAAATATTGAGAATGCACCAATTTCCTGTGGCAAATATATTGACTAGAAAGTTTTAATGAAAACTTAGAGATTCGGACTAGTTTATCCGACTATTTTGATGAACTAAAACTGAAAGGATATAGCATCTTTAAGAATAAATCCTATAGTGCAAGTCTGGTAAAGGAATTCTATTCTGGCATTGCTTTAAAAGAAAAAGGAATTAGAGGATTCTAATGATTATGTCGAAGATGGTCTAAATGTATATTTAAATGGGAAAGAATTTGTTGTCATTGTTGAGGATTTAGGAAGTTTACTAAAAATCGAGTGTGAAGAAGGTGAGTATGAGTTCCCAGAAAAGTATGATCCATCCTCATTATGGGAAATCATCACCGGGAGAAAGGAAAAGTATTCATCAAAGAGTAATTCAGGACTAATAATCAGCCCCCAAATTAGGATTTTACATTACTTTATAGCAACAAACATTCAAGGCAGAAGTGGAAGTTTGAGTTACGTCAGCCTTCAGGATCTTTGGCTGATGGAACATGCCTTCAATGGAGTTTCTCTGAATGTGGGAAGGTTTATGATTAAAAAGATGAGAGGAGCTTGTAGTCTTGATAAGATCAACCTGCCTTATGGGAATGTCATCACATCTCTTGTGCAAAAAAAGGGAGTTTGGTCAAAGAGGTATGATATGGACTTGGTAAAAACCAGAGATCAAGCTATTTATTATGGGAGCTTAGTTAAAATGGGGTATATGCTCGATGGGGAAAGGTTCATTAAGACCCCCAAGACTGGTCCAAGAAAAGAACACAACCTACCTGCTCAACCTGAAGGAGCCTCTTCTAGATTCTCAAATGAAGTAATTTTTAATTTGCTCATGAAGATCGATGGAAAGTTGACTGACCAACGAGAAAAGCTACAAAAAATTGAAGAGAAAATCACTGAGTTGGAAAACAAGCTGAAGGAGAAGGAAAACATGCCATTTGAACCTGTGGCTGCAAATAACTCTGTAACATTTAGCACTGCACCAGCACAGCAAGGTGCTGAAGGTTCAGCTAAGCCAGTAGAAAAATTTGCTCCTCATGTTAGAAGTTATGGCATTCAAGTTGAAGGTTCCACCTACAAATCTGCCAGTCCTGTTCTGTAGACTAAAGACTCTCACTATGGGGATGATCAGCCAACCAAGACACCCTCTCCTAAACTTCAAAGCAAAAATGAATCAGAACAAGGGACTGAAGTGGTTGGTTCAGAAACAGAGAAACACCATGCCTCTCCTCCAAATTCAGAGGAAGTTTCCGTTATGGATGTCTTCCACCAAATGGTTAAGGAGGGACAAGCTAAAAAAGACACAACCAGGACAGAAACTCAAAAAGATGGTGGAGATGTAGGATAAGGAAAGAAACCTGCATCAGCTCCTAAAGTAAAGGCAAAATCAGGGAAAGAAAAGCCACTGCAGCACCATCAACTGAGGCAAAACTACCAACCAAAGGAAAAAAGACTATGGCCACCAAGACAGCTTTTCTCAAGAGAAGAAAGTCTTTCAGGTTGGTAGAGAGATCCAAACCAGTTTCAGTCTCTTCTCCTCAAAGTCCAATCCTTGTCTCAGACAAGTCCTCATCAGAACCTTCCCTTAGAAAGTCATCACCTTTTCGAGAGCCCTTTCCTTTTCCTCTAAACCTTTTCTATGGCACTGAATCCTCAACCTCTGACACATCAGATGAATAGAAGCCCCTTCTTTTGATGTTGACAAAAAGGGGGAGTAGAATGGCAGAACTAGGGGTGCAGGAACCAGAGAATAGATTTTAAAAAAAAATGTTAGGGTGGAGGGACCAAGAACCTAGGAAAGAAAAGATAGTAGAACCAGGAGTAGGAACTTAGAAAAATAGGAGATAAGAAGCAAAATAGTCCAGGGGCAATTTCAGAATATATTTCGATTAATTGCTATTTGTGCCATGATGGCACTTGAACACTTAAGTTTAATTCTATTGTTTATATGGTTGTGTGTGAAACATGAATGCTGATATGTCTATGTTGTCTAACTACTACAAATTGAAGTCTGCTGATATTTTGATATCCTGGTATTTTTACTATCATGAATAAAATCTGCTGATGCTATGCTGATATTGATTTACATCCTAATAAATGATTTTCAATATGGCATTAAAAATAACTTCTATTTATAAATAGATATAGATGTTGTGTATAGAATGTCAATTGAATTATGAAGGGAATAGATAAAATCTGATGACTGTATGCTGTTGACAAAACTCTGCTAAATTCTTTATGAAAAATCTGTCAACATTCATTGCTGTAAATCATTCTAGATTTCTGCACATGTATATACACATATATAATCTAAGTGTACAATGTCATTCTCTCTATATGACAAGAATAAAAATTGCTAGGATAAAGTAAGCAAAATATGCACACACTAAGGGGGAGCAATTCTCATTTACTGCGAAAAACTAAAAAGAGTAAAAAAACACTATGCTGTTAATCAAGGAATCTTTTGTCATCATCAAAAGAGGGAGATTGTTGGCTCCATTAGTTTTTGATGATAATAAAACATTCCCATTTATTTGTGTCGAATATCTTTACTTGAGTGTGCAGGAAAATTAATATATGAAATTAATTATTTAACTCTTCAAAGAGTATATCAAGAGAAAAAGAGGGATAAAAAAAAAACAAGATGTAACTGTCTAACAAGGAGGAAGCCTATTGGTGAAACAAGGAAGAATGTTGGTGGACCAAGTTTCAAGTTGAAGGAATCGTAGGCTGAAGAGTTTGAGAAACAAAACCAACTTAGTCGACCAAGTCAGTCGACTAAGTGCTCTCTGCTAGAATCTACAACCTGAAACAGAACCAACTTAGTCGACCAAGTCAGTCGACTAAGAACTCTCTGTCTGCAAATTGAACCAAAGCACTACAAGACAGATTAACGATTAGAACTCATCCTCAACTATTTCCAACGTATATAAAATTGCCAAACTGCCATCAGAGTTGCATCTCTAAGTATAAAAGGGTCTTCCAACAATTAGAAACAAGTTTTTAGAAGCCTTGAATGAGATTTGAGCTATAAAAAGTTAAAAAAACCAGAAAATCTTCATTGCACTTGTTTGCACTTGAACGCTTACTCTTTGCATTTGTATTTTGCACTCAATCTTGTACCAATCAGATCAACCAGTGATCATAGATACTTTCTTTTACTACTTTTCTTGTATTCTTAGAGTGAGGAAGTCACTCTAAGGAGTTATTCAAGCTTGGGATAGCTTGATTGTTGTAGGTTGTGGTTAAACCTGAGAAAAACCACTTTGGGTTTTAGTTTAGCCCATGAAAAACTAGTGTAAAAGGTTTTTGTCACGACCCAAAACTCTCATCGGGCCCGCGACAACCGCTGCGACGTCTCGATAGGCACTCATTACCACGAATACTGATCGAAACCCCGCAAGGCTTAGCATCAGTTTCTGCATCTCCCCAATGAGCGACAGTTATTAAATCTCACATTTCAAGAAATCATAAGTCGTTTCCAAATCAAAACAATAAAATATTTTTTTTGGCTCACAAGGGCATTTTCGTCATTTTTCTTCAAAAATATCGAAACTTGCCAAACACATGGTGTAAAAGATAAATATGTTCATACATACTTTAAATCAGATAACTGAAGTATAAAATTACTTTTACAATGACACGTGGGCCCCCAACTGACCAAGAAGGTGTAGGGCTACGAACCCTTACTTTCTAGAATGCAACTCCGAGATTAATTATCGTCTTAATCAACTATCAACAAACTATCTTGAGCCTGAAAAGTGGATAGGAATAAGGGTGAAATTATGATTACATAATCCCAGTGAATAAACAGACACCATCTAAACTATCTAAAGGCGAGTAAATGGAGACGAATTAAAATATTCTTTTCCAATATATGTTTCATAACATAAATATTCAATTTACTCAATTAATCAATATGGCTTATATATCTCACAAAACTTGGCTCCTGCCAAAATCATTCCTGAGTATGCCTTGGCCTAGGCATCTGACCGAGACCACCAAGGCTATTAAATATCTTTACATCCGAAATTCTAGCCATGCCTTGGCGTTGGCTGAGTCTCACTCTCACGCGGTGGTCCATGTAAAGTGCACTCAAAAGCCCAACTCAGGAGATACCCTACGCACCTCTACGACTGAGGTGAGAATATAAAGGAGTTTATCATGCCCCTCTAATAGGCTGGTCCACAGAACCTCGCCACTGCAGTAGCTAATCTTTATTTTATCCACCACCTGATTTATAAAATCCTTATCTGCATGATATGGCAATTTATCGCAATCTAACCTCTCAAGGCTGAATACATAGTATATATAATTTTAGATACAAATATCGACTTTGCCATTCATGCTCACATATTGTTATAAGCCATATAATTTAAAACACAATTTATAACACAAGTAGGCAGTTCCAATCACTCTATTTTCAAAACTAATATTCAATTTTCCAGAAAATCTATAAAATCATTTTATAAAATCATAATTTCTCCTAAAACATAGCAATTTACCTTTTAAACCCATTTTTCATAAAATCATACAATTGTATAAAACTACTCTAGATAATTAAGACAATAATAAGTTTACTCACAGTTTTAGGAGTCGATATACTCTTAATCCCAGTCTTCAAGCACAATCTCTGTACTTTTACTACTGTAATTTACTCACCACTTATCCACAATGTACAATACATAATTCACCACATCAATGCTTGACCATTATAAAATCAATTCAGGCTCAGTGTATATGCATGATATGATATGCAACTTATCCGACTATTGCTTAAATGCGGCGCTGACCTAATTCGACCTATTACCCGATTAATGACAATTGTGTCCGATTTGGCTCCAAATTGCTCCATTTCATTTCTAATACCTCAATTCACCAAACATTATTCAAATAACACCAATTTCAGCATCAAAACCTTCCCATTTCTTCACGAAAAAATTCAGCCATTATAGTGCGCTAACACCGTGATTTTTTCTACTTAATTTTCTCACTATTATTCATCATTTTCTAAGCCATTTCTCTTGAAATAATAACAATCCATCACCCACACATATCAAGGAAGATTCGGCCATGAAGATTCATGGGGAAAATGGATTCCTTTCTTGTTGTTTTGCTTCTAAATATGCTAAACTAACTAAAAACACTAACATATCTTAAAATCAATTCAATCCAACAGCTTTCTCTCTCCGTACCCATTTTGACCAGCCATGAATTCATCATGAAAACATGTAATTTAACCATGGAAATTAAGGGAAAATGCATGGATAAGGTAAATCACTAGCAAAATCAAAGAAATTTTACCTTTGCTTGATCAAATCCTTGAATTTCAACACTTTTTCTTTGATTTTTCCCACCTAGGGTTTGTTCTTCCTTGGTTTCTCCTCTCTTCTGGTTTGGCTGATCACTATGGGAGAAATGGGCTGATTTTTTTGCCTTTTTATAAAGAAATAATAAAATAATAAAAACATGACACATGGCATTTCCTTATTGGTTCAAATTTTAAATATTTGACTTTTAATTCTTTAATTCTCCACCACACATTTCTCATGTTTATCCATTTCCATGATGAATAAAATCCCTTGGTCTTGACAAGTGTTGGGGGTAAAAATTTACCGGTGTGCCCCCAAAGTGGCAAAATTACCATTTCGCCCCTATACTCCAAATTATAACGAAATTAAAATTTTTCACTTCTAAACCTCAAATCATACTCCAATACTCAAATCATACTCTAATAAGTGAAATGGGGCCAAAGAAATCTTTTTAAAAATTTTCATTTTGTCCCTAAGTGGCAAATGATCATTTTACCCCTAAATAGTGAAAATTTTGGTTTGACTCCAAATTGATCCTCGAACTCCGAATTACCATTTTGAGTCATCCTTGAACTATGAAACTCTTAATTTCACCTTAAAGTTCCTATTTGAACTAGTTCGAGGCTTAATCGACTTAATTGTACCATTAGAGGCAATATCGTCTTTTAACGATTCCTCGAACTTCCTAAATATGTAAACATTCTATTGAGCATGTAAATGACGTCGTAATTATTTTATAGAATAGGGTTTGACAGTTTTGGCTGAGCCTTGAAAAGTCTTTGTAAAACTTGGTGAAAGCTTGTGAATTTCACCAGTTCTTAGTGGATTTGTTGGGAAAATCCTTGGTTGGATAATCAAGATAGTGGATGTAGGTCTTGGACCGAACCACTATAAATTGCTGCGCATTGTCTACTCTGTTTTTATTTTCTTTGTTCTGAAAATTAGTTTTTCATCTTGTCAAGAGCCGAGTTATGCTATTCACCCCCCCTCTAGCACATCTTATTGGGACCAACAGTATGTGACTCAATATTTACCTAGGGATTTTATCCTTTTTGTTTTATTAAGGTCTCATTTGATTACCATGCATAGCATTTAATATATCGCATAAAATTAAATCTATCACATGCTATTCTACTAAGATGGTTATGGACTTTTCTACTCTAGTTATGAACATATAAAGTAAACATGCTAAATATGATGATGATCTTGCATTTCATTTGAAAAATGTCACTCAATAATTGAGGATCATAGTTCAAATCATTTGGTGCTTAGGTTTGAAAAGATTTAGTAATTTTTTTCATTTTTTTATTTTTTAAATTACTTAGTAAAGGAATTGATCATATCAAGGCCTTTAGCTAGCTCAAAACATATTTGAATTAATTCTATTAGTAAGTTCTTTCTAATTAAACTTCTTTAAATAGAATCTAAACCAATTTAGGAAACTTCCTAATTTGAGTATCTATCATAAACCATTTTAAAAGGTTTCATGATCCAAATCATGTGTCCTAAATATTTTAGAAAGGTCCTTATCAACCTTTTAATCTTCCATTATCCATTCGCTAATTGTAGGGTTCTAATCATTATTAGAAGTCCTAATTTATTAGTAAATTTATCTTAATTAAAATCTATCCTAATCAGATTAGGATGTCATCTACTCAAGTTGACTTTCAATTTTAATTAAAATTATCTAATCTAATTAGATGTGGATAAATTTAAATCATAATCCCTTAATTTAGGGAGTCCTCATCAAATGAGGAAGACTTAATATTTTGGAGATTTACTATCAATCAATTCAAAATTGATTGATTCCATCAAGGATTCAAACTCCTTGATTTTAGGCATGTATCCCTAACATTTAGGAGTCAATGATCAGCTAAGGAAAGAATCCTTCCTGATCATTGAGTGTCCAATTTCTCCAGGAAACTACCTTTTTCCATAAAGTGGTTGCATCCATGGCAATGGGAGGTGCATCATCCATGTGTGGCAGCACCATGCACAACCTTTGTCATGAGTGCCGTTTCACATGTAAAGGACATTCCTTTAATTTAGTTAAGTGTTGAGCCACTCAAAATCTAATTCAAATTCAAAATTTTATCCTTTAATTGAACCTTTCAAATGAGGATAATATTATGAAATTTTCAGAATTAATTTTGCAAGATTATCTTGCCATTCAAAACCGATTTCCAAGCTATAACTATTCTCTGAACTGTTTTCAAACTTTCAATTAATAGCCTAAATCAGCTTGTTTGGCCATGAAAATTTTCAGAAATAATCCTCATTGAACTTTTTAATAAAGATAATTTTTCTGGAATTTTTCAGAATTAATTTTCAAGAGTTTCTTGTCAATTAAAACTGAAATTCATGCCAACAAAGTGAGCTTGACAGATTTATGTTTGCACCAATTTTCTTGTTCGAAATCAGCATATTTGACCATGATATTTTCCAGAAATAATCCTTATTGGACATTTTAATAAAGAGAATTTTCTTAGAATTTTTCAGAATTAATTTCCGAGACTTTCTTGTTAATTAGAACTGAAATTCATGTCATAACAGTGAGCTGGACTGCTTTCACTTTTTGCTCCTATTTCTTGCTTAAAATCAGCCTATTTAATCATGAACATTTCATGATTTTGCTGTCCACATATCCAGCAACAAATGTGTAACAATTACATATTTTATTTGCTAGTAATTAAGCACAAATAGAAGCAGAATTTTGCACCTAAAACCGTGTGTGTGCTGCCTTGCAAGATAGCCTCCAAAATCGTGCCTTATGGTGTCTCTTTTTCTTGTGCTTCCTTAGCACAATGTAAAACACACATTAGTTAAGTCTATATATGATTCAAATAATTTAAGATAAGATTAAAGGGGGGTACAAAGGTTGCTGGACAGAATTAAATGAAATTGGCAAAGCAGATTTTTGAAAAATCGATTTTAACAAAATCGCACCAAATCAAAATACAAAACAACTATTTGTTAATCAAGTATCCATTGAACATGAACAAGCACTCAAATGGCATGTAAGGGGCTTTGATACTACTGTTGGGTGAGGGCTGATCGTGCATCAAATACAAATAAAACGTGACGAAAATAAATTTAAAAATAAAATTTACACCTCACCTTCCTAAGATCTCTTTCATGCCAAATCGAGTACAGAATTAAATTAAAATAAAAGTATATGATTATATCACTTTACCTAAATAATAAAGGTTGATGAATCCTTTGTTAAACCACCAAACCAGCTTTCAAAAAGCTCACTCATCTCAGCCTGGTTGTTGCAAACCAAAGCTATCTAAAGAATCCTTGTGCAGTGTAATACCCCGTACTTTAATATGGTGACTAATAAAGCTTATTGTATGCCAATTGAGGTTAATTATAATGTTTAGAAATGATGAAAGATGAAAGGAATAGTTTGGGATAAAATATTCCACACACTTGGAAATAATAATAAAATAATTATATTTTTTTTTATTAGAGAAGAATTTGCAAGATAAAAAGTGATTCGGAAGTCAATTGAGGCATAATAAACTATTTTGGGTACCAAGGTGATAAGAGGAGACAAGAGGAAACTTTAGAATAAAATAATATTTTATTAATAAAATAATATTAAAATATTAATATTTTATTCAGTGTCAAAATTTTTCATGAAGAAGGAGTATATGGGCAACCTAAGTGGGGGAGAAGAAGAATGAGAAAAATTTCGGAGAAAAATGACGTTAATGGGGTTGCGTGTCTTTATTAAGTAAAGAAGCACAGGTAAATAATATTTTAAATATTATGGGGACACTGCGTTAGAGTACCAACTTCATACTTTGTTTATACATATGTAGAAGAAGATAATAGAAGGAAATTGGAGTTAAATGAGTGTTGGGAGGACTAAATTAAAATGGAAAGAAACTTGAAGGGTAAAATGATAATTTTGCATAAAGTTTCGTCAAAGCTTCCAAAAGAAGCTTTGACTCTCATCCTTATCAGCCCAAAACAGTCCTTATCCTCCCAGCAAGATATTTTCTTATTCATTCTTGAAGCTTCCAACGCCATTCTCTCATTCTCCTATGGAAAACAAATTTTCTTTCATTTTCTTTCCTTGTTTTCTTTTCATTTCTTTTCTCTTCTTGCTTCATTCTTCTCCCAACTTCTTGTGCACCAAAGTTATAACTTCTAACCCCAATTTCTACCACATATAAACTCTAGGAGAAGAAGAAAGAAAAAGAGAGAAGGGAAGAAAAAGCTTGGTTTTGGTGATTCAAGCAAGGAACGGTAAGAATTCTTGTTTTTGGCTTGAGTAGTCTTTGAAAATGAGTTAGTGACTTAGAGAAATCTCTTGTGGCAGCAAAGATTGGCTTGATTGGAGACAAATTGATAACATGTAAGCCAATAAATCCATGGGTACATGAATGACTCAAAGTGGAAAAGGAAAACGGTAAGCTTAACACTATGTTTTAAAGCCTACGGTTAGTTGAATATTGTGGGAAATTATGGTTGTTGAAAGGATCTACTTGCATAAGCTAGTTGAAAATTGTTAAAATTGTATGGCATGTCATTTGAAAGAAATGAAAAAGGAAAATTGTGGATGGAGGATTGAGAAACAAAGTATT
Source organism: Theobroma cacao (assembly GCF_053813885.1). Classification (NCBI taxonomy): domain Eukaryota; kingdom Viridiplantae; phylum Streptophyta; class Magnoliopsida; order Malvales; family Malvaceae; genus Theobroma; species Theobroma cacao. The sequence goes on from NC_142641.1 coordinate 27,824,628, forward strand.
GAAAGTTAGATAGATAACGATGCGTGTAAACTAGAAAATAATCGAGTGAAAGTGAGAATGATTGTTGCTGCCATATATGTGGATTATGTGTGGAAATATAAGATGGATTTGGGTGAAAATTATTTAGAAAGGCTGAAGTAGACAAGTGATGTCACGGCCCGGTACTCCCCTCGAGCCCGTGACAACCGCCGTGGTGTCCCGGTAGACACTTATTGCCCGGAATGTCAACCCGAAACCCCGCAAGGCTTTACTATCAGTTTCTCTATTCCCTTGTGAGCAACCATTGTCAAATATCGTGTTCTAAAAGATTTTAAGTTGTTTCCAACTTTAAACAAATAAAATATTAATTTTTCGTCTCACAGGGGTATTTTGGTCATTTTTCTCAAAAATTTTGAAACTGGCTAAAACTTAATATACAAGTACAAAACACACAATTCATATTCAAAATGAGTTTAAAAGTCTAAAATCTTCATTTAAAACGAAATTATGGTTATTTGAATATAATAAGAAAATAAAAGAAATATTAAGTAAAATATTCTATTTTCTTATAAAATAATATTTATAGAGTTATACGTAAATAATTTTTATAGCATAAAAGCTAAATAAATTTATACATACTTAAATACAGTAAGCCAAAATATTTAATTTAATTTACAATAACAAGAGTGCCCCCGAATAAACAAAAGTAAAGAGGACTGTGAACCTACGGTTTGGAAAATGCAGATCCCACTGTAGTCCTCGATGGGATCAGCTATATACAGTCTATACTGAACCTGAAATGGGTGGAAAGGAGGGTGGTGAGATTATAAAATCCTAATGAGTAAACAAACATCATCATAAACATCTAGAATTGAGTACATGGAGACAATAAAGTAAATCATCATAAACTGGGTTATACAATTAGAACACATCTCGTTCAAAATACGTAAAAAGGCTTATGAATCTCATAAAAATCTAGGCTTGTGCCATAAATCCATTCTCGGGGACACCTTGGCCGAGGCATCCTACTGAGACCGCCAAGGCTATTAAAATTCACATTTCACATAAATCATGTTTTTGTTTTGAAAACATAGCCGTTCCTTGGCGTTAGCTGAGTTCCTCCTCACGTGGTGGTTTAGCGTGAAGTGAACCCTAAACTTTACCCCAGGAGATACCCTACGTGCCTCTCCGTTCGAGGTAAGAATATAATGGAGTTTACCGTGCCCCTCTAAAAGGCTGGTCCACAGAAATCCCCTACTGTAGTGATTAATTAATATATAATCCACCATATAATAAAACTCAATAACATGATATGGAAATTTTGTAATTCGGAGTTTTTCAAGGTAACCAAAATATTCGCATTTCAATACAATTGCCAACTAGCCAATCATGCTCGATTTATCATAAGCCAGTTAATTTAAACAATCAAATTGCCACAATTAACAGTCTCCGTGTACTCTATTTTTCAAAATCACTATTAATTTCAAAACAATTTATAAATTAATTTCATTAAAACACATGTTTTCATAAAACATGAAAATTTACCTTTTTAAATTTCTTTTTTCATAGAATTCATGAAAGCATCTAAAAACCACCCTAGATAATTAAAATGACAGTAAGTTTACTCACAATGTCTAGAATACAGACTTTCGAAGCACTCTGTCTACTGGTCCTCGGATGCAATTTCCTTGCCTTTATCGGAGGACTCACCACCTTGACACAGTACAAAATCGAGAATTTCACCAAGTTGGTACTAAATCAAAATTAAACTAATTTAGACTACCAATGCTTGATATGGAATGCAAAAATGCACTGGTAACTATCTAAACCCGGTATTGGCCTAATTCGTTTTATCACCCGATTAAATTCCTAACGGGTCCGTTTAAACTCCAATTTAATTCTTTTCAGTTTCTATACCTCAATTGCACCCAAATTAACTTAATGTCCCTCAGTGTGGTGCAAATTATCAGTCCCAATAGCAAATTACAAAAGTACCCCTAGTGGGTAAAAATTCGTATTTTTGCTCCGAAAATTCCCATTATTTTTCTAGGCTCATAATTCATTATTCCTTAACCAATTCTCCTAGAATAAAATCAAACTCATCCTCACTCACTACATGGTAAATTCAGCCATTAATGGTTGGGGGAGAAAATAAATTCTTTTCTTGTTGTTTTGTTTCTAAATATGCTAAACTAACTAAAAACACTAACATAAATTAAAATCAAATAAATCCAACAACTTTCTCTCTCCTAACCCATTTTTTTCAGAATTGAATTCATCATGAAAACATGTAATTTAATCATGAAAAATAAAGAGAAATGCTTGGGAATAAGAAAACTCAAGGTTAATAGAAAAAATCTCACCTTTTTCACTTAATTTTCTTGAAAATTCACACTTTTTCTTTGATTTTCTCTCTCTAGGGTTTTGTTTTTGTTTTCTCTCTCTTCTTGCTGGTTTGGCTGGGCATGGGGTGGAAGATGAGCTGATTTTTTGTGCCTTTTAAAAAGGAAAATAATAAATTAATAAAGGCATGACACGTGGCATCATGTCATTGGTCCGTTTTTAAAATTTTAAAAATTTAAACATTTTATCTCCACCACATGTTTAGTCAAGGGTCAAAGATGAAGACAAAGGAAGACCATGTGCTGAAAAAACTATCCTGGTGGTGGAAAATTACAATTTTGCCCATGAGGTGGCAAAATTACCATTTTACCCCTATACTCCAAATTATATCGAAATTAAAATTTTTCACTTCTAAACCTTAAATCACACTCCAATAAGTCAAATTATACTCCAATAAGTCAAATGGGGCCAAAAAATTCTTTTCTAAAATTCCCATTTTGTCCCTAGGTGGCAAATGACCATTTTGCCCCTAGATAGTGAAAATTTCGATTTGACTCCAAATTGATCCTCAAAATCCAAATTACCATTTTAAGTCATTCATGAACTGTGAAACTCTAAATCTCACCTTAAAATTCCTATTTGATCTAGTTCGAGGATTAAATAAACTTTGTTGTACCTCTAGGTACAATACCGACTTTTGTAAATTTTTTGGGACTCTCCTAGCATGCAATCATGCTATCATCACATGTATGTCATGAATAGTATTTTATAAGGTCGGGCTTTACAAGTGACATCATAATTAAGTTGCCGGTGATATAATTTAATGAATTATGTAAGAAATGGATATAAGTAATTTTAGTAAAAATGTATTAAGATGTGAGTTAATTGAAGATGGTTTCATGATAGGAGGAAAAATATAAATTTGAGTAAGGATTAATTGATTGAAGTGCTACTCGTATACATATGTAATTAAATATATTGTGTTCGTATTATTGCTAGCAAGTGCAAAGATAAAGTTAGAGTATTGTGGGGGCGTGCCGGAGTAAATAATGAGCGACTGGCCAGTGAAAATAGTTAGAGACATCTCTGAACAAATAACAACTTAATATCTCGTTGTTGCCAGGTGAGTGAACTTGCATTCAAATGTTTTGGAATAAATGATTTTATGCTTGATTGAGGCACTTGTAATATTTTGTTGGTTTTTCTTTAAAAGTTTCATGGGAACAAGCCCTTGATGAAATGTTTTGATATTATGAGATATGAACATGATGAATTCATGAGTTTTTACATTATGTTGATGTGTATATTATACATTAAATGATATTTTTGTGTGATAATTATGACTTAGCCATGTGCGGTGTAGGAGTGCACATGAGCTGTGCTGACCCAACCATGTGTGGTGTAGGAGTGCACATGAGCTGTGCTGACCCAGCCATGTGCGGTGTATGAGTGAACATGAGTTGTGTTGACCCGGCTATGTGCGGTGTGGTAGTGCACATAAGCTAAGACAGAGTTGTGGGTGAGGCCGGTGGTTATATATATGTTTATATATGATATATATATATATATATAGAGGTTTTGGAAATTATATTGTGGTTGCATTGATTTTTGAATGTTAAAACTTGAGAAACGGTTTCCACTTGATTTTCACCGCAGTAAAGACATATTTCCGTTGTGACAAGAAATTGAGTTAAATTGCATTGTCTTTAACATAAATGCATCATGATTTCTAAAACCTCCCGTATTGATGCTTGTTCCCTTCCTATGTTCACTCACTGAGTTTATACTTACATTTTTAAAATTCATGTTTTAGGTTTCCTGAGTTGAAGGTGATTGGATCCTAGGACGAGGTGCTCCTCCCTATCCATTACTCAGTAGGTTTATCGTGGTACTAAATGTTAGCAACCGTGCCCAGAGTCACTCCGCTGACGGTCAAGGTTTAATCATGTGTATATGAATACTTGGTGTGATATACTAAGAATCATTTGTTAATCTATATATGAATATAATGGTTGATGATACCATTATGAATGCATGGTTGGATTTTATGAATTGTTTTCAAAGGAACAGTATTTGAACATTGCAAATTTTGGATTCTAAAGGAATAGGGATTAATGTATGAGATCAATTTAGTAGGCTTGCTTGGGCTTAGTGGGTTGAGCCCATGGGTCCTTGCACCGGTCATGGCCCAGGAATGGGTTGTGATAGATGTGGTATCAGAGCTCTAGGTTTAGATGAGTCCTAGAGATTCTTGTGTGGTCAGCGGAGTTGTTGGAGTCTGTGTAGAGTCTTGTCCTTGGATTGTGGGTTCGCAATGCAAGTCAAGGACAGGAGGCTACATGGGCCCCTACTTCATTAGAAACTTACCTGTTCTTATGATATCTAGATGGATGAGTAAATAATATTTGGTTGCGTATAGGTGGAGGTGCACCGGTTGAACACGTCATGTCTAGAAAAGATGGTAGTCTCGATACCCCTCATAGTACAAGCGAGCGATCGCTAAATTCCACTACTTAGAGCCTATATATGCCCGAGGGTGAAAGCGTAACAAGTAACTTGACTCAATTTTTGAGTGGATCGGTTCCCCCGAGATGTAAACCACTATTTAAAAGCTTAAGGAGTCTCACAAGACTGGTGCGTAATGAAATCGATCCGAGGAAAAAGAACACGAACAAGATGAAAAAAAAAAGGATTATTAGTAATTATCGTCCTAGAAAGGTATCTATATCTGTTGTCTGACACTTTCCTCCTGGTTGTGGGAGAGGTGCTACACCTGTTAGTAAGGAGGAATTTGAGAGGTAGCAAAAAGCTCGGATTAAGGATAAAATGGAAAAATCTCATGAGATGGAAAAGGACCCGGAAGAGGATCCGTCGATGTGCCTGGATTGTGGTGACGAGGATCCTAAAGACACATGATATTTTCGTTAAAGTTCGAATCACTTTAAGTCTAGATAGATGCGGTTTAAGGAAAATAGTAGTAGTTATCTGTACAAAGGAGTTAAGAGTTGGCTTTTATTTTGTATGACTTAAATGGATTATGAAGTAGCTGTTTTAACGACTTGATGCATATTGGAGTCCTTTGATACGATAGAGATAGATTAGCGATATAATGATTAAGGGAGGATATTCACCGTAGTGGCGTCATTAGTCGTCTTGGATAATTATTAAAGATTGACGTAGAAACTTATTAATGGTACAAGAAACTATGAGACCTGACAAATGATTACCAATTAATCGTGGAAAGGTGAAATTTGGAATTCTAGTTGCAGTTACAATTTAGAAGGATATGAGAGAAATCAATCAGGCTATTGGTGACACTTAGAATGGATGCTGTGATTAAGTTAAGGATTGTAAAATTTAAGTATGGAGGGAATTACAAAATGATGCCATGACATTACGAGGTAATAAATGGGCACAAATATAGCCAATGGAATTAAATTATGGAACTTGGGAAAAGGTGAATCCTTGATTTAATAAAGATTGTGAATGTAGAGCGTGGAGAAAGATGAACTACTTTCATGATCATTTGTACTGAAAGTCAACAGAACTATTTGAGTTACATGACAAGAAAGACAATTAATTATGAATGTTAAGGAATCGTGGAATGTCATAAATGGTGGATATTTTTGTGTGTGGTATTATATATTGAGAATTTGATGCACAATATGGCAAGATTGTCCTAAGGTGGAACCTATTGGTCGAAGATAAATGTTAAAGGATAAAAGGAGCTTGAAAATATTGACTCAGCTTAGTGAATATGATAAGCAAAAGAAAAGATATGCCTGGTCATGAAGATTGTGGGATAGGCTTGGAGGAAAGCCAAATGGTTGAGCATGATCCCTGTAGTAACTTTAAATATGGAAGAACTTATTCGTGGAAAAAATTTTTAGCAACCACAGCACTATAGCACTAACTCTTTAGCGTTGTGGCGTTGAAACTATTCCATGTCTAGCAGCCGCGACGCTGCAGCACTGACTGTCCAACACCGTAGCACTATGAATACCTCATGTCTATGATGCATGACCAAGATGGGAGTGGCCCGATAATGATTTTATTTTTGAATTATGGTCATTGGTCATTGAGCTCTGTTATTTGGGAGTTTTAAATGTTTCGGAGAATGTTTACATGAATGAATTGAAAAGTTTCTTTATCGCCTTGTATATGGGCATATAATTAAAAGAGAAATTGAAAGATTCTTGAAATGGCTACATTGAGATAAGATATCATGTGAAGTATTAAGATGGATAATATGTTGACTAAAGTCAAATCCTAAGAAATAAAGGAGACGGGAGATTAAGCCTTGTTGAAGGCTAAGGAAAAGTGAGCGAACAACTAGATGAATATATGAGAGATGGGTAAAGGATGTCAATACCAAGTAATGAAAGTGTGAATGAAGGATTACAAGGGTGGTATAGCAAATGGGATTATCCAGAATATCGTTATAAGAATTTACAATTCTTGTCTTGACTCAGCTAAATGAAAATGGTTAGTAACAACAGAAGGCCAATTGTGTGGCACACTAGAAACCTATGAAGACAATTTGGGGATTGAATGGACGAGTATGTATTTACATATCTTTAAGAATAAGTGCATGTTTATAGAACGACAATAAGTGCATGTTTATAGAACGACATGCTTGGGATGTTAAGGAGCACATAAGAGACTAAGTGTTGTGGGAATGCACAAACCTCTTTGAGAAGGAATTACCAATCATACACAACAAGTATAAAATGTGAAATTTTTGAAACTTGCTGAGAAGCCTAACGGCTAAGTCACGGGTTAAGTGATCACATGCGGTGAGACATGAGTTTAAGATAGGTATCCCCACAGAAATACTCAAGAGGAGCTCTGCTATGGATCTTGTGAAAGCAAGCATTAATTTATGTGATTATAAAGAGGAAGTCGTAAGTTGAAAGTGAGATTCGCATTGACACTAAAAAGTACTTAAGGAGAACCACGTTTCTAGTCTTGCAATTCCAAGTACAAATTGTGAATTGACTAAGGGAGAATGATGTTATATCAGTATAAGAGAATAGTATAAAAAATGATTGAAGGTAATCTCGATAATGAAGTCGGATAATGAAAACCTCCTAATGTATTATGGGAATTGGAATTCAAAAACGTATAAGCTATGCATGATTCGAATAAGTCTAAGTCTTAAGTGATTGATTAGTCACGAATTGCAGAAAGGATATAATATGCGCGTTAGAGGCATGGAAGATAATTGAGAAACAGGGATGACTTGGAGGGATTGTGGTATTGCATAAGATGCAATGATCAAGTAAAAATGAATATTTAAAGGATCAATGAGGTTATAAAGCATATACGCATACTGGATTGCAAGATAATGAAAATGATATTTAGTAAGTGAAATGTGACTAATGATATTATGGTGCAAGGATATATATAGTACAATGAAACTTAAGTATATAATTGGAAATGATAAGAAAGGAGTATCAGCATGATGATGTGAAGTTTTGTGTAGGCATAATGAGAATTTGTACGGATTATGTAAGAGATAACTTGTGGCAAACGCAAGTGGAATAGTGATTTAAACATATAAAAGCGGTAATCTAAAATTGATTATACCCCAATGTTTATAGATTAAATATGAGAATTACTATAGCGAATCTTGGTTATGGAGAAGAACAAATAAAGGGAAACTTAGTCCAAAGACACTTGAACACAAAGATCCCTACACACAATGAAGAATATTGGCATTAGAAGTGTGTGTGTATACGTATGTGTGGGATTGATGACGTGGCCAACTAAAATGAAGAACTGTCTTTAGAGATTCAAGATTTGAACTCGATATATTTGATGAGTTGTATGGATAATACAATGATAAGAAATCCCATCAAAAGTAGAACTATATTGATATAAAAAATTTTGGAGAAATATCCAAGGAAACGATATCAAGGAAATGTAATCTATGACGTGATTAAGCCATGCAAGATGGACTGATATGACTATGAAGATTTAAGTTACATAAATACGGAAAAAAAAAGGGACATGAAGTATGAGGGAACGGTTGAAAGATGCAACTGCCCAGAATGTTGGAAATATCTATAGGAATAAATAGGGCATTTTATGATGCCATAAGTCATATAATGGTGTATGAGGATAGGATGAATGAATGTTGAGAAGTTTGACAAGGAATGGAGTAATAAGATGGTGATTGGTATACATAGTAAGTATAAAATGTGATTGAAATCGGTATGATCAAGAGGGAGTTATGGTTCAAATTTAATGATGGGGATAATGGCATACTCAACATCTTAAAATAAAAAATAATGATCGTGAAGGGTAACTCCGATTTGATTCTAAAGGATGATAACAGACATAAGTGAAGCATTCTAGTCGAACTGGAGGTCAACGAGGCGAATGAATGACTAAAGGTTTGACAAGAACTGAAATAAAGATATGTTTAAGGTTAGTGACGGAATTAAAGGCATACTTGGGATCTTAATGATAAGAAAGAATAATTGAGGAAGGCACCATGGTTTTGACTCAAGGATGATAATAGATATAAGTTACATACCCTGACCTCGTAAAGTGTTCTAGTCAAATTGAAGATAATGAGGCACGAAAATCAAATTTCCCTACGAAGAAGGAAATGGAATATGATCATTGAGTGAGGTTAACAACCCGATGTTAAAGAGAATTTGAGGACAAATTCTATTTAAGTGGAGGAGAGTGTAATATCCTGTACTTTGATATGGTGACTAATAAAGCTTATTGGATGCCAATTGAGGTTAATTATAATGTTTAGAAATGATGAAAGATGAAAGGAATAATTTGGGATAAAATATTCCACACACGAGGAAATAATAATAAAATAATTATATTTTTTTATCGGAGAAGAATTTGCAAGATAAAAAGTGATTTGGAAGTCAATTGAGGCATAATAAGGTATTTTGGGTACCAAGGTGACAAGAGGAGAGAAGAGAAAATTTTTGGAATAAAATAATATTTTATTAATAAAATAATATTAAATATTAATATTTTATTCAGTGTCAAAATTTTTCATGAAGAAGGAGTATATGGGCAACCTAAGTGGGGGAGAATAAGAATGAGAAAAATTTCGAAGAAAAATGACGTTAATGGGGCCGCGTTTCTTCATTAAGTAAAGATAGCTTAGGTAAATAAATATTTTAAATATTATGGGGACACTGCGTTGGAGTACCAACTTCATACTTTGTTTGTACATATGTAGAAGAAGATAATAGAAGGAAATTGGAGTTAAATGAGTGTTGGGAGGAATAAATTAAAATGGAAAGAAATTTAAAGGGCAAAATGGTAAATTTGCATAAAGTTTGGTCAAAGCTTCTAAAAGAAGCTTTGACTCTCATCCTTATCAGCCCAAAATAGTCCTTATCCTCCCAGCAAGATATTTTCTTCTTCATTTTGGAAGCTTCCAACGCCATTTTCTCATTCTCCCATGGAAAACTAATTTTCTTTCATTTTCTTTCCTTGTTTTCATTCTTTTCTCTTCTTGCTTCATTCTTCTCCCAACTTCTTGTGCACCAAAGTTATAACTTCTAACCCCAATTTCCACCACATATAAACTCTAGGAGAAGAAGAAAGAAAAAGAGAGAAAGGAAGAAAAAGCTTGGTTTTGGTGATTCAAGCAAGGAACGGTAAAAATTCTTGTTTTTGGCTTGAGTGGTCTTTGAAAATGAGTTAGTGACTTGGAGAAATCTTTTGTGGCAGCAAAGATTGGCTTGATTGGAGAAAAATTGATAACATGTAAGCCAATAAACCTATGGGTACATGAAGGACTCAAAGTGGAAAAGGAAATCGGTAAGCTTAACACTATGTTTTAAAGCCTACGGTTATTTGAATATTGTGGGAAATTATGGTTGTTGAAAGGATCTACTTGCATAAGCTAGTTGAAAATTGTTAAGATTGTATGGCATGTCATTTAAAAGAAATGAAAAAGGAATATTGTGGATGGAGGATTGAGAAACAAAGTATTGAAAGTTAGATAGATAACGATGCGTGTAAACTAGGAAATAATCGAGTGAAAGTGAGAATGATTGTTGCTGCCACATATGTGGATTATGTGTGGAAATATAAGATGGATTTGGGTGGAAATTATTTAGAAATGCTGAAGTAGACACGTGACATCATAATTAAGTTACCGATGATATAATTTAAGGAATTACGTAAGCAATGGATATAAGTAATTGTAGTAAAAATGTATTAAGATGTGAGTTAATTGAAGATGGTTTCATGATAAGAGGAAAAATATAAATTTGAGTAAGGATTAATTGATTGAAGTGCTGCTCGTATACATATGTAATTAAATATATTGAGTTCATATTATTGCAAGGAAGTGCAAAGATAAAGTTAGAGTATTGTGGGGGCGTGCCAGAGTAAATAATGAGCGACCAGCCAGTGAAAATAGTTAGAGACAGCTCCGAACAAATAACAGCTTAATATCTCATTGTTGCCAAGTGAGTGAACTTGCATTAAAATGTTTTGGAATAAATGATTTTATTCTTGATTGAGGCACCTGAAATATTTTGTTGGTTTTTCTTTAAAAGTTGCATGGGAATAAGCCCTTGATGAAATGTTTTGATATTATGAGGTATGAACATGATGAATTCATGAGTTTCTACATTATGTTGACGTGTATATTATACAGTAAATGATATTTTTGTGTGATAATTATGACTCAGCCATGTGCGGTGTAGGAGTGCACATGAGCAGTGCTGACCCAGCCATGTGCGGAGTATGAGTGCACATGAGCTGTGCTGACTCGACTATGTGCGGTGTGGTAGTGCACATAAGCTGAGATAGAGTTGGGGACGAGGCCAGTGGTTATATATATGTTTATATATGATATATATATATAGAGGTTTTGGAAATTATATTATGGTTGCATTGATTTTTGAATGTTAAAACTTGAGAAACGGTTTCCACTTGATGTTCACTGCAGCAAAGACAGATTTCCGTTGTGACAAGAAATTGAGTTAAATTGCATTGTCTTTAACATAAATGCATCATGATTTCTAAAACCTTCCGTATTGATGCTTGTTCCCTTCCTATGTTCACTCATTGAGTTTATACTCATGTTTTTAAAATTCATGTTTTAGGTTTCCTGAGTTAAAGGTGATTGGATCCTAGGACGAGGTGCTCCTCCCTATCCATTGTTTGGTAGGATTAACGTGGCACTAAATGTTATCAATCATGCCCAGAGTCACTCCGCTGACGATCAAGGTTTAATCATGTGTATATGAATACTTGGTGTGAAATACTAAGAATCATTTGTTAATCTATATATGAATATAATGGTTGATGATACCATTATGAATCATGGTTGGATTTTATGAATTGTTTTCAAAGGAACGGTATTTGAACATTACGAATTTTGGATTCTAAAGGATTAGGGATTAATGTATAAGATCAATTTAGTAGGCTTGCTTGGGCTTAGTGGGCTGAGCCCATTGGGTCCTTGCGTCGATCATGGCCCAAGAATTAGGCTGTGACCAAAACCATTGCCAACTCGTACTAGCATTACTCATTAAAATATACACATATTGTCTACAGTATGTATTCTAATAATTAACATCAGATTGGTCTATACATGTCAAAAGGAGACTTGATGTCCAGCGGAGAAACTCGACAAATGTACAGCTACTGAATGCCGAGACACCTACCAAGAGTCGAGTCTACAAATGCACCTCGACCTAGTTACCGACTGCCTCCTGATCTGAAAACATGAAGTTGAAAATGGTGAGTATAAACCCAGTGAGTGAACAAGGATGAGAACAAGCAATCAATTGGAAAATTTTGAAAATCATGATGCACTTATTTTAAAACAATGCAATTTAACTTAGTGCTTATCATAACCCCTCAGGAAAACCCTAATTGATTAAATCACTTAATGTAAAAGGTCCATGCTCAACTATGGTACCAAAGAAGTGAAAAATAGCGTAGCAATCGATCAAGATACTAAGTGAAATAGAAAGTTTTTCGCTGTAGCGAGATTCAAGCCATAAAACACAAACTTTCTCATTACAGAGAGAACCATGTTTGGTGAAACCCTTGAAACTAGAGAGTTTCTTGCTGTAGCGAGATTCATTCTCGTTGTAGCGATAAACAGGGCACCAGCAAAAATTCCCCATTTCCTCAAGAAAAGGCCATCCTGCTGAAATGACAAAAACAATATAAAACACATATAATTTCAGAAAGTTCAATATGTCAAGTTTCACATGCATTTCAACCATATGCCATATTTATAAGCTTTTATTTCATAAACATAGATATATATGAATACATAGATAACCACCAATATCACCATCATATCACCCAACTCATGTGCATCATTCCTACATTGTGCACGTAGCCGGAGCCATCGTGTACATCCCCCCACATCGTGCACAAGGGCACTAACATCATCCACCTCCCTCACCACGCCATCACCGGCATGTGCATCCGTCCACATCGTGCACACACACTGTTATAATCATCACACAATATCAACCATCATGCACAACATATATATCTATATATATATACCAACATAATGTAGTAGTGCACGAATCCATAACAACCACATGTCACAACGTAAAGGCAATTATCAAAGGCTTGTTCCCAAGGCACTCGTTTTTAAGAAAAGTTGTATAAAATTATTCAAATGCTTTGTACAAAATAGTCACATTTCCCAAACAATTTTGAAATGCAGTTCACTCACCGGTATTATTTGAGCCTTTAGCCGATCCTAACTTCCCTAATTATCCAAATGGGATGATGGGGCTTCGTTGGAACCTATAATCACATTAGCATCACCAATTTGTCAATTCACATACTTATAAAGTCTAAAGCTTTCTCTTAGCTAGTTTCCAATTGCCATTTAAATGGCTATCTATTTTCACTACCCTAATGACTCTAAAATGAGTGGATAACCTCAACTACAAACATTCACAAGTCTACTAACTAATCATTCCCAACACTAAAAATAAATTCTAATTCACTACTCACCTTAGTAGCTTATAACTTTGAAATTCTTTCTAATAAATTTTTCCAAGCTATTATGGGAGCTTTCTCTCTCTTTCTCTCTCTAAACACCTAACTAGTGAGAGAAAGTATGAAAGTGAGATTTTTCAAGGGTTTTGATGTAAACGAGTGAAAGAGCACAAGGGTTCCATGAAAAGGTGCACAAAGGCATGAAAATTAGAGCTAGAGAGAGAAAGTTATGAAGTTTTCATACCTTGATTCCATGGAGGGGGAAGTAACTGTGAGATGGAAGGAGGAAGAAGAAGAAGCTGTTGGAAGGAGAAGATATTTATAGCTTATAATTATCCAATTCCCTTAGAAATTACGAAAATGCCCTTTAGCAAGTTAACTTGTTCTTCTCTAATCCTTTGTGCAATCTTTTTATTCTTTTTACACTGGGACAAGGTCCACAATGATCTAAACTACTCAGGTTTATGAAAACTTAAAATTTTGACTCGGGGTTCAAAATGACCATTTTGCCCCTATTGTGAAAAATATTGCCACCTCTAGTTTTCTTCGTGTTTTCATCATTACACATTATTTATTCGGTCTTTTGCCTATTTAGATCTCAAAATATCATAAAACCTTCTTTTAGGAGCTTTTTAGAGAAAATGATGAAACTACCCCTAGCCCGTGTTATTGCGTCTATGTGTAGTTATGAGCCTATAGGGGTTGAGGTCTCACATTCTCCCCCACTTAAAAAAATTTGGTCTCTGAATTTAAATTCAACTATTAGGTAACGTACCTCTAAGCATCAAAGAGGTGGGGATACTTTGTCCTCATCTCTTCATCGGCTTCCCATGTTATCTCTTCACTGGTGTGGTTTCACCATAATACTTTTACTGAGGCTACATCCTTTGAACGGAGCTTTTTAACTTGCCTATCAAGGATAGCCACTAGTTGCTCCTCATAGGTTAAATCAGCTTGCAACTGGATGGTTTCATACCGTATTGCATGAGATGGATTTGGGTTATACTTTCTAAGCATTGACACATGAAACACGGGGTGAATATTCGAAAGGTCTGGCGGTAATGCCAAACGATAAGCCACTGCTCCAACCCTTTCTAAGATCTTGAAGGGTCCTATATATCGAGGGTTCAACTTTCCCTTCTTGCCAAACCTCATTATCCCTTTCATTGGTGAGACCTTCAAAAAGACATGATCTCCCACTTGAAACTCCAAGTCCCTCTGTCTGTTATCAACATAGGACTTTTGTCTACTTTGTGCTATTAACATCTTTTGATGAATCATACTTATTTTCTTGGTGGCATCCTACACAAACTTAGGCCCCAAGAGTTTCTTTTCTCCCACTTCTAGCCATCCAATAGGTGACTTGCACCTCCTTCCATATAATGCTTCAAATGGCGCCATTTGGATGCTAGTTTGGAAACTGTTGTTGTAGGCAAACTCCATTAAGGGTAAATATCAATCCCACCTGACCCCAAGGTCTATTACACAGGCCCTCAACATATCCTCCAATGTCTGAATGGTCTGTTTAGACTGGCCATCAGTTTGGGGGTGGAAAGCTGTGCTAAAATCCAACTTAGTGCCCAACGCTTCCTGCAACTTTCCCCAAAACCTACTGGTGAACTGTGCTTCTCTGTTAGACACTATAGAAATGGGAATACCATGAAATCGTACTATCTCATCCACATAAACTTGAGCGTACTAGGCAGCACCGTAAGTAGTCTTAATTGAAAGAAAATGAGCTGATTTTGTTAATCGGTCTACTACTATCCAAATTGAGTCGTAGCCCCCACTAGTTCGAGGCAATCCCTTTACAAAGTCCATTGCAATATGCTCCCACTTCCACTCGGGCACTAGTAATGGCTATAGTAGCCTTGCAAGCCTTTGATGCTTGGCCTTAACCTGCCGACAAACTAGGCGCTTGGAGACGAACTCAACTACATCTTTCTTGAGTCCTTCCCACCAATATACTTGTTTCAAATCTTGATACATCTTTGTAGCCCCTAGATGTACTACATAGGTTGCCATGTGAGCTTCTTCCAATATTTCTCTCCTCAACCCATCACTATCAAGCACATAAAGTCTAGTTCCAAACCTCAATACTTCATCTGTGCCTTTAGTAAACATTTTTCCTTTCCTTCCTTGGGGGTCCTCTAAGGCCTTAGCTATGAACTTATCCTTGCTTTGTGCTTTTTTAATCTGATCCATTAAAATAGGCCTCACTCTAAAATGTGCTAGCAATGCATTTGCCTCTGAAACTTCCAAATGCACACCTATATCTCCCAAGCTATGGATCTCTCTAATCAGGAATCTCCTATCTGTGGAGATATGTGCCAAGCTTCCCATCGATTTTTGACTCAAGGCATCTGCCACCACATTTGCTTTACCGAGATTGTAAAGAATAATATAGTCATAATCCTTTAGCAACTCCATCCACCTATGTTGCTGCAAGTTAAGATCTCTCTGTTGAAATATGTACTTCAAGCTTTTATGGTCCGTATATATCTCACAAGTCTCACCATACAAATAATGTCTCCAAATCTTTAAGGCAAACACGATTGCTGCCATCTCCAAATTGTGTGTAGGGTAATTCTACTCATGCCTTTTAAGTTGGCTTGATGCATATGCAATCACCTTCCCTTGCTGCATTAATACGCACTCTAAACCAACTCGCGATGCATCACAGAATACCATATAACCCCCTGTGCCTTGCGATAGACTTAATACTAGAGCTGTAGTGAGATAGGTCTTAAGCTTCTCAAAGCCATTCTCACAAGCATCTGACCACTCAAATTTTGTATCTTTACATGTCAGCTTAGTTAGAAGGGCGACTATTTTGGAGAAGTCCTTCACAAAACGACGATAATAGCCAACCAAACCCAAAAAGCTTCTGATCTTCGTAACTGATGTTGGCCTTGGCCACTTTTCCACTGCCTCAACTTTCTTTGGATAAACTTGTACCCCATCCTTAGATACCACATGTCCCAAGAATGCAATGCTTTCAAGCCAAAACTCACACTTGGAGAACTTGGCATACAATCGATGTTCTCTCAAAGTTTGGAGCACTATCTTAAGATGCTGTTCATGCTCTTTTCAGCTCTTCGAGCAGATCAAGATGTCATCAATAAACACCACCACGAACTTGTCTAAATAGGGCTTGAACACTCAGTTCATCAAATTCATAAAAGCCGCAGGGGCATTCGTAAGTCCAAATGACATCACCAAGAACTCATAGTGCCCATATCTTGTTCAAAATGCAGTTTTCGGTACGTCCTCATTCCAGATCCTCAGTTGATGGTACCCAGATCGCATATCTATCTTAGAGAAACATTGTGCTCCTTGTAGTTGATCAAATAAATCATCTATTCTCGGAAGAGGATACTTATTCTTCACCGTCACTTTATTAAGCTGTCAGTAATCAATGCACAGCCTAAGTGACCCATCTTTTTTCTTTACAAATAACACCGGTGCTCCCTATGGTGAGACAATAGGACGAATAAAGCCTTTGTCCAACAAATCTTCTAACTAATCCTTAAGCTCTTTAAGCTCTGTAGGTGCCCTTTTATATGGGGGTATGGATATAGGTCTAGTGTTGGGAACTAGATCTATGCAAAATTCAATCTCCTGCTCAGGAGGCAAACTTGGTAGTTCCTCGGGAAATACATCCATGAACTCATTCACCATCGACATTTGGTTTATATCTCCAACCTTCGCTTGAGTATCCCTTACCACAGCCAAGTAACCTAAACAATCTTGTCTTAATAACCGTCTGGTAGCCATGGTCGATATCAAATTGGTTGGAGCATTACTCTTATCCCCCTGAATACTAAATGAGGGTTCACCGGGAAAATCAAATCTCACCAATTTGTGATAGCAATCCACACTGGCATGGCAGGGTGATAGCCAATCCATTTCCAAGATCACATCAAAGTCTAAGGTGTCTAACACCACTAGATTCACCGATGTGTCCTTGTCCTTGACTCGAACTACACAGGACTCATATTCCCATTCAGCCACAAATACCTCCTTTAAAGGAGTAGAAACTACTAATTGTTCTTCTCTCCTAACACGATCTTTACCCAAACGAGATGCAAAACATGGAGAGATAAAAGAATGGGTAGCACCAGGATCAAACAATACCCAAGCATTCATATTACCAACAGAAAGAGTACTTGAGACCACTTCATTAGATGTTTAGGCCTCTTGGGGTGTTAAAGCATATACCTTCGCTTGGCCTCTACCAGCAGAACTCTGACATCCGGACCTAGATGGCCTACCTTAAGAAGAAGTAACAGCACCTCTGCCTCTTGATCCACTAGCTTCCCAACCGGATGAGGCAGCAACTGAAGGAGCAGATGAAGTTGGCTAGGTGGAACCATGAGCAGAATCTCGTGATTGATGAGCCATCAGACAATTCCTCCTAATATGTCCAAGTTGACCACACCCATAACAAACTCTCTCATTACGTAAGCATCGTCCACTATGTCGTCTCCCACAAGTATCACAAGGGTGGATAGCTTGACTTCCCTATCTAGAATCTTGTTGCCTTCCTCCATTAAAGGTTCTCTGTCCCGCCCCAATACTAGCACCAGGCGAGTCACTCCTCTTTTGGGGTAATCGTGAGTCCCGTTGTGGACCCTGACGGCTAGAAAACGAACCATCACTGCTGAAATCTCTACGGCCTTGATAACCTTTTGTCTTGGCCCTTTTTGCTTTATTTCTCGTAGCCTTTCTCTCACTGGTCCTCATCTCGATCAGCTGAACACAATCTACTATTGCGGAGTAGGTATTGAAATCTCGGGATGCCACAGCCCTAAACAATGGCTCTACTAACCCATCCACAAACCTCTGAATCTTCATCTCCTTAGTAGAAATGAGGTAGGGAGCATACCGAGATAGTTGCGTGAATTTGATGTCATATTCTGACACTATCATACTCGAGGTCTGTACCAAAGTCTCAAACTCCCTAGCTCTAGCATTACGTACACTGAGTGGTAAAAATCGATCTAGAAAGGCTGTACTGAACTCACTCTAAGTCAACGATGCTGCATCCGTTGGTCTACCTTTACACAAAGAGATATACCACTCTTGTGCCACGTCCTCTAATCGGAAGGCTGCTAACTCAACTGATCAGGCATTAGAACATCCCAAGGCTTTACAAATTTTCTCTATCTTATCTAAGAAGATTTGGGGCTTCTCTGAGGCATCAGATCCTGAAAATGATGAAGGCTTAAGCTTGAGAAAATCTAAAAGAGAAATCTTTAGATGACTCCTCTCGACCTCATGATGTTGGTGATCGACCTGTCATTGGGAGCTAGGGGATTCTTGTTCTATAAGTTTCCCCTATACTATCCACTGTATATCATCCATACGGGTCGCCATCATCTCTACGACCTAGTTGACTCCCTGTAGGCCTATAGCCAAATCCTTAATGGTAATGCCCCTAGCTGGTTGTCTATCTACATCACCTGAAGACTATCCTTCCTCTCGTCTACTCACGGATGTATCCGCCCTCACAGGCCTTATGGCCTTGCCACATCTACCTTAGCCCCTCAGGGTGGATGCCCATGGCCTATCTGCCATCTCAGTAGGAGCATTCTACTCCTCCATCCGTCGTGAGGTTGCTCGTGTCAAAGGCGGCATTCTTACCTAGACAAGAACAAACACTTGTTATTAAACACATTTTATAATCGTACTTAAGGCAAAAAGGTAGTTTCTAATATGGGAAATTTATGTGGTCCCTTGTTTGTAAAATGTCCCGCGGTTCACACTTCACCACCAAAGTTTCTACATAAAGACCCGACTCTTCACTGGACCAACAAAAGGAAAGTCCTAGGACCTAGACAACTTAGGGCTTTGATACCAAGTCTGTCACGACCCAAATTCTGGGCCATGACCAGAGCATGGGCCCAATGGATGTAGTCCACTAAGCCCAAGCAAGCCTACTTATATTACCTGGTTATCATTTCATCCACAAGTTACTAAAGTCATAATTCAAAATCTCAATTCGAAATGATGAAAACCATTGCCAACTCGTATTGGCATTACTCATTAAATTATACACATATTGTCTATAGTATGTATTCTAATAATTAACATCAGATTTGTCTATACATGTCAAAAGGAGACACGATGTCCAGTGGAGAAACTCGACAAATGTACAGCTACTGAATGCTGAGACACCTACCAAGAGTTGAGTCTACAAAGGCACCTCGACCTAGTTACCGACTACCTTCTAATATGAAAACATGAAGTTGAAAACGGTGAGTATAAACCCAGTGAGTGAACAAGGAAGGGAACAAGCAATCAATAGGAAAATTTTGAAAATCATGATGCACTTATTTTAAAACAATGTAATTTAACTTAGCGCTTATCATAACCCCTCAAGAAAACCCCAATTAATTAAATCACTTAATGTAAAGGGTCCATGCTCAACTATGGTACCAAAGAAGTGGAAAATAGCACAGCAATCGATTAAGATACTAAGCGAAACAGAAAGTTTTTCACTGCAGCGAGATTCAAGCCATAAAACACAAACTTTCTTGCTATAACGAGAACCATGTCTGGTGAAATCCTCAAAACCTGTTCTCGTTGTAAGGATAAAAAGGGCACTAGCAAAAATTCCCCATTTCCTTAAGAAAAGGCCATCCTGCTGAAATGACAAAAACAACATAAAACACATATAATTTCCCACAGTTCAACATGTCAAGTTTCACATGTATTTCAATCATATGCCATATTCATAAGCTTTTATTTCATAAACATTGATATACATGAATACATAGATAACCACCAATATCACCATCACACCCAGCTCATGTGCATCCCGCCCCCACATCGTGCACATAGCCGGAGTCATCGTGTGCATCCCCCCACATCGTGCACAGTCAGTGCCATCGTGTACATCCCCCCACATTATACACACGAGCACTATCATCATCCACCTCCCTCACCAAGCCATCACCGGCATGTGCATCCCCCCACATCGTGCACACACACGGTTATAATCATCACACAATATCAACCATCATGCACAATATATATATATATATATATATATATATACCAACATAATGTAGTAGTGCACGAATCCATAACAACCACATGTCACAACATAAAGTCAATTATCAAAGGCTTGTTCCCAAGGCACTCGTTTTTAATAAAACTTGTATAAAATCATTCAAATGGTTTGTACAAAACACTCACATTCCCAAAACGATTTTGAAATGCAGTTCACTCACCGCTGTTATTTGAGCCTTTAGCCAATCCTAACTTCCCTAATTGTCCAAATGGGATGATGGGGCTTCGTTGGAACCTATCATCACATTAGCATCACCAATTTGTTAATTCACATACTGATAAAGTTTAAAGCTTTCTCTTAGCTAGTTTCCAATTGCCATTTAAATGGCTATCTATTTTCACTACCCTAATCACTCTAAAATGAGTGGATAACCTTAACTACAAGCATTCACAAGTCTACTTACTAATCATTCCCAACACTAAAATTAAATTCTAATTCACTACTCACCTTAGTAGCTTGTAACTTTGAAATTCTTTCCAATAAATTTTTCCAAGCTATTATGGGAGCTTTCTCTCTTTTTCTCTCTCTAAACACCTAGCTAGTGAGAGAAAGTATGAAAGTGGAATTTTTCAAGGGTTTTGAAGTAAAAGAGTGAAAGAGCACAAGGGTTCCATGAAAAGGTGCACAAAGGCATGAAAATTGAAGCTAAAGAGAGAAAGTTATGAAGTTTTCATACCATGCTTCCATGGAGGGGGAAACAAACGTGAGATGGAAGAAGGAAGAAGAAGAAGATGGTGGAAGAATAAGATATTTATAGCTCAAACTTATCCAATTCCCTTAAAAATTATGAAAATGCCCTTTAGCAAGTTAACTTGTTCTTTTCCAATCCTTTATGCAATTTTTTTATTCTTTTGGCACTAGGATAAGGTCTACAGTGATTTAAACTACTCGGGTTTACAAAAACTTAAAATTTTGACTCGGGGTGCAAAATGACCATTGTAAAACTCGACCCTATAAACACATGTAATGACATACATGCACTGAGTAGCATGTTATTACGCTAGAAAAGCCCCTAAGAATAGACAAAACCTGGTATTGTACCTAACGATACACTTGAGTTGATTTAACCTCGAACTAGTTCAAATAGGAATCGTAGGATGAAATTTAATATTTTATAGTCCAGGAATGACTAAAAATGATTGTTAGGAGTTCGAGGGTTCATTTGGGAAAAAATTGAAAATTTTGATGTTAAGGGGTAAAATCGTCATTTTGCCACCTAAGATAATAATTTGATCATGGAGTGAAGTTTTTGACCAAGATTAACTATTTGGAGTATAATTTAATGATAGGAAGTGAAAAATTTCAATTCTGGCAATTTTTGAAACATAGGGGCAAAACGATAATTTTGTCGCCTACGGGTAAAACTGTAATTTTCACCACCCAAAACTTGTCAAAATCAAAGGATATATCTATTTTTGGTATGAATAACTATGGTATTTTAAGTGGTGAAAAAATTGAAGATTAAAGGACGAAATTTAAAAAACGGGCCAATGGAAAAGTGATATGTGGCACTTTTTAATGATTTAATATTATTTTAAAGGAAAATCAGCCCATTTAAACCCCACATCAGGTGATGGTCGGCCATAAGGAAAAAATAAGAGAGAAAATAGAGAGGAAAGGAAGAAAAGAGAAAAACCAAAGGAAAACTAGAAAATTCAAAGGGGAATTCACGTTTTTCGTCCGTTTACGCGTCTAACGGTAAGATTTTTCGACTTTAGCTTGATTTCTACCTTTCCTATGCCTTTGTTTCCATTTAGCATGATTGAGGAGAGAGATCAAAGAGTGATACCAAGGGCTGGCTGAATTTCAAGGGGAAGGATTTTGAAATTTTTATGTTTTGATTTTTAGTTAAATTGGTAGTTTTAGTTAGTTAAATGTGTATAGAAATCAAATAGGGCAAGAAAGCATGAAATTCTCACAATACCCACCCTTGGCCGAATATTCAGTGATGTACAATGATGATGAACGGATTTTTATTCTAAGAGAAATGAAGAGAAAATGATGAAAAATGGTTAAATGTGATAGAAAAACAAAGTGAAAAGTTAACAGAGTTAATGTCCCATTTTTGATCGAATTTTCCAAGGAGGAAAGTGAGCTGATTTTGGTGATTTTAGAGGGTTATTGGCTGATATTTAATGGTTAGAAATGTTGGAGAGAAAATGGGACAATTGAGTGCTAAAATGCAGCGCGTTAACAATTTATCGGGTAAAGTGCCAAAAATAGGTTAATACCACGTTTAAGCCGTTTTAGGCTATTGCATTTCATACCATGCATTAGTATAGGATTTAAGTCAATTATATAGTGATTTAGCATCAATGTGGTGAATTGTGTAATTTTTGCAATGTGTTTAGGAAGATAGCCTTCTAGTAAAGGCAAGGAAGTCGTACCCGACGAATAGTGATCAGGGCACCTAAAAAGCATTTAATTTGTACAAAGTATGAGTAATCCTATTATTATTGTAAATTATCTAGAGTTTATTTTTAAATGCTCTTTATGTATTTTATGAAACGAAAATGAGATTGAAATGGGACTTTTGATGTTTTAGAAATAAATTTGACAAATAAATATATTGTGTTGATTATTTGAAATAAGAAACTTTTGATCATGAAATTGAGTAATTAGAGGCTGCCGATTGTCTTGAAAAATATATTTTCCTATGAATGGCTTATGATATATGAGTATATGTGGCTATATTTTATAATTGCATTGGAAATTTATGTAAGCTGTCTTTTACTATGCAGGTTAGATAAATAAATAAAAGCCATGTTATACTGTTGAAATTTTATTAAAATTGGTGGGTTTAGTCACTACGGTGACGGGTTTCCATAGACTGCCTATTAGAAGGGCACGGTAAACTCGGTTGCATAGTTACTCCGATTGTAGACGCGAGGAGGGTAACTCCCAAGATACTGTTAGAGCTCACTTCACGTCGAACCCCCACGTGAATGTGTAACTCAGCCAACGCCAAGGAACGGCTTGTTTTCAAAACTAACATGTGTTTAACATGTAAATATCTTAACAACCTTGACGGACTCGGTTAGATGCCTCGGCCAAGGTATCCCCGAGGACTAGTTTTTGGCTTGAGCCCTGTTTTTAATAAAAGTCATAAGCTTTAACAACTGTTTTGGTAAATTACAAATATTTTATGGTTTAAGAAACAAATTGAAAACCTTATGAAATGGTTTGTGATTTGTTGTTTAAACTTGCCTCCATTTTACTTGCCTTTAGATATTTATAAGAATGTTTGTTTACTCATTGGGATTGCAAAATCTCACCCACCTCCTTTCTAAATATTTCAGGCCTGTGGTAGCTTGTAGATACCCGATTTTGTAGAGGATTCCAGTTGACCCCTCTATCTCACAGATAGTAGATTACTATCACCAACACTTGGTGTATTTATGAGCCATTTGTCATTATAATTATTATTGTACATTATAACTTTGTAAATTATTGTATGTATGAATTTATTTTACTGCCACGTTACAAAAGATTACTTATACGTGTTTCTGTAAATATTATTTTATATAAAAATGCTATATTTTAGTCAATATTTTGAATAGTAATATTTGTCTATAAATACTTTAAAAAAAATAAAAAAAATAATTTTTGTCTTTTGATTTACTTGAACCAGAAATGACTAGTAATTGTTTAAAACGGAATGTTTAACAATGATTGCTCACAGGAAAGGCAAGAAACTGATATGTAAGCCTTGCAGGGTTTCGATTGGCATTTCGGGTAATGAGTGTCAATTGAGACATCGCGACAGTTGTCATGGGACGAAGGGAGGTTTCAGGTTTTGACAACCATTTTGCCCCTATTGTGAAAAATATTGCCACCTCTAGTTTTCTTTGTGTTTTCATCATTACACATTATTTATTCGATCTTATGCCTATTTAGATCTTAAAATATCATAAAACCTTTTTCTAGAAGCTTTTTAGAGAAAATGACGAAACTACCCCTAGCTCTTGTTATTGTGTCTATGCGTAATTATGAGCCTATAAGGGTTGAGGTCTCACAATAGTAGCTAGGTACTCCTTACAGTTCCTCCTCTAATGCCCAAGTTTGCCACAATGATGGCAAATATTCTTCTCTTTGTCCTTTTTGACATCTCCTTTAGGCTTCAGTGCTTTCTCATTTTGGGATTTTACCTTATTCCCTTTTTAGGCTTTATTCTTCTATTGCTTCGTATGAGCCTTGGAAGAAGAAATAAGAAGCAATGATCCCTTATCTTTCCCGATGGACCTCTCTGTTGTGTCTAGCATATTTAGAAGTTCGGGAAAAGTGGCTTCCAATTGATTCATATGGAAGTTCAACACGAATTGACTGAAGCTGTTAGGAAGAGATTGTAAAACTAAGTCTATACTTAGCTCATGATCCACTACTAATCCCAATTGTCCAAGTCTCTTGATGAGTTTAATCATCTTCAGCACATGGGGTTTAACAGAACTACCTTCTGCCATCTTGCATCGAAATAGTTCTTTAGAGATCTCATATATCTCAGTGCGCCCTTCCTTATTGAACAATTCTCTAAGGTGAAGAACCATGAATTGGACATCCGTGTGTTCATGCTACTTTTAGAGCTCAGGGATCATACTGGCTAGCATCACGCATGCTACTTGATCATCATCATTCTTATGACGTTGATATGCTTCCTTATCCTCAGTATTAGCATCAACGATCGGGACTGGTGGAATAGAAGTGTTAAGGACATAGGATTTCTTCTCCTGTTTCAAGACGATCTTGAGGTTTCGAAACTAATCAAGGAAGTTTGGGCCAGTGAGTTTATTTGCGTCCAAGATGCTCCGTAGTGGCAAATTATTAGCCAAGTATATAAATTATGCCTAAATAGATAATATAAAGCAATAAGTAAACATCATGCATAAATTATTTAAAATAAGGTTTTAAAATTTTAAATAGTTCTTCCACTATTTTCTACAAGATGATAACCCTCCATATCACCTTGAGAAATCTCTACTAGGATTCTCTTAGTGAGCTAGGATCCCATCCATCTAGTCATGGCCTTGAGTGTGCTCAACAAACTATTATAGGTGGATTAGGTAGGTAACGGAGCTTACTAATTGTATCTCTATACAACTCCTGGATTAGCTAGCTGACAAAACATTACCTAAACATATCATGTATGTTTCACCTAGCCTTTGCCTTTAGTTTCCATAATAATCAAGTTTCCAAGCATCTGAGTTTTATGAAACTAGTTGATTAAGACCCACCAATAACACAAACATACTCATGTAAAAGTGTGGCCTTGAGTGTGCTCAACAAGCCTTCGATTAAAAGAGCAACCAGGTTATCTTGCTATATGGTGGAAGGCAACTTAATCATACATGGTATGTGACTCAATATTTACTGAGGGATTTTATCCTTTTCGTTTTATTAAGGTCTCATTTGATTAGCATGCATAGCATTTAATATATCGCATAAAATTAAATCTATGACATGCTATTCTACTAAGATGGTTATGGACTTTCCTACTCTAGTTTCCTTGAGCCATAAAAGGAAACTGGTTGGTCAAATCTTAGGGGATAGCATACAGTAAGCACTTCATGCCTTAGCTTGCATCCACCTTTAGCTCTTCATGGCACCTTTGATCTTTATCTTTAGATTTACAAAATTTCTTTCCTAATCTAATCCTATTTCTAATTACAAATGAATATAGAAACCTCGAGTTACATTTGAGGGGAGTTAGATGAGAAGAGAATTTTACAAACCAAGAATGTAAGAAATAAGGTATGGTTCACAAACCCTATTCGAAAAGATTTCCACAAATAGCAGTTTAACCAAACATCCACAATCATATTGGGTCTATAGTCCATAACCATCAACAAACATCCACAATTTAGTTATAAACATATAAAGTAAACATGCTCAATATGATGATGATCTAGCATTTCATTTGAAAAATATCACTCAACCATTGAGGATCATAGTACAAATCATTTGATGCTTAGGTTTGAAAAGATTTAATAATTTTTAAAAAATAATTTTTTTAAATTACTTAGTAAAGGGATTGATCATATAAAGGCCTTTAGCTTGCTCAAATCATATGTGAATTAATTCTATTAGTAAGTTCTTTCTAATAAAGCTTCTTTAATTAGAAACCTAAACCAATTTAGGAAACTTCTTAGTTTGAGTATCTATCATAAACCATTTTAAAAGGTTTCATGATCCAAATCATGTGTCCTAAATATTTTAGGACGGTCCTTATCCACCTTTTAATCTTGTATTATCCATTCATTAATTGTAGAGTTCTAATCATTATTAGAGGTCCAAATTTCTTAGTAAATTTATCTTAATTAAAATCTATCCTAATTGGATTAGGATGTCATCTACTCAAGTTGACTTTTCATTTTAATTAAAATTATCTAATCTAATTAGATAATTATATATTTAAATCATAATCCCTTAATTTAGGGAGTCTTCATCAAATGAGGAAGACAATATTTTTGGAGATTTAATATCAATCAATTTAAAGTTGATTGATTCCATCAAGGATTCAAACTTCTTGATTTTAGGCATATATCCCTAACATTTAGGAGTCGATGATTGGCTAAGGAAAGAATCCTTCCTGATCATTGAGTGTCCAATTTCTCCAACAAACAACCTCTTTCAATAAAGCGGTTGCATCCATGGTAATGGGAGGTGCGGCATCCATGTGTGGCGGCACCATGCACAACCTCTATCATGAGTGCCGTTTCACATGTAAAGGACATTCCTTTAATTTAGTTAAATGTGCAACCACTCAAAAATTAATTCAAATTCAGAATTTTATCCTTTGATTGAACCTTTCAAATGAGGATAATATTCTGAAATTTTCAGAATTAATTTTGCTAGATTATCTTGCCATTCAAAACCGATTTCCAAGCTATAACTATTCTCTGAACTGTTTTCAAATTTCAATAATTAATAGCCTAAATCAGATTTTTTGGCCATGAAAATTTCCAGAAATAATTCTCATTGAACATTTTAATAAAGATAATTTTTCTGGAATTTTTCAGAATTAATTTTCAAGAGTTTTTTTCCAATTAAAACTGAAATTCATGCCTTAACAGTGAACTGGACAGATTTATATTTGCACCACTTTTCTTGCTTGAAATTAGCATATTTGACCATGATATTTTCCAGAAATAATCCTTATTGAACATTTTAATACAGATAATTTTTATGGAATTTTTCAGAATTAATTTCCAAGACTTTTTTGTTAATTAAAACTGAAATTCATGTCATAACAGTGAGCTGGACTGCTCTCACTTTTTTCTCCAATTTCTTGCTTAAAATCAGCCTATTTAATCATGAACATTTCATGATTTTGCTGTCCACATATCCAGCAATAAATGTGTAACAATTACATATTTGTTTTGCTGGAAATTAAGCACAAACAGATGCAAAATTCTGCACCTAAAACCATGTGTGTGCTGCCTTACAAGGCAGCCTCCAAAACCGCTCCTTATGGTGTCCTTTTTTCTTGTGCTTCCTTTGCACAATGCAAAACACACATTAGTTAAGTCTATATATGATTTAAATAAGTCAAAATAAGATTAAAAAAGGCTACAAATGTTGCTGGGCAGAATTAAATGAAATTCACAAAGCAGACTTTTTGAAAAATCGATTTTAACAAAATCGCAGCAAATCAGAATGCAAAACAACTATTTGTTAATCAAGCATCCATTGAACATGAACAAGCACTCAAATGGCATGAAAGGGGCTCTGATACTATTGTTGGGTGAGGGCTGATCATGCATCAAATACAAATAAAATACAACAAAAATAAATTTAAAATTAAATTACGGCACACCTTCCTAAGATCTCTTTCATGCCAAGTTGAGTACAGAATTAAATTACAAATAAAATATATATGATCATATCAAGTTTACCTAAATAACAAAGGTTGATGAATCCTTTCTTAAACCACCAAATCAACCTTCAAAAAGCTCAACCACTGTTGGTCCCAAGTAAATGTGCTAGAGGGGGGTGAATAGCATAATTTGGCTCTTTTAAAAATTGGCTCTAAGTGGGAACAAATGCAAGATAAAAGAAGGAATGAAATTGAAACAAAAACAGAATAGACAACATACCAGAATTTAGAGTGGTTCGGTCCAAGACCTACAATCGGTGAAATTCACAAGCTTCCACCAAGTTTTACAATGGCTTTTACCAGGCTTAGCCAAAACCTTTCACAATAGTTTTTACCGGGATCAACTAAAACCCAACACCTAACTTTTTAAGGCTAAGTTAGAACCTATACTCAATCAAGCAATCCTAGCTTGAATCAATCCCTTAGAGTGACCCGCTCACTTTAAGAATACAGGGAGAAAAGTGATAAGAGTGTACCTATGATCACAAAGTTGATCTAAGTGGTACAAGGTGTAGTGCAGATCAGAATTACAAAGATAGGAGTCGAGTGCAGTAAATGAACAGAGAGTATTTGTTAGTTTTTGAGCTCTTTTAGACTTGGAAGCCTTCAGCCTGCTTTTCTAGCCATTGGAAGTCCCTTTTATACTTGGAAAATCAGCTCTGATGTGGGTTAGACAGTTTCTAACCCGTTGGAAATAGTTTGGTAACAGTTCTGGCCGTTAATCTATCTTCTAGTGCACAATTCAAATTTTCTGGTAGAATGCTCTTAGTCGACTAAGTTGCTTCTGTCTTTTGTTTTCTACTTCTGGTAGTGAGCACTTAGTTGACTAACTTCCTTGTTTGTCGATTAAGCTGGTTCTGTCTTGAAGTCCAGATTTTTGGCAGTAGACTCTTAGTCGACTAAACCATTTCTTGGTCGACCAGGTCTTTTCTATTTCTTAATACTCTTAAGCCCGCCAACTTCTGATTTGAATTTTAACTTACTAATACCCTTCATTATCCAACTAAGAGGCTTCTGTTTTGTTAACTAGTTGTGGCTTCTTATTCATATGCCATTTTGATATGTCCCATGGAATTATTTATTTATCATTGGCATACAATTCTTGTCCTGCACACTCAAGTAGAATTATTAAACACAAATGAATGGGAATGTTTTATTATCATCAAAAACTAATGGAGCCAACAACCACCTCAGCCCGGTTGTTGCAAACCAAAGCTGTCCAAGGAATCCTTGTGCAACCTCTAATGGTGATCCACACTAATGAATTAGAAAATACTTCTTTATGGATTGGGAGTGCTATGCCTTGACAATGTACTAGCAAAGATGAGTTTCATAAACTCATAATCCACAAAAAATTGTGGGGCTGAACACACAAAAGAAATCAAGTGAATGAAAAGCTATTTTTCTTCACACAAGGAACGACAAGACAAAAGGAATTTCTAATGTGCCGTTCCTATTGTTTTTTTTTTTCAACCGTTTTCTCTCATTTGGTTTGGAGGCTATAGCAAGGTATTTATACCTTGGATTAAGTTTAAACCCTAATTACAAAGCTATTTTGTAATTGCCAATTAATCCAATAACTTGAATAAACAATTTAATTAAGTCCTTAAGAAGCCCAATTAACTTAATTGTTTAATTTAATCAATGAGGCCCAATATCTTAATTAAACAATTTAATTAATTAAACCCAACAATTTAATTAAACAATTTTAATCAATTAGGCCCAATGACTTAATTAAACAAATTTAATCAATTAGACCCAATAACTTAATTGTTTAATTTAATTAATTAGTCCCAATGATTTAATTAAACAATTTAATTAATTAGGCCCAATGATTTAATTAAACAATTTAATTAATTAGGTGTAACTTTATTAAACAATTTAATCAAGTGTTTAAGAAGCTCATAACTTCTAATTTGATTAAGTCCAACTTAATTACCTCTCCCATTTTATTTTCAACATTCATTTTAGGTGTGTGACCCATTAGGCTTCTAACACGTTGGCAATAAACTCAACATATAATACTTAAGTTAAACTTAGAATTAGATAAATTTAAACTACTTTAAATTTATAATTAATCAAGTTAACTACCTAGAGTTCATACACCAAGATTGGGATTTAGCAATCCATCATGGCCACCCAAATGTTAAAAGAGTCAAGATGGTTTGACTCAACCTTTCAGTGTAATTCACTTCCTCATCATATATCTCAGAGATGATAAGAGTATGGTGCAATGTCTACTCTTATTGATCTCCATATTCATTCTTAAAGTTTAATCATCGGCTTTATAAAAACTTATGAAACTCGTTTCATAATTTTCAAGTCGCCTTGGCCAAGGACTTCAATAAGCTAATATCAACGAAGAACAGTTAGAATATGTCCTCCACATCAGTTGGGGTGATGATTCCTATCTTGACCACTCATTTGCCTTCACATGCTTCGTGCTATACCCAAAAGCATCTTATTTTGGCATCCTTGGTTAGGCACCCGTAGGGATTAAATCAAAACATAGCACTCCACACATAAGACAACCTGGTGTCTCAAGTCTAGGGAGTATTTACACAACTGACACATGAGAAGCATTGCATAGGCACTTGAGTGAAATACCAAATGCACTTCTCATGGTGGGTCATGTTCAGTGAACTTGCTCTTCTAAGCAAGCACTTACATTCTAGTTCCAAGTATCTCTATACTTCAACCTATGAGATCGATTGCTTATTTCTCAAGTAAGGAACATATAATTTACCAGTCTCTAGGTATCATTGATGTCGAATCTCAATGATACATTGACCAGGAACATTTTGAGATTACGCTTTGTTGCATAAAGATCTCATAATTGGAGCCCTTTATAATTCCCTTGCAAGGCATATTAATCTCATGGACTTCATCCAATTAGACTTATAATTTGTTATAATTGATGTCTTATTGATGAAGGAAAACCTTTAATCATTCAACATGAATGATGTTGTTGCATGATTGGAATCAGGCCTTAACCAATCCCAATTGGCTACAAGGCTCATCCAAATAATGGGAAGAATTTGTCCAAGCTTTTTTGGAATGCTTTTTGCCTGAGAGCGTTAAAGATGTAAAGGCACAAGAGTTTGACACATTGGTTCAGACCCCAGATATGACGGTGACAGAGAATAATGTCCAATTCACCTAACTATCTAGATATGCTTCTAATCTGGTCCTAATTGGGGAAAAAAGAACAAGAGGTTTCTTAGGGGACTGATTAAGCCACTCTTCAAAGTCCTTTCCAATTAAAGATTTGCTTTCTATGCAACAGTGGTTGATGCAGCCAAATTGTTTGAGGCTAAAAGAATGGAAACTAGAATGGATAGGAACATGGGTTATAGAGCTCAAACACAAGGCCAAAAGGGCAGTAGAGATTTTAGCGTGACCAGAAGTCCAATGTCTACACGTCATCAGAGCCGTGAGAGAACGATTCCTATGCCCAAGCCACTAAGGAATAATGATTCATTTAGCCCACCATAAAGACAAGAATAGTCTAGAGGAGCATCTAGTTTAGGTCACAAGCAGAAGGGTGTTCTATGTAATTATTGTAGGAAGGCACATGGTGGATTGTGCCACAAAGTAGTTGGGTTATGCTTTGGATATGGCCAATATGGGCATTTGATGAGAGATTGCTCAAGACAGAGACAGTCATCAAAAGTTAACCATGGGCATGTATGAGCAATTGCCATTTCCACTTAGAAGGACACTAACTAGGAGGAATTTCAGAGGTGATAAAGGCAAGGGTGGAACCTCATCATCTCGAGGTAGATCAACACAACTAGGTAATAAAGGTGAAGGTCAACCAAGGATGTTTGCTCTGACACCGCAAGATGCTCAAACTTCTAATGTAGTGGTCACAAGTACACTTTATATTTATAGTACCGAAGCTCTAGTTTTATTTGATCTTGTATTGACAAATTCCTTTGTGTCACCACACTTCGTGTTGAAATTTGATAGATTTTGACGTAATATGGAAGAGCTTTTAATTGTGACTACCCCTCTAAAATAAGTGTTTGTGGTTGAATATGTGTATAAATCTTATGTAGTCCGCATTAAAGACAAAAACACTTTAGTAAACTTGGTGTTACCACTGACCTTGAATTTTGATGTAATCTTGGGAATGGACTGGTTAGCATCTTGTTTTGCTAAAATGGATTGCCACTATAAACTTGTGAAGTTTAAGTTCTTGGAGGAACCTTTGTTTATGATTTATGGGCATGACAATTCAATGTTTACAAAAGTCATATTAGTTATGGTCACTAGAAGTATGTCAGGGCAAAGAGGCCAAGGACATCTAGTAATGATGGGAAACATTTTGATGGACGAAGGGAGTGTCGATTACGTACCAATAATAGGTGAGTATTCAGATGTGTTCCTAGATGAATTACTTAGATTGCCTCCCCGAGAAGGAGATTCAATTTTACATTGATTTAGTCTCGAATACAAAGTCAATTTCTATACCTCCATATTGAATGGCTCCAATTGAGTTAAGCTAACTTAAGGAGCAATTGGAGGAATTGTCGAATAAGGACTTCATTCACCTGAGTGTTTCACCTTAGAGAGCTTTGGTGCTATTTGTGAAAACGAAAAATGGTAGCCTTCAATTGTGTATCAGCTATAGGTAACTCAATAACGTGACAAATAAGAATAAGTATCCACTTCTAAGAATAGATGATTTGTCTAACTAGTTGTAGGGTGCAATATGTTTTTTTGAGATAGATTTACACTTTAGGTATCACCAATTAAGAATTTAGGAGAGCAACATACCTAAGACAACATTTTGCAAACAATATGGGCATTATGAATTCTTAGTGATGTCATTTGGACTCATTAACATCCCTACAGCCTTTATGGGTTTGATGTATAAAGTATTTTCAAGCATACTTAAACTAATTTATGGTCATATTCATAGATGACACATTGGTGTATTCCATGAGCCCGGAAGAGCATACACAACACTTGAGAATGGTGCTTCAAATACTTAGAGAGCATTAGTTGTATGAAAAATTTTCAAAGTGCAAATTTTGGCTAAACAAAGTTAGCTTCTTGGGTCATGTTGTGTTTAAACAAGGGATGCAAGTTGTTCCCAATAAGGTAGAAGCTATGGCGAATTGGCCAAGGTCAACTTCTGTAATAGAAGTAGAAGTTTTTTGGGTTCTTTCAAGATTGCATCCCCTTTGACTAGATTGACTTAAAAAAGAGTTAAATTTGATTGGTCTGATATGTGTAAGGCTACTTTTCAGAGTCTTAAAGCCTGTCTCACTTTTGTGCCTGTGTTAAGCCTGTTGTGTGGATTAAGAGGCAATATTGTGTATTACTATTCATCACAAGCTAGATTGGGTTACATGTTAATGTAACGTGGGAGTGTTATCATTTATGCCTCCTGACAACTTAAGAAACATGAACAGTACTACCTTACGCATGATCAGGAGATGGCAATGATCGTATTGGCCTTGAAAATTTGGAGGCATTATTTGTATAGAGAGACTTGCAAACTATATACTGATCCAAAGAGCTTGAAGTATATATTTCAGTAGAGATATTTGAATTTGAGGCAACATAGGTGGTAAGAGTTGTTGAAAGATTATGACTGCACCATACTCTACCATATTAACAAAGCAAATATTATGACGGATGCCTTGAGCCGAAAGTCGATAAAAAGGTTAGCACAAGTGACCGTAGAAAGACAATCTTTGGTGTAGAGTTTGTATGATTTGGGCAATAAGGGTGTACATTTTTATTGGTATTTGCTCTTAAGCCAATTAGATTGGTCAAAGAATATATATTGTCATTTAATGCATACTTAATCGCATAACTATATGTGATAGAGGTTTTCCTTCATGTTAGTGGAATAATAAGGAGTCATTAGTACTAATTGGATGAGGCCCATGGAACATAAAAGCTTTGCAAGAGAATTGTAAAGTTGTTACAATTATGAGATCACTATACATTAAAGCCATGTTCCTAAAATAGTTCCTGGTCATTGTATTATGAAGATAGGGCATTGACAATGCTCAAAGACTGGTACATTTTAAGCCTTTTTACTTGGGAAGTAAGCAATCATCTCATAGATTGAATTATATGGGATACTTGAGGATAACATGTAAGTGCTTGTTAAGGGACAAGTTCACTGAACATGACCGTTATGAGAACTTCGTTTGGTATTTCACTCAAGTGTCTACGGAATATGTTTTCATGTGATAGTCATGCAACTAGTCCTCAAACTTGAGACATCAGGTCATCTTACATGGGGAATGACATACTTTAATTTCACCCTTACAGATTTAGAGGAGACCAAATGCCTAAACGGCATGTTTTTTTGTATGCTATGAAGCATGCGAAGGTGAATAAGTGGTTAAGAGAGGATTCATCACCCCAAGTGATATGAAGGGATGTATCTAACTTGTTCTCAATTCTTGATTAACTTGTATAAAGTCTTTGGGCAAAGCATAATGAATTTGAGGAAAGTTAGTTTCATAAATTCATAAGGTTAGTCATGAATTATGAGAACTAATATGAAATGTTATAAGTAGACACTGAGCCATGCTTTATGACATATCTTGGACATTTGGTGAAAGGACCGTATTACACTGAGAGACTTATCACTAAACGACTTTGTTTTATTCTTTAATTAACTCTCTAACATTTGGGTGGTCATGATGTATTACTAGATACCGCTCATGATTTATAAATATAAATCAATTATCAAATTGATATTTGATTAAGATTTATATTTATTGCCAACATGTTAGAAGCCTAATGCGTCACACACATTAAGTGACATGATTGGGATTAAATAAGTTGGACTTAATTAGAATAGACCAAATTAAAGTGGAAAATTAAAATACAACTGTTGTATTTAGGGTTACAATTAAATTGACATGATTTGTTATTAATGCTTGATCATGGTATGATCTTACATGGAATTGTGATTGGCTCTAGTCCTAGTGTGGAGATAAGAATACCACAAGGTTAGATTGGGCAATGTACCACCTTTCCCCTCTTTATAAGACCCGTTATGGGGGTGAGAATACCACAAGGTTAAGCTTGGCCAACGTGCCACCTTTTCTCATTTTTTTATGTTGGCTCTAGTCTCAATGTGGGGAGAAAAAGACCACAGGGTTAAGCTTGGCCAACGTGCCACCATTTCTCTTTTTTTTTTTTTCCATGTTGGCTCTAGTCCAAGTGTATGAGTAAGAATACCATAGGTTAAGTTGGACATCATGCCACTTTTTCCCTTTTTATGAATCCTAGTATGGAGATAACAACACCATAGGGATGAGTTGGGTGTAAGCTCCCATTCTCCCCATATTTTGTTAATGGTATGTATCGATTTGTTATCTATATATGGATATTGTGATGCCTATGATTGACAATTGATGATTGTTGTGTTTATATGGAAATGAAGAGAAAATTTGTTAATGAATAATATAACCTTGATTTGAATGTTTGATGCTGAGCTTGAAGGTTCGAGGATTACCTTCCGTTATCTCCTAGCAAATGTTTGTAAGTTAAGTTGGCATATGGCTATTATATTATTTGATGCATTTAGAGTTATCAAATGCGTTTATGGTTATTGAAATGGTTTATATGATTATTATGTTGTCTTGCAAGTTATGGTTTATTGGAAAACTCTTCCCCGTATCCACTCATGGAGTTTTTGTAATTCACATGTTATTTTTCTCCTATTTTGTTTTAAATCAGTAGCTTGCTTGACTAGGTGATTTGTGGGATAGTGGAGCAACTCATTCGTGGTAGGTGTAGTTAAGCTTTTTTTCCAACCTTCCAATGTCATACACTTTGTAGTGTGTCTAGTTTAGTTTGAGCAATCTTGTTGATAATGAACTTTGTTATGTAAATAATATTTATAAACTTGGTTATGCTTCCATTTATTATGTTAAGCCCCAAACATAGGTGCATGTTGATATTAATACTATGCTAGTTGAACCATAGCAATATAGGTACGAGATGCATGTTGGACCAAAGATGTTTAACGATGAGAATGTTTACATGATATATGATAAAAACCACACTTTACATTGAAAAGTTCTATAAAGAGGTGGCCTTGATGAATTATTGCATATTTTGATTATGGATGAATCTATGGTTGTGAATGCAATGGATAACTAGCCCATGCATTTGTGGATTTAGGCTTGCTTGGACTTAATGGGCCATACCCATGCAGGTCCATGTGTCGGTCATGATGCCTCTCGAAATAGGATGTGACAAAGGTTGTCTCAGAGCCTTATGTTGTATAAGTCCTAGGATTTTTTAATCTAGTCGCAAAGTGTCGAATTTGTATGTAGGAATCTTGTTTTTGTTTTGTGTACCCAGACATAAATTAAGAATGGGAGACCTGCGTATGATTCCTCGTTTGTCTTTTAATCTTAGATCCAATTTATTGATTTCACCCATTTATATATGTCTAAATATTGAGACCCTTAAATGTAATTGCTCTTATTTAGGTGTGACCATGCCGCCTTAAACTCGAGCAACTTCTAGAGATCCAGTAAAGCAAGAAACTCCCACAAATGTCATTGATAGACAACAAACACCCACAGTGCCAAATGTGATAGATCCTCGAGTTTAGCAAAGGTTGAGACACCCACAGATAGTCATGTAAAGGATCAAGCTTAAGCAGTTGAAATAAGGCATCTAGCTGAGGGTGTGACCCTTGAGCAAATAGCAGTCGGTATGCATGATTTAGGCTAAACTATGAGAGTTATCACCCAAAGATGTTAAGGTGATAAGTCAAGGGGAGGGACCATCTATCGTGCAAGCATCCTCTAGTTCCAAAGGTCAAGATGATCGATAGCAGTTTGAGGTAGTGAACAGTAGATTGGATATGTCTCTGTTGGATTTCTTAAGCTTGAAACCTCATTCTTTCATGGGGTTTAAATGCGTTGGAGAAGCCCTAAGCATTTCTAGATGGAACATATAAGATCTGCATTACTGTAGGATGTTCTAGTACTTAAGTTGTGGAGTTAGCTGGGTTCTGATTGGAAAGTGTGGCCTAGAAGTGCTATTTATCTTTATGTAAAGGTAGGTCAGCTGTTGTTGCTCCACTTACATAGGATGAGTTCAATATTGTATTTTTGAACCATTTGTTGCCCCCTAATGTACGACATGCTAAAGCCCGAGAATTTGAGTTGCTAGTCTAGATTCCAGGGATGATAGTGATAAAGTGTGATGTTAAGTTTCCTTAGTTGGCTTGAAATGCACTATATCTTGTCTCCACAAAAGAGAAGAAAATTATGAGATTCATGGATGGTTTAGTGGAGCCTTTATTTAAAGGAGTGGCTTCCCAAGAGTTTGATTATTATGCCTCAGCAGTGAATTGTGCTCAGAGAATATAAATGAGGACTATTAAGACTAATGTAGCTAGAGATAGGTCTAAAAGAGCCAAGATTAAGAATCACAGAGATTCTAAGGGCAGTGAAGGATCCTCTTCCATAAGACAGCCTAAAGATACTATTTCTATCAGGGGAATAATTCTAGTAGTGGTGATGGTAGATGTGATACGAAGAATGGTAGGCCACCCAAACAACAAAGTTTAGGGTAGGATTGTTAATCCCCTCCGTTATGCTCTACTTGTAATATGAGGTACCAAGGTCAGTGTCAAAAAGGTATCTTGTGATGGTTGTGGTTTGCTTGGACATGTGATAAGGAACTATCCTAAAGGTTGACAATTAGAAGGACTTGCTCAGGTGGTTATGGAGCCTACTCCTATTGCCACACGATCAATCAGAAAGGCCAAAGGAGTTAAGGTAGGGATACTGGTAATACCACTTAAGGTAAAGCATCTAGATCCAGAGCTCTAGGTATAGTTGGTGAAAGACAAGCCAGAGTTTATGCATTGACCCCACAGTATGCATAAGCATCCAATGCAATTGTCTCAAGAATTTTACTTGTCTATTCTATTGATGCACGTGTGTTATACAATTTTAATGCTACATATTCATTTGTTTCCCCATACATTGCATCTAAGTTGGGAATAGAGCACTCCAAGAAGAAGGAAGATTTAGTAGTTTCCACACCCTTGAGAGAGGTGTTTATGGCAAGGTATAAGTATAGAGCTTGTGGGGTCCGAATTAAGGAGAATGACACTAAAGCTAATTTAGTATTGATAGATATGCCAGAGTTTGATGTGATTTTTAGGATGGATTGGTTAACCCCCAACTATGCTAGTACAAATTATCACCACAAGAGGGGAAAGTTTAAGTATATTGAAGAGACGTTGTTCTATTGTGAGACCTTGACCTTTATAAACTCGTAAAGGGAAGTATACGTGATATCCCTGATTAGGGGTAATTTCGTCATTTCCTTAGTGTACCCATAAAAGTAAGATTTTAAACAATATTATGGCCTAAGTAGACCTAAGGCATAAATGGATGGTGAAATTAGGGGTAAAATGAAAAGAAAACCAAAATTTTGATGATTTTCATGATAGGGGCAAAATGGTCATTTTTCACCTCGGGTTACAATTTTAAGTTTTCACGAACCTGAGTATGTCTAGACCATTATGGACCTTGTCTCGGTGTCAAAGGAGTAAAAAGATTTCATAAAGGGTTGGAGGATAGTAAGTTAATTGGTGGAGGGGCATTTTGGTAATTTAAGTGGAATGGATAAGATTGGCTATAAATACTTTCTTTCAGCAGCTTCTTCTCCCATTTTCCAGTAGCTTCTTCTTCTTCCTTTTTCTTCTCTTTCACGTTGCTTCCAACCTCCATGGAAGCTTGATATGGAGCTTGCATGATTTTCTTTCTTTAGCTCTAGTTTTCATACCTTTGTCCCTTATGACTAAAACCCTTGTATTCTTCCACTCTCTCTCCTTAAAACCCTTGAAAAATCTTAATTCCATACTTTTTCTCACTAGTTGGGAGTTTTAGAGAGAGAAAGAGAGAATTACCCCATTTGTGTGGAAGTTATTGGAAGAGAATTCAACTACAAAGGAACCCTAGGGTGAGTAATGAACCAAGCTTGATTTTTAGCTATGAATAATGGCTAGTAATTTAGATTAAGAGCTGTTTTATTATTGAGGATGTTCATTCATTTTATAGCGATTTAGATAGTGAATATAGATAGCCATTTAAAGTGGCAATTGAAAGCTAGCTAAGAGATAGCTTTTAGGGTTTATAGTATGTGAATTGACCTATTACTGATACTAATGTGATTCTAGGTTCTAACGAAGCCCTATCATCCCAATTGGATCATTAAGGGAATTAGAGTCAACTAAAGGCTCAACAATATACCGGTGAGTGGACTGCCTATCAAAATCATTTTGGGAATATGACCGTTTTGTACAAAGTATTTAAATGATTCTATACAACTTTTGTTAAAACAAGTGCCTTGGGAACAAGCCTTTGATAAATCAATTTTATGTTATGACATGTGGTTATCATGGATCTCTATGTTGTTGCATTATGTTGATATACATATATGTTTGAATATAGTGTTGTGTAATTATATTGACTCGGATATGTGCGAGTAGAGAGTGCGCATAAGCCGAGGATGACTCGGTTATGTGCAAGTAGGGAGTGCGCATAACTCGGTGATGACCCAACCATGTGCCAGTAGGGAGGCGCATGAGCTGGTGATGATGATGATGTGATGGTGTGCATGATGATGATGGGTATACGTATACATATATATATATATATACATATGTAAATATGTGTGTTATAGGAACTTAATGAGTAATGGTATATGGTTATAATGCATGTGAAACTTGACATGTTAAACTTTGGAAAATTGTTATGCGTTCCATGTTGGTTTAGACATTTCAGCAGGGTGGTTTTTCTTTAGGAAGAAGGGCAAATTTTCCATTGGTGCCCTGTTTCTCCCTGCAGCGAGAATCATTTTTGCTGTAGCCAGAAACTCTCGGGTTTTGAAAGGGTAAGCTGGCCAAAAACTCGCTGCAGCGAGAATCCATTTTCGCTACAGCGAGGAAGGTACAGTAGCTTCTCATTGCAGCAAGAAACTTTCTGTTTTATGACCAAATTCTCGCTACAGCAAAAAACTTTCTGTTTTTCACCTCATTTTGATCAATTGTTACCCTATTTTCCACTTCTTTGCTACCATATTTGAGCATGGATTTTCAACATTAGGGAATAAGTGAATTAAGCTTAATATGAAGAGGTTTGGTAAGAAACCCTCGACTAGTCAAGAAACCCACGGTTAGTTGATAATTGAAATCAAGTGTCGCTGCAGCAAAAATTTATTCTCGCTGCAGTGTAGCTGCAGCGAGAATGACTTTTCGTTGCAACGAGGACCCATCGTTTATTGACTCGATTCGCATGAATGCTATTAAAGTTTTCACTCTCCAAATCCCTTGTTGAGCATGGACTTTTTCCAATAAGTGATTTTTCTCATGTGGGGTTTACATGAGGGGTTTAATAAGATCGAAAACAAATTGCATTGTTTTGAAAAAGAATGCATCATGATTTTGTTAAACATTCCTTATGGTATGCTTGTTCCCTTTCTTGTTCACTCACTGGGTTTATACTCACGATTTTCAACTTCATGTTTTTCGATCATGAGGCAGTCGATAACTAGGACGAGGTGTCCTTGTAGACTTGTATCCATCTTTTGGTAGGTGTTTCGGCATTCAGTAGCTGTACATTGGTCCGAGTCCCTCCGCTGGAAGTCAAGTATTCTTTTGTTGTGTATAGACAAACCTAATGTAAATTATTAAGATACATGTTGTAGATAGTGTATACACACTTGTTTGGTATGCCAGTATGAGTTGGCAAATGTTTGATATTATTTTGATCATAAGTTATGAAATGTGACTTAGCAGTTTATGATGGAATGATGAACATGTCAGATTAATAGGCTTGCTTGGGCTTAGTGGACTACATCCATTGGGTCCATGCGTCTGTCATGACCCGAAATTTGGGTCATGACATCTATATTAAGGGAGATCGCAATATGGCCTCTACCAATGTGGTGATGGCCATGATTGTTAGTAGATTCATGAGACATGGATGCCAATGATTTTTGGCAGTAGTTTTGGACACTTAGATGGATATGGGTGATGTGGCAGATGTGCCAATTGTGAGAAAGTATGCTGATGTGTTCATGGAGTTACCTAAATTACCTCTAGAAAAAGAAACAGAGTTTTGTATTGACTTGGTGCAAGACACCAATCTGATATCCATACCACCTTATCTGATGGCACCGGCGGAGCTCAAGAATCAATTGAAGGATTTGCTAAACAATGGTATCATACGCCCTAGTGTCTCACCATGGGGTGTGCTAGTATTGTTTGTGAAGAAGAAAGATGGATCGATGAGACTTTATATCGACCATAGGTAGTTGAACAAAGTGACCATTAAGAACAAGTACCCTCTCCCACATATTATTGACTTGTTCGATCAGTTGAAAGGGGCTAAGTGTTTTTCTAAGATTGATCTATGACTGAGGTGACACTAGTTGAAGATTAGAGGTGGTAACATACCCAAGAATGCTTTTTGCATGAGGTATGGTCATTATGAGTTTTCGGTTATGTCATTTGATTTAATTAATGCCTCTGCAACTTTTGTGGATATGATGAACAAGGTATTTAGACCATACTTGGATAAGTTTGTGGTAATGTTCATCAATGACATACTAGTATACTCGAGGAGTCAAAAATAACATGAGCAGCACTTAAAGATTGTACTATAGACTTTAAGGGAGCACTAGTTGTATGCCAAGTTCTCCAAGTGTGAGTTTTGGCTTGATAGTGTTAGCTTATTGGGCCACATAGTGTCTAATTATGGTGTGATAGTGGATCCTAAGAAGATAGAGGTAGTGGAGAAGTGGCCATGGTCGATGTTTATGACAAAGATTCGTAGTTTCTTGGGATTGGCCGACTACTACCACTGGTTCGTTAATAATTTTTTTAGAATTACTAGTTTGATGACTAAGTTGACACAAAAGGGTGTTAAGTTATTATGGTCAGATGCATGTGAAGAAAGCTTTGAGAAGCTCAAGTCTTGTCTTACCACAGCTTCGATGTTGAGTTTGCCTTGTGGTGGTTTCATGGTTAGTACGGTGCATCATGAGTAGCACTTGGATGTGTTTGGATGTAGCATGGTAACGTGATTGCATATGCATCTCAACAGCTCAAGAAGCATGAGCAAAATTACCCCACACATGATTTGGAGATGGCAGCTATAGTTTTTGCTTTAAAGATTTGGAGGCTTTACTTGTATGGCGAGACTTGTGGGATTTATATAGATCACAAAAGTCTCATGTATATCTTTGAGTAAAAGGATCTCAACCTTAGACAACGTTGATGGATGGAGTTGTTTAAGGATTATGATTGCAACATATTATATCATCTTAGCAAGGCCAATATGGTCGCAGATGATTTGAATAGGAAATCTATGGGGAGTTTAGCTCACATCTCTATTAAGAGGAGATAATTGGTGCAAGCTATGCCGGAGTTAGGTGATATGGGTATTCGATTTAAGGTTGATGATATTAAGGCATTGGTAGTCCATTTTAGAGTGAGATCTATGTTGATGGATCACATCGAGGAAGCCTAAGACAAGGATGATTTTGTGGCTAAAGCTTTGGATAATTGTCAAGGGAGAAAAAGATGAT
The DNA here is from genome assembly GCF_053813885.1 of Theobroma cacao. Classification (NCBI taxonomy): domain Eukaryota; kingdom Viridiplantae; phylum Streptophyta; class Magnoliopsida; order Malvales; family Malvaceae; genus Theobroma; species Theobroma cacao. Next base: position 27,867,479 of record NC_142641.1, read on the forward strand.
TGTTTACTAAAGGCACTCATGGATTACTTAGGTATGGATCCAAAGTTTATATGCTGGATATCGATGGTTTAAGATAGGAGATCTTGGAGGAAGCCCACGTGGCTGGATATGTTGTTTATCTAGGCACCACCAAGATGTACCATGACTTGAAAGAAAGGTACTAGTGGGAAGACCTTAAAAGAGATGTTACGGAGTTCGTAGCCAAGTGTTTAGAGTGCCAACAAATTAAAGTAGAGCATCAGAAACCTACTGGACTATTACAGCTTTTACTAGTTTTCGAGTGGAAGTGGGAACATATTTCCATGGATTTTATGACTAGATTACCTCGTACAAGTAAGGCGTATGATTCTATTTGGGTGATTTTGGATAGACTAACTAAATCTGCTCATTTTTTGTTAGTAAAAACCATTTATGGAGTGGCACAATATGCTAGATTGTATATTGATGAGATAATGTAATTGCATGAAGTTCTAGTCACTCGAGGCACACAATTTACTAATCGGTTTTGAGGGCAAATCAGGAGGCTTTGGGGTAAAGTTGAATTTGAGCACTACTTTCCACCCACAGACAAATGGACAGTCCTAAAGGACTATTCGTGTTGGTATATGCTCTGGAGTCAATTGGATAGACTAAGGGATATATTGTCATTTAATGCATACTTAATTGCATAACATTATATGATAGAGGTTTCCCTTCATGTTAGTATAATAATGAGTTATTAAGTACTAACTGGATGAAGCCCATGGAACATGAAGGCCTTGCAAGAGAATTGAAAAGTTGTTACAATTATGAGATCTCTATACATCAAAGCCATGTTCTTAAAATAGTTTTTAGTCTTTGTATTGTCAAGACAGGGCATTGACAATACTTAATAAGTAGTACATGTTAAGCCTCTTTACTTGGGAAGTAAGCAATCGAGCTAATAAATTGAAATATATGAGATACTTAAAGATCGCATGTGGGTGCTTATTAGAGAACAAGTTCACTGAACATGACCCGCTATGAGAACTCTATTTGGTATTTCACTCAAGTGTCTATGGAATATGTTCTCATGTGATAGTTGTGCAACTAGTCCTCAGACTTGAGACACCCAGTCATCTTGTATGGAGAATGACATACTTTGGTTTCACCTTTACAAATCTGGAGGCAACAGATGCCTAAACAAGGTACTTTTAGGTATGCCATGAAACATGCAAAGGTAGATGAGTGGTCAAGAGAGGATTCATCACCCTAAGTTATATGAAGCAATGTATCTCAATTGTTCTTGATTCTTGATTAACTTGTATAAAGTCTTTGGCCAAAGCATGATGAATTTGAGGAAAGTTAGTTTCCTAAATTCATAAGATTAGTCATGAGTTATGAGAACTAATATGGAATGTCATAAGTAGACATTGAGCCATGTTTTATGACATATCCGAGATATTTGATGAAATGATCGTATTGCACTAAAAGGCCTATCACTGAAGGCCTTTGTCAAATACTTTAATTGAATATCTAACATTTGGGTGGTCATGATGTGTTACTAGATACCGCTCATAATCTATAAATATAAATCAATTATTAAATTGCTATTTGATTATGATTTATATTTATTGCCAACATGTTAGAAGCCTAATGGGTCACACACATTAAATGACATGATTGAGATTAAATAAGGATAAATAATTAAGTTAGACTTCATTGAAATAGACCAAAATAAAGTGAAAATTTTAAGTTCACAAGGATTTAGTTGAATAAAAATACAAATGTTATATCTAGGATTACAACTTGGTTTGACTATATAAATATGTTATGTTAACCAACTAAAACTCTAATCTTCAAGCCACTCTTCTTAGCCAAATCATAAGAGGAAGAAACGATAAATAGTTTACTTTGTCTGACATAAATAAGATTCAACTAAGCTTGTTTTAGTCTTCTTGTTTTTGAATACAAAACTCACTAGCACAAGTAAAATCCAACCTTGGAGAAGGTTTTATTTGATCACTGTGAGGATTAGTGTTAGAGGCCAAACACTTGATTGGCTAAAGATTTGGCAAATCATAAAGGTGAAGAAGCAAAGATTTTGACTACATGATTTCAGACTGTCATATTTTTTTTTTTTGAGTTTCTTGCTTCATCACAAGCCTTTTGGATTTAATTGGCTCTTAATTACGATATCTAGAGTAAGGTATGTAATACTTGAACTTATGAGGGTTTATAATAAATCTAAAAATTGTGTGAAAAACATAAACATTGAGCTTGTGGGATTTGGCTGTTTCTTTGATTAAATACATGTTTTATTTTTTCGTTGCATTATGTTTCTCAATTTCATGATTAATTTTATGTTTGAGTATGAGGTCTAATTCCAACAACTCAGACACTAGAGGATATGTTGAGAGCATGTGTCATAGACTTTGGAGTTGCTTGGGATTGACACTTGCCATTGGTGGAGTTTGCCTACAACAATAGTTTTCAATCTAGTATCCAAATAATGCCTTATGACGCTTTGTATGGACGAAGATGTAGATCACCTATATGTTGGTTTAAGGTTGGTGAAATGAAACTAATCAGGTCAAAAATAGTTCAAGAGACCACTAGTAAGATATAGTTGATTAAAGAGAGTATATTCATGACACAAAGTCGTCAAAAGTCATATGTTGAGCATAGACACCGAGAATTGGAGTTTGAGGTTGGTGATTATGTATTCTTGAGGGTTTTACCAACCAAGGGTATTATGAGGCTTGGTAAGAAAGGCAAGCTAAGCCCAATGTATATTGAGCCATTTAAGATTCTTGAGAGGGTTGGTGCAGTGGTGTATCAATTAGGACTTTTACTAAATCTTGCTAGTGCTCACTCAGTATTTCACGTTTCAATTCTACAAAAATATCAACCGAATCCCTCCCATGTGATTCAACATTAGTCTTTGCAGTTGGAAAATGATTTGAGCTATGAGGAGATACCGGTAGCTATTTTGGATAGGTAAGTGAAAAAGTTACGCTCCAAGAAGGTAACTTTGGTTAAGGTGCAATGGCACAACCATTTGAGTGATGAGGTAACTTTGGAAACCGAGGATGACATGCATGCGAAATACCTACACTTATTTAGCGAAGGTTAGTACACTATTTAAATTCAAGGATAAATTTTCATAAAAAGGTAAAATGTGAAATCCCACCCTTGATGTATAGTGTTTAATAAGAAACCCTTACGTGAGCAAGTAATTGATATACTTTGAGCATTTGAAACTAAATTTTTAAGCTTTAAAAATTCATGTTTTAATGTTTGGAGATGATTTATAAAGTTTAGGATTGAAAGGAGTCCACATGGACTAGGTTTTAAGTTTATTTTGCTTATTGAAGTCTATCTATGGATAGATGTTCTTTGTTTGAATCCAAATATTATTTTGATAAATATCTTTCAATAAATTTTCATCATCTATTGATAGGTAAGCCTATCTATCGATCGATGTGCAGCATCTATTGATAAATAGAAACCCAAGAGCTTTTTAAAACATTCTAAAGTCTATCTATCGATGGATGATGTCGATTTTTGAAAAAAAATATAAAGGTAGAAAGGTATTTTCATGCTTTAAACTATAAATAACTCACTTTCAACTAGGGCTATTAGCTCTCAGTTGATTTTCAACAGTATTCTCTCCCTTGTAAGGCTTTCTCAACCTATTTTTCACTCAAATCCTTATTTTTAAATATTTGAGCTTGGTTTTAAGTTTTAAAAACAAAGGTGATATTTTTCACTCTTGAAACCTTTATGTCTGGGGTTTTTAACTTTGAAAATATTGTGTATTATTCCAAATTTATTGATTTCTACATACTAAGGAACTTGGATGGATTTTCTCCTAATTTAAAGCTTACCTAAAGTAAGAATAAAGGATTTATGAATTTTCTGCATATAGGTATTTGTAAAATAGCAAGTTTAAGCTAGATATTGAGTTGTAGATGAATTTCACTAATTTCGAAATGGATTAGTCAAATTATTATGTGATTTGAGAAATGATTATTTTAATTATTGAATGTATAGGAACAAACGAAACTCCAAGGAAATTGCTAAAATAGGATTGTGCTTGTTGATCAAAGCTGACATGTTGAGGTGAATGGGTACACCACTTTCGAAACTATTTTAGTATGTAAAGTTGAAAGCATGGTTGAATGATTTGGTGGATTATTGATCAACATGTTTTCCATAAATAAAAATGTGTTGTAGATAACAAAATGTTTTGGAAATGGCTTTCGAAACTATTATGTATAAATAAATATCCTTCTACGTAGTAGTTTTCAATAAAGGGGCACAATCCCTTTTAATATTTGAACATTTCTCTCGATTACTCCGACTTTAAGGCTAGCGTGGGTATGAGATATTAGTTGAGATAGTGATTGTGGTTGACAAAAAATGCTCTTACATGTGAGTATTGTGAATGTGGATTAAGAAGGTCGCCTCTTTCCCATGATTTTATGAAATTGACATGATTTGTTATGAATGCTTGATCGTGGTATGATCTTCTATGGAATTGTGATCGTGTTATGATTGACTTTAGTCTCAGTGTGGGGGTAAGAAAACCATAGGGTTAGGTTAGGTAACATACCACTTTTCCCTTCTTTATGAGTCTTGGTATGGGGGTAAGAATTGTGAGACCTCAACCCCTATAGGTCCGTAACTAGGTGTAGACGTGATAACCTGAGCCAGGGGTAATTTCATCATTTCTTTAGTGAGCCCCTAGAAGTATGCTTTCAAACATTTTTAAGGCCTAAGTAGGTCTAAGGCATAAATGAATGATGAAAATAAAGATTAAATGATGAAAGAAATAAAAATAATGATGATTTCCAAAGTAGGGGCAAAATGGTCATTTTTCATCTCGGGTCAAAATTTTAAGTTTTCATAAACCCAAGTATTTTTAGACCATTGTGGACTTGGCCTCAATATCAAAAGAGTAAAAAGATTGCACAACGGATTGGAAAAGAATAGGCTAACTTACTAAGGGCATTTTCATAATTTAAGTGGAGTTGGATAAGCTTGAGCTGTAAATATCATCTTCCAGCAGCTTCTTCTCACATTTCCAATAGCTTCTTCTTCTTCTTCCTTCTTCCTTCTTCCCTCTCATGTTTCTTCACCCTCCATGGGAGTTCTCTTCAAGCTTCCATAACTCTCCCAAGCTTGCTCCACTTTTCATGCTTTTGTGCACCCTTTCATAGAACCTTTGTGCTCTTTTATTCTCTCACTTTAAAACCCTTGAAAAATCTTACTTCCATACTTTCTCTCACTAGCTAGGTGTTTAGAGATAGAAAGAGGGAGCTTTTATGATAACTTGAAAAATTATTGGAAAGAATTTCAAATTTACAAAGCTACCAAGGTGAGTAGTAAATTAGAGTTGATTTTTAAGTGTTGAGAATGGCTAGTGATTAGACTTGTGAGTGGTTTGTAGTTGAGATTGATCATTCATTTTAGAGTGATTAGGATAGTGAAAATAGATAGCTACTTAATGGCAATTGAATGCTAGTTAGGAGATAGCTTTTAGAATTTATAGTTGTATGAATTGAGTTAATTGTGATGCCATTGTGATGATAGGTTCCAACGAAGCCCCACTGCCCCATTTGGACCATTAGAGGAAGTTGGAGTTGAGTAAAGATTTAACGAATACCGGTGAGTGAACTTGCACTTCAAAAATTGTTTTGGGAATGTGAATGTATTTGCACAAAACATTTGAATGATTTTATCCAACTTTTCCTTAAAAATCTACCTAGGGAACAAGCCTTTGGTGGATGTTTCTATCCTGTGAAAGTGTGTCATATAATGGTTCATGTGTTTTCACAATATGTTGATATGTATAATATGCATTGGATGTTCTTTTGTTTTATGTGATAATGATGACCTAGCTATGTGCGTGTGGGAGTGCACATGAGCTGATGATGACCCAGCTATGTGCGTGTGGGAGTGAACATGAGCTTATTTGACCCAGCTATGTGCGGTGTGGAGTGCACATGAGCTGATGATGACCCAGCTATGTGCGAGTGGGGAGTGCACATGAGCTGATGATGGTGGGATGGTATACATGATGATGTGTATAAATATATAGATAAATATGTGTGTTATAGAAAGTTCATGAGTATGGTATATGGTTGTAATACATGTGAATCTTGCATGTTAAACCTTGGGAATTTCCAAGCATGTTCAAGTTGATTTTGTCTTTGCAGCTAAATGGCCTTTCCTTGAAAAATTTGTTCATGTTCATTGATTTTGTCTAAGCATGTTCATGTGAATGAAAATTTGTTGTTGGTGTCCTGTTCTCATTGTAGCAAGATTCATTCTCGTTGCAGCTAAAAACTCTTGGGTGTGGAGTGTTACATTGGCTTGATTCTTGCTGAAGCTCCTTGCTGAAGCGAAAAACATTCTGTTTCTGCTACTTGTAACTCGTTGCAGCAAGAATGGATTCTCACTGCAGCAAGAAACTTTTTGTTTTGGCCGCCTGAATCTCGTTGCAGTGAGAAACTTTCTGTCCAGCATGTTACCTAGTTGGTTTTTGCCACATTTTCCATTTCTTTAACATCATGGTTGAGCATGGACTTCCAACATGAAGGAATTAATTAATTAAGTTTGAAATGAGGGGGCCAGTTGAGAAACCCTCAGCCACCTAAGAAACCCTCGGCCAGTTGACAGTTTGAGTTAAATTTCGCTGTAATGAGGACTTGTCATTTTACTTGACTTGACTTGCTTGAATACTGTTAAACTTTTCACTTTTCAAATCCTTTGTTGTGCATGGACCTTTTCGTCAAGTGATTAACTCATTAAGGGTTTAATGCGGGGATTTAATAAGAACTACACTAAATTGCATTGTTTTTGAAAATAAATGCATCATGATTTCTTTAAATTTTCATTATCGTTTGCTTGTTCCCTTCCTTTGTTCACTCATTGGGTTTATACTCACTGTTTTCAAGTTCATGTTTTTAGATCAAGAGGCAATCGGTAACTAGGTCGAGGAGTCCTCGTAGATTCGTATCCTTGGTAGGTATCTTGGCATTCCGTAGCCATACCTTCACCTTGGTCACTCCGTTGGAAGCCCAGAGTCATTTTTTGTTGTAAATACGTACATGTGATGTAAAGTACTAAGATGTATGCCTTAGACCTTATATGTATATTTTGATTGCTAATGCCACAACGAGTTGGCAATCATTATCAATATTTCGAATTGAAATTATGAAATGTGACTTTAGCAATTTTGATGGAATGATAAACAGGTCATATAGATAGGCTTGCTTAGGCTTAGTGGGCTACATCCATTGGGCCAATGAGCCACTCATGGCCCAAAAATTGGGTCGTGACAAGAATAACACAAGGTTAAGCTTTGCCAATGTGCCATCTTTTTCCCTTTTTTTCATGTTGGTTCTAGTCCTAGTGTGGGGTTAAAAATACCATAGGGTCATCTTACCACTTTTCCCCTCTTTATGAATCCTGGTGTAGGAGTAAAAATGCCATAGGCATGAGTTGCACGAAAACTCCCATTCTGCCTATATTTTGCTAATGGCATGTATTGATGTGTTATCTATATATGGATATTGTGATGCCTATGATTGGTGATTTATGATTATTGTGTTTATATGGAAATGACAAGATAAGTTATTAACGAATAATCCAATCTTGATTTGAAGGTTCGATTTTAAGCTTAAAGGTTCAAGGGTTATCTTCTGTTATGTCAGGACCCAAATTTCGAGCCATGACCTGCGCATGGGCCCAGTGGACGTAGCCCACTAAGCCCAAGCAAGCCTCTTTACGTAATCCCCGTTCACTATCCCATCAATTTTTCATCACCATTACTAGACCACCATTTGTAATTTGCAACTAGACGTATTTTCATAATACAACATAGATATAAAAAATTTACATTTGTATGATCTCAAAATAAGGTTATTCATAGCCATCTCATAATGGCACCATCATTCCAAACTATACATGCATCGTTCGGAAAGTGATTCCTAGCAATTTACATTTAATGTACATGTACTCATATAAAAGACTTCTGACGACCAGCGGAGTGTCTTTGGTGAAGGTACGGCTATCGAATGCCATGATACCTACCAAGAGTGAATGCAAGTGGACACCTTAGTCTCAGTCTCAACTATCTACGGATCTGAAAACATGCAATTTAAAAGAATGAGTATAAACTCAGTGAGTGAACATAAGAAGGGAACAAGCAACGATAATGAATGTTTTAGAAAACATGATGCACTTATGATAAACCATGCAATGTAGTCTAATTTTTTGGTTAAAACCCCTCATTTCAAATTTTGAATGTTTAATCCCTTAATGTTACAAGATCTATGTTGAACCATAAAGTTGAATAAAATTAAAATTTCAGCAATTACCAAGCAAGACAAACAAACAAAGGGTTTTCTCGCTATAGTGAAAAGGCATTCTTAGTTTGCATATGCTTTGGTTTTTCAATCATATCTCCAACTACATAAGTTCAATCGACATGATTTTTAAGTCATTAGAAAGCTAAGACGCTAAGCTACAACTTTGATTTTTATCACTTTGCCCAGTTTTAATTGGAAAGTGGTCAAAATCTTTATTAAAGTGAAAGTACTGCACTAAAATTTTGGAACCACTTGAGAGTTTCTCGTTGCAGCGAGAATAAATCTCGCTGCCGTGAGAAGCATCAAGAAATTTCTCACTACAGTGAGAACTAGGCCACTGTAACCCCCCCCAACCCGAGAGTTTCTCGTTGCAACGAGAATGAATCTCGCTGCAGCGAGAAATAGAGCAATTTAGTTAAAAGGGGTATTCTTATATCAAAAAGCCATTTTCTTGCTGAAATGAAAAGCAATTTGGGAGCAATTAACAATGCCAACATACAACACAATCACAATTATTTTCATAAACTTTTTATAACATATATACATATATATGTATATACATACATCATCATGCATACCATCCCGCCACACTCAGCTCATGTGCACTCCTACACGCACAATGCAATATCATCATCATGTGCACTCCCTACTCTATCAAGCCCGACTCTACAATATGTTTATTATGCTATTCTTACATAAGAATGCATGTTTGCTTACTTGGGTACCTTGAAAATCATTAAAGGATGATATTGTACCAAATGGTACAATTAAGTTGAATTAAGCCTCAAACTAGTTCAAATAGAGATTTTAAGATGAAATTGAGAATTTTAAAACCACATAATGACTTAAAATGATGATTCGGAGTTCGAGGATCGATTTGGAGTCAAATTAAAATTTTCATGATCTAGGGGCAAAATGGTCATTTTGCCACCCGAGGTTAAAATTGGAATGTTGGAAGAAGTTTTTGATCAAGATTGACTATTTAGAACATAATTTGAGTTTGAGAAGTGAAAATTTTTAATTTCGACATATTTTTCGAGCATAGGGGTAAAATAGTCATTTTGCCGCCCAGGGGTAAAATTATAATTTTACACCACCCAACACTTGTCCAGCACATGGATTTTACCCAATATTATCATGGATAATTGAGAAAATTTAAGTGGTGGAGAGAGATTGCTTAATGGCTAAGTATGACACATGGACCAATGAAATGGTGACATGTGTCAAAATCTCATCCATTCATTATTTACCTTATAAATTAGCATAAAATCAGCCCATTTCTCATTCATATGGCCGGCCAAAGAAGAACAAAGGAAGAAAAGAAAGAACAAGAACCCTAGGTGGAGAATTTCAAGAGAAAAAGTGTGGAAAATCAAGGAAAACAAGTGAAAAAGGTAGGATTTCTCAATTTAAACTCGAAATCTATTTTCCTTAAGCATTTCTCCTTATTTTCCATGGTTAAATTTCATATTTTCATGGTGAATTCATGGCTAGCCAAATGGGTATGGAGAGAGAATGATGTTGGATTGATTTGATTTCAAGTTATGTTAGTGTTTTGAGTTAGTTTACCATGTTTAGAAGCAAAACAATAAGAAAAGAATTCATTTTCCCCATCACCCATCAATGGGCGAACCTACCTTGTATTGAGTGAGGATGAATTTGATTTTTTATTTTAAGAGAATTGGTTAGAAAATGATGAATTATGGTGTGGAAAAGTAGTAGGAGAAATCACGGTGTTAATGCACCATTATTGACCAAAAATTCTAAAAAGAAAAATGAAAATGGTTTTGCCAAATTTTAGGCTATTTGACTTGTGTTTAATGATTTGGAGTATTGGGAGAAAAATGAAATTATTTGGAGTTAAATTGGACATATTGGCCAATTAATCGAGAGATAGATCGAATTAGGCCAATATCGGGTTTAGATGGTTACCCGTGCATTTTGCATTCCATATCATGCATTAGTAGTCTAAATTAGTTTAATTTCAATTTAGTACCAATGTAGTAAGTTTCTCGATTTTATACTATGTCAAGGTGGTGAGTCCTCTGATAAAGGTAAGGAAATTGCATCCAAGGACCAGTAGTCAGAGTACTTCGAAAATCCGCACTCTAGACATTGTGAGTAACCTTACTATCGTCTTAATTATCTAAAGTGGTTTTATCCGATTTTGTGAATTTCATGGAAAATGAATTAAATGATTAATTTTTTTATTTTATAAACAAAATATGATTTAATAAAATGATTTTATAAAATTGTTTTAAAATTGAATGATGGTTTGAAAATAGAGTAATTAGAGACTGTTTTTGCGTGTTGTAAATTCATGATTCTAATTGATTGGCTTATGACAATATTGGCATGAATGGCTAAATTGGTATTTGTGTTGAAATGTATAAACTGTTGTTTGCCTTGATAGGCTGGATAATGATAAAATTGCCATGTCATGCGATTAAATTTTTATTGTATGGTGGGTTTAGCTTGCTGCAGTGGGCTGGTTCTGTGGACTAGCCTATTAGAGGGGCACGAAACCTGGTCATATTTTACCTCAGCTGGAGAGGCGAGTTTGGTAACTCTCGAGGTATAACTTTAGAGTTCACTTCATGCCAAACCACCTTGTGATGATGAACTCCGCTAAAGCCAAGGAACGGTTATGTTTTTAAAATAAAAACACGATTTATGCATACATAACTTTTTAACAGCCTTGGCGAACTCGATTGAGATAGCCCTCGATCAAGGCATCCCTGATAACTGGGTATAAAAATAATTTTTAGCACGAGCCAAAGCTTTTAAGAAATTCATAAGCCATGTTGATTACTTGATTTATATGAATTGATTTTATTTGATTGAAATGAGTTGACAGGTGATGAATTATAGTATATTAAACTGTTTTATCTGTCTCCATTTACTCGGCTTTAGATATTTTAGATAGTATTTGTTTACTCACTGGAATTATATAATCTCACCACCCTACTTTCCACCCATTTCAGGTTCAGGATAGTTTATAGATAGCTGATTTCATCGAGGACCACCATTGGATTTGCATCCTCCAACTGTAGGTTCACAATTTTTCTTACTTTCAGTTTTTCGAGGGCCCACTTGTTACTGTAAATTAAATTAAATACTCTGGCTTACTATATTACGATATATATGAATTTATTTTGCTTTTACGCTGTAAAAATTATTTATGCAGTGTTATAAAAATATTATTTTATGAAAAAATTGAATATTTTATTCATTATTTTTATTTTATTCTAATAGTCATAATTTCATTTTAAATGAAGGTTTTAGATGTTTAAACTTATTTTTGACTATGAATTATGTATTTTGTATTTGCATACTACATCTTTAGCGGATTTCGAGATTTTTGAGGAAAAATGACCAAAATGCCCCTATGAGAAAAAAATTGTTTTTCTATTCTTTTGATTTGGAAAAATGTTTATAATCTCTCAAAACATAATTTTAGTAACTAATACTCATAGGGGAAGAGAGAAAAACTGATGTTAAGCCTTGCGAGGTTTCGATTGACATTTCGGATAATGAATGTCTATCGAGACATCGCAGCGGTTGTCACGGGCTCGAAGGGAGTTCCGGGTCGTGACATACTCGCACATAGCCGGGTCATCATTAGCTCGTGCACTCCCACACTACACGTAGCTGGGTCATCATCAACTCATGTGCACTCTCACACCACACATAGCTTGGTCATTAATATCACACAAAAGGAGCATCCAAACCATAATATACATATCAATATAATGTGATAACGCATGAACTATTCATATTGCACATTTCACAAGATAGAAACACTTCATCAAGGGCTTGTTCCCCAAGTATATTTTTTAAAGCAAAAACAAATGAAACTTTCAAATGATTTATTTAAACATGTAGGCACTTTCCAAAACATTTTGAAATGCAAGTTCACTCACCGGTATTTGTTAAATCTTAGATCGACTCCAACTTCTACTAATGCTCCGAATGGAGATGTGAGGTCTCATTGGAACCTATCACACGCAATAGCATCACAAATCAACTTAATTCACATAACCATAACTCTAAAAGCTATCTTCTAAATCATGTTCTACTAGTTATTCCTAACTAGCTTTCAATTGCCATTAAGCGGCTATTTACTTTCACTATTCTACTCACACTAAAGATGAATAAATAATCCTCAACTATAAAACATTCACAAATCTATCCACTAGCCATTTTCAACAATTTAAAAATTAGCTCTAATTCACTACTCACCTTGGTAGCTTTGTAATTGAATTTCTTTCCAAAAATTTTCAAGCTATTATAGAAGCTCCCTCTTTCTCTCTCTAAAACACCTAGCTAGTGAGAGGAAGTATGGAAGTACGACTTTTTAAGGGTTTTAAAGTGAGAGAGTGAAAGAGCATAAAAGATTCCATGAAAAAGTGCACAAAAACATGAAAATTGGAGTTAACTTGAGAGAAGTTATAGAGGTTTCAAAACAAGCTTCCATGGAGGATGAAAGAAATGTGAGATGGGAGGAAGAAGAAGAAGAAGCTGCTGAAAAATGATATTTATAGCTAAAGCTTATCCAAATTCCACTTAAATTATGAAAATGCCTTTAACAAGTTGGCTTTGTCTTTCTCCAATCCTTTGTGCAATCTTTTTACTCTTTTGACACTGAGACAAAGTCCATAATAGTCTATAAATACTTGAGTTCAAGAAAACTTAAAAATTTTAACCCGAGATGAAAAATGGCCATTTTTCCCCACCCTAGGAAATCATCATTATTTCTATTTTCTTCGTCATTTTATCCTTATTTTCATCATTCATTTACACCTTAGGCCTACTTCGGCCTTAATAATGTTTGAAAGTATACTTCTAAGGGCTCACTAAGGAAATGACAATATTACCCCTCGTCTGTGATATCGCGTCTACTTTTAGCTACGATTCTATAAAGATCAAGGTCTCACATTCTCTCCCAATAAAAGAAATTTGGTCTCCGAATTTAAATCAAACTATAAGGTAGCATACCTTTCTGTATTAAAGAGGTGCGGATACTTTGTTCGCATCTCTTCCTCGGCTTCCCATGTTACTTCTTCACTGGTATGGTTTCTCCATAACACTTTCACTGAGGCTACTTATTTTGAACTGAGCTTTTTGACTTGCCTATCAAGGATAGCCTTCGGCTGTTCTTCATAGGTCAAATCATCTTTCAACTGGATGGTTTCATATCGAATTACATGCGACGGATCAGGGTTATTCTTCCTAAGCATTGACACATGGAATACGGAGTGAATATTTGAGAGGTCTAGTGGTAACGCCAAACAATAAACCACTGTTCTAACCCTTTCTAAGATCTCGAAGGGTCCTATATACCAAAGACTTAATTTTCCTTTCTTGTCGAACCTCATTACCCCTTTTGTTGGTGAGACCTTAAAAAATACATGATCCCCCACCTGAAACTCTAAGTCTCTCAACTTGTTATCAGCATATGACTTTTGTCTACTTTGTGCTGATAACATCCTCTGACGAATCATGCGTATTTTCTCAATGGCATCATATACCAATTCTGGCCCCAAGAGTTTCCTTTTTCCCACCTCTAGCCATCCAATGGGTGACCTGCACCTCCGTCCATATAATGCTTCAAATGGTGCCATTTGGATGCTAGCTTGGAAACTATTGTTGTAAGCAAACTCCACTAAGGGTAGATGCCAATCCCATTTGACCCCAAGGTCTATTACATATGCTCTCAGTATATCTTCCAATGTCTGTATTGTTCGTTCAGATTGCCCATCAATCTGAGGGTTGAAAGACGTGCTAAAGTCCAACTTAGTGCCCAACGTTTCCTGTAACTTTCCCCAGAACCTACTAGTGAATTGTGCTCACTATTAGATACTACAAAAATGGGGATACCATGCAATCGTACTATTTCATCCACATAAACTCGAGCATACTGGGCAGCCCCGTAAGTAGTCTTAACCAAAAAAAAATGGGCTGACTTCGTTAACCGGTCTACTATGATCCAAATCGAGTCGTAGCCCCCATTAGTTCGAGGTAAGCCCGTTACAAAGTCCATTGCAACATGCTCCCACTTCCATTCTAGCACTAGTAATGGCTGTAGTAGCCCTATAGGCCTTTAATGATTGGCTTTAACCTATTGACAAACTAGGCACTTGGAGACAAACTCAGCTACATCTTTCTTAAGTCTTTCCCACCAACATACCTTTTTCAAATCTTGATACATCTTTGTAGCCCCTGGATGTACCACATAGGCTGCCATGTGTGCCTCCTTCAATATTTTTCTTCTCAATCCATCACTATCGGGCACATAAAGTCTAGTTCCACACCTCAATACTCCATCTGTACCTTTAGTAAACATCTTTCCTTTCCTTCCTTAAGGGTCCTTTAAGGCCGTAGCTACGAACTCATCTTTACTTTGTGTTTCTTTAATTCGATCCATTAAGATAGGCCTCACTCTAAAATGTGCTAGCAATTCATTTGCCTCCAAAACTTCCAAATGCACACCCATGTCTCCCAAGCTATGCATCTCCCTAATCAAGATCTCCTATCTGTAGAGATATGTGCCAGGCTCCCCATCGATTTTTGACTCAAGGCATTTGCCACTACATTTGCCTTATCGGGATGGTAAAGAATAGTACAATCATAATCCTTTAGCAGCTCCATCCACCTACGTTGTCGCAAGTTAAGATCCCTCTGCTAAAATATATACTTTAGGCTTTTGTGATCTGTATATATCTCGCAAGTCTCACCATACAAGTAATGTCTCCAAATCTTTAAGGCAAACACGATTGCTGCCATCTCCAAATCGTGTGTAGGGTAATTCTACTCATGCCTTTTAAGTTGCCTTGATGCATACGTAATCACCTTCTCATGTTGCATTAATACACACCCTAAACCAACCCGCGATGCATCACAAAATACCATATAACCCCTTGTGCCTTGCTGTAGGATTAATACTGGAGCTATGGTGAGACATGCCTTAAGATTCTCAAAGTTATCCTCACAAGCATCTGACCACCCAAATTTTGTATCTTTACATGTCAGCTTAGTCAGAAAGGCGACTATTTTGGAGAAGTCCTTCACAAAACGACGATAATAGCTAGCCAAACCCAAAAAGCTTCTAATCTCCGTAACTGATGTTGGCCTCGGCCACTTTTCCACTACCTCAACTTTTTTTCGATCGACTTATACCCCATCCTTGGATACCACATGTCCCAAGACTACAACACTTTCAAGCCAGAGCTCACACTTAGAGAACTTGGCATATAATTGATGTTCTTTCAAAGTTTGGAGCACTATCTTAAGATGCTGCTCGTGCTCCTCTCGGCTTTTCGAGTAGATCAAGATGTCATCAATAAACACCACCACGAACTTGTCCAAATAAGGCTTGAACACTCGGTTCATCAAATCCATAAAGGCCATAGGGGCATTCGTAAGCCCAAATGACATCACCAAGAACTCATATTGCCCATATCTTGTTCAAAATGCGATCTTTGGTATATCTTCATTTCAGATCCTCAATTGATGGTACCCAGATCGCAGATCTATCTTAAAGAAACATTGTGCTCTTTGTAGTTAATCAAATAAATCATCTATTCTTGGAAGGGGGTACGTATTCTTCACCGTCACTTTATTAAGCTCTTGGTAGTCAATGCACAATCTAAGTGACCCATCTTTCTTCTTTACAAATAACACCGGTGCTCCCCATGGTGAGACGCTAGGATGGATGAACCCTTTATCCAATAAATCTTCTAACTGATCCTTAAGCTCTTTAAGCTCCACAAGTGCCATTCTATATGGGGGTATGGATATAGGTCTAGTGTTGGGAATCAAATTTATGCAAAATTCAATCTCTCGCTCGGAAGGCAAACCTGGTAGCTCCTCGGGAAATACATCCATGAACTTATTCACTACAAACACTTGGCTTATGTCTTCAACCTTCGCTTGGGTATCCCTCACAACAGCCAAGAAACCTTGACAACCTGTCTTAATAGCCTTCTAGTAGACATGATAGATATCAAATTGGTTGGGGCATTGCTCCTATTCCCTTGAATACTAAATGATGGTTCATCGGGGAAAATCAAATCTAACCAATTTATGATAACAGTCCACGCTGGCATGGCAGGGCGATAACCAATCCATTCCCAAGATCACGTCAAAATCTAAGGTGTCTAATACAACTAGATTTACCAAGGTTTCTTTGTCCTTGACCGGAACTACCTCCTTTAAAGGGGTAGACACCACTAATTGTTTTTCTCTTATACCACGATTTTTACCCAAATGAGATGCAAATTATGGAGAAATAAAAGAACGGGTAGCACCAGGATCAAACAATACCCAAGCATTCATATTACAATTTGAGAGAATACCTGATACCACTGCATTGGATGTCTGGGTCTCTTGCGTGTTAAAGCAAACACCCCTACGTGACCCCTACGGATGAAACTCTGATGTCTAGACCCAAAAGGCCTGCCCTAAGAGAAAGTAACAGCACCTTTACCTCTTGATTCGCTATCCTCCCGATCAGATGAGGCGGCTACTGAAGGAGCAGACGAGGCTGATTGGGCAGAACTGCGAGCAAAAACTTGGGATTTATGAGCCATCGGCCAATTCCTCTTAATATGTCCAGGTTGACCACACAAGAAACAAACTCTTGTAGCACGAAGGCATCTTCCTCTATGTCGTCCCCCACAAGTATCGCAACAATGGATAACTTGACTACCCTGCCTTGAATCTTGCTGCCTCCCAACATTAAAGGTTTTCTGTCTCGCCCCAATACTAGCACTAGGCGAGTCACTCCCCTATTGGGGTAATCGTGAGTCCTTTTGTGGGCCCTGACAGTCAGAGGATGAAATACTACCACTGAAGTCTCTGCGACCTTAATAGCCCTTTGTCTTGGCTTTCTTTACTCTATCCCTCACAGCCCTACTTTCATTGGTCCTCATCTCAATCTGTTGAGCGCAATCCACTGCTGTAGATAAGTATTGAAATCTCAAGATGCCATAACTCTAAACAATGGCTCCACTAGCCCATCCACAAACCTCTGGATCTTCATCTCTTCAGTAGAAACTAGATAGGGCGCATATCGAGCGAGTTGCGTGAATTTGATGTCATATTCTGACACCGTCATACTAGGGGTCTGTACTAATGCCTCAAACTCCTTAGCTCGTGCATTACATACACTGAGTGGTAAGAATCGATCTAAAAAGGTTGTACTTGTCAAGCCCAGCCCTAAATTATCTACCATGTTACACATGAGACTGATAGAGTGATTGTATATTTGAACAGCCTCGGAAGAATATTTAAAAGTCGATATTGTGCTTAGAAGTACAAGTAAGTTGATTTATACCTCGGACTAATTAAAAGAGGAATTTTAAGGTGAAATTAAGAGTTTTACAATCCAGGGATGACTCAAAATGGTAATTCAGAGTTCGAGGATCAATTTGGAGTCAAACCGAAATTTTCACTTTCTAGGGGCAAAATGGTCATTTGCCACTTGGGAACAAAATGAGAATTTTAGAAAAGATTTTTTTGGCCCTATTTGACTTATTGGAGTATGATTTGAGGTTTAGAAGTGAAAAATTTTAATTTCGGTATAATTTAGAGTATAAGGGCGAAATAGTAATTTTACCACCTTGGGGGTAAATCAGTAAATTTTCACCCCCGACACTTGTCAAGACCAAGGGATTTTATTCATCATAGAAATGGATAAACATGAGAAATGTCTGGTGGAGAATTAAAGAATTAAAAGTCAAATATTTAAAATTTGAACCAATAAAGAAATGCCATGTGTCATGCTTTGATTATTTTATTATTTCTTTATAAAAAGGCAAAAAATCAGCCCATTTATCCCATAGTGATAAGCCAAATCAGAAGAAAAGAGAAACCAAGGAAGAATAAACCCTAGGTGGGAAAAATCAAAGAGAAAGTGTTGGAATTCAAGAATTTGATCAAGCAAAGGTAAAATTTCTTTGATTTTGCTAGTGACTTACCTTACCCATGCATTTTCCCTTAATTTCCATGGTTAAATTACATCTTTTCATGATGAATTCATGGCTGGTCAAAATGGGTAAGGAGAGAGAAAGATGTTGGATTGAATTGATTTTAAGATATGTTAGTGTTTTTAGTTAGTTTAGCATATTTAGAAGCAAAACAACAACGAAAGAATCCATTTTCCCCATGAATCTTCATTGGCCGAATCTTTCTTTATGTGTGTGGGTGATGGATTGTTATTATTTCAAGAGAAATGGCTTAGAAAATGATGAATAATGGTGAGAAAATTAAGTAGGAAAAATCACAGCGTTAGTGCACTGTAATGGCCGAATTTTTCCATGAAGAAATGGGAAGGTTTTGATGCTGAAATTGGTGTTATTTGAATAATGTTTGGTGAATTGAGGTATTACAAATGAAATGGAGCAATTTAGAGCCAAATCGAACATAATTGTCATTTAATCGGGTAATAGGCCGAATTAGATCAGCACCGCATTTAAGCGGTAGTCGGATAAGTTGCATATCATATCATGCATATACACTGAGCCTGAATTGATTTTATAATGGTCAAGCATTAATGTGGTGAATTATATATTGTACATTGTGGATAGGTGGTGAGTAAATTACACTGATAAAAGTACAGAGATTGTGCTTGAAGACTGGGATTAGGAGTACATCGATTCCTAGAACTGTGAGTAAACTTATTATCGTCTTAATTATCTAGAATAGTTTTATACAATTGTGTGATTTTATAGAAAATGAGTTTAAATGGTAAATTGCTACGTTTTAGGAGAAATTGTGATTTTATAAAATGATTTTATAAATTTTCTGGAAAATTAAATACTGGTTTTGAAAATAGAGTAATTGGAGACTGTCTGCTTGTGTTATAAATTGTGTTTTAAATTATATGGCTTATAGCAATATGTGAGCATGAATGGCAAAGTCGGTATTTGTATCAAAATTATATATACTATGTATTTAGCCTTGAGAGGCTAGATTGCGATAAATTGCCATGTCAAGCAGATAAGCATTTTATAAATCATGTGGTAGATAAAATAATCCATAGTCACTGCAGTGGTGGGGGTTTCCGTGGACTACATATGAGAGGGGCATGGTAACTCAGTTATATATTTACATCCAAGGGGAGATGTTGGATGAAGTATCTCCTGAGGTAAAAATTTGAGTGCACTTCACGTGGACCACCGCGTGAGAGTGAGACTCAGCCAACGCCAAGGAACGATTGTGTGTCAGATGCGAAAACATGTTTATGGGTATGGGACATTTAATAGCCTTGGCGGTCTCAGTGGGATACCTTGAGGAAGGTACCCGCGAAAGTGATTTTGGCAGGAGCCAAGTTTTGTGAGATATATAAGCCATGTTGATTAATTGAGTAAATTGAATATTCATGTTAATAAACATATATTGCAAAAGAATATTTTAATTCGTCTCCATTTACTCGCCTTTAGATAGTTTTGATGGTGTCTGTTTACTCACTAGGATTATGTAATCTCACCCCTCTTCCTATCCATTTTTCAAGCTCAGCACAGTTTGTTGATAGTTGATTAAGACGATAATTAATCTCGGAGTTGCATCCTAGAAAGTTGTCACGACCCAAATTCCGGGCCATGACCGGCGCAAGGGCCTAATAGACGTAGTCCATTAAGCCCAAGCAAGCCTATCTATTTATCCTACTCATTATTCCATCAAATATTGCTAAGTCACAAATTATAACTTTAAATCAAAATAGTAATAGACATTGCCAACTCGTATTGGCATTACTCATTTATTATATACATACATTGTCTACAACATGTATTCCAATAATTTACATTAGGTTCGTCCATACACAACAAAAGAATACTCGACTTCCAGCGGAGGGACTCGAACAAATGTACAGCTACTGAATGCCGAGACGCCTACCAAAAGATGGATACAAGTTTACAAAGACACCTCGTCCTAGTTACTAGCTGCCTCGTGATCTGAAAACACGACGTTGAAAACGGTGAGTATAACCCAGTGAGTGAACAAGGAAGGGAACAAGCATACCATAAGGTATCTTTAATGTAATCATGATGCATTCTTTTTCAAAACAATGCAATTTGTTTCTATTCTTATTAAAAACCCCTCATCAAGCCCTTAAATGATTAATCATTTGAAAATCATGGACCCATACATAACGAACCATTTGAAGAATGAAAACTTCAATATTACACAAGCAAGTCAAATACGACAACGAATCTTCGCTGCAGCGGAAAGGCATTCTCGCTAAACTGACATTGGGATTTAGTTATTAGCCGAACGAGGGTTTCTCAACTGACCGAGGGTTTCTCACTAAACCTCTCCATTTTAAACTTAACTCATTTAATCCTTAATGTTGGAAGTCCATGCTCTGATATGGTAGCAAAAAAGTGAAAGATAGGGCAGCAATTGGACAAGATAGGAGACAAAAACAAAAGGTTTTTCGCTGCAGCGAGATTCTTTCTCGCTGCAGCCGAATTGTAACCTAGAAACAGAAAGTTTCTCGCTGCAGCGAAAAGGCATTCTCACTATAGTGAAATTTTGGTGATGAAACAGAGAGTTTTTCGCTGCAGCGAGATTCTTTTTCGCTGTAGCGAGAAGCTACAGTGACTATCTCGCTGCAGCGAAATACATTCTCGCTACAGTGAGAACCAATTCTGGTGAAGGTTCTCAAACCCGAGAGTTTCTCGCTGCAGCGAGAATGAGTTTCGCTACAGTGAAAACAAAGCAACAAGAGAAAAGTTTCCTCTCACTCAACAAAAAGGCCATCTTGCTAAACCAACAACATAGACATACAGCACATGAAATTCCCAAAGTGCAATGTATCAAATTTCTCATATATGTCAATCATATATCACATTCATAAGTTTTCATTTCATAAGTCTAGATGTGCATAATTACATACATAAACATCAACATCAACATCATCATAATCACACCCGGCTTATGTACATCCCCCCACATCGTGCACATAGCCGGCACCATCGTGTGCATCCCCCCACATCGTGCACAATCAATGCCATCGTGTACATCCCCCCACATCATGCACACGGGGTACTATCATCATCCATCTCTCACGCCACCATCATCACCGGCATGTGCATCCCCCCACATCGTGCACACACACGGTTACGGTCATTATACACAATATCATTCATCATGCACAACACACACATTTATATATCATCATACTACAATAGTGCATGAATCCATAGCAATCACATATCACAATATAAAACCATTTTGCAAAAGCTTGTTCCCAAGGCACTTGTCTTTATGAAAAACTTGATAATTCATTCAAATGGGTGGCAAATACATTATATTTCCCAAAACAAGTTTTGAAGGCAATCTACTCACCAATTGATTGTAGACCTTTAGATGACTCCAATTCCCCTAATTGTCCAAATGAGATGATGAGGCTTCCTTAAAACCTAGGATCACATTAGCATAAGCAATAGGTCAATTTACACACTATGAGCCCTAAAAGCTATCTCTAAACTAGCTTTCAATTACCACATTAAATGGCCATCTATGTTCACTATCTTAATCACTAAAAGCAATGAACATACTCAACAATAAACAGCTCATAAATCCTAATTACTAGTCATTTTCTACAGCTAAAAATCGAGCTTAGTTAATCACTTACCCTAAGGCTCCTTTGTAGTCAAATTCTCTTCCAATTGCTTCCAAATCAATGGGGTAATTCTCTCTTCTCTCTCTAGAACGTCCAGTTAGTGAGAGAAAGTATGAAAACCAGATTTTTGAAAGGTTTTAAAGTGAGAGGATGAAAGAGCATAAGGGTTTATGGAAGAGTACACCAAAAGCATGAAAATTGGAGCTAGAGAGAGAAAGTTATGGAAGCTTGAAAAAAACTCCCATGGAAGAATTGAAGAAACGTGAGAGAGGAGAAGGGAAGAAGAAGACAACTGCTGGAAATTTCAAGAAGCTGCTGGAAATTCAAGATATTTATAGCCAATCTTATCCACTCCCTTAAAATTACCAAATTACCCCTCCACCAACTTACTTATTCTCCTTCAATCTTTTATGCAGTCTTTTTGCTCTTTTAACACTGGAACAAGGTCCATAATGGTCTAGACATACTCAGGTTCACGAAAACATAAAATTATAACCCGAGGTGAAAAATGACCATTTTGCCCCTACCATGAAAATCGCTGAAATTTTGGTTTTCTTTCCATTTTAACCCTAATTTCACAATCCATTTATGCCTTAAGCCTACTTTGACCATAATATTGTTTAAAACTTACTTTGGGAGCTTATTAGAGAAAATGACGAAACTACCTTGGCTCGTATTATTACATCTATGCTTAGTTACAAGCCTATAGAGGTTGGGGTCTCACAAAAGTAAGGGTTCGTAGCCCTACACCTTCTTGGTCAGTTGAGGGCCAACGTGTCACTGTAAAAGTAATTTTATACTTCAGTTATCTGATTTAAAGTATGTATGAACATATTTAGCTTTTACACCATGTTTTTGGCAGGTTTCGGTATTTTTGAAAAAAAATGACGAAAATGCCCTTGTGAGCTAGAAAATAATATTTTATTATTTTGATTTGGAAATGACTTATGATTTCTTGAAATATGAGATTTTATAACTATTGCTCATCGGGGAAGTACGAAAGCTAATACGAGAGCCTTGCGATGTTTCGATCGGCATTCGGGGTGAAGAATGTCTGTCGAGGCATCGCGGTGGTTGTCACGGGCTCGATGAGAGTTCTGGGTCGTGATAGTACTGAACTATTTCCAAGTCAACAGCGTTGCATCGGTCTGCCTACCTCTAAGCAAGGAGCCATACCACTCTTATGCCACGTCCTCTAATCAAAAGGCAGCTAACTCGACTAATCTAGTACTAGAGCATCTCAGGGCCTCACAAATTTTCTCCATTTTATCTAAGAAAATATGGGGTTTCTCCGATGCATTAGACCCTGAAAATGAATGAGGCTTAAGCTTCAGGAAATCAAGAAGGGATATTTCTAAATGAGCCTTCTCAACCTCAAAATGTTGGCGATCGGCCTGCCCTTGGGAACTAAGGGATTCTTGTACTATAGTCTCCCCTCCACTATCCTTTGTATATCATCCATACGGGCTGCCATCATTTCTACAACTCGATTAACTCCCCGTAGGCCTGCTACCAAGTCCTCGATGGTGATACCCCTAGTTGGTTGTCTATCCGCATTGTCCGAAGACTGTCTTTCCTCTCGTCTACCCATAAGCGTATCCACCCTCAACGGCCTAGTGGCCCCGCCAGTCTACATCACCTCCTAAGGGTGGATGCCCGTGGCCTATTTGTCATCTCATTAGGAGCATCTTGCTCCCCCATCCGTCTTGAGGTGGCTCATGTCTTAGGCGGCATTCTTACCTAGACAAAAGCAAACACCTGTTATTAAACACATTTTGCAATTATAATCGTATCTAAGAAAAAAAGTGGTTTCTAAGATAGGGAATCTATGCGGTCCCTTGGTTGTAAAATGTGTCGCGGTTCACACTTCACAATCGAAGTTTCCACATAAAGACCCGATACTCTGCTGGACAGACGAAAGGAAGTCCTAGGACCTAAACAACCTAGGGCTCTGATACCAAGTCTATCACGACCTAAATTTTGAGCCATGACCTGCGCACGAGCCCAGTGGACATAGCCCACTAAGCCCAAGCAAGCCTCTTTACGTAATCCCGTTCACTATCCCATCAATTTTTTATCACCATTATTAGACCGCCATTTGTAATTTGCAACTAGACGTATTTTCATAATACAACATAGATACCAAAAATTTACATTTGTATGATCTCAAAATAAGGTTATTTATAGCCATCTCATTATGGCACCATCATTCCAAACTATACATGCATCGTTAGCAAAGTGATTCCTAGCAATTTGCATTTAATGCACATGTGCTCATATAAAAGACTTCTGACAACCAACGGAGTGACTTTGGTGAGGGTACAGCTATCGAATGCCATGATACCTACCATGAGTGAATGCAAGCGGACGCCTTAGTATCAGTCCCAACTATCTACGGATCTGAAAACATGCAATTTAAAAGAGTGAGTATAAACTCAGTGAGTGAACATAAGAAGGGAACAAGCAACGATAAGGAATGTTTTAGAAAACATGATGCACTTATGATAAACCATGAAATTTTGTCTAATGTTTTTGTTAAAACCCCTCATTTTAAACTTTGAATGTTTAATCCCTTAATGTTACAAGATCCATGATAAACCATAAAGTTGAATAGAACGAAAATTTCAGCAATGACCAAGCAAGACAAACAATAGA
Source organism: Theobroma cacao (assembly GCF_053813885.1). Taxonomy (NCBI): domain Eukaryota; kingdom Viridiplantae; phylum Streptophyta; class Magnoliopsida; order Malvales; family Malvaceae; genus Theobroma; species Theobroma cacao. The sequence goes on from NC_142641.1 coordinate 27,892,103, forward strand.
GGGTTTTCTCGCTGCAGTGAAAAGGCATTCTTAGTTTGCATATGCTTTGGTTTTTCAATTATATCTCCAACTACATAAGTTCAATTGACATGATTTTTTAGTAATTAGAAAGCTAAGAGGCTGGGCTACAATTTTGATGTTTACCACTTTGCCCTATTCTAATCAGAAGATGGTCAAAATCTTTGTCAAAGTGCAAGCAGTGCACTAGAATTTTGGAACCACCTGAGAGTTTTCGCTGCAACGAGAACCAGGCTAGTGCAACCCCTCTAACCCGAGAGTTTCTCGCTGCAGCAAGAATGAATCTCGTTGCAACGAGAAACAGACCAATTTAGTTGAAAGGGATATTGTTACATCAAAAAGCCATTTTGTTGCTGAAATGAAAAGCAATTTGGGAGCAATTAACAATGCCAACATACAACACAATCACAATTATTTTCATAAACTTTCTATAACATATATACATATATATGTATATACATACATCATCATGCATACCGTCCCGCCACACTCAGCTCATGTGCACTCCCAACATGCACAATGCAGTATCATCATCATGTGCACTCCCTAGTCGCACATAGTCGGGTCATCATCAGCTCATGTGCACTCCCACACTGCACATAGCTGGGTCATCATCAACTCATGCACACTCCCACACCGCACATAGTTGGGTCATCAATATCACACAAAAAGAGTATCCAAAGCATAATATACATATCAATATAATTTGATAATGCATAAACTATTCCTATTGCTCATTTCACAAGATAGAAACATTTCATTAACGGCTTGTTCCCCAAGTATATTTTTTAATGCAAAAACAAATGAAACTTTCAAATGATTTATTTAAACATGTAGGCACTTTCCAAAATATTTTGAAATGTAAGTTCACTCACCATTATTTGTTAAATCTTAGATTGACTCCAACTTCCACTAATGCTCCGAATGGAGATGTGGGGTCTCGTTGGAACCTATCACACACAATAGCATCACAAATCAACTTAATTCACATAACCATAACTCTAAAAGCTATCTTATAAATCATATTCTACTAGTTATTCCTAACTAGCTTCTAATTGCCATTAAGCAGCTATTTACTTTCCCTATTCTACTCACACTAAAGATGAATAAATAATCCTCAACTACAAAACATTCACAAATATATCCACTAGCCATTTTCAACAAATACGAAGTGAACAAGGAAGGGAACAAGCAAACAATAAGGAAAAGTTAAAGAAATCATGATGCATTTATCTTTAAAACAATGCAATTTAGTTTAGTTCTTATTAAAACCCCTCATTTAAACTCCAAATGAGTAAATCACTTAATGAAAATGGTCCATGCACAACAAAGGTTTTGAAGAGTGAAAACTTTAATAGCATTTATGCAATTCAAGTCAAGTAAACAACGGGGTCCTCACTACAGCAGAAAGGCATTCTCGCTGCAGCGATATTGGGCTTCAATTATCAACAGGCCAAGGGTTTCTTAGCTGGCCGAGGGTTTCTCACAAAACCTCCCCATTTCAAATTTAATTCATTAATTCCTTAATGTTGGAAGTCCATGCTCAAATATGGTACCAAAGAAGTGGAAAATAGGGCAGCAATCGAACAAGATAATAAGCAAGACAGAAAGTTTCTCGCTGCATCAAAATTCACACCATAAAACAGAAAGTTTCTCACTGCAGGGAGATTCATTCTTGCTACAGTAAGAAGCTTCAGCAACTTTCTCACTGTAGCGAGAATCAGGCCAACAAAACCCTCAAAACTCGAGAGTTTTTTGCTACAGCGAGAAACAGGACATCAACAACAAGTTTTCATTCCCTCAAGAAAAGGCCATTTAGCTGCAAAGACAAAATCAACTTGAACATGTTTTAGAAATTTTCTAAAGATCAACATGCAAGATTCACATGTACAAAACCATATACCATACTCATGAAATTTCTATAACACACACATATATATATATATATATATATATATATATATCCATCATCATGCACACCCTCCGATCATCATCAGCTCATATGCACTCCCCATTAGCACATGGCTAGGTCATCATCGGCTTATGCGCACTCCCACTCGTACATAGCCAGGTCAATATCATTACACAATGTTATTCATCAATGCACAACATATATTCATATATATATATATATATCAACATGATATAGGAGCACATAGGTTCGTCTTTTTACACATTTCACATTTTCACAACATCAAAACAATTCATCAAAGGCTTGTTCCCCGGCACACATTTTTAAAGAAAAGTTAGAATAAATCATTCAAACGTTTCATACAAGTACAATTATATCTCCCAAAATGATTTGAAATGCAAGTTCACTCACCGATATTTTGTTAAACCTTTAGTTGACTCTAACTTCCCTAATGGTCTAAATGGGACGGTGGGGCTTCGTTGGAACCTAATCATCACATTAGCATCATAATTAAATCAATTCCAATACTTATAAATTCTAAAAGCTATCTCTTAACTGGCTTCCAATTGCCATCTAATTGGCTATCTATTTTCACTATTCTAATCACTCTAAAATGAATGAACAACCTCAACTACAAAATATTCACAAGTCTAATCTCTAGCCCTTCTCAACACTTAAAATTCAACTCTAATTTACTACTCACCTTGGTAGCTTTGAAATTGAAATTCTTTCCAAAAAACTTTCAAGCTCTTATTGAAGCTCCCTTTTTCTCTCTCTCTAAAACATCCAGCTAGTGAGAGAAAGTATGGAAGTAAGACTTATCAAGGGTTTTAAAGTGAGAAAGTGAAAGAGCACAAGGGTTCTATGCAAAAGTGCACAAAAGCTTGAAAATTAGAGCTATTTTGAGAGAGGTTATGGAGGTTTCATATCAAGCTTCCATGGAGGATGAAAACAACGTGAAAGAGAAGAAGCTGCTGGAAAATGGGAGAAGAAGCTGTTGGAAAATTATATTTATAACTCAAGCTTATCCACTCCACTTAAATTACCAAAATGCCTTCAACAAGTTAGCTTGTTCTCCATCAATCCTCTATGCAATCTTTTACTCTTTTGACACTGAAACAAAGTCCATAAGCGTCTAGAAATGCTCGAGTTCGAGAAAACTTAAAAATTTTGACCCGAGGTGAAAAATGACCATTTTGCCCCTATCGTGGAAATCATCATCATTTTTATTTCCTTCGTCATTTTACCCATATTTTCATCATTCATTTATGCCTTAGGCTTACTTAGGCCTTAATATTGTTTAAAACTTACTTTTAGGGGCTCATTAAGGAAATGACGAAATTACCCCTGATCAAGGATATCGCGTCTACTTCTATCTACGAGTCTATAAAGGTCAAGGTCTCACAGAAAATAACGAGTATTGATTCAGACATTTGATAGAGCATATTCATGAATTGTCTTACGAGCTTGCAGAGCTGCCAATTATAAGTAATAAGATATTATCAATATTATGACCATTTATACCATCATTAGCATATTATCAACAAACCATATCCATTCTAGAATCAAATGTCATTAACAAGCCAACAAAGATAAGATAAAAGCATAACAAAAGTAACTCATCAGCATCCAAATCCTAACCATCAACAATTATCACCGTAGAATGTCAAATCCTAACCATCAGCAATTATCACAACAAAATGTCATAAGTAACTAAGCATCACACACATAAATTAAACATGAAGACCTATCAAACTCTATTTAACTTAGTCTTCCTTCTCTCTTTTTTCTTTTTCATCATTAAACAAGATATTCAAAAGTCCCCTTTAATGAGTGCATTAAGATTTTCCTTTAATCTTTAAATCAAACTTTAATGAATGAGAATCATAAGCACTTATACACCTAAGTCATACAAGTTTATAGATATATGTAGTACCCCGTATTTTGATACGGTGGCTAATAAAGTTTACAAAAGACAATTGAGGTTAATTACCGAGTTAAAAAGGGTAATTCAAAAGTGAACCTGTGAAATCTCGATCTCCATAGACACATAACTAAAAGTAGACGAGATAATGCAAACCAGGGGTAATTTCATAATTTCTCTTGGTGAGCTGCTATGAGTGGGTTTTTTTTATGCTATTAAGGTCTAAATAGGCCTAAGGAATGAATGAACGATGTTTATGATGGTAAAATAAATGAAGGAGATAAAAATAATGATAATTTCCATGATAGGGGTAAAATGGTCATTTTGCATCTCGGGTCCAAATTTTTATGTTTTCATGAACTCGAGTATTTTTAGACTATTATAGACCTTGCCCTAGTGTCAAAAGAGTAAAAGGTTACATAAAGGATGGGAGAAAGAAAAAGTCACCATGTTAAGGGCATTTTGGTAATTTATGTGAGAAATGGATAAACTTTAGATATAAGTATCTAAAGCTCCAGTAGTTTCCAGCAGCTTCCAGCCACTTTTTCTTCCCTTCCCATCTCGCGTTTCTTCATCTCCATGGGAGCCTCCCTTAAAGCTTCCATAACTTTCTCTCTCTAGCTTCAATTTTCATGCTTTTGAGCACTTTTTCATAGAACCTTTTGTGCTCTTTCACTCTCTCACCTTAAAACACTCAAAAGTCTTTTCTCAACACTTTTTCTCATTAGTTGGACATTTTAGAGAGAGAAAGAGAGACTTTCCATGATAGCTTGAGTATTTTTGAAAAGGAATTCAACTACAAAAAACCACCAAGGTGAGTAATGAATTAGGTTTAATGTTCAAGTTGTTGATAATGGTTGATGGTTAGAGTGGTGAGTTAATCTATTGTTGAGATTGTTAATCATTTTTAGAGTGACTAGAGTAGAGTAAACAAATAGCCACTTAATGGCAATTGGAAACTAGTTAGGAATAACTAGTAGAACTTGATTTAGGAAAGAGCTTTTTGGAATGATATTAATGCCAATTTGGGTTGATGGTGATATTGTGTGTGTATAGGTTCTAACAAGGCTTCACATGTCCATTTGAAGCATTAGTTGAGGCTAGAGTCAAGCAAAAGAATCAACAAGACCGGTGCGTGAACTTGCATTTCAAACTTTCTTTGGGAATGCAGATATATTTGGGGTGAAACATTTAAATGAATTTATCCAACTTTTCCTTAAAACCCACCTAGGGAACAAGCCTTTGGTGAATGTTTCTATCTTGTGAAAATGTACCGTATAAATGGTTCATGTGTTATCACAATATTTTGATATGTATAATATGCATTGGATGTTCCTTTTTATGTGATAATGATAACCTAGCTCTATGCGTGTGGGAGTGCACATGAGTTGATGATGACCCAACTATGTGCGTGTGGGAGTGCACATGAGCTGATGATGACCCAGCTATGTGCTAGTAGAGAGTGCACATGAGTCGATGATGACCCAGCTATGTGAGAGTAAGGAGTGCGCATATGTGAGACCCTGTCAAGCTCGATTAAAAGACGATATTGTACCGAGTGGTACAACTAAGTTAAATCGAGCCTTGAACTAGTTCAAATAGAAATTCTAAGAAGAATTTGAAAATTTTAAAATCCACAGAATGACTTAGAATAATGATTTGGAGTTCAAGGTCCAATTTGGAGTCCATCAGGAAAATTGACCGATTAGGGATAAAACGGTCATTTTACCATTTGATGATAAAATGAAGATTTTTAACGACGATTTGATCACATTTGACCAAGAATAATTATATGAAATATAATTATGATTATTGGAGTATAAAATGATGTTTAGCAGTGAAAAATTGTGATTCTCGGCATTTTTAGAGCACAAGGGAAAATGGTAATTTTACCACTAGAGGACTAAACGAGAATTTTTATAAAATAATTTTTGCACCATTTGGTTAATATTGATCAATATTAGTGTTATTTGAGGTTGAAAAGTAGAAATAATGTGATTCTGGTACATTTCGGAGTATAGGGGTAAAATCGTAATTTTCTCGCCTCGAGGGTAAATCGGCAAATTTTTCGCCGCAGCACTTGTCAAGACCAAGGGATTTTAATTGTGGTAGGATTGGATAAATATCAGAATATTTGTGGTGAAAAATTAAGAAGAAAAAGTTAAAAAGTTAAAAAAAAAATGTGCCAATAAGCATGTGACACGTGGCATGCTTGATTATTTTATTATTTTATTATTTTCTATAGAAATTAGCCCATTAAATCCCCAATTGTCTCACCATATTCGGCCTAGGCTACCAGCAATAAGAACAAAGGAAGAACAAAGGGAAAAACAAGAAAACCTAGGTGGAAATTCAAAGAAAAAGTGAAAAAATTAAGGAAACAAGCTAGGTAAGTTAGAATTTCTTTAATTCTTCTTGATACCTAGCTTACCCATGCTTTTGTTCTTGATTTCCATGGTTGAGTATTGAGTTATCATGATGAATTCAATTATGAAAAATGGGTATGGAAGAGGAATTGTTGTTGGAATAATTTGATTTTAGACTATGTTAGTGTTTAGGGATAGTTAAGCATGGTTATGAACAAAAACACAAAAGAAATATTCAATTTCTCTAGGGTTCCTTGTTGGTCGAACCATGAGGGCTGACTATCAATGGGGGATTGTTTTTATTTCAAGGAAAATGGCTTGAAAAATGATGAATTAAGGTGAAACTGTTATGTGGAAAAAAATTTCAGTGCTAGTGCACCAAATGACCGAATTTTTCTATAAGGAACTGTGACGGTTCTAATGCTGAATTTGGCTTTATTTAAATGGTATGTGGTAAATTAAGGTATTAGAGGAGAAATGGATTAATTTGGAGGTGATTTGGACACAATCGCCAATTAATCGGGTGATCGGTCGAATTTAATCGATACCGCGATTAAGCGGTAATTGGACGTATTTTTGCATTTACATATCAAGCATTAGTAATTAAAATTAGTTTATATCAATTTAGGGACAATATAGTAAATTCCTCGACTTTGTTATTTGTCAAGGTAGTGAGACGTCCGGAAAAGGCAAAAGAATTACACTTGAGGACTATTAGTCCGAGTGCACCTGAAATTCAGATTTTCGACACCTGTGAGTGGACTGCCTTCAAAACTTGTTTTGGGAAATATAATGTAATTGCCACCCATTTGAATGAATTATCAAGTTTTTCATGAAAACAAGTGCCTTAGGAACAAGCTTTGAAAATTGGTTTTATGTTGTAATATGTGATTGCTATGCATTCATGCACTATTGTATTATGATGATATATATATGTGTGTGTTGTGCATGATGAATGATATTGTATATAATGACTATAACCGTGTGTGTACACGATGTGAAGAATGCACATGCCGGTGATGATGGGGGCGTGAGAGATAGATGATGATAGTGCCCGTGTGCACGATGTGGGGGGATGTACACGATAGCACTGATTGTGCACGATGTGGGGGGATGCACGTGATGGTGCCGGCTATGTGCACGATGTGGGGGGATGTACATGAGCCGGGAGTGATTATGATGATATTGATGTTTGTCTATGTAATTATGCATATCTAGATTTATGAAATGAAAGCTCGTGAATGTGATATATGGTTGACATATATGTGAAATTTGACACATTGTACTTTGAGAATTTTCATGAGTTGTATGTTGATTTTGTTAGTTTAGCAAGATGGCTTTTTGTTGAGTGAGGGAAAATGTTTCTCTTGTTGCTCTATTTTCGCTGCAACGAAATTCATGCTCGCTGCAGCGAGAAACTCTCGAGTTTGAGGACCTTTTCCCAGAACTGGTTCTCACTGCAGCGAAAATGAATCTCGTTGCAGCGAGAAACTCTCGGGTTTGGAGGGGTAAGTTGGTCGAAAACTTGCTGCAATGAAATTCATTCTTGCTGCAGCGAAAAACTTTCTGTTTCTGGGTAACAATTTTGCTGCAGCGAAATTCATGCTCGCTGCAGCGAAAAACTTTCTGTTTTGTCTCCTATCTTGTCCAATTACTGCTCTATTTTTCACTTCTTGCTATCATATCTGAGCATGGACTTCCAACTTTTAGGACTAAATGAGTTAAGTTTAAAATGAGGGGTTCTTAATATGAATGGAACTAAATTGCATTGTTTTGAAACAAGTGCATCATGATTTTAAATTCTCCCTTGTTGTTGTTGCTTGTTCCCTTTCTTGTTCACTCACTGGGTTTATACTCACCATTTTCAAATTCATGTTTTCAGATCACGAGGCAGTCGATAACTAGGACGAGGTGTCCTTGTAGACCTGTGTCCATCTTTTGGTAGGTATCTCGGCATTCGGTAGCTGTATATTCATCCGAGTCACTCCGCTGGAAGTCGAGTGTTACTTTGTTTTATATAGACGAATTTAATGTAAATTATTAGAATACATGTTGTGACATTGTATGTAAATTTTTAAGGAGTAATGCTAGTACGAGTTGGCAATGTATATCACTATTTTGATTCAAAATTATGAAATATGACTTAGTGATATCAGATGGAATTATAAGTAAGATAAATAATAGGCTTGCTTGGGTTTAGTTGTCACGACCCAGAACCTCCCTCTGGCCCACGACAATCACCGTGACGTCCCGATTGACACTCATTTCCCGGAATGCCAATCGGAATCCCGCAAGGCTTACATATCAGTTTCTTGCCTTTTCTGTGAGCAATCATTTTTAAACATTCCGTTTTAAACAATTACCAGTCGTTTTCGACTCAAGTAAATCAAAAGACAAAAATATAGCATTTTTATATAAAACAATATTTATAGAAACACGTGTAAGTAAAATAAATTCATACATACAATAATTTACAAAGTTATAATGTACAATAATAATTACAATAACAAGTGGCCCAAAACTACACCAAGTGTTGGTGATAGTAACCTACTATCTGTGTGATAGAGGGGTCAACTGGAATTCTCGACAAAATCGGTATCTACAAGCTACCACAGGCCTGGAATATTTGGAAAGGAGGTGGGTGAGATTTTACAATCCCAATGAGTAAACAGACATTATCATAAATATCTAAAGGCGAGTAACATGGAGGCAAGTTTAAACAACAAATTACAAACCATTTCACAAGGTTTTCAATTTATTTCTTAAACCATAAAATATTTTTAATTTACCAAAACAGTTGTTAAAGCTTCTGACTTTTATTAAAAATAAGGCTCAAGCCAAAACTAATCCTCGGGGATACCTTGGTTGAGGCATCTAACCGAGTCCGCTAAGGTTGTTAAGATATTTACATGTTAAACACATGTTAGTTTTGAAAACAAGTCGTTTCTTGGCGTTGGCCGAGTTACACATTCTCGTGGGGGTTCGACGTGAAGTGAGCTCTAACACTACCCCGGGAGTTACCCTCCTCGCCTCTACAACCAGAGTAACTATATAACCGGGTTTATCGTGCCCCTCTAATAAGTAGTCCACGGAAACCTATCACTACAGTGACTAAACCCACCAATTTTAATAAAATTTCGACAGTATAACGTGGCTTTTATTTATTTACCCAGCCTGCATAGTAAAAGACAGCTTACATAAATTCCCAATGTAATTATAAAATATAGCCACATATACTCATATATCATAAGCCATTCATAAAAAAATATATTTTTCAAGACAATTGACAGCCTCCAATTATTCAATTTTATAATCAATAGTTTCTTATTTCAGAAAATCAAGACAATATATTTATTTGTCACATTTATTTCTAAAACATCAAAAATCCCATTTTAATCTCATTTTTGTTTCATAAAATCCATGAAGAGCATTTAAAAATAAACTCTAGATAATTTACAATAATAATAGGTTTACTCACCGTTTGTACAAACTAAATGCTTCCTAGGTGCCCCGATCACTATTCGTCGGGTACGACTTCCTTACCTTTACCGGAAGGCTCTCCTCCTAGACACATTGCAAAAATTACACAATTCACCACATTGATGCTAAATCACTATATAATTGACTTAAATCCTATACTAATGCATGGTATGAAATGCAATAGCCTAAAACGGCTTAAACGCGGTATTAACCTATTTTTAGCACTTTACCCGATAAATTGCTAACGCGCTCCATTTTAGCTCTAAATTATCCCATTTTCTCTCCAACATTTCTAACCATTAAATATCAGCCAATAACCCTCTAAAATCACCAAAATCAGTTCACTTTCCTCCTTGGAAAATTCAGCCAAAAATGGGACATTAACTAGGTAAATTTTTCACTTTGTTTTTCTATCACATTTAACCATTTTTCATCATTTTCTCTTCATTTCTGCTAGAATAAACATCAGTTCTTCATCATTGTACATCATTGAAGATTCAGCCAAGGGTGGGTATTGTGAAAATTTCATGCTTTCTTGCCCAATTTGATTTCTATATACATTTAACTAACTAAAACTATAAATTTAACTAAAAATCAAAATATAAAAATTTCAAATTCCTCCCCCTTGAATTTCATCCAGCCCTTGCTATCACTTTTTGATCTCTCTCCTCAAGCATGCTAAATGGAAACAAAGGCATAAGAAAGGTAGAAATCAAGCTAAAGTCGAAAAATCTTACCGTTAGACGCGTAAACGAACGAAAAACGTGATTTCCCTTTTGAATTTTCTAGTTTTCCTGTGGTTTTTCTCTTTTCTTCCTTTCCTCTCTATTTTCTCTCTTGTTCTCTCCTTATGGCCGGCCATCACTTCATATGGGATTTAAATGGGCTGACTTTTCATTAAAATAATATTAAATCATTAAAAAGTGCCATGTGTCACTTTCCCATTGATCCGTTTTTAAAATTTCATCCTTTAAACTTTAATTTTTCACCACTTAGAATACCATAGTTATTCATACCAAAAATAAATAAATCCTATAATTTTGACAAGTTTTGGGTGGTGAAAATTAAGGTTTTTACCCCGGGACGACAAAATTATCGTTTTGCCCCTATGTTTCAAAAATTGCCGAAATTGAAATTATTCACTTCCTATCGTTAAATTATACTCCAAATAGTTAATCTTGGTCAAAAATTTCACTCCATGATCAAATTGTTATCTTAGGTGCCAAAATGACGATTTTGCCCTAAACATCAAAATTTCCAATTTTTCCCCAAATGAACCCTCGAACTCCGAACAATCATTTTTAGTCATTCCTTGATTGTAAAATATTAAACTTCATCCTAAGATTCCTATTTGAACTAGTTCGAGATTAAATCAACTCAAGTGTACCGTTAGGTACAATATTGGGTTTCGTCTATTCTTAGGACTTTCCTAGCGTAATAACATGCTATTCAGTGCATGTATGTCATGACATGTGTTTATAGAGTTAGGTTTTACAATTCTACCTCCCTAAAAATAAAATTTTGACTTGAAAATTTCACTTACCAGATTCGACAAATAGATGTGGGTTTTGGTTCCTCATCTGATGCTCTACTTCCCATGTCATTTCCTCCATTCGAGCACTTTTCCACGACACTTTGACCATTGAAATACTCTTGTTCCTTAGTACTCGATCCTTTCGATCCAAGATACTCACAGGTTACACCTCAAACTTCAAATTGTCATGCAACTCGATCGAAGGTGCTTCGACGATGTGAGAGGGATCTGGTACATATTTCTTAAGCATGGAGACATGGAAAATGTTGTGGATCTGATCTAACTCCGGAGGTAATTCTAACCGATAAGCCACTGGTCCAATTCTCTCAATAATTCGGAATGGTCCAATATACCTTGGGTTAAGCTTTCCCCGCTTCGCAAATCGAATCACACCTTTCCACGGAGAAACCTTAAGAAAAACTCTATCATTGATCTCAAACTTCAAGTCTTTTGTCCATTTATCTGCATAGCTCTTTTACCTATCTTGGGCTACCTTTAGCCTCTCTCGTATAACCTTGATCTTGTCATTAGTTAGATCAATCAATTCCACACTAACTAACTTTCTTTCACCCACTTCATCCCAATAAAGTGGAGTATGACATTTCCTTCCATATAAACCTCCGTACGGTGTCATACCAATGTTAGACTAGAAGGTGTTGTTGTAAGCAAATTCCACTAATGGCAAGTGTCTATCCCAACTCCCAAGAAAATCCATGACACAAGCTCTCAACATATCCTCCATAGTCTAGATAGCCCTCTCTGACTGACCATCCATCTATGGGTGAAAAGCAGTGCTAAATTTCAATTTGGTTCCAAGAGCTTCTTGAAATTTTGACCAAAATAGAGAAGTGAATCGAGGATCTCGGTCTGACACTATAGAAACGGGAACTCCATGTAGCCTCACAATCTCATCTACATAGAGCTGAGCTAGCTTCTCAATAGAGTATGTACTATGAACAGCTAAAAAATGAGCGGACTTAGTTAACCGATCTACGATCACCCAGATCGTATCCTTTCCCTTCTGTGTCCGCAACAGTCCCAAAACAAAATCCATAGTTACATGTTCCCATTTCCACTCAGGAACAGGTAAAGACTGAAGTGTACCTGCTGGCCTATGATGCTCCGCCTTAACTTGCTGACATACAAGACACTTTGCTACGAATTTTGCTATGTCTCGCTTCATACCTGGTCACCAATAATTCTCCCTAATAGTCCTATACATCTTGGTGCTTCTAGGATGTAATGCATAGGCAGATGAATGGGCTTTTTCCATGATCGCTTGTCTTAATTGGTTTCCCTCAGGAACACAAACTCGGTCTCTAAATATCAAGACGTTATCCTCTCCGAATCTAAACTCACTGACTCCCCCATCGGTCAATTTTTGAATTTCTTTTCTTAACTCCTCATCACACCTCTGAATGTCCTTGATCTGATTTAGTAACGAAGGTCGCACAATGAAGCTTGCCAATAAGGATCCATCCTCACCATTTCTCAACTGGACCCTAAGAGATTTCATCTCTAATAATGCTGAAAAATAACAACTCTGAAGTGCGGCTAAAAACGATGAAGACTTACGACTTAAGGCATCAGCTACAACGTTCGCCTTTCTTGGATGATAGTCTATCACCAAATCATAATCTTTTATCAACTCCAACCATCGCCTTTGCATCAAATTAAGCTCTTTCTGAGTGAGCAAATATTTTAAACTCTTGTGATCCATAAATATCCGACAATGCTCACCATACAAGTAATGCCTCCAGATTTTTAAAGCAAACACCACAGTTGCTAACTCTAAATCATGGGTAGGGTAATTTGCTTCATGCCTCTTTAGCTGTCTAGAAGCATAAGCCATAACTTTTTCATTCTGCATCAGTACGCACCCCAACCCCAACTTTGAGGCATCACTATAAACTACAAATCCCTTACCACTCACAAGAAGTGTTAAAACGGGACCGGAGGTTAACCGGTTCTTTAGCTCCTGAAATCGATTCTCACAAACATCATCCCACTCAAACTTAACTCCCTTACGAGTTAGATGGGTCAAAGGAGCTGCTATTAAGGAAAACCCCTAAACAAACCTTCGATAATAACCGGCTAATCCGAGGAAACTATGAATCTCCGTCACTGTCTTAGGTTGCTCCCATTGTAAAATTGCCTCTATCTTCTTAGGATAAACATATATTCCAGCTCCCGATACTACATGTCCCAAAAATACCACTTCCTGTAACCAAAACTCACACTTCGAAAACTTTGCATACAACTGTCTTTCCCGCAAAGTTTGTAATACTACACGCAAGTGGGTAGCGTGCTCATCATTATCTCTCGAATAAATCAGGATGTCATCAATGAACACAATAACAAACTTGTCCAAGTAAGGGTGGAACACCCTGTTCATGAGATCCATAAAAGCTACCGGTGCGTTAGTTAACCCGAAAGGCATGACCAAGAACTCATAATGACCATACCGAGTCCTGAACGTTGTCTTAGGTACATCCTGTTCTTTAATCCTCAACTGATGATACCCAAACCTCATATCAACCTTAGAAAACACTATAGCTCCCTGTAATTGATCGAAAAGATCATCAATCCTCGGTAACGGATACTTGTTCTTAATGGTCATTCTGTTAAGCTGTCAGTAATCAATATCTAATCGAAGTGTACCGTTTTTCTTTTTCACAAATAAAATTGGTGCTCCCCACGGAGATGTACTAGGGCGTATAAAACCCTTGTCCACTAACTCTTTCAACTGTACTTTCAACTCTTTCAACTCTGCCGGAGCCATTCTATATGGAGGAATAGAGATAGGAGCAGTACCTGGAAGTAAGTCAATGGTGATTTCGAACTCACGATCGGGAAGAAGTCTCGGTAATTCATCAAGGAACTCACTTACTATGGAGACATTCTCTAACTTAGGTTCCTGCCTCGATATATCAATCACGTGAGCCAAGTATGCCGAATATCCCTTTCGCACCAATTTCAAAGCTTTGAGGGCCAAGATTACACAATACAGTAATACTCGATGCTCCCCCGTAAATACAACTTCTGCTCCCTCTAAACTCTGGAGAATCACTTCTTTCTTAAAATAATCCACCTTTGCTCAATAAGTGGACAACCAATCGATACCCAAGATCAAATCAAAGTCCCGAATCTCTAAAAGGATTAAATCACCCATAAATTCTTCTTCCCCAACTTTAATACCACAGTCTCTATAATACGTATTTCTTACTAACCGCTCGCCCAAAGGAGTATGCACTACAATCTCTTCTTCTAATGGTGACAGATTCCTATTTGAGAATGATGCAAATGATATGCTCACGTATGATCTACCGGAGCCCGAATCTATCAAAACATGTGCATCTCTATCAAACACAATCATAGTACTTTTTACTGTGCTAGGTCAAACCCGGGCTTCATCCTTACTCACTATAAAAACCCTGGTCGAAATCTGGGGCTACGATCTGGAAGATGGCTGCTCTAGGGTATTACTCCCCATGCCTGACCATATCACTAGGCCTTGTCTAGACTGTGATCCCGAAGTATCTCTCCGTAGTATACTAGGACTAGTCAGAGGAGTAGAAGTAGTTATTGTACCATGTCTCAACTGAGGACAATCTCTCTTGATATGCCCTTGTTGGCAGCATTGAAAACACTTTACAAGCTGTCTACATGACTCAACATGAAATCCTCCATAATTACGGCATCTGTCCAATCTTCCTGAAGTCCCCACCTAACTACTCATCATTGGCCGATCAAATTTAGAAGATCTCGGTTGTGACTGCTGAGATAGAGGTCTAGTGGATGCCACAGACGCTAAGGTATTACTTTCTGTAGTAGATGTTGAATCTCTACCTCTCTTTGAAGACTGACCCTGGAACGTTGGAGGATTCCTTCTCTTTGCGAACTCAGCTCGGATCCGTCTATTCTCAGTGGCGAGCTTCTCAGTTCGTAAGGCCATCTGCACAACTTCCTTATATGACTCCTTGCCAGTCACTATCATACGCTCTCGTATCTCATTATGGAGTCCCTCCTCAAAGTAGTTTACTTGGTCTTGCTCCAATCTCACCAACTCAGGTACAAAAAGCATCAGCTCGTTAAAACGAGTTTCATACTCCTCAATGGTCATGTTCCCTTGTTTCAAGCTCAGAAATTCTCTCTTTTCCTCTTTCTGATGGAAATAAGTGTAATACTGACCATTGAACTCTAAGAGAAAATCCGTCCAAGTTAGCTGTATAGGAGAGTGAGACTTTACTGAACTCCACCAGGTACGGGCTCTCTTCTTAATTAACAGTGTAACCACCTTCAATTTCAGCTCATCATCTAATCCCATATCTGCCAGTGTCTCTGATACCTGAATAACCCAATCCCTGGCTGCGGTCGCATCCAACTCACCAGTAAATGAGACGCAACCTAACTGTCTAGCTTCCTTCAATTTCTTAGAAATGGAGACGTCCGGTGTTTGGGGTGGAATAGGATGTGGTGGTACTGGGCCTGTTACAGGGGAAACAGCAGGTGGAATTGGACCAGCCTGAGCCTGACCAGTAAGAGTAGCAAGAAAAGTCGCTAATGGCTGAGCTACCTCGGGTGACATGGCAGGTACGTTAGGAGTAGCAAAAGGTGGTGGAGGAGGTACAAGAATGTCAGTAGACTCAGTAGTAGGAGCTGCTCTAAAAGAAGACGCAACCGACTCCTCTGCTATGGAATCTAGCCGACTCTGTCTGGGGTGACCTTTTCCCCTACCGATAAATCTAGTGATAGGTGGTAGCTCACGTCGATGAGACATAATGATCTACAAGAAAAATGGAATTGGTTTAGACGACTTAAGACTCTATATGCAACTACATGCAACTAACTAATCTTAACTGGGCCATACTGATATTGTAAATTATTTTAAAATAACTTTAAATCCAAAAACTTTAAAAATCAAAAACTTCTTTCAAAACCATAAGCTTTTAAATCGAAAGCTTTGATACCAACTAAATTGTCACGACCCGGAACCTCCCTCGGGCCCACGACAATCACCGTGACGTCCCGATTGACACTCATTGCTCGAAATGCCAATTGAAACCCCCGCAAGGCTTACATATCAGTTTCTTGCCTTCTCTGAGAGCAATCATTTTTAAACATTCCGTTTTAAACAATTATCAGTCATTTCCGACTCAAATAAATCAAAAAACAAAAATATAGCATTTTTATATAAAACAATATTTATAAAAACACGTGTAAGTAAAATAAATTCATACATACAATAATTTACAAAGTTATACTGTACAATAATATTTACAATGACAAGTGCCCTAAAACTACACCAAGTGTTGGTGATAGTAACCTACTGTTTGTGTGATAGAGGGGTCAACTGGAATCCTTGACAAAATCGATATCTACAAGCTACCACAGGCCTGGAATATTTGGAAAAGAGGTGGGTGAGATTTTGCAATCCCAATGAGTAAACAGACATTATCATAAATATCTAAAGGCGAGTAACATGGAGGCAAGTTTAAACAACAAATTACAAACCATTTCATAAGGTTTTCAATTTATTTCTTAAACCATAAAATATTTGTAATTTACCAAAACAGTTGTTAAAGCTTCTGACTTTTATTAAAAATAAGGCTCAAGCCAAAACTAATCCTCAAGTATACCTTGGTCGAGGCATCTGACCGAGTCTGCCAAGATTGTTAAGATATTTACATGCTAAACACATGTTAGTTTTGAAAACAAGTCGTTCCTTGGCGTTGGCCGAGTTACACATTCACGTGGGGGTTCGACGTGAAGTGAGCTCTAACACTACCTCGAGAGTTACCCTCCTCGCCTCTACAACTGGAGTAACTATATAACCGGGTTTACCATGCTCCTCTAATAGACAGTCCACGAAAACCCGTCACTGTAGTGACTAAACCCACCAATTTTAATAAAATTTTGACAGTATAACGTGACTTTTATTTATTTACCCAGCCTGCATAGTAAAAGACAGCTTACATAAATTCCCAATGCAATTATAAAATATAGCCACATATACTCATATATCATAAGCCATTCATAAGAAAATATATTTTTCAAGACAATTGACAGCCTCCAATTACTCAATTTTATAATCAATAGTTTCTTATTTCAGAAAATCAAGACAATATATTTATTTGTCACGTTTATTTCTAAAACATCAAAATTCCCATTTTAATTTAATTTTCGTTTCAGAAAATCCATGAAGAGCATTTAAAAATAAACTCTAGATAATTTACAATAATAATAGGTTTACTCACCGTTTGTACAAACTAAATGCTTCCTAGGTGCCCTGATCACTGTTCGTCGAGTACGACTTCCTTACCTTTATCGGAAGGCTCTCTTCCTAGACACATTGCAAAAATTACACAATTCACCAAATTGATGCTAAATCACTATATAATTGACTTAAATCCTATACTAATGCATGGTATGAAATGCAATAGCCTAAAACGGCTTAAACACGGTATTAACCTATTTTTAGCACTTTACCCGATAAATTGCTAACGCACTCCATTTTAGCTCTAAATTGTCCCATTTTCTCTCCAACATTTCTAGCCATTAAATATCAGCCAATAACCCTCTAAAATCACCAAAATCAGTTCACTTTCCTCCTTGGAAAATTTGGCCAAAAATGGGACATTAACTAGGTAAATTTTCCAATTTGTTTTTCTATCACATTTAACCATTTTTCATCATTTTCTCTTCATTTTTCTTAGAATAAAAATCAGTTCTTCATCATTGTACATCATTGAAGATTCAGCCAAGGGTGGGTATTGTGAAATTTTCATGCTTTCTTGCCCAATTTGATTTCTATACACATTTAACTAACTAAAACTATCAATTTAACTAAAAATCAAAACATAAAAATTTCAAATTCCTCCCCCTTGAATTTCATCCAGCCCTTGATATCACTTTTTGATCTCTCTCCTCAAGCATGCTAAATGGAAACAAAGGCATAAGAAAGGTAGAAATCAAGCTAAGGTCGAAAAATCTTACCGTTAGACGAGTAAACGGATGAAAAACGTGATTTCCCCTTTGAATTTTCTAGTTTTCCTTTGGTTTTTCTCTTTTCTTCCTTTCCTCTCCATTTTCTCTCTTGTTCTCTCCTTATGGCTGGCCATCACTTAATATGGGGTTTAAATGGGCTGACTTTTCATTAAAATAATATTAAATCATTAAAAAAGTGCCATATGTCACTTTCCCATTGGCCTGTTTTTAAAATTTCGTCCTTTAAACTTCAATTTTTCACCACTTAGAATACCATAGTTATTCATACCAAAAATAAATAAATCCTATAATTTTGACAAGTTTTGGGTGGTGAAAATTACGATTTTTACCTTGGGACGACAAAATTACCGTTTTGCCCCTATGTTTCGAAAATTATCGAAATTGAAATTTTTCACTTCCTATCATTAAATTATACTCCAAATAGTTAATCTTGGTCAAAACTTTCACTCCATGATCAAATTATTATCTTAGGTGGCAAAATGACGATTTTGCCCTTAAACATCAAAATTTCCAATTTTTCTCCAAATGAACCCTCGAACTCCGAACAATCATTTTTAGTCATTCCTTGATGTAAAATATTAAATTTCATCCTACGATTCCTATTTGAACTAGCTCGAGGTAAAATCAACTCAAGTGTACCTTTAGGTACAATACCGGGTTTCGTCTATTCTTAGGACTTTCTAGCGTAACAACATGCTACTCAGTGCATGTATGTCATGATATGTGTTTATAGAGTCATGTTTTACATTAGTGGATTACGTCCATTGGACCCTTGCGCCGGTCATGGCTTGAAATTTGGGTCGTGACAGTATAAGCCGATGATGATGACCCAGCAATGACGATGAATGAAGTGGGGTGGTGTACTTGTTGATATATGTTTATATATGTATATGTGATAGCAAGTTTATGATTATAATATGTGATTGTTTTGAATGTTGATAACTTGATTATTGTCAATGTGTTCACTTTGATGTGCAATATGGTAGGGATGGATTTGGTGGCATGTGAAAACCCCTTAATTGTCATATGCCCTGAATCTCACTACAGCGAGAAACTCTCGGGTGGTGGGGGCATAAACTAGCCCTGTTTCTCGCTGCAGCAAGAAACTCTCGGGTGGTCACAAAATTCTGATGCAGTGTTGCTTATTTCACAAAGATTTTGACCACGTTCCATTTAGAACTGGGAAAAGTAGTAAACATAAAAGTTGTAGCCCTGCCTCTTAGCTTTCTAATGGTTTAAAAATTAGGTCAATTGGTCTTCTTTATTGGGAGATATACTTGAAAAACTAAAACATATGCAAACTCAAATAGTTTCTCGCTACAGCGAGAAACTTGTTGCCATGCTTGCTACCTTGCTTGATTTTGACATATTTTTCACCCATTTAACTTCATGGATTGATCATGGGTTTTTTGCAACATTAAGAAGTTATTAATCAAAGTTTGAAATGAGGGGTTTTTAGTAAGAAATTAAATCAATTGCATTGTTTTTTAAACGAGTGCATCATGATTTCCAAATTCTTCCTATCGATTGTTTGCTCCTTTCTTATGTTCACTCACTGAGTTTATACTCACATTTTCAAACTTTATGTTTTCAGATTCAAAGGTAGTTGGGACCTAGATTGAGTGTCCACATATGCTCGTCCTCTTGGTAGGTACTATGGCATCTCAATAGTTGTACCTTCACCCATGATCACTTCGCTGATGGTCAAGAGTCTTAGCTTGTGTACATGTATAAGTAATGAATACCACTAAGATTCATGTTAAAAATCAAATATGTATATTGGATTACTTTTGCCACTGTAAGGTGGAAAATGAGTGATTCTATGTTAGCATAATACAAATGTGAATATTAGATTGCTATAAAACATTACTGAAATATTTATAATTAAGAATTGCAATATGTGGTTTTAGAAATGATAGTTGGGATTAATGATCGGGATTGCATAAATAGGCTTGCTTGGGCTTAGTGGGCTATGCCCATTAGGCCCATACGCTGGTCATAGCCCAAAATTTGGGCTATGATAATATAGTTCAATAACTTCAAGAGTCAAGCTTGTGTCTATGTAAGAACAAATGTATGGGAGTTAAATCATTTCAAGAAATTGTCAAGGATTACTTAAATAATGCTCAAGCAAATTTGATCATTTTGTCATAATCAAAACTATAATAATTTTAAAGCTAACAATCTCCCCCTTTTTGATATGACAAAACTATGAGCATAATTTACATTTGAAATGATTTTAAAATCTCCCCCTCAACATATGCATAAAATTAAATTTGCTCATAAACCTTCTCCCCCTTTTTGTTATATCAAAAAGGTTAAGAAGAGTGAGCATTAAACATTTAAGCTCAAGAAATAATGGTTAGCAAAATCCATGAAAAATATAAGCATGAAGACCATGAATATGTAACCATAAAGTCACCAAGTCATCATATATATGCACTTAACCACATGAATATATACTATAAACAAAATGTGCGCATAACGATTATGAAGTCCAATAAAGATGATCATAAAGATGTTCAATAAGCACATAAGCCATGTTTGAACTCCAATACCAAGTGTTAAAGCTCAATATACCAATTGATAGATATAAGTGAAATCCCCCCCTTTGTAAAAACACAATATCAATTATGAGAGATGGAATCATTTTAAAGCTTATTATATCAATTGGTAAAGCACTAGTAAAGACTACCCGTATCACTAAGCATTCCAAGCATATCAACTTCAAGGCTCAAAACATTGAAGAAAGATATGATCAATTTAAAGCTCAAGAGAGAAAAGACAATTATAAAGCTTGATGCTAGTTTTAAAGCTAGACACTAATTGAGAAAACTTAAGGCTTGATACCAATTATGCATTTCAACATTCAAGTTTAAGTGAGAAGTAATATAAGGCACAATATCTACTTTGGTGTTTAGAAAGATGATACTAGTAGCAAAGAACACCAAATGTGGAATCTCACTAAACCTTGTTGTTGAAAATCTTAATTCCTTATGATATCAAAGACAATGATTGACTCCACCTTAAAAAATCATAAGCTCAACACAAATTGTTAAAGATCCTCAATAGATCAAGCATTTCTAGGAAATTCCCTCAAAATAGCAATTTAAGAAGAAATTAAAAAATATCATCATTAAGCATTCTTGGTGTGTATTCTTCCAAATCATTTTCAAGTGATCATTCATCCAAGTCATTTTAAGGCAAGCATAGCAAGATGTATTCTCCAAATTATATATGAAATTGTCAATTCAAGGAGAACTTTCACAAAAGGCATATCATTATTAATGAAGCATGACTAAAGCATTTTGCATTTATTACAATCATGTCTGAAAGTTATGATCAAATAAGCACAAACATAATTACAAGAAATAACATGGCTATCTTCCTTAATCATTATTCCAATTTTATTCATCAAAATGCAAGCATGAGTTCAATATAGACATATACCCATTGAAAAAATATGCAACCATCGAAGTTCAAAGTACATGCAATTTCTCAATAATTCATGATTCATGAGTGATATCAATTGTTATAGAATATTGAAATTAAAGCACTCAACTCATGAATATATTCAAAGTGAACATTTAATCATCAATGAATACCAATTATCAAGATTCAAGAAAGAGATATTTAATCAAAGCACGTTAGGCATTCATTGCTAACTAAAGCTGTAGGCCATATTTTATTTAACATGTCAAGTTGTTTATGGTGACCTATAAGCTAAAGTTGGATGCACACAAAATCTTTAGATCATGTAAACGTTAAGGCTCAATGAAGACATAGTTAATATTTAAATGCATATTCAAAATAAATTTTAACTATGCCAACTCACAATATATGCCATGATCAAACTTGACAATTACATTCATGTTCAAATGCATAGCTCAAGTCAAGTTTTAGACTTCAAACCTTAAGGTCAAGCATAAAGAAAAATCAT
Source organism: Theobroma cacao (assembly GCF_053813885.1). Lineage (NCBI taxonomy): Eukaryota > Viridiplantae > Streptophyta > Magnoliopsida > Malvales > Malvaceae > Theobroma > Theobroma cacao. The sequence goes on from NC_142641.1 coordinate 27,914,285, forward strand.
ATAAGCATGTGTCTTGACCAATATAGTAGATGAACCAAGAATATTTTCATTAAGTTCAATGAGTTCATCTTTATCGAATAAGTATGCATAATCAAGAAATCAATTTTGAAACAATGATTTAAGCACAAACGTAAAAAATATTTCAAGAATTGTTCCTAGATTAGCATTTGAAAATTTCAATTTTCATGAGAAGATAGTTTCTATATATGCACATGAAAATCCAATCGGATTAACAAATTCAAGCATTGATGAACAATTTCTCATTTTTCTATTTTTTCATTGTAAATACATGAGAATTTATGGAATCAATATGAGTGTCATGCTTGGGAATAGATAGATTTATGTCATCAAAAAGGATTTCCCATTTTTCAGCAGGTTTTACTAACTCAAGAACCATTACTTGCACCAAATGATCATGAGAGTATTCACAATGCAAGTTTTTAAAAGTCAAGAATCATCTTTGACAAGGAGATTCAGGGAAGAAAATATTGTAATGGACAAGAAGTAAAGCAAAAAGACATTTTGAAACTCAAAACCTGTCCATTTTGACTTTAAAGCACTCAAGAGTCGATTACATATCCCTTGGGTCTACTTTTGATCATTCTAGCAGCATTGTTTGCATTTAGTTCTACAATAGTCTACTAGCTATGCTAAAGAGTTAATTATGCTTGATTCCTGCATATTGAAAAGCCAAAAAAAAGGTGCAAAACATGCAATGTTCCAAGGTATAATGATCTCAAAACATGGATTTGTGTGAGAACAATTTAGAATTTCATTTCAACCATGTTTAGAACATAATTTTGGACATGTATGATAAAAGATTCATCAAGAAAAACATGTGAACTCAAATTTTGGCTTTTATTGCTCATTGTTCATAAGTGCTAAAAAGTTGAAATGCTCATTTAGATAATCATGTCTTTAATATGCTCAAACATATTCAATTTACATCATGATGTGTGACTATGACTTATAACATGTACAACAAGAATTTAAACAATGTTTAAGCACAATAAGCATTAAATTTAGCATTTTCTAAAATTTTCCAACATATGGACAAAAATGCCCTTGAGGTCATTCAAGCATTCATTTGCAATAAGATCAAGTTATAATAGCATTTTCAACATAAGGCACACTTGATCAAGTTTTATATCATCGAAATCATTATAGCCTCAAGCATTACAAGAAGATTTGTTCCTTTGCTTGAAAAATGCCATCAATGCCAAATTATCACACCCAAAATCATGCTTAAGAAATCCCTTTCAATCAATTTCACCAATCATGAGAGAAATACCAAGCAAAATGGGATTTATGCAATTCATGCATCAAATCAAATTTGCTCAACCATGCTCTATCATCAAAAACAATGAATCAATTTCAATCAAAGAAAATAAAAAGATTTCGCAAGAAAATCAATTGATAAAGATTTAATCTTTCTTTGCAAACTTTTAACTTGAAACATTCAAGATTAGACTTGCTTTGTGAAAAATCATGAGGTCAATGTCACTCAAATTTGTTTCATTATGCTCTAAATGATTTATGAAATATGTAATGGGCATAATGAATCATGTATATCCATGTCAAGGGTCATTTGCAAATATCTCACAATCATGTACAAAAAATGCCCTTATGACCATTCAAGCTTACAAGTGAGCACGCACATCCAATAAGAACAAGTCAATAAGTACTTTCATCATGAAACAAACTTGTCTAATTGATAAATCAATATAAACTTAAGGATGGCAACATTTTTCTCATATAAGCTCATTTTGCTTTAAAAGTACCAATTAAGGTAGTCAAAATTTTCAAGCTCATTGTCAACCATCTTGAACTATTCAAGCAAGTTCTAAAATGTAAATCAAGATTGTTCAAATGGTCAACTTATGTTTGCCATAAGGAAATCAAGGATAATTTTTTTAAACTCAATTTTCCTTGTTTTAGGCTACTTGAATAAATGTCAGTGTAAGTCATCAAGTATGCTCATATTTCTATCACATTATCCAACCTTTTATGTTTCAAAATTATGCACAAAAATCATTTTTCCTCAAAGAAGTAATATGGAAGCAATTTCATAAATCATGAGGAAATTTTATTGAAATAATTTTCCATAATCAATCAATCTTAATAAAACAATTTTCTCAAAATAAGGATGATGATATATTCAAGAGCAAATATGTCAAGCCTAGCCCTATAATATACTTGCCATGTCATTCATGTATTTGACAACATGCTTGCATACTTGAATGCCTCGAAAAAATCATCAAAAGTCGATAGTGTACCTAGTGGTACAACTAAGTTGATTTAAGTCTCGAACTAGTTCAAATAAAGATTTTGAGATGCAGTTGAGAGTTATTGAATCTTAGAATGACTTAATATGGTGATTTGGAGTTCGGGGATTAACTTGGAGTTAAATTGGAATTTTCATAACGTAGGGGTAAAATGGTCATTTTTCCATCCGAGGGCAAATTTGGGATGGTGGATGAAATTTTGATCAAGTTTGACTATTTGGAACATAATTTGAGCTTGAGAAGTGAAAATTTTTAATTCCGACAATTTTTCGAACATAAGGGTAAAAAGGTCATTTCACGTGTCCATAAGGACATAATTAGAATTTTTTGAATTTTACACCACTTTAACACTTGCCAGACCCATGAAATTCATTATATACTTTGGATAATTGAGGGATTTTATGTGGTGGAGAAGAAATGCTTAATTATTAAGTTTTATGTATGCACCAATCACATGGTGACAAGTGTTAAACTTTAATATTATTATATTTTCCTTTATAAACACAACTAAAACTCTCCCATCTCATTTCTCTTGGCCGGCCAAGGCAAGAACAAAAGGGAAAAAGCATAAAACAAACCCTAGAGAAGAAAATCAAGAGAAAATTCATTGGATTTCAAGGAATTAAGCAAGGTAAAATTTCTTAATTCTAGCTTGTGATCTACCTTTCCTATGCATTCTTTTTCAATTACCATGGTTAAAATTCAAGATCTCATGAAGGATTCATGGCTGACCGAATTTAGGGAGAGAAGATTTGATGATTTATTTGGTTAGATTTCAAGGTATCTTAGTGTTTTTAGTTGTTTGGTGATGTTTAGCATGAAAAACAAGCAAGAAATTTCATGCCCTTCACCCACACTCCTTGGCTGAAATTTTCAAGAGAGAAATTGGATAATGGACTTTGATGAATTTCATGCTATTTAGGTGTTTTTAGTTGTTTTATGATGTAAGGTGTAAAAATCAAGCATGAAAATTACATGTTCTACACTAAACCTTCAATGGCCGAATTTTACAAGAAAGATATTGATGATGGATTTTTGTGATATTACATATTATTTAACTTGTAATTGATGACTTGGAGTGTTGGAAGTGGAATCAAGTTAATTGGAGTTGAATTGGATGTATTGGCCAATTAATTAGTGTATAGATCGAATTAGGCCAATACCATTTTATTTCGATACATAATTGAAGCTACGTAGAACACCATATTTAGATAATAATCCGAACATTTCGCATCCCATTTCATGCATTCATATAGAGCCTAAATTAGTTTTATAACGGTTTAGTACAAATATAGTAAATTGCTTGTTGTGCATTATGATTAGGTGGTGAAACTTCCAATACGGGTAAAGAGATTGTACCTGAAGAGTGGGACTAGCAGTACTTCGACTCCCGATATTGTGAGGAACCTTATTATCGTCTTAATTATCTAAAGTAGTTTTTATTCGTTTTTGTGATTTTATAGAAAAATGAGTTTAAATGGTAAATCCTTATGTTTTATAAGTAAAATGTGATTAAATGAAATGAGTTTTATAAATCATTTTGAAATTGAATGATGATTTTAGAAATTGAGTAATTGGAGACTGTTTGATTGTGTTGTAAAGTTTTGGTTTGAATTGAATGGCTTACGGTGATATTGGCATGAATGGCTGAATTGGAAATTGCGTTGAAATTGTATGAACTATTGTTTTGCCTTAACAGGTTGGGTAGTAATATAATTGTCATGTCATGCTGTCGAAATTTTTATTGATTTGGTAGGATATTGATTAATCACTGGAGTGGCGGGTTTCTGTGGACCAGCCTATTAGAGAGGGGCACGATAAACCCGGTTACATTTTTGCTCGGTACGAGAGGCGCGAAGGGTATCTCTTGAGGTAAAGCTTTAGAGTTCACTACACGCTAAACCACCACGTGAGGGTGAACTCAGCCAACGCCAAGGAACGGCTATGCTTTTAAATGTAAAAATGTGTTTTATGCGTATATGAACTTTTCTTTAACAGCCTTGGCGGACTCGGTTGGATGCCCCGGCCAAGGTATCCCCGAGAATGAGTTTTGGCACGAGCCAAATTTTTAAGAAATTCAGAAGCCATGTTGATTATTTGAGTGAAATGAAATTATTTTATTTAGTTGAAATGAGTTCGAAACGTTATGAATCATAGTACGATGAACTATTTTAAGTTGTCTCCATTTACTCGACTTTAGATATTTTAGATGATGTTTGTTTACTCACTGAGTTTATATAAACTCACCACCCTCTTTTCCACTCATTCCAGGATCAGGACAGTCCGTAAATAGCTGATTAAGTCGAAGGTTATTATTGGACTCGCCTCCTCAGAAATTGTAGGTCCACAGCTTTTGTTACCTTTGGTCATTCGGAGGCCCACACGTCATTGTAAATTAAATTACATACTCTGGTTATCTGTGTTACTGTATGTATGAATTTATTCTGCTTTTACGCTATAAAAATTATTTACGCAAAGTTCTATAAATATTGTTTTATAAGAAACTGGAATATTTCATTTAATATTTTTATTTTATTCTATTCACTACAATTTCACCCTAAATGAATGTTTTAGACATAAAAACTTTTTTTTAGTCATGAAATGTGTATTTTCCCCTATATATTATATTTTCAGCAGGTTTCAAAATTTTTGAGAAAAATGACCAAAATGCCCTTGTGAGCAAAATATTTTTATTATTGTTTTGATTTGAAAATAGTTTATAATCTTTTAAAATATGATATTTAGTAATTATTGCTCACAGGGGAGGTGAGAAAATTTATATTAAGCCTTGCGAGGTTTCGGTTGGCATTTAGGGTAATGAATGTCTATCGGGACATCGAGGCGATTGTCACGGGCTCGAGGAGAGTACCGGGTCGTAACAAAATATAAGTACATACTCAATCTTTAGATTCATACTTCCTTGCAACTTATAGCATGTATCATATCAAATCAAGTTGCATAGCCAAGATTGATCAATAAAGTTCAAAGAATTATGCACTTAATATTCAAGCAAGAATAGGCAACTAAAATTTTCAATGTAGGAAAGTAAACATGTCACAACCCGGAACCTCCCTCGGGCCCATGACAACTGCCTCGACATCGCGATTGACACTCATTACCCGGAATGCCAACCGGAACCCTGCAAGGCTTACATATAAGTTTCTTTCCTTTCCTGTGAGCAATCGTTGTTAAACATTCCATTTAAAACAATTACCGGTCGTTTCCGGCTCAAATAAATCCAAAGAAATTTTTTATTTTTAAAAGGATTTATAGACAAATATCACTATTCAAAATATTGATTAAAATATAGCATTTTTATATAAAACAATATTTATAGAAACACGTGTAAGAAATCTTTTGTAATGTGTAAGTAAAATAAATTCATACATACAAAAATTTACTAAGTTATAATGTATAATAATGGTTACAATGATAAGTGGCCCAAAATACACCCAATGTTGGTGCAAGAAACCTACTGTCTGTGTGGTAGAGATGTCAACTAGAATCCTTGACAAAATAGGGTATCTACAAGCTACCACAGACCTGAAATGTTTAGAAAGGAGGTGGGTGAGATTTTGCAATCCCAATGAGTAAACAGATATTATCATAAATATCTAAAGGCGAGTAAAATGGAGGCAAGTTTAAACAACAAATCACAAACAATTTCATAAGGTTTTCAATTTATTTCCTAAACCATAAAATATTTGTAATTTACCAAAACAGTTGTTAAGGCTTATGTCTTTTATAAAAGAAAACAAGGCTCAAGCCAAAACTAATCCTCGAGGATATCTTGGCCGAGGCATCTAACCGAGTCTGCCAAGGTTGTTAAGATATTTACATGTTAAACACATTCTAGTTCTGAAAACAAGCCGTTCCTTGGAGTTGGCCGAGTTACACATTCACATGGGGGTTCGACGTTAAGTGAACTCTAACATTACCCTGAGAGTTACCCTCATCGCCTCTACAACCGGAGTAACTATGAAATCGGGTTTACCGTGCCCCTCTAATAGGCAGTCCACGAAAACCCGTCACTGCAGTGACTAACCCACCAATTTTAATAAAATTTCGACAGCATAACGTGGCTTTTATTTATTTATCCAGCCTGCATAGTAAAAACAGCTTACATAAATTTCCCAATGCACTTACAAAATATAGTCACATATACTAATATTTCATAAGCCATTCATAGGAAAACACATAATTTTCAAGACAGTTAACAGCCTCCAATTACTCGATTTCATAATCAACATAATATATTTTTTTTTGTCACATTTATTTCTAAAACATCAAAAATCCTATTTTAATCTCATTTTCATTTCATAAAATACATAAAGAGCATTTTTAAAATAACTCTAGATAACTCACAATAATAATAGGTTTACTCATCGTTTGTACAAACTAATTACTTTTTAGGTGCCCCGATAGCTACTCGTCGGGTACGATTTCCTTACCTTTACCGAAAGGCTCTCCTCCTAGACACATTGCAAAAATTTACTCAATTCATCACATTAATGCTAAATCACTATATATTTGACTTAAATCCTATACTAATGCATGGTATGAAATGCAATAGCCAAAAATGGCTTAAACGCGGTATTAACCTATTTTTGGCACTTTACTCAATAAATTGCTAACGCGCTCCATTTTAGCTCTAAATCTTCCCATTCTCTCTCCAACATTTCTAACCATTAAATATCAGCCAATAACCTTCTAAAATCACCAAAATCAGTTCACTTTTCTCCTTGGAAAATTCAGCCAAAAATGGGACATTAACTCGATAAATTTTCTACTTTGTTTTTCTATCACATTTAACCATTTTTCATCATTTTCTCTTCATTTCTCTTAGAATAAAAATCAGATCATCATCATTGTACCTCATTGCAAATTCGGCCAAGCGTGGGTATTGTGAAAATTTAATGCTTTCTTGCCCAATTTAATTTCTAAACACATTTAACTAACTAAAACTACCAATTTAACTAAAAATCAAAACCTAAAAATTTCAAAATCTCTCCCCTAGAATTTCGTCCAGCCCTTGATGTCACTTTTAGATCTCTCTCCTCAAGCATGCTAAATGGAAACAAAGGCATAAGAAAGGTAGAAATCAAGCTAAAGTCGAAAAATCTTACCATTAGACGCGTAAACGGGCGAAAAACGCGAATTCCCCTTTGAATTTTCTTGTTTCTCTTTGGTTTTTCTTTTTCTCTTCCTTTCGTCTCTATTTTCTCTCTTGTTCTCCCTTATGGCGGGCCAGCACTTAAAATGGGGTTTAAATGGGCTGACTTTTCATTAAAATAATATTAAACCATTAAAAAAATACCATGTGTCACTTTCCCATTGGTCCGTTTTTAAAATTTCATCCATTTGTTTCCAAATTTTCACCATACACTTGTCCCACATATCCATAGCTTAGATAAAATTCTTAGACTTATCCAAAGTCTCGGTGGAGTAATTTTTAAAATTTACACTTTTGCCCCCTTAAAGTGAAAAATTACATTTTTGCCCAAAAAACTGAAAAATTGCCCATAGACATATTTTTCATCCCTTATACTCATACCATTCTCCAATTTGTAAAATTTGATCTAAATTCTCTCAAAATCTCAAATTTTGTCTGTAAGTGGTAAAATTTGATCTAAATTCTCTCAAAATCTCAAATTCATCCCTTATACTCATACCAGAATTAAACTCTTTCGCTTCGTATCATTAAATTATACTCCAAATAGTTAATCTTGGTCAAAAATTTCACTCCATTATCAAATTATTATCTTCGGTGGCAAAATGACGATTTTACCCCTAAACATCAAAATTTTCAATTTTACCTCTAATGAACCCTCGAACTCCGAACAATCATTTTTAGTCATTCCTTGACTATAAAATATTAAATTTCATCCTACGATTCCTATTTGAACTAGTTCAAGGTTAAATCAACTCAAGTGTACTGTTAGGTACGATGCCGAGTTTCGTCTATTCTTAGGTGCTTTCCTAGCATAATAACATGCTACTCAGTGCATGTATGTCATGACATGTGTTTATAGGGTCGGGTTTTACAAAACAATTTTAGAAACCAAGCCAAATGAATGAAACATTCAATAAATGAGCAATTAAGATTCTCATTAAAAAAAAGATTTTAGCATAGAAATCACCCATTTTCCTTTACGTGTGACTAGAAAGCATCCATTCTTCAAGAATTGTTTCTCCTTGCTCTAGCACACCTACAAGAGACATTTTGCATTTGATCTTTGGTATCCAAATTGCTTTGGATCCTTGAAAGTTAGTCTCATTGCATAAAGTTCCTTTTGGAACCCACACTTGTCTAAATTTGTAAGGCACACATTTTTTAATTGGACAAGTGTATAAACAATAACTATAAAATGTGCAATGTTTGTATTTGGTCATATTGGAAGATGAAGAATTCATGGAAGCTTTTTGTTTCTCATTCAATAAATCTTCAAATTTCATTTCCATATCAAAATTTCCTTTTTTCAAAATATCAATTTTCTTTTGGTGAGCTTTAAAATCCTTTTCCAAATTTTTATTTTCATTTTCATCAAAAATTCATTTTCAACATCGAGTATGGAAATAATTTTCTTGTTCTTCATATTCATTTTCTCAAACTTAAATGGTAAATCCTCAAAAGCATCATACAATTCATCAAAAGCATATGAATTAAGTTCATAAGATGAAGAAGTTACCTTTATCTATTCAAGAGCCATGAAGCATAATTAAATTTGATTTGAGGATTCATCTTCACTTGATTCCTTTTCTGTATTTGCCATGTTGCTTGTTGAGCATTGATTCCCACAAGACTTGTCTTCCAATTCCTTTTCCTTCTTTATTTCTCCATATAACTCTTCTAATTTTTTCCAAATTTCCTTGACACTTTTGCACATGAATACTCTATTGTATTCCCTATAATCAAGTGCACAAATAAGAGTGTGCATGGCCTTAAAGTTCATTTGTACTCTCCTCATTTCAGATTCATTCCACTTATTCATATCTTTGGGAGTTTTCTCACCATTTACCGAATTTGTAATCATAGGAATGAAAGGACCATCGGTAATGACATCCCATATCTCATAGTCATAAGCCCTAATATAAATGGACATTCTAGTACTCTAATAAGGATAGTTTGATCCATCAAATAGAGGAGGCATATTAATGCATTGACCCTTAGCATCAACAAAATTTTCTAGAGCCATTTGGATCTCCATAAGGATGTTAAGCCTTAAAAATGAGGGATGGGCTCTGATACCACTTGTTGGTCCCAAATAAATGTGCTAAAGGGGGGTGAATAGCACTTTTTGGCTCTTACTAAACTTGATTTCGAATTGGGAGCAAATTGAAGATCAATGATGGGAAATTTGATACAAGATGAAGAAACGATTTTAAAAAGAATGAAAATGAAAAATAAAATAGAGGAAACAATACTCAACCATTTATAGTGGTTCGGTCAAAGACCTACTTTCAAGACCCGATTTTCGAGCCATGACCGATGCATGGACTCAATGGACGTAGTCCACTAAGCCCAAGCAAGCCTATTTACGTAATCCTGCTCGTCATCCCATCAATTATTCTAAAAGCTACATCTCACAATGCCACCCTTCAAGTACTTGACTAATAAGCTATAGCAATCCAAAATTGCACTTATATTAACCCATAATAATATTAACCATTTCCACTCATGGTGGCTTACCAAATCAAATATACATATATGGTCTAAGGTATGCATCTTAGTATTTTACATCACATGTATGTATTTACAAACAAAAATGACTGTGGGCTTCCAGCGGAGTGACCAAGGTGAAGGGACGGCTACTGAATGCCAACATACCTACCAAGAAGACGAAACTACGTGAACACCTCAACCTAGGTTTCAATTGCCTCTTGATCTGAAAACATGAAGTTGAAAACAGTGATAACAAACTCGTGAGTGAACATAAGAAGGGAACAAGCAACAATAAGGAAAGTTGATAATCATGATGCACTTATTTGAAAAAAATACAACTTAGTTCAAGTTCTAATTAAAATCCCTCCATTAAACCCCTGGTTATTAAATCCTTTAATGATGGAAAAACCATATTTAGCATGAAATTTGAAAGAGAGGAAATTGCCAGCAAACATCCCATCTTACCCGGCTCATGTGCATCCCACCACATCGTGCACATAGCCGGATGTCCCATCTCACCCAGCTCATGTGCATCCCACCACATCGTGTACACCGGACACCCCATCTCACCCAGCTCATGTGCATCCCACCACATCGTGCACATAGCCGGACAGTATCACCATCCATCTCCTTCACCATCGTCATCACTGGCAAGTGCACACTCACCCTGCACATGCACGGTTGCATTTGTCACACAATGGTACCATTTATGACATAGTATACATATATATATATATATATATATATATATATATATATATATATCAACATCATACAAAAACATATGGATTCATCCTTTTACACATTTCACATTTCACAACATCAAAAATTTTATCAAGGGCTTGTTCCCAAACAATTTTAAAGCAAAAATCAATAAAATTCCCAAATGATTCATTGAAACATGTAAACATTTCCCCAAAACATTTTGAAATGCAAGTTCACTTACCAGTCTTTATTGATGTTTCGGTGACCTCTAACTTCGACTAATGTTCCAAATGGAGGTGTGGGGTTTCGTTGGAACCTATCATACACAACAACATCATAATCAACTCAACTTGGCATTAATACCATTCCAAAGCTATTTTCTAAATAGGGTTTCACTTGTCATGTCAAACCCTATTCTATAAAATAATTACGACGTCATTTACATGCTCAATAGAATGTTTGCATATTTAGGAAGTTCGAGGAATCGTTAAAAGACGAATATTGCCCCTAATGGTACCATTAAGTCGATTAAGCCTCGAACTAGTTCAAATAGGAATTTTAAGGTGAAATTAAGAGTTTCATAGTCCAGGAATGACTTAAAAGGGTGATTTGGAGTTCGAAGATCAATTTGGAGTCAAACCAAAATTTTCACTATCTAGGGGCAAAATGGTCATTTTGCCACCTGAGGTTAAGATGTGAGTGTTGGATGAAATTTTTACTAAAACTGATCAAGATTGACTATTTAGAACATAAATTGAGGTTTAGAAGTGAAAATTTTTTAATTTCGGTATAATTTGGAGTATAGGGGCAAAACGGTAATTTTTCCATACCAGGGGCAAAATGGTAATTTTGCACCACCAACACTTGTCAAATTTGTGAAATTTAATTATGGTGGGAATGGCTAAAGATGGAATAAAGGTGTGGTGGAAAATTAAAATGAAAAGTCAAAATTAAAAAAAAAAGGCTAATGACATAATGCCACGTGTCATGCCTTTATTAATTTATTATTTTTTCTCTTTAAAAGGCACAAAAACCAGCCCATCTTCCACCCCATGGTCGGCCAAACCAGCAAGAAGAGAGAGAAAACAAAAACCAAACCCTAGAGAGAGAAAATCAAAGAAAAAGTGTGAATTTTCAAGGAAATTAAGTGAAAAAGGTAAGATTTTTTCTATTAAGCTTGAGTTTTCTTATTTCCAAGCATTTCTCCTTATTTTCCATGATTAAATTGCATGTTTTCATGGTGATTTCATGGCTGGTCATATGGGTCTAGAGAGAGAAAATTGTTGGATTGATTTGATTTTGATATATGTTAGTGTTTAGTTTTAGTTTAGCATGTTAGTAAACAAAATATGTAGAAAAACATTCATTTTTCCCATTACCTAGCCTTAGCTGAATTTTCAAGTCAATGGTGAGGAAGAATGTGATGTTATTTTAGGTTATTTGATTATGAAATCATGGTTTTTGATATGGAAATTAATGAATTATGGAAAGAAAATCAAGTAGGAAAAATTATGACAATGATGCACCATTTTGGCCGAATTTTTCCAAGAAGGAAAATGAATGTGGCTTTGCTTATTTTTGGGTTATTTGGCTGGACATTGGTGATTTGAAGCATTAGAAAAAGAAATGGGATCAATTGGAGCTAAATTGGATGTGTATTTCAATTTATCGGGTAAAAGACCGAAATAGGTCAATATGGTGTTTATGCAAAATTTAGACCTTTTGCATTTCATACCATGCATTAGTGATCTAAATTAGTTATTTCAATTTAAGGGCAACGTAGTAAATTCCTTGATTTTATACTGTGTCAAGGTGGTGTGCCCTTCGACAAAGGCAAGGAAATTACGCTTGGAGATCACTAAGCTGAGTACACTCAAAATCTGAACTTTTGAAACCTGAGTAAACTTATTATCGTCTTAATTATCTAAAGTAGTTTTATTCAATTGTGTGATTTTATAGAAAATGGGTTTAAATGGTAAATTGCTATATTTTAGGAAAAATTGTGATTTTATAAAATGATTTTATAAATTTTTTGAAAAATTGAATACTGGTTTTGAAAGTAGAGTAATTGGAGATTGCCTGCTTACATTATAAATTGTGTTTTAAATTATATGGCTTATAGCAATATGTGAGCATGAATGGCAAAGTTTGTGTTTGTATCAAAATTATATATACTATGTATTCAGCCTTGAGAGGCTAGATTGCGATAAATTACCATGTCATGCAGAAAAGGATTTTATAAATCAGGTGGTAGATAAAATAATTCATAATCCCTGCAGTGGAGGTTCTGTGGACCAGCCTAAAAGAGGGGGCACAGAATCAGATATACCTTACCTCGATTAGAGAGCTGTGTGTAGGGTTTCTCTAGAGGTAAAGATTTGAGTGCACTTCACATGGACCACCGCGTGAGAGTGAGACTCAGCCAACACCAAGGCATGGCTAGAATTTCAGATATAAAGACATTTAACAACCTTGGTGGTCTCAGTCAGATGCCTAGGCCAAGGCATCCCCGGGAATGATTTTGGCAGGAGCCAAGTTTTGTGAAATACATAAGCCAAGTTGATTATTTGAGTAAATTGATTATTGATGTTATGAAAAACATACTGGAATAGAATATCTTACTTGTCTCCATTTACTCGACTTTAGATGGTTTAGATGGTATCTGTTTACTCACTGGGATTTTATAATCTCACCACCCTCAATTCTCCATATTTTAGGCTCGGAATAGCTGGTAGATAGCCGATTGCATCAAGGACTTCAGTTAGCCTTGCATCGACAAAATTGTAGATTCACAAACTCGCACCTTATTGGTTAGTTAGGGGCCCACGTGTCACTGTAAAAGTAATTTTATATTTTAGTTATCTACTTTAAAGTATGTATGAATATATTTAGCTTTTACATTACAGAAATTAACTTACGGATTTCTCTATAAATATAATTTTTTTATTTAGAAAATAAAATATTTTATTGAATATTATTATTTTATTCAAACAATTATAATTTCATTTCAAATAATTATTTTAGACATCTAAATTTATTTTTAATTATGAAACATGTGTTTTTCACCCACAAACCATGTTTTTGGCGAGTTTCAATATTTTCGAAGAAAAATGACGAAAATACCCCTATGAGCCAGAAAATAATATTTTATTGTTTTGATTTGGAAACGACTTATGATTTTTTTGAAATGCGAGATTTAATAATTGTCACTCACCGGGGAGATGCGGAAGCTGATGCTAAGCCTTGCGGGGTTTCGGTCAGCATTCGGGGTAAAAAATGTCTGACGAGACGTCGCGATGGTTGTCACGGGCTCAATGGGGGTTCTGGGTCGTGACAAGTCATCCCTAGCTAGCTTCTGACTACTATTAAGTGACTATCAATTTTCACTATTCTAGTCACACTAAAATGAATAAACAACCTCAACTATAAAACACTCACAAATCTAGCCACTAGCCATTCTCAACAACTTAAAAAGAATCAACTCAATTTCATTACTTACCTTTGTAGCTTTATAGTTGAATTCCCTTTCAAAAGCTTTCAATTTCTTGTGAAAAATCTCCCTTTCTCTCTCTAAAATGTCCAACTAGTGAGAGAAAGTATTAAGGAAAGGCTTTTAAGGGTTTGTTTAAAGTGAGGGAGTAAAAGAGTATGAAAAACCTTACAATAGGGTGTGTAGAGCACAAAAGTTGAGGTTAGTTTGGGAGAGTAATGGAAGCTTCAGAGAAGCTTTCATGGAAGAGGAGAAAAACGTGAGATGGGAAGAGGAAGAAGAAGAAGTTGCTGGAGAATTGTGGAAGCTGCTGGAAAAGATGAGATCTTTATGGTTAAAGCTTATCTAATTTCTCATGTAATTACAATAATGCCCTTAACAAGGCCACTTGTCTTCCTCCTTTTCTTGTGCAATCTTTTTACTCTTTTGACATTGGGAAAAGGTCCAAAATCCTCTGAAAGAGGTCCATTAAGTTGCCCCCAAAAATCCTAGCTTCAAAAACTCCCTAAACTTGTTATTTGTGGAAATTACGGTGAGGGCCGCGGCTCTCAATTTCCAGCGCCGCAGCGCTCAAATGTTCTATCCAAATTTATTCTTCTAGCGCAATACTTTCACTTTGACAAAGATTTTGACCACCTTTTCGTCAAAACTGGGCAAAGTGGCAAACATCAAAGTTGTAGCTCTGCCTCTTAGACTTCTAATGGTTAAAAATAATGTTATTTGGACTTCTGTAATGGGAGATATGCTTGAAAAACTGAAACATATGCAAATAGAGCAATAGCCCACTATGCACCTTTCTTCACCGATTGAAATTATTTTTGAATCTTACTCCAGTAACGACATAAAATAATTATAAGTAATGTAAAACTAGCATCATTAGCTAAAAAAAAACCTTTAAACATAAGTTCCACCTTGAGTTATGTGTCTATGAAGGTCAAGGTTTCACACTTACATCCACTACCTTGATTGTTCAACCAAGGATTTTCCAATCAATCCACTAAGAACGATGAAATTCATAAGCTTTCACCAAGCTTTACAATGGCTTTTACCAGGCTTAGCCAAAACCTTTCACAATGGTTTTTACCGGGATCAACCAAAACCCAAAGTGGCTTTGCAAAGGCTCAACCACAACCTTTAACAATGGTTTTTCACGGGATCAACCAAAATCCAAAACTAACTCTTCTAAGGCTAGGTTAGAACCTACCACAACAACCAACCTGACCCAAGCTTGATCAACCCCTTAGAGTGCCTTGCACACTCTAAGCAATCAAGAAATGAAGAAAAGATGAAGTACAATTAATCACTTAGCTGATCTAAGATGTACAAAGCTAAGCTCAAACACTTTTTCAAAGGATAGGAGTGAAATACAAGTGAAAAGAGAAGGTTTTTGGTCTTCTAAGCTCAAAATCACTTTGGATAACTTCCCTCTCTTCTTTTTGACTGTTAGAGAGGCTTTAAATACATGCAAAATCAATTCTGGCCATTGGAGACAAAAACTAGCATTTCTAGCAGTTATTTTGTCTTTTAGTATTCAATTCAAATTTTCTGATAGATTGATCTTAGTCGACTAACTACGTTCTTAGTTGACTAAGTTGTCTCTATCTTCTGAACCCAGTTTTTGGCAGTGAGCTCTTAGTTGACTAACTTCCTTCTTAGTCGATTAAGTTGTTTTTGTCTTGAAGTCCAGATTTCTGACAGTAGGCTTTTAGTCGACTAACTTACTTCTTGGTCGACTAAGTCTTATCTGTTTCTGAACCAACCATCTTCATTTTTGAGTTATTAATTTATTATTGACATACATTTTGTCCTGCATATAAATGAATGAGAATGTTTTATTATCATCAAAAACTTATGGAGCCAACAATCTTCCTTTTTTTTATGGATGATGACAAAACATTCCTTGATTAATAGCACAGTGTCTATTAGCTCTTTTTATTCTGCACAAGATGAGGAATTTCTCCCTCTGAGTGTGTGCTCCCCTTTAATGTATGCATGATCTTTTCAAGTTATTTTGTTATCCAACTTAGCAGGTGAGCAAATTTTTTATCTATTTCTTAATGAAAATAACAAACATTGATTCACACATTTGACAGAGCATATTCATGAATTGTCTTACGAGCTTGCAAAGCTGCCAATTATAAGTAATAAGATATTATCAATATTATGACCATTTATACCATCATCAGCATATTATCAACAAACCATATCCATTTTAGAATCAAATGTCATTAACAAGCCAACAAAGATAACATAAAAGCATAACAAAAGTAACTCATTAGCATCCAAATCCTAACCATCAGCAATTATCACAGCAGAATGTCAAATCCTAACCATCAGCAATTATCACAACAGAATGTCATAAGTAACTAAGCATCACACACATAAATTAAACATGAAGACCTATCAAACTCTATTTAACTTAGTCTTATTTCTCTCCTTTTTCTTTTTCATCATTAAACAAGATAGTCAAAACTCCCCCTTAATGAGTGCATCAAGATTTTCTTTTAATCTTTAAATCAAACTTCAATGAATGAGAATCATAAGCACTCATACACCTAAGTCATACAAGCTTATAGATATAGTTCAATAACTTCAAGAGTCAAGCTTGTGTCTATGTAAGAACAAATGTATGGGAGTTAAATCATTTCAAGAAATTTTCAAGGATTACTTAAATAATGCTCAAGCAAATTTGATCATTTTGTCATAATCAAAACTATAATAATTTTAAAGCTAACACCTTCTCTTGGATGCTTTCCTCATTATTATTGACCTAGCACATTCCTAACAATTAGTATCAGAGTTTTGGTCTTAATTTGCAAGTTTAAACACCTTTAGTTAAGATCATTGTTAGCTCCAAGAGACAAAATGGAACAAGGAATCAAATGTGCTAGAGCAAGGAGAAACAACTTGAAGAATGGATGTTCTCTAGACACACAAAATGAAAATGGGTGACTTATTTTACAAAATTCTTTTTATGCATTCAAATTTAAGAATTTTGCTTGATTGATAATTTCTTGATATTGATTGATCTTGCTGGTTTTTGAAGATTATTTGCTTTTAATTTTCTTAAATTATATTGATTTAGCTTGATTTTCAAAATGGTTGGATTTCTTTATTAGGAATTTTAATTTTCCATCCTTGCTTGAATATTAAGTGCATAATTCTTCTTTGAGCATCGTTGAAAAATCTTCATTATGCAAAAATTGATTTAAATGTGATAAATGTTATAAATTGTATAATCTTGAATGAAGTATGAGCCTATGAGATTAAAACTATGCACTTATATTTGATTTTGAATTTATCATCATTTTCCTTATTTTTTTGGGTTTCATTGTTTTTGCTTGATTCTGGAAAATTGTTTTGATAAAATTTTCTTATGTTTTGTTAAATTGATTACATATTAGCTTTTTAAAAAAATGATTTTAAGCATAATCTTAAACATATAAGATTTGATGATGATAATGTGACAACAATATGAGCTCACATGTTTGATTTGTATTCTTACCAATTAGTAGTTGTCTAAACAAGGAAATTGAGTTTAAAGAGTTGATTTTTTTTATTTTCTTGTGTCTATGATAATTTGACCTTTTGAACAACCTTGAGTTGCAATTTAAAACTTACATGAATAGTTCAAATTTGTTGATAATGAGCTTGATAAGTCTCGACTACTTGAATGGGTTTTTCAAAGTAAAATGAGCTTACATTAGAAAAATGCTTGCCATCCTTGAGCTCATAATGATTTATGGATTAAACAAGTTTATATCATGATGAAAATATTTATTGACTTATTGTTGTTGTCGGATGAGCATGCTTGTTTGCAAGCTTGATGGTCATAAAGGCATTATTCGTATATGATTGTGAGATATTTGAGAATGACCCTTGATATAAATAAATATGATTTATTATGCTCATTACACATTTCATAAGTCATTTAGAGCATAATTAAACAAATTGAATGGCTTAGAGCTCATGATATTTACATAAAGTGAATCCAACTCAAATCTTGTATGTTCTAAGTGCAAAGTTTTTGAAAAGAGGAACTAAATCTTCAAATGATTTTATTGCAAAACTTTTTTCTTCATTTTGATTGAAAATGATTTCTTAATTCTTGATTTTAATGCTATTGCTTGGTTGAACAAGATAGATTTGACATATGGCACAAATTTCTTTTTGCTTGACATTTATATTATGATTTGTGAAATCAAATGAAAATGTGTTCATGAGCATGATCTTGAGCATCATAAGTTGATACTAATAGCATCTTTCGAATGAACAAACCTTTTTGCAACGCTTAAGGTTACAATATTTTCAATGATATAAAAATTGAACAAGCGCCCCTAACATTGAAAATGCTATTATGACATGTTCTTGTTACAAATAAATGTTTGAATGACCTCAAGGGTATTTTTGTCCATATGCTAGAAAAATGTTGAAAATGCTATGTTTGATGCTTATTATGCTTGAATTTATTATTTCTAATATGCTTACATTGAAAAATCATTTTTTGAGAATTGGATTGTTGAAATGCCTAGTCTAGAATCAATTCTTGAAACATACTTCATGATTATGCTTAGATGATGGTTTCAAAATTGATTTTTTAGACTCATAAATTTGATTAGGATGAACCATTAAACTTCATGAAAAATATTTTTGGTTCATCTATTCTTTTGGTCAAGTCACATGCTTACATGATGTTTAATCTTACTTGACCCTATCAATCAAAATAAAAAACTTGACTTGAATTATGCATTTGAATAAGAATTTGATTGTCAAGTTTGATCATGAATTATATTAAGTGTTAACATAGTTGAAAAATCTTTTGAATATGCTTTTAAATGTTGACTATATCTTTCATAAGATTGAATGTGTACATGATCTAAAAGTTTGTGCACATCCAACTTGAGCTTACTGTTAACTCCATATGTTTTTGATGATAACAAAACATTCCTTATTTATTGATGTCTAACTTCATTATTTAAATGTGCAAGAAAAAGTTTAAAACCCTTAATAAATTTGATATTTAAAGGCAAGTCAAGAAGCTTGTTTACTTAAAAGATGGGTTAATCAGTTAAAGAGGGAAAAAAGAAAAGATTAATGAAAACAGAACACCAACATAGAGCCTTAATTAGTTAAGGAAAAATTGGGTGCTATATCAAAGCAAGGTAGAGAAGGCTTAATCAGTTACCACCAAGCTTAACTAATTAAGAAGGTGTTGGAAGCTAAAGATAGAAACTTGCTAACTGGATAAGCAAAGGGGTTAATTAGTTAAAGCTAAAGATTGGAAGCACTTTGAAGAACCAAAGTTTAAATTCAAAGTGAAGTTAACCATTGAAGGGAGCCAAAACAAAGAAGGGCAAATTTGAAGACATTTTAATTGGTTAACATTTATTTTAACCAATTAAAGTTGAAGAAAGAAAAGTCTCACTCAGTTAAAAGGAGGATTAACTAATTAAAGAAAGTCTGTTGGTTAGAGAACTTTGAAAACAGAAAGTTTTCAATCGATTAAAGTCTCTTTCAATCGGTTAACACAGTGAACAAAGCAACCAAACAATGCAAGTTAGAGAATACTTAATCGATTAAAGCTTGCCTTCAGCCAATTAACGAAAAACTGTCTACCTATTTGAATTTGAATGCTAGAAGACAAAGTAATAGCTAGTGTGGCATCAAACACGTTCATAATGACTAGAAACTATTTCTAACAAAATATCTTACTCCCTAAGTCTAAATTGAAGCTCCAATGGTCAGAAAAGAAAGAGAAAAGCTACTAAAAGCCTATTTTGAGCAAAAAGCCAAAGAACCTTCTCTTACACCTCTGTTTTTTCATTCTTATTCTTGTAAAAGTGTTTAAGCTTGATTGTATTCATCTTAGATTAGCAAAGATGATCACGTGTACTCATTTTTCATCTTTTTTCTTGCTTAATTAGAGTGTGGGAAGCACTCTAACATTTATTGTAAGGGATTAAAGCTTAAGTTAAAAATTCACCTTGTAAAAGCTTGGTGGAAGTTGTTAATTCCATTAGTTTAGTGAAGTAAGGTTGAAAATGTAACACCTTGTACACTCATATAAAAGCTAATAAGACCTTATCGATAAGATGAAGGGTCAATTGACTTAAATTTAAATGCCAAAGAGTGGTGACGAGTGAAAGGAATATTTTAGAATAAAATATTCCACAAGTGAAAAAATAATAATTACATAATAATATTTTATCGAGGATAAGTTAGCAAGTTAAAAGGTGATTTAAAAGTGAACCAAGGCAAAGTGACACACTTTGGGGCCAGAGGAGACAAGTGGAAAATTTTGGAATAAAATAATATTAAAATATCAATATTTAATTTATTGTTAAAATTAGTCATGAAGGAGGACTATATGACTAATCTAAGTGGGGGAGAAGAAGTAAGAAAGAATTTTGAAGAAAAATGCCATTAGTGGGGCCCACATGCTTTTATTAAATAAAGGAAGAGCAGGTAAGTATATATTTAAATATTATGGTGACACCTTGATGAATTGTCAATTTGATATTTTATTTGTACAAGTGTAGAGGAAGGAAAATAGAAGGAAATTGGAATTAAAGGAATGATGGGAAGACCTAATTGTAAAGGATGAAAAGTATGGAGGGTCGAATGGTAAATAAGGAAAAGTTGAGGACTTATGTGCAATTACAATATTTGAAATTAAATGGAAATTAACTAACCAAGGAAAATTAGATTATGTGGGATAATGAGATGTGCATGTGAATTCACTATTACATGCAAATTATAGCATGCAAAAAGGAGAAAGGTAGTGGGGAACATGTGGGACCCCCACCATGTATAGTAAAAGGGAGAAAAAGACTAAATTTATTTACATGTAATGAGATTGGTGCATTAAGTGGCCAAATGAGGAAAGCAAAATGTCACGACCCAAATCTCGGGCCATGACCGACGCATGGACTTAATGGACATAGCCCACCAAGCCCAAGCAAGCCTATCTATGTGACCTGTTCATTATTCCATCAAAGTTACTAAAGTCACATTTCATAGTTTCGAATCAAAATAACGCTAATCATTGCCAACTCGAAGTGGCATTACCCATCAAAATATACATATATTATCTACAACATGTATCTTAATAATTTACATCAGGTTTGTCTATACATCTCAAAAAGGAGACTCAATTTCTAACGGAGAGACTCAGACGAAAGTACAGCTACTGAATGCCGAGACACCTACCAAGAGTCGAACTTACGAGGACACCTCGACCTAGTTACCAACTGCCTCCTGATCTGAAAATATGAAGTTGAAAACGGTGAGTATAAACCCAGTGAGTGAACAAAGAAGGGAATAAGCAAACAATAGGGAAGACTGAAAGAAATCATGATGCATTTATTTTCAAAACAATGCTATTTAATTTCATTCTTATTAGAACCCTTCATGTAAACCCCACATGAGTAAATCACTTGATGAAAAGGGTCCATGCTCAACAAAGGATTTGGAGAGGGAAAACTTTAATAGCATTCATGCAAATCAAGTCAAGTAAATGACGGGTCCTCGCTACAACGAAAATGTTACAGCGAGAATGAATTTTTGCTGCAATGAAGTTCAGCTCATATTATCAGCGGGACAAGGGTTTTCTCAACTGGCTGAGGGTTTCTCTCTAAACCCCTCATTTTTTACTTAATTAATTCCTTAATGTTGGAAGTCAATAATCCACTATGGTGTTAAAGGGGCGAAAAATATGGCAAAGATCAATAAGGTAGTCAAGTGGGATAGAAAGTTTCTCGCTGCAGCGAAATTCAGCTAGACAAACGAGAGTTTTTTGTTGCAGCGAGAAGCTACAGTAACTTTCTCGCTACAGCGAGAACCAGGTAAAGTAAAAACCCTTACAACTTGAGAGTTTCTCGCTGTAGCGAGAAACAGAGCACAAAGAAAAAGTTTTCATTCCCCTCAAGAAGAGGCCATTTTGCAGAAATGACAAAAGTAACATAAAACACATATAAATTCCCAAAATTCAACATGTCAAATTTTTACATGCATTACAACCATACACCATATATGTATATATATATATATATATATATATATATATATATATATATATCTATATATATATATATAAATCATC
Source organism: Theobroma cacao (assembly GCF_053813885.1). Classification (NCBI taxonomy): domain Eukaryota; kingdom Viridiplantae; phylum Streptophyta; class Magnoliopsida; order Malvales; family Malvaceae; genus Theobroma; species Theobroma cacao. The sequence goes on from NC_142641.1 coordinate 27,936,529, forward strand.
ATGCACACCCTCCCATCATCATCAGCTCATATGCACTCCCACAGCATATGTCTGGGTCAGCATCGGCTTATGAGCACTCCTACTCGCACATAGCCGGGTCAGCATCGGCTTATGCGCACTCCCACTCGCACTTAGCCAGGTCAGCATCGGCTTATGCACACTCCTACTCCCACATAGCTGGGTCAATATCATTACACAACATTATTCGTATATATATCGATATATATATATATATATATCAACACAGTATAGGAGCGCATAGGTCCGTCCTTTTACACATTTCACATTTTAGCAACATCAAGACATTTTATCAAGGGCTTGTTCCCTGGCACACATTTTGAAAGAAAAGTTAGTTAAAATCATTCAAATGTTTTGTGCAAATACATTCACATTCCCAAAAATTTTGAAATGCAAGTTCACTCACCAGTATTTTGTTGAACCTTTAGTCGATTCTAACTTCCCTAATGGTCCAAATGGGACGGTGGGGCTTTGTTGGAACCTATCATCACATTAACATCACAATTAACTCAATTCTCATAATTACAAGTTCTACAAGCTATCACCTACTAGCTTCCAAGTGCCATTAAATGGCTATCCATTTTCACTATCCTAATCACTCCAAAGTGAATTAACAACCTCAACTATAAAATATTCACAAGTCAAATCTCTAGCCATTCTCAACACTAAAAATTCAACTCTAATTTACTACTCACCTTAATAGCTTTGTAACTTTGAAATTCTTTCCACTGATTCTCCAAAAATTCAACTCTAATTTACTACTCACCTTAATAGCTTTGTAACTTTGAAATTCTTTCCACTGATTCTCCAAACTATTGTAAAGCTCCCTCTTTCTCTCTCTAAACACCTAACTAGTAAGAGAAAGTATGGAAGTAATATTTTTTAAGGGTTTTAAAGTGAGAGAGTGAAAAAGTACAAGGGTTCTATGCAAAAGTGCACAAAAGCTTGGAAATTGGAGCTATTTTGATAGAGGTTATGGAGGTTTCATATCAAGCTTCCATGGAGGATGAAAGCAACGTGAAAGAGAATAAGGAAGAAGAAGAAAAAGCTACTGGAAAATGGGAGAAGAAGTTGTTGGAAGAAATAGATATTTATAGCCCAAGCTTATCCACTCCACTTAAATTACCAAAATGCCTTCACAATTTAACTTGTTCTCCTCCAATCCTTTATGCAATCTTTTTACTCTTTTGACACTAAGACAAGGTCCATAATGGTCTAAAAATGCTCGGGTTCATGAAAACTTAAAAATTTGACCCCGAGGTGAAAAATGACCATTTTGCCCCTACCATGGAAATCATCATCACTTTTATTTCCTTTGTCATTTTACCCATATTTTCATCATTCATGTATGCCTTAGGCCTACTTAGGCCTTAGTATTGTTTAAAACTTACTTTTAGGGGCTTACTAAGGAAATGACGAAATTACCCATGATCAGGCATATCGCGTCTACTTTTATCTACGAATCTGTAAAGGTCAAAGTCTCACACAAAATGTGGGATGCATGTGACTTGAATAGATTAACGAATGACTAAATAAAATATAAGGTAAAGGTGGTGCATGAAATAGGATTGGAGGAATAAAGTGGTGCATGAAATAACTAATAAAGGAAGAAAAGATGGATAGTAGAGGTGGCGGATGGAGAAGCAAAGAAAGGATAGATAATGGACCAATGTGGAGGAAAGGAAATTAGTGCATGAAAACCCATTGGTTGGAAAAATGGCCAAATGAAAATAAAAGGTGAAGGTGTGCATGTATTATGATTAGTTAAATAGGTGGCCATATAAATACCAAAATTCAAAGGTAAAAGAGAAATGTGAATTGGCCTTGGTGAGACTTGAGAGAGAGAGAGAATCAGCCATTGAGAGAAGAAAAGAAAGAAGAGAAAGCTTTGAGAAACTCCACCCGAGAGGAAGAAAAAGAGAGAAACCAAATAAGGGTTCAGTTTTAGGGGAAGATCCAAAGAAACTGTGATGTTTCCTTCCCTTATCTTGTAGAGTCTTGACATTTTACCACCCAAAAAGTCTTCAACATCCAAGAGAGAAACCGTCAAGTGTTGATGGAGATGTAAAGCTTGGTTTCAAGATACAAGAGAAACAAGGTAAGGATTATGGTTTTAGCTTGAATGTTCTTTGAAAATGGGTTGGTAACCATAAGAAATGTTTTGTGGCAGCAAAGATTGGCTTGATTGGAGAGGATTTAGTGACATGCAAGCCACCAAACCCGTGGAGGCATGATAGATTCAAAGTGAAAGAGAAACAGTAAGCATAATATTGTGTTTTAAGGCTTACGGTTGGTAAGATCATTAAGAAAATAATTGTGCATAATATTGGCAGCTTGGTGATTGGAGCATTGGACGAATATTAAGGTTGCATGCAAGGTCCCATCCATCACAAAGGTAAGTCATGCAATGTGAAATGATTGTGTGATGCCTTAAGTACGGTTAGGAAACAATTATGCTAGTTGAAAGCTTCAAAAGTGAAATTTGTGGACTTATGTTGTTTTGAAAGATTTGAAAGGTTAAGAATGTTGGTGTAACATGAATAGAATTGATATTGTGCTTAGTGGCAGCATGTTAAATGTAAATAATGGTGCATATAAGCTTAGAAATTACTAGGTGAAATCGGATTTATAGTTGCTGCCATATATGTGATTAATAGTATGAAAATAATAGTTTGAATATGATAAATATTATTAGAAAGATTGATGTGGGCATTTGAAGTCATAAACAAGATACCGAGGTTTGTGTAATTCAAGTGTACACTAAGGATTAAATGTAAACAGATCTCTTAAGAATAAAAGACGGGAATATAGAATTAAATGCCAATAGCAAATGTGGAATATCTTGGCAACAAAACTTATTAATGGTATTGGATTGAAATAATGTTAGGAAGTTGACAAAGTAAGGATTATTGCTGCCAGCATAAAGTAAGCATTCGAGGAAATATTAGTGGCGAAGTAATATCCCGCCATTGTAAGCTGAGTAGGGGGTGTCTATTTCAAAAGTTTCATAAACTATATATTGATATACGTTTAATAAACATTGTTGGTTTCCTCTAAATGCAATTGTGGATAGCATGAGTTGTTAGCCTCGGTAAGAGATTTTTAAATGGATTTGTAATCAATTATTCTATTTTTGTGGAAAGCATGAGTTGCTAGAAAATGATAAGTGATTTAAACACATAGTGTGCAATGATTTATATACTACTATTATGGAAAGCATGAACTAGTAGAAACGATAGGCAATTATGGATGCAAATTGATTTAGAAGTTGTTTGTGTATACTATCTACATACTTATATGTAAAGTGTTTTAGAAATTGGGAAACAAGCCTTTTTGCAATGTTTTTGCATCAAATACGTGCCTTGTATTTTAGTTTGACATGCATAGTTAAATGCGTTTGTTAAATGGTCTAGATACAAATTTTTAAGAGCCGATTTTAGTCCGATCTTTATACAAATGTTTACACCATGCATTTAATGTGAAAAGCAATTTAAAAGGTTATCGAACCTTGTTTTAAAATGATTTAAAGCAAAAGTCTCAGAAACCTTGATTTGGTTTTGAAAACAATTTTGACAAACTGAGCGAGTCAAGAGTAGGCCAAATGTCACATCGAAATCCCTTATGCACAAGTGAGCTCTAGCTAAAGAACCTTTGGGTCACCGACGGGTTATTAGACGTGGCTAGGCCATGGTCTGTGATTATACGTGGCAAGGCCACGGGTTGATATATGTGGCTAGGTCATAAGTTGATATACGTGGTTGCGACCACTTGATTTCTTCGATGTCAGCCAACATCGTCGAGACTGCCATGGCTATGGGAATACGGTGGAGGGAGGCCTCCCAGATTGTTATTACGTGAAAGAGAGTCCGTGAATTGATTATCTATGATTACCTACTTGAGAGCCTTAAGAGTTTTTAGACTCATACTCTTTTGCATGGTGGAAAGTTAATGTTTTTCTGCAGCTCCCTTATATGAATGAAAGCTTTCAATACTTAAATGTGATCATATATTGATTTATGTGGATGTACATGTTGATTTTTACATGCCACACATTTTGGAAGCGTGCATACTTTTATACGGTTATTTGTATTTTTTATAGAAAAATACAATTTTGATGGTTGAAATTTAATTTTCTACGCTTGTTTTCGAATTTCTTTTTCCCAGGGAAGTATTGCATTATGATTTTACAGCACTATTATTTTTTTTACAAGACATAAATACCTTATTTGTCATATGGTTTTATGAGCTTGCCACTTTATATTCTAATTTTATCTTCCAAATTATTTGCTTTAAGCTTGTTTCCCATCTATGCCCTGCTCACGGAGCTAATGATCACTGAGTATGTGAGACTCACCCCCTTATCTCCCTTTAGCAAATAGTGATTGGCCTAGCATCCATTCATCAACATTTGTTGTCCACCGTAGATAGGTAAAGGCATCTCATACCACTTCATTCTGAGTCGTTCTGCTACTAGAGGTTGAGTCATTTATAGCATAATTCATTTGTAAATAGTGTCAATGTAAATGTATAGTTGGATATTGTAGACTATAATGTATTCTTACAATTATGGTGAAAAAAGGTTAAGATGACGTATTATGACTTTTGCTTAAATCTTATTTCAAAGAGTTATACAGTTCAAAGTAATTTCATAGATTGATGGCATGAATATGAAGTAATAACTAAAGTTTCAATTAAGGCTTGTTCGAGGCTTGGTGAGTTCTGTCGCAAGACTCGGACATCGGTAGCGATTGAGGAACGGTCGTTACAGACTTGGTATCAAAGCTCTAGGTTTAGTTAAGTCCTAGGATTTCTTGTGTCGGTCAGTGGAGTTGTTAGATTTAGTATAGAGTATTGTCCTTGGATTGTGGGTGCGCAACACAAGTCAAGAGAAGGAGGATACATAAACTCTTATTCATCTAGAAGCCTACCTTTGTCTTGGTACGTAAGAGGTTAAGACTTAATGCATGATTGTGTACAGGTTTTTTAGTTGCCCCTGTGACACAATATGAGCAACAATCAAGAAAAAGGGAATGATTCCCGTAGTACTAAAGAGAGATCAATGGAATCCACTGCTCGAAGCTGTTATGTGCAAGAAGGTGAAAGTCCAAAAAGCAACCTGACCTAAATTCTTATTGGATGGATTCCCCCGGGAGGTGAAATAATATTTAAGAGTTGGAGAAGCCTTGAAAAGATGGCGCGTACTATAACCGATCTTAAGAAAAAGAACGAGGAGAAAGTGGAAAGAGTAGCCGTCGGAGGTTATCGTCCAAGGAAAGTATCTGCTGTTCGGGATTTTCCTCTTGGTTGTGGGAGATGAGCTGCACCCATTAGTAGGAAAGATTATATGAATGAATAGCAAAGTGAGAATGATGTGGATGAGGAGGATCCTCAAAAGGCTGAGGACGATTTGGAATATGATCTGTTGATGAGTACAAGCTCAGACAACAATAGTTCTTAATGAAGTCAAATGGTTTATTTGGAATTGGTATGATTATGAGACTACGTTGATGTAGTTGGATTGAATTATGGTTGTAATTTATGTGTTTGGAGGATTTGAGACATGGCTGATTATCATGTGGTTTGAACAAGTTAAGTAGTAGCTAATCTAATGATTTATTGAGTATTTGGAATTTTCATGCGTTGTTGATTTGGGATTAGCATTGGTAGAAGTATGTAAATCTTCTAATTGATTCTTGTGGAGTATGATTGATGGTAAGAATGGAGGCACATAGTGCCATGACATTATAAGATGATAATTGACACAATATATACTATTAGAAGTAATTATGGAACTTGGGAAAGATGAATTCTTGAATTAATAATAATGTGAGCATAAGGTGTTGACTAAGATGAACTATTTCCATGCCAATTTTAAGTTGAAAGTCAGTAAACTATTTGAGTTACAAGACAAGAAAGACAATTAGTTGTGGATATTAAGGAATTGTGGGATGTTATAAATAGTGAATAATTTTGTGTGTGTGGTATTATAAATTGAGAATTTGTTTCACAATTTGGCAAGATTGTCCTAAGGTGGGACTTATTGATTGATGATAAGTGTTAAAGGATAATATGAGTTTGAAAATATTGACTTGGCCTAGTGCATTTGATATGTAAAAGAGAAGATACACATGGTTATGGAAATTATGGGATAGGCCTAAAGGAAAGCCAAATGGTTGAGCATGATCCGTGTAGTAACCTTAAATGTAGATAAATTACCTTGTTGAAGAAATTTCCAATAGCCATAGCACTACAGCGCTGACTTTTCAGTGCTACAGCATTAAACCCACCCAATTTCCAATAGCTACAGCACCGTAGCACTGACTGTCCGGTGCCACAGCGCTAAAAACATTTCATGTCTAGAAGGCATGATCAAGTGGTGAGTGGCATGATGATGAACATACAAGTTGAATTATGGTTATTGGTCTTGATATTAAGCCTTGTTATTTAGAGTTTTAAGTGTTTTGGAGAATGTTTATATGAATGAATTGAAAAGTTTCTTTATTGCCTTATAGATTGGCATGTAATTGATAGAGAAGTTGGAAAGTTCTTGAGATGGCTACATTAAGATAAGCTACAATGTGAAGTATTAAGATGAACCCTATGTTGACTAAAATCAAATCCTAAGAAATAAAGGAGACAAGAGATAAAGCCTTATCAAAGGCTAAGGCAAGAGTAAGTGGAAGTATAGATGAAAGTATGAGACATTGATAAAGTAATGCCAAAACCAAGTGAAGAAATTATGAATGAAGGATTACAAAGGTTGGCATAGCAAATGAGCTAATATAAAGTATTGCTATGAGGATTTACAAATCTTATCTTAACTTAGTTGAAAGAAAAAGGGATTAGTAACAAAACAAGGCCAATTATGTGGCAAACAAAAAGGTGAGGTATGAATAGATAGGTATACATTCAAATATCTAGGAGAATAAGTGCATGCTTTTGGAATGAATGTGTTTGAAAGGTTAATGAACAAATAAGTAACTAAGTGTTTGAAAATGTACCAAAGTTTTGAAAAGGATGTACCAAACTATATGTGGCAAGAATGATAGTTGATAACCTTGGAATATTTTATATACACATTGATGTAATGTGGTATTTGGAACTTGCTAGGGAGCCAAATAGCTAAACCATGAGTTATGTGGTCATATGTTGTGAGACATAAGCTTAAGGTGGGTATTCACAAGGAAATACTCAAGAGGAATCCTGCTATGAATCTTATGAAAACAAGCATTAAACGGTGTAGATACAAAAAGGAAAGTTGTAAGTTAAAAGTGGACATTTGCAATGACATTGAGAAGTACTTAAGTAAAACCTATTTCAAGTTTTGCAATTACAAGTACTAATCGTATGATGGTTAAAGGGGAATGATGTTATATTCGTATAAAGGAATAGTACAAAAGATGAATGAATGTAACTATGATAATGAACTCGATTAATGAAAACTGTGAGACCTTGACCTTTATAGACTCGTAGATAGAAATATACGCGATATCCTTAATTAGGGGTAATTTCATCATTTTCTCAATAAGCCCATAAAAGTAAGTTTTAAACAATATTATGGCTTAAGTAGGCATAAAGCATAAATGAATGATGAAAATATGAGTGAAATGACAAGGAAATAAAAATTTTGATGATTTTCATGTTCTATGGGTAAAATGGTAATTTTGTCACCCGAGGACAAAATGGGAATTTTTAGAATTTTACACCACCTAACACTTGTCATGCCCATGGATTTCAGCCATTAACATTTTACATTGTGGATAATTGAAACATTTTATGTGGTGGAGAGAGATTGCTTAATGGATAAGTATTACACATGGACCAATGGAAACATGCCATGTGTCAAGCTTGGATTATTCTAGAATTTCCTTGTAAAATCTATTTAAAACTCTCTTAGTCTCACCCATATGGCTGGCCAAAGCATGAAGTAAAGAGGAAAGGAAAGAACACAAACCCTAGGTGGGAAAATTGAAGAAAAAGTGTGAGATTTCAAGGATTAAGCTAATTTGTGGATGGGCATTTTAGTAATTTCCAAGGGAGTGGATAAGCTTGGGCCATAAATATCCTCTCCTTCCAGCAGCTTCTTGGGATTTCCAGAAGCTTCCTCTTCTTGTTCTCTTCCCTCTCACGTTTCTGCAATTTCTCCATGGAAGCTTGATGTGAAGCTTTCATAACTTTCTCTCTCTAACTCTAATTTTCGTACCCTAGTGCCCTTTTGACTAGAACCCTTGTATGCTTCCACTCTCTCACTTTAAAACTCTCGAAAATGATGAAAATCTTGTTTCCATAATCTTTCACTAGTTAGGTGTTTTAAAGAGAGAAATAGGAAGCTTTATTAATAGCTTGAGAGCTTTTGGAAAGAAGTTCAAAGTTACAAAGCTATCAAGGTGAGTAGTAAACTAGTATTGGGTTTTAAGTGTTGAGAATGACTAGAGATTTGATTTGTGAATATTTTCTAGTTGAGATTGTTAATGCACTTTGGAGTGATAGGAAAGTGAAAATGGATGGCCATTTAAATGGCAATTGAAAGCTAGCTAAAAGATAGCTTTTAGGGTTTATAGTATGTAAATTGACATTATGAAAATGTTAATTTGATGGTAGGTGTTAATGAAGCCCCATCACCCCAATTGGATCATTAGGGGAATTAAGAGTCGGCTAAAGGCTCAACGAATATCGGTGAGTGGACTTGCATTTCAAACTTGTTTTGGGGAATATGAAAGATTTTATCCAACTTGTCTTAAAAAATGTACCTTGGGAACAAGCTTTTAGTAAATTGATTTTACATGGTGAAAATGTGTTATACAATGGTTTATGTGTTATCACAATATGATCAAATGCATGGTATCCATTGGATGCTTCTTTTCATGTTGATGTGGACCCAGCTATGTGCGAGTAGGAGTGCACATAAGCCGTTGCTGACCTGGCTATGTGCGAGTAGGAGTGCACATAAGCCATTGCTGACCCGGCTATGTGCCAGTAGGAGTGCACATAAGCCATTGCTGACTCAGCTATATGCGAGTGGGAGTATGTATAAGCCGTTGCATATGAGATGATGATGATGGGAGGGTGTACATGATGATTGATATATATATATATATACATATATGGTATATGGTTGTAAATGCAAATATGTGAGCATTTAATTTGTTGAAATTTGGGAGTTTACATGTGTTACATGTTGCTATTGTTATTTTAGCAAGATGGCTTGTTTTAAAGGAAAATGAGACTTTTTCCTTGATGTTCTGACTCTCGCTGCAGTGAGAAACTCTCGGGTTTGAGGGCCTTCACCAGACCTTGTTCTCGCTACAGCGAGAATGAAGTTCACTGCAGCGAGAAACTTTCTGTCCATTTTGGCTAATTTGTGGGTTTTGTTATATTTTTCGATTCTTTGGTACCATAGTTGAGTATGGATCTTTTAAGTGATTTACTCATGAGGGGTTTACATGAGGGGTTCTACTAAGAACTAGAACAAATTGCATTGTTTTGAGAAAATGAGTGCATCATGATTTCGATAAACATTCCTTATGGTATGCTTGTTCCCTTCTTGTTCACTCACTAAGTTTATGCTCACCGCTTTCAACTTCATGTTTTCAGATTAAGAGACAGCCGGTAACTAGGACAAGTGTCCTTGTGGACTTGTATCCATCTTTTGGTAGGTGTCTCGGTATTCAGTAGCTGTACATTCGTCTGAGTCTGTCACGACCCGGAACCTCCCTAGGGCCCATGACAACCGTCGCAACGTCCCAATTGACACTCATTATCCGAAATGCCAATCGGAACCCCGCAAGGCTAACGAATCAGTTTCTTGCCTTTCTTGTAAGCAATCGTTGTTAAATATCGAGTTTTAAGAAAATATAAACTATTTTACATCGAAAACAATCAAAACAAAATTTTCGCCACATAGTGGTATTTTGGTCATTTTTACCAAAAAATTTCGAAACCTAATAAAAATACAACGTATGTTAGAAAATATCCACTATTGATTTAAAATAAATTTTTGTAATCTAAATCATCCATTTAGAGTGAAAAGTTGGCTAACTAGACTAAATAAAAATATTTGATAATATATTTTATTTTCTTATAAAACAATTTTTATAGAACTATACATAAATAATTTTTGTAGCGTGAGAATAAAATAAATTCATACATATAATAATTTACAAAGTTATAATGTACAATAATAATTACAATGACAAGTGACCCAAAATACACCCAGTGTTGGTGCTAGAAACCTACTATCTGTGTGGTAAAGATGTCAACTGGAATCCTCGACAAAATAAGGTATCTACAACCTACCACAGACCTAAAATGTTTGGAAAAGAGGTGGGTGAGATTTTTGAAATCCCAATGAGTAAACAGACATTATCATAAATATCTAAAGGCGAGTAAAATGGAGGCAAGTTTAAACAACAAATCACAAACCATTTCATAAGGTTTTCAATTTCTTTCTTAAACCATAAAACATTTGTAATTTACCAAAACAGTTGTCAAGGCTTATAACCTTTATTAAAAACATGGCTCAAGCCAAAATCTAGTCCTCGGGGATACCTTGGTCGAGGCATCTAACCGAGTCTGCCAAGGTTGTTAAGATATTTACATGTTAAACACATTCTAGTTTTGAAAATAAGTCGTTCCCTGGCGTTGGCCTAGTTACACATTCACGTGGGGGTTCGACGTGAAGTGAACTCTAACACTACCCCGGGAGTTACCCTCCTCACCTCTACAACCAGAGTAACTATGAAACCGGGTTTACCATGCCCCTCTAATAGGCAGTCCATGGAAACCTGTCACTGTAGTGACTAACCCACCAATTTTAATAAAATTTCGACAGTATAACGTGGTTTTTATTTATTTACCCAGCTTGCATAGTAAAAACAGCTTACATTTATTCCCAAGGCAATTATAACATATAGCCACATATACTCATATATCATAAGCCATTCATAGGAAAATATATATTTCAAAATAATTGGCAGCCTCCAATTACTCAATTTCATAATCAACACAATATATTTTTATTTGTCACATTTATTTCTAAAACATCAAAAATCCCATTTTAATCTCGTTTTCATTTCATAAAATACATAAAGAGCATTTAAAAATAAACTCTAGATAATTTACAATAATAATAGGTTTACTCACCGTTTGTACAGATGAAATGCTTCCTAGGTGTCCCGATCACTGTTGGTCGAGTACGACTTCCTTGCCTTTACCGGAAGGCTTTCCTCCTAGACACATTGTAAAATTTATCCAATTCACCACATTGATGCTAAATCACTATATAATTGACTTAAATCCTATACTAATGCATGGTATGAAATGTAATAGCCTAAAACTGCTTAAACACGGTATTAACCTATTTTTGCCACTTTACCCGATAAATTACTAACGCGCTCCATTTTAGCTCTAAATCATCCCATTCTCTCTCCAACATTTCTAACCATTAAATATCAGCCAATAACCTTCTAAAATCACCAAAATCAGTTCACTTTCCTCCTTGAAAAATTCAGCCAAAAATGGGACATTAACTCAGTAAATTTTCTACTTTGTTTTTCTATCACATTTAACCATTTTTCATCATTTTCTCTTCATTTCTCTTAGAATAAAAATCAGATCATCATCATTGTACCTCATTGCAGATTCGACCAAGAGTGGGTATTGTGAAAATTTAATGCTTTCTTGCCCAATTTAATTTCTAAACACATTTAACTAACTAAAACTATCAATTTAACTAAAAATCAAAACCTAAAAATTTCAATTTCTCCCCTCTTGAAATTCGTCCAGCCCTTGATGTCACTTTTAGATCTCTCTCCTCAAGCATGCTAAATGGAAACAAAGGCATAGGAAAGGTAGAAATCAAGCTAAAGTCAAAAAATCTTACCGTTAGACGCGTAAATGGGTGAAAAACGCAAATTCCCCTTTGAAATTTCTTGTTTCTGTTTGGTTTTTCTTTTTTTTCTTCCTTTTCTCTCAATTTTCTCTCTTGTTCTCCCTTATGGCCGGCCAGCACTTAAAATGGGGTTTAAATGGGCTGACTTTTCATTAAAATAATATTATATCATTAAAAAATACTACGTGTCACTTTCCCATTGGCCCTTTTTTAAAATTTCATCCATTTGTTTCCAAATTTTCACCATACACTTGTCCCACATATCCATAGCTTAGATAAAATTCTCAGACTTATCCAAAGTCTCGGTGGAGTAATTTTTGAAATTTACGCTTTTGCCCCCGTAAAAGTGAAAAATTACATTTTTACCCAAAAACTGAAAAATTGCCCATAGACATATTTTCATCCCTTATACTCATACCATTCTCCAATTTGTCAAATTTGATCTAAATTCGCTCAAAATCTCAAATTTTGTTTGCGAGTGGCAAAATTATGATTTTACCCCTACACTCCAGAAATCACCAGAATTAAACTTTTTCACTTTCTATCATTAAATTATACTCCAAATAGTTAATCTTGATCAAAAATTTCACTCCATGATCAAATTATTATCTTAGGTGGCAAATGACGATTTTTGCCCTTGAGCATCAAAATTTTCAATTTTTCCCCAAATGAACCCTCGAACTCTGATAAATCATTTTTAGTCATTCCTTGACTATAAAATGTTAAATTCATCCTACGATTCCTATTTGAACTAGTTCGAGGTTAAATCAATTCAAGTGTACCGTTAGGTACAATACCGGGTTTCGTCTATTCTTAGGGACTTTCCTAGCATAATAACATGCTACTCAGTGCATGTATGTTATGACATGTATTTATAGGATCGGGTTTTACAGAGTCTCTCCGCTAGACATCGAGTCTCCTTTTGTTGTGTATAGACGAACCTAATGTGAATTATTAAGATACATGTGTAGACAGTGTATATACACTTGTTTGGTATGCCAATATGAAGTGGCAATGCTTAATATTATTTTGATTCTAAGTTATGATATATGACTTAGTAGTTTATGATGGAATGATGAACATGTCAGATTAATAGGCTTGCTTAGGCTTAGTGGACTACGTCCATTGGGCCCATGCGCTGGTCATGGCCCAAAATTTGGGTCGTGACAAAAACTTCCTAATGTATTATGGAAATTGGAATTTGGAAATGTGTGAGGCATGTATGATTCAAATAAGCCAAGTCTTAAGTGACTAATTAATATTGAAATGCAATAAGGATCTAATATACATGTTGGAGGTATGAAAGATAATTGAGAAATGAAGATGACTTTTAGGAATTGTGGTATTGCATAAAATGCAATGATCAAGTAAAGATGAAACTTGAGGGATCAATGAGATTATAAAGCATACACGGATACCCGATTGTAATGTGATGAAAATGATATTTGGCAATTGAGATGTGATTAATGATATTGTGATGCAAGGATACATGGTGTAATGAAAATTATGCATATGATTAGAGATGATAAGCTAGAGTATGAACAATAAAGTAAGCAAAGATATGCATGGGCATAATGTGAATTCGTATGGATTACATAAGAGATAACTTATGGTAGGATGTGAGTTGAATGGTAACTTAAGCATCCAAGGGGTAACCTGAATTGATTATACCCCAACGTTCATAGATTAAATATGATCTATGGGAATGAAATGGAAAGGAAAATTAGAAATGTTGAAATTAAGAAAAGGGAATCATGTGTTATAAGAATATGATACTGAACCTTGGTTATGGATTAGAATAAATAAAGGGAATTTAATTCGAACGCAGTTGACAAGGGTTCCTACATATAGTGATAGATGTCGACACTTAAATATGTATGTACATACTTATATATGTGGAGTTGATTATGTGACCAACTAAAGTGAAGAATTATTCTGAGTGATTTGAGATTTGAACTTAATATGTTTGATGAGTTGTATAAATGATACAGTGATAAGAGATCCCATCAGAAATTGAGCTATGTTGATATAAGAAAATTTTGGAGCAATAGTTAAAGAAAGGATATAAAGGAATTGGAATCTATAGCATGGTTAAACCATATAAGATGGATTAATCTAATTGAGATGTAAGGATTAATGAAGTGCTATACCATAGTTATGTTAAACTCTCCATGAGGCAATAGTGCAACAGATGGAGAATAAATGGTGATAGTATTATGAAGTGAGTAATTAGAAAAATTCAATAAGAAAGACAAAATTTGATTCTTATCTATGATGATGGAAAGGTTCTAAGTCAGAATAATATAGTACATTCGGAGACATGAAGAATTAGAACTAATGAAAAGAATTGACGATAAATGAAAGGGCTTACAATTCAAGCTAAGGATTGGCAAGTGAGTTGCCTTACCATATAATGTAAATTGCATAAATACAAAATGAGCAAGAAATATGAGAGGACAATTGTGAAGGGTACTGTGTTTTAATTCAAGATGATAAAAGACATAACTTACGTACCATAACCTTGCAAAGTGTTCTAGTTGAACTTAAAGTAAACGAGGTGAATAAATCAAAATTTCCTATGAAGAAGTAAATGAAATACGATTATAGAGTGAGATTAATGACCCAACGCTAACGTGAATTCGGGGACGAATTCTTTTTAAATGGGGGCGACTGTAACACCCTGTACCCTCATATAAAAGCTAATAAGACCTTATCGACAAGACAAAGGGTCAATTGATGTAATTTTAAGTGCCAAAGAGCGGTGGCGGATGAAAGAAATATTTTAGAATAAAATATTTCACACGTAACAAAATAATAATTAAATAATAATATTTTATCGAGGATGAGTTAGCAAGTTAAAAGGTGATTTAGAAGTGAACCAGGGCAAAATGAGACATTTTGGGGCCGAAGAGATAAGTGGAAAATTTTAGAATAAAATAATATTTTATTAATAAAATATTATTAAAATATTAATATTTTATTTATTGTTAAAATTAGTCATAAAGGAGGATTATATGACTAATCTAAGTGGGAGAGCAGAAGTAAGAAAGAATTTTGAATAAAAATGCCGTTAGTGGGGCCCACGTGCCTTTATTAAATAAAAAAAGAACGGGTAAGTATATATTTAAATATTATGGTGACACCTTGATGAAGTGTAAATTTGATATTTTATTTGTGCAAGTGTAAAGGAAGGAAAATAGAAGGAAATTGGAATTAAAAGAATGATGGGAGGACCTAATTGTAAAGGATGACAAGTATGAAAGGTCGAATGGTAAATAAGGAAAAGTTGAGGACTTATGTGCAATTATAGTATTTGAAATTAAATGGAAATTAACTAACCAAAGAAAGTTAGATTATGTGGGATAATGAGATGTGCATGTGAATTCACTATTACATGCAAATTATAGCATGTAAAAAAGAGAAAGTTAGTGGAGAACATGTGGGACCCCCATCATGTATAGTAAAACGAAGAATAAGACTAAATTTATTTACATGTAATGAGATTGGTGCATTAAGTAGCCAAATGAGAAAAGTAAAATGTGGGATGCATGTGACCTGAATAGATTAATGAATGACCAAACAAAATATAAGGTAAAGGTGGTGCATGAAATAAGATTGGAGGAATAAGGTGGTGCATGAAATAAATAATAAAGGAAGAAAAGATGGATAGTGGAGGTGGCGGATGGAGAAACAAAGAGAGGATAGATAATGGACCAATGTGGAGGAAAGGAAATTGGTGCATGAAAACCCATTGGTTGGCAAAATGGCCAAATGAAAATAAAAGGTGAAGGTGTGCATGTATTGTGATTGGTTAAATGGGTGGCCATATAAATTCCAACATTCAAAGTTAAAAGAGAAATGTTAATTGGCCTTGGTGAGACTTGAGAGAGAGAGAGCCGGCCATTGAGAAAAGAAAAGAAAGAAGAGAAAGCTTTAAGAAACTCCACCCAAAAGCAAGAAAAAGAGAAAGAAAAGAGAGAAACCAAAGGAAGGTTCGATTTTGGGGGAAGATCTAAAGAAACCGTGAGGTTTTCTTTCCTTATCTTGCAGAGTCTTGACATTTTACCACCCAAAGAGTCTTCAACATCCAAGAGAGAAACCATAGAGTGTTGATGGAGGTGTAAAGCTTGGTTTCAAGATACAAGAGAAACAAGGTAAGGATTATGGTTTTAGCTTGAATGTGCATTGAAAATGGGTTGGTAACCACAAGAAATGTTTTATGACAGCAAAGATTGGCTTGATTGGAGAGGATTTAGTGACATGCAAGCCACCAAACCCACGGAGGCATGATAGATTCAAAGTGAAAGAGAAACGGTAAGCATAATATTGTGTTTTAAGGCTTATGGTTGGTAAGATCATTAGCAAAATAATTATGCATAATGTTGGCAGCTTGGTGATTGGAGCATTGGAAGAATATTGAGGTTGCATGCAAGATTCCATCCATCACAAAGGTAAGGCATGCAATGTGAAATGATGGTGTGATGCCTTAAGTACGGTTAGGAAATAATTATGCTAGTTAAAAGCTTCAAAAGTGAAATTTGTGGACATATGTTGTTTTGAAATATTTGAAAGGTTAAGAATGTTGGTGTAACAAGAATGGAATTGATATTGAGCTTAGTGGTAGCATGTTAAATGTAAATAACGGTGCATATAAAGTTCAAAATTACTAGGTGAAATCATATTTATAATTGCCGCCATATATGTGATTAATAGTATGAAAATAATAGTTTGAATATGATAAATATTATTAGAAAGATTGATGTGGGCATTTGAAGTCATAACCAAGATGCGCAAGATGCCTGGTTTGTGTAATTCAAGTTTACACTAAGGATTAAATGTAAACGGCTATCTCTTGAGAATAAAATACGGGAATAGAGAATTAAATGCAAATAGCAAATGCGGAATATATTCGCAGCAAGGCTTATTAATGGTATTCGATTGAAATGATGTTAGGAAGTTGACAAAGCAAGGATTATTACTGCCAGCATAAAGTAAGCATTCGAGGAAATATTAGTGGCGAAGTAATATCCAGCCATTATAAGGTGAGTAGGGGGTATCTATTTCAAAAGTTTCATAAACTATACATTGATATACGTTTAATAAACGTTGACAGTTTCCTTTAAATGCAATTATGGATAGCATGAGTTGTTAGCCTCGGTAAGCTATTTTTCAATCAATTTGAAATCAATTATTCTGTCTTTGCTGAAATCATGAGTTGCTAGAAAATGATAAGTGATTTGAACACATAGTGTGCAATGATTTATACACTACTATTATGGAAAGCATGAGCTGGTAAAAACGATAGGCAATTGTGAATGCAAATTGATTTAGAAGTTTTTTATGTATACTATCTACATACTTTTATGTAAAGTGTTTTAGAAACTAGGAAACAAGCCATTTTGCAATGTTTTGCATCAAATCCTTGCTTTGTATATTAGGGTGACATGCATAGTTAAATGCGTTTGTTAAATGGTTTAAATACAAATTTTTGAGAGTCGATTTTAGTCCGATCTTTATATAAATGTTATCACCATGCATTTTAATGTGAAAAGCAATTTGAAAGGTTATCGAACCTTGTTTTAAAATGATTTAAAGCAAAAGTCTCAGAAACCTTAATTTGGTTTTCAAAATAATTTTGATAAACAGAGAGTGTCGAGAGTAGGTCGAATGTCACATCAGAATAGTGTGACCCTTGTGCACAAGTAAGCTCTAGCTAGAAAACCTTTGGGTCACCGATGGGCTATTAGACATGGTTAGGCCATGGTCTGTGATTATATGTAGCAAGGCCACGGGTTGATATATGTGGCTAGGCCATAAGTTAATATATGTGGTTATGACCACTTGATTTCTCCGATGTCGGCCAACATTGTTGAGACTGCCATGGCTATGGGAATATGGTGGAGGGGGGCCTCCCGGATTGTTATTTCGTGGAAAAGGGTCCACGAATTGATTATCTATGATTACCTACTCGAGAGCCTTGAGAGTTTTTAGACTCGTACTTTTTTGCATGGTGGAGAGTTAATGTTTTTCCCCAGCTCTTTTATTTGAATGAAAGCTTTTAGTGCTTATTTGTGATCATGAGTTGATTTATGTGGATGTACACGTTGATTTTTACATGCCACACATTTTAGGAGCGTGCGTACTTTTATATTGTTATTTGTATTTTTTATGGAAAAAGATGATTTCAATGATTGAAATTTAATTTCTACACTTGTTTTCGGTATTGTTTTGCCCAGGGAAGTATTGCATTATGATTTTACAGCACTACTATTTTTTTTTTACAAGGCACAAATACTTTATTTGTCATATGGTTTTATGAGCTTGCCATTTTATATTCTAATTTTATCTTCCAAATTATCTGCTTTAAGCTTGTTTCCCATCTACACCCTGCTCATGGAACCGATGATCACTGAGTCTGTGAGACTCACCCCCTTATCTCCCTTTTGCATATAGTGCTCGGCCTAGTGTCCATTCATCGGCATTTGTTGTCCACCGCGGATAGGTAAAGGCATCTCATAGCACTTCATTCTAAGTTGCTCCGCTATTAAAAGTGGAGTCGTTTATAGCATAATTCATTTGTAAATAGTGTCAATGTAAATGTTCAGTTGGATATTATAGACTATAATGTATTCTTACGATTATGGTGAATAAAGGTTAAGATGACGTATTACAACTGTTGCTCAATTCTTATTTCAAAGAGTTATACGGTTCAGAGTAATTTCATAGATTGATAGCATGAATATGAAGTAATAACTAAGTTTCAATTAAAGCTTGTTCGGGGGCTTGGCGGGTTCTCCCGCAAGACTCGGACGCCAGTAGTGATCGAGGAACGGTCATTACAGAAAA
This sequence comes from Theobroma cacao, assembly GCF_053813885.1. Lineage (NCBI taxonomy): Eukaryota > Viridiplantae > Streptophyta > Magnoliopsida > Malvales > Malvaceae > Theobroma > Theobroma cacao. Next base: position 27,955,283 of record NC_142641.1, read on the forward strand.
TCCTTGACTGGGAGATAACGGTAGTGGATATAAGTCAAAGGGACCAAACTACTATAAATACTTGTGCATTGTCCATTTCTCTCCACCTTTCCTTGCTTAGTGTTTTTTAAATCTAACAAGTTTTAAACCTTCCCTTTTATAGTTGATTAAAAGCTTTACAAGCTCAAAAGACTGACTTCAAATTTGTTGTGGTATTCAACCCCTTTCTAGCACACCTATAGGACCAACACATATAAGTTTCCAATTGAATGCTTGAACCTTGAATCTTGACAATTGGTATTCTTTGATATTTAGATGCTCATTGTAAATATATTCATGAGTTGAATGCCTTATTTTCGATATTTCATAACAACTGGTATCACTCATAAATCATGGATCTTTGAAAACTAGTTTGTTGTGATACCCCAAATTTTAATATACGCATAAAATAGTGTAATAGTGGTGACGTGGACTAAGGGTAGTTTTTGTCTTCTTCTTGGTGAGTCTTAGCAAATATTTTATATCCGAGATTCAATAAATTATTTTTATATAAATAAAAAAAGAAGAAGAGAGAGATTTTCACCTTAGGGGTAAAATGATAATTTTACATCTTGAGTCTAAATTTTTAAGTTTTCATAAACTTGAGTACCTCTAATCTATTGTGGACCTTTTCTCAATGTGAAAAGAGTAAAAAGATTGCACACAAAAAAAAGAAAAAAAAGACAAAGTAAACTTGTTAATGGCATTTTCGTAAATAATTAAAACTTTTGTCAATTCTAGGTATAAATATCTCAATTTCTAGCACCTTCTAGCACTTTCTCCTTCTTCCTCCCCATTTCAAACTTTCCATCTTCCATGGAGGCCATCCCTGAAACCTCTATAACTTTCTCATATTAACTCCAAAATTTGTGTTTTTGTACAAATTTTCATAGGATTTTTCATGCCCTTTCACTTTTTCACCTCAAAAAACCCTCAAAAAGTTTTTCCTCTATACTTTCTCTCACTAAATGAACATTTTTAGAGAGAAAAACTCTTTAACTAACTTGAAAACTCTTGAAGGAATTTTTCTCATTTTAATCCTCACCAAGGAAAATTAACTACAAGTCCACTAAGGTGAGTAATGGGTTAGGATTAATTTCTAAGTTTGTTAATGATGGTTAATAATTAGATTTATGGGTTGTTTTATTGTCGATGGATTATATTGTGGTGAAAAGGTGAGTATTTATTTCTAGAGTGACTAAAGTAGTGAAAATAAATGACTAGCTAATGACTAGAATGTGGGCTTTGTTAATTTACAAGTAAATTGATATTTGAAATGGGAATTAGAGGTTGTGTTGATGGGTTGAGATTGTTGGAGGGAGAAATGATTAAGAATTATAGTAATTCATGGTTTAATTAGTGGTGTGGATGACTAAATTAGTAAAGTGCATTATGTTGGTGTAAGATGTCACTAAGGGAATTAATTAAGTGTGGAGTTATGAATTATAAGGATGATATAGTGCTAGAGAATGGAAGTAATAAATGGAGCGTTATGAAAATGGTGGAGTTAGTATTAGGTTGAGTAGTCAAATGGTAATTGAAAACTAGTTAGGAAGAACTAGTAAAGTTTAATTATGGAAATAGCATTTGGATTTATATTCATGTGAATTGGTTGTGATGCTAATTGTGTGTGATAGGTTCCAACCAGACCCCACGTTTCCACTTGGAGCAATAGTCGAGGTTTGGAGTTGATCAGAAAAAATTGGGTGAGTGAACTTGCATTTAAAACGTTTTGAACAAATGCGCATGTGTTTGAATAAAGTATTTGAATATTCTTGGTTGACTCTTTTAAAAATCTTGCAGGGGAACAAGCCTTGCACGAGTGATATTTCTATGTTGTTAAACATGAAATGTGACAAATCACATGTTTGAAATATTATGTTGAATTGTCAATTGAATTGTGGCGCGTGATGCATTGGAAATTTTGTGATGTTCTAAACTAATGGCATAGCAGTTGATATTATTTTCTTTGAATGTTGGACTGTGCAAACATGTGTATAACCGATAAAATAATGAACTTTGTGGAATGTATTATTATGCAAAGATTATTGTTATATATTGTTATGTGTGCTATGCTTGAAAGGTAATATTGAATGATAACTATAACCATGCGTGTGCGGTGTGGGAGTGCACATGACGGTGATGGTCGTGTGTAGTGTGGGAGTGCACATGACGATGATGGTGGTGTGCAGTGTGGGAGTGCACACGTTGATGATATATGCCATGTGCAGTGTAAGAGTGCACATGATGATATATGTCACGACCCGGAACCTCCCTCAGGCCCATGACAATCGCCGCGACGTCCCGATTGACACTCATTATCCGGAATGCCAACCGGAACCCCGCAAGGCTTACATATCAGTTTCTTTCCTTTCCTGTGAGCAATCATTGTTAAATATCGAGTTTTTAGAGAATATTTACTATTTTAGATCAAAAACAATCAAAATAAAATTTTCGCCACACAGGGGTATTTTGGTCATTTTTTTCTCAAAAATTTCGAAACTGGCTAAAACGTAATATACAAGTACAAAACACATAATTCATATTCAAAATGAGTTTAAAAGTCTAAAATCTTCATTTAAAACGAAATTACGGTTATTTGAATATAATAAGAAAATAAAAGAAATATTAAGGGAAATATTCTATTTTCTTATAAAACAATATTTATAGAGTTATACGTGAATAATTTTTATAGCGTAAAAGCTAAATAAATTTATACATACTGAAATACAATAAGCCAAAATATTTAATTTAATTTACAATAACAAGAGGGCCCCCGAATAAACAAAAGTAAAGAGGACTGTGAACCTACGGTTTGGAAAATGCAGATCCAATGGTAGTCCTCGATGAGATCAGCTATCTACAGTCTATACTGAACCTGAAATGGGTGGAAAGGAGTTGGGTGAGATTTTGCAATCTCAATGAGTAAACAGACATTATCATAAATATCTAAAGGCGAGTAAAATGGAGGCAAGTTTAAACAACAAATTTCAACCCATTTCATAATGTTTTCAATTTGTTTCTTAAACCATAAAATATTTGTAATTTACCAAAACAGTTGTGAAGGCTTATGTCTTTTATTAAAACAAGGCTCAAGCCAAAACTAATCCTCGGGGATACCTTGGCCGAGGCATCTAACCGAGTCCGCCAAGGGTGTTAAAATATTCACACGTGAAACACATTTTTATTTTTAAAAACCAGCCGTTCCTTGGCGTTGGCCGAGTTACACATTCACGTGGCGGTTCGACGTGAAGTGAGCTCTAATACTACCCCAAGAGTTACCCTCCTCGCCTCTACAACCGGAGTAACTATATAACTGGGTTTACCGTGCCCTTCTAATAGGCAGTCCACAAAAACCCGTCACTGCAATGACAAACCCACCAATTTTAATAAAATTTCGACAGTATAACGTGGCTTTTATTTATTTATCCAGCCTGCATAGTAAAACAACTTACATAAATTTCCCAATGCATTCACAAAATATAGCCACATATACTCATTTCTCATAAGCCATTCCTAGGAAAATATATATTTTTCAAGTCAATTTGTAGCCTCCAATTACTCAATTTCATAATCAATACAATATATTTTTATTTGTCACATTTATTCCTAAAACATCAAAAATCCCGTTTTCATTTCATAAAATACATAAAGGGCATTTAAAAATAAACTCTGGATAATTTACAATAATAATAAGTTTACTCACCGTTTGTACAAACTAAAAGCTTTCTAAGTGCCCCGATCACTACTCGTCGGGTACGACTTCTTTGCCTTTTTTGGAAGGCTCTCCTCCTAGACACATTACAAAAATTTACACAATTCATCACATTGATGCTAAATCACTATATAATTAACTTAAATCCTATACTAATGCATGGTATGAAATGCAATAGCTTAAAACGGCTTAAACGCGGTATTAACCTATTTTTGGCACTTTGCCCGATAAATTGCTAACGCGCTCCATTTTAGCTCTAAATCATCCCATTCTCTCTCCAACATTTCTAATCATTAAATATCAGCCAATAACCTTCTTAAAAAAACAAAATCAGCTCACTCCCTTCCTTGGAAAAATTCGGCCAAAAATGGGACATTAACTCGGTAAATTTTCTACTTTGTTTTTCTATCACGTTTAATCGTTTTTCCATCATTTTCTCTTCATTTTCCTTAGAATAAAATCAATTCATCATCATTGTACAGCATTGAGCATCCAGCCAAGAGTGGGTATTGTGAAAATTTACTGATTTCTTGCCCAATTTAATTTCTAAACACATTTAACTAACTAAAACTATCAATTTAACTAAAAATCAAAACCTAAAAATTTCAATTTCTCTCTCCTAGAATTTCGTCCAGCCCTTGATATCACTTTTTGATCTCTCTCCTCAAGCATGCTAAATGGAAATAAAGGCATAGGAAAGGTATAAATCAAGCTAAAATCGAAAAATCTTACCGTTAGACGCGTAAACGGTCGAAAACCGCAAATTTTCCTTTGAATTTTCTTGTTTCTCTTTGGTTTTTCTTTTTTTCTTCCTTTCCTCTCTATTTCCTCTCTTGTTCTTCCTTATGGCCGGCCAGCACTCAAAATTTGGGTTTAAATGGCTGACTTTTCATTAAAATAATATTATTTCATTAAAAAATGCCATGTGTCACTTTCCCATTGGCCCATCTTTAAAATTTCATCCATTTGTTTCCAAATTTTCACCATACACTTGTCCCACATATCCATAGCTTAGATAAAATTCTCAAACTCATCCAAAGTCTCGGTGGAGTAATTTTTTGAAATTTACACTTTTGCCCCCGTAAAAGTCAAAAATTACATTTTTGCCCCAAAAATTGAAAAATTGCCCATAGACATATTTTTCATCCCTTATACTCATACCATTCTCCAATTTGTCAAATTTGATCTAAATTCTCTCAAAATCTCAAATTTTGTTCGTGGGTGGCAAAATTACGATTTTGCCCCTACACTCCAAAAATCACCAGAATTAAACTTTTTTACTTCCTATCATTAAATTATACTCCAAATAGTTAATCTTGGTCAAAAATTTCACTCCATGATCAAATTATTATCTCAGGTGGCAAAATGACGATTTTGCCCTTGAACATCAAAATTTCCAATTTTACCCCAAATGAACCCTCAAACTCCGAACAATCATTTTTGTCATTCTTGGACTATAAAATATTAAATTTCATCCTACAATTCCTATTTGAACTAGTTCGAGGTTAAATCAATTTAAGTGTACCGTTAGGTACAATATCATGTTTCGTCTTTTCTTATGTGCTTTCCTAGCATAATAACATGCTACTCAGTGCATGTATGTCATGACATGTATTTATAGGGTTGGGTTTTACAATATATGCCTTGTGCGGTGTGGGAGTGCACATGATATTTGCCATGTGCGGTGTGGGAGTGCACATGAGGATATTAGCTATGTGTAGTGTGGGAGTGCACATGAGCTGAGTTGAGGATGGTGGTTGTATGCATTGAGCCATGTTGACTAGTTTGGGAATGACCTTGATGTATTTGATGTATGATTGAAAATGTCCATATATATATATATATATATATACATAATATATATACATGAATTCTTATACGCATGTGCACTTGTCCTGTAAGGTAGAGATGTTTGGAAAATGAGATGTGATTGCACTGAATGTTGAAAGTTGAAATTCCTAAATGTTTTAAAATGAGTTAAAAGACAACATGGCATCAAGTTTGCTTATGAGATACAAATTGCATTGTTTTAACACAAGTGCATCGTGTTTCTAAAAACCCTTCCATATCGTTTGCTTGTTCCCTTCCTATGTTCACTCACTGGGTTTATACTCATTCTTTTCAACTTCATGTTTTAGTTTTCAGGTTTGGAAGTAGTTTGATCTTAGGTCAGGGTGCTTCCTCATATTCATCTTTTGGTAGGTTTACCATGACACTCAATGATAGTACCCACGCCCAGAGTTACTCCACTGGCAGTTAAAGGTCTTTGTATGTGTACATATTTCCTTGGTGTGAATTGATAAGATTTATTTGGCAAACTATCTATGTATATTTTGATTACTGAGGCCATTATGAGTATATACTTGGGTTTTATGAATTGTTTTCGAAGAATTTATCATTTAAACATTATAAATTATAGATCTTAACAGAATATGGATGATAGATGGACTAATGTACAAGTTCATATAGAAAGGATTACTTGAGCCTAGTGGTCTGTGCTTATTGGGCCCTTGTGCCGGTCATGGCCCAGGATTTGGGCTATGACATACGTACCTTGAACTTCAATGATTGCCTATATTGGTATATGTTTATATATTTTTTTTGAAGAGTTAAATCATGCTTACATTTCATTAAGCAAAATTAGAATCATAACTAGTGAAGATAGCCAAAATTTTCGTTGTAATCATGCATGTGCTTACTTGATCATAATATTTTTCTCACATGATTGCAACAAGTGCTAAATGCTTTGGCAATGCTCCATTGATAATTCTATTTCTCTTGATATGGATATTTTCTTTGAATTGATAGTTTTATACATTATTTGGAGAATATTTCTTGATTTGAACATTTAGTTTTGAACTTGCTCTTTCTTCAACTTAGTCTTCAAATTACTTTTGACTCGCTTTGTAATACTTATGCATTTTACCTTGGTTTGAAGAGTTTTCATAATTTGCATTTACTTTGTTTTATTCTTTAATTTATTCTTCAAGTTACTTTACACTTTTGATTTATGCACTTCACTTTCAAAAGTTTTTGAGAACCTATTTTCAACTTACTTGTTTATTTCGGTTTGCAATTTTTTTTTGACATGTTTTAAAGTGAGAGTAAGATTTGAGAATCTCCTTTCTCCTTGAACTTGTGCTTTTATCATGAAAATATTTTTGAAATTTAATTACAGCTCACTTACTCATCATCTTTATACTTGAGCATTCTCACTTAACCTTGAAAAGTATTGAAAATGTGTTTTCATCTTGTTTGTTCATTTCTTTGGTTTGTTCAAATACGAAACAAATTTGAGAAATTGTCATTAAGCTTCAAAGTTTGATTTGTTGGGAAGAATTTTTGGAAATACAATTTACCCCCTCTCTTGGATATTTTCCTCATTATTATTGAGCTAACACATTCTGTAGTACCCCGCATTTTGATACGATGGCTAATAAAGTTTATGGATGCCAATTGAGGTTAATTACCTAGTTAAAAAGGGTAATTCAGAAGTCAACTTGTGAAATCTAGATCTCCATAGACACATAACTAGAAGTAGACGTGATAATGCAGACCAGGGGTAATTTCATAATTTCTCTTGGTGAGCTCCTACGAGTGGGTTTTTTTTTATGCTATTAAGGTCTAAATAGGCCTAAGGAATGAATGAATGATGTTTATGATTGTAAAATAAATGAAGAAGATAAAAATAATGGTAATTTCCACGGTAGGGGCAAAATGGTCATTTTACATTTCAAGTCTAAATTTTTATTTTTTCGTGAACTCGAGTATTTCTAGACTATTATGGACCTTGCCCTAGTGTCAAAAGAGTAAAAAGTTGCACAAAGGATGAAAGGAAGACAAAGTCACCATGTTAAGGGCATTTTGGTAATTTATGTGAGAAATGGATAAACTTTAGATATAAATATCTAAAGCTTCAGCAAATTTCCAGCAACTTCCAACAACTCTTCTTCTTCCTCGCCTCTCTTCTCTCCATTTCATGTTTTCTTCATCTTCCATGGAAGCCTCCCATGGTAACCCTAAACCTTGTGTTTTTCTACACCTTTTCATAGGGTTTTTCATGCTCTTTCTCTTCTACACCTCAAAAGCCCTTAAAGGTCTTTCCTTGGTATATTTTCTCACTAGCTGGATGGGTGGAGAGAGAGAGGGAGATTGTCCAGAATAGCTTGGAAGCTTTTGAAAAAGAATTCAACTACAAAAAACCACCAAGGTGAGTAATGAATTAGGTTTAATTTTCAAGTTGTTGATAATGGTTGATGATTAGAGTGGTGAGTTAATCTATTGTTGAGATTGTTAATCATTTTTAGAGTGACTAAAGTAGAGTAAATAACTAGCCACTTAATGGCAATTGGAAACTAGTTAGGAATAACTAGTAGAACTTGATTTAGGAAAGAGCTTTTGGAATTATATTAATGTCAATTTGGGTTGGTGGTGATATTGTGTGTGTATAGTTTCCAACAAGGCCTCACATGTCCATTTGGAGTATTAGTTGAGGCTAGAGTCAAGCAAAAGAATCAACAAGACCGGTGAGTGAACTTGCATCAAAGTGTTTTTAGGAAATACATGTGTTGGGATGAAGCATTTAAATGATTTTACTTGGTTTTCATTAAATTATGCATGGGAACAAGATCGATGAGTGAACTTGCATCAAAGTATTTTTAGGAAATACATGTGTTGAGATGAAGCATTTAAATGATTTTACTTGGTTTTCATTAAATTATGCATGGGAACAAGCCCTTGATAAAATGTTTTGATGTTGTGAAATTATGAAATGTGTAAAAAGATGAATCCATGTGCTCCTATATTATGTTGGTATGTATATATATGAATATGTGTTGTGCATTGATGAATAATGTTGTGTGATAATGATGACCCAGCTATGTGTGATGTGGGAGTGCACATGAGCTGATGATGACCTGGCTATGTGCGAGTAGGGAGTGCGCATAAGCTGATGATAACCCGGCTATGTGCAAGTAGAGAGTGTGCATAAGCCGATGATGATGATCCGGCTATGACGATGAATGAAGTGGGGTGGTGTACATGTTTATATATGTTTATATATGTATATGTGATAGAAAGTTTATGATTATAATAGGTGATTGAAATGAATAATGAGAAACTTGATTATTGTCAATGTGTTCACTTTGATGTGCAATATGGTAGGAATGGATTTTGTAACATGTGAAAACCCCTTAATTGCCATCTGCCCTGAATCTCACTGCAACGAGAAACTCTCGGGTGGTGGGGGCACAAACCAGCCTTGTTTCTCACTGCAGTGAAAAAGAATTCTCGCTGCAATGAGGAATTTGGTGCGGGAAATTGGATTCTCGCTGCAGCAAGAAACTCTCGGGTAGACCCAAATTTCTAGTGCAGAGTTTCCACTTTGACAAAGATTTTGATGACCTTAGGGTCAGAAGTGGGAAAAGTGGTAAATATAAAAGTTGTATCCCTGCTTCTTAGCTTTCTAATGGTTTAAAAATTATGTCAATTGGACTTTTGTAGTGGGAGATATACTTGAAAAACCAAAACATATGTAAACTAAGACTATTTCTCGCTGCAACGAGAAACTTGCTGTCATGCTTGCTACCTTGCTTGATATTGACATATTTTTCACCCATTTAACTTCATCAATTGATCATGGGTTTTTGCAACACTATGAGGTTATTAATCAAAGTTTGAAATGAGGGGTTTTTAGTAAGAAATTAAATCAATTACATTGTTTTTGAAACAAGTGCATCATGATTTCCAAGTTCTCCTTATCGATTGCTTGTTCCCTTCTTATGTTCACTCACTGAGTTTTATACTCACATTTTTAAACTTCATGTTTTCAGATTTGGAGGTAATTGTGACCTAGATTGAGTATCCACATATGCTCGTTTTCTTAGTAGGTACTATGGCATTTCAGTAGCGGTACCTTCACTTAAAGTCACTCCGTTGACGGTTAAGAGTCTTTGTCTGTGTACACGTATAAGTAATGTAATCCACTAAGATTCATGTTATATGTCAAATATGTATATTTTGAATTAATGATGCCACTATAAGCTGGCAAATGGGTGACATTATTTTGACATAATACAATTGTGAGTATTGGATCACTATAAAATGTTACTGAAATATTTTTAGTTGAGAATTACAATATGTGGTTTTAGAAATAATGGTTGGGATTAATGTTCTGGATTGCATAAATAGGATTGCTTGGGCTTAGTGAGCTATGCCCATTGGGCCCATACGCTGGTCATAGCCCGAAATTTGGATTGTGACACATTCCTAGCATTATATCACTTAGAATGATCCTAGTTCTATGTGTGATGTTATTAGTTTGACCAAGACATCAATGCCTTAACTGGGGAGATTGTAATGCCCTCAATCCCAAATTGAGAATTTGTGAGGATTCATTAGAGCTGGTAATTTGTGTTAACGAGTGTAATCATATCATGTAAAGGTAAGGATACAATAGATAAATGAGTTGATATAAATACGGCGTGATTAATTTATCATGCCAAAATTCATGTTAGCTGGTATCAAGAATTTTGACATGAACAGAACACAGTTATTGCACGAGTTAAAGGACATGACATAGTTGATGCATATAAATTAGAATAACATGTTTAGACAACATACAATTAACCAATTAATACACGATTAATTTTTTTAGAAACGAATAATAAGTTGTTTTATATGTTTTAAATATTAATAATTTAATAAATGAGTTTAAGCATATTATATATTTGAGTAATGTGGATTAAATTGTTAATATATGATTAATTAAACATGTATAAACATGCCATATACGGGGTAGATGGGTCAATTTGTATAAGAAACAAATATTTTTATGTCATAAATTGATTGATATAATTATGACACAAATATGATTATACATAACCCAAACCTGTTTAACTCCATGTCATGTTGGTGAGTTATGCCCAAAATTATTAAGTTTAAGATCCACTGTGGTATATATGTAGAGACTTAAACCTACAATTGCAAAGACGAGTTTTTTTGGCAAGACCCAAATCTTTTAGGTTAAGTGCAAGTCATTTAAAGCATGTACCAGTCAATGTGAGCTTCCACATTATGCTGTAAGATCTTGGTTTTATAAAGTGAGTCTTGATTGTGATGTAATGTTTGGTCTTAATAAATGATAGGCTTTTATGGATTTTGAATGGATGGGATTATGATACCTCATTCTACATCTAATGTGAGTGTGAGTGTAATACTTATATAATCATCTAATTTAAATCATTATTCAGCAACTTGAGTTTAAGTTTTTCAACCACGTAGTTTAGGCTTAAAAAGCTGTTCAACTAATGGTGCTTGGGCTTAAGTTGTTACTATCAATATCAGAGCATGTGCCAACTCAACATGGGCTTTTACATTGTGCTAGTGAGATCTTAGTCTGTGAAGTAGGTCTTGATTGTGAAAATGATGTATGGCTTTAATAAAGAGATAAATAATTTGATCGAGTGAGGTTGTGATATCTCATTGTACTTTTATTGCAAATTTGATTGTTAAGACTTGTATAAGAGTCTTAATCAATTATTATTAACAATTTGAATTTAAAGTTTTGAGGGACACATAATTTAAACTCGAATAATTATCGAGTCAATAGTGCTTAGGTATAAGTTTTACATTTCATGACCTACCACATATGTTGCCTTCCATTGATCTAATAGTGAAAATTGCCCCAAAGCCTATCACTTTTAGCCTTTAGCATATACTTTCGAGAATAAGGTGGACAAGATGTGAGGAGAACAAGGAATTTTCCATACCCTTAAGCCTCAACCTTAATTTTTATATACAAAACCATTTTTGAAGCATGTTTTCAAAAATCAATTATGCACACTTTATTAAGAGTTAAACATAAAGAGTTATTAATTATAACCTAGTCATTCTTAAAACAAAGCCGTTAGTTATAGTAAAAACCTTAGTCAAGTTTACATTAGCAAGTTTACTTGCACATGGTGGCTCAACCCATCTTTAGCATGGCAAAAAGAGGCTTTCTAGGGATTAGTCACACTTGGTTGGCTAGGTATATGTTTTTTGCTAAGCAAGTTAGGTAAGGGAAAAGTGGTGTGAGAAAGATAGGGTTAGGCAATGATAGTTATGGTGCTAAAAGGTTATCTTATCTACGAAAGCTTTGACAAAACAAGCCATTGTATTTGTCTTTAGGGCCAAACCCTTTGTGTACAAAATGGCAATGGTTAGATGCATCTTTCTTTATCAAACAAGAAACTTTGACATATGACATTAGGTTTAACTAACATTTTTAATGTTGATATTAACATAAATGTGTTTCTCATTTTCATATAATTTTAGTATACATAATAAAAGATAATTCTATTTGGCCCTTGTTGTCTTAAGATTCAAACCCAAACCTCTAAGTCAAAGTCTTTAAGATAAAATATTAGGTAATATATATATATATGTTAAGATACATCTATATTAATCCAAAATTTAGCTTAAAATAAAAAATTTTAGCTTAAAATCAGATAGCATTGGGTTGCTTCCAAAACGTACTTGAAGGCACTTGATCCCACGTCTACCGTACCCACTGAGGACACGACAAACCACGCACACTCGCCACCAATCTTAGGCGTTAGGACGGAAATGCTACAAAATCTCCCATTTGTACACGTGAATGCTAAAGAAAGCGAGTATAGACTTGTTTACAAAATGTGGGAGTATCTCTCGTCGTAGATCTCACACACTCCCCAAAATTAAATTATGTTTAGGAATACTGTATATGGAAATAGAACGTGTTTCTTTTCTTTTTTTTTTCTGCCATTTTTGATTTATTTTAGTAATAATAAGTCCATTTTAGTTTTTGAAACCCATAATATTTGTAAGGTATGGACACTAACTCTTGAACTAAAAAGCAAGATATGCACATTGCGCACCGCCCTTCAGTTCCAGTCCGAAGTCCAACAATTGCGAAGATCACACACACACGCATACAACACTCTCTGCATCCGCAATCTCCATCTTCATACCTCTCTCTGTTAATCAGCTCTTGGACTTGAAGCTTCTCTTCTTCACTTTCTCTCCCTCGACCAACTGGTTAAATAGCCCCCTTCAATCCACTTCCAAGGTTAAACCCTTCTCTCCACTGTCCCACGCCAAAACCCAAGCTTCAACCATAAAATATAACACTTATTTTCCCATCTTTTCTTTTAAAGAACCCAAAATTTGGATCCAAATCCCAAATACAAAAGTCTCCCCATTTTTTATGAATACGGGTCCTTCAATATGGATCCTCCATTGATCAATGAGTCATCTTTTTCAGCAGCCAATCTTTCATCTTACAGCCTTGCTGAGATTTGGCCTTTCCCAATCAACTCACGCTCTGACCCAAATGTTACAACTGCAGGGAGATTAGGCGTCCGAATGGGTACTTTGGGCGGGTTTGGGGAAAGTTCGGGTCACAGAGATGGGTTTGGGGCGGATTTGAGCTCTGAAGATGAGTCTTCCAAGATGGTTTCTACTACCAGTGCAAATGAATTTGTGGGTTTTTTTTTTTTTTGTTTTAATTTATGGGTTTTTTAATTGTTTTTATTTGCTGGATTATGAGTTGCTTGATAGACAAGAGAATGGTAGGAAAGTTTTGGAATTTAAGGTCAATTAATGAAGATATTTTAGTTTTTTTTTTTTAATGTGACGTTTTTGGATTGAATTTGGTGTGGATTTTGTTTCATTGTTAGCTTGTTTTACTCAAATTTCAGTTCTTTCTTTAAGTCTCTCCTTGTAGCTAAAGCCAAGTTCTGGGCTTTGCTTGACTTCAATTCATTGAGGTTGAAAAAAATTATATTTTCAATTCAAAATTTGGGTTCATTGTGGTTTTATTTTTAGATGTAGATGTTTTAATTCACTAGTAAACTAAGTTTTGAGAGGTAAGGTATGATAAATGGTTTAAATTGGAACTGGTTTAGACGCATATGAGTTAATGTTGGTTTATATTCGGTATCATGATGGCTTATAGTTTAGATTTTAACAGAATGATTCAAATGGAAAACGGGTGAAATCATCGACAAAGAATGAAAATGCAATTTCTAAAGCTGAGGTGGAAACAAGTTCTGCAGCTGGTAGCAAGCCAGAACAGTATGGTAAACCTACTGAACCGCCTAAGCAAGACTATATTCATGTCAGAGCCAGAAGGGGTCAAGCTACGGATAGTCATAGTCTGGCTGAGAGAGTAATTCACTTAAATCTTATCTAATTTCCAATTTTCAACTTAAAATCTGAGAAATTTAACTTTCATACTGTAAAACAAACTGTAAATCCAGATTCACGATTCTTGCTGGTTCAGGTGATAATGTGAGTGGTAAAGAAGAGTGGTTCGGGCCCTTTGAAAACATGTTCTTAGAGCAAGTTTTTTCCTTTGCAGGCCAGGAGAGAGAAGATTAGTGAGAGGATGAAGATTCTTCAAGATTTGGTCCCTGGATGTAATAAGGTATTTATTATTGTGGTAGTTGTGTTGTACAGTTCTATATCCTTTGTGTACTCTGATCAGTTCCTTACCACTCAGCCTGAGGAAAAATTGTGATGGTTTGGGTGCCTTTTGCTATTATTTATATTTTCTTATTTTGTTATTATATTAAACCTTAACACAAAGTTTTCAATCAGGTCATTGGAAAAGCACTCGTCCTTGATGAGATAATTAATTATATCCAGTCACTGCAGCGGCAGGTTGAGGTATGGATCTTACGCATCTTGCTGTCTTGGTGTGCCAATTTCTGAGTTTTTAGGCTATCCATTCAAGCCTTAACCTAATATAATGCTATGTTGTAGTTCCTGTCAATGAAGCTAGAAGCAGTTAATTCAAGGATGAACATGAGTCCTAGCATCGAAGGCTTTCATTCAAAGGATGTAAGTCTGCTTAAGTTGATTGATCACTTAATATTTTTCTCATCATATGAGCTATTAGCATGAATAGCATCAAATTAAAGTCTGATGTGAGTAAAAAACCGCTGCTTCATTTTGAGATCACTCTAGATACTTATCAGAAGCCATTATACTGCTTCTTGACATAAAATTCAGATGGTAAATTCGATTGGTGAATAAAGTAAGACCAAGAGTTCAACTTTGCATTGATGTAGTTTAAGTTACTTGTACTACTGTAGGTTGAATAACTAAGGTCCTCCATCACTGGTTTTATGCATATATTGTGAAATACCAGATCTGATTTTTTTTGTTTGAGAACCCTCGGTGGGGGGGGAGGGGGGGGGGGGGGTTTGTTAAAAAACCTTAATATTTCAGTGTGAAGCAATTTACAACCAAGCCTGAAAGCTTAAATCTTTTTTATTTTTTATTTAGGGAAGGGGGATTTGAACCCAACTCTATGAGCAGAAGGATAGATGCACCGATCATTGAGCCAGATGCTCAGGTGTGCCTGAATGCTTAAATTCTATTCAAATGTAATGTAAATCTGTTCTCTGGAAGAGTTATATTCAAAACTTATTCCTCGTAAATTTTGTTTATCAGATTCAGCCACTTTAGTAATGACTACAATGTTAAGGGTCTTCCATCTTCTGGATCCTACCATTATAAGAAATACAGACAAAACTAGTAAGCTTAAATTAAGTACTTGATGGTATCTTTTGAACTCTTCAAGTTTAAAAAAGGAAGACTCTGAGGGTCATGTTTCCTTTAACATAGGCACCAGGCAAGAAGATTCTTGATGTAACTGCTCCCTGTAATCCAAAGTTATCTTTCGAATCTGATCCTAGTTTTTCAACCAACAAATCAGTTATGATTTCCTAAATTCATGTTGTATATATCCAAATTTTCAGCACCTTTCTCTCAATTTTTCCTAATTGTTGATTGGTGGATTAGGTAAGAGGACAGTATGTCCCAAAAGTTTGGCTGAAGGAAAGGACACGCAACATATAAATCCCTTTCTAACATGCTATTCTAGGTGCAAGTTTTAATAGGTTTTACGCATGGACTCCCTTCCAGCAAAATTTCGCCTTTGCTCTATGTTGGAACTGATTTTACTTGATAATGTGGTCCTAAAAAATTTGACCATAGAACTGCCTGGAGGAAAGATGTTATATATCCTCTCAGAATGAATCATCCCAAAAGTTTTAACTAATAAGAATGGCCTAAAATACTAAACCAATCTTCAGACTTTTCTGGCTGTGAATCTTGTTTGCATTTTAATTTGCTTAGTTTCTAGAATTTGAATGACATCCATGGCCTTATGGCACTAACATTAACCAAATCAATCATACCATCCTGGAAAACTTGTGAGTTGGTGAGTGAGATTATTATTCCTTGACCAAACAGTTTTGCATCCTGGAGGCTTTTGTTAATTCTCAGTTAATGCTTTGATATGAATTAAGCCGAAGAGATACACACAGATATGAATTAAGCCTAAGAGATGTACACAGATATCTATAAAGTTATATTACCTAGAACATATTATTGAGCATATTAAAGTGCATTTTGCTTCATGACATTTAAGTTCTAAAAGTTTCTTTATGCTTTGTTTTTGTCCAAGACTAGTCCAAATTTTAAATTCAGTCTTATGTTTATCAAAATTTTCTGCATCATTTTTTTTTCTTCATTAATGTAAGTGTGTGACCTTGTCACTCGTTGGTGCTATCACCATATCATGAATGCATACTATTCATCATGTTGATAATTTCCCATAAAAGAATATGTTTTGACTCTCGTAGAATTTGGCAGATGAACTCCAATTGCAGATGTTGATGTCTTGTAATTTACTTTCCTCATGAAGAAAATGCACCTTTACCATTGTTAGCATTGTTAATTAGTTTTAGCAAATTTATGATCTTGTGCATATAAAAAAGAAAAATTATTGGAGCTATGGTATGATTTTCTGAACACGTTAATCTGGTCTTTAAGCTTGGTTCACAACCATATGATGCTGCTGGAATGATATTTGGTGCACAAGCAGCTAGGGAATATGCTCAAGGATCACAGCCTGAGTGGCTGCAGATGCATGTTGGTGGAAATTTTGAAAGGGCAACATAATTTGGAGAAACCTTGTTGGCACTCAAAGCAGCAAGAGTAATGTGCTTGTCTTTAGATCAAAGGGGATTGGTTACATCTGTTGCAGAAATGAGTTTGGTAAATGTGGCCTTGTTCTTAAATTTGTCTGGTAGTTTCTATGTCTACGATAAATGCAGAATTTTTATTTATAATTCAATAACAGCAAAGAGAAGAGGGAGGAAAACTGAGAACAAAACAGGAGAAACAAATCTACCAGGCATATTGACCCAATCAACCAGATCATTTGGATGCATCACTGCACAAAGAAATACAAATAATATTAGAAAAATGCAAATATGACAAAATATAAACAAACAATATAGCCCACTAATTTACATTCCTAGAGAATGCATCAAATGCACAACCAAAACGAAGAGTGAAATGTAACAAAATTAACATAAATGAGTATTTTGGCTTAGATTGAGAGAATGATTTGGTGCAGCGTAGGTTACGTTAGGGAAAAGGGGAGTTTACCACTGTTGACGTAACAAACAGGCCTTACAAACAGAAGAAGTAGAGAATTTTTAAAGAAGCATAAAACCAAGAATAATTCGAAGGGCACCAAGTTAAATAGGTTTTCTTCGGAACCTATGGGCTATTCCTTCTGCTACTTGTCTAGATAAGAGAAGAACACATTTGGATGTAGAAGCAAACAGGTTTTTAAAAAATTAAAAACTAAAAATGAGAAAATTTATGACAGAAGGATTAAGTTTGTACATTCGTAATCAAGTGTAGTTACTTTGCGGGGACTCATTTCGTAAGCGAAAAGCCAAGTAGCGGAAAAACAACAGCAAGACGGAGCGTTATTCAATGATGAAAGGCAAAGTATGGTAGTATGTAGAGATTAAAAAGCATACCATCTTCACGTTCATTTCTACCGGCATCAACTGGAGCCGGTTCCAAAATGCTCATCGAATTCGCAACTAAATTTGACCAAGGATATTGTTAGCTTTACCATTGATCCTTATTTTGAAATGTCAAAAATCAAATGATCAAAATATAAGTGTTTAAGGATATTAAAACACCACAAAACCCCTCAAACATTTATATAAAAAATGGCTTAGTGTTTGAAGTTCAAAATGCCTTAGAAACAACTTAAAATGCTTAAGGTATCCAGACATTTTGGGTAAGTATTGGGACCTCAAACTTAAAATGCCTCAGAAACAACCTAAGCAAGTATTGAGACTTTCCATGAAGGCATCGAGACATCACCTTTGAAGCCTCAAATTCTACAAGACAAATGCCGATGTATCGAGACCATGCTTCAAAGGTATAATCTACTTGGAGAATTAAGTATCATGTTCTGTCTCGTCACTTTGAGTCTGATTATGAAATTATTTAGGGAGTTTCACTAGTTGAGTTATAAATGGTTGGAAAGCTACATGAGTCTATTTTCTAACGAACCAAACAAAAGTGGATTCCAAGTTTCCTATGTAAAGATATGATGTCTTTTTTTGTAAAGACAGTGCAAACTGCCTGGCAGCAATGCCAGGGGCAATTTCGAAAATTTTCTACACTTTTACTAAAGTGAACTAAGTGTTGAGATTTACAAGAATAGAAATCTTATTAAGTCTAGTTTCTAACGCATCAAACAAATCTCGATTTCGAGTTTCATAGCTTAAGATATGGCCATTTTATTGAATGATGTACAAGCTGTCCGGATTTTTGATTTAGGAGAGTTTGGGTTATTTTGTGTAGTTTCGGATGATAAATAGATTTTAAAGAGTTAAATTGTTTCTAATTTGTTTAAATGATTGTTATTAGGCTTTTGTTTATCTTGGGAGGATGGAGTTTGTTAGGACAAAGAAAGGTAAGTATATCTTCACACATTAATTGCTTCGAAACTATCACATATGCATATTTCTTGAAAGAATCAAACATTTTATTTCATTATTTTTAATATATGAAAATAGGGTCAAGCATGTGATTTTTTTTTTGTTTTGGGCTTAATAATATGATGGACATTGCTTTATGAATGATTTTGTTTACTTATGTGACAAATGATGGATTTACAAATGATTTGATTTATTCATATGACGAACATTGTTTTATGAATGTTTTGGTTTATTCATATCACAAATATTGATTTATGAATGAAATGAAATCTTTGATCATCTTTAAAGAATGTTTTAAAAGCTATGAATTGATCCTTGGGAAGTTGGATAATTGACACCAGAGCTAGTTCTACGACCCTGCTAATAGGATATAATAGCTAGTACACCTCCCTGCTAATGGGATATAATAATTAGTAACAATAATGAGAATGATTAGTTGATACAACCCGTGTCACGGGATATAATAGTGACCATAGCTAAGATGATGAAACTTTACGAGTTTCAACGATTGAAACTATGATTTGCTTGAACGATATTTTAAGGATGATATTTGGTGATTAATGATTTATGAACTTACGAAATTTCTCATTTTGGATATAATGATTTGTTTAAATGTTTGAAAGTATGATTTAGTGAAATGCTCTTAAATGAACTATATGATATATTGGAAATGATGCTTGATCCAGTAAGGTATGTGTGGTTATACTTCCTGAGCTGTGGTTTACTCATTCCTTTACTTTCAGTTTTGTAGATGACTAGAGATTGAGAGCTTTAGAGTTATGGGAGCTAAGAGAACAATTTTGGGAAGTCTATGTCACGACCCGATACTCCCCTAGAGCCCGTGACAACTGTCGTGGTGTCCCGGTAGACACTCATTACCCGAAATGTCAACCCAAGACCTCGCAAGGCTTTTCTATCAGTTTCTCATTTCCCTTGTGAGCAACCATTGTCAAATATCGTGTTCTAAAATATTTTAAACTGTTTCCAACTAAAAACAAATAAAATATTAATTTTCGTCTCACAGGGGTATTTTTGTCATTTTTCTCAAAAATTTCGAAACTGGCTAAAACGTAATATACAAGTACAAAACACATAATTCATATTCAAAATGAGTTTAAAAATCTAAAATCTTCATTTAAAACGAAATTATGGTTATTTGAATATAATAAGAAAATAAAAGAAATATTAAGTAAAATATTCTATTTTCTTATAAAACAATATTTATAGAGTTATACGTGAATAATTTTTATAGCGTAAAAGCTAAATAAAATTATACATACTGTAATACAGTAAGCCAAAATATTTAATTTAATTTACAATAACAAGAGGGCCCCCGAATAAACAAAGTAAAGAGGACTGTGAACCTACGGTTTGAAAAATGCAGATCCAACAGTAGTCCTCAATGAGATCAGCTATCTACAGCCTATACTAAACCTGAAATGGGAGGAAAAGAGGGTGGTGAGATTATAAAATCCCAATGAGTAAACAGACATCATCATAAATATTTAGAATTGAGTACATGGAGACAATAAAATAAATTATTATAAATTGGGTTACAGCATAAGAATACATTTCATTTAAAATATGTAAAGAGGCTTATGAATCTCATAAAAACTAAGCTTGTGCCATAAATCCATTCTCGGGGACACCTTGGCTTAGGCATCTTACCGAGACCGTCAAGGCTATTAAAATTCACATTTCACATAAATCATGTTTTTGTTTTGAAAACATAGCCGTTCCTTGGCGTTGGTTGAGTTCCTCTTCACGTGGTGGTTTGGCGTGAAGTGAACCCTAAGCTTTACCCCAGGAGATACCCTACGCGCCTCTCCGTTCGAGGTAAGAATATAATGGGGTTTACCGTACCCCTCTAAAAGGCTGGTCCACAGAAACGCCCTACTGCAGTGATTAATTAATATATATAATCCACCATACAATACAACTCAATAACATGATATGGCAATTTTGTAATTCGTAGTCTTTCAAGGCAACCAAACAATTCGTATTTCAATACAATTGCCAACTAGCCAATCATGCTCGATTTATCATAAGCCAATCAATTTAAACAATCAAATTGCCACAGTTAACAGTCTCCGTGTACTCTATTTTTCAAAATCATTATTAATTTCAAAACAATTTATAATTTAATTTCATTGAAACACATTTATTCATAAAACATGAAAATTTACCTTTTTAAATTCCTTTTTCCATAAAATTCATGAAATCATCTAAAAACCACCCTAGATAATTAAAATGACAGTAAGTTTACTCACAATGTCTAGAATGCAGACTTTCGAAGCACTCTGTCTACTGGTCCTCGAATGCAATTTCCTTGCCTTTGTCGGAGGACTCACCACCTTGACACAATACAAAATTGAGAAACTCACTACATTGGTACTAAATTGAAATTAAACTAATTTAGACTATTAATGCATAATATGGAATGCAAAAATGCACTGGTAACTATCTAAACTCGGTATTGGCCTAATTCGTTTTATCACCCGATTAAATTACTAACACGTCCAATTTAATTCCAAATTAATTTTTTTCAGTTTCTATACCTCAATTGCACCCAAATTGACTTAATGTCCCTCAGTGTGGTGCAAATTATCAGTCTCGACAGTAAATTACGAAAATACCCCTAATGTGTAAAAATTCATATTTTTGCTCTGAAAATTCCCATTATTTTTCTAGGCTCATAATTCATCATTTCTTAACCAATTCTCCTAGAATAAAAATCAAACTCATCCTCACTCATACATGGTAAATTTGGCCATTAATGGTTGTGGGAGAAAATAAATTCTTTTCTTGTTGTTTTGTTTCTAAATATGCTAAACTAACTAAAAACACTAACATAACTTAAAATCAAATTAATCTAACAACTTTCTCTCTCCTAACCCATTTTGATCAGCCAACAATTCATCATAAAAACATGTAATTTAAGCATGGAAAATAAGGAGAAATGCTTAAGGAAAATAGATTTCAAGCTTAAGTTAAAAAATCCTACCTTTTTCACTTGTTTTCCTTGATTTTTCACACTTTTTCTCTTGAAATTCCTCACCTAGGGTTTGTTCTTCCTCTCTTTCTCTCTCTTTCTTGCTTGGCCAAATATTTGGAGAGTAATGGGCTGATTTATGCTGATTTTTTAGTTAAATAATAAAATATCCTAAGCTTGACACATGGCATTTTCTTATTGGTCCATTTGTAAAATTTTAAAAATTTAAACATTTTATCTCCACCACATGATTAGTCAAGGGTCAAAGATGAAGATAAAGGAAGACCATGTGCTGGAAAAAATGTCCTGATGGTGGAAAATTACAATTTTGCCCCTGACGTGGCAAAATTACCATTTTACCCTTTTACTCCAAATTATACCGAAATTAAAATTTTTCACTTCTAAACCTCAAATCATACTCCAATAAGTCAAATCATACTCCAATAAGTCAAATGGGGTCAAAAAAATCTTTCCTAAATTTTCCATTTTTTCCCCAGGTGGCAAATGACCATTTTGCCCCTTAATAGTGAAAATTTTGATTCGACTCCAAATTGATCCTCAAACTCCGAATTACCATTTTGAGTCATCCTTGGACTGTGACGATCTTAATCTCACCTTAAAATTCCTATTTGATCTAGTTCAAGGATTAAATCAACTTTGTTGTACCTCTAGGTACAATACCAACTTTTGTAAATTTTTCGGAACTCTCTTAGCATACAATCATGCTATCATCACATGTACGTCATGAATAGTGTTTTATAAGGTCGGGCTTTACAGCACTACCCCCTTTAAAATAAAATTTTGACCTCAAAATTTCATTTACTGGATGCGAAGAAAAGATGTGGATATTGGTTTCTCATCTGGTCCTCGACTTCCCACGTCATCTCCTCCATTTGAGCATTCTTCCACAATACTTTCACCATTGAAATGCTCTTGTTCCTTAGCACTCGATCCTTTCGATCTAGAATACGTACAGGCTGCACCTCGAACTTCAAATCCTCATGCAACTCAATGGGAGGTGTCTCTAAAATGTGAGAGGGATCGGGAACATACTTTTTCAACATCGAGACGTGGAAGACATTATGAATCCGATCTAACTTTGGGGGTAATTCAAGTCTGTAAGCCACTGGCCCAATCCTTTCAATGATACGAAAGGGTCCAATGTATCTTGGATTGAGCTTTTCCCTTTTCGCGAATCGAATCACACCTTTCATCATCCAATAAATACCACAAATTATCACAATAGTATAATCAAATAAGATTTAATACTTGGAATTTTCAAATTATTACCTTTCCAAGGAGAGACCTGAAGAAAAACTTTATCATCGACTTCAAACTCCAAATTTTCCTTCGTTTATCCGAATAATTCTTCTGCCTATCTTGAGCTGTCTTTAACCGCTTTCGGATAACCTTGACCTTATCATTTATCAGATCAATCAATTCCACATTCACCAATTTCCTCTCACCTACTTCATCCCAACAGAGCGGAGTTCGGCACTTCCTTCCATACAAAGCCTCGTATGGTGCCATCCTAATACTAGACTGAAAACTGTTATTATACGCGAACTCCACCAATGGCAAGTGTTTGTCCCAACTCCCAATAAAGTCAATGACACAAGCCCGTAACATATCCTCCAAGGTCTGAATAGTTCTCTCAGATTGACCATCTGTCTGTGGATGAAAGGTAGTACTAAATCTCAATTTAGTTCCAAGAGCTTCTTGAAATTTCAGCCAAAATCGAGAAGTAAACCGAGGGTCTCGATCTGACACAATAGAAACTGGAACTCCATGCAATCTCACAACCTCATCTATATAAAGTCTGGCCAGCCTCTCAATAGAATACGTGTTATGGATAGCCAAGAAATGGGCGGACTTAGTCAATATATCCACAATCACCGAAATAGCATCCTTCCCACTTTGTGTCCGCGACAAACCCAATACAAAGTCCATAGTCACGTGTTCCCACTTCCATTCAGGAATTGGTAAAGGTTGAAGAGTACCTGACGGTTTTTGATGCTCCGCCTTAATCTGTTGGCATGTGAGACATTTCGCTATAAACTCTGCTATGTCTCGTTTCATACCCGACCACCAATAACTTTCTTTAATAGTTCGATACATCTTGGTGCTTCTGGGATGTAAAGCGTAGGCGGAAGAATGAGCTTCCTCCAAAATAGCTCGTCTCAATTGATCATCCTTAGGGACACAAATTCGGTCTCTAAGCATCAAATTACCATAATCACTGAGTCTAAACTCACTAGTTTCTCCATCTTGCAGCTTTTGAACTTCCCGTTTCAACCAATCATCAGATTTCTGCAATTCTCTGATCTGATTCAACAATGAAGGTCTTACGACGAAACTAGCAAGTAGGGTTCCATCCTCACCATTATTCAACTGGATCCCTAGAGATTTCATCTCAAGTAACATTGGAAAATAATAACTCCGAAGTGTTGCTAACGACGATGAGGATTTACGACTTAAGGCATCTGCTACCACATTTGCTTTTCTCGAATGATAATCAATCACTAAGTCATAATCCTTAATCAACTCCAACCATCGTCTCTGTCTCAAGTTAAGCTCTTTCTGGGTGAGCAAATACTTCAAAGTCTTATGATCAGTAAAAATTCGACAACGCTCACCATATACATAATGTCTCCAAATCTTCAATGCGAAGACAATTGCTGCTAACTCCAAGTCATGAGTAGGGTAATTCGTCTCATGCTTTTTCAACTGTCGAGAAGCGTAAGCTATTACTTTCTCATCCTGCATCAATACACACCCTAATCCCAACTTAGATGCATCACTATATACCACAAATTCTTTTCCACTAACAGGAAGTGTTAAAACGGGAGCGGAGGTTAACCGGTTCTTTAGCTTCTGAAATCGATTCTCACAAACATCATCCCACTCATACTTAACTCCTTTACGAGTCAAACGAGTTAGAGGAGCTGCTATCAAAGAAAATCCCTAAACAAATCTTCGGTAATAACCGGCTAAGCCAAGGAAACTACGAATCCCAGTTACCGTTCTCGGTTGCTCCTATTGCAAGATTGCCTCAATCTTCTTGGGATCGACATAAATTCCAACTACGGACACCACATGTCCCAAGAAAACCACTTCCTTCAACCAAAATTCACATTTAGAGAACTTGGCATAGAGTTGCCTCTCGCGCAAAGTTTGCAACATAATGCGCAAATGGACAACATGTTCATCCTCATTCTTCGAATAAACCAGGATGTCATCTATGAATACTATCACAAACTTATCCAAGTATAGATGGAACACCCTGTTCATAAGATCCATAAAAACTGCCGGGGCATTAGTCAAACCAAACGTCATCACCAGAAACTCATAATGCCCATAACGCGTCTTGAAGGCAGTCTTGGGTACATCTTGCTCCTTAATCCTCAACTGATAGTACCCAGATCTCAAATCAATCTTAGAGAAGACCATAACACCTCGTAATTGATCAAAAAGATCATCTATCTGGGGTAAAGGGTATTTATTCTTGATGGTCACTCGGTTCAGCTGACGGTAATCGATACACAATCAAAGAGTGCCATCCTTCTTCTTTACAAATATGACTGGTGCTCCCCAAGGAGAAATGCTAGGGCGAATGAAACCTTTATCCACCAAATCTTGCAATTGGACTTTCAATTCCTTCAACTCTGCCGGAGCCATTCTATATGGATGAATAGAAATAGGTGCGGTACCCGAAAGTAAATCAATAGGGAACTCAAGCTTTCGATCAGGAGGTAGTCCCGGTAAATCATCAGGAAATACATCAAGAAACTCACTTACTATTGAGACATCCTCTAACTTAGGTTCCCCCTTTGAAGTATCAATCACCTATGTCAAATAAGTTGGATACCCTTTTTGCACTAATTTCGAAGCTTTGATGATCGAGATTACACAAGATCGTAAAACTCGATGTTCCCCTACAAACACAATCTCTGCTCCCTCCGAATTCAGAAGAACAACTTTTTGGAAACAATCCATGTTTGCCCGATGCGCAATTAACCAGTCCATACCCAATATTAAATCAAAATCCAAGATCTCTAGAGGAATTAAGTCACCCCTAAATTCTTCCTCACCTACCCTTACCCCACAGTCTCTATAACAAGTATTATTAATCAACTGTTCTCTTAGAGGGGTATGCACTACAATTTCTCCCTCTAATGGTGACAGGTTTCTATCAGCAATTGATGCAAATGTCGTACTCACATAAGATCTATCTGAGCCAGAATCTATCAAAACATAAGCATCTTTATCAAATAAAGACATAATACCTGTCACTGCTCCAAGTCGGACCCGTGCCTCATCTTCCGTCACAGCGAAAACTTTTATCGAAGTACGAGTCTGTGGTCTCGAAGGTGGATGCGCTGGGGTATTACTCTCCACACTGAACCGTATGGCTACTCCCTGTCCGGTGGTAACCCAGAAGAATCTCTCCTCTACATATCAGTGCGAGCTGGTGGAGATGATGCAACTATAGTGGCTCGTCCTAACCGTGGGCAATTACTCCTAATATGACTCGACTGACCACAATGAAAACATAATGTAGGCCCCCTACACAGCCCAACATGATAATTTCCACAATTTCTGCATCTGTTAGAACCTTCAGAACTCTTCCCAAAACTAGTCATAGCAGATCTGCTAAACCTCAAAGGTCTTTGTTGTGATGGTGGAAATGGAGGTTGAGGAGATGTCACGAAAATAGAAGTAGTGCTCCCTGAAGTAGCTGAGTCCTTGCCTCTTTTTACTGGCTGACTAGAAGACATACCAGGGTTCCTCTTTTTTACAAACTCAGTCCGAATCCTCCTATTCTCAGTCGCGAGCTTCTCAGCCCGTAAAGCCATCTGTACTACCTCCTTATGTGGCTCCCTACCAGTCACTGTCATTCGCTCTCTAATCTCATTACGGAGCCGTTCCTCGAAATAGCTGGCCTGATCTTGCTCAGATTTCACCAGATCCGACACATATAACATCAACTCGTTAAAACGAGTCTCGTACTCCTCTACAGTTAGATTCCCCTGTTTCAAACTCAGAAATTCTCTCTTCTTTTCTTTCTAATGAAAATAAGTGAAATACTGACCATCGAATTCCTTGAGAAAATCGGACCATGTCTGAGGAGTAATGGAACGGGACTTCATCGAATTCCACCAAGTACGAGCCCTCTTCTCTAATAATCTCGTAGCCACCATCAGCTTCATGTTGTCATCTAATCCCATATCAGAGAGTCTCTGAAACCTGATTAATCTAGTCCTTTGCCACAATGGCATCCAACTCACCTGCGAAAGACATACAACTGAGTTGTCTAGCCTCCTTTAGCTTCTTAGAAATGGATACATCTTGTACTGGTGGTGGAACTAAAGGAGTAGCTGGAGGCACTATAGGTGAAACTTGACCAGTCTGAGCTTGACCAGCCATTACGATAAAGAAAGTTGCCAATGCCTGTGCTACTTCGGTAGGCATGGCGGGAATACCAGTAGGTGGTTGAGGAGGTGGAGGATGTGGAGGACTCTCGGCTTGCTCAGCAGCAGGTGTTGCCCGAATGGTGGATGCAACTGATTCCACTTCTACTGTATCTGGTTGATGACGTTGGGAACGACCTTTTTCCCTCCCAACCGATCTAGTGAGAGGTTGGCGTCTGCGTCGAGGAGGCATTATAATCTATAAAAGAATACGAGCAAGTTTAGGTAACCTTAGGCTCTATATGCAGATGCATGCATTCTATTTAACCTAACCTAACCTAACTTAATCCGGGGCCACACTGATATTGTAAATTTTTAAAACAACTTTAAAACTAAAAACTTTGATCTTTAAAACCAAAAGCTCTGATACCAATTGAATTGTCTCGACTCGGTACTCCCCTCGAGCCCGTGACAACTGTCGCGGTGTTTCGGTAGACACTTATTAACCGGAATGTCAACCCAAGATCTCGCAAGGCTTTTCTATCAGTTTCTCATTTCCCTTATGAGCAACCATTGTCAAATATCGTGTTCTAAAATATTTTAAACTGTTTTCAACTAAAAACAAATAAAATATTAATTTTCGTCTTACAAGGGTATTTTGGTCATTTTTCTCAAAAATTTTGAAACTGGCGAAAACGTAATATACAAGTACAAAACACATAATTCATATTCAAAATGAGTTTAAAAATCTAAAATCTTCATTTTAAACGAAATTATGGTTATTTGAATATAATAAGAAAATAAAAGAAATATTAAGTAAAATATTCTATTTTCTTATAAAATAATATTTATAGAGTTATACGTGAATAATTTTTATAGCGTAAAAACTAAATAAATTTATACATACTGTAATACAGTAAGTCAAAATATTTAATTTAATTTATAATAACAAGAGGACCCCCGAATAAACAAAAGTAAAGAGGACTGTGAACCTACGGTTTGGAAAATACAGATCCAACGGTAGTCCTCGATGAGATCAGCTATCTACAGCCTATATTGAACCTGAAATAGGTGGAAAGGAGGGTGGTGAGATTATAAAATCCCAATGAGTAAACAGACATCATCATAAATATCTAGAGTTGAGTACATGGAGACAATAAAATAAATCATCATAAACTAGGTCACAGCATAAGAATACATTTCATTTAAAATATGTAAAGAGGCTTATGAATCTCATAAAAACTAGGCTTGTGCCATAAATCCATTCTCGGGGACACCTTGGCCTAGGCATCCTACCGAGACCGCCAAGGCTATTAAAATTCATATTTCACATAAATCATGTTTTTGTTTTGAAAACATACCCATTCCTTAGCGTTGGTTGAGTTCCCCCTCGCGTGGTTGTTTGGCGTGAAGTGAACCCTAAGCTTTACCCTAGGAGATACCCTACGCGCCTCTCCGTTCGAGGTAAGAATATAATGGGGTTTACCGTGCCCCTCTAAAAGGCTGGTCCATAGAAACCCCCTACTGCAGTGATTAATTAATATATATAATCCACCATACAATACAACTCAATAACATGATATGGCAATTTTGTAATTCGTAGTCTTTCAAGGCAACCAAACAATTCGTATTTCAATACAATTGCCAACTAGCCAATCATGCCCGATTTATCATAAGCCAATCAATATAAACAATCAAATTGCCACAATTAACAGTCTCCGTGTACTCTATTTTTCAAAATCACTATTAATTTCAAAACAATTTATAATTTAATTTCATTGAAACACATTTATTCATAAAACATGAAAATTTACCTTTTTAAATTCCTTTTTCCATAAAATTCATGAAATCATCTAAAAACCACCCTAGATAATTAAAATAATAGTAAGTTTACTCATAATGTCTAGAATGCAAACTTTCGAAGCACTCTGTCTACTGGTCTTCGAATGCAATTTCCTTGCCTTTGTCGGAGGACTCACCACCTTGACACAATACAAAATTGAGAAACTCACTACATTGGTATTAAATTGAAATTAAACTAATTTAGACTATTAATGCATAATATGGATTGCAAAAATGCACTGGTAACTATCTAAACTCGGTATTGGCCTAATTCATCTTATCACCCGATTAAATTACTAACGTGTCCAATTTAATTCCAAATTAATTTTTTTTTCAGTTTTTATACCTTAATTGCACCCAAATTGACTTAATGTCCCTCAGTGTGGTGCAAATTATCAGTCTCGATAGCAAATTACGAAAATACCCCTAATGGGTAAAAATTCGTATTTTTGCTCTGAAAATTTCCATTATTTTTCTAGGCTCATAATTCATCATTTCTTAACCAATTCTCCTAGAATAAAAATTAAACTCATCCTCACTCATACATGGTAAATTCGGCCATTAATGGTTGTGGGAGAAAATAAATTCTTTTCTTGTTGTTTTGTTTCTAAATATGCTAAACTAACTAAAAACACTAACATAACTTAAAATCAAATTAATCTAACAACTTTCTCTCTCCTAACCCATTTTGATCAGCCAACAATTCATCATTAAAACATGTAATTTAAGCATGGAAAATAAGGAGAAATGCTTAAGGAAAATAGATTTCAAGCTTATGTTAAAAAATCCTACCTTTTTCACTTGTTTTCCTTGATTTTCCACACTTTTTCTCTTGAAATTCCTGACCTAGGGTTTGTTCTTCCTCTCTTTCTCTCTCTTCCTTGCTTGGCCGAATATTTGGAGAGTAATGGGCTGATTTATGCTGATATTTTAGTTAAATAATAAAATATCCTAAGCTTGACACATGGCATTTTCTTATTGGTCCATTTTTAAAATTTTAAAAATTTAAACATTTGATCTCCACCACATGATTAGTCAAGGGTCAAATATGAAGATAAAGGAAGACCATGTGCTGGAAAAAATGTCCTGATGGTGGCAAATTACAATTTTGCCCCTGGGGTGGCAAAATTACCATTTTACCATTTTACTCCAAATTATACCGAAATTAAAATTTTTCACTTCTAAACCTCAAATCATACTCCAATAAGTCAAATGGGGTCAAAAAAAATCTTTTCTAAAATTCTCTTTTTTTCCCCAGGTGGCAAATGACCATTTTGCCCTTGAATAGTGAAAATTTCGATTCGACTCCAAATTGATCCTCAAACTCCGAATTACCATTTTGAGTCATCCTTGGACTGTGACGATCTTAATCTCACCTTAAAATTCCTATTTGATCTAGTTCGATGATTAAATCAACTTTGTTGTATCTATAGGTACAATACCGACTTTTGTAAATTTTTTGAGACTTTCCTAGCATACAATCATGCTATCATCACATGTATGTCATGAATAGTATTTTATAAGGTCGGGCTTTACAGTCTACCTCAGTGTCAAGACATTGTTAGTTATCTCGAGGCTTTACCACATGTAATTGATATATCTTTTTCTAGTTGTTTAATTACTTTTCATCTTGGAGACTTTAGATGGATTGGAATAGTAACATAGACGAGAATATAAGTATGAAATTATCAGTATGACTTCATTTAAGGACTTCTGTAAGAATGAAAGATAGAAAGGCTTCATATTACTTTGAGGCGTAATCTTGAAGTACTATGGTCGTGTCATGTCTCAGTTTTAGGGCATGGCATATAATGGTATCAGAGTTTGATTTAAGATCCAAGAAAAAGAGAATCTAGACAGTTAGAATAGAATTTAATATTCTTAATGTTGTTCAAGTTGTTAAGAATTATATTGTACGTGAAAGAGGTTAAGAACTAGTAGTAGATTTTTATATATTTGGAGATGTAAGACTTTGACATTGTTTTAGGTATGAATTGGTATTAAAGCTTATGTTAACGATCTTATGAATTCAAAATACTTAATTTGGTTGATATAAGATAATATTTTCATAATTTTGGGGTTAATAGAAAATTAATTTAATAAAAAGCAATGATGTACCTCTGTAAGTTGACAAAGAACAAGTGATTTTGGTATGAGTTATGAAAAGGTAGATATCTTATATTCAAGGTTATTATGGAGATAATTTTGATTTTACAGATCTTATAAAATTTAGGTCAAAATTTTATTTTTTGAGTTTTTTGATGGGTAATTAGTGAATCTTTTACCATGATTAAAATTGTAATATGTTAGAGTTTAAATATGAAATATTAAAATTCACATGAGAAAATATTTTTGAAATCTTGAGATAATTGTTGGCATTAATAATTGTGGAGTGCTTGGGTAAATGTTGATTTCAGTCTTGCACTTAAGATGAAGTGACATTTTGATGGAAATAGGATATTTGCTTAATTTGGAGTGACTTTGGATTTTACATAAAAAAAAAAGGTTCTTAAACTTGATCATAAGAATTGATATTTTAAGCAATCTTTTGGAAGTTTGAACATTAGATTTCTGTTTTAAAGTGCTATGAGTTTATTAATGTCAAATTGAGAAATTTGTGATATTAGTTTCTAATTGAAGTAAATTCGAGACTCATTGGAATAATATTTTATCGGAGAATATTGCTTCTCATGGTAGAAAACGTAGATTATGAATTTGTGCATAAAGGCTAAGGTTATGGTTATGGAAAGATCTTATTGAAGAAGTTGATTTGTGATTGAGTATTTTGAGGTGTAGAAATGTGTTTTGTTAAGAATAACTTTGATTTGTTTTAAGTACAAAAGATGTTTCTTATTGTGGTAAGACTAAACAATTAAATGGTAGTTTTGTATATTTGAGAATTTTGAGTATGGAATCAATTTTCAAGAATTGAAGAAAACTTATGATATTAAGTGATGTTATTGATTCGTATATGTAACTTCACTATTGACACGAAATCAATTACTTGAAATTACTATTGGTTCAAATTCTTTATAAATTATTTTTGCTTATATATGATTCTCACTTTTAACTTTCACTTGGAGTTGATAGTAATATACCCAATTGAAGAAAAATTTAAATATTTTCATATTTATAAGCTATCTAATGAGTTTGGTTCTTAGCATATATGTCACGACCCAAATTCCGGGTCATGACCGGCGCATGGGTCCAATGGACGTAATCCACTAAACCCAGGCAAGCCTATTATTTATCTTACTTATGATTCTATTTATTATCACTAAGTCCTATTTCATGACTTTGAGTCAAAATAGTGATATACATTGCCAACTCGTATTGGCATTACTCTTTTAAAATTTACATTAAGTTCATCTATACATAACAAAATAATACTCGACCTCCAGCGGAGTGACTCGGATGGATATACAGCTACCGAATGCCGAGACACCTACCAGAAGATGTACACAGATCTACAAGGACACCTCGTCCTAATTATCGGCTACCTCGTGATCTGAAAACATGAATTTGAAAATGGTGAGTATAAACCCAGTGAGTGAACAAGGAAGGGAACAAGCAACAATTAGGAAAAATTTAAAATCATGATGCACTTGTTTCAAACAATGAAATTTAGTTCATTCCTATTTAAAACCCCTCCAAACCCCAGAGTTTTTCGCTACAGCGAGCATGAATTTCGATGCAGTGAAAACAAAGCAACAAGAGAAACATTTTTCCTCACTCAACAAAAGCCATCCTGCTAAACTAATAAAATCAACCTAACATTCATGAAAATTCTCAAAGTATAATGTGTCAAATTTTACGTACATTACAACCATAAATCATTGTCCATCAATTTGCTATATCACACACATTTACATATGTATATATATATATATATATATATATATATATATATACCCATAATCATCATCTCACCAACCCATCATCATCATCACCAGCTCATCATCATCATCATCACCAGCTCATGCGCACTCCCTACTCGCACATGGCTGGGTCATCACCGGATTATGCGCACTCCCTACTCGCACATAACCGGGTCATCCTCGGCTTATGCACACTCCCTACTCGCACATAGCCGAGTCAACATAATTACACAACATTATATTCAAGCATATATGTATATCAACATAATGCAACCACATAGAAATCCATAATAACCACATTTAATAACATAAACCTTTTCTCAAAAGCTTGTTCCCAACGCATTCATTTTCATGAAAAATTTCATAAAATCATTCAAACAATTTGTTCAAAACAGTCATATTCCCAAAACAATTTTGATAGGCAGTCCACTCACAGGTGTCCAAAATTCAGATTCCGGGTGAACTCTGACTAATAGTCCTCAGGCGTAATTCCTTTGCCTTTTCCGGACGTCTCACCACCTTGACAAATAACAAAGTCGAGGAATTTACTATATTGTCCCTAAATTGATATAAATTAATTTAAACTACTAATGCTTGATATGTAAATGCAAAAATGTGTCCGATTACCGCTTAATCACGGTATCGATTAAATTCGACCGATCACCCGATTAATCGACGATTGTGTCCAAATCACCTCCAAATTAATTCATTTCTCCTCTAATACCTTAATTTACCACATACATTTAAATAAAGCCAAATTCAGCATTAGAACCCTCACAATTCATTATAGAAAAAATTTGGTCATTTGGTGTACTAGCATCGAATTTTTTTCTACATAACCGTTTCACCTTACTTCATCATTTTCCATGCCATTTTCCTTGAAATAAAAACAATCCCCCATTGATATTCAGCCCTCATGGTTCGGCCAACAAGGAACCTTAGAGAAATTGAATATTTCTTTTGTGTTTTTGTTCATAACCATGCTTAACTATCCCTAAACACTAACATAGTCTAAAATCAAATTATTTCAACAACAATTCCTCTTCCATACCCATTTTTCAGAATTGAATTCATCATGATAACTCAATATTCAATCATGGAAATCAAGAACAAAAGCATGGATAAGCTAGGTATCAAGGAGAATTAAAGAAATTTTAACTTACCTAGCTTGTTTCCTTGATTTCTTCACTTTTTCTTTGAATTTCCACCTAGGTTTTCTTGTTTTTCCTTTTGTTCTTCCTTTTTTCTTGTTGCTGGATGTCTAGGCCGAATATGGTGAGGGAATTGGGGATTTAATGGGCTGATTTCTATAGAAAATAATAAAATAATCAAGCATGCCATGTGTCACATGCTTATTGGCCTAATTTTTAACTTTTTGACTTTTTCTTCTTAATTTTCCACCACAAATATTCTGGTATTTATCCAATCCTACCACAATTAAAATCCCTTGGTCTTGACAAGTGCTGGGCCAAAAATTTTACTGATTTGCCCCGAGACAAAAAAATTACGATTTTGCCCTTATACTCCGAAATGTTCCGGAATCTCATTATTTCTACTTTTCAACCTAAAATAACACTAATATTGATCAATATTAACCAAATGGGGCAAAAATTGTTTAAAAAAATTTTCGTGTAGTCCACTAGTGGCAAAATTACCATTTTGCCCTTCTGCTCCATAAATATCGGGAATCATAATTTTTCACTACTAAACATCATTTTATACTCCAATAATCATAATTATATTTCATATAATTATTCTTGGTCAAATGCGATCAAATCGTGGCTAAAAATCTCCATTTAATCATCAAATGGTAAAATGACCGTTTTGTCCCTAATTGGTCAATTTTCTGATGGACTCCAAACTGGACCTTGAACTCCAAGTCACTATTCTAAGCCATTCTGTTGGTTTTAAAATTTTCAAATTCCTCTTAGAATTTCTATTTGAACTAGTTCAAGGCTCGATTTAACTTAGTTGTACCACTCGATACAATACCGTCTTTTAATCGAGCTTGACAAGGTCTCACATTCTCCCCCACTAATAAAAATTCGGTCCCCGAATTTAAATTCAATGTAGAGTGGCTTACCTTTACATATCGAAGAGGTGTGGATGCTTTGTCCGCATCTCATCCTCAGCTTCCCACGTTACCTCCTCGCTAGTGTGATTCCGCCACAACACTTTCACTGAGGCTACATCCTTTGAACAGAGCTTTTTAACTTGCCTATCAAGGATAGCTACCGGTTGTTCCTCATAGGTTAGATCATTTTGCAACTGAATAGTTTCATACCGTATTACATGTGATGGATCTGG
The DNA here is from genome assembly GCF_053813885.1 of Theobroma cacao. Taxonomy (NCBI): domain Eukaryota; kingdom Viridiplantae; phylum Streptophyta; class Magnoliopsida; order Malvales; family Malvaceae; genus Theobroma; species Theobroma cacao. The sequence continues at coordinate 27,990,292 of NC_142641.1, forward strand.
GTTGTACTTCCTAAGCATGGACACATGAAACACGGGATGAATATTAGAAAGGTCTGGCGGTAATGCCAAACGATAAGCCACCGCTCCAATCTTTTCTAAGATCTCGAATGGCCCTATATACCGAGGACTTAACTTCCCTTTCTTGCCAAACCTCATTACCCCTTTAGTTGGCGAAACTTTCAAAAATACATGATCTCCTACTTGGAACTCCAAGTCTCTCCGTCAGTTATCAGCATATGATTTCTGTCTACTTTGTGCTGTTAACATCTTCTGACGGATCATGTGTATTTTCTCGGTTGCATCCTGCACCAATTCAGGCCCCAAAAGTTTCCTTTCTCCCACCTCTAGCCATCCAATGGGTGACCTACATCTTCGTCCATATAAGGCCTCAAATGGTGCCATTTGGATGCTAGTTTGGAAACTGTTGTTGTAGGCAAATTCCACTAAGGGTAGATATTGTTCCCACCTGACACCAAGGTCTATCACACAAGCCCTCAACATATCCTCCAATGTCTGTATGGTCTGTTCAGATTGTCCATCAGTCTGAGGGTGGAAAGCTGTGCTGAAATCCAACTTAGTGCCCAATGCTTCTTGCAACTTTCCCCAAAACCTACTAGTAAATTGAGCTTATCTGTCAGATACTATAGAAATGGGAATACCATGTAGTCGCACTATCTCATCCACATAAACTCGAGCATATTGGGCAGCCCCATAAGTAGTCTTAACCGGAAGAAAATGAGCTGACTTTGTTAACCGGTCCACTACTATCCAAATTGAATCATATCCCCCACTGGTTCGAGGTAAACCCGTTACAAAGTCCATAGCAATATGTTCCCACTTCCACTCGGGTACTGGTAATGGCTGTAGTAGCCTTGCAGGCTTTTGATGCTCGGCCTTAACCTGCTGACAAACCAGGCACTTGGAGACAAACTCAGCTACATTTCTCTTAAGTCCTTCCCACCAATACACCTCTTTCAAATCTTGATACATCCTTGTAGCCCCTGGATGTACCACATAAGCTGCCATGTGAGCTTCCTGCAATATTTCTCTCCTCAACCCGTCACCATCAGACACATAAAGTCTGGTTCCATACCTCAACACTCTATTTGTGCCTTTAGTAAACATTTTTCCCTTCCTACCCTAAGGATCCTCTAAGGCCTTAATCACAAACTCATCTTTACTTTGTGCTTCTTTAATCTTGTCCATTAAAATAGGCCTCACTCTAAAGTGTGCTAGCAAAGCATTTGTCTTCGCAACTTCCAAACGCACACCTATGTCTCCCAAGCTATGGATCTCTCTAACCAAAGATCTCCTACCAATGAAAATATGTGCTAAGCTTCCCATTGATTTTCGACTCAAGGCATCTGCCACTACATTGGCCTTACCGAGATGATAAAGAATAGTACAATCATAATCCTTTAGCAACTCCATCCATCTATGTTGCCGTAAGTTAAGATCCCTCTGCTGAAATATATACTTCAGACTTTTGTGGTCCGTGTATATCTCGCAAGTCTCACCATACAAGTAATGTCTCCAAATCTTTAAGGCAAACACGATTGCTGCCATTTCCAAATCGTGTATGGGGTAATTCTCCTCATGCCTTAAGTTGCCTAGATGCATACGCAATCACCTTCCCATGTTGCATCAATACACATCCTAATCCAACCCCCGATGCATCACAAAACACCGTGTAACCCCCTGTGCCTTGCGGCAGGCTTAACACTGGAGCTGTGGTGAGACATGCCTTAAGCTTCTCAAAACTATTCTCACAAGCATCAGACCACTCAAATTTTGTATCTTTACGTGTCAGCTTAGTCAAAGGGGCAACTATTTTGGAAAAGTCTTTCACAAAGCGACGATAATAGCCAGCTAAACCCACAAAGCTTCTAATCTCCGTAACTGATGTTGGCCTTGGCCATTTTTCCACTGTTTCAATTTTCTTTGTATCAACTCGTATCCCCTCCTTAGATACCACATGCCCCAAGAATGCAACACTTTCGAGCCAAAACTCACACTTGGAGAACTTAGCATACAATCGATGTTCTCTCAAAATTTGGAGCACTATCTTAAGATGCTGCTCATGCTCCTCTCAACTCTTTGAATATATCAAAATATCATCAATAAACACCACTACAAACTTATCCAAATAAGGTTTGAACACTCGGTTCATCAAATCCATAAAGGCTGCAGGAGCATTCGTGAGCCCAAATGACATCACTAAGAACTCATAGTGCCCATATCTTGTTCGAAATGCGGTCTTGGGTATATCTTCGTTCCAGATTCTCAACTGATGGTACCGAGATCGCAGATCTATCTTAGAAAAACATTGTGCTCCTTGTAGTTGATCAAATAAATCATCTATCCTTGGGAGAGGATATTTATTCTTCACCGTCACTTTATTAAGCTGTCGATAATCAATGCACAGCCTAAGTGACCCATCTTTCTTCTTCACAAATAACACTGGTGCTCCCCATGGGGATACACTAGGTCGTATGAAACCTTTATCCAACAAATCCTCCAACTGATCCTTAAGCTCTGCAGGTGCCATCCTATATGGGGGTATGGATATAGGTCTAGTGTCGGGAATCAAATCTATGCAAAACTCAACCTCCCGTTCAGGAGGCAAACCTGGTAGCTCCTCAGGAAATACATCCACGAACTCCTTCACTACCGACACTTGAGTTACATCTCCAATCTTTGCCTGACTATCCTTTACAACAGCCAAGTAACCTATACAACCCTGTCGTAATAATCTTCTGGCAGATATGACCGATATCAAATTGGTTGGAGCATTACTCCTATCCCCCTGAATACTAAATGATGGTTCACCGGGGAAATCAAATCTAACCAATTTATGATAGCAGTCCACACTAGCATGACAGGGTGATAAACAATTCATCCCCAAGATTACATCAAAGTCTAAGGTGTCTAGCACAACTAGATTCACCGAAGTGTCTTTGTCCTTGACTCGCACCACACAGGACTCATATTCCCACTCGGCCACAAATATCTCCTTTAAAGGAGTAGACACCACTAATTGTTCTTCTCTCCTAACACGACCTCTACCCAACCGAGATGCAAAACATGGAGAGATAAAAGAATGGGTAGCACCAGGATCAAATAGTACTCGAGCATTCATATTACAAACGGAGAGAATACCTGAGACCACGGCATTGGATGTTTGAGCCTCCTGCTGTGTTAAAGCAAACACCCTCGCTTGGCCTCTACCAATAGAACTTTGATGTCCGGACCCAGATGGTCTGCCTTGAGAAGAAGTACCCGCACCTCTACCTCTCGATCCACCAACCTCCCGGCCAAATGAGACAGCAACTGACGGAGCAGATGAAGCTGGCTGGGTGGAACCACGAGCAGAATCTGGTGATTGATGTGCCATCGGACAATCCCTCCTAATATGCCCAGGTTGACCGCACCCGTAACAAGTTTTTGTAGTAAGGAAGCACCGTCCACTATGTCGTCTCCCACAAGTATCACAAGAGCGAATGACTTGACTACTCTGTCTAGAATATTGCTGCCTCCTAGAACTGAAGGTTCTCTATCCCACCCTAATATTAGCACCAGGTGCGTCACTCCCCTACTGAGGTAACCGTGAGTCCCTCTGTGGACCCTGACGGCTAGAAGATGAACCACCACTGCTGAAATCTCTACGGCCCTGATAACCCTCTGTCTTGCCCCTTTTTGCTCTATCCCTCGCAGCCCTACTCTCACTGGTCCTCATCAAGATGCGTTGAGCACGATCCACTGCTGCAGAATAGGTAGTGAAATCTCGGGATGCCACAGCCCTAAATAATGGCTCCACTAACCCATCCACAAACCTCTGAATCTTCATCTCCTCAGTAGAAACGAGATAGGGCGCATAACGAGCTAGCTACGTGAACTTGATGTCATACTCAGACACCGTCATGCTTGAAGTCTGTACCAAAGTCTCAAACTCTCTGGCTCTGGCATTACGCACACTGAGTGGTAAGAATCAATCTAAGAAGGCTGCACTGAACTCACTCCAGGCCAACGGTGTTGCATTAGTTGGTCTGCCTTTACATAAAGAGCTATACCATTCCTGCGCCACATCCTCTAATTGGAAGGCGGCTAGCTCAACTGACCGAACACTAGAACATCCCAAGGCTTTACAAATTTTCTCCATCTTATCCAAGAAAACCTGGGGTTTCTCCGATGCATCAGACCCTGAAAATGTTGGAGGCTTAAGCTTGAGAAAGTCGGGAAGAGAAATATCTAGATGTCCCCTCTCCTCCTCATGATGTTGGTGATCGGCCTGTCCTTGGGAGCTAGGGGATTCTTGTACTGTAGGTCTCCCCTCTACCACCCTTTGTATATCTTCCATGCGGGTCGCCATCATCTCTACAACCCGGTTAACTCCCTGTAGGCCTGCCGCCAAATCCTCAATAGTAATACCCCTAGCTGGGTGTCTATCTACATCACCTGAGGACTGTCCCTCTTCTTGCCTACTCACAGGCATATCCAACCCCACCGGCCTAGTGACCCTGCCACGTCTACCTCGGCCTCTCTGGGTGGATGCCCGTGGTCTATCTGCCATCTCAATGGGAGCATCTTGCTCCCCTGCCCGTCTTGAGGCGGCTCGTGTCTTAGGTGGCATTCTTACCTAGACAAAAGCAAACGCCTGTTATTAAACACATATTATAATCATACTTAAAGCAAAATGTGGTTTCTAAGATAGGGAATCTATGCGGTCATTTGGTTGTAAAATGTGCCGCGGTTCACACTTTACAACTGAAGTTCCCACATAAAGACCCGACTCTCCGCTGGACTAACAAAAAGGAAGTTCTAGGACCTAGACAAACCTAGGGCTCTGATACCAATACTGTCACGACCCAAATTCTGGGTCATGACCGGCGCATGGGTCCAATGGACGTAATCCACTAAACCCAGGCAAGCCTATTATTTATCTTACTTATGATTCTATTTATTATCACTAAGTCCTATTTCATGACTTTGAGTCAAAATAGTGATATACATTGCCAACTCGTACTGGCATTACTCTTTTAAAATTTACATTAAGTTCATCTATACATAACAAAATAATACTCGACCTCCAGCGGAGTGACTCGGATGGATATACAGCTACCGAATGCCGAGACACCTACCAGAAGATGTACACAGATCTACAAGGACACCTCGTCCTAATTATAGGCTACCTCGTGATCTGAAAACATGAATTTGAAAATGGTGAGTATAAACCCAGTGAGTGAACAAGGAAGGGAACAAGCAACAATTAGGAAAAATTTAAAATCATGATGCACTTGTTTCAAACAATGCAATTTAGTTCATTCCTATTTAAAACCCCTCCAAACCCCAGAGTTTTTCGCTACAGCGAGCATGAATTTCGATGCAGTGAAAACAAAGCAACAAGAGAAACATTTTTTCTCACTCAACAAAAGCCATCCTGCTAAACTAATAAAATCAACCTAACATTCATGAAAATTCTCAAAGTATAATGTGTCAAATTTTACGTACATTACAACCATAAATCATTGTCCATCAATTTGCTATATCACACACATTTACATATGTATATATATATATATATATACGTATATACCCATCATCATCATCTCACCAACCCATCATCATCATCACCAGCTCATCATCATCATCATCACCAGCTCATGCGCACTCCCTACTCGCACATAACCGGGTCATCCTCGGCTTATGCACACTCCCTACTCGCACATAGCCGAGTCAACATAATTACACAACATTATATTCAAGCATATATGTATATCAACATAATGCAGCCACATAGAAATCCATAATAACCTCCTTTCATAACATAAACCTTTTCTCAAAAGCTTGTTCCCAAGGCATTCATTTTCATGAAAAATTTCATAAAATCATTCAAACACTTTGTTCAAAACAGTCATATTCCCAAAACATCTTTGATAGGCAGTCCACTCACAGGTGTCGAAAATTCAGATTCCAGGTGAACTCTGACTAATAGTCCTCAAGCGTAATTCCTTTGCCTTTTTCGGACGTCTCACCACCTTGACAAATAACAAAGTCGAGGAATTTACTATATTGTCCGTAAATTGATATAAATTAATTTAAACTACTAATGCTTGATATGTAAATGCAAAAATGTGTCCGATTACCGCTTAATCACTGTATCGATTAAATTCGACCGATCACCCGATTAATCGACGATTGTGTCCAAATCACCTCCAAATTAATTCATTTCTCCTCTAATACCTTAATTTACCACATACATTTAAATAAAGCCAAATTCAGCATTAGAACCCTCACAATTCATTTTAGAAAAAATTTGGTCATTTGGTGTACTAGCATCGAATTTTTTTCTACATAACCGTTTCACCTTACTTCATCATTTTCCATGCCATTTTCCTTGAAATAAAAACAATCCCCCATTGATATTCAGCCCTCATGGTTCGGCCAACAAGGAACCCTAGAGAAATTGAATATTTCTTTTGTGTTTTTGTTCATAACCATGCTTAACTATCCCTAAACACTAACATAGTCTAAAATCAAATTATTCCAACAACAATTCCTCTTCCATACCCATTTTTCAGAATTGAATTCATCATGATAACTCAATATTCAACCATGGAAATCAAGAACAAAAGCATGGGTAAGCTAGGTATCAAGGAGAATTAAAGAAATTTTAACTTACCTAGCTTGTTTCCTTGATTTCTTCACTTTTTCTTTGAATTTCCACCTAGGTTTTCTTGTTTTTCCTTTTGTTCTTCCTTTTTTCTTGTTGCTGGATGTCTAGGCCGAATATGGTGAGGGAATTGGGGATTTAATGGGCTGATTTCTATAGAAAATAATAAAATAATCAAGCATGCCATGTGTCACATGCTTATTGGCCTAATTTTTAACTTTTTGACTTTTTCTTCTTAATTTTCCACCACAAATATTCTGGTATTTATCCAATCCTACCACAATTAAAATCCCTTGGTCTTGACAAGTGCTGGGCCGAAAATTTTACTAATTTGCCCCCGAGACAAAAAAATTACGATTTTGCCCTTATACTCCGAAATGTACCGGAATCTCATTATTTCTACTTTTCAACCTAAAATAACACTAATATTGATCAATATTAACCAAATGGGGCAAAAATTGTTTAAAAAATATTTTCGTTTAGTCCACTAGTGGCAAAATTACCATTTTCCTTCTGCTCCATAAATACCGGGAATCACAATTTTTCACTACTAAACATCATTTTATACTCCAATAATCATAATTATATTTCATATAATTATTCTTGGTCAAATGTGATCAAATCTTGACTAAAAATCTCCATTTAATCATCAAATGGTAAAATGACCGTTTTGTCCCTAATTGGTCAATTTTCTGATGGACTCCAAACTGGACCTTGAACTCCAAATCACTATTCTAAGCCATTCTGTTGGTTTTAAAATTTTCAAATTCCTCTTAGAATTTCTATTTGAACTAGTTCAAGGCTCGATTTAACTTAGTTGTACCACTCGATACAATACCGTCTTTTAATCGAGCTTGACAGGGTCTCACAATATAAGTGATAAAAAATACTTGAAAGTAAATAATACATGAAGTTGGAGGTGACTTGGATAGTCAAGGATTTATGTTTGAATTATTTTTATGGTGAAAAACTTATGGATATGATCTATTACATTGGTATGATCTTTGTCACTATTTGATAATAGCCAAACTGCATAAAAGTATTTAGATAGTCGATTAAAAGAAAATGAAATTAGTAGGTGATTTTTTAAAGTTATATTTAAATGAAATATTAGAGTGTGCAGTGGAAGCATGATTTAATTGAAGTTATGAATCATGGATTATGTTGGCTCCATTAGGTTTTGATGATAATAAAACATTCCCATTCATTTGTGTCTAATTTTTCTACTTGAGTGTGCAAGACAAGAATTGTATGCTTATGATAAATAAATTATTCCAAGGGACATATCAAAAAGCATATGAATAAAAAGCCATAACTAATCAATAAAACAGAAGCCTCTTAGTTGGGTAAAGAAAGGTATTAGTCAGCTAAAATTTAAATTAGAAGTTGGCAAGCTTAAGAGTATTGAGAAACAGAAAAGACTTAGTCGACCAAGAAGTGGGTTAGTCGACTAAGAAGCTACTGCCAGAAATCTAGACTTCAAGACAGAACCAACTTAGTCAACCAAGAAGTAAGTTAGTCGACTAAGTGCTCACTACCAAAAACTAGGATCAGAATATAGAGATGACTTAGTCGACTAAGAGCACAGTTAGTTGACTAAGAGCATTTTGCAAGAAAATTTGAATTGTGCAGTAGAAGACAGATTGACGGTCAGAACTGCAACAAAACTGTTTCCAACAGTCAAAAACTGCCTAATACCTATCAGAGCTGATTTTCCAAGTATTTAAGAGGCTTCCAATGTCTAGAAATGTAATGAAGGCTTCCAAATCCAAAAGAGCTCAAAAGCTAGCAAATACTATATGCTCATTTACTACATTCAATTCCTATCTTTGTAATTGTGATCTGAACTTCACTTTGTACCACTTAGATCAACCTTGTGATCATAGATACACTCTTATCACTTCTCTTCTTGTATTCTTAGAGTGAACGGGTCACTTTAAGGAATTGATTCAAGCTAGGATTGCTTGATTGAGCATAGGTTCTAACTTAGCCTTGGAAAGTTAGGTGTTGGGTTTTAGTTGATCCTGGGAAAAAGTATTGTGAAAGGTTTTGGCTAAGCCTAGTAAAAGCCATTGTAAAGCTTGGTGGAAGCTTGTGAATTTTGTCGATTTTAGTGAGTTGATTTAAAAAATCGTTGGCTGAACAATCAAGGTAGTGGATGTTTGTCTTTGACTGAACCATTATAAATTCTGGTGTGTTGTCTATTCTGTTTTTGTTTCATTTTCATTTCTTCTTTTATCTTGCATTTGTTCCCACTTAGAGCCAATTTTTGAAAGAGCCAAAAAATGTTATTCACCCCCCCTTTGGCACATTTATTTGGGACCAACAAGTGGTATCAAAGCCTAACCCCAGTTATTAAGGTCTAAACACCCTTGGAAAGATCCAAATGGCTATTCAAAAATCCATAGTTGCTGAGGGACAATCAACAAATAGACCACCTATGTTTGATGGCTCAAATTACTCTTATTGGAATCCTAAGATGTCAATATATATTTGAGCAATTGATTATGAGATGTGGGACGTCACAACTGATGGTCCATTCATGCCCTTAACTTTAAATGTAGTGCAAATGATATGATCCCTAAGCCAGTGTCTGAATGGATCGAGGCTGAAACCAAAAAGGTCCAAACCAATTTTAAGGCAATCAATACACTACATTGTGCTCTAACTCCCACCGAATTCAATAAAGTATCAAGTTGTACCACACCAAACAGGTGTGGGATAAACTTAGGATTATCCATGAAAAGACTTCTCAAGTTAAGGACTCTAAGATAGCCCTCTTGACCCATAATTATGAAATGTTTAAAATGGAGCCCGGTGAAGATATCACTAGCATGCTAGATTGATTCACAAACATCACAAACAAACTTAGTCAGCTAGGCCAACCAATTCTCGAGCATGAAATTGTTAAAAGACTTCTTAGAAGCCTACTTAAGAATTGGAAGCCTGAGGTGACAGCTATCTGAGAAGCCAAGGACTTAAATGTTATAACCTTAGATGAAATTTGTGGTTCTCTCCTTACTCATGAGCTAGAACTCAAGGAAGAGGAAGAAGAAGATAGGAGGGAAGCAAAAGAAAAGAAGAAGAGCATCGCCCTAAAAGCTAGTATTCTTGAAGAAGAACTAGATGAGCTATCCTATGATGATGATGAAGAATTGACACTAGTTGCAAGGAGATTCAGAAAGCTGATGGGCAAAAAAAATCGGAGACTAGCTAGAAGAGGGTTTAAAAGAGATCAAGGTTCTTCATGGAGAGCCAGAAATAAAAATGACTCCAACAAAATGAAGGAGCATACATGCTTTGAATGCAGGAAGCTTGGACATTTCAAGTTCGAATGCCCCTTGCTGAAAGAAGAAACTCCAAAGAAAAACAAGAAATTAATGAAGGCAATGGTGGCAGTTACTTGTTCAGATAATGATACTTCAAGTTCTGAAGTTGAGGAAGAAAAAGCTGAAGAAAGAGAAAACCTGTGTTTGATGGCACTAGATGATGAATCCAAGGTATCCTCATCCCCTTGCAATATATCTGTCGATGAACTTCAAAATGAATATGAATGTTTATATGATGAATTTGAGAAACTTGTTTTGAAATACAAGATTTTAAAGAAAAAGTCTGCATCTCTAGAATCAGATTTGGAAAAGATTAAATTTGACTTTGATTCTATTTTTGAACAAATAAATTTTTTGCAAATTGAATTGAAACATTCAAAAACAGATTTTGAAACTCTAAAATTAGAATTGGAAAGCAAAATTGAAGCCTTACATAAGGTAAGTAAAGAAAATGCTGCAATCAAATGTTTGAAAAATGAAACTTCAAAAAGAAATGCATACTTAAAAAATAATTCCATTAAAGCATCATCTAGGTGTTATATTTGTGATAAACCTAGTCATTTATCCTTTGATTGCTGTAAAAAAAGAAATTTATAGAAAATTAAAAAAATTTAGGTTCCAAAAGAATCTTTTGTTGCTACTAACAATCAAGGACCCATCAAGGTATGGGTATCTATTAAGAAAAACTAAAAATTTGTTTTGTAGGTTGAGCTACACTCAAAAGATACATGTTCAAGAGCTCAACTAAAGAAGAAGTAGCCTTGGTATATGAACAGTGGCTACTCAAGGCATATGATAAGAGATTAAATGCTATTTGCTCAGCTAGACAAAAGAAAAGGAGGTACCGTATCCTTTGGTGATGATTCAAAAGGTAGAATTCATGGCATAGGAACGGTTGGTAAGAATTCCCAAACTCAAATTAGTCATGTATTGTTGGTTAAAGGTTTGAAACATAATTTATTGAGTATTAGCCAATTGTGTGACAAAGGTTTTAAGGTATGTTTTGACTTAACTAAATGTGAAGTGATAGATATAAGCACTAACAAAGTCTCATTTATAGGAAAAAGAATAAAGAATATGTATATTGTATTTCTTGAGAATCTTGAAATGGATTATGAAACATGTCTTGTAGCAAAAGTTGAAAATGATGGTCGGCTATGGCATAGGAGACTTGGACATGTAAGCATGCATACTATGTCAAAATTAATTAAGAAAAATTTGATTATAGGATTGCCTAAGCTTAAACTTGAGGATGATCAAATTTGTGATGCATGTTAATTAGGTAAACAAACTAGAACATCTTTTAAATCCAAGAAAGTTGTCTCCACATCTAGACTTCTTGAATTGCTGCACATTGATCTATTTGGTCTAATAAGTACAACTAGTCTATGAGGAAAATGTTATGGGTTTGTAATAATTGATGACTACTCTAGGTACACTTGGGTCTATTTTCTTGCTCATAAGAATGATGCTCTACCAGCATTCATAAGCCATTGTAGAAAGGCTGAGAATGAAAAAGGACTAGCTATAGTTAGTATTAGGAGTGATCATGGAGGTGAGTTTGAAGAAGATGAATTTGAGAATTTTTGCAATGAAAAGGGGTTGGATCATAATTTTTCTACACCTAGAACACCGCAGCAAAATGGAGTTGTAGAGAGGAAAAACTGAACCTTGAAAGAAATGGCTCGAACTATGCTATGCGAGAGTAATATACTTAAATATTTTTGGGCAGAAGTTGTTAATATAGCACCTTATATCTTTAATAGAGTGTCTATAAGAGCCATGGTATCAAAGACTCCATATGAGCTGTACAAAGGTAGAAAACCAAATATCTCTCACCTTAGGAGCTTTAGATGCAAATGCTTTGTGTTGAACAATGGAAAACAACCTTTAGGAAAGTTTGATGCAAAGAGTGATAAAGCTATATTTATAGGATATGCATTAAACTCAAAAGCCTATAGAGTCTTCAACAAAAGATCTTTAACAGTTGAAGAATCCATCCATGTAGTTTTTAATGAATTTAATACCTTGCAAAAGGAAATTTCTGATGATGAAAATGATACGGACATCCTTGAAAAACAAATGGAAGAAATGAGTTTAGATGACAAGAAAAACAGTGAAGAAAACACCCTAGATAGAGACATAGAACCTCTACCCATAGAAACCTTGCAAAGGATTGAAAATTAACATCATGATCTTTCAAAGAGTTGGAGGTACAATAAAGATCATCCACAAAAGCAAATTATAAGTGACATATCTCATGGAGTTAAAACTAGGAGAGCAACTAGAGAGACATGTGAGTTTTCAGCTTTCATATATCAAATAGAGCCTAAGAGCTTTGAGGAAGCGAAAAAAGAGGAAAGCTAGATATTGGCCATGCAAGAGGAACTTGATCAATTCAAAAGAAACTGTGTATGGTCATTAGTCTCTAGGCCTTTAAATCATCCCATTGTAGGTACAAAAATGGTGTTTAGAAATAAGGTAGATGAGCAAGAAAATGTAGTTAGAAATAAAGCTAGGTTAGTAGCACAAGGATACAACCAAAAGGAAGGAATTGACTATGATGAAACCTTTGCATCGGTTGCTAGGATAGAAGCCATAAGGTTGTTGCTTGCATTTGAATGTTTTATGAATTTTAAATTGTTCCAAATAGATGTAAAGAGTGCATTTTTAAATGGTGTCATTCAAGAGGAAGTATATGTTGAATAACCACCAAGATTTGAAGACTTTTAAAAACCAAATCATGTTTTCAAACTTCATAAAGTCTTGTATGGATTGAAACAAGCTCCTGAGCCTGGTAGGAGAGGCTTTCAAAATTTCTGGTTGAGATAGGTTATGTTAGAGGCAGTATTGATACAACATTGTTTATTAAAAGATACTTAAATGATTTAATTGTTGTTCAAATCTATGTGGATGATATTATTTTCGGTGTAACTAATGAGGCTTTATGTAAGAAATTTGCTAAAGAAATGAAGAGTGAATTTGAGATGAGCATGATGAGAGAGCTAAAATTCTTTCTTGGGCTTCAAATCAAATAAAGTGAGAAAGGAATCTTCATTAATCAAGAAAGATATATTCAAGACATGCTCAAAAGGTTTGATATGCTGAAGCTGAAATCAATTTGCACACCAATAAGTCCTTCCACTAGACTTGATGTAGATGAAAAAGAAAAAGATGTTGATCAAAAGCTCTATAGAGGTATGATCGGATCACTACTCTATTTAATAGTCAGTAGGCCTGATATTCAATTTAGTGTATGTTTATGTGCTTGTTTTCAATCTCAACCCAAGAAATCACACTTGACTGCTATTAAAAGAATTTTTAGATACCTCATAGACACACAAACTTTAGGCATATGGTATCCTAGGGAATCATCCTTTAGTCTAATTGGATATTCGAATGTAGATTTTGCTAGCAGCAAAACAGATAGAAAGAGCACTAGCAGAACCTGCCAGTTTCTAGGTAATATGCTTGCATCATGGTCAATCAAAAAGTAGAATTCAATTACTCTTTCTACAACTGAAGCCGAATATGTATCTCTAGGTAGCTGCTGTGCTCAAATCTTGTAGATTAAACAACAACTAAAAGAATATGGAATATCAATGCATAACATACCAATATATTGTGACAATACAATTGCAATCAACATTTCAAAAAATCTTGTGCAGCATTCTAGGACTAAGCATATTGAGATTAGGCATCACTTTGTTAGAGACCATGTAGTGAAAGGTGATATTAAAATTGAGTTTGTTAATACTCTTCAACAGTTAGCTGATATATTCACAAACCCTTTGAATAAGGAAAGATTTTGTGAGATTAAGAGAAATTTAGGAATGGTTAATGTACAGGAGCTTTAAGAAAAATTTTGATATTTTCTCAAAGGACAATCGGCACTTAGTTGACTAAGAGAGTACTTAATCAACTAAGAACATTCTATCTCTTTAAATAATAAGACTCAGTCAGTCAAATGAAAGAGGAATAAAATAATAAAAAGAAAATGCCTATCGAGTAGTAAAATAGAGAAAAAAAACCGCCCTGGCAAAAACTAAGTTTAGAAGGAAATTTTCAAATTTTGAATAGGGGAAAAATTGACAACATTTAAAGGGGAGACATATGGCTTTTTGAGAAAATTAAACTGCCTTTAACTCAACTTCTCTACATTTTCTCTCTTCTGAAATTGACCCACTAAAAACTGAAACCATTCCCTCTCAAACTCTTGAAACCTTGAGTCAGAAATTTCTCAAACCAAATGGCGAAATCATCACAGTCCAAAGAGATTCTGGAAAAGAAAAAGGGTAAACGTCTATTGGAAGAAAGTCTGTAAGTAGAAGTTCAGAAGAAAAAGAAGAAGATAGTGTCCATTGCTGAGATTAGAAAAATTGGAAAATCGTAGACAGAGAAGGAATACAAAGCCAAGTAAAAGAAAAAGAAAGAAAAATCCTTCAAGAAAGGTAAGACTTCATCCTCAAAATTTAGAAATAAATTTCATGAGGATAGGTTCAAAAAGATAGAAAATGTCCCTATTGCTTGTGGTAAATCTATTGATTGGAGTAGTTTTGAGGAGTCTCCTGAATTTCAAGTGGTTCGTTCAGATTATTTTGAAGAGATTAATCTGAAGAAATTTAATACTTTCAAGAACCGATCTTATTGTCTTAGTCTAGTTAAAGAATTTTATGCTAGCATAGCTTTAGATGAAGATGAACTGGAGGACTCAGAGGATTTTAGTAATGAAGGTTTAAATGTCTTTGTGAATGGGAAAGAGTTTATTGTGATAGCGACAGACTTGGGAAGTTTACTTAAAATAAAATATGAAGATGGAGATTTTGAAATGCCTGAGAACTATGACCCATCATCTCTATGGGAAATTATAACAGGAAAGAAAGAAAAGTACTCATCTAAAAGTAATGTTGGCCTTATTACAAGCCTCCAAATCAAAATTTTGCATTACTTTATTACTGCAAACATTCATGGCAGAAGTGGCAGTTTTAGTTATGTTAGTCTTTAAGACTTATGGCTGATGGAGCATGCTTTCAATGGTGCTCAATTCAATTTAGGCCGATTCATGATAGAGAGAATGAGGGGAGCCGGTAGAGTTGACAAGGCAAATTTACCGTATGGGAACATTATCACTTTCTTGGTTCAGAAGAAGGGAATACGGAGCTTAAGGTATCAAATGGATTTAGTGAAAAGCAGGGACCAAGCTATCTACCTTGGGAGTCTGCCTAAAATGGGGTATAAGCTTGATGGAGAAAAGTATGTTAAAACCCCTAAGACCACTTATAGAAAAGAGTCTTCACTCCTTGATAAACTAGAAATAGCTTCTTCACAGTTCTCTAATGAAATACTTTTCAACTTACTCATGAGGATTGATGGTAAGCTGATTGATCAAGGAGTAAAAATGCAAAAAATTGAAGAGAAATTGGCAGAGCTCAAAAATGTATTGAAGGAAAATGAAAAAATGCCTTCTGAACCTACAGTTGCTGACACCTCTATAACTCCAAGTCTTGTAGAAGGACAAAGTGCTAAAGGTTCTGCTTTCCAGGCCTAGGGTCATGAACCTGAAGTGGATCAACCAAGGAAAACCCCCTCACCTAAACCACAAAAAGAAGCTGAATCAGAACAAGGAACTGAGGTGCTTGGCTCACTAGATAAAAATCCTCCATCCCCTCAAGAACCTCAGAAAGAGCAGCCTTCTCCTCCTCATTCTGAGGAAGTCTCAATCATGGACATTTTCCATCAGATGTCAGAGAAGAGCAGGCAGAAAGGAAACAGTTGAAGCACAAGCACAGAAATCTGCATCCACTAAACCAGCTCCCACAGCAGAAGAGTAATCGGGCAGAGGAAAACAAAAACTTGCTATTGCTCCACAAGCCAAGTCTAAACCATCTGGTAAGGGCATGAAGACAATGGCAACCAAGACCAAATTCCTCAAGAGACGCAAATCCTTTAGAATAGTTGAAAAAGCTAGATCATCAGCCATTTCTTCTCCTCAAGACCCCCTTGAAATTCCTGATAAATCATCTTCTGAACCCTCGCCATAGGAATCACCTCCAGAACCATCTCCTAAACCCCTTAATGTATTGTATTTTACTGATGAATCCTCTCCCTCATCCTTTTTAGAAGATGCTTAATCATTCTTAAGATTTGTTGATGACAAAAAGGGGGAGAATTAGGGTACAATTAATGTATAGAGTCTAGGGAAGAACTAGGGGTAATTAGGGGTGATTTAGGAATATTGACTGCTGTTTTTATTTTCCTGCAATTTTTGCTTTGAAAGTTGAACAATTAAATTTGACTTTGCTGATAGATGTGTTTGGATGCTGATAGACATTGCTGTTTATGTTTTTGGATGTCAACAAGTTGATGGTTGAATATTTAAATGTATTATTGAAGTTTCTGCAATTGAGTTTCTGCTGTTGCTTGAGTGCTGATATTGGGCTGTCATGTTGATGATTGACTTTTAATATGATAATGTGAATAGAAAATGGCTGCGGATATATATGGATGTTAATTATACTATATTTGGTGGATGATAAATGGAATAAATAAAATCTAGTAATAATATGTTGTTGATAGACACTGCTGATATATTGATGATAATCTATCAACAGTCACCTACTGTAAATTACTCTATATATCTGCATATATATATATATATATATATATATATATATATATATTCTGAATATATAATGTCATTATCTATATGACATAAATAAAAACTTGCTGAAATGGATAAGAAAAATATGCACACACTAAGGGGGAGCACACATTTAGGGGAAGGAAATTCTCATTTTGTACAAAACTAAAAAGAACAAATGGACATTGTGCTGTTAATCAAGGAATGTTTTGTCATCATCAAAAAGGGGGATATTGTTGGCTCCATTAGTTTTTGATGATAATAAAATATTCCCATTCATTTGTGTCTAATTTTTCTACTTGAGTGTGCAGGACAAGAATTGTATGCTTATGATAAATAAATTATTCCAAGAGACATATCAAAAAGCATATGAATAAGAAGCAACAACTAATCAACAAAACATAAGCCTCTTAGTTGGATAATGAAGGGTATTAGTCAGCTAAATTTAAATTAGAAGTTGGTAGGCTTAAGAGTATTGAGAAATATAAAAGACTTAGTTGACTAAGAAGTGGGTTAGTCAACTAAGAAGCTACTGCAAGAAATCTGGACTTCAAGATAGAACCAACTTAGTCGACCAAGAAGTAAGTTAGTCAATAAAGTGCTCACTGCCAGAAATTAGGATCAGAAGACAGAGACGACTTAGTCGACTAAGAGCACAGTTAGTCGACTAAGAGCATTCTGCCAAAAAATTTGAATTGTGCACTAGAAGATAGATTAATGGCCAAAACTGCAATAAAACTATTTCCAACGGTCAAAAACTGCCTAACACCTATCAGAGCTGATTTTTCAAGTATTTAAGAGGCTTCCAACGGTTAGAAATGAAACAAAGGCTTCCAAGTCTAAAAAAGCTCAAAAACTAGCAAATACTATATGCTCATTTACTACACTCAACTCCTATCTTTGTAATTGTGATATGCACTTCACTTTGTACCACTTAGATCAATCTTGTGATCATAGGTACACTCTTATCACTTTTCTTCTTGTATTCTTAGAGTGAGCGGGTCACTCTAAGGGATTGATTCAATCTAGGATTACGTGATTGAGCATAGGTTCTAACTTAGCCTTGAAAAGTTAGGTGTTGGGTTTTAGTTGATCCCGGTAAAAGCTATTGTGAAACGTTTTGGCTAAGCTTGGTAAAAGCCATTGTAAAGCTTGATGGAAGCTTGTGAATTTCACCGATTTTAGTGAGTTGATTTCAAAAATCCTTCGTTGAGCAATCAAGGTAGTGGATGTAGGTCTTTGACCGAATCACTATAAATTTTGATTTGTTGTCTATTCTGTTTTCGTTTCACTTTCATTCCTTCTTTTATCTTGCATTTGTTCCCACTTAGAGCCAATTTTTGAAAGAGCCAAAAAGTGTTGTTCACCCCCCTCTAGCACATTTATTTGGGACCAACAGATTATTGATAATTTAGTTTAGTGATTGATCATTATTAAATGATGATTTGTGTATTAATTATGTAGAGGATATGGATTTTGATGCATAAAGACTTAGAGAGTTTACGTTGGTTGTGAAATTGTAATGGTTTGTTATGTTTGATCTCGCTAGAAAAGGAATATCAGATACATAAAGTGTAAAACTTGACCTTATAAATACATGTCATAACATACATGCACTGAGTAGCATGTTTTATACTAAGAAAGTCCCTAAGAATAGACGAAACCCAATATTGTACCTAACGGTACACTTGAATTGATTTAAGGTCAAACTAGTTCAAATAGGAATCGTAGGATGAAATTTAATATTTTATAGTCAAGGAATGACTAAAACTGATTGTTCGGAGTTCGAGGGTTCATTTGGGGAAAAATTAAAAATTTTGATGTTCAGGGGCAAAATCATAATTTTTCCACCCGTGGACAAAATTTGAGAATTTGAGAGAATTTAGATCACATTTGACAAATTGGAGAATGGTATGAGTATAAAGGATGAAAAATATGTCTATGGGCAATTTTTCAGTTTTTGGTGTAAAAATGTAATTTTTGACTTTAATGGGGGCAAAAGTGTAAATTTCAAAAATTACTCCACCAAGACTTTGGATAAGTCTGAGAATTTTATCTAAGATATGGATATGTAGGACAAGTGTATGGTGAAAATTTGGAAACAAATGGATGAAATTTTAAAAACGGACCAATGGGAAAGTGACACATGGTATTTTTTTAATGGTTTAATATTATTTTAATGGAAAATCAGCCCATTTAAACCCCATTTTAAGTTATGGCCGGCCATAAGGAAAGAACAAGAGAGAAAATAGAGAGGAAAGGAAGAAAAGAGAAAAACCAAAGAGAAACAAGAAAATTCGAAGGGGAAACACATGTTATTATACTAAGAAAGTCCCTAAGAATAGACGAAACTCGGTATTGTACCTAACGGTACACTTGAATTGATTTAACCTCGAACTAGTTCAAATAGGAATCGTAGGATGAAATTTAATATTTTATAGTCAAGGAATGACTAAAACTGATTGTTCGGAGTTCGAGGGTTCATTTGGGAAAAAATTAAAAATTTTGATGTTCAGGGGCAAAATCATAATTTTTCCACCCGTGGATAAAATTTGAGATTTTGAGAGAATTTAGATCACATTTGACAAATTGGAGAATGGTATGAGTATAAAGGATGAAAAATATGTCTATGGGCAATTTTTCAGTTTTTGATGTAAAAATGTAATTTTTGACTTTTATGGGGGCAAAAGTGTAAATTTCAAAAATTACTCTACCAAGACTTTGGATAAGTCTGAGAATTTTATCTAAGCTATGGATATGTGGGACAAGTTTATGGTGAAAATTTGGAAACAAATGGATGAAATTTTAAAAACGGACCAATGGGAAAGTGACACATGGCATTTTTTTAATGGTTTAATATTATTTTAATGGAAAATCAGCCCATTTAAACCCCATTTTAAGTTATGGCTGGCCATAAGGAAAGAACAAGAGAGAAAATAGAGAGGAAAGGAAGAAAAGAGAAAAACCAAAGAGAAACAAGAAAATTCGAAGGGGAATTTGTGTTTTTCGCCCGTTTATGCGTCTAACGGTAAGATTTTTTGACTTTGGCTTGATTTCTACCTTTCCTATGCCTTTGTTTCCATTTAGCATGCTTGAGGAGAGAGATCTAAAAGTGACATCAAGGACTGGATGAATTTCAAGGGGGGAGAAATTGAAATTTTTAGGTTTTGATTTTTAGTTAAATTGATAGTTTTAGTTAGTTAAATGTGTTTAGAAATTAAATTGGGCAAGAAAGCATTAAATTTTCACAATACCCACCCTTGGCCGAATATGCAATGAGGTACAATGATGATGATCTGATTTTTATTCTAAGAGAAATGAAGAGAAAATGATGAAAAATGGTTAAATGTGATAGAAAAACAAAGTAGAAAATTTACCGAGTTAATGTCTCATTTTTGGCTGAATTTTCCAAGGAGGAAAGTGAACTGATTTTGGCGATTTTAGAAGATTATTGGCCGATATTTAATGGTTAGAAATGTTGGAGAGAGAATGGGATGATTTAGAGCTAAAATGGAGCGCGTTAGCAATTTATCGGGTAAAGTACCAAAAATAGGTTAATGCCGCGTTTAAGCCATTTTAGGCTATTGCATTTCATACCATGCATTAGTATAGGATTTAAGTCAATTATATAGTGATTTAGCATCAATGTGGTGAATTGGGTAAATTTTGCAATGTGTCTAGGAGGAGAGCCTTCCGGTAAAGGCAAGGAAGTCGTACCCGACCAACAGTGATCGAGGCACCTAGGAAGCATTTCATCTGTACAAACGGTGAGTAAACCTATTATTACCGTAAATTATCTAGAGTTTATTTTTAAATGCTCTTTATGTATTTTATGAAACGAAAATGAGATTAAAACGAGATTTTTAATGTTTTAGAAATAAATGTGACAAATAAAAATATATTATGTTGATTATGAAATTGAGTAATTAGAGGCTACCAATTGTCTTGAAAAATATATTTTATTATGAATGGCTTATGATATATGAGTATATGTGGCTATATTTTATAATTGCATTGGGAATAGAATGTAAGCTGTCTTTTACTATGCAGGCTGGATAAATAAATAAAAGTCACGTTATATTGTCGAAATTTTATTAAAATTGGTGGGTTTAGTCACTACAGTGACAGGTTTTTGTGGACTGCCTATTAGAGGGGCACGGTAAACCCGGTTTCATAGTTACTCCTATTGTAGAGGCGATGAGGGTAACTCCTGGGGTAGTGTTAGAGTTCACTTCACGTCGAACCCCCACGTAAATGTGTAACTCAGCCAACGCCAAGGAACGACTTGTTTTCAAAACTAGAATGTGTTTAACATGTAAATATCTTAACAACCTTGGCAGACTCGGTTAGATGCCTCAGCCAAGGTATCCCTGAGGACTAGATTTTGGCTTGAGCCATGTTTTTAATAAAGGTTATAAGCCTTGACAACTGTTTTGGTAAATTACAAATGTTTTATGGTTTAAGAAAGAAATTGAAAACCTTATGAAATGGTTTGTGATTTGTTGTTTAAACTTGCCTCCATTTTACTCGCCTTTAGATATTTATGATAATGTCTGTTTACTCATTGGGATTGCAAAAATCTCATCCACCTCATTTCCAAACATTTCAGGTTTGTGGTAGCTTGTAGATACCCTATTTTATCGAGGATTCCAGTTGACATCTCTACCACACAGACAGTAGGTTTCTAGCACCAACACTGGGTGTATTTTGGGCCACTTGTCGTTGTAACCATTATTGTACATTATAACTTAGTAAATTTTTGTATGTATGAATTTATTTTACTTACATATTACAAAAGATTTCTTACACGTGTTTCTATAAATATTGTTTTATATAAAAATGCTATATTTTAATCAATATTTTGAATAGTGATATTTGTCTATAAATCTTTAAAAAAAAAGAAGGAAATTAAATTATCTTTGGATTTATTTGAGCCGAAAACGACCGGTAATTGTTTAAAATGGAATGTTTAACAACGATTGCTCACAAGAAAAGAAAGAAACTAATATGTAAGCCTTGCGGGATTTCGGTTGGCATTCCGGGTAATGAGTGTCAATTGGGACGTCGCGACGGTTTTCATGGGCCCAAGGGAGGTTCCGGATCGTGACATAAAGTTAAAATACTTTTTAAGCTAAGTTACCAACCATGATTGAGATTTATGTAACTCTTATGTTTTGGAGCATAAGGATTTTGTAAAAGTTTATTATTTTGAAATCCTATCTTGTATTGGGATAAGAATCAAAATTGAAGATTTGGATAATGTTAATGTTGATTTTGTTATTGGATAAACGATCATGAGAAGGTTATGATGGGTACTTACTTAACCACAATTGATGAACCTTTCTAAAAGGAGTGTATGTTAATTTTGTTTAAGAATTGGACAAGGTTTAAGTTCATGGATTTTTGAATTTAGAGAAAACGAATTAAATTGTGGAAGATATGTCGTGGGCTTGTATGATTGATATAAATGGTAGTTGGAATGGTTATTTACTCTTGATATAATTTGTGTACAACAATAGTTATTAGTTTAGTATTAAAATATCTCTTTTTGAAGTTTTAAGGAGGAAATGTTGACCTCTTTTATGTTGGAATGATGTCAGACAATGAAAGCTTTTGGGACTGGTGATGTTGTAGATGGCAATAGAGAAGATTAAGATGATTAAGGAAATACTTAAAGCCTCACAAGATCTTTGAAAAAGTGGGAAGAAAAGAAAAGAAAGGACAAAGTTTTAACGAAAGAATTATGCCTTCTTAAAGGTGTCACTTATGTGTTATGAGGGTTGGAAAGTAACGATGTAACACCCTTATTTTCAATGTAAATCAAGTTCAATGAGAATAAATCTATTAAGTATATTGTGTCTTGAAGACATAGATGATGTGTTACATGTGTTGAGTATTTGACAATGTAAATGTCGACACTTAGGCAAAATTTTGTGGATATGCATGATGAATCCTATGATTTGGGGTTTTGACTTGTATGTGATATGATAATGGTTAATATGTTATGTGTGGATTGAGTTTGAGAATGATTTGAGATGGTGAGAGAAGTTTAGAATGAGTTTAGGCTTGGTAGAGAACCATTTTTATGAATTTGGACCTCAAAAGTTGAGTATGCTGGTCTAGGATCAAATATAAGATCTTTATAGTCGATGTGGGAGAAATGCAAGCAGACTGGTCCAAAATTGACTGTAGCGCTTCCATTCTTGATCTTGTGAAGAAAAGTCTAGTGGATCTGGACATTTTGGTCCAAGATCGACCATATGCCCTCTATAGTCGATCTTGGGAAGGAAAATGGGGGAAATTTGCCAGTCAATGTTGACTACAAACTTTTCATAGTCAACCCTAGGCTGCTAGTTCAGGCTTAAAAGCCCAAAAACCGAATCTTTTTCATTTTCTCTCCTTTTTCTTCACTCTTTCATCATTTTCTCTCAAATTTTATGTCACGATCCAAATTTCGAACCATGACCGGTGCATGAGCCCAATGGACGTAGTCCACTAAGCCCAAGCAAGCCTATTAATCTGACATGTTCATCATTCCATCATAAACTTCTAAGTCACATTTCATAACTTAGGATCAAAATAATATTAAACATTGCCACCTCATACTGGCATACCAAACAAGTGTATATACATTGTCTACAATATGTATCTTAATAATTTACATTAGGTTTGTCTATACATAACAAAAGAATACTTGACTTCCAGCGGAGAGACTCAGACGAATGTATAGCTACTGAATGCCGAGACACCTACCAAGAATCGAATATACGAAGACACTTCGACCAAGTTACCAGCTGCCTCGTGATCTAAAAACATGAAGTTGAAAACGGTGAGTATAAACCCAGTGAGTGAATAAGAAGGGAACAAGCATACCATAAGGAATGTTTAACGAAATCATAATGCATTCATTTTTTTTCAAAATAATGCAATTTATTTGAGTTCTTATTAAACCCCTCATGTAAACCCCACATGAGAAAAATCACTTATTGAAAAGAGTCCATACTCAACAAAGGTTTTGGAGAGTGAAAACTTTAATAGCATTCATGCGAATCAAGTCAAATAAACGACGGGTCCTCGCTACAACGAAAAGGCTGCAGCAAGAATGAATTTTTGCTGCAGTGACACTTGACTTAAATTATCATCTGGCTGAGGGTTTCTCAACAAACCTCTTCATTTTAAACCTAATTCATTTATTCCTTAATGTTGGAAGTCCATGCTCAACTATCGTACCAAAGAAATGAAAAATAGGGTAGCAATCGAACCAAATGAGGAGAAAAACAGAAAGTTTTTTGCTGTAGCGAGATTCAATCTCGCTGTAGCAAAATTTTGGGTTTCAAAACAGAAAGTTTCTCGCTGCAGTGAGAATGAATCCCGTTGCAGCGAGAAGCTACAGTACCTTTCTTGCTGCAACGAAAATGGATTTTCGCTGCAGTGAGTTTTCGACCAGCCAACCCCTTCAAAACCTAAGAGTTTCTCGCTGCAGTGAGAATCAGAACATCAAAAAAAAAGTTTCCTTTTCCCTTAAATCAAAGCCATCCTGCTAAAATAATAAAAGCAACATGTAACACATACAAACTCCCTAATTTCAACAATTCAAATGCTCACATTTTTGCATTTACAACCATATACCATATATGTGTATATATATATATATATATATATATATATATATATATCAATCATCATGTACACCCTCCCATCATCATCATCTCATATGCAACGGCTTATGCGCACTCCCACTCACACATAGCCAGGTCAACAATGGCTTATGTGTACTCCCACTCACACATAGTCGGGTCAGCAACGGCTTATGTTCACTCCTACTCGCACATAGCCGAGTCAATATCATTACACAACATTATTCATATATATATATCAACATAGTGCAATAGTTCAACCATCCATAATAGCCACATATCACATCATAAATTCAATTTATCAAAGGCTTGTTCCCAAAGCACTCGTTTTTAAAGAAAGTTGAATAAAATCATTCAAGTATATTGTGCAAATAAGTTTACATTCCCAAAACAATTTTTGAAATGCAAGTCCACTCACCGATGTTTATTGAGCCTTTAATCGACTCTAACTTCCCTAATGGTCCAATTGGGACGGTGTGGCTTCGTTGGAACCTATCATCACTTTAACATCACAATTATGTTAATTCACATACTTATAGAGTCCAAAAGCTTTCTCTTAGCTTACTTCAAATGGCCATTAAATGGCTATCCATTTTCACTATCCTATCATTCCAAAGTGAATTAACAATCTCAACTACAAATATTCACAATTCAAATCTCTAGTCATTCTCAACACTAAAATTTCAACTCAAATTTGCTACTCACCTTAATAGCTTTAAAACTTTGAAATTCTTTCTAACGATTCTCCAAACTATTGTAAAGCTTCCTCTTTCTCTCTCTAAAACACCTAACTAGTGAGAGAGAATATGAAAACAAGATTTTTCAAGGGTTTTAAAGTGAGAGAATGGAAGAGCACAAAGGTTTATGGAAAGGGTGCACCAAAAGCATGAAATTTGGAGCTATTTGAGGAAAGTTGTGGAGCTTTCTTATCAAGCTTTCATGGAGGTTGGGAAGCAACGTGAAAGAGAAGAAGAAGAAGAAGAAAAGCTACTGGAGAATGTAGAAGCTGCTGGAAGAAAGGGATATTTATAGCCCAAGGTTATCCACTTCACTTAAATTACCAAAATGCCCCACCACAAATTAGCTTATTCTCCTTCAATCTTTTAAGTAATCTTTTTACTCTTTTGACACTGGGACAAGGCCCGTAATGGTCTAGAAATGTTCCGGTTCATGAAAACTTAAAATTCGAACTCGAGGTGAAAAATGACCATTTTGCCCTTACCATGAAAATCATCAAAATTTTTGTTTCCTTGTCATTTTACCCATATTTTCATCATTCATTTATACCTTAGGCCTACTTAGGCCATAATATTGTTTAAAATTTTACTTTTATGGGCTCACTAAGGAAATGACGAAATTACCCCTGATCAAGGATATCGCGTGTACTTATATCTACGAGTCTATAAAGGTCAAGGTCTCACATTTTACCCCCTTTAAACCCAATCAAATCCAACAATCAATCTTAGATTCTAAGTGTTATAAGTAAGTGATTTCATCTTTAAACGTTAGTTTATGTGATTTTCACTTTCTCTCTTTAAAACCTAAAAACCTTAGCTCCTAAATTGATTTTTGAAACACTTAGAGTTATTTGGAGTAAATTTAGAGCTTGAGAAATGCTTCTAGAGGTAAGATCAAGCATTATTACCAATTGATTCCTAATTTAATCGGATAGTAACCTAGATTCAAATTGGTCCAGCTTTGATGGAATTGAACCCCCTTGAGTCGACTGGATATTTGGGATAAACAATAGCATAATCCCACTTTTGAGGTATGGGTTTATGCTGTCGAATTTCCACATGGAAGTATATGTATCAAACAAGTAATATAGACAGTAAGTCCATATTATCGTTCTCACAAGGGTTTGTTTATAAAGTTTTACTAAGTAATAAAATTATAAAACAAATTAATCTTATTTAAATTATTTAAAAATTAAAAAAACTAATTAAAAATAATTAAAAGTCAACACTAAATAAACTAACAAACTAAATAAGTTGAGAAAAGCAGTATATTAAAAACCTAGGATTATGGGTTCATTCAATATTTCATCTGATACCAGCTTTTCTTGTTATTTAACTTTCTTGGGTAGTTTTCCTAACCTATAATCCAAAGCCAGTGACAAGTCTCTGTCGAGATGCTTGCACAAGAACCTAACTTAATTAGTTCACTATATACCTATAGGAATAAACTAAATTAAGTTCATTAAGCAAGTGTCTTAATATGGCTATATATGGAAATTGGCGTGTGTCTACCCAAATTGTGAATCGGATCATCTAAGTGAATTAAACATACACTAATCAAATCTCAGTCCAACCTAAAATCTCTCTGTCATGTTTCAATTAGATTCACAAATCATTTAATTGTTGATTAAGCACTTAAAAGCATTAAGAACATATTTAATTACGTGAAACAATACCCATTCATGATAAATAACAAAAAATATGTATTCAGATTACATGTAGAAATCCACCACGATCCTAGATAAGCAAATTAGTTCATGATATTAAATGAAAACACTATATGAAGAATTGTAGGCATGAGTTCAAAACAAGAATTAAGAAAAACAAAAAAAGAGAGAATTAAACTAATGTTGAAGCTTGATTGATTGGAAATCTCTCTTGATTATTCTAGAATTCTTGATTGATCCAAAGATCCAATTCTCTAGAAAGCTACTTCTGTCCTCTATGCTCAATGCTTTCTAAATAAGCTCTTAAATATGTGAAAGATGCCCTACTTTCCAATTTTTCGTCGAAAATTCAATTTTGGAAATCGGGGTGGCATCATGGCCATTCTTTTTTGGCACCATGGTGTCGTGATCTACCTTGGGAGCACCACGATGCTCTGCTCTCAGGTTTTTGTATGACGCTCTCTCGATGTGCAGTGCCGCGACCTTAAGTCTTTGGCTTCACAGCGCTTCAGCCATGTTGCTTCAACGCAGAACTACATCTGTCCACCAATTTTGAACGTGATTTTGACCTTGATTTACTCCGAACTGGACCAAGTGGTCAACAC
The DNA here is from genome assembly GCF_053813885.1 of Theobroma cacao. Classification (NCBI taxonomy): domain Eukaryota; kingdom Viridiplantae; phylum Streptophyta; class Magnoliopsida; order Malvales; family Malvaceae; genus Theobroma; species Theobroma cacao. The sequence goes on from NC_142641.1 coordinate 28,017,577, forward strand.
AAAAGTTTTATCCCATTTTCTTATCTTTCTAATGAATCAAAAATTACCTCAATTGGAGTTCTATAGCTCAAGTTATCTTCCATTTACTACAACATGTATGAGTGACACTTTCTCCTCACTTATTCTATCATCTCTTTCTTTCACCTTGCTTATCATATTCTGCACAAAACCATAAGAAAACTTGGCAATAACTTTTCCTAAAATAAATTAAGATAAATTAAAATGAAATTAAACTAACAATAACTAAATTAACTAATCAACATAAAATCTAGCCTGCACTAGAAAAATAGCTTAAAAGGGTTAAAATTTGATCCTACACTCAAGGGTCCAGCCATTAAAGTCTCGAAAACGTGCTTAAAATAACTCAATGTAACAGAGTTATTATTTAAGCTCATTGTTGAAAGATTTGAGCTTATGTGTTGGATTGCTAAAGATTTGATTATTTTTAGAAAAGTTGGCAACTTTTGAAAGTTAGGATTTAATTAGTTTTGTAATATTTCGATGTGTTTAACGAAAGATTGAGTCATTTGGGCACACTTATGAGCTAAAACAACATTGAAGGCTGAGGATTGAAGCTTGACCGTAGAGTACCTTTCGTTTGTCAAGGTGAGTGCAGAAACTTTTGTAACGACCCTTTTCCCAATCGTTACAGATGTCTAAGACTTGCGAGAGAACCCGCCAAATTCCCAACAAGCCTTCGCAAATATCATTTATCAAACCATAACACGTCCATTGCAAAATCTCATAATCATCATAATTTCATTAATAACAAATATTCTCTCTATACATTATGTTTCATCATCATATAAATATATGTTTACATTCTACACAATTGTTTACTTCCAAAACAAAATATACTATAAATGACCCGACCTCTAACAGCGGAGTGACTCAGAATAGGGTACTAGGAGATGCCTTTACCTACATTGCAATGGACCATAATATGCCGATGAAAAGCACGCTAGCTAATCGCTTCTCTGCAAAATAAAAATATTGGGGTGAGTCTCACAGACTCAGTGATCATTGGCTCAATGAGCAGGGCGTATATGCGAAACAAGCCAAAGATAGAAAATTTGAATATTAAAAACATATGAATATATAAACCATTTAAAAGCAAATGGAACATTTGTGCCTTACATATAAAATCAAGAATTTTAATGCAAAGTAATCATTTAACAATCATTGTATCAAAGCTAGTGTGAGTGAAAGATTTCTATCGTTGAAATCATTTAATGTCCTTTACTTAAAATCAGACTAACATAAGCACGCACACTCTCATGAAATCAAACATTATCAAAGCTTTTACACAAGCTCATAAATCATCTCATCCTCAAGGCATTAAACACAACATCATTGTATAAATAAAGAAGCTGCGGTAAAACTTGTAAATCTCACCAAGTGAAAGAATTCATGTTTGAAAACCCAAAGAGATATCACTCTCGAGTAGGTAATTGTAAATATCAACCAGTGGAACTGCTTCCACATAATAACATCTAGGAGTCCTAAGCCATTGGATTCCCATAGCCATGTCAAACTCAATGATATTGGCTGATAGCAGAGAAATCATGTGGTCGCAACCACGTATATCAACTTGTGGCCTAGCCACATATATCAACCCGTGGCCTTACCACATATATATCACAAACCGTGGCCCTAGCCACGTCTAACGGCTCGTCGGTGACCTAAAGATTCTCTAGCTAGAGCTCACTTGTGCACAAGGGTCACACTTTTTTGATGTGATATCTGACCTACTCTTGAATCTCCCAATTTGATAAAACCATTGAAAATTCTCAAAAGCTCATTTTAAATCCATTTCAAAAACAAATCTTGATAGCGATATAAATCAGTTTGTAAGAATTCAGGATGTAAAACTTTTGCATGAGGTTTAGATATTAAGTCAAGCATGGTGAACACAAAGCTTATTCATGAATGCACATCACAAAAACAAGTAAGGCACGTTTTGACACAAACCATAGCAAAAAGCTTGTTTCTCGATTTCTAAAACCCTTTACATATATAGCTTATATACATATATTTAAATTAATTTCAAAAGTTAAGGCATCCACAATTGCCTAGCATTTCTACGAGCTCATGCTTTCCACAATGATAGTGTATAAATCTTTCATAGATAAGTATTTAAATCCACCTATCATTTTCTAGAAACTCATGCTTTCCACAAATGCCTTTAAAGAAAGCTAGCAACGTTTACTGTACGTATATCATTATATATGTCACGACCCAAATTCCGGGTCATGACCGGCGCATGGGTCCTATGGACGTAATCCACTAAACCCAGGCAAGCCTATTATTTATCTTACTTATGATTCTATTTATTATCACTAAGTCATATTTCATGACTTTGAGTCAAAATAGTGATATACATTGCCAACTCGTACTGGCATTACTCTTTTAAAATTTACATTAAGTTCATCTATACATAACAAAATAATACTCGACCTCCAGCGGAGTGACTCGGATGGATATACAGCTACCGAATGCCGAGACACCTACCAGAAGATGAACACAAATCTACAAGGACACCTCGTCCTAATTATAGGCTACCTCGTGATCTGAAAACATGAATTTGAAAATGGTGAGTATAAACCCAGTGAGTGAACAAGGAAGGGAACAAGCAACAATTAGGAAAAATTTAAAATCATGATGCACTTGTTTCAAACAATGCAATTTAGTTCATTCCTATTTAAAACCCCTCCAAACCCTAGAGTTTTTCGCTACAGCGAGCATGAATTTCGATGCAGTGAAAACAAAGCAACAAGAGAAATATTTTTCCTCACTCAACAAAAGCCATCCTGCTAAACTAATAAAATCAACCTAACATTCATGAAAATTCTCAAAGTATAATGTGTCAAATTTTACGTACATTACAACCATAAATCATTGTCCATCAATTTGCTATATCACACACATTTACATATATATATATATATATATATATACGTATATACCCATCATCATCATCTCACCAACCCATCATCATCATCACCAGCTCATCATCATCATCATCACCAGCTCATGCGCACTCCCTACTCGCACATGGCTGGGTCATCACCGGATTATGCGCACTCCCTACTCGCACATAACCGGGTCATCCTCGGCTTATGCACACTCCCTACTCGCACATAGCCGAGTCAACATAATTACACAACATTATATTCAAGCATATATGTATATCAACATAATGCAGCCACATAGAAATCCATAATAACCTCCTTTCATAACATAAACCTTTTCTCAAAAGCTTGTTCCCAAGGCATTCATTTTCATGAAAAATTTCATAAAATCATTCAAACACTTTGTTCAAAACAGTCATATTCCCAAAACAATTTTGATAGGCAGTCCACTCACAGGTGTCGAAAATTCGGATTCCGGGTGAACTCTGACTAATAGTCCTCAAGCGTAATTCCTTTGCCTTTTCCGGACGTCTCACCACCTTGACAAATAACAAAGTCGAGGAATTTACTATATTGTCCCTAAATTGATATAAATTAATTTAAACTACTAATGCTTGATATGTAAATGCAAAAATATGTCCGATTACCGCTTAATCACGGTATCGATTAAATTCGACCGATCACCCGATTAATCGGCGATTGTGTCCAAATCACCTCCAAATTAATTCATTTCTCCTCTAATACCTTAATTTACCACATACATTTAAATAAAGCCAAATTCAGCATTAGAACCCTCACAATTCATTATAGAAAAAATTTGGTCATTTGGTGTACTAGCATCGAATTTTTTTTTACATAACCGTTTCACCTTACTTCATCATTTTCCATGCCATTTTCCTTGAAATAAAAACAATCCCCCATTGATATTCAGCCCTCATGGTTCGGCCAACAAGGAACCCTAGAGAAATTGAATATTTCTTTTTTGTTTTTGTTCATAACCATGCTTAACTATCCCTAAACACTAACATAGTCTAAAATCAAATTATTCCAACAACAATTCCTCTTTCATACCCATTTTTCAGAATTGAATTCATCATGATAACTCAATATTCAACCATGGAAATCAAGAACAAAAGCATGGGTAAGCTAGGTATCAAGGAGAATTAAAGAAATTTTAACTTACCTAGCTTGTTTCCTTGATTTCTTCACTTTTTCTTTGAATTTCCACCTAGGTTTTCTTGTTTTTCCTTTTGTTCTTCCTTTTTTCTTGTTGCTGGATGTCTAGGCCGAATATGGTGAGGGAATTGGGGATTTAATGGGCTGATTTCTATAGAAAATAATAAAATAATCAAGCATGCCATGTGTCACATGCTTATTGGCCTAATTTTTAACTTTTTGACTTTTTCTTCTTAATTTTCCACCACAAATATTCTGGTATTTATCCAATCCTACCACAATTAAAATCCCTTGGTCTTGACAAGTGCTGGGCCAAAAATTTTACTGATTTGCCCCCGAGACAAAAAAATTACGATTTTGCCCTTATACTCCGAAATGTACCGGAATCTCATTATTTCTACTTTTCAACCTAAAATAACACTAATATTGATCAATATTAACCAAATGGGGCAAAAATTGTTTAAAAATTTTTTTCGTTTAGTCCACTAGTGGCAAAATTACCATTTTGCCCTTCTGCTCCATAGATACCGGGAATCACACTTTTTCACTACTAAACATCATTTTATATCCAATAATCATAATTATATTTCATATAATTATTCTTGGTCAAATGTGATCAAATCTTGGCTAAAAATCTCCATTTTATCATCAAATGGTAAAATGACCGTTTTGTCCCTAATTGGTCAATTTTCTGATGGACTCCAAACTGGACCTTGAACTCCAAATCACTATTCTAAGCCATTCGGTTGGTTTTAAAATTTTCAAATTCCTCTTAGAATTTCTATTTGAACTAGTTCAAGGCTCGATTTAACTTAGTTGTACCACTCGATACAATACCGTCTTTTAATCAAGCTTGACAGGGTCTCACATTCTCCCCCACTAATAAAAATTCGGTCCCCGAATTTAAATTCAATGTAGAGTGGCTAACCTTTACATATTGAAGAGGTGTGGATGCTTTGTCCGCATCTCATCCTCAGCTTCCCACGTTACCTCCTCGCTAGTGTGATTTCGCCACAACACTTTCACTGAGGCTACATCCTTTGAACGGAGCTTTTTAACTTGCCTATCAAGGATAGCTACCGGTTGTTCCTCATAGGTTAGATCATTTTGCAACTGAATAGTTTCATATCGTATTACATGTGATGGATCTGGGTTGTATTTCCTAAGCATGGACACATGAAACACGGGATGAATATTAGAAAGGTCTGGCGGTAATGCCAAACGATAAGCCACCGCTCCAACCTTTTCTAAGATCTCGAATGGCCCTATATACCGAGGACTTAACTTCCCTTTCTTGCCAAACCTCATTACCCCTTTAGTTGGCGAAACTTTCAAAAATACATGATCTCCTACTTGGAACTCCAAGTCTCTCCATCGGTTATCAGCATATGATTTCTATCTACTTTGTGCTGTTAACATCTTCTGACGGATCATGTGTATTTTCTCGGTTGCATCCTGCACCAATTCAGGCCCCAAAAGTTTCCTTTCTCCCACTAGCCATCCAATGGGTGACTTACATCTTCGTCCATATAAGGCCTCAAATGGTGCCATTTGGATGCTAGTTTGGAAACTGTTGTTGTAGGCAAATTCCACTAAGGGTAGATATTGTTCCCACCTGACACCAAGGTCTATCACACAAGCCCTCAACATATCCTCCAATGTCTGTATGGTCCGTTCAGATTGTCCATCAGTCTGAGGGTGGAAAGCTGTGCTGAAATCCAACTTAGTGCCCAATGCTTCTTGCAACTTTCCCCAAAACCTACTAGTAAACTGAGCTCCTCTGTCAGATACTATAGAAATGGGAATACCATGTAGTCGCACTATCTCATCCACATAAACTCGAGCATATTGGGCAGCCCCATAAGTAGTCTTAACCGGAAGAAAATGAGCTGACTTTGTTAACCGGTCCACTACTATCCAAATTGAATCATATCCCCCACTGGTTCGAGGCAAACCCGTTACAAAGTCCATAGCAATATGTTCCCACTTCCACTCGGGTACTAGTAATGGCTGTAGTAGCCCTGCAGGCTTTTGATGCTCGGCCTTAACCTGCTGACAAACCAGGCACTTGGAGACAAACTCAGCTACATCTCTCTTAAGTCCTTCCCACCAATACACCTCTTTCAAATCTTGATACATCTTTGTAGCCCCTGGATGTACCACATAAGCTGCCATGTGAGCTTCCTCCAATATTTCTCTCCTCAACCCGTCACCATCAAGCACATAAAGCCTGGTTCCATACCTCAACACTCCATCTGTGCCTTTAGTAAACATTTTTCCTTTCCTACCCTGAGGATCCTCTAAGGCCTTAATCACAAACTCATCTTTACTTTGTGCTTATTTAATCTTGTCTATTAAAATAGGCCTCACTCTAAAGTGTGCTAGCAAAGCATTTGTCTCCGCAACTTCCAAACGCACACCTATGTCTCCCAAGCTATGGATCTCTCTAACCAAAGATCTCCTACCAATGGAAATATGTGCCAAGCTTCCCATTGATTTTCGACTCAAGGCATCTACCACTACATTGGCCTTACCGGGATGATAAAGAATAGTACAATCATAATCCTTTAGCAACTCCATCCATCTACGTTGCCGTAAGTTAAGATCCTTCTGCTGAAATATATACTTCAGACTTTTGTGGTCTGTGTATATCTCGCAAGTCTCACCATACAAGTAATGTCTCCAAATCTTTAAGGCAAACACGATTGCTGCCATTTCCAAATCGTGTATGGGGTAATTCTTCTCATGCCTTTTAAGTTGCCTAGATGCATACGCAATCACCTTCCCATGTTGCATCAATACACATCCTAATCCAACCCCCGATGCATCACAAAACACCGTGTAACCCCCTGTGCCTTGCGGCAGGCTTAACACTGGAGCTGTGGTGAGACATGCCTTAAGCTTTTCAAAACTATTCTCACAAGCATCAGACCACTCAAATTTTGTATCTTTACGTGTCAGCTTAGTCAAAGGGGCAACTATTTTGGAGAAGTCTTTCACAAAGCGACGATAATAGCCAGCTAAACCCACAAAGCTTCTAATCTCCGTAACTGATGTTGGCCTTGGCCATTTTTCCACTGCTTCAATTTTCTTTGTATCAACTCGTATCCCCTCCTTAGATACCACATGCCCCAAGAATGCAACACTTTCGAGCCAAAACTCACACTTGGAGAACTTAGCATACAATCGATGTTCTCTCAAAATTTGGAGCACTATCTTAAGATGCTGCTCATGCTCCTCTCGACTCTTTGAATATATCAAAATATCATCAATAAACACCACTACAAACTTATCCAAATAAGGTTTGAACACTCGGTTCATCAAATCCATAAAGGCTGCAGGAGCATTCGTGAGCCCAAATGACATCACTAAGAACTCATAGTGCCCATATCTTGTTCGAAATGCGGTCTTGGGTATATCTTCGTTCCGGATTCTCAACTGATGGTACCCAGATCGCAGATCTATCTTAGAAAAACATTGTGCTCCTTGTAGTTGATCAAATAAATCATCTATCCTTGGGAGAGGATATTTATTCTTCACCGTCACTTTATTAAGCTGTCGATAATCAATGCACAGCCTAAGTGACCCATCTTTCTTCTTCACAAATAACACTGGTGCTCCCCATGGGATACACTAGGTCGTATGAAACCTTTATCCAACAAATCCTCCAACTGATCCTTAAGCTCTTTAAGCTCTGCAGGTGCCATTCTATATGGGGGTATGGATATAGGTCTAGTGTCGGGAATCAAATCTATGCAAAACTCAACCTCCCGTTCAGGAGGCAAACCTGGTAGCTCCTCAGGAAATACATCCACGAACTCCTTCACCACCGACACTTGAGTTACATCTCCAATCTTTGCCTGACTATCCTTTACAACAGCCAAGTAACCTATACAACCCTGTCGTAATAATCTTCTGGCAGATATGACCGATATCAAATTGGTTGGAGCATTACTCCTATCCTCCTGAATAGTAAATGATGGTTCACCGGGGAAATCAAATCTAACCAATTTATGATAGCAGTCCACACTAGCATGGCAGGGTGATAACCAATCCATCCCCAAGATTACATCAAAGTCTAAGGTGTCTAGCACAACTAGATTTACTGAAGTGTCTTTGTCCTTGACTCGCACTACACAGGACTCATATTCCCACTCGGCCACAAATATCTCCTTTAAAGGAGTAGACACCACTAATTGTTCTTCTCTCCTAACACGACCTCTACCCAACCGAGATGCAAAACATGGAGAGATAAAAGAATGGGTAGCACCAGGATCAAATAATACTCGAGCATTCATATTACAAACGGAGAGAATACCCGAGACCACGGCATTGGATGTTTGAGCCTCCTACTGTGTTAAAGCAAACACCCTCGCTTGGCCTCTACCAATAGAACTTTGATGTCCGGACCCAGATGGTCTGCCTTGAGAGGAAGTACCCGCACCTCTACCTCTTGATCCACCAACCTCCCGGCCAGATGAGACAGCAACTGACAGAGCAGATGAAGCTGGCTGGGTGGAACCACGAGCAGAATCTGGTGATTGATGTGCCATCGGACAATCCCTCCTAATATGCCCAGGTTGACCGCACCCGTAACAAGTTTTTGTAGTAAGGAAGCACCGTTCACTATGTCGTCTCCCACAAGTATCACAAGAGCGAATGACTTGACTACTCTGTCTAGAATCTTGCTGCCTCCTAGAACTGAAGGTTCTCTGTCCCACCCTAATATTAGCACCAGGTGCGTCACTCCCTTGCTGAGGTAACCGTGAGTCCCTCTGTGGACCCTGACGGCTAGAAGATGAACCACCACTGCTGAAATCTCTACGGCCCTGATAACCCTCTGTCTTGCCCCTTTTTGCTCTATCCCTCGCAGCCCTACTCTCACTGGTCCTCATCTCGATGCGTTGAGCACGATCCACTGTTGCAGAATAGGTAGTGAAATCTCGGGATGCCACAGCCCTAAATAATGGCTCCACTAACCCATCCACAAACCTCTGAATCTTCATCTCCTCAGTAGAAACGAGATAGGGTGCATAACGAGCTAGCTGCGTGAACTTGATGTCATACTCAGACACCGTCATGCTTGAAGTCTGTACCAAAGTCTCAAACTCTCTAGCTCTGGCATTACGCACACTGAGTGGTAAGAATCGATCTAAGAAGGCTACACTGAACTCACTCCAGGCCAACGGTGTTGCATTAGTCGGTCTGCCTCTACATAAAGAGCTATACCATTCCTGTGCCACATCCTCTAATTGGAAGGCGGCTAGCTCAACTGACCGAACACTAGAACATCCCAAGGCCTTACAAATTTTGTCCATCTTATCCAAGAAAACCTGGGGTTTCTCCGATGCATCAGACCCTGAAAATGTTGGAGGCTTAAGCTTGAGAAAGTCAGAAAGAGAAATATCTAGATGTCCCCTCTCCTCCTCATGATGTTGGTGATCGGCCTGTCCTTGGGAGCTAGGGGATTCTTGTACTGTAGGTCTCCCCTCTACCACCCTTTGTATATCTTCCATGCGGGTCGCCATCATCTCTACAACCCGGTTAACTCCCTGTAGGCCTGCCGCCAAATCCTCAATAGTAATACCCCTAGCTGGGTGTCTATCTACATCACCTGAGGACTGTCCCTCTTCTTGCCTACTCACAGGCGTATCCAACCCCACCGGCCTAGTGACCCTGCCACGTCTACCTCGGCCTCTCTAGGTGGATGCCCGTGGTCTATCTGCCATCTCAATGGGAGCATCTTGCTCCCCTGCCCGTCTTGAGGCGGCTCGTGTCTTAGGCGGCATTCTTACCTAGACAAAAGCAAACGCCTGTTATTAAACACATATTATAATCATACTTAAAGCAACAGGTGGTTTCTAAGATAGGGAATCTATGCGGTCATTTGGTTGTAAAATGTGCCGCGGTTCACACTTTACAACTGAAGTTCCCACATAAAGACCCGACTCTCCGCTGGACTAACAAAAAGGAAGTTCTAAGACATAGACAAACCTAGGGCTCTGATACCAATACTGTCACGACCCAAATTCCGGGTCATGATCGGCGCATGGGTCCTATGGACGTAATCCACTAAACCCAGGCAAGCCTATTATTTATCTTACTTATGATTCTATTTATTATCACTAAGTCCTATTTCATGACTTTGAGTCAAAATAGTGATATACATTGCCAACTCGTACTGGCATTACTCTTTTAAAATTTACATTAAGTTCATCTATACATAACAAAATAATACTCGACCTCCAGCGGAGTGACTCGGATGGATATACAGCTACCGAATGCCGAGACACCTACCAGAAGATGTACACAGATCTACAAGGACACCTCGTCCTAATTATCGGCTACCTCGTGATCTGAAAACATGAATTTGAAAATGGTGAGTATAAACCCAGTGAGTGAACAAGGAAGGGAACAAGCAACAATTAAGAAAAATTTAAAATCATGATGCACTTGTTTCAAACAATGCAATTTAGTTCATTCCTATTTAAAACCCCTCCAAACCCCAGAGTTTTTCGCTACAGCGAGCATGAATTTCGATGCAGTGAAAACAAAGCAACAAGAGAAACATTTTTCCTCACTCAACAAAAGCCATCCTGCTAAACTAATAAAATCAACCTAACATTCATGAAAATTCTCAAAGTATAATGTGTCAAATTTTACGTACATTACAACCATAAATCATTGTCCATCAATTTGCTATATCACACACATTTACATATGTATATATATATATATATATACGTATATACCCATCATCATCATCTCACCAACCCATCATCATCATCACCAGCTCATCATCATCATCATCACCAGCTCATGCGTACTCCCTACTCGCACATGGCTGGGTCATCACCGGATTATGCGCACTCTCTACTCGCACATAACCGGGTCATCCTCGGCTTATGCACACTCCCTACTCGCACATAGCCGAGTCAACATAATTACACAACATTATATTCAAGCATATATGTATATCAACATAATGCAGCCACATAGAAATCCATAATAACCTCCTTTCATAACATAAACCTTTTCTCAAAAGCTTGTTCCCAAGGCATTCATTTTCATGAAAAATTTCATAAAATCATTCAAACACTTTGTTCAAAACAGTCATATTCCCAAAACAATTTTGATAGGCAGTCCACTCACAGGTGTCCAAAATTCGGATTCCGGGTGAACTCTGACTAATAGTCCTCAGGCGTAATTCCTTTGCCTTTTCCGGACGTCTCACCACCTTGACAAATAACAAAGTCGAAGAATTTACTATATTGTCCCTAAATTGATATAAATTAATTTAAACTACTAATGCTTGATATGTAAATGCAAAAATATGTCCGATTACCGCTTAATCACGGTATCGATTAAATTCGACCGATCACCCGATTAATCGGCGATTGTGTCCAAATCACCTCCAAATTAATTCATTTCTCCTCTAATACCTTAATTTACCACATACATTTAAATAAAGCCAAATTCAGCATTAGAACCCTCACAATTCATTATAGAAAAAATTTGGTCATTTGGTGTACTAGCATCGAATTTTTTTCTACATAACCGTTTCACCTTACTTCATCATTTTCCATGCCATTTTCCTTGAAATAAAAACAATCCCCCATTGATATTCAGCCCTCATGGTTCGGCCAACAAGGAACCCTAGAGAAATTGAATATTTCTTTTGTGTTTTTGTTCATAACCATGCTTAACTATCCCTAAACACTAACATAGTCTAAAATCAAATTATTCCAACAACAATTCCTCTTCCATACCCATTTTTCAGAATTGAATTCATCATGATAACTCAATATTCAACCATGGAAATCAAGAACAAAAGCATGGGTAAGCTAGGTATCAAGGAGAATTAAAGAAATTTTAACTTACCTAGCTTGTTTCCTTGATTTCTTCACTTTTTCTTTGAATTTCCACCTAGGTTTTCTTCTTTTTCCTTTTGTTCTTCCTTTTTTCTTGTTTCTGGATGTCTAGGCCGAATATGGTGAGGGAATTGGGGATTTAATGGGCTGATTTCTATAGAAAATAATAAAATAATCAAGCATGCCATGTGTCACATGCTTATTGGCCTAATTTTTAACTTTTTGACTTTTTCTTCTTAATTTTCCACCACAAATATTCTGGTATTTATCCAATCCTACCACAATTAAAATCCCTTGGTCTTGACAAGTGCTGGGCCAAAAATTTTACTGATTTGCCCCCGAGACAAAAAAATTACGATTTTGCCCTTATACTCCGAAATGTACCGGAATCTCATTATTTCTACTTTTCAACCTAAAATAACACTAATATTGATCAATATTAACCAAATGGGACAAAAATTGTTTAAAAAATTTTTTCGTTTAGTCCACTAGTGGCAAAATTACCATTTTGCCCTTCTGCTCCATAAATACCGGGAATCACACTTTTTCACTACTAAACATCATTTTATACTCCAATAATCATAATTATATTTCATATAATTATTCTTGGTCAAATGTGATCAAATCTTGGCTAAAAATCTCCATTTTATCATCAAATGGTAAAATGACCGTTTTGTCCCTATTTGGTCAATTTTCTGATGGACTCCAAACTGGACCTTGAACTCCAAATCACTATTCTAAGCCATTCGGTTGGTTTTAAAATTTTCAAATTCCTCTTAGAATTTCTATTTGAACTAGTTCAAGGCTCAATTTAACTTAGTTGTACCACTCGATACAATACCGTCTTTTAATCGAGCTTGACAGTGTCTCACAATATAGTTATGGAAATTTTGAAATAGGCACTCCCTATTCACTTTACAATAGTGGGACACTACGTCGCTATCAATTCGGGTGCGTCTCTAGCTAATTCTACTTGCAAATCACCCGTTATCTCCTCCGATATGCAACCACGACAAACCTTCCTCATTTACACGATTCCTAGCAATAATTCAAACTTAATATATTTAATTGCACACATATACGGGCAGCACTTCAATCAATTAATCCTTAATCTAATTTCACATTTTTCATCCTCATCATTCACAATAATTTAACATGCAATCCATATACTTTCAACCAACCAAAGCCAACACAACATAATGTAGTCACATTGCATGCTTACCTCTCGATTTTAGCTTGAATTTCACATATAGTTCACCATTTCCTCACATCCTTGGTCATCATTGCTGCCACAAGCATAGACAATTAATACACATCTCATTTCTCTTGTCTACTTGTGATTTCAAGTTTAAAACACTTACCCATTGCTTATCTAGCTTAAAATCACCATGCATTCCAAGATCCACCTACATGCATGCATCCGGTTCTTGAATCGTCGAAGATTCTTGCTATCATAAGCAAAATCTCACATTATAATCAGTTCAAAAAGCATGCATTCAAACAAAATGATAATTTTTACCTTCTTTACCTTGGAATCTCTAAGCCGAACCACCAAGGTCTCTTTAACCTCCAACAATGGCGTGTGTGGGGAGGAAAACTTCTCGGCTTTTCTTTAACTCCTCTAAAGTCGAGCCTCCTTTTTAGCTTTTTTTCTTTTTGCCTTCTCATTTCTTTTTTTTTTCTTTCTCTTTCCTTTTTTCTTTCAAGCCGATTCTCTTTCTTTTTTTCCTCTCAACTCTTTCTCTTCTCTCGGGTGGAAGCCTCACAAAGCCATTTTCCATTTCCATTTCTCTTCCAAATGGGCTGACCTCTCAGGGCAAAGCCTTGAAAAGGCTTTCATCTCTCATTTTTCTCATACATAGGCGGATTGCCTAAGGTCACTTCCTTTTTCTATTTTCTTATTTTTCCTTTAATCACATGTCATGAAATACCCCATACTTTGATATGGTGACAAATAAAGTTGATCGAATGCAAATTGAAGTCAATTAAAATGTTTACAAGTGATAAAAGATGAAAGAAGTAGTTTAGGATAAAATATTTTGAAAGTGAGGCATAATAAGGTATTTCGGGTACCAAGAAGACAAGATAAAATTTTTAGAATAAAATAATAATTTATTAATAAAATAATATTAAAATATTAATATTTAGCCGGATATCAAAATCAATCAAGAAGAAGGATCATATGGTTGATCCAAGTGGGGGAGAAGATGACAAGCCCGACTTTATAAAAAAATATTTGTCATGACATACATGTGATGGATAGCATGTTTGCATGCTAAGAGAGTCCCGAAAAATTTACAAAAGTCGGTATTGTATCTAGACGTACAACAAAGTTGATTTAAGCCTCGAACTAGATCAAATAGAGAATTTACGATGAAATTAAGAATTTTAAAGTCCCATAATGGTTTAATATGGTGATTCGGAGTTCGAGAATCAATTTGGAGTGAAACCGAAATTTTCACTATCTAAGGGCAAAATGGTCATTTGCCACTTGGGGACAAAATGGGAATTTTAGAAAAGATTTTTTTTGCCCCATTTGACTTATTGGAGTATAATTTGACTTATTGGAGTAAGATTTGAGGTTTAGAAGTGAAAAATTTTAATTTCGGTATAATTTGGAGTAAAAGGGTAAAATAGTAATTTTGCCAACCCAGGGGCAAAATTGTAATTTTCCACCACTAGGACATTTTTCCAGCACATGGTCTTCCTTTATCCTCATTTTGACCATTGACTAATTGTGTGGTGGAGATAAAAGGGATAAAAATTTTAAAATTTTAAAAACGGGCCAATGACATGATGCCACGTGTCATGCCTTTATTAATTTATTATTTTCCTTTTTAAAAGGCACAAAATCAGCCCATCTTCCACCCCATGGCCGGCCAAACCAGCAAGAAGAGAGAGAAAATAAAAACAAAACCCTAGAGAGAGAAAATCAAAGAAAAAGTGTGAATTTTCAAGGAAATTAAGTGAAAAAGGTGAGATTTTTTCTATTAAGCTTGAGTTTTCTTATTCCCAAGCATTTCTCTTTATTTTCCATGATTAAATTACATGTTTTCATGATGAATTAAATTCTGAAAAAATGGGTTAGGAGAGAGAAACTTATTAGATTAATTTGATTTTAAGTTATGTTAGTGTTTTAAGTTAGTTTAGCATATTTAGAAACAAAACAACAAGAAAATAACTTATTTTCTCCCACAATCATTAATGGCCGAATTTACCATGTGTTGAGTGAGGATAAATTTGATTTTCATTCTAGGAGAATTGGTTAAGAAATGATGAATTATGAGCCTAGAAAAATAATGGGAATTTTCAGAGCAAAAATATGATTTTTTACCCACTAGGGGTATTTTCGTAATTTGCTATCGAGACTGATAAATTGAATCTCATTCACAGTCATTGAGTTAATTTAGTTATAATTGGAGTGTAGAAAGTGAGAAGAATTGATTTGGAGTTAAATTGGAGATAATAGGCCGAATTAGGTCAGCACCGCATTTAAGCGATAGTCGGATAAGTTGTATATCATATCATGCATATATACCGAGCCTGAATTGATTTTATAATGGTCAAGCATTGATGTGGTGAATTATGTATTGTACATTGTGGATAGGTGGTGAGCAAAGTACACTGGTAAAAGTACAAAAATTGTGCTTGGAGACTGGGATTAGGAGTACATCGACTCCTAGAACTGTGAGTGAACTTATTATCGTCTTAATTATCTAGAGTAGTTTTATACAATTGTGTGATTTTATAGAAAATGAGTTTAAATGGTAAATTGCTATGTTTTAAGAGAAATTGTGATTTTATAAAATGATTTTATAAATTTTCTGAAAAATCGAATATTGGTTTTGAAAAATAGAGTAATTGGAGACTGCCTGCTTGTGTTGTAAATTTATGGTTTTAAATTGAATGGCTTATGACAATATATGAGCATGAATGGCTAAACTGATTTTGGTGTCAGAATTATTTGTATTGTGTATTCAGCCTTGAGAGGCTAGATTGCGATAAATTTCCATGCCATGCTAGAATGAATTTTATTGAATTGGTGGAGTATATATTAATTATTTACTGCAGAGGGGGTTCCGTGGACCAGCCTATTAGAAGGGCACGATAAACTCCATTATATTATTACTTCGAACGGAGAGGCACGTAGGGTATCTCCTGGGGTAAAGCTTAGGGTTCACTTTATGCCAAACCACCACGTGAAGGGAAACTCAGCCAACGCCAAGGAACGACTGTATTTTTCTCAAACTAAAAATATATTTTAAGTGTATACAAAATTTTAACAACCTTGGTGGACTCGGTTGGATGCCCTGTGCAAGTTATCACTGAGTATGAGTTTTGGCATGAGCCAAAGTTTTAAGAAATTCATAAGCCAAGTTGATTACTCGATTTATATGGATTGATTTTATCTAGTTGAAATGAGTTGAAAGGTAATGAAATTACAGTATGATGATTAATTTTAATTGTCTCCATTTACTCGACTTTAGATAGTTTAGATAGTATCTGTTTACTCACTAGGATTTTATAATCTGACCACCCTCATTTCCTCACATTTCAGGCTCGGGGAATTCCATAGTTAGCTGACTTTGACAAGGACCTTCATTTGGACTCGAATCGGTAAAAGCTGTAGGTTTCTAGCTTCCGATGCATTTTGGATAGATGTGGGCCCACGTGTCACTGTAAAAGAAATTTTATGCTTTGGTTATTTGCTTTATAGTATATATGAATATAATTAACTTTTACGCTATAAGAATTATGTACCGATAGTTTTATGAAAATTATTTTATAAGAAAATAATTTATTTTATTGAATATTTTTATTATATTCAAATGGTCAAATTTTCACTTCAAATGAACGTTTTAGATACTTAATTTGTTTTTAAATCATTAAATATATATTTTCTGCTTACCTACTACATTTTTAGCAAGTTTTGAGATTTTAAAAAAATGAAATGACGAAAATGCCCCTGTGAGCCAAAAAAAAAAACAATATGTTATGTTATGATTTCGAAATGATTTGTAATCTTTCGTATTTTGATTATTTGATAACGATTGCTCATCGGGGAAGTGCGAAAGCTGATACGAGAGCCTTGAGAGGTTTCGATCGACATTCGGGGTGAAGAATGTTTGTCGAGGCTTCGCGGCGGTTGTCACGGGCTCGATGGGGAGTTTCGGGTCGTGACATGTCACGCCATGCAATTTCCTTTCTTTGTTATTAACGCCGCTTTCCATTGGTGGCTTGTTAATGCAATGTTTCCTTATCCATTCCTTTATCCTTTGGTTAGATTGCATTGCCCATGAATTGGTGCACATGGTATTTTATTCTTTTATTTCATTTGCATTTCATTTCACATGTATTTCTATGCATTTCATTTTCATTTCCTTTTAATGCCACCTTATCACCCAATAATATTTCATGCTATGATTATACCTTTTTCTTTTCAAATCACATTACCATCCTTACTTTGTTTACCATGGGCTATCTTTGCCGAACCATGGTTTTCTTTCAAGTAAATACACCGTGTTCTTTTTCTCTTTATCAACTTTCACATGGTGGGGTCCCACATGTTTTTCACTAACTTCTTCCTTTTTGCATGCAATAATTTACATGTAATAGTAACTTCACATGCAAATTCTATCAAGCTAAGTAATCTCACTTGCATTTCACTTGCATCCTAGTTGAATTTCATCTTTCTTTCCTTAACACAAATATGTACATCAAATATTCTCTTAACTTTTCATCATTTACAATTTCACCCCTTAACTTCTTATTCTTTTTAATTGGGTCCTCCCATCATTCCTTTAATTCCAATTCCTTCTATTTTCCTTCCCACTTGTACAACTAAAATATAAAATTTTCACTTCACCAAGGTGTCACTATAATATTTAAATATATACCTACTTTTTCTCACTTTAATTTAATGAAGGCACATGGGCCCCACTAAAGCTTCAAAATATTTCTTACTTCCACTCCCCCACTTAGATAAATTGTACAAATCACACTTCCTTCATGTAATATATCCAATTTGACATTAGTATTATTTGAATATCATTTTAATCAAAAATTATTATTTTATTCCAAAATTTTCCTTTAGCCTTCTAGGGCTCCAAAACATCTTACTTTGTCCTAGTTTAGCTCTATAGCACCTTTTTAACTCCACAACTTCGACTTCAATAAGATATTATTATTTTATTGCATAAAAAATATTTTATTCTAAAATATTCCTTTCACCCTTCAACACTCTTAAACACTTTAATTAACCTCAATTGATATGCAATAAGCTCTATTAGCCACCATATAAAAGTACAAGGTGTTACAACTTTTATGCATAGGAGCATAATGATTAGGGTGTATCTACGCTTCTATAATGAAAATACATGATGTACATTATGTATGAGCCATAAGTATGTCTAGTGGTAGATTTTTAGAGTAGAAAATAACTATGAATGATGTGATATGCCTAAAGATAGTTTGCCTAGGCTAATGATGTTAATATGGAGGTGTACATGATGAATATGTTTAGAAATGCTATATCTGGACTAGCTAATGTTATAAGAATTATGTGAATTGCTTAGAAGGACTGTCCTAGGCTAAATAATTAATATGTCCATGATTATGTGCTTGAGATGAGAAGACATGATTACGAAAGATTGAATATGTCATAATTATGATATAATCAGCTATGATATGATGTGAAATATGTATGTTCCATCCGAGGATGATTCCGGATAAGGTATATTATGAGGCTGAGTGTGTCTATATCCCTATGATTATGTATTTTCCGCTAACAGGGATGGTGGTAAGCAAAGATAGTGGTCTCGTCTTGCCTGTGATTCCCACTTGCTGTGTGATGATGATTTATGATGCCTACAAGGATGGTGGTCTCGTCTCGCTTGTGATTCTCGCTTGTAGTGCTATAATGCCATTGTTGAAATTATTCCGGATGATGATTATAGACTCCGTTGTTTGCTTCGGCAATGGGGCGTGACATGACTCCATCGTTTGTTGTAGCAATAGGGCATGACATGACATTGTGTGTTGTCTATCGGTTGGCCACCGCACGTGACCATATTATGTCCAAAGAGGACCACTTTATGCTATGTTATGATGTTGTGAATGTATAGAGTCATGCCATAGGATATGAAATGTATAACTTGATATGATGTTTTATGAAATGATGATTAAATGCAAAGGTATGATAATGTAAGGTGATGAAATGAAAGCTATGGAGTCTAAGGACTTATGCTTGATGAGGATGTTTATGAGGTACGCCTGTTAAACACGTGTGTAAATAGCCATATGGTGGACCTGTTCATATGATTTATGAAAGTCGATAGATGGCTATAATGATAATGATAATGATAGTCAAGATAGAGATAGCCTATTTTGTGTGTATGATAATGAGTATGTATGAACACATCATAGGTTGGCTGACAAACGATGATACTATGGTTATGATGGGTGATGTTCGAGCTGTCCCCCATAGAGATATGATGATATTTAGTATTGTATATGTATGTTTAGAGGATATGTTTGGCAACTATCCCTGCATAATTACAATTGATTTATGCTTTTGTTCACTAAGTATGAGTGTGACTCACCCCTTTTAATTTTATTATGCAGATAAATAGACATTGAGGATCAGGTGGTTTAGCGTTGTTGATGTCAGACATGTAATTTTAGCAAATGGTATGCTATCTACTAGTGATGAATCTTCGCTAAGTCCTAGACGAATCTTATGCTTCCATAATATATAAAATGGTTATGTTTTAGAATGGATTGTGTGGGTATTGTGTCACCCTATATGATGTCATGTAATGGGATGTTTAATAACTTGATGAGTTAGCCAATGCAAGACTATGCATATGTTATGTTTAAGACTTGAACGTTATGACTAGTTGAGGGGATAATGTTGAATATTAAGGATTTAAGATTACTTAAATGATGTTGGCCATGAGGCGTTTATGATTATGAGATATGTAAAAGAGGACTTACTTATGAAGGCTTCCTCGAGTGTCACGGGCTTGCTTGCCAAGGTCATGCATGTCAATCACAAACCCCGAATTTGGGTTACGACAGACTTGGTATTAGAGTGAACCTAGGTTATAGAGACTCCTAGGTTAGTCTATGTTCGTTAGTGAAGTATGACGAACTAATGTGGAGTCTTGTTCATACTTTGTGACTGCAGCACAATTCATGCTCTAGAGGTTGCATGTGAGACCTCGACCTTTATAGGCTCGTAACTAGGCATAGACGTAATAACACGGGCTAGCGGTAGTTTCATCATTTCCTTAGTAAGCCCCTAAAAGTAAGTTTGAAACAATATTAAGGCCTAAGTAGGCCTAAGGCATAAATGAATGATGAAAATATGGGTAAAATGACGAAAGAAATAAAAATGATGATGATTTCCACGGTAAGGGTAAAATGGTCATTTTTCACCTCGGATCAAAGTTTTTAAGTTTTCGTAAACCCAAGCATTTCTAGATCATTATGGACTTTGTTTCAATGTCAAAAGAGTAAAAAGATTGCATAAAGGATTATAGGAGAATAAGCTAACTAGTTGAGGGCATTTTGGTAGTTTAAGTGGAGTGGATAAGCTTGAGCTATAAATATCTCTTTCTTCTAGTAGCTTCTTCATTCTCCAGCAACTTTTCTTCTTCTTCTTTTTCTTATCTCACGTTACTGTCATCCTCCATGAAAGCTTGATATGAAAGCTCCATAACCTTCCTCAAAATAGCTCTAATTTTCAAGCTTCTGTGCACTTTTGCATAGAACCCTTGTACTTTTTCACTTTCTCACTTTAAAACCCTTGAAAAATCTTATTACCATACTTTTTCTCACTAGCTAAGTGTTTTAGAGAGAGAAAGAGGGAGCTTCAATATTAGCTTGAAAGTTTTTGGAAAGAATTTCAAATACAAACTACCAAGGTGAGTAGTGAATTAGAATTGATTTTTAGTGTTGAAAATGATTAATGTTTAGACTTGTGGGTGTTTTGGTAGTTGAGGTTGTTCATTCACTTTAGAGTGATTAGGATAGTGAACATAGATAGCCACCTAAATGGCAAGAGGAAGCTAGCTAAGAGAAAACTTTTAGAATTTATAAGTATGTGAATTGAAATAATGGTGATGCTAATGTGATGGTAGGTTCCAATGAAGCCCCATCACATCATTTGGACCATTAGGGAAGTTAGAGTTGACTAAAGGTTCAACAAAATACCGGTGAGTGAACTTGCATTTCAAAATCGTTTTGGGAGATATAATTGTATTTGTATGACACATTTAAATGATTTATTTTAACTTTTCTTTAAAAATGTGTGCTGGGGAACAAGCCCTTGATAAAATATTTTGATGTTGTGAAAATGAGAAATGTGTAAAAGGACAGACCTATGTGCTCCTATATTGTGTTGATATATGATATATATATATATATATATATATATATACGAACAATGTTGTGTAATGATATTGACTCGGTTATGTGAGAGTAGGAGTGTGCATAAGCTGATGCTGACTCGGCTATGTGCGAGTGGGAGTGCGCATAAGCCGATGATGACCCAGTCATGTGCTAGTGGGAGTGCATATGAGCTGATGATGATGGAAGGGTGTGCATGATGATTGATATGTATATATATATACATACATAGATATGTGTGTTATCAAAAGTTCATGAATATGGTATATGGTTGTAATGCATATGAAAATTTGACATGTTGAACTTTGGGAATTTATTTATGTTTCATGTTGTTTTTGTCATTTCCATAGGATGGCCTTTTCTTGTGGGAATTGAGACTTTTTCTTAGTGCTCTGTTTCTCACTGTAGCGAGAAAATTTTTGGAGTTTCTTGTTGTAGCGAGTTCATTCTCGTTGCAGCGAGAAACTCTTTGTTTGGCAAGTTGAATTTCACTGCAGCGAGATTCTTTCTTGCTGCAGCAAGAAACTTTTTATCCATTATGCTATCTTGCTGGTTTTTGCCATATTTTTCCATTTCATTTACACCATAGTTGATCATGGCTCTCAACATTTAGGGGTTTATTTAATTAAGTTTGAAATGAGGAATTTTAGAGAGAAACCCTCGTCCAATTGATAACTTGAGCCCAAATTTTGCTACAGCGAGAATGAATTTTCGCTGTAGCGAGGACCCATTGTTTACTTGACTTGAATTGCATGAATGCTATTAAAGTTTTCACTCTTCAAATCCTTTGTTGAGCATGGACCCTTTCCATCAAGTGATTTACTCATTTGGGGTTCACATAAGGGGTTGTGATAAGAACTAAACCAAAGTGCATTGTTTTAAAGATAAATGCATCATGATTTCTTCAAATTTTCCTTATTGTTGCTTGTTCTCTTCCTTGTTCACTCATTGGGTTTATACTCACCATTTTCAACTTCATGTTTTCAGATCAAGAGGCAATCAGTAACTAGGTCGAGGTGTCCTCATAGACTTGTATCCATTTGTTGGTAGGTATCAATGGCATTCGGTAACTGCACCTTTGCTATGGTTGCTTTGCTAGAAGTCTAGAGTCCTTTTTGTTGAACACACGTGCCCTGATGTAAATTGTTAAGACATGTATATATATATCTTAAGCGAATAGATGTTTATATTGATTAATGTTGCCATTATGTAATGGCATGGATGACATTATTTTGAATCATATAAATGTGAATATATAGTCAATAGAAAAGTATTGACATACTCATTAGTGAAAATTACGAAATACGGTTGTAAGAACGAATAATGAAATCAATGAATGGAGTCATGTAAATAGGCTTTCTTGGGCTTAGTGGGCTATGTCCATTGGGCCCAGGCACTGGTCATGGCTCGAAATTTGGGTCTTGACATTGCATGACTCCCCAATTCTGTAATAAGCTTACTCATGATTTTGAATTATGAACTTTGATTATGATTTTACTTTGTCTAGGTAAAGATGTTGCCTAAGACAAGAGTTGACTCAAGGGCTACAACAGAACATGATGACCTCGATGAAACTTCAGTTAGACCTTGGACATCTTCGTCAAGGAGTTGTGGAAGAGCTAAAGTAGCGAGATGTGCTTAAACTATTGAGTTCAGTGATATGTTTGTTGGTGATGATTATGAGCAAGCTAGATATGACCACCTAATGGGAGGAGGTGTCACTCTAGAAGATCTAGCAGCAGGGTTACAAAGTTTAGCAAATGAGTTTACTAAGTTCCGTAGTAAGGGCAAAGCATAACCAGGAGAATGGATAGATTCTCTTTCAGAGGACCTAGACTATATTCTAGTGACAAAGCATGGCAGTGGGACAATTATGGTGATGTAGGCAAATTTTATGAATCTTAAACCCCCTATGTTTATCAGCTTAGATGCAATAGACTATCCGCAGAGATTTCTAGAGGACATGGAATGTATATGCTCGACGTTGGGATGTTATAGCTGGCGATAAGTTGAATTAGTGGGATTTTGACTAAAAAAAGTGGCCGAATCTGGTTTGTGACCTTTAAAAGAGGAAGATCGGCTCCATTTCCATAGGATGAATTTGTCCAAGCATTTCTAGATTGATTTTTTCTTGACAACATTAGAGATGCTAAGGCACAAGAGTTTGAGACTTTAGTTTAGACCTCGAAAATGACGGTGACGGAGTATGGCATCTGATTCACCCAATAGTCTGGTTATGCACTTGATTTGGTCCTAACATAAGAAAAGAGAATCAAGAGGTTTGTGAGAGGCTCGATAGAGCCATTATTCAGAGTTATTGCCACCTAGAGGTTTACTTCCTACTTTGCAATGGTCGATGCGATTAGACTAATTGAGAGCTGTAGAATGGGGACCATGATGGAAAGGAATAGGGGTCGAAAGGCTATAATGGAAAGTCAATGAGGTTAGAGGGATTCTAGTGAGACGTAGAGTCCAATATCAATGGGTTGTAGGGGCTGATAGGGAACTACCCTTACACATAGGCTGCCTTAAAATAGTGATTCTTTTAACTTGTGAGACCTTGATCTTTATAGACTCATAGCTAGAAGTAGACGTGATATCACGAACTAGGGGTAATTTCGTCATTTTCTTAATGAGCCCCTATAAGTATGCTTTCAAACATTATTAAGACCTATGTAGGCCTAAGGTATAAATGAATGATGAAAATAAGGATAAAATGATGAAGGAAATAGAAATAATGATGATTTCTTAGTTACGGGCAAAATGGTCATTTTTCATCTCGGGTCAAAATTTTTAAGTTTTCGTGAACTCGAGTACTTTTAGACTATTATGGACTTTGTCTCAATGATAAAGGAGTAAAAAGGGTGCATAAAGGAAAAGAGGAAGACAAGTGGCCTTGTTAAGGGCATTATTGTAAATTACATGAAAATTAGATAAACTTTAACAATAAATATCTAATCTCCAGCAGCTTTTCTTTAGTTTTCCAGCAACTTCTCTTCTTCTTCTTCCTCCTATCCTCCTCTCCATTCCATGTTTATTTGCACCTTTGATGGAAGTATCCTTTGAAACCTTTAAAACTACCCTAAATGAGCTTTATTTCTCATGTTTTTCTACACCCTTTCATAAGGTTTTTCATGCTCTTCCACTTTTACACCTCAACAGCCTTTAAAAGTCTTTCTTATGTGCATTCACTCACTAGTTGGACGTGTAGAGAGAGAAGGAGTGATTTCCCTTATTAGCTTGGAAGAATTTTGAAAAGAAATTCAATTACAAATCCACCAAGGTGAGTGAACCTGCATTTAAAATATTTTGGGAAATGTATTGGTATTTGAATGAAGCATGCACATGATTTGTGTTTGATTTTTCCTTAAAGATTATGCAGGGGAACAAACCTTTATTAAAACGTTTTATGTGGTTAATGTGCAATATGATGAATCCTTGTGCTCTTATAGGATGCTGATATATATATGTTGTGTATCGATAGTTAATATTGTGTAATAAATATAACCGTGCATGTGCGCGATGTGAGGAATGCACATGTCAGCGATGACGAGTGCGAGAGTGTGGATGATGATATTGCCTATGTGCGATGTGGGGGATGCACACGATGGCTCTAACTATGTGCGCAACATGGCGGTTGCACATGAGCTGGGTGAGGCGGTGGTGGTATTGGTGTTTATATATATATATATATATTTATGCAATAGAAAGTTCATGAATATGGTATATGGTTGTAATGTATGTGAAATCTTGCATGTTGAACCTTGGAAATTGCTAAGTATTTTCAAGTTGATTCTGTCATTGTAGCATAATGGCCTTTTCTTGATATAGTAAGAACTTTCTTCTTGGTGTTCTGTTTCTCGCTACAGCGAGAAACTCTCGGGTTGGGAGGCTAGCTGCAGTCTTGTAACTCAGTATAGCGAGAATACATTCTCGTTGCAATGAGATGTCTACAGGTGGTTTCGCTGCAACGAGAATTCATTCTTGCTACAATGAGAAACCTTCTATCGCGCTTGCTACCTTGTTTGGTTTCTGCCATATTTTCCACTTCTTTAACATCATAGTTTATCATGGACTTCCAACATCAAGGAATTAATTAATTTAGTTTGAAATGAGGGGTTTTAGTGAGAAACCCTTGGCCAGCTGATGATTTGAGCCCAAATTACCTGCAGCGAGAATGCCTTTCTGCTGCAGCGAGGATCAGTCATTTTGCTTGACTTGCTTGAATGCTACTAAACTTTTCACTCTTCAAATTCTTTGTTGCGCATGGATCCTTCATCATCAAGTGATTAACCAATTAAGGGTTTAATGAGGGGTTTTAATAAGAACTAAACTAAATTGCATTGTTTTGAAAATAAATGCATCATGATTTCTTTAAACTTTTCTTATCGTTTGCTTGTTCCCTTCCTTTGTTCACTCACTGGGTTTATACTCACTGTTTTCAACTTCATGTTTTCATATCAAGAGGTAGTCAGTAACTAGGTCGAGGTGTCCTCGTAGATTCATTTCCTTGGTAGGTATTTCGACATTCAATAGCGATACTTTCACTTGGGTCTCTCTCCTAGAAGTCGATTATTCCTTTTGTTGTGCATAGACGAACTCGATGTAAATTATTAAGATGTATGTTTTAGACAATATATGTATATTTTGATTGGTAATGCAACTATGAGTTGGCAATGGTTAGCATTATCTTGAATTTGAATTATGAAATGTGACTTTAGGAACTTTTGATGAACAGCTCATATAAATAGGCTTGCTTGGGCTTTGTGGGCTATGCCATTAGGCCCATGCGTAGGTCATGGCTCGAAAATTGGGTTGTGACATAACTCTCTTGGGAAACGAGAGCTATTCAATGAGGCGTCAAATATAGGCCCAAACAGAGGGGTGTCCTATGTAATTGTTGTGGCAAGATGCATGGTGGACTATGTTTGTGACACCTAGTACCCTTGTATTATGAAACCTCGACCTTTATAGACCCGTAACTAGAAGTAGATGATATAACACGGACTAAGGGTAATTTTTTCATTTTCTTAGTGAGCTCCTAAAAGTAGATTTCCTAATATTATTAAGGCCTAAGTAAGCCTAAGGAATAAATGAATGATGTATATCATGATAAATAAATGAAGAAAATATAAATATTGATAATTTTCAAAATAGGGGCAAAATAGTCATTTTGCATCTCGGGTAAAAAATTTTACATTTTCGTGAACTCGGGTATTTCTAGACTATTAAGGACTTTGTCTTAATGTCAAAGAAGTAAAAAGATTGCACAAAGGATATGAGGAAGACAAAGTCACCTTGTTGAGGGCATTTTGGTAAATTACATGAAACTTGGATAAACTTTAAGCATAAATATCTCATTCCTCCAGCAGCTTCCTCATTTTTCCAGTAACTTCTTCTTCTTCTTCCTCCCATCTCACGTTTCTTTCATCCTCTATGAAAGCTTCTCTCAAAACTGCCATCACCCTCTCAAATTAACCTTAAATTTCATACTTTTGCCCATTCCTTCATAAGGTTTTTCATGCTCTTCCACTTTTACACCTCAACAGCCTTCAAAAGTCTTTGTTTAGTATATTCACTCACTAGCTGGACATGTAGAGAGAGTGTGAGTGATTTCCCTTATTAGCTTGAAGAATTTTGAAAGAGAATTCAACTACAAAGACCATCAAGGTGAGTATGAGTTAGGGTTAATCTCTTCAGTTGTTGATAATGTCTAGTAATTAGATTTGTGAGTGTTTTATTATTGAGGTTGTTTATTAATTTTTAGTGTGACTAGAGTAGTGCAAATAATAGCCATTTAGTAGTAGTTGGAAGTTAGTTAGGGATGACTAGTAGAACTTGATTTAGGAAATAGCTTTCAGAATGGTATTAATGCCTAGTTGGGTTGATGGCGATGTTGTTGTGTGTGATAGGTTCCAACGAAACCCCACACCTCTATTCAAAACATTAATCGAAGTTAGAGCCCACCAAAACATCAACAAAGATTGATGAGTGAACTTGCATTTCACAATGTTTTGGGAAGTGCCTACTTGTTTAAATAAATCATTTGAAAGTTTCAATTGTTTTTCTTTAAAAATATATTTGGGGAACAAGCCCTTGATGAAATGTTTCTATCTTGTGAAATGTGCAATATGAATAGTTCATGCATTCTCACATTTTATTGATATGTATATTATGCTTTGGATGCTCCTTTTGTGTGATAATATGGACCCAGCTATGTACGGTGTGAGAGTACACATGAGCTGATGATGATGATATTGCATTATACGTGTAGGGAGTGCACATGAGCTGAGTGTGACGGGATGGTATGCATGATGATGTATGTATATATATAAATGTTATAGAAAGTTTATGAAAATATTTGTGATTGTGTTGTATGTTGGCATTGTTAATTGCTCCCAAATTGTTTTTCATTTCAGCAAGAAATGGCTTTTTTGATGTGACAAGACCTCTTTTAACTAAGTTGCTTTATTTCTCGCTGTAGCGAGAAACTCTCGAGTTGGGGGAGTTACATTGGCCTAGTTCTCACTGCAGCGAGAAATTTGTTGAAGCTTTTTGCTGCAGTGAGATTTATTCTCGCTGCAGCGAGAAACTCGCGAGTGGACCCAAGATTCTGGTGTAGTGATTTTATTTTGACCACCTTCCGATAAGAAATGGGCAAAGTGGTAAACATCAAATGTAGTCCGGCCTCTTAGCTTTCTAATGACCCAAAAATCATATCAATTGGACTTCTGTAGTGGGAGTTATGCTTGAAAAATCGAAGAATATGCAAACCAAGACTGCCTTTTCGCAGTAGCGAGAAAAACCTCTATTTTCTTGTCTTGCTTGGTCATTGCTGAAATTTTCATTATATTCAAGTCCATGGTTTATCATGGATCTTGTAACATGAAGGGATTAAATATTCAAAGTTTAGGATGAGGGCTTTTAATGAAAACTTAGACTAAATTGCATGGTTTTATCGTAAGTGCATCATGTTTTCTAAAACATTCCTTATCGTTGCTTGTTCCCTTCTTATGTTCACTCACTGAGTTTATACTCACTCTTTTAAATTGCATGTTTGCAGATCCATAGCTAGTTGGGATCGAGATTAAGGAGACCACTCGTATTCACCTTTTGGTTATGGCATACGATAGCTATGCCTTCACCCAAGTCACTCCGCTGGTCATCAAGAATTTTGTATGTGGATTTACACTCGATGTAAATCGCTAAGATTTAGGCTACAAACAATAGATGTATATGTAAAATGATGATGCCATTATAAGATGGCAATGAATGACAGTATTTTGGATTAGTACAAATATAAATATTTGGTTATCTTGTTTATTATCGAAATACGTATAGTTGAGAATAAAGATTTGTGGTTAGAAATAATGGTGGGCATTATGAAATAGAATTTCATAAATAGGCTTGCTTGGGCTTAGTGGGCTGTGCCCATTAGGCCTTTGCGCCAGTCATGGCCCGAAATTTAGGTCGTGAAGAGCAACAGGGCTATGTATAATACCTTGTACTTTGATATGGTGACAAATAAAGCTTATTGGATGCCAATTGAGGTTAATTATAATGTTTAGAAATGATGAAAGATGAAAAGAATAGTTTGGGATAAAATATTTTGCATATGAGGAAATAATAAAATAATGATATTTTTAACGGAGAAGAATTTGTGAGATAAAAAGTAATTTGGAAGTCAATTAAGGCATAATAAGGTATTTTGGGTGCCAAAGGGACGAGAGGAGACAAGAGGAAATTTTTAGAATAAAATAATATTTTATTAACAAAATAATATTAAAATATTAATATTTTATTCAAGGTCAAAATTTTTTCATGAAGAAGCAGTATATGGTCAATCTAAGTGCGGGAGAAGAATAATGAGAGAATTTTGGAGAAAAATGAAGTTAATGGGGCCGCGTGTCTTTATTGAGTAAAGATAGCACGGGTAAATAAATATTTTAAATATTATAGGGATACCGTGTTAGAGTACAAACTTCATACTTTTTTTGTACATGTGTAGAAGAAGGTAATAGAAGGAAATTAGAGTTAAATGAGTGTTGGGATGACTAAATTAAAATGGAAAGAAACAAAAAGGGCAAAACGATAATTTTACATGAAGTTTGGTCAAAGCTTTCAAAGAAAGCTTTGACTCTGATTTTTTTTCAACCCAAAACCATTCTTATCTCTTTCAGCAAGATTTTTCCTCTTCTCGTCCATGCTCCACACCATTCTTGAAGCTTCCATGCCATTTTCTCTTTGTCCACCATGAAACCAAGTTTTCTTCATTTTCCTTTCCATGTTTTCTTTTTCTTTCTTCTCCAAACTTCTTGAGCACTAAATTTACAACCTTTAATCCTAATTTTCAGCACATCTAATGTAATACCCTGTACTTGATGTGGTGACTAATAAAGCTTATTGCATTCCAATTGAAGTTAATTATAATGATTAAAAGTGATGAAAGATGAAAGGAACAGTTAAGATAAAATATTCCGCACGCGAGGAAATAATAATATTTTATCGAGAAAAAATTTACGAGATAAAAAGTGATTCGAAAGTGAATTGAGGCATAATAAGGTATTTTGGGTACCAAGGAGACAAAAAGAGACAAGAGGAAATTTTTAGAATAAAATAATAATTTATTTATAAAATAATATTAAAATATTTATATTTTATTTAGTGTCAGAATTTTTCATGAAAGAGGAGTATATGGTCAATCTAAGTGGGGGAGAAGAAGAATGAGAAAATTTTGGAGAAAAAATGACGTTAATGGGGCCGCGTGTCTTTATTAAGTAAAGATAGCGCGGGTAAATAAATATTTTAAATATTATGGTGATACCGCGTTGGAGTACAATTTTAATATTTTGGTTGTACACATGTAAAAGAAGAACGATAGATAGAAATTAGAATTTAAATCATGTTGGAAGGGTCAAATTGTAAGAGAGGAAAGTTGAAGGATTTATACATGAAATTTTAATATTTGGAGGAAATAAAATAAATAATAAACTTATAAGGAAAAAGGAAGAATTGGGAGGTGGTGGATGGGAATGAAGAAAAGTCAAAATGGAGGTAAAATGAGATAAAGATGAGGAAAAAATACATAATAAAAAGATAAAGGAATGGAGGTGGCGGCATGGGAAAGATATTTCCAAGAACTTGTCATGAGCTTTAAAGCATGAAATAGTTGAAGAAAGGTCAAAGAAAGCATGGGTTCTTGGGCTAGTCGCCCATGTGACCAAATGGAGATAAATGATAAGATAAAATAATAAAAGAAATGAAAGTAAAGAAAGAAAAATGATGGAAAAAGGTGACATGTGGGAATTCGCCCATGGTGGCAAGAAATACAATGAAGGAAGTCAATTTTTTTAAGCTAGGCATTTGTGAAGTCCAACCATTGAGAGAAAAAAAAAAAGAAGACAAAAAGGAAATTGACAAGACAATCAAGTACATTTGGTGATATTTATCCAAGCCAAGACATATTAAATGATTTTTTTTCTCTTGGTAATGAAACGACACTTTGAGAAATAAAAGGAAGGAGGATGAACGGCTTGGAAAGAAAGAGAAGAAGAAGGCTATAGAACAATCCAACTGAGAGGAAGAAGAAAAAAAAAGAGAGAAAGAGAAAGGAAAGAAAGAGAAGAGAAAGGAGAAGGAAGGAAGGAGAGAAAAGCTTGGAAGGATTTTGGTGGTTTGTCTTGAAGATTTTAAGGTAAGGAAAGTAGATATTGTTGTTTGCTTGAATGCATATATTTTGAATCGGTTATAATGTGAGGTTTTGTTGGTGGTTGTCATGACTCAGAGCCCCTATCGAGCCAGTGACAATCGTCGCGACGTCTTGATAGACATTCATTACCCGGAATGTCAATCGAAACCTCGCAAGGCTTAACATCAGTTTTTCTCGCTTCCCCTGTGAATATTATTCATTAAAATTATTTTTTGAGAGATTATAAACATTATCCAAATCAAAACAATAGAAAAACAATTTTTTCTCACAGGGGCATTTTGGTCATTTTTCCTCAAAAATCTCGAAATCCGCTAAAAATGTAGTATGCGAGTACAAAACATATAATTCATAATCAAAAATAAATTTAGATGTCTAAAACATTCGTTTAAACTGAAATTATGACTATTAGAATAAAAAAAATGTTGAACAAAATATTGAATTTTCTCATAAAATAATATTTTTAGAACACTGCATAAA
This sequence comes from Theobroma cacao, assembly GCF_053813885.1. NCBI lineage: Eukaryota > Viridiplantae > Streptophyta > Magnoliopsida > Malvales > Malvaceae > Theobroma > Theobroma cacao. The sequence continues at coordinate 28,049,133 of NC_142641.1, forward strand.
TAATTTTTACAGCATAAAAGAAAAATAAATTCATATATATCATAATACAGTAAGTCAGAGTATTTAATTTAATTTACAATAACAAGTGGGCCCACAAACGACCAAAAGTATTAAAAGTAGTAAACTTACAGTTTGGAGGATGCAAGTCCAATGCTAGTCCTCGACGAAATGTGCTATTTATAGACTATTCTCAACCGAAAATGGGTGGAAAAGAGGTGGTGAGATTATAAAATCCCAGTGAGTAAACAAACACCATCTAAAATATCTAAATCCAAGTAAATGAGACAGATAAAACAGTTTAATATACTGTAATTCATCACCTTTCAACTCATTTCAATCAAATAAAATCAATTCATATAAATCGAGTAATCAACATGGCTTATGAATTTCTTAAAACTTTGACTCGTGCCTAAATCATTTTTATACCCAGTTATCAGGGATGCCTTGATCGAGGGCTACCCCAACCGAGTCCGCCAAGGCTGTTAAAAAGTCATGTATGCATAAATCATGTTTTTATTTTGAAAACATAGCTGTTCCTTGGCGTTGGCTGAGTTCACCCTCACGTGTTGGTTTAGCGTGAAGTGAACTCTAAAGTGTTAACCTCAAGAGTTATCCACCCGCGCCTCTCATACTGAGGTAAGATATAACGGGGTTTACCGTGCCCCTCTAATAGGCTGGTCCACGAAAACCTGCCCACTGTAGTAAGCTAATAATTATCCCACCAATCAATAAAATTCAATAACATGGTATGACAATTATTGTAATTCACAGCCTTTCAAGGCTAAACACACAGTTCATATATTTCAACACAAACACCAATTCAGCCATTCAGGCAAATATTGTCATAAGCCATTCGATTCAAACCATGAATTTACAACACATGAAAACAGTCTCCAATTACTCTGTTTTCCAAACCATCATTTCATTTCAAGACAATGTTATAAAATCATTTCATTAAATCACATTTTAATTACAAAACACAAAGATTTACCATTTAACTCATTTTTCATAAAATCACAAAATCGGATAAAAATCACTTTAGATAATTAAGAAGATAGTAAGGTTACTCACGATGTCTAGAGTGCGAATTATCAAAGTACTCTGACTACTAGTCCTCGGATGTAATTTCCTTGCCTTTATCAGAGGACTCACCACCTTGACATAGTACAAAATCGAGAAATTTACTACATTGGTACTAAATCAAAATTAAACTAATTTAGACTACTAATGCATGATATGGAATGCAAAATGCATGGGTAACCATCTAAACCCGGTATTGGCCTAATTCGTCTTATCACCCGATTAATTGGCCAACACGTCCAATTTAGCTCCAAATTGCTCCATTTCTTTGCCAATACCTTATTTCACCAAACACAAGTCAAATAACCTAAAATTTGGCAAAACCATCTTCATTTTTCTTAGAATTTTCGATCAATAATGATGCATTAACATCGTGATTTTTCCTACTACTTTTCCACACCTGAATTCATCATTTTCTAACCAATTCTCTTAAAATAAAAATCAAATTCATCCTCACTCAATACAACGTAGGTTCGGCCATTGATGGGTGATGGGGAAAATGAATTCTTTTCTTGTTATTTTACTTCTAGACATGATAAACTAACTAAAAACACTAACATAACTTGAAATCAAATCAATCCAACATCATTCTCTCTCCATACCCATTCAGCTAGTCATGAATTCTTCATGATATTTTGTGATTCAACCATGGAAAATGCAAAATAATGCATGGGAAAGGTAGATCACAAGTCAAAATCAAGAAATTTTACCTTTGATTGCTTGATTACTTGGAATCCACCAATTTTTCTCTTGAATTTTCACCCTAGGGTTCTTGTTCTTTCTTTTCTTCCTTTGTTCTTCTTTGGCTGGCCATATGAATGAGAAATGGGCTCATTTATGCTGATTTTTAAGCCAAAATAATGAATGGATGAGATTTTGACGCATGTCACCATTCCATTGGTCCATGTGTCATACTTAGCCATTAAGCAATCTCTCTCCACCACTTAAATTTTCTCAATTATCCATGATAATATTGGGCAAAATCCATGTGCTGGACAAGTGTTGGGTGGTGTAAAATTACAATTTTGCGCTTGGGGTGGCAAAATGACTATTTTACCTATATGCTCGAAAAAATGTCAAAATTAAAATTCTTCACTTCTCAAACTCAAATTATACTCCCAATGATCAATCTCGATCAAAAACTTCTTCCAACATTCCAATTTTTAACCTTGGGTGGCAAAATGACCATTTTGCCCTTAGGTCATGAAAATTCCAATTTAACTCCAAATCGGTCCTCGAACTCCAAATCACCATTTTAAGTCATTCTGGGATTTTAAAATTCTCAATTTCATCTTAAAATCTCTATCTAGACTAGTTCAAGGATTAATTCAACTTAATTATACCATTTGGTACAATACCGTCCTTTAACGATTTCCAAGGTATCCAAGTAAGCAAACATGCATTCTTATGTAAGAATGGCATAATAAACATATTGTAGAGCTGGGCTTGACAGTGGTAATAAGGACCAACAAAGATCCAAGGAACCCAACGCATGCATGTGAAGGATCTTGAAGTGCATGGTGATTTTGAGCTAGATTAAGAGATGGGTAAGTGTTTTAATTTCTACATTTACAAGTAGAAAGGAAAAATGAGATATATAGTGACTATTGTGCAAGAATTGGTTGGGAGATATTATGTGGATGGCATGTTAAATGGTTGTGTATGAATATTGATGTTATGATTGGTGATAGCATGTAAATGTAAATTGTGGTGCATGTGGACTTAAAAAGTGCTGGATGGAAGTAAATTATAGTTGTTACCATATGCTACGTTATTGGTGTGAAAATGATGGTTGAATATGATAAATGTCATTGAAAAGGTTAAAATGTGTGCTAGAGTCATAAATAAGTTGTCGGTATTTATAATTAATGGAATTATGCAATGCAAAGAATATAAATACCTTCGGTAAAAATGTGTCGAGATATAAGCTAATTGAATGTGAGTTCATGATTGAATGAAAAAGAGGAGTGGAAATGATGCACTAAACGTATTAAATTTGGATGGTTGCTAGAAAATACAAAAAAGTGAGATAGTGTCACGGTGGCGTGCCGGAGGAAGTAATGAACAATCGGCAAGTAGAAATAGCTAAATACGCGTCCAAACGAATAGCGATGTAGTATCCTGCTATCTTAAGGTGAGTGAACTTGCACTAAAATGTTTTGAGTAGATGTACATATGTTCGATTGAATTACCTAAACTGTTTAAATTGTCTTTTCTGCAAAAATGCATGGGAACAAGCTTTTAGTGAAATTTCTTTGTGATGTGGAACATGATTGTAATGAAACTATATACCTCTTTCTGATGCCGATATGTATGCAAAGATATATGATGTGTATTGTTAAGCAAAGTAATTTTGTATAATGGATGTAACCGTGCATGTGCGGAGTTGGCAGTGCACATGCTGGTTGAATGATGAGGTTTCGATAGTTACAATTGTGCATGTGCGGAGTGGGCAGTGCACATGCCGGTTGAATGACGATGTTGCGATAATTGCTACCGTGCATGTGCGGAGTAGGCAGTGCACATGCCGGTAGTGATGCATATGAGTTGGGTGATGTGATGGAGGTGGATGTGCTATATATATATATATACATGATTACTATATAGATATGTTTGGATTTAAAATGTCATCGCATTGACTGTTGATAACTTGAAGTTTACTAAAGCTTTCACTTCTCAACTTCTTTGTTGTTCATGAGTCTTTCGTTATTAAGTGACTGAAAGATCAAGATTTGAAATGAGGGGTTTTTAATAAGGGTTAAGCTAAACTGCATTGTTTTGAACTTAAACGCATCATGATTTTTTTTTAAAACCTTCCTTAACGTTGCTTGTTCCCTTCCTATGTTCACTCACTGAGTTTATACTCACGTTTTTAAAATTCATGTTTTAGGTTTCCTGAGTTAAAGGTGATTGGATCCTAGGATGAGCTCCTCCTCCCTATCCATTGCTCGGTAGGTTTAACGTGGCACTAAATGTTAACAACTGTGCCTAGAGTCACTCCGCTGACGATCGAGGTTGAATCATGTGTATATAAATACTTGGTGTGAAATACTAAGAATCATTTGTTAATCTATATATGAATATAATGGTTGATGATACCATTATGAATGCATGATTGGGTTTTATGAATTGTTTTCAAAGGAACGGTATTTGAATATTACGAATTTCGGATTCTAACGGAATAGGGATTTATGCATAAGATAAATTTAGTACGCTTGCTTAGGCTTAGTGGGCTGAGCCCATTGGGTCCTTGCGCAGGTCATGGTCCGAGAATTGGGCTGTGACATCTAAACCCTAGGAAAAGAAGAAAGAAAAAGAGATAAAGGAAGAAAAAGCTTGGTTTTGGTGATTCAAGCAAGGAACGGTAAGAATTCTTGTTTTTGGCTTGAGTAGACTTTGAAAATGAGTTAGTGACTTAGAGAAATGTCTTGTGACAGCAAAGATTGGCTTGATTGGATAAAAATTGATAACATGTAAGCCAATAAAACCATGGGTACATGAAGGACTCAAAGTGGAAAAGGAAAACGGTAAGCTTAACACTATGCTTTAAATCCTACGGTTAGTTGAATATTGTGAGAAATTATGGTTGTTGAAAGGATCTATTTGCCTAAGCTAGTTGATAATTATTAAGATTGTATGGCATGTTGTTTGAAAGAAATGAAAAAGGAAAATTGTGGATGGAGGATTGAGAAACAAAGTATTGAAAGTTAGATAGATAACGATGCGTGTAAACTAGGAAATAATCGAGTGAAAGTGAGAATGATTGTTGCTGCCATATATGTGGATTATGCGTGCAAATATAAAATGGCTTTGGACGAAAATTATTTAGAAAGGTTAAAGTAGGCACGTGACATCATAAATAAGTTGCCGGTGATATAATCTAAAGAATTATGTAAGCAATGGATATAAGTAATTTTAGAAAAAATGTATTAAGATGTGAGTTAATCGAAGATGGTTTCATGATAGGATGAAAAATATAAAATTGAGGAAGGATTAATTGATTGAAGTGCTGCTTGTATACGTATATAATTAAATATATTGAGTTCGTATTATTGTTAGGAAGTGCATAGATAAGGTTAGAGTACTGTGGTGGCGTGCTGAAGTAAACAACGAGTGACCAGCCAGTGAAAATAATCAAAGACACCTCCGATCAAATAGCTATGTAATATCCCGCTATCATAAGGTGGGTGAACTTGCATTTCAAAATGTTTTGGGGAAATGTTTATGTGTTTCAATGAATCATTTGGAAATTTTATCAGTTTTTGCTTTAAAATTGCTTGGGAACAAGCCCTTGATAAAATGTTTGATGTTGTGAAATGTGAAATGTGTCAAAGGATGAATCCATATGTTTTTGCATAAAATTGATACATATATATATATATATATATATACTATATCATAAATGGTACCATTGTGTGATAATTGTAATCGTGCATGTGCAAAGTGGGCAGTGCACATGCCGATCGAACGACAATGTCGAGATAATTACAATCGTGCATGTGTGGAGTGGGCAGTGCACATGCAGGTAATGATGCACATGAGTTGGGTGAGATGGGGTGTTCGGTTATGTGCACGATATGGGGGGATCCACATGAGCCGAGTGAGGTGATGGTGGTGTATGTGCTTATATATATATTTACTATATAAAGATGTTTGGATTTAATATGTGATTGCATTGACTATTGAAACTTGAGTATTGTCAATGTGTTCAATTTAATGTGCAATGTGGCATGAGTGGAATTTTCCCGATGGCAGTGAAAGCCCCTTAGATTTTATTTGGCCAGAATTTCGTTGCAGCGAGAATGCCTTTTCGCTGCAGTGAGAGTCAATCTATTATGCTTGACTTGCTTGAATTCTACTAAAGTTTTCACTTCTTAACTTTTTTGTTGTTCATGAGTCTTTCGTCATCAAGTGACTAAAAGACCAAGGGTTTGAATGAGGGGTTTTTAAATAGAAATAAACTAAATTGCATTGTTTTGAACTTAAGTGCATCATGATTTCTAAACTTTCCTTAACATTGCTTGTTCCCTTCCTATGTTCACTCACTGAGTTTATCCTCACGTTTTTAAAATTCATGTTTTAGGTTTCCTGAGTTAAAGGTGATTGGGTCCTAGGACGAGGTGCTCCTCCCTATACATTGCTCGGTAGGTTTAATGTGACACTAAGCGTTGTCAATCGTGCCCAGAGTCATTCCACTGATGGTCATGGTCTAATTATGTGTATATGAATATTTAATGTAAACATTAAGAATCATTTGTTAATCTATTTATGAATATATTGGTGGATGATGCCATCATGAATGTATGATTGGGTTTTATGAATCATTTTCAAAGAAACGGTATTTGAACATTTCAAGCTTTGGATTCTAAAGGAATAGGGATTAATGTATAAGATCAATTAAGTAGGCTTGCTTGGGCTTAGTAGGCTGAGCCCATTAGGCCCTTGCGTCGGTCATGGCTTGGAAATTGGGCTGTGACACTATGCTTCAGATATGGGCAATTAGGACATATGATGAAAGATTGTCTAAGGCTTAGACAATCAATGAGAGATAATCGTGGCTATGTGCAATCGATGGAAACTACACCATTTAGGGCGGCACCCCTTATGATAGATATTAGAAAGGATAAGGGCAAAGGACTAACCACGTCATCTCGAGGCAGGATAAAGTGACAGGGAAGCGCAAGAGGTAGTCAAGCAAGAGTGTTTACTCTGACACCACATGATGCTTAAGCCTCTAATGCAATGCTTAGAGGTACACTTTTTGTTTGCAGTACTAAAGCTTTAATATCGTTTAACCTCAAATTGACACATTCGTTTGTGTCACCCCAATTAGTTTCAAGATTGAATTTGTATTGTTATGAAATGGAAGAGCCCCTAATTTTGACTACCCTCTTAGAAGAAGTATTTATGGCGGAATATGTGTATAAGTTTTATGTGATCGATATAAAAAACAAGGACACTTTGGTAGACTTGGTGCTAATAATGACATTAAATTTTGATGTGACATTGGGGATGGACTGGTTAGCATCCTGCTTTGCCAAGGTAGATTGCTATTGTAAGTTAGTGAAATTCAAGTTCCTTGGAGAACCATCATTTGTAATTTACAAGCATAATAGCCTAGTAGCTAATGAGGTTGTGGCAACTCTAGCCATAGAGTGAGCACCTAGGTAAGATTGCCAAGAGTATCAAGCCATAATCGAAAATGATCAGATGAATGAATGAAGGAAGTGTGGGATCAATACCAATAGTCGATGAGTATGTTGATGTGTTTCTAGATGAATTATCTGGATAACCTCTTGAGAGGGTGATTGAATTTTGTATTAACTTAGCTCCAGATACAAGACCTATTTCGATACATCTGTATCGCATGGCATTGGTTGAGCTGTGGTAACTCTAGGAGCAATTGAATGACTTGTTGAATAAGGGCTTCATCTGCCTGAGTGTATCGTTTTGGGAAGCTCTAGTGTTGTTTGTGAACAAGAAAGATGGAAGCTTAAGATTATGTATAGACTATCAAGAACTTAATAAAGTTATGATAAATAATAAGTACCCACTTCCAAGAATATATGATCTATTTAATCAATTGTTAGGGACAGTGTGCTTTTTCAAGATTGAATTGCGCTATGGGTATCATCATGTGAGACCCTAACCTCTATAGGCTTGTAGCTAAGCATAGATGTAATAATACGAGCCAGGGGTAGTTTCGTCATTTTCTCTAATAAGCACCCAAAAGAAAGTTTTATGATATTTTAAGGCTTAAATGGGTATAAGACTACATAAATGATGTGTGCTGATGAAAACACGAAGAAAACTAGAAGTTTCAACAATTTTCATAACAGGGGTAAAATGGTCATTTTTCACCTTGAGTTAAAATTTTATGTTTTTATGAACCCGAGCATGTTTAGACCATTATGGATATTGTCCTAGTGTTAAAAGAGCAAAAAGATTGCATAAAAGATTAGAGGAGAGTAAGTTAATTAGTGGAGGGGCATTTTCGTAATTTTAAAAGAAATGATAAGATTGCCTATAAATACCTTGAATTTCCAGCAGCTTCTTGAATTTTCTAGTAGCTGGTCTTCTTCTTCCCTTCTCCTCTCTCACGTTTCTTCAAACTCCATGGAAGCTTGAATTTCAAACTTCCACAACTTTCTCTCTCTAGCTCCAATTTTCATGCTTTTGGTGCACCCTTCCATAAACCCTTATGCTATTTCATCTTCTCACTTCAAAAACCTTGAAATATCTTGTTTACATACTTTCTCTCACTAGTTGGGCATTCTAGAGAGAGAAAGAGAGAACCACTCCATTGATTTGGAAGCTATTGGAAGAGAATCTAACTACAAAGGAACCCTAGGGTGAGTGATGCACCAAGTTTGATTTTTAGTTGCAGAAAATGGCTAGTAATTGTGATTTATGAGTTGTTTTGTTGTTTAGTATGTTCATTACTTTTTAGTGATTAAGATAGTGAACATAGATAGCCATTTAAAGTGGCAATTGAAAACTAGCTAAGAGATAGCTTTTAGAGTTCATAGTGTGTAAATTGATCTATTGTTTATGTTAATGTGATCCTAGGTTTTAAGGAAGCCCCATCATCCCATTTGGACAATTAGGGGAATTTGAGTCAACTAAAGGTTCTATAATCAATTGGTGAGTGGACTACCTTCAAAACTGATTTTGGGAATATGATGGATTTGACAAAGTGCTTGAATAATTTTATACAATTTTTCATGAAAATGAATGCCTTGGGAACAAGCTTTTGAGAAAAGGTTTATGTTATGAAATGTGGTTATTATGGATTTCTATGTGGCTGCATTATGTTGATATACATATATGCTTGAGTATAATGTTGTGTAATTATATTGACTCGGCTATGTGCGAGTAGGAAGTGCGCATAAGCCGAGGATGACCCGATTATGTGCGAGTAGGGAGTGCGCATAACCCGATGATGACCCAGCCATGTGCGAGTAGGGAGTGCGCATGAGCTAGTGATGCTAATAATGGGATGGTGTGATGATGATGATGGGTATATATGTATATATATATATATATATATATATATATATATATATGTAAATATGTGTGTTATAGGAAATTGATGGATAATGGGTTATGGTTGTAATGCATGTGAAACTTGACATGTTAAACCTTGAGAAATTGTTATGTGTTTTCATGTTGGTTTGGACCTTTTGGCAAGGTGGTTTTTCCTTTGGGAGAAAGGTAAAATTTGCATTGATGCCCTGTATTTCGCTGCAGCAAGAATCATTCTCGCTGCAGCGAGAAGCACTCAGATTTGGAGGGGTACACTGGCCGAAAACTAGCTGCAGCAAGGATGCATTTTCACTGCAGTGAGAATGACACTGAAGGTTCTCGCTGAAGCGAAATGTGTTCTCGCTGCAGCGAGAAACTTTCTGTTTTCTGGGTTGCAATTTCGCTGCAGTGAGAAACATTCTGTTTTTGGGTAGAAATTTCACTGCAGGGAGATTAAATCTCATTGTAGCAAAAAACTTTCTGTTTTGGACTCTTATCTTGTCCAATTTCTGCCCTATCTTTCACTTCTTTGCTACCATATGGGAGCATGGACTTCAAACATTAAGGATTAAAAGAGTTAAGTTTAAAATGAGGAGGTTTAGTGAGAAACCCTCAGTCAGTTGAGAAACCTTCGTTTGGTTAATAACTAAATCCCAACGTCGCTGCAATGAAAATTCATTCTCGCTGCAGTAATGCTGCAGCGAAGATTCGTTGTCGTATTTGACTTGCTTGTGTAATATTGAAGTTTTCATTCTTCAAATGGTTGTTATGTATGGGTCTTTGATTTTCAAATGATTAATCATTTAAGGGCTTGATGAGGGGTTTTCAATAAGAATAGAAATAAATTGCATTGTTTTGAAAAAGAATGCATCATGATTTCATTAAAGATTCCTTATGGTATGCTTGTTCCCTTCCTTATTCACTCACTGGGTTTATACTCACCATTTTCAAATTCATGTTTTCAGATAACAAGGCAGCCAATAACTAGGACGAGGTGTCCTTGTAGACTTGTGTCCATCTTTTGGTAGGTGTCTCGGCATTCAGTAGCTGTACATTCATCTGAGACCCTCCGCTGGAAGTCAAGTATTCTTTTTGAGATGTATAGGCAAACCTAATGTACATTATTGGAATACATGTTGTAGACAATGTATGTATATAATAAATGAGAAATGCCAATACGAGTTGGCAATGTCTATTACTATTTTGATTTAAAATTATAATTTGTGACTTAGCGATATTTGATGGAATGATGAGTAGGATAAATCGATAGGCTTGCTTGGGCTTAATAGACTACGTTTCTTGGGCCTTTATGCCAGTCATGGCCCGAAAATTTGGGTCATGACACATCAGTTGAGGATAAGAAAGAGTGATATACCTAAGATTGCATTTCGTATTCGTTATGGACATTATGAATTCCTAGTGATGTCGTTTGGACTCATTAATGCCCCTGTAGCTTTCATGGACTTAATGAATAGAGTTTTTCAGGCCTACTTGGATAAATTTATGGTGGTGTTTATAGATGATATATTGGTGTACTCTAAGAGCCCAAAAGAACATGTTCAACATTTGAGAATCAAACTGCAAACCCTCGGAGAGCATCAGTTGCATGCGAAATTTGAGAATTGTGAATTTTGGCTAAGTGAAGTTAGGATTATAGGGCATGTCATATTTGAACAGGAGTGCAGGTTGATCCTCGTAAGATAAAGGCATTTGTGAGACCTCGACCCCTATAGGCCTGTAACTACGTGTAGACACGATAACCCCAGACCAGGGGTAATTTCGTCATTTCCTTAGTGAGCCCCTAGAAGTATGCTTTCAAACAATATTAAGGCCTAAGTAGGCGTAAGGCAAAAATGAATGATGAAAATAAGGGTAAATGACGAAGGAAATAAAAATAATGATGATTTCCAAGGAAGGGGTAAAATGGTCATTTTTCATCTTGGGTCAAAATTTTTAAGTTTTCGTGAACTAAAGTATTTCTAGACTATTATGGACATTGTCCTAGTGTCAAACGAGTAAACAGATAGCACAAAGGATTGAAGGAAAACAAGTTAACTTGTTAAGGGCATTTTCATAATTTAAGTGGAGTTGGATAAGCTTGAGCCATAAATATCATCTTCTAACAGCTTCTTCTCACATTTCCAGTAGCTTTTTCTTCTTCCTTCTTCCCTCTCACGTTTCTTCATTCTCCACGGGAGTTCTCTTCAAGCTTCCATAACTCTCTCAAGCTAGCTCCACTTTTCATGCTTTTATGTACCCTTTCATAGAACCTTTGTGCTCTTTCACTTTCTCACTTTAAAACCCTTGAAAAGTCTTACTTCCAAATTTTTTCTCACTAGCTAGGTGTTTTAGAGAGAGAAAGAGGGAATTTCTATAATAGCTTGAAAATTATTGGAAATAATTTCAAAGTTACAAAGCTACCAAGGTGAGTAGTGAATTAAAATTTATTTTTAGTTGTTGATAATATCTAGTAATTTGATTTGTGAGTGTTATTGTTGAGATTGTTTAATCATTTTTAGTGTGACTAGAGTAGTGCAAATAATAGCCATTTAATGGTAGTTGGAAGCTAGTAGGAATGACTAGTAGAACTCAATTTAGAAAATAGCTTTGGAATAGTATTAATGCCAAGTTGGGTTGATGGTGATGATGCTAATGTGATGATAGGTTCCAATGAAGCCCTACCACCCCATTTGGACTATTAGAAGAAGTTAGAGTTGAGTAAAGATTTAACGAATACCGGTGAGTGAACTTGCATTTAAAAATTTCTTTGGAAATGTAAATGTATTTGGGGTGAAAAATTTGAATGATTTTATCCAACTTTTCTTTAAAAATATACCTAGGGAACAAGCCTTTGGTGAAATGTTTCTATCTTGTGAAAATGTGCCATATAAATGGTTCATGTGTTATCACAATATGTTGATATGTATAATATGCATTGGATGTTCCTTTTTGTGTGATAATGATGACCCAGCTATTTGCATGTGGGAGTGCACATAAGCTGATGATGACCCAGCTATGTACGGTGTGGGAGTGCACATGAGCTGATGATGACCCAATTATGTGCTAGTAGGGAGTGCATATGAGTTGATGATGGTGGGATGGTATAAATGATGATGTATATATATATATATAAATATGTGTGTTATAGAAAGTTCATGAGTATGGTATATGGTTGTAATACACGTGAATCTTGTATGTTAAACCTTGGAAATTTCTAAGCATGTTCAAGTTGATCTTGTCTTTGCAGCTAAATGGCCTTTTCTTGAGAGAATGAAAACTTGTTGTGGGTGTCTTGTTTCTCGCTGTAGTGAGATTCATTCTTGCTGTAGCGAAAAATTATCGGGTTTGGAGGGTTACATTGGCTTGATTCTCGTTGCAGCGAGAAAGTTGCTGATGCTCCTCGCTGCAGCCAGAAACTTTCTATTTTGTCGCCTGAATCTTGTTGTAGCGAGAAACTTTCTGTTTTGTCGCATGAATCTCGCTACAGTGAGAAACTTTCTATCCAGCATGCTATCTTGTTGGTTGCTGCCCCATTTTCCATTTCATTAACACCACAATTGATCATGGACTCTCAACGTTAAGGGATTTATTTAATTAAGTTTAAAAGGAGGGGTTTTAGAGAGAAACCTTTGTCCAGTTAATAATTTGAGCCCAAACCTGTTGTTTCATTTGACTTGCTTGAATATTACTAAAGCTTTCATTCTTCAAATTCTTTGTTATGTATGGATATTTCATCATCAAGGGATTAACTCATTAACGGTTTAATAAGGGGTTTTAATAAGAACCAAACTAAATTGCATTGTTTTTGAAATAAGTGCATCATGGTTTCTTTAAACGTTCCTTATCGTTTGCTTGTTTCCTTCATTTGTTCACTCACTGGGTTTATACTCACCGTTTTCAACTTCATGTTTTTAGATCAGGAGGCAGCCGATAACTAGGTCGAGGTGTCCTTGTAGATTCGTTTCCTTGGTAGGTATCTCGACATTCAATACTTGAACTTTCCCTGAGTTTTTCCTTTGGAAGTCGAGTATCCCTTTTTGTTGTGTATAGATAAACCCGATGTAAATTATTAAGATATATGTTTTAGACAATGTATGTATATTTGATCGGAAATGTCACTACGAGATGGCAATGGTTAGCATTATTTTGAATTGAAATTATGAAATGTGACTTTAATAACTTATGATGGAATGATGGATAGGTTATATAAATAGGCTTGCTTGGGCTTAGTGGGCTATGTCCATTGGGCCCATGCACAAGTTATGGCCCGAAATTTGGGTCGTGACAGTAGTTGAGAATTGGCCAAGGCCTACGAATGTCACAAAAATGAGAAGTTTTCTCGGTATGGCCGATTATTATAGATGCTTTGTATAGCATTTCTCAAAGATAGCGTCTCCCCTCAAGAAATTAACACAAAAAAGAGTTAGATTTGAATGGTTAAATGCCTATGAGACTAGTTTTTAAAGGCTTAAGGCCTGTTTCACCTCAGCACTCATACTGAGCTTGCCTTGTGAGACTGGAGACTACACTGTGTATTATGATGTGTCACAAGTTGGTTTGGGCTATGTATTGATGCAAAATGGAAAAGTCATAGCATATGCATCCCATCAACTAAAGAGGCATGAGCAGAACTACCCTACGCATGACTTAGAGATGGTTGCAAATGTCTTTATTTTGAAAATTTGGCGCCATTATCTCTGTGGTGAAACTTGTGAACTATATATTGATCATAAGAGTTTGAAGTATATATTTCAACTGAGATATTTAAATTTAAGGCAGCATAGGTGGTTAGAACTGTAGAAAGATTATGATTGCACCATACTCTACCATCCTGGCATGGCTAATGTAGTGGCAGATGCCTTGATCCAAAACTCAATGGGAAGTTTGGCACATGTGATCGTAGAGAAAAGATATCTAGTGCAAAGTTTGTATGATCTAGGCAATATGGGTGTACACTTTAAGGTTAATGATTCTAACACCTTGTTGGCACATTTTAGAGTTTGATCGATGAGATTGAATCAGATTAGGAATGCCCAGAATCATGATGAATATATGGTGAATATATTTGGAGAAATGAGCAAATATAAAGCTCGAGACTTTGTATACGACACAAATGGTTTAATGAGGTATTGATCACGAATTTACGTGCCAGATTGTCATGACCCAATTTCCCGGGCCATGACCGGCGCATGAGCTCAATGAGCATAGCTCACTAAGCCCAAGCAAGCCTATCCATTTACCTTTGCTTAACAAATTTATCATATCATGCATACACACACACCTTTTCCCGGGTGTGAACATAGCCAAAACACAATGGCATTATCGATAATAATATACATGCACTATACCAGTCATGTATTTAGCAATTTACATTGCATACACATATTCACATTGTTAGATTGTATTCACAATACAAAAGAACCTATGACTTCCAGCGGAGACATTTACAATAAAAGGGATTACTATCAAATGCCAGACACATACCCAGGAGATGCACTACGGGGACTCCTCGATCTAGGGTCCAACAGTCACCTGATCAGAAAACATGAATTTTTATAAAACGTGAGTACAATACTCAATGAGTGAACAAGGAAGGGAACAAGCAACAATTAGGGAGAATTTAAAATCATGAAGCACTTGTTTCAAAACAATGCAATTTAGTTCATTCCTATTTAAAACCCCTCCAAACCCGAGAGTTTCTCGTTGCAGCGAGCATGAATTTTGCTGTAGCGAAAACGGAATAACGAGAGAAACATTTTTCCTCACTCAACAAAAAGCCATCCTGCTAAACTAATAAAATCAACCTAAAATTCATGAAAATTCTCAAAGTACAATGTGTCAACTTTCATGTACATTACAACCATAAATCATTGTCCATCAATTTGTTATATCACACATATTTACATATGTGTATATATATATATATATATATATACGTATATACCCATCATCATCATCTCACCAACCCATCATCATCATCACTAGCTCATCATCATCATCACTAGCTTATGCGCACTCCCTACTCGCACATGGCTGGGTCATCATCGGGTTATGCGCACTCTCTACTCGCACATAACCGGGTCATCCTCGGCTTATGCGCACTCCCTACTCGCACATAGCCGAGTCAACATAATTACACAACATTATATTCAAACATATATGTATATCAACATAAAGCAGCCACATAGAAATCCATAATAACCACATTTCATAACACAAACCTTTTCTCAAAAGCTTGTTCCCAAGGTATTCATTTTCATGAAAAATTGCATAAAATGATTCAAACACTTTGTTCAAAACAATTATATTCCCAAAACAATTTTGATAGGCAGTCCACTCACATGTGTCGAAAATTCGGATTCCGGGTGAACTCAGACTAATAGTCCTCAGGCGCAATTCCTTTGCCTTTTCCGTACGTCTCACCACCTTGACAAATAACAAAGTCGAGGAATTTACTATATTGTCCCTAAATTGATATAAATTAATTTAAATTACTAATGCTTGATATGTAAATGCAAAAATATGTCCGATTACCACTTAATCACGGTATCGATTAAATTCGACCGATCACCCGATTGATCGACGATTGTGTCCAAATCCCCTCCAAATTAATTCATTTCTCCTATAATACCTTAATTTACCACATACATTTAAATAAAGCCAAATTCAGCATTAGAACCCTCACAGTTCCTTATAGAAAAATTTGGTCATTTGGTGCACTAGCATCGAATTTTTTTCTACATAACCGTTTCACCTTAATTCATCATTTTCCATGCCATTTTCCTTGAAATAAAAAAAATCCCCCATTGATATTCAGCCCTCATGGTTCGGCCAACATGGAACCCTAGAGAAATTGAATATTTCTTTTGTGTTTTTGTTCATAACCATGCTTAACTATCCCTAAACACTAACATAGTCTAAAATCAAATTATTCCAACAACAATTCCTTTTCCATACCCATTTTTCAGAATTGAATTCATCATGATAACTCAATATTCAACCATGGAAATCAAGAACAAAAGCATGGGTAAGGTAGGTATCAATGAGAATTAAAGAAATTTTAACTTACCTAGCTTGTTTCCTTGATTTGTTCACTTTTTCTTTGAATTTCCACCTAGGTTTTCTTGTTTTTCCTTTTGTTCTTCCTTTTTTCTTGTTGCTGGATGCCTAGGCCGAATATGGTGAGGGAATTGGGGATTTAATGGGCTGATTTCTATAGAAAATAATAAAATAATCAAGCATGCCACGTGTCACATGCTTATTGGCTCAATTTTTTTAACTTTTTGACTTTTTCTTCCTAATTTTCCACCACAAATATTCTAGTACTTATCCAATCCTACTACAATTAAAATCCCTTGGTCTTGACAAGTGCTGGGGTGAAAAATTTACCGATTTACCCCGGGAGCGAAAAAAATTACGATTTTGCCCCTATACTCCGAAATGTACCGGAATCACATTATTTATACTTTTCAACCTCAAATAACACTAATATTGATCAATATTAACCAAATGAGGCAAAAATTGTTTTATAAAAATTCCTCTTTAGTCCTCTAGTGGCAAAATTACCATTTTGCCCTTGTGCTCCAAAAATATCGGGAATCACAATTTTTCACTGCTAAACATCATTTTATACTCTGATAATCATAATTATATTTCATATAATTATTCTTGGTCAAATGTGATCAAATCTTGGCTAGAAATCTCCATTTAATCATCAAATGGTAAAATGACCGTTTTGTCCCTAATCGGTTAATTTTCCTGATGGACTCCAAACTGGACCTTGAACTACGAATCACTATTCTAAGTCATTCTGTGGGTTTCAAAATTTTCAATTTCCTCTTAGAATTTTTATTTGAACTAGTTCAAGGCTCGATTTAACTTAGTTGTACCACTCGGTACAATGTCGTCTTTTAATCAAGTTTGACAGGATCTCACATTCTCCCCCACTAATAAAAATTCGGTCCCCGAATTTAAACTCAATGTAGAGTGGGTTACCTTTATATATCGAAGAGGTGTGGATGCTTTGTCCGCATGTCATCCTCAGCTTCCCACGTTACCTCCTTACTATTGTGATTCCGCCACAACACTTTCACTAAGGCTACATCCTTTCAACGGAGCTTTTTAACTTGCCTATCAAGGATAGCTATCGGTTGTTCCTCATAGGTTAGATCATCTTGCAACTGAATGGTTTCATACCGTATTACATGTGTTGGATCTGGGTTGTACTTCCTAAGCATGGACACATGAAACACGGGATGGATATTCGAAAGGTCTGGCGGTAATGCCAAACGATATGCCACTACTCCAACCCTTTCTAAGATCTCAAAGGGTCCTATATACCAAGGACTTAACTTCCCTTTCTTGCCAAATATCATTACCCCTTTAGTTGGCGAAACTTTCAAAAATACATGATCTCCTACTTAGAACTCCAAGTCTCTCCGTCGGTTATCAACATATGACTTTTGTCTACTTTGTGCTGCTAACATCCTTTGATGGATCAAGCGTATTTTCTCAGTGGCATCCTACACAAACGCAGGCCCCAAAAGTTTCCTTTCTCCTACCTCTAGCCATCCAATGGGTGACCTACATCTCCGTCCATATAATGCCTCAGATGGTGCCATTTGAATGCTAGTTTGGAAACTGTTGTTGTAGGCAAATTCCACTAAGGGTAGATATTGCTCGCATCTGACACCAAGGTCTATCACACAAGCCCTCAACATATCCTCCAATGTCTGTATGGTCCATTCAAACTATCCATCAGTCTGAGGGTGGAAAGTTGTGCTGAAATCCAACTTAGTGCCCAATGCTTCTTGCAACTTTCCCCAAAACCTACTAGTAAACTGAGCTCCTCTGTCAGATACTATAGAAATGGGAATACCATGTAGTCGTACTATCTCATCCACATAAACTCGAACGTATTGGGTAGCCCCATAAGTAGTCTTAACCGGAAGAAAATGAGCTGACTTTGTTAACCGATCTACTACTATCCAAATTGAATCATATCCCCCACTGGTTTGAGGCAAACCCGTTACAAAGTCCATAGCAATATGTTCCCATTTCCACTTGGGTACTCGTAATGGCTATAGTAGCCCTACAGGCTTTTGATGGTCGGCCTTAACCTGCTGACAAACCAGGCACTTGGAGACAAACTCAGCTACATCTTTCTTAAGTCTGTCACGACCCAAATTCCGGGTCATGACCGGTGCATGGGTCCAATGGACGTAATCCACTAAACCCAAGCAAGCCTATTATTTATTTTACTTATGATTCTATTTATTATCACTAAGTCCTATTTCATGACTTTGAGTCAAAATAGTGATATACATTGCCAACTCGTACTGGCATTACTCTTTTAAAATTTACATTTAGGTTCATCTATACATAACAAAATAATACTTGACCTCCAACGGAGTGACTCGGATGGATATATAGCTACCGAATGCCGAGACACCTACCAGAAGATGTACACAGATCTACAAGGACACCTCGTCCTAATTATCGGCAACCTCGTGATCTGAAAACATGAATTTGAAAATGGTGAGTATAAACCCAGTGAGTGAACAAGGAAGGGAACAAGCAACAATTAGGAAAAATTTAAAATCATGATGCACTTGTTTCAAACAATGCAATTTAGTTCATTCCTATTTAAAACCCCTCCAAACCCCAGAGTTTTTCGCTACAGCGAGCATGAATTTCGATGCAGTGAAAACAAAGCAACAAGAGAAACATTTTTCCTCACTCAACAAAAGCAATCCTGCTAAACTAATTAAAATCAACGTAACATTCATGAAAA
Source organism: Theobroma cacao (assembly GCF_053813885.1). NCBI lineage: Eukaryota > Viridiplantae > Streptophyta > Magnoliopsida > Malvales > Malvaceae > Theobroma > Theobroma cacao. Next base: position 28,068,031 of record NC_142641.1, read on the forward strand.
TTCTCAAAGTATAATGTGTCAAATTTTACGTACATTACAACCATAAATCATTGTCCATCAATTTGCTATATCACACACATTTACATATGTAGATATATATATATACGTATATACCCATCATCATCATCTCACCAACCCATCATCATCATCATCACCAGCTCATGCACACTCCCTACTCGCACATGGCTAGGTCATCACCGGATTATGCGCACTCCCTACTCGCACATAATCAGGTCATCACCAGGTTATGCGCACTCCCTACTCGCACATAACTGGGTCATCCTCGGCTTATGCACACTCCCTACTCGCACATAGCCGAGTCAACATATTTACACAACATTATATTCAAGCATATATGTATATCAACATAATGCAGCCACATAGAAATCCATAATAACCACATTTCATAACATAAACCTTTTCTCAAAAGCTTGTTCCCAAGGCATTCATTTTCATGAAAAATTGCATAAAATCATTCAAACACTTTGTTCAAAACAGTCATATTCCCAAAACAATTTTGATAGGCAGTCCACTCACAGGTGTAGAAAATCCGGATTTCGGGTGAACTTTGACTAATAGTCCTCAAGCGCAATTCCTTTGCCTTTTTCGGATGTCTCACCACCTTGACAAATAACAAAGTCGAGGAATTTACTATATTGTCCCTAAATTGATATAAATTAATTTAAACTACTAATGCTTGATATGTAAATGTAAAAATATGTCCGATTACCGCTTAATCACGGTATCGATTAAATTCGACCGATCACCCGATTAATCGGCGATTGTGTCCAAATAACCTCCAAATTAATTCATTTCTCCTATAATACCTTAATTTACCACATACATTTAAATAAAGCCAAATTCAGCATTAGAACCCTCACAATTCCTTATAGAGAAATTTGGTCATTTGGTGCACTAGCATCAAATTTTTTTCTACATAACCGTTTCACCTTAATTCATCATTTTCCATGCCATTTTCCTTGAAATAAAAACAATCCCCCATTGATATTCAGCCCTCATGGTTCGGCCAACAAGGAACCCTAGAGAAATTGAATATTTCTTTTGTGTTTTTGTTCATAACCATGCTTAACTATCCCTAAACACTAACATAGTCTAAAATCAAATTATTCCAACAACAATTCCTCTTCCATACCCATTTTTCAGAATTGAATTCATCATGATAACTCAATATTGAACCATGGAAATCAAGAACAAAAGCATGGGTAAGCTAGGTATCAAGGAGAATTAAAGAAATTTTAACTTACCTAGCTTGTTTCCTTGATTTGTTCACTTTTTCTATGAATTTCCACCTAGGTTTTCTTGTTTTTCCTTTTGTTCTTCCTTTTTTCTGGTTGCTGGATGTCTAGGCCGAATATGGTGAGGGAATTGGGGATTTAATGGGCCGATTTCTATAGAAAATAATAAAATAATCAAGCATGCCATGTGTCACATGCTTATTGGCCAAATTTTTAACTTTTTGACTTTTTCTTCTTAATTTTCCACCACAAATATTCTGGTATTTATCCAATCCTACCACAATTAAAATCCCTGGGTCTTGACAAGTGCTGGGCCGAAAATGTTACTGATTTGCCCCCGAGACAAAAAAATTACGATTTTGCCCTTATACTCCGAAATGTACCGGAATCTCATGATTTCTACTTTTCAACCTAAAATAACACTAATATTGATCAATATTAACCAAATGGGGCAAAAATTGTTTAAAAAAAAAAAGTTTCGTTTAGTCCACTAGTGGCAAAATTACCATTTTGCCCTTTTGCTCCATAAATACCGAGAATCACAATTTTTCACTACTAAACATCATTTTATACTCCAATAATCATAATTATATTTCATATAATTATTCTTGGTCAAATGTGATCAAATCTTGGCTAAAAATCTCCATTTAATCATCAAATGGTAAAATGACCGTTTTGTCCCTAATTGGTCAATTTTCTGATGGACTCCAAACTGGACCTTGAACTCCAAATCACTATTCTAAGCCATTTTGTTGGTTTTAAAATTTTCAAATTCCTCTTAGAATTTCTATTTGAACTAGTTCAAGCCTCGATTTAACTTAGTTGTACCACTCGATACAATACCGTCTTTTAATCGAGCTTGACAGGGTCTCACAAAGTCCTTCCCACCAATACACCTCTTTCAAATCTTGATACATCTTTGTAGCCCTTGGATGTACCACATAAGCTGCCATGTGAGCTTCCTCCAATATTTCTCTCCTCAACCCGTCACCATCAGGCACATAAAGTCTGGTTCCATACCTCAACACTCCATCTGTGCCTTTATTAAACATTTTTCCTTTCCTACCCTAAGGATCCTCTAAGGCCTTAGTCACAAACTCATCTTTACTTTGTGCTTCTTTAATCCTGTCCATTAAATAGGCCTCACTCTAAAATGTGCTAGCAGAGCATTTGTCTCTGCAACTTCCAAACGCACACTTATGTCTCCCAAGCTATGGATCTCTCTAACCAAGGATCTCGTATCAGTAGAAATATGTGCCAAGCTTCCCATTGATTTTCGACTTAAGGCATCCGCCACTACATTGGCCTTACCGGGATGATAAAGAAAGTACAATCATAATCCTTTAGCAACTCCATTCATCTACGTTGCCTTAAGTTAAGATCCCTCTACTGAAATATATACTTCAAACTTTTGTGGTTCGTGTATATCTCGCAAGTCTCACCATACAAGTAATGTCTCCAAATCTTTAAGGCAACACGATTGTTGCCATTTCCAAATCATGTATGGGGTAATTTTGCTCATGCCTTTTAAGTTGCCTAGATGCATACGCAATCACCTTCCCATGTTGCATTAATACACATCCTAAACGAACCCCCGATGCATCACAAAACACCGTGTAACGCCCTGTGCCTTGCGGTAGGCTTAACACTGGAGTTGTGGTGAGACATGCCTTAAGCTTCTTAAAACTATTCTCACAAGCATCAGACCACTCAATTTTTGTATCTTTACGTGTCAGCTTAGTCAAAGAGGTAACTATTTTGGAGAAGTCCTTCACAAAGCGACGATAATAGCCAGCTAAACCCACAAAGCTTCTAATCTCCGTAACTGATGTTGGCCTTGGCCATTTTTTTTCACTGCTTCAATTTTCTTTGAATCAACTTGTATCCCATCTTTAGATACCACATGCCCCAAGAATGAAATACTTTCGAGCCAAAACTCACACTTGGAGAACTTAGCATACAATCGATGTTCTCTCAAAATTTGGAGCACTATCTTAAGATGCTGCTCATGCTCCTCTCGGCTCTTTGAATATATCAAGATGTCATCAATAAACACCACCACAAACTTATCCAAATAAGGTTTGAACACCTGGTTCATCAAATCCATGAAGGCTGCAGGAGCATTCGTGAGCCCAAATGGCATCACTAAGAACTCATAGTGCCCATATCTTGTTCGAAATGCTGTCTTGGTTATATCTTCGTTCAGGATTCTCAACTGATGGTACCTAGATCGCGGATATATCTTAGAGAAACATTGTGCTCCTTGTAGTTGATCAAATAAATCATCTATCCTTGGGAGAGGATATTTATTCTTCACCGTTACTTTATTAAGCTGTCGATAATCAATGCACAACCTAAGTGACCCATCTTTCTTCTTCACAAATAACACTGGTGCTCCCCATGGGGATACATTAGGACGGATGAAGCCTTTATCCAACAAATCCTCTAATTGATCCTTAAGCTCTTTGAGCTCTGCCGGTGCCATTCTATATGGGGGTATGGATATAGGTCTAGTGTCAAGAATTAAATCTATGCAAAACTCAATCTCCCGTTCAGGAGGCAAACCTGGTAACTCCTCAGGAAATACATCCACGAACTCCTTCACCACCGACACTTGAGTTACATCTCCAATCTTCACTTGAGTATCCTTTACAATAGCCAAGTAACCTATACAACCCTGTCGTAATAATCTTCTGGCAGATTTGACCGATATCAAATTGGTTGGAGCATTACTCATATCCCCCTGAATACTAAATGATGGTTCACCAGGGAAATCAAATCTAACCAATTTATGATAGCAGTCCACACTAGCATGGCAGGGTGATAACCAATCCATCCCCAAGATTACATCAAAGTCTAAGGTGTCTAGCACCACTAGATTCACCGAAGTGTCTTTGTCCTTGACTCGCACTACATAGGACTCATATTCCCACTCGGCCACAAATATCTCTTTTAAAAGAGTAGACACCACTAATTGTTCCTCTCTTCTAACACGATCTCTACCCAACTGAGATGCAAAACATGGAGAGATAAAAGAATGGGTAGAACCAAGATCAAATAGTACCTGAGCATTCATATTACAAACGGAGAGAATACTTGAGACCACAGCATTTGATGTTTGGGCTTCCTACTGTGTTAAAGCAAACACCCTTGCCTAGCCTCTACCAATAGAACTCTGATGTTCGAACCCAGATGGCCTACCCCAAGAGGTAGCACCAGCGCCTCTCTCTCTTATCTCGTTAACCTCTTAGCCAATTGAAACAGTTGCCGAAGGAGCAGACAAAGATGGTTGATTAGGACTGCGAACAAAACCTTACGATTGTTGGGCCATCAGATAGTTCCTCACCCTATGTCTAAGCTGGTCACAACCAAAACAAGTTTTCATGGGAAAATAGCATCGTCCTCTGTGTCGTCTTCCACAATTATCACAGGGAGGAATAGCTTGACTAATTTGCCTTCAATCTTGTTGTTGCCTCCTTCCAACAAAAGCTTCCTGCCCTGACTCAACATTGGTACTCATCATGTTACTCCCTTGTTAGGGTAACCTTAATTCCCCATATGGGCCTTGACAGTTAGAAAGTGAAATCCCACTGCTAAAGTCTCTGCGACCTTGATAACCCTCGAGAGGTTGGCGGTCTGTCTGGCCTTGGGAACTAGGAGACTCTTGCTCCACATGTCTCCCCTCTACTATTTTCTGTATATACTCCATACGGGCTGCCATCATTTTTACAACCCGATTGACTCCCTGCAGACTCGCTGCCAAGTCCTCAATAGTAATGCCTCTCGCCGGTGGCCTAACAATCTCACCTAAGGGCTGTCCCTCATCTCTCCAATTCATAGGCGTACTCGCTCTCACCGGCCTAACGACCTAGCCACGTCTACCTCACCCCCTACAGGTGGGTGCCTGTGGCCTATTAGTCATCTCAGTAGGGGCATCTTGGTCCCCCACTTGTTTGAAGGTGGCCCGTGTCTTGGGTGGCATTCTTACCTAGACAAGAGCAAACACTTGTCATTAACCACGGTTAAAGAGATAAGGTGTCTTCTAAGATTGGGAATTTACACGGTTCCTCAATTATGAAATGTGCCGTGAGCTCACAGTTCATAATTAAAAACCGCACATAAAAACCCGACTCTCCGCTGGACCTGACCATAACACCCTAGGACCAAAACAACCTAGGGCTCTGATACCAAGTTTGTCATGACCCAATTTCCCAAGCCATGACCGGAGCATGAGCTCAATGAGCATAGCTCACTAAGCCCAAGCAAGCTTATCCATTTACCTTTGCTTAACAAATTTATCATATCATGTATACACACACACCTTTTTTCGGGTGTGAACATAACCAAAACATAATGGCATTATCGATAATAATATACATGCACTATACCAGTCATGTATTTAGCAATTTACATTGCATACACATATTCACATTGTTAGATTGTATTCACAATACAAAAGAACCCATGACTTTCAGCGGAGACATTTATAATAAAACGGATTACTATCGAATGCCAAACACATACCCAGGAGATGCACTACGGGGACTCCTCGATCTAGGGTCCAACAGTCACCTGATCTGAAAACATGAATTTTTATAAAACGTGAGTATAATACTCAGTGAGTGAACGAGGAAGGGAACAAGCAACAATTAAGGCGAATTTAAAATCATGAAGCACTTGTTTCAAAACAATGCAATTTAGTTCATTCCTATTTAAAACCCCTCCAAACCCGAGAGTTTCTCGTTGCAGCGAGCATGACTTTTGCTGTAGCGAAAACGGAATAACGAGAGAAACATTTTTCCTCACTCAACAAAAAACCATCCTGCTAAACTAATAAAATCAACCTAAAATTCATGAAAATTCTCAAAGTACAATGTGTCAACTTTCATGTACATTACAACCATAAATCATTGTCCATCAATTTGTTATATCACACATATTTACATATGTGTATATATATATATATATATATATATATATACGTATATACCCATCATCATCATCTCACCAACCCATCATCATCATCACCAGCTCATCATCATCATCACCAGCTCATGCGCACTCCCTACTCGCACATGGTTGCGTCATCACCGGGTTATGCGCACTCCCTACTCACACATAACCGGGTCATCCTCAGCTTATGTGCACTCCTTACTCGCACATAGCCGAGTCAACATAATTACACAACATTATATTCAAGCATATATGTATATCAACATAAAGCAGCCACATAGAAATCCATAATAACCACATTTCATAACATAAACCTTTTCTCAAAAGCTTGTTCCCAAAGCATTCATTTTCATGAAAAATTGCAAAAAATCATTCAAACACTTTGTTCAAAACAGTTATATTCCCAAAACAATTTTGATAGGCAATCCACTCACAAGTGTCGAAAATTCAGATTTCGAGTGAACTCAGACTAATAGTCCTCAAGCGCAATTCCTTTGCCTTTTCCGTACGTCTCACCACCTTGACAAATAACAAAGTCGAGGAATTTACTATATTGTTCCTAAATTGATATAAATTAATTTAAATTACTAATGCTTGATATGTAAATGCAAAAATATGTCTGATTACCGCTTAATCACGGTATCGATTAAATTCGACCGATCACTCGATTAATCGGCGATTGTGTCCAAATCACCTCCAAATTAATTCATTTCTCCTTTAATACCTTAATTTACCACATACATTTAAATAAAGCCAAATTCAGCATAAGAACGCTCACAGTTCCTTATAGAAAATTTGGTCATTTGGTGCACTAACATCGAATTTTTTTCTACATAACCGTTTCACCTTAATTCATCATTTTCCATGCCATTTTCCTTGAAATAAAAACAATCCCCCATTGATATTCAGCCCTCATGGTTCGGCCAACAAGGAACCCTAGAGAAATTGAATATTTCTTTTGTGTTTTTATTCATAACCATGCTTAACTATCCCTAAACATAACATAGTCTAAAATCAAATTATTCCAAAAACAATTCCTCTTCCATACCCATTTTTCAGAATTGAATTCATCATGATAACTCAATATTCAACCATGGAAATCAAGAACAAAAGCATGGGTAAGCTAGGTATCAAGGAGAATTAAAGAAATTTTAACTTACCTAGCTTGTTTCCTTGATTTGTTCACTTTTTCTTTGAATTTTCACCTAGGTTTTCTTATTTTTCCTTTTGTTCTTCCTTTTTTCTTGTTGCTGGATGCCTAGGCCGAATATGGTAAGGGAATTGGGGATTTAATGGGCTGATTTCTATAGAAAATAATAAAATAATCAAGCATGCCACGTGTCACATGCTTATTGGCCCAATTTTTTTTAACTTTTTGACTTTTTCTTCTTAATTTTCCACCACAAATATTCTGGTACTTATCCAATCCTACCACAATTAAAATCCCTTGGTCTTGACAAGTACTGGGGCGAAAAATTTATCGATTTACCCTCGTAGCGAAAAAAAATTATGATTTTGCCCCTATACTTCGAAATGTACCGGAATCACATTATTTCTACCTTTCAACCTCAAATAACACTAATGTTGATCAATATTAACCAAATGGGGCAAAAATTGTTTTATAAAAATTCCCGTTTAGTCCTCTAGTGGCAAAATTACCATTTTACCCTTGTGCTCCAAAAATACCGGGAATCATAATTTTCACTACTAAATATCATTTTATACTCAGATAATCATAATTAGGTTTCATATAATTATTCTTGGTCAAATGTGATCAAATCTTGGCTAGAAATCTCCATTTAATCATCAAATGGTAAAATGATTGTTTTGTCCCTAATCGGTCAATTTTCTTGATGGACTCCAAACTGGACCTTGAACTCCGAATCACTTTTCTAAGCCATTCTGTGGGTTTGAAAATTTTCAATTTCCTCTTAGAATTTCTATTTGAACTAGTTTAAGGCTCGATTTAACTTAGTTGTACCACTCGGTACAATACCGTCTTTTAATCGAGTTTGACAAGGTCTCACACAGATGTTAATGGTTTAAGAAATGAGATGTTGAAAGAGGAGCATGTTGTGGCCTATGCTATTCATCTTAGATCCACAAAAATGTACCACGATGTAAAGTCCACTTATTGGTGGCTAGGAATGAAAAGAAACATAGCAAAATATGTCTCTAGATGTTTGACATGTTAGTAAGTAAAGGTTGAAAACCAAAAGCCCTAAGGACTGTTGCAACCGTTATTGATTCTTGAGTGAAAATGGGAACATGTAACAATAGACTTTCTGACAGGTTTACCATGAACTAGAGGTGGTTGTTATGCCATTTATGTGAAAGTTGACCGACTAACTAAGTTTGCTCACTTTTTGCTAGTCAAGACTAAGTATAGAGTAACTCAGTATGCCCAAAAATACATTAATGAGGTTGTCAAGCTACATGGTGTTCTAGTAATGATAATGTCTGATAGAGGACCACAATTCACGAGTCAATTTTAGAGGAGATTGCAAGAGGCCTTAGACACGAGATTGGACTTTAGTACGACTTTCCACCCACAGATCGATGGCCTATCCATGCTTATTGATAACTCTATAATATAAAGTTATTTGGTCTTAATTTTGATAATAATTTCGCGTAGTTCTTGCAGTAATGCATAGAAATTAGTAGATTTTATTTAATTATTTTAAATTAGTTAATTTAGGTGAGTCAATCTAATCTTAGTTAATTTTATGCTTAATTTGGTGTTAATGTGGTTAAGATAGGTTGTTGTTGATTTACTTTTGTAGGTGTTTAATGAAGGAAGAATTTTAATGGAAGAAGAATAGCAATTTCAAGGTGCAAACTTCCACTGCACATGTTTCGGTATTTGAGCTATAACTCTGTCTACAAAGCTCTAAATAAGGTGATTCTTCACCATTAGAAAGATAAGAGAAAAAGCTACAACTTTCATGCTTACCACTTCACCCAATTTGGTTTGAAAGGTGGTCAAAAATCTTGTCAAATTTGATGTACTGTAGCAGTCCTAGAACAATTACAATTTCTGCTATTTCAATGGTCCTAGCCACGATTTTGGAGGTAATAGGCCACGACCCACATAGTCTAATGATAAAATCTTGATTGGAATTGACTTCTTTCTTTACCTAACTTGACCTAACTTCAAAACCTGATAAAAATAACCTTTCGAAGGACTTTTAGGGAAATAACGAAACTCTAGATTTAAAGCTAAGAGTCAAGCCACAAAGTCATTTAAGCTAAGAAGAATTTGAAGGATTCAAGGAGATGTAGATATCAAGAATACAATTCTTTAGTTTTTCTATCTTTTTCGTTTATTCTCTTATTCTCTTGGTTTTGTTTTTAATGTTTAAATTTTATTTGATGAAGATGTATGACTTGATGGAGAACTAAATTATTAATCTAAGATTATGATTGAACTCAATATGTAGTCTGATTTATTTATCTCTCTTTTACTTATGTTTGATGGATTTAAGTTGTTTATTTTATTTTGTTCTCAATGCTTATATTTGCCTGATCACCAATTAGATTGTATTGGAAACCTAGGTTAAACCTTGACGAAGGAGATTTAGGTAGACCTCGAATAGAATGACGTATGATCAAATGCACTTAGTTGATTAGGTGGTTTGATTTGCATATAGGGTCGACATACACCTATAAGCCATGTGTAGCCAAAATTAGAGCACGAACTTGATGAACCTTTCTTCAATTTAATTTGCATAGACATCTAGTCAATTAATTGGGAAAGGTATTTTTATGAGAAACTTGATAGAGGCTTGTAAATAACAACTTAATCCATTAAATTAAGTTAAGAGAGAGAGAGAGAGAGAGACAATATTCAGATGGAGTATTAAGGGATATCATAATCTTAGGTCTGGTAATCACTAGAAGTTAATAAAATAATTTTGTTGATATATTTTAGATTACTTTTAGTTATTAGCTAATTAGTTTTAATTTTAATTGTTTAGATAAAATTAAGGTGTGTTAATTTTAGTAGTTAACAGTAAGAATTAAGTCAATTCTATGTGGGATCAACACTCTACTCATCACTATAGTATCTTTGTGACATGTATACTTGCGTGGGTAGAAAATTGAACAATAAGTTTTTGGTGTCGTTGCCGAAGAATTGATTTTTAGTTCTTTCTTGTTAATATTAATACCAAGCTTTCTTAATTTTAATCTAGACTTTTCTTTTCTTTAACTTTTCAGGTACTTTTGGTTGTTGTATGCCAAGACTTTAGAGGAAAAATAAAAAAATTTCTGCTCCAAGTAAAACAATCGCTGATGAACAAGAGGAAGAGACCAAAACTTTGAAAGATTATGTTGTACCATAAGTACAAAATCTTTACTCTAGTATCCAAAAACCCCTTATTCAAGCCAACAACTTTGAAATTAAGCCATCAATCATTTAGATGATTTAGACTACTGTTTAGTTCAGGGGTTTGCCTAATGATGATCTGAATGCTAATATTGTAAATTTCTTGGAAATTTGTGATACATTCAAGGCTAACAGTGTTATTGATGATGACATAAGATTGAGGCTTTTCCCTTTTTCATTAAAAGATAAAGCAAATAGTTGGTTAAATTCGCTTCTTGCTGGTTCCATTAATACTTGGGATGATTTGGCATAGAAATTCTTAGCAAAATTCTTCCCACCTACTAAGTCAGCAAAGATGCGGAATGATATCACTTCTTTCATGCAATTTGATTCTTAATCACTATATGAGGTTGGGACCTGTTAGAGCTACTATTGATGCTGCTGTTGGAGGTGCACTCATGAGTAAATCCATTGATAAAGCTTATGATTTGCTTGAAGAGATAGTTTCCAATAATTATCAATGGCCATCTGAAACATTGGGTATAAGAAAAATTGCTGGAATTTGTGAATTAGATGTGATAAATACTGTTTCTAAACAATTGGCTTCTCTTGCAAAGAAAATAGATAAACTAACTATTAATGTTGTTCAGAACTCCTTTATGACATGTGAAATTTATGGGAATGACATTCCAATGACAATTGTCCCATTTATTTTGAGTCTTGTCAATTTGTTGGAAATAGGCAACAAAACAATCCTTATTCCAACACTTATACTCTCGATCGGAGGAATCATCCTAATTTTTCATGGAATAAAAACCAAGGGTCTTCTTCTGCTGCTAAGTCAAACTTTCCTCCTATATTTCCATCTAGAACCCCCATGCTAGGCAAAAAGCCTTCAATGAAGGATATGTTTATGCAGTTCATGACAAAGACTGATACATTCATGATAAAGATCGAAGCATTTATGACAAGGATTAATGCCTCAATTCAAAATCAAGTAGCTTCAATTAGAAATCTTTAGACACAAGTGGGCCAACTTGCTAGTGCTTTAAATACTAGACCTCATGGTACCTTACTAAGAGCATGTTTGGCTTGGCTTTTTTCTAGCTTAAAAGCTATTATAAAGCTCTTATGAAAAATAATAGGTTTTCAAATTAAGTTAAAGTTGTTTGGTAAATTTACTTTTTATAAGCTTTTTTTTATAGACAAGCTGTTTGGTAAAACAATTTATATAAACTCTAATTGTGGTTAAAATTGCCATAAATGATATTTAATAAATAACTTTCTAAAAAGAAAGAAAAATTATCTGGTCAGTTGAATCCTTAACAAATTGTAATTTTTTTTATGAAATACTAAAACCTAGTTTAAAACTAAAATAAAGAAAAAGAAATATAAAATAATTTGAAAGAGATTAGAGATTTGATTTAAGCTATATGATCATGTCTAACAGTATCAACTTTGTGACAAAAAGGACTGAAAAAAATATCATCCAAAGTTTGAAAGTCAATTTTCATCTAATTTATTTCAACAACTGTTGACCTACTTGACTTCAATCATAATCAATAAATATTATATACACAAAAAAAAGTTAAGAACAAATAAATATCACATATTTGTCATATCAAATAATAAAGAGAGTTTCCAAAACCCAAGCAAAAAGAATGATAAAAAAATGAAAAACAAAATAGAAAAAAAAAATACCTGGATGCAATTCTGATTTTTTTAGTTTTCGTTCCTCTTAATTTTTGTAAACAAAAAAACCCTGATTTGCAGAAAGGGAGAGAGGAGAGGGAGATCAATATGGAAAGAGGGAAAGAATATTTTTTGAGAGAGGATTTTTTTGGAAAAAAATAACTCTCCTGAGAAGCTGGCGTGTTTTTAAAAAAAAAAAAAGAAGAGAAAGCTTCTAATTGGAGCTTTTTTTTAAGCTCTTTTTTTTAAGATTTTATTCTTTAACAAAAAAGCTGCTTTTTTTTTAAGAGCTTTTCACGAAATTTTGTTTGGCCTAGCTTTTACTTTTAAGTAGTAGATAAGCTAAAAATAAGCTAGGCCAAACGGGCACTAAGTGATACTGAACCCAACCCAAGAAGAGAATTTAAGAAACATTGTATGGCTAGCACTCTTCGCAATGGAAAAGAGGTAAGTAATAAAGCTTTAAATTTTGAGATTTCGATTCAATTTGATGAGAAAGAAATTGAAAAAAATGCTAAAAAAGAAAGTATGGTTGAAAAATCTATTGAAAATTCAAAGAAAAATCACAATTAAAATATGCTTTTGCATCTCCACCACCTTTTCCTCATCATTTTCAGCAGCAAAAACTTGACAAACAATTCTAGAGATTTCTTGAGGCATTTAAAAGCCTGCACGTTAATATTCCGTTTGCTGAAGCTTTGGAACAAATTATATTAAATTCTTGAAAGACATCTTGACGAAAAAGAGGAAACTAGAAGAGTTTGAGACAATTACACTAACTGAGGAGTGCAGTGCTATAATCCAGAATAAGCTTCCACCAAAGCTTAAAGATCTAAAGAGTTTTTCTATTCCTTGTATTATTGGTAGTTTTAAAATTTCTAAAGCTTTGTGTGATTTGGGTGTTAATGTCTCAATAATGCCTTTGTCTATTGCCAGAAAACTTGGATTTCAAGAGATACAACCTACTACAGTTACCTTGCAATTAGCAGACAGAACAATCACGCACCCAATTGGGATTATAGAGGATGTTTTACTTAAAGTTGGGCATTTATACATTCCGATGGACTTCGTTGTGCTCGAGATTGAAGATGATGTTGAAATTCCTCTAATTTTGGAAAGACCATTCTTAGCTACAGTTGGAGCAATTATTGATGTGAAGAATGGAAAAATAACTTTTAGAGTTGGAGAGGAAGAAGTAGTGTTTAATTTGTTCAATGCAACTCAGTATCCCTATACAGATAGTTGCTATAAAGTGGATTTAGTTAAAGAGGGTAAAGGTAAGCTTAGTCCACCACCTTCAACAAAGCTAGAGCCAACTCTTGGGACAAAACCACCACCATTTTCCAGTCATCTTGATTTTGTGGTTGAACAGTGAGTAGTATTTTATGATTCACAACTCCATCTTTTGCCATGGAATCTTAAACCATATTGGGGGAATACCTTCAAGGTGGTAAAGATTCATCCTTATGATGTTATAGATATTTATAGTGGCCTTACCAGAGAAGTCAAGGTCAATAAAGAAAGTCTTGAGCTGTATAAAGTAGTGCAGAAAGAGGTACATAAAAAAATGTAAAAATAAAATTTCAAAAGAAAAACCATTCCTCCTAGAAGTGAGAATGAGGAAGACAACTATAAGGAAGAGGAAGAATAGAGCTTCACCAGATTCATCCAACCTTCAAGGGAGTTGTGAAACCTCTACTTTCATAGACGTGTAACGAAGGTAGACACGATGACGCAGATTAAGGGTAATTTTATCATTTTCCATGGTGAGCAACTAGAAGTGGGTTTTTAATATTATTAAGGCCTAGTAGGCCTAAGGAATAAATGAATGATGTATATAATGATGAAATAAAAGAAGAAAATAGAAATAATGATAATTTCCACGATAGGGGTAAAATGGTTATTTTTGGTTTTGAGTCTAAAATTTTAAGTTTTCATGAACTCGAGTACCTCTAAGCTATTAAGGACCTTTTCTCAATGTCAAAAGAGTAAAAAGTTTGAGCAACAGGGAAGAAGAAGACAAAGTAAACTATGCAATGGCATTTTTGTAAATAAGTGGAACTTTGTCTTCTATAGGATAAATATCAAATTTTTCCAGCACTTTTTCCTCACTTCCAACACCTTCTTCTTCTTCTTCCCATTTCTATTCTCCATTTCACGTTTTCCTTTTTCCATGGAAGCCTTCCTTGAAACCGCCATGATTTTCTCATGGTAACCCCAAATTTTATGTTTTTATATACCTTGTCATAGGATTTTTCATGCTCTTTCACGTCTACACCTCAAGAACCCTCAAAAGTCTTTCCCCAATACTTTCTCTCACTAGTTGGACATTTTAGAGAGAGAAAGAGAGAGAGAGAGAGAGAAAGAGAGGCTTTCCATAATAGCTTGGCAAACTCTTGAAAAGGAATTCAACTACAAAATCACCAAGGTGACTAGTTAGTTAGGTTTGATTTTATGTTGTTGATGATGGTCAATAATTAAGTTGTAGACGGTTTTGTTGTTGAAGGTTAGTTATTTATTCCTAGTGTGACTAGAGTAATGTGAATAAATAGCTAATCAAATGATAATTGGACGTTAGTTAGGAATAACTAGCAAAACTTGATTTAGGAAAATAGCTTTCGGAATAATATTCATGTCAATTGAGTTGGTGTGATGCTATTGTGTGTGATAGGTTCCAACAAGACCTCACATCTCCCTTTAGAGCATTAGTGGAAGTTGGAGTCGATTTAAGAATCAACAAAAACAAGTAAGTGAATTTGCATTAAAATGTTTTGGAATAAATGATTATATGCTTGATTGAACCACTTGAAATATTTTATTGGTTTCTCTTTAAAATTTGCATGGGAACAAGCCCTTGATGAAATGTTTTTATGCTGTGAAATATGAATGTGATGAACTCATATGGTTCTAAATTATGTTGATGTGTATGTTAAGCATTGAATGGCACTATTGGGTGATAATTGTAACCATGCATGTGCGGTGTGGGAGTACACATGACGGTGATAGTGGTGTGCTGTGTGAGTGCACACACTAATGATATATGCCATGAGCGTGATAGTGGTGTGCTGTGTGAGTGCACGCACTGATGATATATGCCATGTGTGATGTGGGAGTGCACATGATGATATTGCCTTGTGCGGTGTGGGAGTGCACAAGATGATTGTAGCTATGTGTGGTGTAGAAGTGCACATTAGCTAGTGAGATGGGAGTTAAATACATGTATACACATACATAGAGAGGTTAGGGAAAGTATTATTTGTTTGCATTGAATATTGAATGTTAATATTTGACAAATGCTTTCCAATTAATTTTCATTGCAGCAAAAATGGGTTTCTTTGTACCCAAAATTCTTTTAATTTTATTGCCCTGTTTCTCGCTGCAGCGAAATTCATTCTCTTTGCAACAAGAAAATCTCGGGTGCTAGGGGCTTGACTAGCCTAGATTTTCGCTACAGCGAAAATGCATTCTCACTGCAGCGAGAAATTCTTAGGTGGGTTTTCGCTGCAGCGAAATTCATTCTCGTTGCAGCAACAAACTCTCGGGTTGTGGGTTAAAAATTTTGCCCTGAAGTTCGCTGTAGCGAGATTCGTTCTGCTATGCTTGCCTTGCTTGAACTCTACTGTACTTTCACTCTTTAACTTCTTTATTGATCATGGATCTTTCAATACTAAGGCATGAAGAATTTTAATTCTGATATTTTTTCGAGCATATGGGTAAAATAGTCATTTTGCCACCCTAGGGGCAAAATTGTAATTTTATACCACCCAACACTTGTCCAGCAGATGAATTTCACCCATTATTATTATGGATAATTGAGGAATTTTAAATGGTGGAGAAAGATTGCTTAATGGGTAAGTATGACACATGGACCAATGGAATGGTGACATGTGTCAAATTCTCATCCATTTATTATTTTCCTTATAAATTAGCACAAAATCAACCCATTTCTCTTCATATAGCCGGCCAAAGGAAGAACAAAGGAAGAAAAGAAGAACAAAAACCCTAGGTGGAAAAATTCAAGGGAAAAGTGTGAAAATTCAAGGAAACAAGTGAAAAAAGGTAAGATTTTTCAATTTTAGCTTGTGATCTACCTTTCCTATGCATTCTTTTTCATTTTTCATGGTTGAGAATCAAGTTTGCATGAGGATACCCTTGTTGGCCGGACATGGGGGGAGGAGTTTTGATGCTTGATTTGGTTAGATTTCAATATATTTTAGTGTTTTAAGTTGATTGGTGATGTGTAGCATGAAAATCAAGCAAGAAAAATTCATGTTCTCCCATCACCCATCATTGGCCGAATTTTCCATGTAAAGTGTGGATGGTGGATTTGATTTTATTTCAAGTGAATTAGTTAGGAAATGATGAATTATGGTGAGAAAATCAAGTTGGAAAAATCATAATGTTGATGAACCCACCATGGCCGAAATTCCCAAGAGAAAATGTGAAGGTGATTTTGCTAAATTTTATGCTATTTGACTTGTGTTTGATGGTTTGGAGAATTGGAAGAAAAATGGAGTTAATTGGAGTTGAATTGGACATATTGGCCAATTAATCGAGTGATAGATCAGATTAGGCCAATACCGTTTTATTTAGGTACACAATTGAATTTGTGTAGAACACCTTGTTTAGACAATAATCCGAACAATTTGCATTCCATTTCATGCATCCATATAATTTTATAAAGGTTTAGCACCAATGTGGTAAATTGCTTGATTGTGCATTATGTCTAGGTGGTGAATCCTCCGATAAAGGAAAAGAAATTGTACCCGAGGATCGATAGTCTACGTACTCTAAAAATTCGACTCCCAAAATAGTGAGTAACTTTATCATCATTTTAATTATCTAAAGTGGTCTTTTTATTCGATTTTGTCAATTTTATGGAAAATGAGTTAAATGGTAAATCTTTGTGTTTTATAACTAAAATGTGATTTAATGAGATGATTTTATAACATTGTCTTGAAATTGAATGGTGGTTTGCAAATAGAGTAATTGGAGACTGTTTTCATGTGTTGTAAATTCATGGTTTGAATCAAATGGCTTATGAAAATATTTGCATGAATGGCTGAATTGGTATTTGTGTTGAAATATATGAACTGTGTATTTAGCCTTGCGAGGCTGGATTGTGAAATAATTGCCATGTCATGCTATTGCAAATTTTATTGTATGGTGGGTTTAGTTTGCTGCAGTGGGCAGGTTCTGTGGACCAGCCTATTAGAGGGGCACGAAATTCGGTTATATATGTACCTCGGTCGGAGAGGCGCGTAGGGTATCTCTTGAGGTCTAGTTAGAGTTCACATCACGCCGAACCACCTCGTGATGATGAACTCTGCTAACGCCAAGGAACGACTGTGTTTTTCAAACTAAAAATATGTTTATGTGTATACGAAACTTTTTAGCAGCCTTGGCGGACTCGGTTAAATGTCTCGGCCAAGGTATTCCCGAGAATGGTTTTGGTAGGAGCCAAGCTTTTAAGATACTCATAAGCCATGTTGATTATTTAAATGAAATGAATATTTATGTTTCGAAATACATATTGAGATGGAATCTTTTAATCATCTTCATTTACTCGACTTTAGATATTTTGGATGATGTTTGTTTACTCACTAAGATTATATAATCTCACCACCCTCCTTTCCACCCATTTCAGGCTCAGATAGCTGATTTCATCAAGGCTACCATTGGATTTGCATCCTGCAAACTGTAGGTTAACGGTCTTCCTTACTTTTGGTTATTCGGGGGCCCACTGGTTATTGTAAATTAAATTAAATACTCTAACTTACTGTATTACAGTATGTATGAATTTATTTTGCTTTTACGCTGCAAAAAAAATATTTCGTATAACTCTAAAAATATTATTTTATAAGAAAATAGAATATTTTAATGAATATTTCTTTTATTTTTTTATATCCAAATAATCATAATTTCATTTTAAATGAAGGTTTTAGACGTTTAAACTTATTTTTTATTATGAATTATGTGTTTTGTACTCGCATACTACATTTTTAGCTAGTTTCGAAATTTTTAGGGAAAAATGACTAAAATGCTCCTGTGAGACAAAATTCATTTTTTTTATTGTTTTAAGTTGGAAATAGTTTAAAATCTATTAGAACATGATATTTGGCAATGGTTACTCACAGGGGAAATGAGAAACTGATATTAAAGCCTTGCGGGGTTTCGGTTGGCATTTCGAGTAATGAGTCTCTATCGGGACACTGCGGCGGTTGTCATGGGCTCAAAGGGAGTACCGGGTCGTGATAACGATAACTAGTTATCTTGAATTTTTATCTTTTGGTGCAAAGGGTTTTTGTTTAGATTCATGCTAAAGTCTTTTGTTAAATATCATTATTAGGATGTTATTTCCACAATTTTGAGCACTATATCTTTTCTTTTGAATAATGATGAATATCTAGAGAAGGTTTATATTGATGTGAATTGTAGATTATGTCATGAATTCTAGAATTTGCTTGATTTTCCCTCGAGGCGAAATCCTAGGCAATACTTAGTTAGGGAGATGATTTAAGCCATTTTTGGACCGTTAAAGCCTAAAAAGCCAACCTTGTTAAATCTTTATCCCTAGTATACCTTTTTGAGCTTAATTTCTTTTTTTTATTTAACTACATAATAATGAGTCTAGCCTTAAAATAAAATTTTCAATTTTGCAACTCTCACTCCTAAGCATGTATATTGTTTTAGGAAATTTAAATTGAGCTAAATGTTGAAAAAGGTGGAAAGGTGATGTTAATGTGAAAAAAAAAAGTTCAAAATATGAAAAGTAACGTCACTACCTACAATACAAAGAAAATAAGTTTGGGGGTGTGAAATTGTAAAATTGTGAAAAAAAAAATGTGTTGAAAGAAAAAGAAGAAAAGGTGTACTAGGAGAAGGAGAATAGAGATCTATATATAAGTCCTAGAATAATTATGTAACACCCCGTACCCTTGTATAATAGTTAACATAACAGTCCCGATAAGACGAAGGAATAATTAATGCGAGTTTATGTGCTAAAGAGTGATAAAGGAGTAAAGGAATGCTCCAAAGTAAAATATTTCACACACGTGAAAATAATAATAAAATAATAATATCTTCGTCAAAAATGAATTAAGGCGTTAAAAGGTGATTTGGAAATGAAACAGGACATAATAATATGTTTCAGGGACGAGAGGATACAAGTAAAAAATTTTGAAATAAAATAATATTTTATTTAATAAAATAATATTAAAATATTACTAATAATAATAACAATAAATGAATAAATAAATAAAATGAAATGAATAAAGAAAAGATGAATAATGAAAGGGTAGGACGGGTGGAAAATTAAGCATGGCCTTTTTTTTTACTTTACTTTGACCACATGGGAGAAAAAAAAAGAAAATAAAATAAATGGAACAAAGGTGGAGTGGGCAGCCGCCCATGTGGCAAATAAATTAGTTAAGAATATATATATATATATATATATTTTGGTGATGAATTGAGTTAGTAGGGGCCGGCCACATGGAGTGAAGGAAAAAGGAAGAGAAGAAATAATGATGATGATGATGTCAGTAAAGGATGAGAAAAAGAAGGAAAGGAAAGAGAAATAAAAGAGATGAAAAGGAGAGAGATAAAGGAAAAAAAATCTGGAAAGTGGCTTGCCAAAGAAAGAAAGAAGAAGAAGAAAAGAAAAAAGAAGAAAGAAAGAAAGGTGACCGGCGGTGAAAGAGGGAAAGGAGGAAGCCATTTATGGAGCAAAAATAAAATGGAGGAAGAAGCTGATTTTTGAGAGAGGAAAGAAAGAGTTGTGCAGTTGATTTTGAGAGGGGAAAACAAAGGTGTTGACTGTTAGAATTTGGAGGAAGGAAAAGAGAAAGAGCTGGGTTGTGCTGGCTGGCAGAAAAAGAGAGAGAGTTAACCAACGGTGGAAGTAGAGAGGGGACTTTAAGCCGCCGGGGTTGTGAGGGAGAGAAAGAGCTTGTGCTATCCATGGGTGCTGGTTCATGAGAAAGCTGACTGGAACAAGGTGGAAGAGAAAGGGAAAGAGAAGAAAGGTGGAGATTTGGGCCACCCAGCCCATATTAGTAAAAATTGCCTTGCTCTTTTTTTTGGGCTTGTTATGAAATTGGATTATTTTGGGGCTAGTCCATCTTGTTTAGCTAAATTTAGATTATTGGTGATATGAATTAAATTAAGTTGCTTTAATACAATATTTAAAAATTGTTTTATGATATCTCATAGGATTAAAGCAAAGAAGAAAATATGAGATGAATGAATAGTATTTTAAATATAGTTAAGAAATTTTCAAATAGTTCATTGTGAGGAATTATTGTTGTCGGAGGAATTTATTTACATAAATTAGTTGGAAGTGTTAAGTTACATGTTATATTAATTGAAAGAAATAAGGGGGAATAATGTGGATGAAAATTGGAAAATGATTGAGTAGATTTGAAATGATTGTGGTTACCGTAAATATGGTTAATATTATAAAAATATTAAGATGGGTTTGGGTGGAAGTTACTTTGAAAGGTTAAAGTGAGCACTAAATATATTGAGTTTGAATGGTTGTTAGGAAAGCTTGTATTGATGGCGTGCCGAACAAAGTGAGATGTGATCGGCAAGTAGGAATAATTATAGACACGTAAGAATCAATAGCGATGTAATATCCCGCTATTGTGAGGTGAGTTGGGAGTGCCAATTTTAAAATTTTCGTAAATATATATTTACCTATACGTATAATTTATTTTAAACACGAAAATTGTTGATAGCATGTGCTGGTAGCAATTTTAGAAAATTGTGGTTGCAAATTATATTTAGAAATCATTTTGAATATATATATGTATAAATTATATGCAAAGAGTTTTAAAAATCGGGAAACAAGCCCTTCGCATTGTTTTGCCTCAAAATCTGTGCCTTATATTTGTGTAGTGTGCAGTCATGGTTATATTACTTATCCACCATAAAAATTATTGTTTTAAAGTTCATGCATAAATTCATTTTGAGAAAATGATAGATTTTATCATACCTTATGTTGAATGCTTTGGAAATAATTTTGAAACAAGATTTCAAGGACATAAAGTAATTTCTAAAATGGTTTTATAAACCAAGAGATTCGAGAGTAGGCCGACTGTCACTTCGATTAAGTGTGAACCTCGTGCACGATTGAGGTCTAGCTAAAGGACTTTTGGGTCGCCGACGAGCTGTTAGGCATGGTGGGGACCACGGCCTGTGATATATGTATGCTTGGCTAGGCCACTAGATGATTACGCTGTTGCGACCGCTTGATTCTCCGATGTCGGCCAATATTGTTGAGACTGCCATGGCATGTGGGATCCGGTGGAGCGAGGCTTCCTGAGGTTATTATGTGGTAGCGGGACCACGGATTTTATTTGATTTCCTTCTCAAGAAAAAAATCTCTTTGGGTTTTCAAACTCTTATTTTTTGCATGGTGGAAACAAAATTATATTGTTTCTTGCAGCTTTTCCCCTGGATTTATTGTTATATGAACTTTACCCTCACGTGTGAGGTGATTTGCGAATTGTGTATCACCTTGGTTACTATTTGGTTTCACGGGAGCTTGTCCAACTTTATTGATTTGATTTGAGTATTACATGAGATAATTTCAACTGCAAAGATCTTTTATGAACACGAGGTTTAAAAAGATATTTTACTGATTTAGTTTGAAAATGGCTATTAACCTTCTCGCTGCACAAAAGTTTATTTATTTGATTTGATATACAATATGGTTGATTATGACTTATAAGAGATTCTCGATATTTTCTTTTATATATATAAGGCACAAATCTCCATTTGAATTAAATATTTTTATCTACTCTTGCAATTTTTATTATTCAAAATCTCTACCTTATTGCTTGTTTCCCATCTACGCCTTACTCACAGAGCCGATGATCACTGAGTCTGTGAGACTCACACCCTTCTCATTTCCCCTTTTCTAAACAGGGATTGGCCTAGCGTGTAATCATCGGTGCGTATAATCCATCGCAGTTAGGTAAAGGCATCTCTTAGCCTGTCATTCCGAGTCGCTCTGCAAGTTTTAGCAATTTGGCATCATTATGTAAACAGATTTTAGTTTTGATATAAATGAAGATTTTGGGGTATTAAACTCGATGTATTTCATCATGATATTATGACTTAAAGATCCAAATCGAATTACTATGCTTATTGTTAAATTCACAAATAAATATATATGTTTTGAGCATTAATACTGTTTAGTAAATGTGTATAAAGAGATATCCAAAAATTTCATGAAGGCTTGTTCGGGACTTAGCGGGATCTCCCGGAGGTCTCAGACGTCGGTAGAGACCGGGGAAGGGTCATTACAAATTATGTGTTTAGGGTGATTTGAGCCACATTATTATCCTTTATCTTACCTTGACCCTAGCCATACATTTCAAGCTTATTAAAGTCCTATTGATCCCTACCTTTGTGTTAGTTTACATTAGTGGAGAGAGAGATGAAAAGTAAACCTATGAAATTTTGTACTAATTTGAATTTTGTGTTGGCATAAACCCATCCGAATGTCTTTATATTGTTGGTAAAAGACTTCACAAACACACAAAAATCCATTCGAGAATGTGCTTGCATTGGAATTGAAACATGAATTTGAATGAGGCCTATATTTTTCTTTAGGTTAATGATTGATAGACATACTTTTGAGGAAATTATAGGGAATCATTGAGTTGGTGCACTTTAACTCTAGTAGTAGTAGTAGTAACTATATTTATTTTAATTTTCATTAACTGAATTTGATTTTCGTAAGTTAGTTTCTTTCTATGTTTTTCTCAAGGACTAGCAAAATATTAAGTTTGGGGGTGTGATAACTCTCTAATATAGAGTTATTTGGACTTAATTTTGATAGTAATTTAGCCTAGTTCTTGTAGTAATGCATAAAAATTAGTAGATTTTATTTAATTATTTTAAATTAGTTAATTTAGGTGAGTCAATCTAATCTTAGTTAATTTTATGCGTAATTTGGGGTTAATGTGGTTAAGATAGGTTGTTGTTGATTTATTTGTGCTTTTGTAAGTGTTTAATGAGGGAAGAATTTTAATGGAAGAAGAAAAGCAATTTCAAGGTGCAGACTTTCACTACATATGTTTTGGTAGTTCACTTATAACTTTCTCTATAGAGCTTTAAATAAAATGATTTTTAGACCATTGGAAAGATAAGAGAATAAGCTACAACTTTCATGTTTAGCACTTTGCCAACTTGGCTTAAAAGATGGTAAAAAATCTTGTCAAAGTTGACGCACTGTAGCACTCCTATAACAATTACGATTTCTGCTATTTAAATAGTCCAAGCCACAGCTTTTAAGGTAGTAGGCCTTAGTCCATGTAGTTTGTAGTACCCCGTATTTTAATACGGTGGCTAATAGAGCTTACGGATGCCAATTAAGGTTGATTACTGAGTTAAAAGGGTAATTCAGAAGTGAACCTGTGAAATCTCGGTCTCCATAGGCACATAACTAGAAGTAGACGTAATAATGCGGACCAAGAGTAATTTCGTAATTTCTCTTGATAAGCTCCTATGAGTGGGTTTTTTTTATGCTATTAAGGTCTAAATAGGCCTAAGGAATGAATAAATGATGTTTATGATGGTAAATAAATGAGGAAAATAAAAATAATGATAATTTCCACGATAGGGGCAAAATGGTCATTTTGCATCTTGAGTCTAAATTTTTTTGTTTCGTGAACCCAAGTACCTTTAGACTATTATGGACTTTGTTTCGGTGTCAAAAAAGCAAAAAGGTTGCACAAATGATGGGAGGAAGACAAAGCCACCATGTTAAGGGCATTTTGGTAATTTTAGTGGAAATTTGGATTTACTTGAAGCATAAATATCTATGCTCCAGCAGCTTCTCCTTCTTCATCCCAACCCTTCTTTTCATTTCACGTCTTCTTCATTCTCCATGGGAGGAAAACCTTGAATCCTCCATAAATCCCTCACGGAAAGTCCAAATTTCATGCTTTTGCCCACTCCTTCATAGGGTATTTCATGCCTTTCCACTTTTATACCTTAAAACCCTTAAAAAGTCTTTGTTCAGCACTTTCTCTCACTAGTTGAAAGTTTTAGAGAGAGAAAGAGAGACTTGCCATAGTAGCTTGGAAGCTTTTGAAAAGGAATTCAACTACAAAAAAAAAAAACCACCAAGGTGAGAAATGAGTTAGAATTTGATTTTAAGGTGTTAGAAATGGCTAGAAATTTGATTTACGGGCTGTTATATTTTTGATAGTTAGATTGTGGGTGATAGGTTCCAACAAGGCCTCACATGTCCGTTTGAAGTGATAATCGAAGTTAGAGTCAATTAGAGGTTCAACAATCCCGGTGAGTAAACTTGCATTTCAAAAATTGTTTTGGGAATGTGAATGTATCTACACAAAACTTTTGAATGATTTTATCCAACTTTTCTTAAAAAACGGGTGCCTTGGGAACAAGCCCTTGATAAATTGTCTCTATGTTGTGACTTGTGGACGTTATGGATTCATGCACTATTACATTGTGTTGGTATATATATATATATATATATGTTGTGCATGGATGGTTGGTATTGTGTGATAATGATAACCGTGCATGTGCACGATGTGGGGGGATGCACATGCCGGTGATGAAGGTGGTGAGGGAGTTAGATGATAAAAGTGCCCGTGTGCACGATGTGAGGGGATGCACATGATGGCACTAATTGTGCACGATGTGGAAGGATGCACACGATGACTCCGGCTATGTGCACGATGTGGGGGGACGCACATTAGTTGGGTGAGATAATTGTCACGACCCAATTTCCTAGGCCATGACAGGCGCATGAGCTCAATGAGCATAGCTCACTAAGCCCAAGCAAGCCTATCCATTTACCTTTGCTTATCAAATTTATCATATCATGCATACACACACACACCTTTTCCCGAGTTTGAACATAGCCAAAACACAATGGCATTATCGATAATAATATACATGCGCTATACCAGTCATGTATTTAGCAATTTACATTGCATACATATATTCACATTGTTAGATTGTATTCACAATATAAAAGGACCCATGACTTCCACTGGAGACATTTACAATAAAAGGGATTACTATTGAATGCCAGACACATACCCAGGAGATGCACTACGGGGACTCCTCGATCTAAAGTCCAACAGTCAGTTGATTTGAAAACATGAATTTTTATAAAACGTGAGTACAATACTCAGTGAGTGAATATTAGAAGGGAACAAGCAATCTCAACTAAGAAATTTGACAATCATGATGCACCGGTTGAAAATAAGGCCATTTTCATCTAACTACTATTCCGAACCCTTTTTCCCTTAAAACAAGCTATCTTGCTAAAATAACAATAGCAACATGTAACACATGTAAACTTCCAAATTTCAACAAAACAAACGCTTACATATTTGCATTTACAACCATATACCCATCATCAACATGCACACCATCACATCATCATCAACTCATATGCAACGACTTATGCGCATATAGCCGGGTCAGCAACGGCTTATGTGCACTCCCATTCACACATAGTCGGGTCAGTAACGACTTATGTGCACTCCTACTCGCACATAGCTGGGTCATCAACAGCTTATGTGCACTCCTACTCGCACGTAGCCTGGTCCAAATCAACATGCAAAGAAACATCCAATGCATATCATGCATTTTATCATATTGTGATGACACAT
Organism: Theobroma cacao; assembly: GCF_053813885.1. Lineage (NCBI taxonomy): Eukaryota > Viridiplantae > Streptophyta > Magnoliopsida > Malvales > Malvaceae > Theobroma > Theobroma cacao. The sequence continues at coordinate 28,093,923 of NC_142641.1, forward strand.
AAACCATTGTATAGCACATTTTCACAATATAAAATCATTTTACTAAAAGCTTGTTCCCAAGGTACATTTTCTAAGACAAGTTGGATAGAATCTTTCATATTCCCCAAAACAAGTTTGAAATGCAAGTCCACTCACCGGTATCAAAAATCCAGATTCCGAGTGCACTCAGACTAATAGTCCTGAACCGTAATTCCTTTGCCTTTTTCGGACGTCTCACTACCTTGACAAATAACAAAGTCGAGGAATTTACTATATTGTCCCTAAATTGATATAAACTAATTTAAATTACTAATGCTTGATATGTAAATGCAAAAATACGTCTGATTACCGCTTAATCGCGGTATCAATTAAATTCGATCGATCACCCGATTAATTGGCGATTGTGTCCAAATCACCTCCAAGTTAATCCATTTCTCCTCTAATACCTTAATTTACCACATACCATTTAAATAAAGCCAAATTCAGCATTAGAACCCTTACAGTTCCTTATAGAAAAATTTGATCATTTTGTGCAGTAGCACCGAAATTTTTTTCTACATAACCGTTTCACCTTAATTCATCATTTTCCAAGCCATTTTCCTTGAAATAAAAACAATCCCCCATTGATATTCAGCCCTCATGGTTCGACCAACAAGGAACCCTAGAGAAATTGAATATTTCTTTTGTGTTTTTGTTCATAACCATGCTTAACTATCCCTTAACACTAACATAGTCTAAAATAAAATTATTCCAACAACAATTCCTCTTCTATACCCATTTTTCAGAATTGAATTCATCATGATAACTCAATATTCAACCATGGAAATCAAGAACAAAAGCATGGGTAAGCTAGGTATCAAGGAGAGTTAAAGAAATTCTAACTTACCTAGCTTGTTTCCTTGATTTCTTCACTTTTCTTTGAATTTCCACCTAGATTTTCTTGTTTTTCCCTTTGTTCTTCCTTTGCTCTTGTTGCTGGTTGCCTAGGCAGAATATGGTGAGAGAATTGGGGATTTAATGGGCTGATTTTCATAGAAAATAATAAAATAATCAAGCATGCCACGTGTCACATGCTTATTGGCCCAAAATTTTAACTTTTTGACTTTATCTTCTTAATTTTCCACCACAAATATTCTGGTATTTATCCAATCCTACCACATTTAAAATCCCTTGGTCTTGACAAGTGCTAGGGCGAAAAATTTACTGATTTAATCCCGGAGCAAAAAAATTACGATTTTACCCTTATACTCCGAAATGTACCAGAATCACATTATTTCTACTTTTCAACCTCAAATAACACTAATATTGATCAATATTAACCAAATGGGGCAAAAATCGTTTTATTAAAATTCCCGTTCAGTTCTCTAGTGGCAAAATTACCATTTTGCCCTTGTGCTCAAAAAATACCGGGAATCATAATTTTTCACTACTAAACATCATTTTATACTCCAGTAATCATAATTATATTTCATATAATTATTCTTGGTCAAATGTGATCAAATATTGGCTAGAAATCTCCATTTAATCATCATATGGTAAAATGACCGTTTTGTCCCTAATCGGTCAATTTTCCTGATGGACTCCAAATTGGACCTTGAACTCCGAATCACTATTCTCAATCATTCTGTGGGTTTCAATATTTTCAAATTCCTCTTAGAATTTCTATTTGAACTAGTTCAAGGCTCGATTTAACTTAGTTGTACCACTCGATACAATACCGTCTTTTAATCAAGCTTGACAGGGTCTCACAATGATGGTGGCATTGGTGTTTATGTATGTATATATATATATGTTTGTGAAATAAAAGTTCATGAATATAGTATACGGTTGTAATGCATGTGAAATTTTGGCATGTTGAACTTTTGAAATTTTTGAGTATTTCATGTTGAAATTGGCATGATGAATCTTGAGAATGTTCCATTTTCTTGCAAATTGAGTTTATTGCAGCACCAAATGCATTTTTAACGCAAAGGAGGTCCTTTTTACACTTAGGTTGTCAAACCCTGCTTTGTAAAATAATTATAATATCATTCACATGCTCGATAGAATGTTTGTATATTTAGGAAGTTCGAGAAATCGTTAAAAGATGATATTGTCCCTAATGGTACCATTGAGTCGATTAAGCCTCGAACTAGTTCAAATAGGAATTTTAAGGTGAAATTAAGAGTTTCACAGTTCAGGGATGACTCAAAATGGTAATTTGGAGTTTGAGGATCAATTTGGAGTCAAACCAGAATTTTCACTATCTAGGGGCAAAATCGTAATTTTTCCACTCACGGATAAATTTTGAGATTTTGAGAGAATTTAGATCACATTTGACAAATTGGAGAATGGTATGAGTATAAGGGATGAAAAATATGTCTATGGGCAATTTTTCAGTTTTTGGGGCAAAAATGTAATTTTTCACTTTACAGGGGTAAAAGTGTAATTTTTAAAAATTTACCCCACCAAAACTTTGGAAAAGTCTAGAAATTTCATGGAAGACATGGATAAGTGAAGAGGATTGAGTGGTAGAAAAATAAAGTCAAAAAGATGACTAGAAAAAAATAAAATAATAAAATAATAATATTTTATTAAGCCTATTAAAAGGCTTGAAAATTCCAGAATTATTCATTGGGAGGGTCAGCCAAAACCAGCAGGAGAGAGAGAGAAATAAGAACAAACCCTAGAGTGAGAAAATTCAAAGAAAAAGTGTGATTTTTCAAGGAATCAAGTGTTTAAAGGTATGATTTTTCAAGCTTAGGTTAAGATTTATCATTTCCATGCATTTCTCCTTATTTTCCATGGTTAAATTATGTGTTTTGATGATGGATTCAAATCTGATCATATGGGTTTAGAGAGAGAAAGTTGTTAGATTAATTTGATTTTGAACTATGTTAGTGTTTAGTGTTAGTTTAGCATGTTTATGAGTAAAACAATAAGAAAAATATTCATTTTCTCCATGAATTTCTCTAGCCCGAATCTAGCCAATGGTGTGTGAAGATGAGGTTGACTTTATTTTAATAGAATTAGATGGAAAAATGATGAATTATGAGGTTGAAAATTTAATAGGAATTTTTGGTGCAAAAAATTGAAAATTTTACCCATTAGGGGTAAAAGTGTAATTTATGATCCGAACTGATAAATTGGACCACATTCACAGTCATTGAGGTATTGTGGATATAATTGGATAATTGAAATTGAAATGGATGGACTTGGAGTTGAATTGAAGATTTTAGAAATTTACACTGTGTATAGGCGAGTTAGGTAGGACACTGTGATTAAGCGATTGTCCAAACATTTCACACCCTATCTAGTGCATACGCATGGATAAGAGCCTGAAATAATATATATTGATTTGACACAAATTATTGAATTTTTTGTGTCATGTATTGTGGATAGGTGGTGAGCTATCTGATACGGGTAAAAGACTACACCCGAGGACTGAGAATAAGAGTGTATCTACTCCTATTACAGTGAGTAAACTTACTATCGTCTTAATTATCTAGAGTAGATTTATTTAATAGTGTGATTTTATGGAAAAATGGTTTAATTGGAAAATTATTGTGTTTTATGGGAAAATGAGATTTTATAAAATAATTTTATAAAATTTTTGAAAATTTAATAATGATTTTAAAAATAGAGTAATTGGAGACCTATACTATGATTGTGTTGTTTATCTATGATTTTACATAAAATGGCTTATGATAAATGTGGGTATGACTGGTTATTTTTTGATTTAAAGAATATGTGAACTACTTTAATTTGCCTTGAATGTGTTAAGTGAGCCATGTCATACTGTTGTGATTTTATTGGTGGGTGGATTATAAAGTGGGCACTGCAGTGACGGGGGTTCCGTGGGCCAGCCTAATTAGAGGGGCACGATTCCCAATTATTGAGCTTACCTCGATTGGAGAGGCGCGTAGGATAACTCCCGAGGTAGGATTTGAGTACACTTCACGCTGGCCACCACGTGAAAGTGGGACTCAGCCAACGCCAAGGAACGGCTATGTTGTCAGAGGTGAAATGTGTTTGTGTGTGTGACAACAAACAGCCTTGGCGGTCTCGGTAAGATGCTTTCGCGAGGTATCCCCGAGAATGGATTTTTGGCAAGGGCCAAGTTTTTGAAAAGTGCATAAGCCATGTTGAGTAATTAGATGAAATCCAATTATTTATATCGGTTGAGATGAATTATTTTAATTGTCTTCTATTACTCGGCTTTAGATTATTTTGATGATGTCTGTCTACTCACTGGGATTTTATAATCTCACCCCTTCTTCCTATACATTTTTCAGGCTCAGAATAGGCAATAGACTATCAATTGCATCGAGAAGTAAATTTCGGAGTTGCATCCTAGAAAGTAAGGTTATGACTTAAACCTTCTCAGTTATTTGGGGGCTCACGTGTCATTGTAATTTAAATTACATACTCCAATTTTCTATATTACAGTATGTATAAATTTATTTTGTTTTTATGTGTAGAAAATTAATTTTTGATGTTTCAAATATATATATATATTGTTTTACATTAAAATAGATTATTTTAATTAATATTTTTATTTTATTTTATTTTTCAAAAAAAAAAAGAAAAGAAAAAAAGAGAGAGAAATGGAAAAACTGGTACGAAAGCCTTGCGAGGTCTCGAAGGGCATTCGGGGGAAGAATGTCTGTCGAGGCTTCGCGACGGTTGTCATGGGCTTGATGGGAGTTCTGGGTCGTGACATAGGTGCCCTGCTTCTCGCTGTAGTGAGAAACATTCTGTTTTGGCAGCCAACAACTCGCTGTAGCGAGAAACTCTTGGGTTTTGATACAGTACCTTTACTTTGATAGAGATTTTGACCACCTTTCCATCCGAACTGGGAAAAGTAGTAAACACCAAAGTTGTAGCCCTGTCTCTTAACTTTCTAATGGTCTAAAAATCATGTCAATTAGACTTCTGTATAGAGAGATATACTAAAAAAATAAAACATATGAAATGTTGAATGAACTTGTAATCCTAGGTCTTCAATATATTGCTTTTCTTAACTTATTTAGTTTGTTAGTTTATTTAGTGTTGGTTTTTAATTGTTTGTAATTAGTTTTTCTTAAATTTTTGGATTACTTAAATAAGATTAATTTGTTTTATAATTTTAGAACTTAGTGAAACTTTAGTAACAAATCTCTGTGGAAACGATACTCTACTACATCACTATATTACTTGTTTGATATGTATACTTGCATGTGCAAAATCGACAATAAGTTTTTGGTGCCGTTGCAGGGGATTGTGTTTTCTTTGTTATTTGCTAATATTAAAATTTCACAGATTAGTCTTAATTTAAGTTTATTTTTGTTTTACAGTTGTGTTTAGCTATTATATGAGAAAAACAAACAACTTAAAGACTATCCCGTGTGATTTAGAAATTGAGCGAACATTTCACAAACTTCAATGAGAAAACCAATAAGGTGTTGCCCCAGTAAATACAATGGTTGATCAACAGGGTGAACAGCAAATCCAAGAGCATGTAATAGCTGACAATCGTTACTTAGGGCATCATGTCGTTCCTTTGTTACAAGTAATTCCATCAAGCATTTGAAGGTTAACTATTCAAGCAAATAATTTTGAGATCAAGCAAGCTATTATCACCATGATTCAAACTTCGGTCCAGTTTGGGGGCTTTCCTCATGATGATCCAAATGACCATAGATCAAACATCTTGAAGATTTGTGACACTTTCAAACACAATGGTGTCACAGATGATGCAATTTGTTTAAGGTTCTTTCCTTTCTCATTAAGGGATAAAGCTAAAGCATGGTTATATGCACTCCCTACTAGCTTAATAACAACATGGAATAATCTTGCTTAGAAGTTCCTTGCCAAGTTCTTTCCTCCAACTAAGATAGCGAAAATGACGAATGATATCACATCATTCATGCAACAAGATTCTGAATCGTTGTATGAGGCTTGGGAAGATATAAATAATTACTCTAACGGTGTCCTTATCATGGGCTTTCAAAGTGGCTTCAGGTGCAAACTTTCTACAATGGTATGAGGGGGCATGTTTAAACCACCATTGATGCCGTAGTGGGAGGAGCTTTCATGTATAAATCGATTGATGAGGCATACGATTTGTTGGAAAAGATGGCTACAAACAACTATTAGTGTCCAGTGGAGCGATCAATGCATAGGAAAGTAGCTAGAACTCATGATGTGATGCATTTTTAGTGTTATCCGCTTAAGAAGTAGCTTTAACTAAAACTCTTGAATCTTTTGGTACTATTAGTTTGCAAAGTCCTTTTGTAGCTTGTGAGCTATGTGGAGATAATCATGCAAGTCATCAGTGTCCAAGCTCAACAAAGTAGTGCAATTTATGGGTAATAGACAGCAGAAAAACCCCTACTCCAACACTTATAACCATGGGTGGAGTAATCATCCCAATTTCTCTTAAGCTAATAATCAAGGTTCGTCCTCAACTCCAAGGCCAAATGCACCTCTAGCATTTCACTAGCAAGCTGGTGCACCTATTTTAGAAAAGAAGCCAACTATGGAAGATCTACTAAGGCAGTACATGACACAGAATGATAACATTATACAAAGTCAAACAACTCTCATTTAGTGTCAAGCAGCAGCAATTCGAAACCTTGAGACTCAAGTTGGTCATCTTGCCAATTTATTAAACAACCGACCTCAAGGAACATTACCTAGTGATACAGAGGTGAATCCAAGGAAAGAAGGTAAGGAACAAATTATGGCAATCACCTTGAGGAGCGGAAAAGAGGTTGAACATAGTGTTAGGCAAGCTAATTTTCAAGATGAGCCTGTTGAGAATAAAATGGTGATTAAGATAGTTGACAAGCAAAGTCAAGAAAAGGAAGCAAAGGCAACTTTACCACCACCACCCTTTCTCTAGTGCCTTCAGAAACAAAAGCTTGATAAGCACTGTTAGGAATTTTGAGAATATGGTGCCCTGGAAAGCAAGTATATTCTCATGCTTAAATTCATTAAATTTATTTGTAATGAAAGCACATTTTGATAATAAGCCGAAAAGTTTGTTTTAGTAAGCATTTATTATCTAGTTATTAAGGTATCAAGATTCTATTGAGATATTAAAATACATTTGTATGAAGAGTCATACATAAGAGACATGTATTTTAATTGAATTTAAAAATTGTTCACAACCATATAATAAAGTTGGTCACTTTATTATGTTAAGGTTGTAATGTCCAGATTACTTCCAACGAAACGAATGTTATTCATTTCAAGGGAATGATGAGTCTCAAATTATCGAAATGGTTGACTTCGAGTAATGACACTATAACATAAACTGGAATCATATGGGAATCAAATTTAAGTTTTACCGTTACCTAAATTTTGATCTCACACTTATGCATTTGCTTATAATAGAACTAAAATCCTGATGGATAGTGGACTCGTGTTTAATCTCCTTATGATCTTTGATTTACCATGAGCATGATCATCATAAAGCGTTGATCTAGACTCCGTATTTTGGGATTATAATTGAGATGAACATTTGGGAACATATATCTAGATAATGGAGTTCATAGCATTAACATCACTTCTAGTGATTTCAAAAAGATTGGTGATTAATCTGGGCCCAGTGGATTGATGAATTAGCTACTCATCACATCTGGATACTCAAAAGATTAGATCTAGAGTATTGAATCACTAATTGGATGAAATTTGAGACTAGGGGACAAAATTGACATAAAGGGTAAAACGGTAATTTCACCTTTTGTCATTGGATGGTTATGAGTGTTCACAGTATAAGGCTTGCAATTGGATAACTAATAATTAATATCAAATATTGAATTATTTCTTGTAATTATAGTTAATCCAAGAGTGCAACCATCAATCTATGGTGGAGTGATTTCATGGTTAATAAGCTTGAATTATTTTTAATGAGATTAAGAATAATTCTAAGTTTATTTGAGCATGGAATATCTATGTCCAAATAGATTCCCCATTTAGCTTTGTAGAATTCAACTTGTTTAAGTTGGAATGCATGTTTTAATTTGTTTAATTAAATTGTGTACAAAATTAGCAGCTTTGACATGTTTGTCTTAATTTAGACAAGAAAACATGTTCGGTCTTAATTTAGACAAGAAAATATGTTTGCCTTAATTTAAGACAAGAAAAATATTTTTTGTCTTAATTTAGTCAAGAAAACATATTTGTCTCAATTTATACAAGATAAAATATTTTTTTGTCTTAATTACAGACAAGAGTTGTCTTAAATTAAGATAATTTTAAGAAGATTCTTGCAAAATGAATTTAAACATCCATATTGATAAAAAGAGACTCCATATTTGACTATTACTCTTTTATTTATTATTAATTCTTTTTAAATAAAGATTGATAATAATAAAATACGAGTTATTATTCAATAAGGAGTTTTATTTTATCAAGAACTCTAAATGATAATTAAAGAATTAAATTATTTATTCTTTAATTTTGTTTTTGATAATTATGGAGCATGTTTGATGCTTCCATAACTCTGAATGGATGGTTAAGATTGATTCAAAGGTGTTTCATTTTGATTAAACCTTTGAAGCAAGAGTTTTACTAAAAAGAGAAGAGATTGGAAGAAAAGAATAGAACGTACTTTTTCTTAAAAAAAGTTTCAGCCATCTCTTCTCTTCTCCTCCTCCAAGCTTTTTCAAAGAAAAGAGAATAAACTTAGTTGCCATCTTGTAGCCTTGCATTTCACACCTTGTCTACTCAAGGTTCAAGTTGAAAGTATTCTTGAAGAATAAGTGGTAAACTTATTTGGTCGAGAAATCATTCATTGGTGTGGTATTGTTAGAAAATAAGAATCTAAAAAAAAAGGTATGGTTTTCTTACTTAATAGATTCTTATTTTATTTTTTTTGGATGTGATTATATTACTTGCAATAATAATAATGTGTGTTTTCGCTTGTGTAATTGGATTGCTTGCTTCATTTGTTAAAGAAATTTTTGAAATCCATGTTTTACACAATCATATTAATTCACTAAGATCCTACTTCAACAATTGGTATCAGAGCATGGTTTATTGCAAGTTTGTGTCACGACCCAAATTTCGGGTCATGACCGGCGCATGGGTCCAATAGACGTAATCCACTAAACCCAAGCAAGCCTATTATTTATCTTACTTATGATTCTATTTATTATCACTAAGTCCTATTTCATGACTTTGAGTCAAAATAGTGATATACATTGCCAACTCGTACTGGCATTACTCTTTTAAAATTTACATTAAGTTCATCCATACATAACAAAATAATACTCGACCTCCAGCAGAGTGACTCGGATGGATATACAGCTACCGAATGTCAAGACCCCTACCAGAAGATGTACACAGATCTACAAGGACACCTCGTCCTAATTATCGGCTACCTCGTGATCTGAAAACATGAATTTGAAAATGGTGAGTATAAACCCAGTGAGTGAACAAGGAAGGGAACAAGCAACAATTAAGAAAATTTTAAAATCATGATGCACTTGTTTCAAACAATGCAATTTAGTTCATTCCTATTTAAAACCCCTCCAAACCCTAGAGTTGTTCGCTACAGCGAGCATGAATTTCGATGCAGTTAAAACAAAGCAACAAGAGAAATATTTTTCCTCACTCAACAAAAGCCATCCTGCCAAACTAATAAAATCAACCTAACATTCATGAAAATTCTCAAAGTATAATGTGTCAAATTTTACGTACATTACAACCATAAATCATTGTCCATCAATTTGCTATATCACACACATTTACATATGTATATATATATATATATATATACGTATACACCCATCATCATCATCTCACCAACCAATCATCATAATCACCAGCTCATGCGCACTCCCTACTCGCACATGGCTGGGTCATCACTGGATTATGCGCACTCCCTACTCGCACATAACCGGGTCATCCTCGGCTTATGCACACTCCCTACTCGCACATAGCCGAGTCAACATAATTACAGAACATTATATTCAAGCATATATGTATATCAACATAATGCAGCCACATAGAAATCCATAATAACCACATTTCATAACATAAACCTTTTCTCAAAAGCTTGTTCCCAAGGCATTGATTTTCATGAAAAATTTCATAAAATCATTCAAACACTTTGTTCAAAACAGTCATATTCCCAAAACAATTTTGATAGGCAGTCCACTCACAGGTGTCGAAATTTCGGATTTCGGGTGAACTCTGACTAATAGTCCTCAGGCGTAATTCCTTTGCCTTTTCCGGACGTCTCACCACCTTGACAAATAACAAAGTCGAGGAATTTACTATATTGTCCCTAAATTCATATAAATTAATTTAAACTACTAATGCTTGATATGTAAATGCAAAAATATGTCCGATTACCGCTTAATCACGGTATCGACTAAATTCAACCGATCACCCGATTAATCGACGATTGTGTGCAAATCACCTCCAAATTAATTCATTTCTCCTCTAATACCTTAATTTACCACATACATTTAAATAAAGCCAAATTCAGCATTAGAACCCTCACAATTCCTTATAAAAAAAATTTGGTCATTTGGTGTACTAGCATCGAATTTTTTTCTACATAACCGTTTCACCTTACTTCATCATTTTCCATGCCATTTTCCTTGAAATAAAAACAATCCCCCATTGATATTAAGCCCTCATGGTTCGGCCAACAAGGAACCCTAGAGAAATTGAATATTTCTTTTGTGTTTTTGTTCATAACCATGCTTAACTATCCCTAAACACTAACATAGTCTAAAATCAAATTATTCCAACAACAATTCCTCTTCCATACCCATTTTTCAGAATTGAATTCATCATGATAACTCAATATTCAACCATGGAAATCAAGAACAAAAGCATGGGTAAGCTAGGTATCAAGGAGAATTAAAGAAATTTTAACTTACCTAGCTTGTTTCCTTGATTTCTTCACTTTTTCTTTGAATTTCCACCTTGGTTTTCTTGTTTTTCCTTTTTTTCTTCCTTTTTTTCTTGTTGCTGGATGTCTAGGCCGAATATGGCGAGGGAATTGGGGATTTAATGGGTTGATTTCTATAGAAAATAATAAAATAATCAAGCATGCCATGTGTCACATGCATATTGGCCTAATTTTTAACTTTTTGACTTTTTCTTCTTAATTTTCCACCACAAATATTCTGGTATTTATCCAATCCTACCACAATTAAAATCCCTTGGTCTTGACAAGTGCTAGGCCGAAAATTTTACTGATTTGCCCCCGAGACAAAAAAATTACGATTTTGCCCTTATACTCCGAAATGTACCGGAATCTCATTATTTCTACTTTTCAACCTAAAATAACACTAATATTGATCAATATTAACCAAATGGGGCAAAAATTGTTTAAAAAAATTTTCGTTTAGTCCACTAGTGGTAAAATTACCATTTTGCCCTTCTGCTCCATAAATACCGGGAATCACAATTTTTCACTACTAAACATCATTTTATACTCCAATAATCATAATTATATTTCATATAATTATTCTTGGTCAAATGTGATCAAATCTTGACTAAAAATCTCCATTTAATCATCAAATGGTAAAATGACCGTTTTGTCCCTAATTGGTCAATTTTCTGATGGACTCCAAACTGGACCTTGAACTCCAAATCACTATTCTGAGCCATTCTGTTGGTTTTAAAATTTTCAAATTCCTCTAAGAATTTCTATTTGAACTAGTTCAAGGCTCGATTTAACTTAGTTGTACCACTCGATACAATACCGTCTTTTAATCGAGCTTGACAGGGTCTCACAGTTTGTTTCCTATATTTATTTTGCATGGCTGGCACCTTTGCATATGTTTAACTATTTTGATGTGATCAATGTATGGTTATATGTTATGATGCATGATTCAAGGTTTTTACCACATTAATTGTCCTAGAAAATTTTACATGTAACATTTTTCTTTTTGTTATGTAACAAGAAGGGTGACCTATCATCGCCATGTTTCCTTCTTGTTTTTTTTTTTATTTTTTCTTAGATTTATATAACTAGGAAAACTCATGTAATTTTAATATTTCTTGGTGTATTTGGTGCATCCATGGAGAAAGAAGTTCAAAGCCAAAAGGGAAAAGGTAATTAGGTAACATTTGGTCTCTTTAATTTTTTTTATGACTATTTGTTTTGGAAAAAGGAGTTTTTCTTGTATTTATTTTTTTAAAATGAAAAATAGTTTTGCTTATATTAAAATTTTGTTATTACAAAAAAAAATATACTTTTTTTATTTAAAAAAAGGGAGGGGGGAAAAAAGGGGTGAGGTGTGCTGTCGAGAAGCACACAGCCCCTGCTGTGTGTTGTTTGACAACACAAAGCACACTGTTGTGTGCTGCTACCGAACAACAGCACATGCTGCTGGGCAGCAGAAAGTGCTGCCATAAGGCAACAGCCCACCTTGAGATCTTGAGCAACAGCCGATTAGGGTGGGCCCTCTTTCAATTTTTTTAATAATAAAATTATTTTAAATATATATTCTTAAATTTTTTTAAAAAAAAAATTAATTTTAGCCTTGAATTAAAAAATATATATATATATATTATTTTGGTATTAATTAATGAGATTAATTAATTGGACAAAATAAAATTATTTTCTCAAATTGGGTTAAAATTAAAATTAAAATTGAGGATTTTTTTTAGTCATAAAATTGAAAAGAGTGCCAAATGGATGTGATCTTAACAAGCAACAGAAGCTAGCAAGATTGAAGAGAATTACAAGTTGTAATTTTATTTTATTTTTTCTAGGATGGACATTAATGTTGCTTATTATATATATATATATATATAAATATTTATATGTATGAGTGATATTAGATATTATTTGTATGCTTGAAAAAATGTCATCTAGAATTAAAGTGCCAACATCTCTTAAGAAATGCCATGCATACATTATGTATTTTAGTTTAAAATGAGTTTTATACTATGAGATACATAATGAATATAGGAAAATAAATCACATCTAGACAAGATGGTAATATAGACTTAGTTATATACTAAAAGCGTTTAGTTGAAAATATAACCAAGCCTATAATTTGACTTAGGATATTCTAAATATGCATTTAGAAAATCCAGTAAAAAGTAAATCAAAACCCTAAATATAAAAATATTGAGTGGGAGAGGATGTTAGTAATCCTAGAGTCCACGGTCTCCATTTTTAGCCCATTGGCATGTGAAACATGTCACTCCCTACAAGCGGACATGACGGATTGGGTCTCCGAAAGGAAAAATCCTTTTAGGTGGATTATGAAGTGAGACCTCCCATAGAGGCTCACTAAGTAAGGAGCTTAAAAGAATGAAACAATGGTTATTACACTCAACATGAATTTACTATTAACCTACCTACAGTAGCTCTGTTAGTAAACTTCGTGGACCAAATGAAGGCGGTCTTTAACCATGTTAAGTATGAAGACACTGGGCAACATAGTTAAGTGGGAGGGTCTCAGTTTACCTAGTAGTAAGTTCTCACGGCCCATAATCGGTTAATTTATTACAAAAAGGTATATGACCGTCGAACTAATAATATAATTTATAGGGTTTTATATATTGTCATCATGCATACATGCATCATGAAATGTTCAAAGTCTATGAATAACTAGTATGCTTATATAATTTCAAATGTATTTTCAGAAACATATCTGCATCACAAATATGAATCCACTTTCAATTTTGCTGAACAAATGCACTCTGAATGGTGATAACTACTCTGAATGGAAAAGAAACCTTAATATTGTCCTTAATTATGACAATATCACATGGGTTCTTTTTGACCATGAGCCTGAAGCACTGACTCCCCAATCAACTCCACAAGATATTGAATATCATAAGAAGTGGCATGATGCAAATGAGCTGGCTAAATGCTATATACGGGCTTCTATGAACAGTATATTGCAAAAGCAGCATGAAGGCATGGGTAATGCTGCTGACATAATGTTGTACCTACATGAGATGTTTAGTACAAAAACTAGATCTGCTAAGGTGAAAGCAATCAATGCTTTTAAGGACCTTAAGTAGAAACCTGGGGAGCCAGTTAGAGATTACATGTTAAAAGTGATCTCTTGTCTTAATGAGGCAGAACTAAATGATGTTGAGATAGATGTGGAAACGCAAATATCGATGATCGTTCATAACTTGAATTCGTCATTTTCACAGTTCAAATTGGATTATGAACTGCACACTAGGGATTACACCTTAAGTGGGCTAATGAATGATCATCAAAATGTGGAGGAGGTTCTTGATTTGAAAAAGAAACCTGAAGCACATGCAATTTCCACTTCTAAGACCAAACCCAAAGGTAAAAAGAAGATAACTGGAAATAAAAAGATTTCTAAGGGCTTAGTGGGAGCAAAGAAAAAGCCCATGAAGAAAAAGACTGCTTCAAAAGATAACACTAAAGGAAAATGTTTCCATTGTGGTGTGAAAGGACATTGGAAGCAAAATTGCAAGGTCTACCTTGAAGAAATCCAGAAGAATAAACAAGGTATGGGTTTTCTAAATATGTTAGAAGCTTGTTTAGTAGTTGATTCTACAAATACTTGTATAGTAGATTCTAGAGCCACTAACCATGTTTGCAATTCTTTACAGGGGTTTCAACAAAGGAGAAAACTGGTAAAAGGTAGTTTCGGATGAGGATGGCCAATGGCACCTTCGTTTCAGCATTAGTAGTGGGAGCCATTGTTCTTCAATTTCCTTATGGTCGTAGCTTAGTTTTGGAAAATGTTTATTACATTCTAGAGACTTATAGAAATTTGATTTCTGTCTTTTGTCTAATAAAGTTTGGATATTCAGTTTATTTTAGTGAGACACTCACTATTTATTTGAATAAAGATTTTATTTATTTTGGAATTGTAAGATATAATTTTTATTTCCTTGAGCCTACGACTTATTCTACAAATGCTATAGAAGTAATATGATTTGAAACTAAAAGAGTCAAAGAATCTAGTATAAATCAAAATTATCTTTGGCATTTGCGTTTAGGTCATATCAATCAAAATAGACTCAATAAGCTTATAAAGGGTGGTACTTTACCAAACATGGTTGAGTGTCCTTTGCCAGTATGTGAGTCTTGTATTTAATCTAAAATGACTAAAGGGCCTTCCAAGGAAAAAGGTAATAGAATGCCAAACGTTCTAGACTTGGTGCACACAGATGTGTGTGGACCAATGAGCGTAGAAGCTAGAGGAGGTTATGAATATTTCATAACTTTTATTGATGATCACTCAAAACATGGCTTTGTGTATTTAATGCACAAAAAAAGTGAATCCTTTGAAAAGTTCAAAGAATTTAAAGTCGAAGTTGAAAAGCAACTAGGCAAGCCACTGAAACAACTTCGATCAGATCGGGGAGGTGAGTATTTATCAGATGAATTTCAGTAATATCTCACTGACAATGGGATAATTTCCAATTTGTCAGCACCAAGAACACCTCAACATAATGGTGTAGCTGAAAGAAGAAATATGACTCTTTTAGAAATGGTTAGATCAATGATGTCATATGCTAACCTTCCAATCTCATTCTGGGGATATGGTATGCAAACTGCTTAGTACTTGCTCAATTTTGCTCCATCTAAGGCTGTGCCTAAGACACCAAGGGAGTTGTGGATAGGGCGTAAATCATCTATACGTCATTTACGAACTTGGGGATGTCTTGCACATGTTTTAAAGCCAGAGTCTACAAAGATGGAACCAAAGACTGAGGTGTGCTTGTTTGTAAGATATCCAAAGGGAACAAGAGGTTATTACTTCTATAGTTCTCAAGATAAGAAGAGGTTATTACTTCTATAGTTCTCAAGATAAGAAAGTTTTTGTTAGTATGAATGCCACTTTCTTAGAGGAAGAGTTTGTGAGAAATCATAAACCTAGAAGTGAAATTGTCTTAGAAGAGTTGTCTGATCCTTCAGATTTAAGAGTTAATTAAGAAGATGTCATAACACAGTCTGATTCAAGGGTTGAAACAAAAACACAACCTGAACATCAAATAGTGGTGCCTCGACATAGTAGGAGGGTTGTGAGACAACCAGAAAGATACATGGGTATGGGAGAAAACATGATTGCACTCTCAAATGAACATGAATATGATCATATTACATATAAAGAAGCTATTAATGATGTTGATGTTGAAAAATGGCATAAGGCAATGAAATATGAGTTAAACTCCATGGATTATAATAAAGTATGGACTTTAGTAAATCCACCTGAAGGGATAAAACCTATAGGGTGCAAATGGATTTACAAGAGAAAAAGAGGAAGTGATGGGAAAGTAGAGACCTTCAAGGCTAGACTAGTAGCCAAGGGTTTTACCCAAAGAGAAGGGATTGACTATGAGGAAACCTTCTCGCTAGTTGCTATACTTAAGTCCATCAGGATCCTTTTATCCATAGCTGCACATCTTGATTATGAGATATGGCAAATGGATGTCAAGACTGCATTTTTAAATGGAGATCTTGAAGAGCGCATTTATATGGCTCAACCAGAAGGTTTCATTAAAAAGGGCCATGAGCATAAGGTTTATGAATTGCACAGGTCCATTTATGGACTTAAGCAAGCATTTAGGTCTTGGAACATAAGATTTGATACTGCTATCAAATCATACGATTTCCAGCAAAATGTTGATGAACCTTGTGTCTATAAAAGGATACAAGATAAAAAGGTTGTTTTCCTAGTCCTTTATGTTGATGACATTCGACTCATTGGGAACGATATAGGAATGTTATCAACAGTTAAAGGTTGGTTGAACCATCAATTCAATATGAAGAATTTGGGAAAAGCTAGCTATGTTCAAGGGATAAAACTTATAAGGGATCGTAAGAACAAGTAGATAGCATTATCTCAAGCATCCTACATAGATAAGATTTTGGCCAAGTTTGCTATGCAAGATTCCAAGAAAGGTTTTATGCCCTCTAAACATGGAATGAAACTTTCTAAGAAAATGTCACCTAAAACTCTAGAAGAAGTTGAATACATGAGACAGATTCTATATGCATCTGCCGTTGGAAGTCTCATGTATGATATGCTATGCACTAGGCCAGATATTTGCTATGCAATTGGATTGGTTAGCAGATTTCAATCAAACCCAGGCATGGAGCATTGGACTGTAGTCAAGTGCATTTTTAAATATCTTCGTAGAATGAAGAATTACATGTTTTTATATTCTGGAAGTGACGTTGTAGTGACAGGGTACACTGATTCAGATTTTCAGTCTGATGTTGATTCTAGAAAATCAACATTACGATCCATTTTCACCATTGGAGGAGGAACCATAGTTTGGATGAGTGTAAAGCAATCTTGTATTGCAGACTCTACTATGGAAGCAGAGTATGTTGCGGCTTGTGAAGCAGCAAAGGAAGCTGTATGGCTCCGTAAGCATCAGAGTATGTTGCGGCTTGCGGAGAAAACCATGCAAGTCATCAGTGTCCAAGCTCAACAAAGCAGTGCAATTTATGGGTAATAGACAATAGAATAACCCTTACTCCAACACTTATAACCTAGGGTGGAGGAATCATCCCAATTTCTATTAGGCTAATAATCAAGGTTTGTCCTCAACTCCAAGGCTAAATGCACCTCTAGCATTTCACTAGCAAACTGGTGCACCTATTTTAGAAAAGAAGCAAACTTTGGAAGATCTGCTAAGGCAGTACATGACATAGAATGATAACATTATACAAAGTCAAACAGCTCTCATTTAGTGTAAAACCCGACCCTATAAATAAATGTTATAACATACATGCACTGAGTAGCATGTTATTATGCTAGGAAAGTCCCTAAAATAGACGAAACTCGGTATTGTACCTAACGGTACACTTGAATTGATTTAACCTCGAACTAGTTCAAATAGGAATCGTAGGATGAAATTTAACATTTCATAGTCAAGGAATGACTAAAAATGATTGTTCAGAGTTCGAGGGTTCATTTGGGAAAAAATTGAAAATTTTGATGTTTAGGGACAAAATCGTAATTTTTCCACCCGTGGACAAAATTTGAGATTTTGAGAGAATTTAGATCACATTTGACCAATTGGAGCATGGTATGAGTATAAGGGATGAAAAATATGTCTATGGGAAATTTTTCAATTTTTGGGGCAAAAATGTAATTTTTGACTTTTATAGAGGCAAAAGTGTAAATTTCAAAAATTACTCCACCGAGACTTTGGATAAGTCTGAGAATTTTATCTAAGCTATGGATATGTGGGACAAGTGTATGGTGAAAATTTGGAAACAAATGGATGAAATTTAAAAAATGGGCCAATGGGAAAGTGACACATGGCATTTTTTTAATGGTTTAATATTATTTTAATGAAAAGTCAGCCCATTTAAACCCCATTTTAATGATGGCCGGCCATAAGGGAGAACAAGAGAGAAAATAGAGAGGAAAGGAAGAAACAAAGAAAAACCAAAGAGAAACAAGAAAATTCAAAGGGGAATTCGCGTTTTTCACCCATTTATGGGTTTAACGGTAAGATTTTCGACTTTAACTTGATTTCTACATTTCCTATGCCTTTGTTTCCATTTAGAATGTTTGAGGAGAGAGATCTAAAAGTGACATCAAGGGCTGGACAAATTTCAAGGGGGGAGAAGTTGAAATTTTTAGGTTTTTATTTTTAGTTAAATTGATAGTTTTAGTTAGTTAAATCTGTTTAGAAATTAAATTGGGCAAGAAAGCATTAAATTTTCACAATACCCACCCTTGGTCGAATCTGCAATGAGGTACAATGATGATAATCTGATTTTTATTCTAAGAGAAATGAAGAGAAAATGATGAAAAATGGTTAAATGTGATAGAAAAACAATGTGGAAAATTAACCAAGTTAATGTGCCATTTTTGGCCGAATTTTTCAAGGAAAAGAGTGAGCTGATTTTAGTGATTTTAGAGGAATATTGGCTGATAATTAATGGTTAGAAATTTTGGAGAGAGAATGGGATGATTTAGAGCTAAAATGGAGCGCGTTAGCAATTTATCGGGTAAAGTGCCAAAAATAGGTTAATACCGCGTTTAAGCCATTTTTGGCTATTGCATTTCATACCATGCATTACTATAAGATTTAAGTCAAATATATAGTGATTTAGCATTAATGTGATGAATTGAGTAAATTTTTGCAATGTGTCTAAGAGGAGAGCCTTCCGATAAAGGCAAGGAAATCGCACTCGACGAGTAGTTATCGGGGCACCTAGAAAGCTTTTAGTTTGTACAAACGGTGAGTAAACCTATTATTATTGTGAATTATCTAGAGTTATTTTAAAAATGCTCTTTATGTATTTTATGAAACGAAAATGAGATTAAAACGGGACTTTTGATGTTTTAGAAATAAATGTGACAAATAAAAATATATAATGTTAATTACGAAATTGAGTAATTAGAGACTGTTAACTGTCTTGAAAATTATATATTTTCCAATGAATGGCTTATAAGATATGAGTATATGTGGCTATATTTTGTAAGTGTATTGGGAAATTTATGTAAGCTGTTTTTACTATGCAGGCTGGATAAATAAATAAAAGCCACGTTATACTGTCGACATTTTATTAAAATTGGTAGGTTAGTCACTGTAGTGACGGGTTTACGTGGATTGCCTATTAGAGGGGCACAGTAAACCTGGTTATATAGTTACTCCAGTTGTAGAGGCAAGGAGGGTAACTCTTGGGGTAGTATTAGAGCTCACTTCACGTCGAACCCTTACGTGAATGTGTAACTCAACCAACGCCAAAGAACGGCTTGTTTTAAAAATAAAAATGTGTTTCACATGTAAATGTTATAACAACCTTGGCGGACTCGGTTAGATGCCTCGACCAAGGTATCCTCGAGGATTAGTTTTGGCTTGAGCCTTGTTTTTAATAAAAGACATAAGCCTTGACAACTGTTTTGGTAAATTACAAATGTTTTATGGTTTAAGAAAGAAATTGAAAACCTTATGAAATGGTTTGTGATTTGTTGTTTAAACTTGCCTCCATGTTACTCGCCTTTAGATATTTATGATAATGTCTGTTTACTCATTGGGATTGTAAAATCTCACCCACCTCCTTTCCAAACATTTCAGGTCTATGGTAGCTTGTGGAAACCCTATTTTGTTGAGGATTCCAGTTGACATCTCTACCACACAGATAGTAGGTTTATAGCACTAACACTGGGTGTATTTTGGGCCACTTGTCATTGTAACCATTATTGTACATTATAACTTTGTAAATTTTTGTATGTATGAATTTATTTTACTTACACATTACAAAAGATGAAATACCCCATACTTTGATATGGTGATAAATAAAGTTGATCGGATGCAAATTGAGGTCAATTAAAATATTTAAAAGTGATAAAAGGTGATTTAGAAGTCAAATAAGGCATAATAAGGTATTTTGGGTCCAAGGAGACAAGATAAAATTTTTAAAATAAAATAATATTTTATTAATGAAATAATATTAAAATATTAATATTTAGCCAAATATCGAAATCAGTCATGAAGAAGGATCATATGGTTGATCCAAGTGGGGGAGAAGATGACAAGCCCGACTCTATAAAATATTTGTCATGACATACATGTGATGGATAGCATGTTTGCATGCTAAGAGAGTCTCGAAAAATTTACAAAAAGTCGGTATTGTACCTAGACGTACAACAAAGTTGTTTTAAGCCTCGATCTAGATCAAATAGAGAATTCATGATGAAATTAAGAATTTTAAAGTCCTAGAATGGTTTAATATGGTGATTCGGAGTTCGAGAATCAATTTGGAGTGAAATCGAAAATTTTCGTTATCCAAGGGTAAAATGGTTATTTGCCACCTAGAGACAAAATGGAAATTTTAGAAAAGATTTTTTGGCCCCATTTGACTTATTGGAGTATAATTTGACTTATTGGAGTAAGATTTGAGGCTTAGAAGTAAAAAATTTTAATTTCAGTATAATTTGGAGTAAAAAGGTAAAATGGTAATTTTGCCACCCCAAGGGCAAAATTGTAAATTTCCACCACCAGGACATTTTTTCAGCACATGGTCTTCCTTTATCCTCATTTTGAGCATTGACTAATTGTGTGGTGGAGATAAAAAGGATTAAAATTTAAAAATTTTAAAAATGGACCAATAAGAAAATGCCATGTGTCATACCTTTATTATTTTATTGTTTCTTTATAAAAAGGCATAAAATCAGCCCATTTTCTTCATATGGCTGGCCAAGCAAGGAAGAGAGAGAAAGAGAGGAAGAACAAAGGGAAAAACAAGAAAACCTAGGTGAAAATTCAAAGAAAAGGTGAAGAAATCAAGGAAACAAGCTAGGTAAGTTAGAATTTCTTTAGTTCTCCTTGATACCTAACTTACCCATGCTTTTGTTCTTGGTTTCCATGGTTGAATATTGAGTTATTATGATGAATTCAATTCTGAAAAATGGTTAGGAGAGAGAAAATTATTAGATTAATTTGATTTTAAGTTATGTTAGTGTTTTAAGTTAGTTTAGCATATTTAGAAACAAAACAATAAGAAAAGAATTTATTTTCTCCCACAACCATTAATGGCCGAATTTATCATGTGTTGAGTGAGGATGAATTTGATTTTCATTCTAAGAGAATTGGTTAAGAAATGATGAATTATGAGCCTAGAAAAATAATGGGAATTTTCGGAGCAAAAATATGAATTTTTACCCACTAGGGGTATTTTTGGAATTTGCTATCGGGACTGATAAATTGAATCTCATTCACAGTCAGTAAGGTAATTTAAGTATAATTGGAGTGTAGAAAGTGAAAAGAATTGATTTGGAGTTAAATTGGAGATAATAGGTCGAATTAGGTCAGCACCGCATTTAAGCGGTAGTCGGATAAGTTGTATATCATATCATGCATACATACCGAGCCTGAATCGATTTTATAATGGTCATGCATTGATGTGGTGAATTATGTATTGTACATTGTAGATAGGTGGTGAGCAAAGTACACTAGTAAAAGTACAGAGATTGTGCTTGGAGACTAGGATTAGGAGTACATCGCCTCCTAGAACTGTGAGTGAACTTATTATCGTCTTAATTATCTAGAGTAGTTTTATACAATTGTGTGATTTTATGGAAAATGGGTTTAAATGGTAGATTGCTATGTTTTAAGAGAAATTACAATTTTATAAAATGATTTTATAAATTTTTTGAAAAAATCAAATATTAGTTTTGAAAATAGAGTAATTGGAGACTGCCTGCTTGTGTTGTAAATTTATGGTTTTGAATTGAATGGCTTATGAAAATAAATGAGCATGAATGGCTAAACTGATTTTGGTGTTAGAATTATTTATACTATGTATTCAGCCTTGAGAGGCTAGGTTGCGATAAATTGCCATGTCATGCTAGAATGAATTTTATTGATTGGTGGATTATATATTAATTATTCACTGCAGAGGGGGTTCCGTGGACCAGCCTATTAGAGGGGCATGGTAAACTCCAGTATATTCTTACCTCGAATGGAGAGGCACGTAAGGTATCTCCCAAGGTAAAGCTTAGGGTTCACTTCACGCCAAACCACCACGTGAAGGGGAATTCAACCAACGCCAAGGAACGGCTATATTTTTCTCAAACTAAAAATATATTTTAAGTGTATACAAATATTTTAACAGTCTTGGCGGACTCGGTTGGATGCCCTGCACAAGGTATCACCGAGTATGAGTTTTGGCACGAGCCAAAGTTTTAAGAAATTCATAAGCCAAGTTGATTACTCGATTTTTATGGGTTAATTTAATTTGGTTGAAATGAGTTGAAAGGTAATAAAATTACAGTATGATGATTTATTTTAATTGTCTCCATTTACTCGACATTAGATAGCTTAGATGGTATCTGTTTACGCACTGGGATTTTATAATCTTACTACCCTCATTTTCTCACATTTCAGGCTCGAGGAATTCCATAGTTAGCTGACTTTGACAAGGACTTTCATTTGGACTCGAATCGGTAAAAGCTGTAGGTTTCCAGCTTCCGATGCATTTTGGTTAGAGGTGGGCCCACGTGTCACTGTAAAAGAAATTTTATGCTTTGGTTATTTTCTTTATAGTATATATGAATATAATTAACCTTTAAGCTATAAGAATTATGTACCGATAGTTTTATGAAAATTATTTTACAAGAAAATAGTTTATTTTATTGAATATTTTTATTATATTCAAATGGTCAAATTTTCACTTCAAATAAACGTGTTAGATACTTAATTTGTTTTTAAATCATTAAATATATATTTTTTGCTGACCTACTACATTTTTAGCAAGTTTTGAGATTTAAAAAAAAATGAAATGACGAAAATGCCCTATGAGCTAGAAAACAAAATGTTATGTTCTGATTTGAAAATGATTTGTAATCCCTTGAATTTTGATATTTGATAACTATTGCTCACCGGGGAAGTGCAAAAGCTGATACGAGAGCATTGCGGGGTTTCAATCGGCATTCAAAGTGAAGAATGTCTGTCAAGGCCTCGTGACAGTTGTCACCGGCCCGATGGGGAGTTTGGGTCATGACAAAAGATTTCTTACACATGTTTCCATAAATATTATTTTATATAAAAATGTTATATTTTAATCAATATTTTGAATAGTGATATTTGTCTATAAATCCTTTTAAAAAAAATTAATTATCTTTGGATTTATTTGAGCCGAACACGATCGATAATTGTTTAAAATGGAATGTTTAACAACGATTGCTCACAGGAAAGGAAAGAAACTGATATGTAAGCCTTGCAGGATTCCGGTTGGCATTTCGGGTAATGAGTGTCAATCGGGACGACGCGTCGGTTGTCATGAGCCCGAGGGAGGTTCCGGGTCTTGACATTTAGTGTCAAAGAGCATCAATTCGAAACCTTGAGACTCAAGTTGGTCATCTTGGCAATTTATTAAACAACCGACCTCAAGGAACATTACCTAGTGATACAGAGGTGAATCCAAGGAAAGAAGGTAAGGAACAAATTGTGGCAATCACCCTGAGGAACAAATTAATGTGATTGTGTAAAGCATGGATTTCAAAAATTTCTTTAACAAAGGAAGCAAGCAATCTAGTTACACAAGCGGAAACACACATTATTATTATTGCAAGTAATATAATCACATCCAAAAAAATAAAATAAGAATCTATTATGTAAGAAAACCATACCTTTATTTTGAGATTCTCATTTTTTGACAATACCACACCAATGAATGATTTCTCGACCACATAAGTTTACCACTTATTCTTCAAGAATACTTTCAACTTGAACCTTGAGTGGACAATGTGTGGAATGCAAGGCTACATGATGGCAACTAAGTTTATTCTCTTTTCTTTGGAAAAGCTCGGAGGAGGAGAAAAGAAGAGATGGCTAAAACTTTTTGAAGAAAAAGTACGTTCTATTATTTTCTTCCAACCTCTTCTCTTTTTATTAAAACTCTTGCTTCAAAAGTTTAATCAAAATGAAACACCTTTGAATCAATCTTGACCATCCATTCAGAGTTATGGAAGCATCAAACATGCTTCATAATTATCAAAATAAAAATTAAAAAATAAATAATTTAATTCTTTAATTATCATTTAGAGTTCTTGATAAAATAAAACTCCTTATTGAATAATAACTCTTATTTTATTATTATCCATCTTTATTTAAAAAGAATTAATAATAAATAAAAGAGTAATAGTCAAACATGGAGTCTTTTTTTTATCAATATGGATGTCTAGATTCATTTTGCAAAAATCCTCCTAAAATTATCTTAATTTAAGACAACTCTTGTCTGTAATTAAGACAAAAAATATTTTATCTTGTCTAAATTGAGACAAATATGTTTTCTTAACTAAATTAAGACAAAAAATATTTTTCATCTTAAATTAAGGCAAACATATTTTCTTGTCTAAATTAAAACCAAGCATGTTTTCTTGTCTAAATTAAGACAAACATGTCAAGGCTGCCAATTTTGAACAGAATTTAATTAAACAAATTAAAACATGCATTCCAACTTAAACAAGTTGAATTCTACAAAGCTAAGTGGTGAATCTATTTGGACATAGATATTCCAAGCTCCAATAAACTTAGAATTATTCTTAATCTCATTAAAAATAATTCAAGCTTATTAACCATGAAATCACTCCACCATAGATTCATGGTTGCACTCTTGGATTAACTATTATTACAAAAAATAATTCAATATTTGATATTAATTATTAGTTGTCCAATTGCAAACCTTATATTGTGAACCCTCATAACCATCCAATGACAAAAGGTGAAATTACCATTTTACCCTTTATGTCAATTTTGTCCCCTAGTCTCAATGTAATCCAATTAGTGATTCAATACTCTAGATCTAATCTTTTGAGTATCCATGAGGATTATGTATTTGATGAGTTGTATAGATGAAACAACGGCAAGATGTCCCATTAGAAGTTGAACTATGATGATATAAGAAATGTTTGAAAAAATAGTCAGAGAAATGAGATTAAAGAAATGTAATCCAGAGCATGGGAATAATTGAAGTATGTGGCATAAATGAAAGATAAACTTGAAGTATGTGGGAATGCTTGAAGGCATTAACCTTCCTCAACGTTGAGACTATGTACAAAAATGAATATGGTATGTTTATAATGCTGTAGGCCACATAATAGTGTATGGGGATAAGATGAATGAATGAGTGTCGAGAAGTTTGGCAAGAAGCGAAATAATAAGATGGTGATTAGGTATACATAAGTAAGCATAATATGTGATCAAAATTGATATGATTGAGATGGAGTTATGGTTCAAATTTAATGATAGTGATAGAAGCATGCTTGGAGTCTCAATATAAGAGATCATGATTATGAAGGGTATTGCTGATTTGATTCTAAAGGATAATAATAGACATAAGTGAAGTATTCAAGTTAATTGGAAGTGAACGAGGTTAATAAATCGAAATTCCCTATAAAAGGGAGAAACGAAATATGATCATAGAGCGAGATTGATAACTCGACATCGATGTGAATTCGAGGACGAATTCTATTTAAGTTGGGGAGATTGTAATACCCCGTACTTTGATATGGTGACTAATAAAGCTTATCGAATGCCAATTGAGGTTAATTATAATGTTTAAAAGTGATGAAAGATGAAAGGAATAGTTAAGGATAAAATATTCCGCACGCAAGGAAACAACAATAAAATAATAATATTTTTATCGGGGAAGAATTTACGAGATAAAAAAAGTAATTCAGAAGTGAATTGAGGCATAATAAGGTTTTTTTGGTACCAAGGAGATGAGAGAGACAAGAGGAAATTTTTGGAATAAAATAATATTTTATTAATAAAATAATATTAAAATATTGATATTTTATTCAATGTCAAAATTTTCCATGAAGAAGGAGTATATGGTCAATCTAAGTGGGGGAGAAGAAGAATGAGAAAATTTCAGAGAAAAAATGATGTTAATGGGGTTGCGTGTCTTTATTAAGTAAAGATAGCGCGGGTAAATAAATATTTTAAATATTATGGGGACATTGCGTTGGAGTACAAACTTTATACTTCATTTGTACATGTGTAGAAGAAGGTAATAGAAGGAAATTGGAGTTTAAGAAATGTTGGAAGGAACCAATTGTAAAAGACGGAAGTTGGAGGAGTCACATGGTAAATAAGGAAAAGTTTTAAGACTCATTTGCAATTATGATATTTGAAGTTAAAAAGGGGAATTTCCTAATTAAGGAAGGTTAGGTTATGAGTAATATGAGATGTACATATAGGTTGAATGGGACAAGGAATGAATAAATAAACCATAAAGTAAAAATAACATAAAGAATAAAAATATGAGTGGTGGGTGGAAGGTGATAAAGCCTTTGTCATGTGATTTTAACACATAAAATGGGTGGAGAAGATAAGTCAAAAGTCATGAATTCATGGACAATCCGTCCATGACAAAGAAAATGAGGAGAAAAGAAAAGATACAGATGAAGGAAAAGTCAAAAGAAGAGAAATTGCATACAAAGGTTAATATTTTATCTAAACAACGTAGGAACCAACGGCATTTGTTTCATGAAAAAGGTTGCATTTTTTTTTCATGCTTCTTGGAGATTACCAGCAGCCCATATTGGTTGCCACTTGGCTCATAGGGATTACCAGCAACCCATATTGGCTGCCATTTGGCATACAAAAAGTCCATGCTTATCTTGACTTCATTGGTGTTCACGGCAAGAAAGGAAATATTTCTTTTGCAAGACTGTTTCTAATTCTTTTTCCCTTCCAAGTGAAAAACCCGAGCTTCTCGAAATCCTCCACAAAGAACTCGATTCAAGAAGGAAGGAATGGAAACAAGCAGCCGACCAACGTTGGTTATTCCACCATTTTTTAGGAAAAAGATATCTATCATCCTTTTCCTTAAAAACCCTATATATTTAAAGCTTTCTACCAAGAGATTTGAGCTCCTTAGCATTGATATTGGAGTTAGGGAATTCATGGTGAAGGTAAAAGCTTTAGTTTTAAGTTATTATAGTTGAGAATAAACGGTTGAATATCGTTGTCTTTATTATGTAGCAAATAGTAAACTCAATTTTGGAAAAGCTTGTTGCGTGTTCGTTTCTTTTTCAACCCAAGCTTATGGAAAGTGATCTTTGGAGAGTTAAGGCTCCACAATAGAGTTAAGGAGCTAGGAGTTTTATTTGAGAGGTAAGAAATTATAAATATGGTCATTTTATTTGACTCGATCGGTTGAACCTTTTATTAAATTATTTAAGGCAGCAAAGGTACCCTAAGATTTGAAAGAAATAGATTCATGTATGTGGATTGCATGTTAAATTATTATGAAGGACGAGGATGAAAAATGTGAAATTAGATTAAGGATTAATTAATTGAAGTGCTGCCCGTACATGTATGTAATTAAATATATTGAGTTTGTATTGTTGCTAGGAAGTGCAAAGGTAAAGTTAGAGTATTGTGGTGGTGTGCCAGGGGAAATAACGAGCGATCGGCAAGTAGAATAGCTAGATACACCTTCGAACAAATAGCGATGTAATATCCCGCTATCGTAAGATGAGTGAACTTGCATTTCAAAATGTTTTGGGGAAATGCTTAAGTGTTTTAATGAATCATTTAAAAAATTTATTTGTTTTTGCTAAAAAAAAAATGCCTGGGAATAAGCTCTTGATAAAACACTTTATGTTGTGAAATGTGCGATATGATAAATCCATGTGCATCTATGTCATGTTTATGCATATATATATGGATATATGATATGTATGGATAAGTAATATTGCATGGTAATTATAACTGAGTATGTGTGGTGGGGAAGGGTACATACCGGTAATGATGATGATTCCAACTATGTGCGGATGTAGGGGTGCACATGAACTGAGGACCAGTGAGAGATTCCAGCCATGTGCGGATGCGAGGGTGCACATGAGCTGATGACTGGCAGTGGTCTATACCCAGCTATATGCAGTGGGGGAGGGCATATGAGTTGAGGACTGTTGGCGTATACATGTTTGTATATATATATATGCCATAGAGATGATTATATATGCTATGAAATTATTTGCATATGTTATGAAAAGGTTATGAAAATAATACGTGATTGCACTGAATATTGAGGAAACTTGAGTATTGTCAATGTGTTCAATTTAATGTGCCATGTGGCATGAGTGGATTTTCCTTGTGGCAATGAAAAACCATTAGATTTTATCTGGCCAAAATTTCATTGTAGTGAGAATGCCTTTTTGCTGTAGTGAAAGTCAATGTCAAGCCCAGCTCTATTATATACTTTCCATGTCATTCATGTATTTGATAGCATGTCTGCATACTTGGATGCCTCGGAGAATCGTTAAAAGTCGGTATCGTACGTAGTGGTACAATTAAGTCGATTAAAACCTCAAACTAGTTTGAATAGAGATTTTAGGATGTATTTGAGAGTTATTAAATCTTAGAATGTTTTAATATGATGATTCGGAGTTCGAGGATTAAGTTGGAGTCAAATTAGCAATTTTCATAACGAAGGCGCAAAATGGTCATTTTGCCACCTGAGGGCAAAATTGGTATGTTGGATGAAATTTATGACCAAGTTTGACTAACTGGAGCATGATTTGAATTTTAGAAGTGAAAATTTTCAATTTCGAGCATGAGGGCAAAATAGTCATTTTAAGTGCCCATGAGGACGTAATTGGAATTTTTGGAATTTTACACCACCATAACACTTGCCAAGCCCATGAATTTCACCTATTATCATTTTATACTTTGGATAATTAAGAAATTACATGTGGTGGTGATGCTTAACTATTAAGTTATTAACCATGGACCAATCACATGGTGACACATGTCAAGTTTTAATATTTTTATAATTTCCTTTATAAGCTCAACTTAAACTCTCCCATTTCATTCTTCATGGCCGGCCAAAGCTAAGAACAAAAGAGAAAAGAATAAGAGCAAACCCTAGAGAAGAAAATCCAAGAGAAATTTTTTGAATTTAAAGGAACAAAACAATCAAAGGTAAGATTTTTCAATTTTAGCTTAAGATTTACCTTACCCTTGCTTTCTTTTTCATTTTCTATGGATGAAACACAAGTTTCCATGAGGAATTACATGCTTGCCGAACTTAGAGAGAGAGGTTTTGATGGTGGATTTTGCTATATTTCATGATATCTTAGTGTGTTTAGTTGTTTGATGATGTTTGGCATGAAAAACAAGCAAGAAAATCACATGCCCTTCAACAACCCTTTTTGGCCGAATTTTATGGGTGACATGTTGATGATGGATTTTATTGTATTTCAAGGTATTTAACTAAGAATTGATGAATTATGATGTTGGATATCGAAATCGGAATGAATTTTGGTTATGGTGAATTAGGTCACAATTAAGCTCATTGAGGTACTTAGGTTTATTTGGAATTTTGGAAGTGAAATGAAAATATTTGAAGTTGAATCAGAGGTTTTGATTAATTCAATAGTGTATAGTTCGAGTTAGGTCGAATACAAATTTAGTCCGATCATAATTGAACCCACGTAGAACACCGTCTTTAAGTGATCATTCGGACAATTCTCATTCAATTTCATGCATTCATATAAAGACTGAAATAGTTTTATAACAGTTTGGCACAAATATATTGAACTATGTGTCGTGTATTATGTATAGGTGGTGAGCCCTCTAATAAGAGTAAAGATATTGTACCCGAGGACCAAGAATAGGAGTACTCCAAACTCTCGCTATTGTGAGTAACAAACTTTCATCTTAACTATCTAAAGTTGTTTCCACTCGTTTTTATGTTTTAAAGAATAATGAGTTAAAATGGTAAATTATTATGTTTTAAAGTTGAAGTGTTGGTTAAATGAAATGAGTTTTATAACTTGTTTTGAAATTGAATACTGGTTTTGGAAATTGAGTAAGTGGAGACTATATACTCGTGTTTTGATATATGGTTTGAATTGGTGGCTTTTGACAATGTTATGGCATGAATGGCTAGATTTGTGTTTTGTGTGGAATATATAAACTGTTTTGTTTTGCCGTGACACAGGCTGGGTAATATCATATTAGCCATGTCATATTACCGAAATTTTTATTGATTTGGAGGGATAATTGATTAGCTTACTACAGTGGGAAGGTTTCTGTGGACCAGCCTATTAGAGGGGCATGGTAAACCCCGTTATATTTTACCTTAGTATGAGAGGCGCGGAGGGTATCTCCTAAGGTATATTTAGAGTTCACTTCATGCCGAACCACCACGTGAGGGTGAAACTCAGGCAACGCCAAGGAATGAGTACGTTTTTAAACGTAAAAGCATGTTTTATGTGTATATATC
Source organism: Theobroma cacao (assembly GCF_053813885.1). Lineage (NCBI taxonomy): Eukaryota > Viridiplantae > Streptophyta > Magnoliopsida > Malvales > Malvaceae > Theobroma > Theobroma cacao. Next base: position 28,124,557 of record NC_142641.1, read on the forward strand.
GTTTTAACAGCCTTGATGGACTCGGTTGGAAGCCCAGACCAAGGTGTCTCCGAGTACGAGTTTTGGCACGAGCCAAGTTTTAAGAGAGCCATAAGCCTTACTGATTATTTTTGATGAAATGTAATTGTTTTATATGAATTGAAATGAGTTTTGAATGTTATGAATTTTATTATGATGGGATGATTTAACTGTCTCAATTTACTCGGCTTTAGATATTATAGATGAATTTTGCTTACTCACTGGGTTTATAAAAACTCACCCCTTCTTTTCACCCATTTTAGGCTCAAGTCAGTTTGTAGACAGCCGATTTTGTCGAAGATTGCCTTTGGATCTACATCCTTAGAAATCGAAGGTCTACAATCTTGCATATTTTCAGTTATGTCGGGGCCCACATGTCATTGTACAATATTTTGTATACCTGGCTGCGTGTACCACTGTATGTATGAATTTATTTTTCTTTTACACTACAAAATTTATTTGCGCAAAGTTCTATAAATATTGTTTTATAAGAAAATAGAATATTTTATTTAATATTTTTACTTAGTTTGATTAGCCAAAAATTTTATTTTAAATGGATGATTTAGATTACTAAAATTATTTTTAGATAAGAAATGTATATTTTTCGATCGTATGCTGTAATTTCATCAGTTTTCAAAATTTGAGTAAAAATGACCAAAATACCCTTGTGTGGCAAAAATTACTTTTTGTTTGTTTTGATTTAAAAATAGTTTATATTCCCTTAAAACATGATATTTAGTAACTATTGCTCATAAGGGAGATGCAAAATTGATGCGAAAGTCATAAGAGGTTTCGGTTGACATTTCGGGTAATAAATGTCTATCGAGACATCGCAGCGGATGTCACGGGCTCGAAGGGAGTACTGAGTCATGACAGTCAATCTATTATGCTTGACTTGCTTGAATTCTGCTAAAGTTTTCACTTTTCAACTTCTTTGTTATTCATGGGTCTATCGTCATGAAGTGACTAAACAACCAAGGGTTTGAATGAAGGGTTTTTAATAAGAAATGAACTAAATTGCTTGTTTTTGAACTTAATTGCATCATGATTTCTAAACAGTCCTTAACGTTGCTTGTTCCCTTCCTATGTTCACTCACTGAGTTTATACTCACATTTTTAATCTTCATGTTTTAGATTTTCTGAGTCAGAGGTGATTGGATCCTAGGACGAGGTGTTCCTCCCTATCCATTGCTCGGTAGGTTTAACGTGACACTAAGTGTTAGCAGCCATGCCCAGAGTCACTCCACTGACGGTCAAGGTCTAATTACGTGTATATAAATACTTGTTGTGAAATGCTGAGATTCATTTGTCAAACTATATATGTATATTATGGTTGATGATGCCATTCTGAATGCATAGTTGGATTTTATGAATTGTTTCCAAAGGAACTACATTTGAACACTACTAAATTTTGGATTTTAAAGAGATATGGATTAATGTATAAGATTATATAAATAGGCTTGCTTGGGCTTAGTGGGCTGAGCCCATTGAGCCCTTAAGCCAGTCATGGCCCGAAAATTGGGCTGTGACAAATGCACAAGTAGGTTATGGTTCAGAGCTTAACGACTAGCTAGAGAGATTGGAGCTGCTATAGAAAAGAAGAGCAGTGGTTGCAAGATAAACAAATGGATCATGAGGAAGCCACCTAACCTAGGTCAATTTGTTCCTAACATTGATGGTGCTTTTAAATTGGGTCAAGTCATGCTTTAGTTGAAGTTCTTATTCATAATGCTAATGGAGAATGGTTGCGTGGGTTCGGTGTTAACATTAGGATAATAGATAGCATAGTAGCCGAGTTATGGGGCTTCAGAGAAGGTGTAATGACCGCTCTTTAATCTTTACCAGCGTTTGAGTCTTGTAAGAGAACCCGCCAAGTCCTGAGCAAGCCTTCATTGAAACTTTTGTTAATACATTATCTTCATTCCACCAATCTATGTAATTGCTTTAAACTATATAACTCTTTGTAATATGATTTGAACAAAAGTCATAATAAATCGACTTAACCTTTATTCCACATAATTTAAATATACATTATAGATTTTAATCTCCAATAATACGGTTACATTGAGTCTAGTGTCTATTTATAAAAAAACAAAATACACTATGAATGACTCGACCTCTAGTGGCGGAGTGACTCGCAATAAAGTGCTATGAGATTGCTTTACCTATCTGCAGTAGACAATAAGTGCTGATGTGTCAAACCCTGTTTTATAAAATAATTACGACGTCACTTGCATGCTCAATAGAATGGTTGCATATTTAGGAAGTTTGAAAAATCATTAAAAGACGATATTGCCCCTAATGGTATCATTTAATCGATTAAGCCTCGAACTAGTTCAAATAGGAATTTGAAGGTGAAATTGATAGTTTCACGGTCAAAGGATGACTCAAAATGGTAATTAGTGTTCGAGGATCAATTTGGAGTCAAACCGAAATTTTCATTATCTAGGGACAAAATGGTCATTTGCCACCTGGGAAAAAATGAGAATTTTTAAAAAAGATTTTTTTGGCCCCATTTGACTTATTGGAGTATGATTTGAGGTTTAGAAGTGAAAATTTTTAATTCCGGTATAATTTGGAGTATAGGGGTGAAATGGTAATTTTGCCACCTCGGGGGTAAATTGGTAAATTTTCACCCCCGACACTTGTCAAAACCAAGGGATTTTATTCATCATGGAAATGGATAAACATGAGAAATGTGTGGTGGAGAATTAAAGAATTAAAAGTCAAAAATTTAAAATTTGAGCCAATAAGGAAATGCCATGTGTCATGCTTTTATTATTTTATTGTTTCTTTATAAAAAGGCATAAAAACCAGCCCATTTCTCCCATAGCGGTCGACCAAACAGAAGAGAAGAGAAACCAAGGAAGAACAAATCCTAGGTGGGGAAAATCAAAGAGAAAGTGTTGGAATTCAAAGATTTGATCAAGCAAAGGTAAAATTTCTTTGATTTTGCTAGTGATTTACTTTACCCATGCATTTCTCCTTAATTTCCATGGTTGGATTGTATGTTTTCATGGGAAAATCATGGCTGGCCGAATGGGTTTGGTGAGAGAAATGATGTTGGAATTGTTTGATTTTGAGTTATGTTGGTGTTTAGAGTTAGTTAAGCATATTTAGAAACAAAACAACAAGAAAAGAATCCATTTTTCCCATGAACCTTCAATGGCCGAAACCTATGTGATGTGTAGAAGTAATGAATTGATTTTGTGATCAAGTGAATTGGTTAAAAAATTGATGAAATGATGATTTATGGTGAGAAAATGGAATGGGAAAATTTTTAGTGATAGTGCACCACAATAGCCAAAATTTTCAAAAAGAATTATGAGGGTTGTTAGGCAGAATTTTTTATTATTGGAATTGTATTTAGTGAATTGAAATATTAGAAATGAAATGGAGCAATTTGGAGCCAAATCGGACACAATTGTCATTTAATCGAGTAATAGGCTGAATTAGGTCAGCACCGCATTTAAGCGGTAGTCGAATAAGTTGCATATCATATCATGCATATACACCGAGCCTAAATTGATTTATAATGGTCAAGCATTAATGTGGTGAATTATGTATTGTACATTGTGGATAGGTGGTGAGCAAATTACAGTGGTAAAAGTACAGAGATTGTGCTTGAAGATTGGGATTAGAAGTACATCAACTCCTAGAACTGTGAGTAAACTTATTATCGTCTTAGTTATCTATAGTAGTTTTATACAATTGTGTGATCTTATAGAAAATGGGTTTAAATGGTAAATTGCTATGTTTTAGGAGAAATTGTGATTTTATAAATTTTCTGGAAAATTGAATACTGGTTTTGAAAATAGAGTAATTGGAGACTGCTTGCTTGTGTTTTAAATTATATGGCTTATAGCAATATGTGAGCAAGAATGACAAAGTCGGTATTTGTATCAAAATTATATATACTATGTATTCAGCCTTGAGAGGCTAGATTGCGATAAATTGCCATATCACGCAGATAAAGATTTTATAAATCAGGTGGCAGATAAAATAATCCATAATCCCTGTAGTGGAGGTTTTGTGGACCAGCCTAAGAGAGGGGGCACATAATAAGATGTACCTTACCTTAATTGGAAAGCCGTGTGAAGGGTGTCTCTGGAGGTAAAGATTTGAGTGCACTTCAAGTGGATCACCGCGTGAGAGTGAGACTCAGCCAACGCCAAGGCATGGCTAGAATTTCGATGTAAAGACATTTAACCACCTTGGTGGTCTCGGTCAGATACCTAGGCCAAGGTATCCCCGGGAATGATTTTGGCTGGAGCCAAGTTTTGTGAGATATATAAGCCATGTTGATTAATTGAGTAAACTGAATATTCATGTTATGAAACATATATTGGAAAAGAATATTTTAATTGGTCTCCATTTACTCGCCTTTAGATAGTTTAGATGGTGTCTCTTTACTCACTGGGATTTTATAATCTCACCACCCTCATTTCCTCACATTTCAAGCTCAGGGAATTCCATAGTTAGCTGACTTTGACAAGGACCTTCATTTAGACTTGAATTGGCAAAAGCTATAGGTTTTTAGCTTCCGATGCATTTGGTTAGATGTGGGCCCACGTGTCACTACAAAAGTAATTTTATGCTTTGGTTATTTGCTTTATAGTATTTATGAATATAATTAACTTTTACGCTATAAGAATTATTTACCGATAGCTTTATAAAAATTATTTTACAAGAAAATAGTTTATTTTATTGAATATTTTTATTATATTCAAATGGTAAAATTTTCACTTCAAATGAATGTTTTAGATAATTTATTTGTTTTTAAATCACTAAATATATATTTTCTGCTTACCTACTACATTTTTAGCAAGTTTTGAGTTTTTCGACGAAAACTGACGAAAATACCCCTGTAAGCCAAAAAACAATATGTTATGTTTTGATTTGGAAATTACTCGTAATTCTTTGAATTACGATATTTGATAACTATTGTTCATCGGGGAAGTCCAAAAGCTGATACCAGAGCCTTACGAGGTTTTGATCGGCATTCAGGGTGAAGAATGTATGTCTAGCCTTCGCAGCGGTTGTCAAGGGCCAGATGGGGAGTTCCGGGTCGTGACATGATGAATGCATGCTACGCTAATCACTATCTGCAAAAAAGGAGATAAGGGGGTATGTCTCACAAACTCAGTAATCATCGGCTCCGTCAGCAGGACGTGGATGGTAAACAAGCTTAGAACAGATAAATTGAAGGATAAAACCAAAGTATTAAATGATAATCATATAAAACCAAATAACAAGTACGGTATTTGTGCCTTGTAAAAATAATGCCATAAAAATCATAGTGTAATACTTTCCCTGGCATACAATGCCGAAATCAAAGTGTTGTAAAATAAAATTTCAATCATCGAAATCATCTATTTCCTTCAAAATACAAATAGCCGTATAAAACATGCATGCTCCCAAAATGTATGGCATGTAAAAATAATCATGTACATCCACATATATCAACTCATGATCAACATATAAAGCACTGAAAGCTTTAAATTAAATAGGGAAGCTGCAAAAAAACAATATCTCTCCACCATGCAAAAGAGTACTAGTCTAAAAACTCTCAAGACTATCGAGTAGGTAATCATAGATAATCAACTCGTGGACCCTTTTCCATTTAATAATAACTAGAGAGGCCCCATCCACTGGATTCTCACAGCCATGGTAGTCTCGATGATGTTGGCTGACATTGGAGAAATCATGTGGTCGAAATCATGTATATCAACTTGTGGCCTTGCCACGCATAACAACCTGTGGCCTTGCCATGTATCATCACAGACCGTGGCCTAGCCACATCTAACAGCTCATCGGTGGCCTAAAGGTTCTCTAGCTAGAGCTCACTTATGCACAAGGGTCACACTATCTTGATGTGACATTCGACCTACTCTTGATGCTCTCGATTTGTCAAAACCGTTTTCAAAACCAAATCAAAAATTTCAAGAAATTTTCCTTAAATAATTTGAAAACAAGGTTCGGCAACCTTTCCAAACTATTTTTCACATTAAAATGCATGGTGTAAACATTTGCATAAAGTTCAAACTAAAACCTGCTCACAAGAATTTGCATTAAGCCATTTATCAAGTGCAATTAACTATGCACGTCACACAAAGATACAAGGCACGGTTTTGATGCAAAACATTACAAAAGGGCTTGTTTCTCGGTTTTTAAAATACTTTACATATATGCGTATATATATATAGTATACACAAACAACTTCCAAATCAATTTGCATCCACAATTGCCTATCGTTTCTACCAGTTCCTGCTTTCTAGAAAAGCAGTGTATAAATTGTTCCAAACCATGTATTCAAATCGCCTATCATTTTCTAGCAACTCATGCTTTTCACAAAGGCATTAAATAAATCATTGACAGGTTACTATACATATAACATTATATAGTATGGAATCTTTTGAAATAGACACCCCCTACTCACCTTTCTTGGCAGGATATTACTTCGCCAATTTAAACTCTTTCCGTTCTTAATCGATCAATATCACTTGCTGTTTAACCGTTATCCTTCTTGATTTACACACACAACAACTATCCTTTACTTGTCAATTTCCTGGCAGTAATTAAATCCAAGATATTTAGCAACCTTACAATTTATTCTACCATACACTTGCTGCCCACAATTAGCTTTATGCTTTTATAGCTTATTATTTATTCCCCATTCTCATTCAAGTACTAACCATTAACCAAATAGTTCAATTCATGCTATGATTAGCATTCCTTCACAAATAATCTTTTGCACACATTTATATAGATAGGCATCACCTTTACCAAAGAATTCTCAAGTCCTTACATGCATAATTTTCTATCCTTTTACTTCTTTCAAAACATTACATTCACACAACATCAAAACTCATAACTAGTATAAGCATTCTTCTTAACCCATAATCATATAGAATGAACAATCAAGGAATAGGCCAAAATTCGTTTCACCTTTCTCAATAATTTAACTTGAGCTAAAAACAATAAATCTTGAGCTGCTTGGTAGCGTAATCTTACATTCTTTGCGAATCACCAACATGCATGGGTTTCTTGGCACCCTCACGGTTTTTTTTTTGCTACCACAAACATTTTCACACAATCACAATTCAATTCCTTAAGAAATTCATAGATCAAACTCAAACTTTACTTACCTAAACTTTCCTTGAACTCGTGAATCATTCACACTTTCTTCCTTGTGGTTTTTAGGAGAAATGAAGCTTGATGATAGGAAAATGGCAAGAAATAAGCTCACGAGTACTAAGAGAAATGGAGTAGCCAAGTACTTTTCTCTTAACTCTTTCTTTCCTCTCAGGTGGAAGCCTCACAAAGCTATTTTCTCTTCATTTCTCTTCCAAATGGGGTAGATCTCTCAAGGCAAACACACTTTGTTTGCTTTCTTTTATTTTATGGGTGGACATAACAAGAAACAAGCTTGAAATGGCCTTGTAAAAGTTCTCATTTCCTTTCCATTTCTTTCATGGGTGGATTACCCAAGGCTTGGTAGCTTTTTGGCATTTTTCTTTTTCTTTTATGTGGGTAGATATCACAAGGCAAAAAGCCTTGAAATCATGCTTTTTCACTTGTATGGGTGGATTCTCCTAAGTTTCTCCATCAACTTAAATTTCTTTATTTTTTTTTCCATCAAATGTTATGATTATACCTTGTTCTTTTCAAGTCACATTACCAATCTTACTTTGTTTACCATGGGCTGTCATTGCCAAACCATGGTTTTCTTTCAATTAAATACTCTTTGTTCTTTTTTTCTCTTTGTAATCTTTCACATGGTGTGTGTCACGACCCGGAACTCCCCTCGAGCCCGTGACAACCGTCGCGGTGCCCTGATGGGCACTCATCTCCCGGAATGCCAACTAGAACCCCGCAAGACTTAATATCAGTTTTTCATTTCCCCCGGTGAGTAACCGTTGCTAAATATTATGTTCTAAAGGATTTTGAGCTATTTCCAACTTAAAATAGATAAAATAAAAGTTTTTGTCTCATAGGGGCATTTTGGTCATTTTTCACTGAAAAATTTTGAAACCAGTTAAAAATTTAGTAAGCAAGTACTAATCGCATAATTCACACTCAAAAATAAGTTTAAGCATCTAAAACCTTTATTTAAAATGAAATTATAATTATTTGAACATAATGAGATGATAAAACAAAATGTTCAATAAAATGATTTATTTTCTTATAAACAGTAATTTTAGAGTTATACGTAAATACTTTTTGTAACATAAAAGCAAAATAATTTCTTTCATACTGTGACACAGTAAACCAATGCATTTAAATTAATTTAATTTAATTTACAATATCAAGCGGGCCCACGAATGACTAGAGGTGAGGAAAACGGTGAACCTAAAGTTCGGAGGACGCAAGTCCAATGGAAGCCCTCGATGGAATCGGCTACCTACAGCCTACTCTGAGCCTGAAACGGGTGGAAAGAAGGGTGGGAGATTATAAAATCTCAGTGAGTAAACAAACATCATTCAAAAGATCTAAAGTCGAGTAAAAAGAGACAATTAAAATATCCCATCATTTTAAGTATTTCACAATTGGAAACTTTATCCCAGCCCATGTAAACAGTTGTATTTCATTTAATTTCTCATTAAGGCTTATGGCTTTCATAAACATTTGGCTCATGTCATCAAATAGTACTCGATGACACCTTGATCAGAGGCATACACTCGAGCTCGCCAAGGCTGTTAAAATTTCTTATACATGTAAAATATATTTTTAGTTTGAGAAAAACACAGTCGTTCCTTGGCTTAGCGGAGTTCATCATCACAAGGTGTTTCAGCATGACGTGAACTCTATCCATACCTCAGGAGATACCCTACGCGCCTCTTCGATAGAAGTACATATATATATCCGGATTTCGTGCCCCTCTAATAGGCTGGTCCATAGAATCCGCCCACTACAGCAAGCTAAACCCACCATACAATAAAATTCAATAACATGATATGGCAATTATTGTAATTCACAGCCTTTCAAGGCTAAATACATATTTCATACATTTCAACACCAATATCAATTTAGCCATTCATGAAAATATTGTCATAAGCCATTTGATTTCAAATCATAAATTTACGACATAACAAGTGGTCTCCAATTACTCTATTTTTCAAAATCATTATTTCGTTTCAAGACAATTTATAAAATCCTTTCATGTAAATACATTTTGTTTGTAAAACACAAAGGTTTACCATTTAAACTCCTTTCATAAAATTTCACCAAAACCAAATAAAAACATACTTTAGATAATTAAAATGATAGTAAGGTTAATCACCTCACAATAGCGGGATTTCTATGTCGCTATTGATTCGTATACGCATAAAATTATTCCTACTTGCCCGTCACCTACTTCGTTCAACACGCTTTCCTAGTAACCATTTAAATTCTATACATTCAGTGCATCAATTCTACTTTTCTCTCTCTCATTCTATCATAAATCCACTCACCTAATTCACATCTTAATACATTTTTACTATAATTGATTGCATCCTTCGTTCATATAATTTTTTAGATTATTAACACCGGTAACTTATTTATGGTATTAAGTGCCTATTTCAACCTTCTAAGCAACTTAAATTTACTTCATATACTAACTAACCAATGCATAATTAAATAAAATATGCTAGCCTCCATATAGTCTAATTTCAAAATAAATCATGGTGAAGAGTAAAGAAATTTTACCCAATTAAGCTAGGTTGGCCCAAATCTCCACCTTCATTTTCTTTTGGATTTTTCTTCCTTTGTTGTTTTCGGACTCTTATTCATGGACTTCTCCCATTTCTTTTTAATTGGACCATGCCCATTCTTCCTTTATTGGACCATGTCCATTTTTCCTTTATTGGACCATGTCCATTTTTCTTGCTTGTTATTTTCTTTTCTTTTCTTTTCTTTCTTCTTCCCTCCATCGTCCAGCAGCCCCTGTTATCTTTCTTTTTCTTCTCTTCACATGCTTAACCTGTCCCACTCTTTTCTTCTTTCTCCCTCTCACCACCGGCCACACTTTCTTCCCTTTTGTCCTTCAATTTTTCAATAGCTAAAGCTGCTTATTTTGGCTCCAAAATTAGCAGCTATGCTGCTCTGTTTTTCCTTAACATTTCAGCAACTAAGCTGCACTTTTCCCTCCAAAAATTTATTGCCAAAACAACAATAATTAATCACCAAAATAGCACCTTAAAACCTTCAAATTCTGCTGTAAAAATCTGCACTTTTTGGCCTCCAAAATCAGCAAAAAAATGGCACTTTTCAGCTTCCAAAACCAGCCCTTAAATGGCTCTCTTTTCCTTCTTGAATGGTAGCAAAATCAACCCTTCAACTCAACTCTCTTTTCCTTTTGTTTTTCTTTCTTACGCACGATTTTCTTTTTGTTTTTCTTTCTCTCCATTTCTTCTTTGTTTTTCTTTTACTCTCCCTCAACCGACCTCTCTTCTTCTTTGTTTTCTTTACTTAGCTTACTCAATTGAATATATATATATATATATATATATATATATATATATATAATTCTTTCTTGAATGTTCCACAAACTACCACATTGTTCCAACATGGCCGGCCACATCACAAATTTTTTTCTTCCTTCACTTTTTGCTCCACATGACCGAGCCCCACCCCCCCTTTTATTTTACCAAGTGAAGAGTCTTTGTCACGACCCGGAACCTCCCTCAGGCCCATGACAATCGCCGCGATGTCCCGATTGACACTCATTATCCGGAATGCCAACCGGAACCCCGCAAGGCTTACATATAAGTTTCTTTCCTTTCCTATGAGCAATCATTGTTAAATATCGAGTTTTTAGAGAATATATACTATTTTAGATAAAAAATAATCAAAATAAAATTTTCGCCACACAGGGGTATTTTGGTCATTTTTTTCTCAAAAATTTCGAAACTGGCTAAAACGTAATATACAAGTACAAAACACATAATTCATATTCAAAATGAGTTTAAAAGTCTAAAATCTTTATTTAAAACGAAATTACGGTTATTTGAATATAATAAGAAAATAAAAGAAATATTAAGGAAAATATTCTATTTTCTTATAAAACAATATTTATAGAGTTATACGTGAATAATTTTTATAGCGTAAAAGCTAAATAAATTTATACATACTGAAATACAGTAAGCCAAAATATTTAATTTAATTTACAATAACAAGAGGGCCCCCGAATAAACAAAAGTAAAGAGGACTGTGAACCTACGATTTCGAAAATGCAGATCCAATGGTAGTCCTCGATGAGATCAGCTATCTACAGTCTATACTGAACCTGAAATGGGTGGAAAGGAGTTGGGTGAGATTTTGCAATCCCAATGAGTAAACAAACATTATCATAAATATCTAAAGGCGAGTAAAATGGAAGCAAGTTTAAACAACAAATTTCAACCCATTTCATAATGTTTTCAATTTGTTTCTTAAACCATAAAATATTTGTAATTTACCAAAACAGTTGTTAAGGCCTATGTCTTTTATTAAAACAAGGCTCAAGCCAAAACTAATCCTCGAGGATACCTTGGCCGAGGCATCTAACCGAGTCCGCCAAGGGTGTTAAAATATTCACACGTGAAACACATTTTTATTTTTAAAAACCAGCCGTTCCTTGGCGTTGGCCGAGTTACACATTCACGTGGGGGTTCGACGTGAAGTGAGCTCTAATACTACCCCAGGAGTTACCCTCCTCGCCTCTACAACCGGAGTAACTATATAACTGGGTTTACCATGCCCCTCTAATAGGCAGTCCACGGAAACCCGTCACTGCAGTGACTAACCCACCAATTTTAATAAAATTTCGACAGTATAACGTGGCTTTTATTTATTTATCCAGCCTGCATAGTAAAATCAACTTACATAAATTTCCCAAATGCACTCACAAAATATAGCCACATATACTCATTTCTCATAAGCCATTCCTAGGAAAATATATATTTTTCAAGTCAGTTTGCAGCCTCCAATTACTCAATTTCATAATCAATACAATATATTTTTATTTATCACATGTATTCCTAAAACATCAAAAATCCCGTTTTCATTTCATAAAATACATAAAGGGCATTTAAAAATAAACTCTAGATAATTTACAATAATAATAAGTTTACTCACCGTTTGTACAAACTAAAAGCTTTCTAAGCGCCCCGATCACTACTTGTCGGGTACGACTTCTTTGCCTTTTCCGGAAGGCTCTCCTCCTAGACACTTTACAAAAATTTACACAATTCATCACATTGATGCTAAATCACTATATAATTAACTTAAATCCTATACTAATGCATGGTATGAAATGCAATAGCCTAAATCGGCTTAAACGCAGTATTAACCTATTTTTGGCACTTTGCCCGATAAATTGCTAACGCGCTCCATTTTAACTCTAAATCATCTCATTCTCTCTCCAACATTTCTAACCATTAAATATCAGCCAATAACCTTCTAAAAACAACAAAATAAGCTCACTCCCTTCCTTGGAAAATTCAGCCAAAAATGGGACATTAACTCGGTTAATTTTCTACTTTGTTTTTCTATCACGTTTAATCGTTTTTCATCATTTCTCTTCATTTTCCTTAGAATAAAATCAATTCATCATCATTTTACAGCATTGAGCATCCATCCAAGAGTGGGTATTGTGAAACTTTAAAGAATTCTTGCCCAATTTAATTTCTAAACACATTTAACTAACTAAAACTATCAATTTAACTAAAAATCAAAACCTAAAAATTTCAATTTCTCTCCCCCAGAATTTCGTCCAGCCCTTGATATCACTTTTTGATCTCTCTCCTCAAGCATGCTAAATGGAAATAAAGGCATAGGAAAGGTAGAAATCAAGCTAAAATCGAAAAATCTTACCGTTAGACGCGTAAATGGTCGAAAACCGCGAATTTTCCTTTGAATTTTCTTGTTTCTCTTTGGGTTTTCTTTTTTTCTTCCTTTCCTCTCTATTTCCTCTCTTGTTCTTCCTTATTGCTGGCCAGCACTCAAAATTTGGGTTTAAATGGGCTGACTTTTCATTAAAATAATATTATTTCATTAAAAATTGCCACGTGTCACTTTCCCATTGGCCCATTTTTAAAATTTCATCCATTTGTTTCCAATTTTTCACCATACACTTGTCCCACATATCCATAGCTTAGATAAAATTCTCAGACTTATCCAAAGTCTCGGTGGAGTAATTTTTGAAATTTACACTTTTGCCCCCGTTAAAGTGAAAAATTACATTTTTGCCCAAAAAACTGAAAAATTGCCCATAGACATATTTTTCATCCCTTATACTCATACCATTCTCCGATTTGTCAAATTTGATCTAAATTCTCTCAAAATCTCAAATTTTGTCCGTGGATGGTAAAATTACGATTTTGCCCCTACACTCCAGAAATCACCAGAATTAAACTTTTTCACTTCCTATCATTAAATTATACTCCAAATAGTTAATCTTGGTAAAAAAATTTCACTCCATGATCAAATTATTATCTTAGGTGGCAAAATGACGATTTTGCCCTTGAATATCAAAATTTCCAATTTTACCCCAAATAAACCCTCGAACTCCGAACAAAAATTTTTAGTCATTCCTGGGCTATAAAATATTAAATTTCATCCTACAATTCCTATTTGAACTAGTTCGAGGTTAAATCAATTTAAGTGTACCGTTAGGTACAATATCAGGTTTCGTCTATTCTTAGGTACTTTTCTAGCGTAATAACATGCTACTCAATGCATGTATGTCATGACATGTATTTATAGGGTCGGGTTTTATAGTCTTTGACTCTTTTATTGACCACATGGGTAGCTGCCCATGTTGGTCTTCTAATATATATATATATATATATTTGTTATATACTATTATTACTTTACTATATGTTCATTTTTTTTCTCTCATTAATTCCACTACATATCCTTTAACTTTTATATGTTAAATTCGATCCTTTTAATACGTCTAAAAATTTTAATTTTTATCTAACTTCCTTTCTCGGTGCGTATACCACCAAAATATAAAAATTGTACCTCAACACGGTATTACCACAATATTTAAATATTTACTTATCCGCATTGGTTCGACTTAACAAAACACGCGTATTTCACTTTTGTAGCTTATTTCTACAAAAATTCACTTGTATTTCTTCTCTCACACTTGGATCAACCATATGATTCTTCTTCATGACTGATTTCGACACCCAATTAAATATTAATATTTTAATATTATTTTATTAATAAAATATTATTTTATTCTAAAAATTTTATCTTGCCTTCTTGGTTGCCAAAGTTCCTTATTATACGTCAATTGACCTCCGAATCACCCTTTTATCTCTTAAATTCTCCTTTGATAAAATATTATTATTTTATTGTTATTTACTTGCGTGCGAAATATTTTATCATAAACTATTCCTTTCATCTTTTATTACTTTTAAACATTTTAATTGACCTCAATTTGCATTCGATCAACTTTATTAATCACTATATCAAAGTATGGAGTATTTCAGTGGGGGTCCCACATGTCCCCCAATAAGCTTTATCCTTTTTACATGTAATCATTTGCATGTAATAGTAACTTCACATGCAAATTCCATCAAGCAAAGCAATCTCACTTGCATCCTACTTGAATTTCATCTTGCTTTCCATAATACAAATATATATAAATCAAATATTCTCTTAACTTAAAATGGTGAAATTGCACATAGGTCCTCCAACTTTTTCTTATTTACCATTTGACCCTTCAAATTTCTCATCCTTTACAATTTGGTTCTTCAAACTTTTGATAATTACAACTTCAATCCTTAACTTTTCATTATTTACAATTCCACCCCTCAACTTCTTATTCTTTTCAATTGGGTCCTTCCATCATTCCATTATTTTCAATTCTCTTCTATTTTATTTCCATTGCACTTGTTCAAATAAAATGTCAAATTCATACTACACCAAGGTGTGACCATAATATTTAAATATATACTTACTCTTTCTCACTTTAATTTAATGAAGGCACGTGGGCCCCACTAAAGCTTCCTTTCTTCGAAACATTTCTTGCTTCCACTCCCCCACGTAGACAAATTGTACAAATCACATGTTCTTCGTGTAATAAAACCAATTTAACATCTATAGTATTTTAATTTTATTTTATCCAAAAATTATTATTTTATTCTAAAATTTTTCTCTAGCCTTCTAGGTCTCCAAAACGTCTTTTTTTGCCCCGATTTAGCTTTATAGCACCTTTTAACTCCGTAACTTCGATCTCAGTAAAATATTATTATTTTATTATTATTTTATCACATAAGGAATATTTTATTCTAAAATAGTTCCATTGGCCTCAATTGACCTTCATCTTATCCTTAAGGTCATATTATACACCATACCAAAGTATGGGGTGTTACAGAAGGTTTATTACATGCGAAAAGTTTGCAAATACAACAACTGGTGGTTGAATTGGATGCAATAGTGGTGGTCAAATTTCTAACAGAGGATGTAAATCAAATCATCCCTATTTTAGACTAGTGCATGCCTGTCTCGTCTTGATAAAGGAAAGGTGGGTGATGGATATTTGACATATTTTCAGAGAAGATAATAGATGTGTTGATTTTCTTACGAAATTGGCGCAAAATTGCCCTTTGGGAACAACACATTTGACAAATCCTTCGAAAGAGTTATTTCTATTACTTATAAAGGACGTGTCAGGCATACCTAGCTTGAGACTTTAAACCGGAACAGTCGAATCGTCTGTACCAAAAATAATATGTTTAAAATATATTAGTTTATGATATATACATGTACAAGCCATAACCATAGCAATTTAATATTAATTATATATTTATTTATTTATAAATTTATAATAATATGAAATTACAAGTTATATATTCTAAATGATATAACTTATATGTTAATATTAATATATGGTAGTAAATATCTTACATATTAATATGTTATAATTATTGCACCTTAGTAATGTTTCAAAATATAAAATGTTATGAGCATAGATAATTGTATAAATATATTATATATTTAATTTTTACGTAAGTATTACTATAACTTATAATAAATTTTATTTATATGATTACACTTAAGAACTTTATTAGTTATCACTTTAGTTTTTATAACGTATTGTTCATAATTAGTTATTATTTATACAAACTTTGATATAAAACATTATAACATATAAGTTTTGCTATTAATTTCATATATATATATATAATTAAGTAATACATATAAATATATACTATATAAAATTAGCATATTATTTATACTTATTATAAATAAGTAATTAATATTGTACAAAATAATAAATTTAGTTAATAATTAATAAATGATATATTATAAATAAATAACAAAATAATATTGATTTTGTTTACAATTTAATAATATTAAATAAGTTATATTATATATTAATGTCTAATATATTATGAATATTTAATGATATTATTAATTATACATATGTAGTAAAGTTTAATATAAATATATTTAAGTTTATTATTATTAATAATTATTCATTTATTAATAAAATATAAAGTATTTAAACTTTTGTTGTAGTTTTGTGGATGGAAAGTAAACTAAGCCTTTACCAAATCTACCACCCTTTCAAGTTAAGTTTAAAGGTTACCAATTTATTTTAAAATTAAACCAAACCAATGAGTCAGATACTAATCCTCAGCCCTTAACCCATGTGCGTGGCTTAGTCATTTTACAAAAATTTCCCTGCTTTGCTCAAATTAGTTAAACCCTTGCCCTTTGTTGCCTCTTTTCATGTCGTGACCAAAGAGACATTGAAGCTTCCCATGCTATGCCAACTGAAGGTTCCCTGCTTTGCTCTCTAAACTATTCACTTCCTTTACGTTTTCGATCTACAGTTTTAGAGCTTAAGGTTTTTACTTATTCTTCTCTTTTTATTTTTTTTCCTGTTTAGTTACCAAGAAATGTGGAGGAAAATATATGTACCTTGCAATAATAATCTTTTCATCTTCAGTATAATAGCCAATAAAATATAGCATAGAGTTAAGAGTTGTTCGAAAAAAGAAAATAAAATTATGAGATTCACACAACCCCAAAGAAGTAGAAATTTTGAATAATTTTGTTAAAAAAATATCTCCTATTCTCATCGCAATAAACTACTTATACTTTACCAAAGAAAATCTCCTAATATTGAAAGCAAATTTTTTGCTATTAGTTTCACTCAATGGTTAGGGATGTCGTGCTCATCAACTTGGATTATTAAATGTAATACTTTGGTTCTCGATAATGATTAAAAGGTAAATCATACAGATTATTATGCATTTTCTTAGTGAAATAAACTTCCTTGAGTGTTTTGCCTAATTACCAAAGGGCTTTGCTAGTAAATAAAAATAGTTGTGAAAGATACTTTTGCTAACAATTGTGACTTTTACATAGCACTCTAGATAGTGCAATGGGTTGAAAAACATAGGAACATCACAAACAATAAAATTTTTTTGCTTTTGACTAACCCCATTTTCATCTTTATTTGCATCTTCGTAAACCTTTCTGGTTAGACCAAGGAAAGAAAAACATGGTGTCTTCGAGTGAAGAATTCTTGTCCCATTTGTCCTTACCCAAGAATGACAAAGTAAAACTAGAACAAGGTACCTACGTTGCTTTTTGCTATATTTCAATTATGTATATATTTTTCATTGTTGATAACTCTAGTAATTTAATATTCTATAACATGTAATTATTACATTGTAAATATACGAAAGAGTTTGAAGAGGTAAATGAATTTTGCTACATGGTTTTATTTATCTTTCTACCCTTACATAACTCATAATTGTAATGGTGGAGATTGAAGCAAAAAAAGGGCCTCCCTTCCCCTGTCTACTACTATCTCTTTTGTACACTACATGGCTAAGGGTGCAAAGTTCCAAACAAGATTAACAAAAGGCCAATGCACTACCAGTTGAATATTACTTATTTTTACCACATTTTAATTTTGTATTCTTTTTCTGATTTACTAATTGCACATCAAAATTGTTTTTCTTTGATTTTTTTTATAAAAGTCAATGTAATTGATCCTAATAATGCAGTTTGGTGAAGGGATTTTAAATAATAAAAACATGTTTATGAAGTCCTAATTTGAGCTTACATTGTTTCTTGAGCTTTCCTCATGATGTGTCTTAATTTGAAATACAATCCTTTTTGCCTTCACAACATGAATCAGCCACAAGAACAATTGACAATAGCATGTGGGATGAAATTCATAACTTCAAAAGAATGCTTAGTTGTGATCTTTGCTAAGGATGATAAGAAGTTGGTGTTCTTGGATATGCTGATGGCTTGGGTGCAACAACATCGCCATTGTTTGATTGATTGCATTCCTATGCCACAAGAAATTGTAAAACAAGCTCTTGTGTATTTTAAAAAGGCTAGGTTTGTTATATTTATTTTATCTATTGACATCTTTGTCAATGTATTTCACTACAATTAGTGGTGGAGATAAAAGCAGCAACAACTTCTGTTGTTCTTGACATAAGAACTTGATTTTTCTCAAAAGTGGCTCGTTAAGATGTACTCAGCTGAGTAACAATAGATTATGCATTTTGATGTTATGATATGGTTGGAGTGCCTTTATCATCTGTGTATGATTCTAAAAGAAATTTGTCTTAGGCAATTGATGGAGCTGAAGATGAGTGGAGTGAGCACAATGCAAAGAAGCTCATTGACACAAGTGATAAGGGATTGTACGGTTCGATTCTCAAAAAATTCCCATACTTACATGTTGAGTTTGGTCTAAATAAAGGATTTGTTCATGTAATTGATGATGAAAGTCAATTCAAGAGCAACCTTGGTCTCAATGTTATTAGAGGCATGCTACAATTGCCAGAGGAAGACATGTATTGTCACAGGAGGCATCAATCTGTGAAGGAACAAAAGCAGTATTTCACAAGTTTTGCTCACGACTGGGAACTTTTTGACTGGAGAAGACAACTTCATTAAGTAGGAATTGAAGCAGGAATCCACCAAAGTTGCATCCAAGTAGTAATTGAAAGCATAATGGGATATTTGCATTGGCATCCTTACCTACAATTGTTGGACTTGATAAACATAAGACTTGGATAATTTTTTAGTATGGCTTACAATAGTACGTTTAGATTTATTATTATATTTGTTTGACATTTTTAGATATTATGTATTTATGACGATTTGTAATTGCACGAACTTGATTTTGAATTTTAGATTTTAATGCGTATTTTTCTTATAAATTTTGAATGTGAATTGTGGATGTTAATTGATAATTTGTTACAAAAATTTTATTTGATAATTTCTGTTGTAAATGCATTACTGACAAAAAATTCTGTTGGAAATGCATCTCCAACGGAAATTTTGTTGGAAATTTTTGACAGAATTCCATTGGAAATGCTTCTCTAACTGAAAATTCCATTAGAAATTTCTGACAGAATTTCATTGGAAAAGCAATTCTAGTGGAAATTTCCAAAGCATTTGATACAATACACCTAACAAATTCTGTACTTTTTCGATGGATTTTTTTGTTAGAAATTTCCAACGAATTTTCAATGGAAAGTATTTTCGATGATGCTTTTACCAATGGAATTTTCAATGGAATTTTTCACTGGAAATATGTCAGACAAAGGCGTTTCCAATGGAATTATAACTTTTTCCAAAGAAAAATTTCATCAAAAAAACTTGTTTTTTGGTAGTGACAAAGCAACGCTAGTGGAAATTGTGAAAATTTTTTGCACTTTTCCTATAGTGAACTAATTGTTGAGATTTACAAGGATAGAAAGCTTATTAAGTCTAGTTTCCAACACATTAAATGAATCTTTATTTTGAGTTTCATAGCTTAAGATATGGTAATTTTAGTGAATGATGTGCAAGCTGTCCATATTTCTGATTTAAGAGAGTTTAGGTTATTTGTGTAGTTTTAGGTGACAAATAGATTTTAGAGAGCTAGGTTGTTTTTAATATGCTTAAATGATTGTCAGTAGGCTTTTGATTATTTTGGGAGGAAGCGAGTTTGTTAGAATGCAGAAAGGTAAGTATATCTTCACACACTTGTTTCGAAATTATCGTGTATGTATATTTTTTGAAAGAATCAAATGTTTTATATCATTATATTCAATATATGAAAATAGGGTCAAGCATATGATTTTTTTTTTTGAGCTTAATAATATGATGAACATTTGTTTATGAATGATTTGGAGTACTCAAGCAACGAATAATGGATTTATGAATGATTTGATTTATACATATGACAAACATTGCTTTATAAATGTAATGGTTTATTCATATGAAGAATATTGATTTACGAATGATATGAAATCTTTGATCTTCTTTAAAGAATATTTTGAGAGCTACAAAATGGTCCTTGGGAAGTAGGATAATTGACACCAGAACTAGTTCTATGACCCTACTAATGAGATATGATAGTTGGCGCATGACCTTGCTAATGGGATATAATAGTTAGTAACAATCATGAGAAGATTAGTCGATACAGCCCTTGGCACGGAATATAATAGTGACTATAGCTAAGATGATGAAATTTTACGAGTTTCAAAGATTGAAACTATGATTTGTTTGAATGATATTTCAAAAATGATAGTAGATGATCAATGATTTATAAACTTACGAAATTCCTCATTTTGGATATAATGATTTGTTTAATTGTTTGAAAGCATGATTTAGTCAAATGCTCTTGAATGAACTATATGACATATCGAAAGCAATGCTTGATATAGTAAGGTGTGTGTGGTTATGCTTGCTGAGTTGTGGTTTACTCATTCCTTAACTTACCATTTTGTAGATGATTAGAGATTGAGAGCTTTAAAGTTCCAGGAGCTAAGAGAACGATATGGGATGTCTACCTTAGTGTCAAGACATTGTTAGCTATCTTGAGACTTTACAACATGTAATTATATATAAGTTTCTAGTAGTTTAATTACTTTTCATCTTGGAGACTTTAGCTGGATTGTAATAGTTACATAGAAGAGAATGTAAGTATGGAATTGTCAGTATGGCTTCATTTGAGGACTTCTATAAGAATGAAAGATACAAAAGCTTTGTATTACTTTGGGGCTTAGTCTTGAAGTAACATGGTCGTGTCATGTCTTGGTTTTTGGGCGTGATAGTTATACCTTAACCAAGTAAAAAGGTAGAGATGTTACATCTTATCCTTCAAAACACTGTTGTAAAGGTTAAGTCTAAGCCTTGAAAAGACTAGTTTGTAAAGGTTATGGTTGAACCTTCAAAAGGTATTTTCGTAATGGATTTTAAACTCCTTAGTGAGCCAAGGGAGAGGACGTAGGCAAAGAGGCCAAACCTCTATAAAAATCTTTGTGTCTTCTTTGCTTCTTAAAATTTTTTTTCAATCTTGTTGGTTCTTCAATTCATTTTTGAAACACTTGAAATAATTTGTCTGCAATTTTAATTCATTGTGTTCAAAGAAGTTGTTTGTTTTTACTTAGTCTAAAAATCATTCCTCAATGATTTCAAAAGAAATTTTAAAATACTCAATTCACCCCCTCTTAAGTTTATACTTTTGAGCTAACATTCTAGCAATTGGTATTAGAGCTGTGGTCTCAAATTTGCAAGTTTAAATACCTTGAGCAAAGATCCATTTGATGCTCAAAAGCCACGGCCTTGCAACCTAAAACCACTTCCCTTAAAGAGGGAACATATATTTTAAGACCTCTTTTGTTTAATGGTGATAATTATTCATATTGGAAAAGGAGGGTGGAAATGTTCATCCAAGCACATGATATAGATGTATGGAACATCATACTAGAAGGCCCTCGTGTCCTTAGTAAAACCAAGGTAGGATAGTTGTTAAGGCTAGGAGAGAATGGGATGACAAAGACAAGAAACTTGTGCAACTTAAAGCCAAAGCTATAAATACCTTCTATTATGCCTCAAGACCAAAAGAATTCAATAGAGATTTCATGTGTGAAAATGCCGAGGAGGTGTGGGATATTTGAGAGACTCTACATGAAGGTACAAGCCAAGCGAAAGAGTCAAAAATAGGATTACTCACCCTAGATTATGAACTATTTAGGATGAAAGATAGAGAAATCATAGTTTACAAACATCATTGTAAGGATGAAAACACTTAGGAAACACTTCCTAAACGCACAAATGGTGAAAAAGTTGTTGTATAGGTTGCCTAAATCTTAGAGGCCTAAAGTGATAGCCATAAAAGAAGCTAGGAACTTAAATGACCTTAAGTTAGATGAACTAGTAGGATCTTTACTCAATTATAAATTTTCTCTTAAGCATGAAAATGAAAGATATGATGCATTAAGGGAGGATACTATAAATAAGGGTATTGCTTTTAAAGCTACCTAAGAAGAGGAAGAAAAGAGTGTAAAAGATGATGATGAAGAGGAAAATGAAGAGATAGCTTTATTGCCTAAGAAGTTCAATAGGTTCTTAAGGAACAAACAAGGTAGTAGAGGTAGAAAACCATTTAAGAAAAATGCACTAAGAGGAGACTTAAGAAGAAAGCCACCCAAAAGAAAGTAAAGCAAATACCACATCATTTGCTATAAGTGTAGAAAATTGGGACATACAAAATATGAATGCCCAAATGCCAAGAAGTTCTACACAAGAAATCTATAGAAGAAAGCAATGGTTGCCATTTAGAGTGATGAGGATGAGTCCCAAAGTGAAGGGGATGAGGACGTTGCCAACATATGCTTCATGGCTCTTAAGGAGCCCAAGGTACATTCTAACTCATATGCTTCATCTTCATATGCACTAAATGTTGATCCTTATACATTTGAAAAATTACAAATGCATTGATAAGTTAGCACTTGAATTTGAATGCATGACATTGAAGCATAAGAACAAGATCTCTAAGCTAAAATGTGAGAACGAGTTTCCAACCAATATTAAAATTGAGTTAGAAAGTGAAGTATCTAGCTTAGAAGATGTGATATGTAATTTTAAGTAAAAGAATGAGAACTTACATGATTCATTTTCAAATTTCACACTAGCCAACAAAAGCTAAATGACAAGCTAGAAACTCAAAGAACATTTTTTTGATAAGGAAGGTTTAGGATATGATGGCACACAAAAAGAAACTCATCTTAAGAACTTCTTTGTGAAAGAAAATGAGAAATGTGGTGCAAACACTACAAGCATTTGTTGTCATAAAGTAAGACATTCCATTTATTTTTGTCCTTTGAAAGCTACATCACAAAGAGGTAAGGTGATCAAGAGTGTTTGGATTCCGAAAGGAACCAAACCCACTCATGGTAAGATTGTGACATTGGAATGGGTTCCAAAGGGAACCAAAGCAATGAGCACTAACACATATGGAACCGAGATAGTTTAGGTACCAAAATTAAAAGTTTGAAATTTTCTTTGTAAGATAAGGGAGCTTGAAGTCATATGCACAAGGAAAACACCATGGTACCTTGATAGTGGATGCTCAAGACAAATGACTAGTAACAATGAACAATTTGTTAACTTGAAAGCAAAAGGAGGAGATGTGACCTTTGAAGACAGCTTAAAAGGAAAAATTGAAGAGATTGGTATTATTGGTAACGATTCTCAATCTAGTATTGAAAATATATCGTTTGTGAAAGGTCTTAAACATAATTTACTTAGTGTGAGTCAATTATGTGATAAAGGTTTTACAATCATATTTGAAGCTTCACATTGTCAAGTTGTTGATGCTATGACTAAAAAAATATTTTTCATAGAAAATAGAGTAGGAAATGTGTCATAGCCCAATTTTCAGGCCTTGACTAGCGCATGGGCCCAGTAGGCGTAACCTATTAGGCCCAAGCAAGCCTTTCTATGAAAACTTATTCATTAGACCATCTGTCCCTCATTTACCTCTAAGGTTCTTAATTCAATGTTTTCATAAATAATTACTTCTCAAGCATAAATCCTGGCAACCGAACATATACCATTCATAAAATAATATTACCGTTTGCCAACTTGTGGAGACACTATCATGCAAACCAAACATACAGTGTTTACAACAAATCTCATGAATTACATTTGAAATAACCACACACACATATAAAAGACCTTGACTATCAGCGGAGTGACTCTGGTGTGGGTACTATCAAGCAGTGTCCTAGTAAACCTACTGTACAATGAACAGGAGGAAGCACCTCTACCTAGGATCTAAATACCTTCGAACCTAAAAATTAAACCATGAAGTTTAAAAGAATGAGTATAAACCTAGTGAGTGAACATAGGAAGGGAACAAGAAAACGATACGGAAGGTTTTCGAAAACATGATGCACTTGTTTTAAAACACTTAGGAAATTCAACTTTCAAAAATCAACGCAATTTAGCTTAATTTCTTGTAATGCCCCTTAATTCAACCTTTGATTGTTTAATCCCTTGGGGTGAAGGATCTAGGATCAACTTGGAAGTTGAACAAAGTGGAAACTACAACAAATATCCAAGCAAGACAAGCAAGATAGAGAATTTCTCGCTGCAATGAAAATCAATTTGGAAACAATTAACAATTTCAACATTCAACTTTCATTGCAATCACATAATATTTTCTCTAACCTCTCTATGATATGTGTAAACATGTATACAACCACCGGCTCATCAGTTTATGTGCACTCCCACAACGCACTTAGCTGGAATCATCATGTGCACTCCCACACCGGACAAGGCAAGTATACAACCACCAGCTCGTTAGTTCATGTGCACTCCCACACCGCACAAGGCAATATCATCATGTACACTCCCACACCATATCATCACCGGCATGTGTTGTTGGCTCCATTAGTTTTTGATGATAATAAAACATTCTCTTTCATTTGTGTCTAATAATTTTACTTGAGTGTGTAGGACAAGAATTGTATGCCAATGATAAATAAATTATTCCAAGGGACATATCAAAAATTATATGTATAAGAAGCCACAATTAATCAACAAAACAGAAGCCTCTTAGTTGGATAATGAAGGGTATTAGTCAGCTAAAATTCAAATAAGAAGTTGGCGAGCTTAAGAGTATTGAGAAATAGAAAAGACTTAGTCGACCAAGAAGTAGGTTAGTCGATTAAAAAGCTACTACCAGAAATCTGGACTTCAGGACAAAACCAACTTAGTCAACGAAGAACTAAGCTAGTCAAGTAAGTGTTCACTGCTAGAAACTGGGATCAGAAGACAGAGACGACTTAGTCTACTACGAGCGCAGTTAGTCGACTAAGAGCATTCTGCCAGAAAATTTGAATTGTGCACTAGAAGACAGATTAATGGCTAGAATTGCAACAAAACTGTTTCCAACAGTCAAAAACTGCGTAACACCTATTAAAGCTGATTTTTCAAGTATTTAAGAAGTTTCCAACAACAAGAAATGTAATGAAGGCTTTCAAGAACTAAAAGAGCTCAAAAACCAGCAATTACTCTATGCTCATTAACTGCACTCAACTCCTATCTTTGTAATTGTGATCTGCACTACACTTTATACCACTTAGATCAACTTTGTGATCATAGGTATACTCTTATCACTTCTTTCCTTGTATTCTTAGAGTGAGTGGGTCACTCTAAGGGATTGATTCAAGTTAGGATTGGTTGATTGAGTATAGGTTCTAACTTAGCCTCGAAAAGTTAGGTGTTACGTTTCAGTTGATCCTGGTAAAAACTATTGTGAAAGGTTTTGACTAAGCCCAGTAAAAGCCATTGTAAAGCTTGGTGAAAGCTTGTGAATTTCACCTTTTATAGTGGATTGATTTAGAAAATCTTTGGTCGAATAATCAAGGTAATGGATGTAGGTCTTGTACCGAACTACTATAAATTCTGGTGTGATTGTCTGCTCTATTTTTAGTTTTTCATTCATCTTTAAATCTCTCTTTTATCTTTCATTTGTCCCCAATTAGAGGTTAATTCTTGTAAGAGCCATAAAGTACTATTCACCCCCCTCTAGCGCATTTACTTTGGGCCAACAAGTGGTATCAAAGCTTAACCCTTGTTTTTAAAGACTAACACCCTTGGGAAGATCCAAATGGCTCTTCAAAAATCCTTAGTTGTTGAGGGACAATCAACAGAAAGACCACCTCTATTTGATGGCTCAAATTACCCTTATTGGATTACTAGGATGTCAATATATATTAGAGCAATTGATTATGAGATGTGGGATGTCATAACTAATGGACCATTCATTCCCTCAACTTTAAATATAGTGACCAACGACATGATCCCTAAGCCAAGGTGTGAATGGACCGAGGCTAAAACTAAAAAGGTCCAGACCAATTTTCAGGTAATCAATACATTGCATTGTGCTCTAACTCCCACTGAATTCAATAAAGTATCAAGTTGTACCACAGCAAAACAAGTGTGGGATAAACTTGAAAGGACTTCTCAAGTCAAGGAGTTTAAGATAGCCCTTTTGACTCACAATTTGAAATGTTTAAGATTGAGCCTAGTGAAGATATCACTAGCATGCTAGATAGATTCACAAACATCACAAACAAACTTAGTCATCTAGGCAAACCAATCCTCGAAACATGAAATTGTTAAAAGACTTCGTAGAAGCCTACCGAAAAATTAGAAGCCTAAGGTGACAGCCATTCGAGAAGCTAAGGACTTAATTGTTATAACTTTAGATGAAATTTGTGGTTCTCTCCTTACTCATGAGCTAGAACTCAGGGAACAGGAAGAAGAAGAGAAGAGGGAAGCAAAAAAAAAGAAGAAGAGCATCGCCCTAAATGCTAGCATTCTTGAAGAAGAACTAGATGAGCTATCTTGTGATGATGATGAAGAACTGGCACTAGTTGCAAGAAGATTCAGAAAGATTATGGGCCGAAAGAACTGAAGATTGGCTAAAAGAGGGTTTAAAAGAGATCAAGGTTCTTCATGGAGAACTAGAAATAAAAATAACTCCAACAAAAAGGAAGAGCTTACATGTTTCGAATGCAAGAAAGCTTGGACATTTCAAGTCCGAATGCCCCTTGCTGAAAAAAGAAACTTCAAAGAAAAATAAGAAATCAAAGAAGGCAATGGTGGCAGCTACTTGGTCAGATAGTGATACTTTAAGTTTTAAAGCTAAAGAGGAAAAAGCTGAAGAAAGAGCAAACCTGTGTTTTATGTCACAAGATGATGAATCCGAGGTATCCTCATCCCCTTGCAATATTTTTGTTGATGAACTTCAGGATGAATATGAATGTTTATATGATGAATTTGAGAAACTTGTTTTGAAATACAAGACTTTAAATAAAAATTCTGCATCTCTAAAATCAGACTTGGAAAATATTAAACTTGACTTTGATTTTGTTTTTGAACAAAGAAGTTTTCTGCAAATTAAATTAGAACATTCAAAAATAGATTTTGAAAATCTAAAAGTGGAATTGAAAAGTAAAACTGAAGCCTTACAAAAGATAAGTGAAGAAAATGCTGCACTCAAATGTTTGAAGAATGAAACTTCAAAAAGAAATGCATACTTCAAGAAGAATTCCATTAAGGCATCATCTAAGTGTTATATTTGTGATAAAATTGGTCATTTATCCTATGATTGCTGTAGAAAAAGAAATGTGCAAAAAATTAGAAAAATTTAGGTTCCAAAAGGATCTTTTGTTACTGCTAGCAATCAAAGACCCATCAAGGTATGGGTACCTAATAAAAAAAACTGAAAATTTGTTTTGTAGGTTGAGCTGCACTCAAAGGATACATGTTTAAAAGCTCAACTAAAGAAGAAGCAGCCTTGGTATATGGACAATGGCTGCTCAAGGCACATGATAGGAGATGAAATGCTATTTGCTCAGTTGGACAAAAGAAAGAGAGGTACCGTATCCTTTTGTGATGATTCAAAAGGTAGAATTCATGGCATAGGAACGGTTGGTAAGAACTCCCAAACTCAAATTAGTCATGTGTTATTGGTTAAAGGTCTGAAACATAATTTATTAAGTATTAACCAATTGTGTGACCAAGGTTTTAAGCTATGTTTTGACTCAACTAAATGTGAAGTGATAGATATAAGCACTAACAAAGTCTCATTGATTGGAAAAAAAATAAAGAACATGTATGTTGTATTTCTTACGAATCTTGAAATGGATTGTGAAACATATCTTATAGCAAAAGTTGAAAATGATGGCCGGCTATGACATAGGAGACTTGGACGTGTAAGCATGCATACCATGTCAAAGTTAATTAAGAAAAATCTAGTTATAGGATTGCCTAAGCTTAAACTTGAGAATGATCAAATTTGTGATGCATGTCAATTAGGTCAACAAACTAGAACATCTTTTAAAACCAAGAAAGTTGTCTCCACATCTAAACCTCTTGAATTGTTGTACATTGATCTATTTGGTCAAATAAGTACAACTAGTCTAGGAGGAAAATCTTATGGCTTTGTAATAGTTGATGACTACTCTAGGTACACTAGGGTCTATTTTCTTGCTCATAAGAATGATGCTCTACCAGCATTCATAACTCATTGTATGAAGGTTGAAAATGAAAAAGGACTAGCTATAGTTAGTATTAGGAGTGATCATGGAGGTGAGTTTGAAGGAGATGAATTTGAAAATTTTTGTAATGAAAAGGGGTTGGATCAAAAACTTTCTGCACCTAGAACACCTTAGTAAAATAGAGTTGTAGAGAGGAAAAACCAAACCTTGAAAGAAATGGCTCGAACTATGCTATGTGAGAATAATCGACCTAAATACTTTTGGGTAGAAGCTGTTAACACAGCAACTTATATCCTTAATAGAGTGTCTATAAGAGCCATGATATCAAAGACTCCATATGAGCTAAACAAAGGTAGAAAACTAAATATCTCTCACCTTAGAAGCTTTGGCTACAAGTTCTTTGTGTTGAACAATGGGAAACAACTTTTAAGAAAGTTTGATACAAAGAGTGATGAAGCTAAATTTCTAGTATATGCATTAAACTCAAAAGCCTATAAGGTCTTCAACAAAAGATCTTTAACAGTTGAAGAATCCGTCCATGTAGTTTTTTATGAATCCAATACCTTGCAAAAGGTAATTTTTGATGATGAAAATGATATGGATATCCTTGAAAAACTGTGAGACCTTAACCTCTATAGGTTTGTAACTAAGTATAGATGTAACAATATGAGCCAGGGGTAGTTTCATCATTTTCTCTAATAAGCTTTCAAAAGAAAGTTTTATGATATTTTAAGGCTTAAATGGGTATAAGACTACATAAATGATGTGTGTTGATGAAAACAAGAAGAAAACTAGAAGTTTCAACAATTTTCATAACAGGCGCAAAATGGTCATTTTTCACCTCGGGTTAAAATTTTAAGTTTTTATGAACCTGAACATGTCTAGACCATTATGGATCTTGTCTTAGTGTTAAAAGAGCAAAAAGATTGCATAAAAGATTGGAGGAGCATAAGTTAATTGGTGGAGGGGCATTTTTGTAATTCTAAGGGAAATGATAAGATTGCCTATAAATATCTTGAATTTTCAACAGCTTCTAGAGATTTTCTAGCAGCTGGTCTTCTTCTTCTTCTCCTCTCTCACATTTCTTCAAAACTCCATGGAAGCTGATTTGAAGCTTGAATGATTTCTCTCTCTCTAGCTCTAGTTTTCACACCTTTGAACCCTTTTGACTATAACTTTTGAATTCTTTCATCCTCTCACTTCAAAACCCTTGATAAAGCTTATTTCTAGACTTTCTCTCACTAGTTGGGCATTTTAGAGAGAGAAAGAAAGAATTACTCCATTGATTTGGAAGTAATTGGAAAAGAATTTAACTATAAAGGAGCCCTAGGGTAAGTGATGAACTAAGCTCGATTTTTAGCTGCAGAAAATGGATAGTAATTGGGATTTATGAGCTGTTTTATTGTTGACTATGTTCATTACTTTTTAGTGATTAAGATAGTGAACATAGATAGCCGTTTAATGTGGCAATTAAAAACTAGCTAAGAGATAGCTTTTAAAGTTCATAGTGTGTAAATTGATCTATTGTTTATGTTAATGTATCCTAGGTTTTAAGGAAGCCCTATCATCTCATTTAGACAATTAGGGGAATTGGAGTCATCTAAAGGCTTTACAATCAATTGGTGAGTGGACTGCCTTCAAAACTTATTTTGGGAATATAATGTATTTGACAAACGTTTGAATGATTTTATACGATTTTTCATGAAAATGAATGCCTTGGGAACAAGCTCTTGAGAAATGATTTATGTTATGAAATGTGGTTATTATGGATTTCTATGTGGCTGCATTATGTTCATATACATATATGCTTGAATATAATGCTATGTAATTATATTGACTCGGCTATGTGTGAGTAGGGAGTGCACATAAGCCGAGGATGACCCGGTTATGTGCGAGTAGGGAGTGCGCATAACCCGATGATGACCTAGCCATGTGCGAGTAGGGAGTGCGCATGAGCTGGTGATGATGATGATGGGATGGTGTGATGATGATGATGGGTATATGCATATATATATGTACATATGTAAATATGTGTGTTATAGGAAATTGATGGATAATGGTTTATGGTTGTAATGCATGTGAAACTTGACATGTTAAACCTTGAGAAATTGTTATGTGTTTCATATTGGTTTTGAACATTTCAAGCAAGGTGGTTTTCTTTGTGAGAAAGGGAAATTTTCATTTGATGCCCTGTATTTCGCTGCAGCGAGAATGATTCTCATTACAGAGAGAAACTCTTAAGTTTTGAAAGGGTAGGTTGGCCGAAAACTCACTACAGCGAGGATGCATTTTCGTTGCAGTGAGAATGACATTATAGCTTCTCGCTACAGCGAAATACATTCTCGCTACAGCGAGAAACTTTCTGTTTCTGGGTTGCAATTTCGCTACAGCGAGATTGAATTTCGCTGCAGCGAGAAACTTTCTCTTCTGGGTTACAATTTCGCTGCAGGGAAAAACTTTCTGTTTTGGTCTCCTATCTTGTTCAATTGCTATCCTATCTTTCACTTCTTTGCTACCATATCAGAGCATGGACTTCCAACATTAAGGATTAAATGAGTTAAGTTTAAAATAAAGAGGTTTAGTGAGAAATCCTCGACCAGTTGAGAAACCCTCGTTCGGTTAATAACTAAATCCCAATGTCGCTGCAGTAGCTGCAGCGACAATGCCTTTCCGCTGTAGTGAAGATTCGTTGTCGTATTTGACTTACTTGTGTAATATTGAAGCTTTTATTCTTCAAATGGTTCGTTATGTATGGGTTAATGATTTTCAAATGATTAACCATTTAAAGGCTTGATGAGGGGTTTTTAATAAGAATAGAAATAAATTGCATTGTTTTGAAAAAGAATGCATCATGATTTCATTAAAGATTTCTTATGGTATGCTTATTCCCTTCCTTGTTCACTCACTGGGTTTATACTTACCATTTTCAAATTCATGTTTTCAGATCACGAGGCAGTCGGTAACTAGGACGAGGTGTCCTTGTAGACTTGTGTCCATCTTTTGGTAGGTGTCTCGACATTCAGTAGCTGTACATTCATCCAAGTCCCTCCGCTAGAAGTCGAGTGTTATTTTGTTTTGTATAGACAAACTTAATGTAAATTATTATAATACATGTTGTAGACATTGTATGTAAATTTTTAAGGAGTAATGCTAGTACGAGTTGGCAACGTATATCACTATTTTGATTCAAAAGTATGAAATATGACTTAGCGATATTTGATGGAATGATGAGTAGGATAAATCGATAGGCTTGCTTGTGCTTAATAGACTACGTTTATTGGGCCCTTGCGTCCGTCATGGCCCAGAAATTTGGGTTGTGACAAAAACAAATGGAAGAAATGAGTTTAGATGACAAGAAAAATAGTGAAGAAAACACCCTGAATAGAGATCCAAAACCTCCACCCTTATAAACCTTGCAAAGGACTAAAAATCAACATCATGATCTTCCAAAGAGCTAGAGGGACATTAAGGATCATCCACAAGAGCAAATTATAGGTGACATTTCTCATGGAGTTAAAACTAGGAAAGTAACTAGAGAGACATGTGAGTTTTCAGCTTTTATATCTTAAATAGAGCCTAAGAGCTTTGAAGAAGCAGAAAAAGAAGAAAGCTGGATATTGGCCATGCAAAAGGAACTTGATCAATTCAAAAGAAACTATGTATGGTCATTAGTCTTTAGGCCTTTAAATCATCCCATTGTAGGTACAAAATGGGTGTTCAAAAATAAGGTAGATGAGCAAGGAAATGTAGTTAGAAATAAAGCTAGGTTAGTAGCACAAGGATACAACCAAGAGGAAGGAATTGACTATGATGAAACCTTTGCACCAACTGCTAAGATAGAAGCCATAAGGTTGTTGCTTGCTTTATGAATTTTAAACTATTCCAAATGGATGTAAAAAATGCTTTTTTAAATGGCTTCATTCAAGAAGAAGTATATGTTGAACAACCTCATGAATTTGAAGACTTTGAAAAAACATGATCATGTTTTTAAACTTCATAAAGCCTTGTATGGATTGAAACAAGCTCCTAGTGCTTGGTATGATAGGCTATCAAAATTTCTAGTTGAAAAAGGTTATGTTAGAGGTAGTATTGCTACAACATTGTGTTGGGATGAGCCCTGCAGCCAATTAGGATTGGTTAAGGCTTAATTCCAATCATGCAACAACATCATTGATGTTAAATGATTAAAGGTTTTCCTTCATCAATAAGACATCAATTATAACAAGTTATAAGTCTAATTGGATGAAGTCCATGAGATTAATATGCCTTGCAAGGGAACTGTAATGGGTTGCAGTTATGACATCCTTATGCATCAAAGTGTAATCTCAAAATGTTCCTAGCCAATGTATCATTGAAATTGGACATCAATGATACTTAGGGACTGGTACATTCTATGTTCCTTACTTGAGAAGTAAGCAGTCGATCTCATAGGTTAAAGTATAGAGATACTTGAAACTAGAATGTAGGTGCTTGCCTAGGAGAGCAAGTTCACTGAACATGACCCACCATTAAAAGTGCATTTGGTATTTCACTCAATTGTCTATGCAATACTTCTCATGTATCAGTTGTGTAAATACTCCCTATACTTGAGACACCAGGTTGTCTTATGTGTGGAGTGCTATGCTTTGATTTCATCCCTACGGGTGCCTAACCAAGGTTGCCAAAACAGAATGCTTGTGGGTATAGCGTGAAGCATGTGAAGGCAAATGAGTGGTTAAGATAGGAATCATCACTCCAAGTGATGTAGGGGACATATCCTAGCTGTTCTTGGTTGATATTAGCTTATTGAAGTCCTTGGCCAAGGCGAATTGGAGATTATGAAAGGAGTTTCATAAGTCTTTATAAAGCTGATGATCAAACTTTAAGAATGAATATGGAGATCAATAAGAGTAGACACTGTACCATGCTCTTATCATCTCTGGGATATATGATGAGGGAATGAATTACACTGAAAGGCTAATCACTGAAAGGTTGAGTCAAACCATCTTGACTTTTCTAACATTTGGGTGGCCATGATGGATTGCTAGATCCCAATCTTGGTCTATGAATTCTAGGTAGTTAACTTGATTAATGATAAATTTAAAGTAATTTAAATTTATCTAATTCTAAGTTTAGCTTAAGAATTATATGTTGAGTTCATTGCCAACATGTTAGAAGCCTAATGGGTCACACACCTAAAATGAATGTTGAAAAAAAAATGGGAGAGGTGATTAAGTTGGACTTAATCAAATTAGAAGTTATGAGCTTCGCAAGCACTTGGTTAAAATTGTTTAATTAAGTTGTGCCTAATTAACTAAATTGTTTAATTGAATCATTGGGCCTAATTAATTAAATTGTTTAATTAAGTCATTAGGCCTAATTAATTAAATTAAACAATTAAGTTATTGGGCTTAATTGATTAAATTTGTTTAATTAAGTCATTAGGCATAGTTAATTAAAATTGTTTAATTAAATTGTTGGACTTAATTAATTAAATTGTTTAATTAATTTATTGGGCCTAATTGATTAAATTAAACAATTAAGTTAATTGGGCTTCTTAAGGACTTAATTAAATTATTGGATTGTTTGACAATTACACAATAGTTTTGTAATTAGGGTTTAAAATTAATCCAAGGTATAAATACCTTGCTATAGCCTCCAACAAGATAGTGGAAAACGGCTGAAAAGAAAAAAAAAAGAGTGAATGGCACATTAGAAATTTTTTTGTCTTGTCGTTCATTGTGTGAAGAAAAATAGTTTTTCATTCACTTCATTTTTTTTTTGTGTTCAACCCCACAATTTTGTGTGGATTTTGAGTTTATGAAACTCATCTTTGCTAGCACATTGTCAAGGCTAAGCACTCCTAATCCTTACAGAAGGATTTTCTTATTCATTTGTGTGGATCACCATTAGAGGCTGCACAAGAATTCCTTGGACATCTTTGGTTTGCAACAACTGGGATGAGGTGGTTGAACTTTTTGAAGGCTGATTTGGTGGTTTAACAAAGGATTCATCAACCTTTGTTATTTAGGTAAAGTGATCTGATCATATACTTTTATTTTCATTTAATTTTGTACTCAATTTAGCATGAAAGAGATCCTAGAAGGGTGAGGCTTACATTTAATTTTTAAATTTATTTTCGTTGCGTTTTATTTGCATTTGATGCATGATCAGCCTTCACCCAACACATTGTTTATCAAAAGATACTTAAATGATTTAATTGTTGTTCAAATTTATGTGGATGACATTGTGTTTGGTGCAACTAATGAGGCTTTATGCAAGAACTTTGCTGAAGAGATGCAAGGTGAATTTGAGATGAGCATGATGGGCGAGCAGAAGTACTTTCTTGGCCTTCAAATCAAACAAAGTGAAAAAGGAATCTCCATCAACCAAGAAAGATACATTCAAGACATGCTCAAAAGGTTTGATATGCTAAAGCTAAAATCAAATTGCACACCAATGAGTCTATCCACTAGACTTGATGTAGATGAAAAAGAAAAGAATGTTGATCAAAAGCTCTATAGAGGTATGATCAGATCTCTACTCTATTTAATAGCCAGCAGACCTGATATCCAATTCAGTGTATGTTTGTGTGCTCGTTTTCAATCTCAACCCAAGGAATCACACCTGACTGCTGTTAAAAGAATTTTTAGATACCTCATAGACACATAAACTTTAGGCATATGGTACTCTAGGGAATCATCCTTTAGTCTAGTTGGATATTCAGATGCAGATTTTGCTGGCAGCAAATAGATAGAAAGAGCACTAACGGAACCTGGTAGTTTTTAAGTAGTATGCTTGTGCCATGGTCAAGCAAAAAGCAGAATTCAGTTGCTCTCTCTATAGCTGAAGCTGAATATGTATCTCTAGGTAGCTGCTGTGCTCAAATCTTATGGATTAAACAACAACTAAAAGACTATGGAATATCAATGCATAACATTCCAATATATTGTGATAATACAAGTGCAATCAATATTTCAAAAAATCCTGTTCAACATTCTAGGACTAAACATATCGATATTAGGCATCATTTTGTTAGAGATCATATAGTGAAAGGTGATATTAAGATTGAGTTTGTTAATACTTTTCAACAGTTATGTCACAGCCCAAATACCGAGCCATAACAGGTGCATGGGCCCAATGGGCATAGCCCACTAAGCCCAAGCAAGCCTTTTTATGCAGACCCGATCATCATTCCCAACCATCATTTCTAAAACCATATATTGCAACTCTTAATTATAAATATTTCAGTAACGTTTTATAGCAATCCAATATTCACATTTGTATTATGCTAACATAGTATCACTCATTTGCCACCATACAGTGGCATCAGTAATCAAATATACATATTTGATTTTTAACATGAATCTTAGTGGTCTTCATTACTTATACATGTACACAAGCATAAGACTCTTGACCGTCAGCTAAGTGACTTTAAATGAAGGTACCGCAATTGAGGTGCCATAGTACCTACCAAAAAGATGAGCATACGTGGACAACTCAATCTAGGTCCCAACTACCACTGAATCTGAAAACATTAAGTTTAAAAATGTGAGCATAAACTCAGTGAGTGAACATAGGAAGGGAACAAGCAATCGATAGGAAGAATTTGGAAATCATGATGCACTTGTTTCAAAAACAATGCAATTGATTTAATTTCTTACTAAAACCCTATCATTTCAAACTTTGATCAATAACCTCATAGTGTTGCAAAAACCCATGATCAATCCATGAAGTTAAATGGGTGAAAAATATGTCAAAATCCAGCAAGGTAGCAAGCATGGCAGCAAGTTTCTCGTTGCAATGAGAAACAACCTTAGTTTGCATATGTTTCAGTTTTTCTATCATATCTACCACTACAGAAGTCTGATTGACCTGATTTTTTGACCATTAGAAATCTAAGAGGAAGGGATACAACTTTGATGTTTACTACTTTTCCCATTTCGGATAGGAAGGTGGTCAAAATCTTTGTCAAATTAAAAGCACTGTACCAGAACCTGAGAGTTTCTCACTGCAGCGAGAACCAGGCCAGTGTGACCCCCAAAACCCTAGAGTTTCTCGCTGCAGCGAAAATGAATCTCGCTGCAACGAGAAACAGAGCATTTTAATTGAAATGGGTCTTGTTACATCAAAAGCCATTTTTTGTTGAAATGAAAAGCAATTTGAGAGCAATTAACAATGCCAACTTGCAACACAATCACAAATATTTTCATAACTTTCTATAACACACACATATATATACATATGCATTCATCATCATGTGTGCACTCCCTACTCGCACACTTTAACATCCTCACACAACATTATTCATCAATGCACAATGTATATTCATATACATACATACCAACATAATATAGGAACAAACATACTATAAGAGCACATGGATTCATCCTTTTACACATTTCACATTTTCATAACATCAAAGCATTTTATCAAGGGCTTGTTCCCCGGCACACAATTTTAAACAAAGGTTGGATAAAATCATTCAAAAGTTTCATCCAATACATTTACATCTCCCAAAGTAAATTTTGAAATGCAAGTTCACTCACCGGTCTTGTTGATTCTTTTGCTTGACTCTAACCTCAACTAATGCTCCAAACGGACATGTGAGGCCTTGTTGGAACCTATACACACACAACATCACAACCAACCCAAATTGGCATTAATATAATTTCAAAAGCTTTTTCCTAATCAAGTTCTACTAGTTATTTCTAACTAGCTTTTAATTACAATTAAATGACTAGTTATTCACACTACTCTAGTCACCCTAAGAGTGAATAAACAACCTCAATGATAAAACACTCACAAACCCCATTGTTTGCCATTATCAACAACTAAAGAAATTTAACCTTAACTTATACTCACATTGATGGTCTTTGTAGTTGAATTCTCTTTCAAAATTCTTCAAGCTAACAAGGAAAATCTCTTTCTCTACATGTCCAGCTAGTGAGAAGAAGACGGAAGTAAGACTTTTTAAGGGTTTTAAGGTGAGAGAGTGAAAGAGCACAAAATGTTCTATGAAAAAGTGCTTAAAAGCATGAAATTGAAGCTAGAAAGAGAAAGTTGTGGAAGCTTTAAGGGAGGCTCCCATGGAGATGAAGAAACATGAGAGGGGAAAGGAAGAAGAAATGGCTAGAAGCTACTGGAAATTGCTAAAGCTTTAGATATTTATGTCTAAAGTTTATCCATTTCTCACATAAATTACCAAAATGCCCTTAGCATGGTGACTTTGTCTTCCTCTCATCTTTGTGCAACCTTTTACTCTTTTGACACTGAGGTGAGGTCCATAATAATCTAAAAATACTCGTGTTCACGAAAACATAAAAATTTAGACTTGAGTGCAAAATGACCATTTTACCCCTACCATGGAAATTATCATTATTGTTATCTTCTTCATTTATTTACCATCATAAACATCATTTATTCATTCCTTAGGCCTATTTAGACCTTAATAGCATAAAAAAAAACCACTCGTAGGAGCTCACCAAGAGAAATTATGAAATTACCCCTGATCCGTATTATCGCGTCTACTTTTAGTTATGTGTCTATGGAGATCTAGATTTCACAGGTTCACTTCTGAATTACCCTTTTTAACTCTGTAATTAACCTAAATTGGCATCCGTAAACTTTATTAGCTATCATATCAAAATACGGGGTACTATAAGTTAGCTGACATATTCATGAAGCCTCTAAATGAGGAAAGATTTTGTGAGATTAGGAGAAATTTAGGAATGGTTAGTGTGCAGGAGCTTTAAGAAAAATTTTAAAATTTTTTTTAAAGGACAGTAGGCACTTAGTTGACTAAGAGCGCACTTAATCAACTAAGAGCATTCTATCTCTTTAAATAATAAGACTCAATCAGTTAAAGGAGAATGAATAAAATAGTAAAAAGAAATAGCATACCGAGTGAAGAAAATGGGCAAACAATACTGCCCAGTTGAAAAATAAAAATGAGAGGCATGATTCAAATTTTGAACAGAAGAAAAACTAACAATATTCAAGAGCGAGACAAACGGTTTTTAAGAAAATTAAACTGCCTTTAACTCCTCTTCTCTACATTTTCCCACTTCTGAAATCGACTCACCTAAAACTGAAACCATTCGCTCTCAAACCCTTGAAACCCTAATTCAGAAATTTCTCAAACCAAATGGCGAAATCATCATAGTCCAAAGAGATTCTAGAGAAGAAAAAGGGTAAACGTCCATTGGAAGAAAGTCTGCAAGCTGAAGTACAAAAGAAGAAGAAGAAGAAGATAGTGTCCATTGTTGAGATTAGAAAAATTAGAAAATCATAGACAAAGAAAGAATATAAAGCCGAGAAGAAAAAAGAGAAAGAAAAATCCTTAAAGAAAAGTAAGACCTCATCCTCAAAATTTAGAAATAAATTTCATGAGGATAGGTTCAAAAAGATCGAAAATGCCTTTATTGCTTGTGGTAAATCTATTGATTGGAGTAGTTTTAAGGAGTCTCCTAAATTTCAAATGGTTCTGTTAGATTATTTTGAAGAGATGAATCTGAAAAAATTTAGTACTTTCAAGAACCGATCCTACAGTCCTAGTCTAGTTAAAGAATTTTATGCTAGCATAACTTTAGATGAAGATGAACTAAAGGACACAGAGGACTTCAGTAATGAAGATTTAAATTTCTTTGTGAATGGGAAAGAGTTTATTTTGACAGTAGCAGACTTGGGAAGTCTGCTCAAAATAGAATATGAAGATGGAGATTTTGAAATTCTTGAGAACTATGACCCATCATCTGTCACGAGCCGGAACTCCCATCGAGCCCGTGACAACCGTCGCGACGTCTCGATCGACATTCATTACCCGGAATGTCAACCGGAACCCCGCAAGGCTTTAATATCAGCTTCTCATTTCCCCTATGGGTAACTGTTGCCAAATACCACATTCTAAAAGATTTTAAACTGTTTCTAACTTAAACAAATAAAATAATAATTTTTGCCTCACAGAGGTATTTTGGTCATTTATCCCAAAAATCTCAAAATCAGTTAAAAATATAGTATGTAAGTGGAAAACACATATTCCATAATCAAAAATAATTTTGGATGTCTAAAATATTTGTTTAAAATGAAATTCTGACTGTTAGAATAAAATAAAAATATTAAATAAAATATTTAATTTTCACATAAAACAATATTTTAAGAACACTGCATAAATAATTTTTATAGTGTAAAAGCAAAATAAATTCCTACATACCGTAATGAAGATAACCAAAGTATAGAATTTAATTTACAGTGACACGTGGGCCCATGAATGACCAAAAGTATCAAAAGAAATGAACCTACAGTTTTGGAATGTGGCAAGTTCAACTGTAATCCTCGCCAATATCAGTTATCTACAATCTATTCTGAGCCTGAAATGGGTGGAAATGAGGGTGGTGAGATTATAAAATCCCAGTGAGTAAACAAACATCACTCAAAATATCTAAAGTCGAGTGAATTGAGACTATTAAAGCATTTCATCAAATTGTAATTTATCATCTTTCAACTTATTTCAACCAAATGAAATCAATTTATTTAAAGCAAGTAATCCGTATAGCTTATGAATTTCTTAAAAAGCTTGGCTCATGCAAAAATTATTATCATACACAGTTATCTGGGATACCTTGGCCGAGGGCTATCCCAACTGAGTCCGCCAAGGCTATTAGAAAGTCATGTTTTTATTTTGAAAACATAGCCGTTCCTTGGCGTTGGCCGAGTTCCCCTTCACTTGGTGGTTTGGCTTGAAGTAAACTCTAAAAGTTATACCTCGGGAGTTACCCCACTCGCCTCTCCAACCGAGGTAAAAATATAACAGGATTTCGTGCCCCTCTAATAGGCTAGTCCACAGAACCCAACCCACTGCAGCAGGTCAAACCCACCATACAATAAAATTTTGATAGCATGATAGGGCTAATATATTACTACCTAGCCTGTAAGGGTAAAATAAAGCAATTCAAACAATTCATAAAAAACATAGCCTAGCCAGTCATGCCAATACAATAACATAAGCCATTAATTCAATTTTAAATTTACAACATATCAGTGGTCTCCAATTACTCTATTTTCAAAATCGTTATTTCGTTCCAAGACAATTTATAAAATATTTTCATTTAAACTCATTTTGTTTACAAAGCATAAAAATTTACCATTTGAACTCATTTTCATTAAATTCACCAAAACCGAATAAAAACATACTTTAGATAATTAAAATGATGGTAAGGTTACTCACAGTGTCTTGTGTGGGAATTTTCGAAATACTCAGACTACTGGTCCTCGGGTGCAATTCCCTTGCCTTTATCGGAGGACTCACCACCTTGACACAGTACAAAATCGAGAAATTCACCACATTGGTACTAAATTGAAATTAAACTAATTTAGACTACTAATGCATGATATGAAATGAAAAAATGTCTAAATTTTGCCTAAACGCGGTGCTAGCCTATTTTGGTATTTTACCCGATAAATTGATATACGCGTCCGTTTAAACTCCAAATTAATTTTTTTCAATTTCTATACCTCAATTGCACCCAAATTGACTTAATGTCCCTCAGTGTGGTGTAAATTATCAGTCCCGACAATAAATTATGAAAATACCCCTAGTGGGTAAAAATTCATATTTTTGCTCCAAAAATTCCCATTATTTTTCCAGGCTCATAATTCATCATTATTCATCATAATTCCTCAAATAAACATCAAGATCAGTAGCCAATATTCCCCTAGAAAATTCAGCATAATGGGTTTGAATGGGAGAAAATTGTATCTCTAGCTTATTTTTGCTATATTTCAATATAACCTAACTAAAATCACTTAATTCAATTAAAATCAACCAAAACTCAAACTCAAAACTCATCCATGGAAGTTTGGGCAGCATGGGTGTCCATACCCACTTTCTAATTTCGCATGGAAATGAGAAAAATGCATGGGTAGTGAAAATCACAAGGAAAATCAATGAAATTTATTTTTTTAATGCTTGATTTCTCTTCATTTTCCCCAAATTTTTCAGCTAGGGTTCTTATTTCTTTTCCCCCTTTTCTCTCCTGGTTTGGACAACTTGAAGAAGATAAGAATTCTGAAAATCTTGACCTTTTTAAAGGCTAAAATAATATAATATTATTTTATTCATTTTTTTTGTTTTATTAATTCCTTAAATTCTAGCAATCCATTTGTTTCCAAATTTTCACCATACACTTGTCCCACATATCCATAGCTTAGATAAAATTCTCAGACTTATCCAAACTCTTGGTGGAGTAATTTTTTTGAAATTT
Organism: Theobroma cacao; assembly: GCF_053813885.1. Lineage (NCBI taxonomy): Eukaryota > Viridiplantae > Streptophyta > Magnoliopsida > Malvales > Malvaceae > Theobroma > Theobroma cacao. Next base: position 28,166,123 of record NC_142641.1, read on the forward strand.
ACACTTTTGCCCCCGTAAAAGTCAAAATTTATGTTTTTGCCCCAAAAACTGAAAAATTGCGCATAGACTTATTTTTCATCCCTTATACTCATACCATTCTCCAATTTGTGAAATTTGATCTAAATTATCTCAAAATCTCAAATTTTATCCGCGAGTGGTAAAATTACGATTTTACCCCTACACTCTAGAAATCACTGGAATTAAACTTTTTCATTGCAAAACCCTCAAATTATACTCCAATAAATCAAATGGGGCCAAAAAAATCTTTTCTAAAAATTCCCATTGTGTCCCTAGGTGGCAAATGACCATTTTGCCCCTAAATAGTGAAAATTCTTGTTTGACTCCAAATTGATCCTCGAACTCCAAATCAGCATATTAAACCATTCTGGGACTTTAATATTCTTAATTTCATTATAAATTCTCTATTTGATCTAGTTCGAGGCTTAAATTAACTTAATTGCACCATTTGGTACATTGTCGTCTTTTAACGATTATTCTTTCGGGGCTTTCCAAGTATGCAAGTATATTGTCAATCATATGAATGACATGGCAAGTATTTTATAAGGTCGGGCTTGATAACACTACCCCCTTTAAAATAAAATTTTGACCTCAAAATTTCATTTACTGAACTCAGAGAAAAAGTGAGGGTATTGTTTTCTCATCTAATGCTCGACTTCTTATGTCTTCCCCTTTATAGGGAATTTCGATTTGTTCACCTCATTTACCTCTAATTCAACTCGAGTACTTCACTTATGTGTATTATTATCCTTTAAAATCATATCAACAATAACCTTCACAATTATGACTCTTATATCGAGACACCAAGCATGCTTTCATTACTATTATTAAACTTGAACCATAACTCCATTCCAATCATACCGATTTCGGTCGCATTTTATACTTATTTAGGTATACCAATCACTATCTTATTACTTCATTCCATATTAAATTTCTCAACTTTCATTCATTCATTCCATCCTCATACACTATTGTGTAGTTTTCAATATCATTAACACGCCATACTCATTCCTGTACATATCCTCAGTGTTTGGGAAAATTAATGGCTTTAATTATTTCCACATACTTCATGTTTACTTTGCATTTAGGAAATTTCAATCCTCTTAATCCTATTAACCCATCTCATATGGCTTAATCGTACTATAGATTATATTCCCTTAACTATTTCTCCAAAATTTCTTAAGTCACCATAAATCGTCTTCTAATAAGATTCTTAATCGTTACATTATCTATACAACTCATCAAATATATTGAGTTCAAATCTTGAACCACTAAAACCATTATTCATTTTAGTTGGGTACATCACTACTCCACACATACATATACATGTACATGCAAATGTCTATATTCCTCATTATGTATACGGGTCTCTGTTTTCAAATGCCTTCAGACTAATTTCTCTTTGTTCATTCCCATCCATAATCAAGATTCAATAGAATAATCTTCATAATTCATACAAATTCTCATCATGACTGTGCATAGTTCCTCATCATTTATATACTTATATTCTCTTCTTATCATTTCCAATTATATGCTTAAGTTTCCTTGTACTGTATATCATTGCATCACAATGTCATCTCCATTGAATTATAATCTATTATGCGTGTATGTTTTATAATCCCATTGGTATCTCAAAGATTTATCTTGACTTGATCATTGCATCTTATGCAATACTACAATTCCTAAAAGTCATCCTTATTCCTCGATTATCCTTCATGTCTCCTATATATATTGTATCCTTATTGCATTCCGATATTGATTTGTCACTTAAAACTTAGATTCGTTTGAATCATGTATGCCTCAAGCATTTTTGAATTCCAATTCCCATAATATATTAAGAAAGTTTCATTTTCTGACTTCATTATCAAGGTTAACTTCTATCATTCTTTATTCCACTCTTTCAATGAATATAACATCATTCTTCCTTAACTAATTTACAAATTGTACTTGAAATTACAAGACTTGAAACTAAATTCTCCTCAAGTACTTTTTAATGTTAATACTTATACCACTCTCAACTTATATCTTCCTTTTTATAACTACATAACTTAGTGCTTGCTTTCACAAGATCCATGGCAGAACTTCTCTTGAGTATTTCCTTAGGGATATTTATTTTAAAGTTATGTCTCACAACATATGATCATTTAACCCGTAACTTAGCCATTTGGCTCCTTAGCAAGTTTCAAAGTCACGCATCTTATGCTCATCATGTATAACTTATAATTCTTTCTCAAAGGCATTTAAACATTCTTGAAACACTTAATCACTTATTTACTTTTTTATTCACCAAGTATATCATTTCCATAAAGGCATGCCCAACTACTCATGCTTCAATTTATCTCCATGGGTTTCTAGCATGTCACCTAGTTTACTTGTGTTGTTACTAATCCTTTCCTTTCAACAAGGTCAAGACAAGATCAATATATTCTCATAACAATATTCTATATAAACTCATTTGCTATATCATTATTGAAATCTTTATTTACATTTTCCTCACTTGGTATTGACATCTCTTATCAGTATCTCATACATTCATCTAACCTTTCGCTCGTTTCCTCTTTAGTCTTTAACAAGACTTAATCTCTTGTCTTCTTTATTTATTAAGATTTGACTACAGTCATCATATTGTTCATCTTAACACTCCACATGTTAATTTATTTTATGTAGCCATCTAAAAAATTCTCTTACATGCCAATATATATAAGGCAAAAAAAAAAAAAAAACTCTGCAATTTCACTCATCATCTTTATCTTCATACCTCCCAATGCACTTAAGACTCCAAACAACAAAGCTTAGCATGAAAACCAATGACCATTCTTCAACTCGTGAGTTTCATCTTCATGCCACTCTCAATTTGCTCTTGCTTTCTAGCCATTAGGTGTTCTTAACGTGACAGAGTTTGATAGTCAGTACTGTGGCGTTGCAACGGTTTGAATTCACTTTATCTGAGCAACTCTTCCACCTTTAAAGCTACTACCTCAATTATTCACAATCGTGTGGCTTCCCTCTGAGTCTATACCACAATTAGCAAGACTAACTTTCTATCATAAGTGTGCGATCAAAACATTGATTTAACGTATTTATTTTGCCACTAACATTCATATATCTTTACCATAACATTTAATACAAGTTTGCTTAAGCAAAAATCTCCAAATTTATTCATAGCTACATGTATCTCAAATTGCTCATCACTTATCATCAGTCAATAAATCCCACTCGAAAATACCCTTTCCATATTGTATAGTGATTTCACCATATAGCATCACTGCACTATGTTCCTCCATTCTACTATCACGCATACTCCATAGAAATTAATTAAAAGATTTATGTACCTTAACTAATGCTAATTCCATTTAATCATATCTTAAATACTTTAAACTTGTAAATTACAACTCCAAATGTATGTCCATATATTGATAATCTTTATATATTTCATGATCATGAAAACTACAACTTACAAACTAGCTTTCTATCATATGTACTTTATTAGAGCACTAATTTCAACATATTTAATCTACCCTTGGTGGTATGTCAAAATCATCCCTATCTCGGTTGCAATCTAGAGGAATCTCTCCTCTACATATTCGTATGAGCTAGTGGAGATGGAGCAGCTACCGTAGCCCGTCTTAATTGTGGGCAATCTCTCCTAATGTAACCCGGTTGATCACAACGAAAACATCATGCAGGCTCTCTGCACAGCCCAACATGATAATTCCCACAATTTCTGCATCTACGTGAACTTCCTGAAACAGAGGAGTCTTTGCCCCTTTTGGTGGCTGACTAGAAGATACACTCAAATTTCTCCTTTTTGCTAACTCAGCTCGCAAATTCCTATTTTCATTCGCAAGCTTCTCAGCTCTTAAAGCCATTCGCAAGTGGGGGTGGGGGTATTGAAGAAGCAGCTAGAGGAATTGTAGGAAGAGCTTGACCAGCCTGAGCCTGACCAGCAATAGCAACAAAGAAGGCTGTCAATGACTGGATTGCCTCAAGAGGCATGGCAGGAATACTAGTAAGTGGCGGAGGAGGTGGAGGATGTGGAGGAGTCTTCGTCTGTTCAGTAGCAGGTGCTGCCCGAATGGTGGATGCAATTGATTCCTCCTCTATTGAACCTAATTGACGATGATGGAAATGACCTCTTCCCTTCCCAGCTGATCTAGTGAGAGGTGGGTGTTCGCGTCGAGGAGACATAATAATCTACAAGATGGAACAAAGTGAGTTTAGGCAACCTCGAGCTCTATATGCTTATGCATGTATTTTATTCAACCTAACCTAACTTAACCCGGGGCCACACTCACACTGTAAATTTTTAAAACAGTTTTAAAATAACTTTAAACCCAAAAACTCTAATCTTTAAAACCAAAAGCTTTGATACCAACTTAATTGTCACGACCCGGAACTCCCATCGAGCCCGTGACAACCGTCGCGACGTCTCGATCGACATTGATTACCCGAAATGTCAACCGAAACCCTACAAGGCTTTAATATCAGCTTCTCATTTCCCCTATGGGTAACTGTTGCCAAATACCACATTCTAAAAGATTTTAAACTATTTCCAACTTAAACAAATAAAATAATAATTTCCATCTTACAGGGGTATTTTGGTCATTTATCTCAAAAATCTCAAAATTAGTTAAAAATATAGTATGTAAGTGGAAAACACATATTTCATAATCAAAAATAATTTTGGATGTCTAAAACATTAATTTAAAATGGAATTATGACTGTTAGAATAAAATAAAAATATTAAATAAAATATTCAATTTTCACATAAAACAATATTTTAAGAACATTGCATAAATAATTTTTACAACGTAAAAGCAAAATAAATTCCTACATACCGTAATGCAGATAACCAAAGTATAGAATTCAATTTACAGTGACACGTGGGCCCACGAATGACCAAAGGTATCAAAAGGAATGAACCCACAGTTTTTGGATGTGGCAAGTTCAACTGTAATCCTCGCCGATATTAGTTATCTACAATCTATTCTGAGCCTGAAATGGATGGAAATGAGGGCGGTGAGATTATAAAATCTCAGTGAGTAAACAAACATCACTCAAAATATCTAAAGTCAAGTCAAAGGAGACTATTAAAACATTTCATCAAAGTATAATTTATCATCTTTCAACTTATTTCAACCAAATGAAATCAATTTATTTAAAGCAAGTAATTAGTATGGCTTATGAATTTCTTAAAAAGCTAGGCTCATGCAAAAAATTATTATCATACTCAGTTATTTGGGATACCTTGGTCGAGGGCTATCCCAACTGAGTCCACCAAGGCTATTAGAAAGTCATGTTTTTATTTTGAAAACATAGTCGTTCCTTGGCGTTGGCCGAGTTCCCCTTCACGTGGTGGTTTGGCATGAAGTAAACTCTAAAAGTTATACCTCTGGAGTTACCCTACTCGCCTCTCCAATCGAGGTAAAAATATAATAGGATTCCGTGCCCCTCTAATAGGCTAGTCCAAAGAACCCAGCCCACTGCAGCAGGTCAAACCCACCATACAATAAAATTTTGACAGCATGACAGGGCTAATATATTACTACCCAGCCTCCAAGGGTAAAATAAAGCAATTCATATAATTCATAAAAAACACAGCCCGCCCAGTCATGCCAATACAATAACATAAGCCATTAATTCAATTTTAAATTTACAACATATCAGTGGTCTTCAATTACTCTATTTTCAAAATCGTTATTTCGTTTCAAGACAATTTATAAAATATTTTCATTTAAACTCATTTTGTTTACAAAACATAAAAATTTACCATTTGAACTCATTTTCATTAAATTCACCAAAACCGAATAAAAACATACTTTAGATAATTAAAATGATGGTAAGGTTACTCACAGTGTCTAGAGTGGGGATTTTCGAAATACTCAGACTATTGGTCCTCGGGTGCAATTCCCTTACCTTTATCGGATGACTCACCACCTTGACATAGTACAAAATCGAGAAACTCACCACATTGGTACTAAATTGAAATGAAACTAATTTAAACTACTCATGCATGATATGGAATGCAAAAATGTCTAAATTTTGCCTAAACGCGGTGCTAGCCTATTTCGGTCTTTTACCCGATAAATCAATATACGCATCCATTTAAACTCAAAATTAATTTTTTACAGTTTCTATACCTCAATTGCACCCAAATTGACTTAATGTCCCTCAGTGTGGTGCAAATTATCAGTCCCGATAGCAAATTACGAAAATACCCCTAATGGGTAAAATTTTGTATTTTTGCTCCGAAAATTCCCAATATTTTTCTAGGCTCATAATTCATCATTACTCATCATAATTCCTCAAATAAACATCAAGATCAGCAGCCAATATTCCCCTAGAAAATTTGGCATAACGGGTTTCAATGGAAGAAAGCTATATCTCTAGCTTATTTTTGCTATATTTCAATATAACCTAACTAAAATCACTTAATTCAATTAAAATCAACCAAAACTCAAACTCAAAACTCATCCATGGAGGTTTGGAAAGCATGGGTGTCCATACCCACTTTCTAATTTTGCATGGAAATGAGAAAAATGCATGGGTAGTGAAAATCACAAGGAAAATCAATGAAATTTACCCTTTTAATGCTTGATTTCTTGATTTCTCTTGATTTTCCCCAAATTTTTCAGCTAGGGTTCTTATTTCTTTTCCCCCTTTTCTCTCCTGGTTTGGACGGCTTGAAGAAGATGAGAATTCTGGAAATTTTGACCTTTTTAAAGGCTAAAATAATATAATATTATTTTATTTTATTTTTTTGTTTTATTAATTCCTTAAATTCTAGCCATCCATTTGTTTCCAAAATTTCGCCATACACTTGTCCCACATATCCATAGCTTAGATAAAATTCTCAGACTTATCCAAACTCTTGGTGGAGTAATTTTTTTAAAATTTACACTTTTACCCCCGTAAAAGTTAAAAAGTACATTTTTGCCCTAAAAACTGAAAAATTGCCCATAGACATATTTTTCATCCCTTATACTGATACCATTCTCCAATTTGTCAAATTTGATCTAAATTCTCTCAAAATCTCAAATTTTATCCGTAGGTGGTAAAATTACAATTTTGCCCATACACTCTAGAAATCATCGAAATTAAACTTTTTCATTGCCAAACCCTCAAATTATACTCCAATAAGTCAAATGGGGCCAAAAACATCTTTTCTAAAAGTTCCCATTGTGTCCCTAGATGGCAAATGATCATTTTGCCCCTAGACAGTGAAAATTTCGGTTTGACTCTAAATTGATCCTCGAACTCCAAATCACCATATTAAACCATTATGGGACTTTAATATTCTTAATTTCATTTTAAATTCTCTATTTGATCTAGATCGAGGCTTAAAATAACTTAATTGTACCATTTAGTACATTGTCGTCTTTTAACGATTATTCTTTCGGGGCTTTCCAAGTATGCAAGCATATTGTCAATCATATGAATGACATGGCAAGTATTTTATAAGGTAGGGCTTGACATCGCCTTTATGGGAAATTATAACAGGAAAGAAAGAAAAGTACTCATCTAAAAGTAATGTCGGTATCATTACAAGCCCTCAAATCAGAATTTTGCATTACTTTATTGCTGCAAACATTCATGGAAAAAGTGGTAGTTTTAGTTATGTTAGTCTTCAAGACTTATGGTTGATGGAGCATGCCTTCAATGGTGCTCCATTAAATTTAAGCCGGTTCATGATAAAGAGAATGAGGGGAGCTTGTAGAGTTGACAAGATAAATCCACCGTATGGGAACATTATCACTTCCCTGGTTCAGAAAAAGGGAATATGGAGCTCAAGGTATCAAATGGATTTAATGAAAAGTAGGGACCAAGCTATCTACCTTGGGAGTCTTCTTAAAATGGGGTACAAGCTTGATGGAGAGAAATATGTTAAAACCCCCAAAGCCACTTCTTTGTACCACTTAGATCAACTTTGTGATCATAGGTACACTCTTATCACTTCTTTCCTTGTATTCTTAGAGTGAGTGGGTCACTCTAAGGGATTGATTCAAGCTAGGATTACTTGATTGAGTATAGGTTCTAACTTAGCCTTGAAAAGTTAGGTGTTGGGTTTTAGTTGATCTCGGTAAAAACTATTGTGAAAGGTTTTGGCTAAGCTTGGTAAAAGTCATTGTAAAGCTTGGTGAAAGCTTATGAATTTCACCTTTTATAGTGGATTGATTTGGAAAATCCTTGTTTGAATAATCAAGGTAGTGAATGTAGGTCTTGGATTGAACCTTTATAAATTCTGATGTGATTGTCTGCTCTGTTTTAGTCTTTCATTCATCTTTAAATCTCTTTTTTATCTTGCATTGGTCCCCAATTAGAAGTTAATTCTTGTAAGAGCCATAAAGTGCTATTCACCCCCCTCTAGCACATTTACTCGGGACCAACATGTGCACTCCCACATCGCACACCACTAGCATCGTCAGTTGCACTCCCACACTGCACATGCACGGTTATAGTTGTCATACAACATTATCATTCAAGGCATAGCATACATATCCACATAATATAGGAACACATGGTTTCATTATATTACACATTTCACAGTGTAAAACATTTCATCAAGGGCTTGTTCCCATGCACATTTTAAAGAAAAGATTAATAAAATATTTCAAGTGATTCAATCAAACACATATGCATTTATCCCAAAACATTTTAATGCAAGTTCACTCACCTTGGTAATGCCACCTTACAAAATTAGCACCAATAAGGCTTTACTCCAAGTTAAGTCTTGAAGTACCATTAAAACCTATATTTGTAAATGAACAATAATAGCTTCAAATATATCATAAATTTGAACTAAATAATTCTAATAAACACACACTAGATAAACTACATTCTAGCCTAATATTTAACCTAGAATTATAGTCTAATTCACAACCCATTATACCAACTATTCCAATTTAAAGACTCTTTACCTTGGTGAGCTTGGAGGCATAAGGGTCAACAAAAACATAATATTTCCAAGAAAAAGAATTTGAATAAATTAGGAAATAAAATCTAAAAATATAACCCATAAATTAGAAAATTTAAGAGTTGAAAATACATACCTTTTGGCTTAAAAATGAAGGAAAGAAAGATAAATTTTTCTTTCTCTCTCCTCGAGTTTGGTTGTGCTGAAAATTAGGGTTAAAAGTTGTGGGTTTTGGTGCCCAAGAAGTTAGGAGAAGGAAGAAGTGAGAAAAGAAAGGAAAGGGAAAGAAAACAAGGAAAGGAAAATGAAAGAAAATTGATTTTCATGGTGGTGAGATGAAAATGGCGTGGGAGCATGAAGGAGAAGAAGAAAATATCTTTTGGGTGGATCAGAATCGGTCATGGGAGAAGAAGATAAGAGTACCAAACTAATGGCAAAATTATCATTTTGCCCTCACAAGTTTTTTTTCCCTTTTTAATTAAGTCCTCCTATAATCTTTTAATTCCAATTTCTTTCTATTTTTCTTCCTTAACACTTGTAACAATAAAATATCAAGTTCGCACTTCAACGCGGTAGCACCATAATATTTACATATATCATTACCCGTGCTAGCTTTACTTAATAAAGACACGCGGGCCCCATTAACGTTATTTTTCTCCAAAATTCCTTCGTTCTTCTTCTCCCCCACTTAGGGTGACCATATACTTCCCCTTCATGACTAATTTCGACATAGATTAAAATATTAATATTTTAATATTATTTTATGAATAAAATATTATTTTATTTCAAAATTTTCTACTTGTCTCCTTGGTACCCAAAATACCTTATTATGCCCTGATTCACTTCCAGATCACTTTTTATCTCACTAATTCATCTTCACTAAAAATATTATTATTTAATTATTATTCTCTCACGTGCGGATTATTTTACTCTAGAATATTTCTTTCAACCGTCACTGCTCTTTGACTCTTAAATTCACGTCAATTAGTCCTTTGTCTAATTGATACTGTTGTTGACTACCATATAGGGGTACGGGGTGTTATAAAATGTATATCTCATTTATTTAAATTATTTATCTTCCAATAATGTGTGCTTTATGGCTAAGAAGAGTGATGACAAGTTGCTATCGCATAGGAAATCAGGACAGGCTAACATGCATATCATTTCAGAATTATCTTTTCTAGATCTTGTAATTGGTTTACCTAATTTAAATTTTAAAAATGATAAATTGTGTCATGCTTATGCTAGAGGAAAACATAAGAGAAGTTCATTCAATCCTAAGAAAGATGTCACAACCACTAGAGCTGTACAACTTCTACACATAGATCTTTTTGGACCCATTAGAACTATGAGCTTAGGTGGTAAATCTTATGGATTTGTAATAATAGATGATTTCACTAGGTTTGCATGGGTTTTACTTTCTAGCTTATAAAGATTAAGCCTTAGATATCTTCACAATCCTTTGTAAGAGAGTTGAAGGCATATTTCTAGGTTATTCTCTTACATCCAAAGCATATAGAGTATTCAAGAAAAGGACATTAGTTATAGAGGAGTCTATTCATATTTTATTTTGTTAGTCTTGAAGTCTCAATAAGCAATATACCAAGAGGATGGGTGAATTGGTATTTAAAAATTCTTTTAAAGACTAACTACTAAAATCAAGACTTTTGTAACCAAAAATTTCTTCTTGTGTCAAAAACAAAGTATTTGATTTTTCTAAGCAAGTTTTTAATAATAAATTAAAAAGAACAAATAACAAATCAAGGTAATAGATTTTCCTAAATCAAATGCAAGCAAAGCATAAATAATGAATCAAGGTAAAATATTTTCTTAAGCTAAATGCAAGCAATAAATCACAATGAGGAAAAAATTAAAAGCAAGACACAAGATTTTTATATTTCTTTGACTTTCTGTAGTGCTTACCTCCACTTGCTTAGAACACCAAGGAATTTCAAATCCACTAAGGGAAATGAGCTTTTTATGGGATCAAACGAAACCCTCACAATAGCTTTTCATGGGGATCAAGCAAAACCCTCACAATAGTTTTTTCACATGATCAAGAAAAATCCTTACAATGCTTTTTCACAAGATCAAGCGAAACCCTTCAACAATGATTTTTCACGAGCTCAAAAACAAACCCATAAATAGCTTTTCAAGGTTAAGCTAGAACCTTTGCAATGGAGTACAAAGTTTAGTAAGAAAATGACTTTACAAAAGCTGGGTGCTAGTAGTTTAAGCTTGATGTAGTGAGAAAAGAAATTTTATCTTGAATGAAGCAAGTTTTCAATGTTTGTAAGCTTGGTGGAAGACTAAAATGAAGCTAGAGAGTGAGGATAAGCTTTTAAAGGTCTCTTTAGGGTTTGAAACTTTATCTCAGGTTTTCTCTTACTTTTAAATGACTTATAGGCATTTATCTATAGCTAGTGTGAAGTTTAGAGTCGTTTAACACAAGTTTGAATCAAATCTTACTGTTGATGAAGCTTGAGGGTCGACTACACTCTCCTAGTGTAACGACCCACTCACACAGCCGTTACTTGTGCATAGGTCATATAAACAAGCCTACACAACTTGGCTAGCCTTGTAAGCATTTTATTTCACCTATATTTTCTCTTTCTCGCATTGTAATTACTACTCCAATTAATTTTGTTAATCATTGATATCATTGTCTCATCTAAAATCCACATCGAAATATTAATAACCAAGAAATAGTTCAACGTGTTTTCTGATAACACAACTCCACATTTTTAATTTACAATAATTAAGGGTCTTAGTGTCAAAAATTTTTTAAACATATTACTTCCTACAGTTTAAAAATGACTCGACGACTGGACACCGGAGTGACATGAAGAAAACGAGGAGATGCCATTACCTACACAGCTACAAAAGGATTCCTCGCCAATGATGTCCAAAACTATTATTTATTTGCACATTAAATAATGTGGGTGAGTCTCATAGACTCAGTGATCATTTGCTTCATGAGCAGGTGGGGAAGGGAAACAAACATAAAGGTGGAATATTTATAAATTCAAGAGTAAGCGATGAAAATATACTCCATTAAATTGAGAGATTTTATACCTTGCAAGTCTTAAAACCATAATAAATCACAAGTAAACACATATGAAAATGGTTATATTTAGCATGTTAGAAAATGTTTCAGCTTTAGTATCCTTTCAATAGAAAATCCAATGGCAAGTATAAAATGAGAAATCTCAAACATAAAATGCGGAGAAACCAGTCACAAATGAATACGTAAATTTCACTTTCCATTTAAAAACAAAATTCAAGAATTAATGCTATGCCGTTTTTAATAAAAATCAACTAGAGAGCATAATCCTCAAGTAGGTTTAGTATAGCCCTTAGGCTTACTCTCTTAAGTCAATAACATCATCACCAACTCATGGGAACTGCCCATGCCATCAGATATAAATCGAGGCTTCAAGTTCTCCTTTACCTACTTGTGGGAACTGCCCACGCCACCCAATATGAATCCGGGCTTCAAGTCCCCCATTACTTATTCATGGGAACTGCCCACACCACCTAATATGAATTAGGGCTTCAGGTCTCCTTTTACAATCAAGTATCGATAATCAATAATCACTACTTTGTGCATAAAGACCACACTTAACCTGGTCTAGTAATAAGTCCTACCCCTAAGTGTCTCAATCACTTTAAAATAAAAAACATCACAATTTAATGCCTTTGCAAAACATGATAATCAAAAGCAATATAATCATAAATCAAATGTTATGCACAATTTATCTCAAGGCATGGCATATCATCAAATCACCATGCTAAGCAAAATCAATAATTTATCATCAAATCCCATGAATCAAATAATTGCCATTGGCCTAAACACCACACAAGCTTGCAAGGCATGATTTTGAAGTGAAAAGCTCGTCAAAGGTTTGTTTCCCCATATTTAAAAGCATGTAACTATATACTTATATATAATATAGAGAAAACAGATTTAACATCTTTGTCACAATCACAAACGACTTATGACTTTCTACCAACTCATGCTTTCCACAATTTTGTCAACTATCAAATGTAACATATATAATATATTACTAGAAGTATAGTTTTGAAATTTAGCACCCACTCACCTTGATTGGTGGGGTTTCTCACTAATATTAACTTCATTTCAAGCTTTACTAGCCAACTCCTCCAATCTTCCAAGTCGAAACTCCAATTTTCCGTCTTTCAATGGTCAAATAACTCTGACAGCATCTTTAGTTCTAAGCTTCAATTCTATTTTCCAACAAACTTATTCCTCTATTCTCTCCATTGTTTAACACACTTAAAATGCCTATTCCAGCAACTTCTTTTTTTTTCTTCCCTAAAACCTTTGCAACAACTCATACAATTTGTAAGTTTGAAACTAAATAAATAACTAAAGGTTGCCTTCTTCATCTTGTAATTCACTAGAGAAATTTAACATGAACTTAACCTTAATTTACCTTTCCTTGTTAGTGGTTTAGTTCCTTTGAAACTTTTCTTTAACACTTCCTCACCCAGGTACTTCAAATCTATCATAGTAAACTTATACATTATAAGTTTTTTGCACTAAAATCTTTAAAGCTTAAATCAACATGTCTTTACCGTCATGAAATTTCTAGCATTAATCTCTCGTTTAGAAAGATTAAACTCTCACGGTGTGGGCCATTTGCTTCAGGTTTCCAAGGAATTAAAAATTCTTTCAATGCCTTCCATCTCCTCAATAATTTCTCTCTTGCTTCCTCTTAGCTTTCGACCCAAATGTGGTGATCTTAGCAAAGCTCTAACACTCATCAAAATCTTCAAGGTGCGGGTTCAAGAGAGACAGTTGATGCTAAGGCTAGCCCAGGGGTGGATTCTCCTATGAGAATATGCCCTATTTTCCACACAATATATATCTATTTGTTTTTTATGTTTTTTAATTGGCTGGTTATGTCTCACTATTATTGGCCCAAAATCACAACTTCATGCCCATGAAATCTCCCTGCCTAAGTGGCGAAAAGAAAAACCCTTCTTATTACTATCCAAGACAGATTTTTTTTCTACTTAATTATGTGTACTTGTTGCATTTTACATGCACATTCATTCTCTAAGGGCCAACCATTTAATTCTCATTTGGCCTAACTTCCTTATTTAGCCTATCTCTCCTTTTAATAATTTTGATATCATTTCCAAATAAAAATTATATGTATATATATTTACTTATGTACTTTTTTTCTCCTTTACACATATAAAAAAAAGTATCAAATTTTTGTTCCACCAAAATATTTAAATATATATTTACTTTTATATCTTATTTAATATTGGCATGTGAACCCCCTCAATACTCTGTTCCTTAGAATTCTTCTTAGTCTCCCCCACTTTGACCAAACCTAAGTCCTAAAAATCATCTTTATACATTACGCCATCTTTTGTCACTTGACATAAAAATTAATATTCTTTGTATTATTATTTATTATTAATCTATTATTTTACTTTGCATGTCACTACCTTCAATTTCGCATATCTTTTTATGTACCAACACCCATAATTCACCTTAATTAACAAAACAATTTCCATTAGATTAACATCCCAGGTGTGGGATGTTACACCTAGGGTCAACTATGTTATTCAAATTTCTCAAATTAAGGTTCCATAGTTGAGTATAACCTTTCTCTACTCGATTCAATTCTTCAAAGCATGATTTGTGCAAGTTTGAGTTGGTATAGTCAACTATTGGTAACTCTATTATATAGAGTTATTTTGACACATTTTGGGGGCTTAAGTAGTTAGATCTTTGAGATTTTAAGTGCGAATTTTAGCATTTTAGGTGTTTTTCTAGTTCAACTTTGATTACTTGTTAAGTGGTAAATTTAAGTTATTTTAGTTAAATTTTATGTTATTTTATTTTCAATTACTTTAAGAGTAGTTATTGCTAATTTCTCTTATTACTTTTATAGGAAATTTGATGAAAAAGTCTCATTTCATGAAAATCAGTGCAAGTATGGTGATGGCTTCTTTCATATATGTTTTGGTATTTTAACCATATCTCTCTCTACATAACTCCAAATGAGGTGATTCTTAGACCACTAGAATTCTAAGAAGAAGGATACAACATTTATTTTTACCAATTTGCCCAGTTCTGATCAGATTATGATCAAAATATTTGTCTAAGTTCGAGCACTACAACAGTATGCATGGATTGAACAAAATGCGGTATTTGGTGCATATCATTCAATCCAGAAGTTCAATTGATGTGATTCTTAATCCATTGGAAAGCTAAGAGAAAGGGCTCAAAATTGTATGTTTACTACTTTGCCTAGTTAGGAACATATCAGGGTGAAACTCACATTTGAAGTTGATAGACTGCCACAGCATTGGGAGAACAAGGCTGCAGCATTGATGAAAGGAAGCACACATACAATTTTCAAGAGAGATCAGCGCACAACACTGGGTGATTTTCCAAAAAAAAAAAAGATTTACGGGATTTAGAAATTAGGTTATTTGGAACCTATTTATGGGACCTTTTCCAGAGATTTTAAGGGTGAGGCAACAAGCAACTATTATGGAGATTTGGAGCCAAGAAGAAAGCAAGAAAACAAGAGAATTTGGGGGAGAATCAAGACCACAAAGCTCCAACTATTAGTTTTCTCTCTTTACTTTTGTGTTTTTCTTATTTTCTTTGACTTGGATTAATGGCTAAATTTCCTTGGACATTGTTTTTATTAGATATTATGAGCTAAATTATTTTTCTAGGATTGCAATTAAACTCACATGTAATCTAAACTTTTAATCTCTTTTTTCCTTATCTTTAATGGGATTTGAATTATTTATTCCAATTTGTTCTTATTGCTTTTAATTGCTTGATCACCAATTAAATTGATTTAGGAACCTAAACAAACTTAGGAAAGAGAGTTTAGTGTAGACTAAAATTAGGATAGCATATGATCATATTAATTGATTTTCATATAGGATAGGGATATACCCATAGGCCATATGTAGACAGATTAGAGCCTAAACTTAATGAGTCTATTTTAATTTCAATTCACATAGGGATATAGTGTTTTGGTTAAAATAGATATTTTTATAAGATAAGTCAAAAGACCTTTATAAATAATTTAGGATTCTAGGTTAGCAATTCAACCCATTGAAATAAGTGAAGGACGAAAGGTAAGATTTAGATGAAGTGTGAGGGATTTTGTAATCCTAGGCTTGTTTGATTTGATTTTTACTCAAGTTATTATTACTTTAATTTTTCTTTTTAGTTTAAATTTTGGTTAATTAGTTTTAGTTAATCAATTAATTTTGATTGTTTAGATAAAGATTAAATTGTTCTAATTTTAGCACTTAGTAAAATTTTAGATCAATTCTTTGTGGGATCGATACTCTGCTTGTTTATATACTATCTATTCGATACATATACTTGTATAGTAGACTTTTAACTGACAACTATGCCTTTGCCAAGGTTGACTATGTCTCTTGATTTTTTTTTCATGGATCAGAATAGCTAAGGTCGACTACTACTATTCCATGGTCATCTATGGCTATGTTGTTCTCTAAATTTTCAAGCTTTTTGCTTTAAGGTTGACTATGGCCATTCTATGGTCGACTATGGCTTTATATGCTTCAAGTTTCTTTCACTCTTTTTGCCTTTAGATCAACTTGAGCTTCTCTAAGGTCGACTCTTAACTTGTGTCTTGAGGTTTCCTTAGCTTTTTGTTGCCTCTCTTCAAATATTTCTTCCTTGCCTTGTTCCTACAATCAAATAATAATTCAAGGCAAGTTTGCTTTTTGTTTTCTTAGATGAATATGCATTGTTTGAAAACTTTTATCATATTTTCTAATGATGCATGGCTTTTCAAATAATTATGTGACTTTAGAGGATTAAAAATATATTTGAGACAATTTCAAATGCTTGACATTAAGTTGAAGATAACGTGTAAATTTTGTCAAATCAAAACATGATGTAACTTAAGGCTAAAAACCACCCTCTTTTTTATATGACAAAAACATAAGCATATTATAATACCCTATACTTTGATATGGTGACTAATAAAAACTTACTGGATGGCAATTGAAGTTAATTATGATGTTTAGAAATGGTGAAAGATGAAAGGAATAGTTTGGGACAAAATATTCCACACACGAGGAAATAATAATAAAATAATAATATTTTTATCAAAGAAGAATTTGTGAGATAAAAAGTGATTTGGAAGTCAATTGAGGCCTAATAAGGTATTTTGGGTACTAAGGGGACAAGAGGAGACAAGAGAAATTTTTTGGAATAAAATAATATCAAAATATTATTGTTTTATTTAGTGTCAAAACTTTTCATGAAGGAGTGTGTGGTCAATCTAAGTGGGGGAGAAGAAGAATGAGAGAATTTTTGAGAAAAGTGACGTTAATGGGGCCGCGTGTCTTTATTAAGTAAAGATAGTGCAGGTAAATAAATATTTAAATATTATGGAGACACTGCGTTGGAGTACAAACTTCATACTTTGTTTGTACATGTGTAAAAGAAGGTAATAGAAGGAAATTGGAGTTAAATTAATGTTGGGAGGACTAAATTAAAATGGAAAAACAAAATGACATAGTTAAGGGCATTTTGGTAATTTTGCTAGAAATGGATAAACTTAAGCCATAAAAATCTAAGTTTCTAGGATGTTCTTCAAATTTCCAGCATTTCTTCTTTTTCTCCTTCCTCTCCCACATTCTCTCACAGCCCCCCCATGGAAGCTTGCCTTGAATTAACCTCGATTTTTCATGTTTTTGAGTACCCTTTCACAGAGTTATTTGTGCTCTTATATTTTTCACCATAAAACCCTCAAAAACCTTTCCTTATTACACTCTCTCACTAGCTGGACGTTCTAGAGAGAGAAAGTGAGATTTTCATGATAGTTTGAAAGCTTTTGGAAAAGAAATTCAATTGTAAAGCTACCAAGGTGAGTAGTGAAATAGAGTTGATTTCTTTATGGTTGTTGGGAATGGCTAATGGCTAGATCGGTGAGTGTTTTGTAGTTGAGGTGGGTTATCCATTGTAGTGTGAGTAGAATAGTGAAAATATATAGTCACTTAATGGTAGATGACAGCTAGTTAAAACTAACTAGCAGAACATGATTTAGTGGATAGCTTTTAGAACTATAATTATGCAATCAGATTGGTTGTGATGATAGGTCCCAACGAGGCCCCACAATTCCATTTGGACCATTAGTGGAGGTTGGAGTTGAGTAAAGGTTCAACAAATATCGGTGAGTGAACCTACACTCAAATGTTTTGGGTAGATGTAAATACGTTTGAGCGAACCACTTTAACTGTTTAAATTATATTTTCTTCAAAATGCATCGAAATAAGCCTTTACTGAAATGTTTTTGTGATGTGGAACATGATTGTGATGAATCTATGTACTTTTATATGATGCTGATATGTATAAAAAGATATATGATATATATATTGTTAAGTAATTTTGTATAATTAATGTAACCATGCATGTGAGGAGTAGGCAGTGCACATGCCAGTTGAGTGACAATGTTGGTATCAGAGCAAAGGGTTTAACCCCATCCCTGGGAACTCTCACATGTGAACAGTGACAAAGCGTGACTCTCCCACCTAGGGGCTTCTAGAGAGGACTGTCCCCTACGAGTGCTCTGATGGGTACCGTTTGTTGCCACTTTTGAAGGAGGAAAAGGTTGCTTGTAGCGAGGGTTGTCCCCTACGAGTGGAGCCGCCCTTAGTGACAAACTTGGTATCAAAGCTTTAGGTTTAAAGAAGTCTTAGGGATTCTTGTGTGGTCAGCGAAGTTGTTGGAGTCCGTGTAGAGTCTTGTCCTCGGATTGTGGGTGCACAACGCAAGTCAAGGACAAGAGGCTACATAAGCCCCTACTTCATTAGAAACCTACCTATTCTTATGATGTCTAGATGGATGAGTAATTAATTCTTGGTTACGTATAGGTGGAGGTGCCATTACACACGCCATGTCTAGAAAAGATAGTAGTCCAGATACCCTTTATAGTACTAGTGAGGGATCGTTAGATTCCACTACTCAGAGCCGATATGTGCCCGAGGGTGAAAACGTAACAAGTAACTCGACTTGATTTTCGAATGGATCGGTTAGCCCTAGAGGTAAACCACTATTTAAGAGCTTGAGGAGTCTCGTAAGACTGGTGTGTAATAAGATCAATCTGAGGAAAAAGAACACGAATAAGATGGGAAAACGGACTATCAGTATTTATCGTCTTAGGAAGGTATCTGTATCCGTTGTCCGACACTTTCCTCCTAGTTGTGGTAGAGGTGCTGTATCTATTAGTAAAGAGGAATTTGAGAGGCAGTAACAAGCTTGGATTGAGGATAAAAAAAATGAGAAAATCTCAAGAGGAAGATGAGGACTTGGAAGAGGATTTATCAATGTGGTCGGATCAAGGCGACGAGGATCCTAAAGACACTTATTATTTTTGTTGAAGTTCGTATTACTTTAAGTCTAGGTAGATGCGGTGTAAGGAAAATAGTAGTAGTTATCTGTACAAGAGTTAAGAGTTTGTGTAAAACCCGACTCTATAAACACATGTCATGACATACATGCACTGAGTAGCATGCTATTACGCTAGAAAAGTCCTAAGAATAGACGAAACCCGGTATTGTACCTAACGGTACACTTGAGTTGATTTAACCTCGAACTAGTTCAAATACGAATCGTAGGATGAAATTTAATATTTTACAATCCAAGAATGAATAAAAATGATTGTTCGGAGTTCTAGGGTTCATTTGGGGAAAAATTGAAAATTTTGATGTTCAGGGGCAAATTTGTCATTTTCTCACCTAAGATAATAATTTGATCATGGAGTGAAATTTTTGACCAAGATTAACTATTTGGAGTATAATTTAATGATAGGAAGTGAAAAAGTTTAACTTTGCTGATTTTTGGAGTGTAGGGGAAAAATCATAATTTTGCCACCCGCGGACAAAATTTGAGATTTTGAGAGAATTTAGATCAAATTTGACAAATTGGAGAATGGTATGAGGATAAGGGATGAAAAATATGTCTATGGGCAATTTTTCAATTTTTGGGGCAAAAATGTAATTTTTCACTTTTACAAGGGTAAAAGTGTAAATTTCCAAAAAATTACTCCACAAGACTTTGGATAAGTCTGAGAAATTTATCTAAGCTATGGATATGTGGGACAAGTGTATGGTGAAAATTTGGAAACAAATGGATGAAATTTTAAAAATGGGCCAATGGGAAAGTGACACATGGCACTTTTTAATGATTTAATATTATTTTAATGAAAAGTCAGCCCATTTAAACCCCATATTAAGTAATGGCCAGCCATAAGGAGAAAAGAAGAGAGAAAATAGAGAGAAAAGGAAGAAAAGAGAAAAACCAAAGGAAAAGTAGAAAATTCAAAGGGGAATTCACGTTTTTCGACCGTTTACGCGTCTAACGGTAAGATTTTTTGACTTTAGCTTGATTTCTACCTTTCCTATGCCTTTGTTTCCATTTACCATGCTTGAGGAGAGAGATCAAAAAGTGATACCAAAGGTTGGCCGAATTTCAAGGGGGAGGATTTTGAATTTTTTAGGTTTTGATTCTTAGTTAAATTGGTAGTTTTAGTTAGTTAAATGTGTATAGAAATCAAATTGGGCAAGAAAGCATGAAATTTTCACAATACCCACCCTTGGCCGAATCTTCAATGATGTACAATGATAAAGAACTGATTTTTATTCTAAGAGAAATGAAGAGAAAATGATGAAAAATGGTTAAATGTGATAGAAAAACAAAGTGGAAAATTTACCTAGTTAATGTCCCATTTTTGGTCGAATTTTTCAAGGAGGAAAGTGAGCTGATTTTGGTGATTTTAGAGGGTTATTGGCTGATATTTAATGGTTAGAAATGTTGGAGAGAAAATGGGACAATTTATAGCTAAAATGGAGCATGTTAGCAATTTATCAGGTAAAGTGCTAAAAATAGGTTAATATCGCGTTTAAGCCGTTTTAGGCTATTGCATTTCATACCATGCATTAGTATAGGATTTAAGTCCATTATATAGTGATTTAGCATCAATGTGGTGAATTGTGTAATTTGTGCAATGTGTCAAGGAGGAGAGCCTTCCGTTAAAGGCAAGGAAGTCGTACCCGACGAACAGTGATCGAGGCACCTAGAAAGCATTTAATTTGTACAAACAGTGAGTAAACCTATTATTATTGTAAATTATCCAGAGTTTATTTTTAAATGCTCTTCATGGATTTTATGAAACGAAAATGAGATTAAAATGGGATTTTTGATGTTTTAGAAATAAATGTGGCAAATAAATATATTGTATTGATTATCTGAAATAAGAAACTTTTAATCATGAAATTGAGTAATTGGAGGCTGCCAATTGTCTTGAAAAATATATTTTTCTATGAATGGCTTATGATATATGAGTATATGTGTCTATATTTTATAATTGCATTGGGAATTTATGTAAGTTGTCTTTTACTATGCAAGCTGGGTAAATAAATAAAAGCCACATTATACTGTCGAAATTTTATTAAAGTTGGTGGGTTTAGTCACAGCAGTGGCGGGTTTTCGTGGACTGCCTATTAGAGGGGCACGGTAAACCCGGTTATATAGTTACTCCGGATGTAGAGGCGAGGAGGGTAACTCTTGGGGTAGTGTTAGAGCTCACTTCACGTCGAACCCCCACGTGAATGTGTAACTCGGCCAACGCCAAGGAACGACTTGTTTTCAAAACTAACATGTGTTTAATATGTAAATATCTTAACAACCTTGGTGGACTCGGTTAGATGCCTCAGCCAAGGTATCCCCGAGGACTAGTTTTTGGCTAGAGCCCTGCTTTTAATAAAAGTTATAAGCTTTAACAACTATTTTGGTAAATTACAAATATTTAATGGTTTAAGAAATAAATTGAAAACCTTATGAAATGGTTTGTAATTTGTTGTTTAAACTTGCCTCCATGTTACTCGCCTTTAGATATTTATGATAATGTCTGTTTATTCATTGGGATTGCAAAACCTCACCCACCTCCTTTCCAAATATTTCAGGCCTGTGGTAGCTTGTAGATACCCGATTTTGTCGAGGATTCCAACTGACCCCTCTATCACACAGACAGTAAGTTACTATCACCAACACTTGGTGTATTTATGGGCCACTTGTCATTGTAATTATTATTGTACATTATAACTTTGTAAATTATTATATGTATGAATTTATTTTACTTCTAAGTTACAAAAGATTACTTACACGTGTTTCTATAAATATTGTTTTATATAAAAATGCTATATTTTTGTCTTTTGATTTACTTGAGCCGAAAACGATTGGAAATTGTTCAAAACTGATATGTAAGCCTTGCAGGGTTTCGATTGGTATTCCGGGTAATGAGTATCAATCAGGACGTCGCGGCGGTTGTCATGGGCCCGAGGGATGTTCCGGGTCGTGATAGTTGGCTTATATTTTGTATGACTTGAATGGATTATAAAGTAGCTGTTTAAACAACTAGATGTGTATGGGAATCTTTTGGTATGATAGGGGTAGACTAGCAATATAATGATTGAGGGAGGATATTCACCTTAGTGGCATCGTTGGTCGCCTTGGATAATTATTCAGGATCGACGTAGAAAGTCATTAATGATATAAACAACTATAAAGCCTGACAAAGGATTACCAATTAATCTTGGAAAGGTGAAATTTTAAATCCCAATTACAATTACAGTTTGGAAGGATATGAGAGAATCAATGAGGATATAGGTGACGCTTAGAATGGATGATGTGATTAAGTCAAGGATTGTAAAATTTAAGTTTAAAGGGAGTTACAAAATGATGCCATGATATTATAAGGTAATAATTGGGCACAAATATAGCCCAATGGAGTTAAATTATGGAACTTGGGAAAAAGGTGAAGCGTTGATTTAATAAAGATTATGAATGTAAAGCGTGGAGAAAGATGAACTATTTTCATGGCCATTTGTACTGAAAGTCAGCAAAACTATTTGAGTTACAAGACAAGAAAGACAATTAATCGTGAATGTTAAAGGATTGCGGAGTGTCATAAATGATAAATAATTTTGTGTGGAATTATATATTGAGAATTTGTTGCACAATATGGCAAGATTGTCCTAAGGTGAGACTTATTGGTCGAAGATAAATGTTAAAGGATAAAAGAAGCTTGAAAATATTGACTCATCTTAGTGCATATTATAAGCAAAAGAAAAGATACGCATGGTCATGAAAAATTGTGGGATAGGCCTGGAGGAAAGCCAAATGGTTAAGCATGATCGCTGTAGTAACTTTAAAGATGGATGAACTTATATGTGGAAGAAATTTCCACTAGCCACAATGCTACAGCACTAACTCTTTAGCACTGCAGCATTGGAACTATCCCATGTCCAACAACCACGATGCTGCAGTACTAACTGTCCAGCGTCGCAGCGCTAGGGACACCTCATGTCTAGGATGCATGAGCAAGATGGAAGTTGCACGATAATGAGCTTACAAGTTGAATTATGGTCATTAGTCATTGAGCTTTGTTATTTGGGGGTTTTAAATGTTCCGGAGAATGCTTACATGAATGAATTGAAAAGTTTCTTTATCGCCTTGTGTATGGGCATATAATTAAAAGAGAAGTTGAAAGATTCTTGAGATGACTACATTAAGATAAGATATCGTGTGAAGTATTAGGATGGATAATATGTTGACTAAAGGAAAACCTTAAGAAATAAAAGAGACGAGAGATTAAGCCTTGTTAAAGGCTAAAGAGAAAGTGATTGAAGAGTTAGATGAATATATGAGATATGGGTAAGGGATGTCAATACCAAGTGATGAAAGTGTGAATGAAGGATTACAAGGGTGGTATAGCAAATGGGTTTATCTAGAATATCGTTATGAGAATTTTCAATTCTTGTCTTGACTCAACTAAATGAAAAGGAATAGTAATAACCCAAGGCCAATTGTGTGGCACCCTAGAAACCTATGAAGATGAGTTAGGGATTGAATGAATGAGTATAGTATTTATATACCTTTAAGAATAAGTGCATGTCTATAGGACGATATGCTCGAGATGTTAAGGAGCAAATAAGAGACTAAGTGTTTCAGGAATGCACAAACATCTTTGAGAAGAAATTTCTAATCATACACGGCAAGTATAAAATGTAGAATTTTTGAAACTTGCTGAGGAGCCTAACGGCTAAGTCACGGGTTAAGTGATCACATGTAGTGAAACATGAGTTTAAGATAGGTATCCCCACAGAAATACTCAAGAGGAGTTCTGCTATGGATCTTGTGAAAGAAAGCATTAATTTATGTGATTATAAAGAGGAAGTCGTAAGCTGAAAGTGAGATTCGCATTCACATTGAAAAGTACTTAAGGAGAACCTTGTTTCAAGTCTAGCAGTTCCAAGTACAAATTGCAGATTAGTCCAGGGAGAATCATGTCACATTAGTATGGAAGAATAGAACAAAGGATGATTGAAAATAATTCGGATAATGAAATCTGATTATGAAAACTTCCTAAGGTAGTATGAAAATTGGAATTAAAAAATACTTAAGGGATACACGATTTGAATCAGTTTAAGTTTTTAAGTGACTCATTAAAGTCGAAATGCAACAAAGATGTAATGTATATATTAGAGGTATGAAGAATAATTGAGAAATAAGGATGACTTTTAGAGATTGTGGTATTACATAAGATGCAATGATCAAGTAAGAGATAAATCTTTGAAAGATCAATGAGGTTATAAAGCATATACAAATACCGGATTGCAATTTAATGAAAATGACATTTAGAGAGTGAGATGTCATTAATGACATTGTGATGCAAGGATATATAGTACAATGAAACTTAAGCGTATAATTGGAAATGATAAGAAAAGAGTATGGGCATGAAAAGGATGTGAAGCTATGCATAGGCATAATGAGAATTCTTATGGATTACTTAAGAGATAACTTATGGTAAGATGCGAGTGGAACGGTGATTTAAACATATAAAAAAGGTAATATGAAATTGATTATACCCCAATGCTCATAGATTAAATATGAGAACGTTGACATGAACTATGAGGATTATTATATTGAATCTTGGATAAGGATGGGGATGAATAAATGAAGATGTAGTCCAAGGCAAGCGAACACATGGATCCCTATGCATAACGAGGAATGCTGACATTTGGAAATGAATGTACACACGTATATGTGAAATTGATGACTTGGCCAACTGAGGTGAAGAATTGTTCTCAGTAATTTGAGATTTGAACTTTGTGTATTTGATGAGTTGTATAGATGGTACAACAGCAAGAAGTCCCATTAGAAGTTGAACTATGATGATATAAGAAAGTTTGGGAAAAATAGTCAGAGAAATGAGATTAAAGAAATGTAATCCATAACGTGGGAATAATTGAAATATGTGGCGTAAATGCAAGATAAACCTGAAGTATGTGGGAATAATTAGAGGCATTAACCTTTTTCGACGTTGAGACTATGTATAGAAATGAATATGGCATGTTTATAATGCTGCAGGTTACATAATAGTGTATGGGGATAAGATGAATGAATGAATGTCGAGAAGTTTGGCAAAGAGTGAAATAATAAGATGGTGATTAGGCATACATAAGTAAGTATAATATGTGATTGAAATCGGTATGATTGAAATAGAGTTATGGTTTAAATTTAATGATAGTGATAAAGGCGTACTCAACATCTTAAAATAAGAGATAATGATCGTGAAGGCTACCATCGATTTGATTCTAAAGGATGATAACAGACATAAGTGAGCCATTCTAGTTGAATTGGAGGTAAACGAGGTGAATGAATGATTGGAGGTTTGACAAGAATCAAAATAAAGATATGTTTGAGGTTAGTGACGGAATGAAAGGCATACTTGGGATCTTAGTGATAAGAAAGAATAATTGAAAAGGGTACCATGGTTTTGCCTCAAGGATGATAATAGATATAAGTTACGTACCTTGACCTCGTAATGTGTTCTAGTCAAATTCAAGATAATGAGGCCTGTAAATCAAAATTCCTTACGAAGAAGGAAATGAAATATGATCATTGAGTGAGGTTAACGACTCGATGTTAAAAAGAATTCGAGGACGAATTCTATTTAAGTGAGGGAGACTATAATACCCCGTACTTTGATATGGTGACTAATAAACACTTACTAGATGCCAATTGAGGTTAATTATGTTGTTTAGAAATGATGAAAGATGAAATGAATAGTTTGGGATAAAATATTTCGCACATAAGGAAATAATAATAAAATAATAATATTTTTATCGGAGAAGAATTTGTGAGATAAAAAGTGATTCGAAAGTCAATTGAGGCCTAATAAGGTATTTTGGGTACCAAGGAGATAGGAGGAGACAAGAGGAAATTTTTGAAATAAAATAATATTTTATTAACAAAATCATATGAAAATATTTTTATTTTATTTATTGTCAAAATTTTTCATGAAGGATTATATGGTCAATCTAAGTAGGGGAGAAGAAGAATGAGAGAATTTTAGAGAAAAATGATGTTGATGGGGCCTTGTGTTTTTATTAAGTAAAGATAGCGCGGGTAAATAAATATTTTAAATATTATGGAGACATTAATTTTAGAGTGCAAACTTCATACTTTGTTTGTACATGTGTAAAAGAAGGTAATAGAAGGAAATTGGAGCTAAATGAATATTGGGAGGACTAAATTAAAATGGAAAAACAAAATGATATAGTTAAGGGAATTTTGGTAATTTTGCTAGAAATGGATAAACTTAAGCCATAAAAATCTAAGTTTCTAGGATGTTCTTCAAATTTCCAACACTTCTTCTTCTTCTCTTTCCTCTCTCACGTTCTCTCACCCCCTTTATGGAAGCTTGCCTTCAATTTCCACATATTTTCTTAAATTAACCCTAATTTTTTATGTTTTTGTGTACCCTTTCACAAAGTTCTTTGTGCTCTTCTATTTTTTCATCATAAAACCCTCAAAAACCTTTCCTTATTACACTTTCTCACTAGTTGGACATTTTAGAGAGAGAAAGTGATATTTTCATGATAGTTTGAAAGCTTTTGGAAAAGAAATTCAATTGTAAAGCTACCAAGGTAAGTAGTGAAATAGAGTTGATTTCTTTTTAGTTGTTGAGAATGGCTAGTGGCTAGATCGGTGAGTGTTTTGTAATTGAGGTGGGTTATTCATTGTAGTGTGACTAGAATAGTGAAAATATATAGTCACTTAATGGTAGATGGAAGCTAGTTAAAAATAACTAGCAGAACATGATTTAGTGGATATCTTTTAGAACTATAATTATGCAAATCGGATTGGTTGTGATGTTGTTGGGATGATATGTCCCAACGAGGCCCCACAATTCCATTTGGACCATTAGTGGAGGTTAGAGTCGAGTAAAGATTCAACAAATATCGGTGAGTGGACCTGCACTAAAATGTTTTGGGTAGATGTACATACATTTGAGCGAACCACTTGAACTGTTTAAATTATCTTTTCTTCAAAATGCATGGGAACAAGCCTTTAAGGAAATGTTTTTGTGATGTGGAACATGATTGTGATGAATCTATGTATTTTTATATGATTATGATACGTATATAAAGATATATGTTATATATATTGTTAAGTAATTTTGTATAATTGATATAACCGCGTATGTGCGGAGTGGGCAGTGCACATGCCAGTTGAGTGACAATGTTGGTATCAGAGCAAAGGGTTTAACCCAATCCCTGGAAACTCTCGCATGTGAATAGTGACGAAGCATGACTCTCCGCCCAGGGGCTTGTAGAGAGGGCTATCCCCTACAAGTGCTCTGATAGGTACCGTTTGTTGCCACCTCTGAAGGAGGAAAGGGCTGCTTATAGCGAGGGTTGTCCCTTACGTGTGGAGCCACCACTGAAGGAGGAAAGGGCTAATTGTAACGAGGGTCGTCCCATATGAGTGGTGCCCAACTGCGCATGTGCGGAGTGGGCAGTGCACATGCCAGTAATGATGCTGTCATGATATTTATAATCGTGCATGTGCGTGGTGAGCAGTGCACATGCCAGTAATGATGCACATCAGCCGGGTGAGGTGGTGGTGGTGTAAGTGCTTATATATATACATATTTACTATATAAAGATGTTTGGATTTAAAATGTGATTGCATTGACTGTTGAAAACTTGAGTATTGCCAATGTGTTCAATTTAATGTGCAATGTGGCATGAGTGGATTTTTCCGGTGGCAGTGAAAGCCCCTTGGATTTTTATCTGGCCAGAATTTCATTGTAGCGAGAATGCCTTTTCACTACGGTGAGAGTCAATCTATTGTGCTTGACTTGCTTAAAATCTACTAAAGTTTTCACATCTAAACTTCCTTGTTGTTCATGAGTCTTTTGTCATCAAGTAACTAAACAACCAAGGGTTTGAATGAGGTGTTTTTAAATAGAGATAAATTAAATTGCATTGTTTTGAACTTAAGTGCATCATGCTTTCTAAACCTTCCTTAACGTTGCTTGTTCCCTTCCTATGTTCACTCACTGAGTTTGTACTCACATTTTTAAAATTCATGTTTTAGGTTTTTCTGAGTCAAAGGTGATTGGACCCTCGGACGATGTGCTCCTCCCTATCCATGGCTCGGTAGGTTTACCGTGACATTAAATGTTAGCTACCGTGCCTAGAGTCACTCCGCTGACGGTCAAGTTATAATTACATGTATATGACTACTTGTTGTGAAATGTTGAGATTTACTTGTCAAATTATATGTATGTATATAGGTTGATGATGCCATTATGAATACATGACTGGGTTTTATGAGTTGTTTTCAAAGGAATTGTAATTGAGCATTATGAATTTCGGATTCTAAAGGAATATGGATTAGCGTATAAAATCATGTAAGTAGGCTTGCTTGGACTTGGTGGGCTGAGCCCATTGGTCCCTTATGCCGGTCATGGCCTGAAAATTAGGCTATGACACATATTACATTTGGAATTTCTTGGAACCTCCCCCTATCTTGGTCAGTCTCTATGCCCTTGTTGATTATATTTAAGTGTAAGTGAGATGGATGTAAGAGATGAATACGAACTTTGAAAATTCTCCCCCTCAATTTATGCATGAAGTTCAAAAATGTTTTCGAGGAAAAATTCAACAAATATAAGAGCATTTCAATTCTCACATACCCTTTCCTCCTTTTTGTTATATCAAAAAGGTTAAGAAATGTGAGCTTTAAGCGCTTAAACCTAAGCAACAATGGTTGTGATAATCAATAAGGATATAAAAGCATTAAGTCCAATAATGTGAGACCTTGTCAAGCTCGATTAAAAGACGGTATTGTATCGAGTGGTACAACTAAGTTAAATCGAGCCTTGAACTAGTTCAAATAGAAATTCTAAGAGGAATTTGAAAATTTTAAAACCAACAGAATGGCTTAGAATAGTGATTTGGAGTTCAAGGTCCAGTTTGGAGTCCATCAGAAAATTGACCAATTAGGGACAAAACGGTCATTTTACCATTTGAGGATTAAATGGAGATTTTTAGCCAAGATTTGATCACATTTGACCAAGAATAATTATATGAAATATAATTATGATTATTGGAGTATAAAATGATGTTTAGTAGTGAAAAATTGTGATTCCCGGTATTTATGGAGCAGAAGGGCAAAATGGTAATTTTGCCACTAGTGGACTAAACGAAAACTTTTTTAAACAATTTTTGCCCCATTTGGTTAATATTGATCAATATTAGTGTTATTTTAGGTTGAAAAGTAGAAATAATGAGATTCCGATACATTTCGGAGTATAAGGGCAAAATCGTAATTTTTTTGTCTCGGGGGCAAATCAGTAAAATTTTCGGCCCAGCACTTGTCAAGACCAAGGGATTTTAATTGTGGTAGGATTGGATAAATACCAGAATATTTGTGGTGGAAAATTAAGAAGAAAAAGTCAAAAAGTTAAAAATTTGGCCAATAAGCATGTGACACATGGCATGCTTGATTATTTTATTATTTTCTATAGAAATCAGCCCATTAAATCCCCAATTCCCTCACCATATTCGGCCTAGACATCCAGCAACCAGAAAAAAGGAAGAACAAAAGGAAAAACAAGAAAACCTAGGTGGAAATTCAAAAAAAAAGTGAAGAAATCAAGGAAACAAGCTAGGTAAGTTAAAATTTCTTTAATTCTCCTTGATACCTAGCTTACCCATGCTTTTGTTCTTGATTTCCATGGTTGAATATTGAGTTATCATGATGAATTCAATTCTGAAAAATGGGTATGGAAGAGGAATTGTTGTTGGAATAATTTGATTTTAGACTATGTTAGTGTTTAGGGATAGTTAAGCATGGTTATGAACAAAAACACAAAAGAAATATTCAATTTCTCTAGGGTTCCTTGTTGGCCGAACCATGAGGGCTGAATATCAATGGGGGATTGTTTTTATTTCAAGGAAAATGGCATGGAAAATGACGAATTAAGGTGAAACGGTTATGTAGAAAAAAATTTGATGCTAGTGCACCAAATGATCAAATTTCTCTATAAGGAATTGTGAGGGTTCTAATGCTGAATTTGGCTTTATTTAAATGTATGTGGTAAATTAAGGTATTAGAGGAGAAATGAATTAATATGGAGGTTATTTGGACACAATCGCCGATTAATCGGGTGATCGGTCGAATTTAATCAATACTGTGATTAAGCGGTAATCGGACATATTTTTGCATTTACATATCAAGCATTAGTAGTTTAAATTAATTTATATCAATTTAGGGACAATATAGTAAATTCCTCGACTTTGTTATTTGTCAAGGTGGTGAGACATCCGGAAAAGGCAAAGGAATTGCGCCTGAGGACTATTAGTCAGAGTTCACCCGAAATCCGGATTTTCTACACCTGTGAGTGGACTGCCTATCAAAATTGTTTTGGGAATATGACGGTTTTGAACAAAGTGTTTGAATGATTTTATGCAATTTTTCATGAAAATGAATGCCTCGGGAACAAGCTTTTGAGAAAAGGTTTATGTTATGAAATGTGGTTATTATGGATTTCTATGTGGCTGCATTATGTGGATATACATATATGCTTGAATATAATGTTGGGTAATTATGTTGACTCGGCTATGTGCGAGTAGGGAGTGTGCATAAGCCGAGGATGACCCGGTTATGTGCGAGTAGGGAGTGCGCATAACCCGGTGATGACCCGATTATGTGCGAGTAGGGAGTGCGCATAATCCGGTGATGACCTAGCCATGTGCGAGTAGAGAGTGTGCATGAGCTGGTGATGATGATGATGATGGGTTGGTGAGATGATGATGATGGGTATATACGTATATATATATATCTACATATGTATATGTGTGTGATATAGCAAATTGATGGACAATGATTTATGCTTGTAATGTACGTAAAATTTGACACATTATACTTTGAGAATTTTCATGAATGTTAGGTTGATTTTAATTAGTTTAGCAGGATGGCTTTTGTTGAGTGAGGAAAAATGTTTCTCTTGTTGCTTTGTTTTCACTGCATCGAAATTCATGCTCGCTGTAGCGAAAAACTCTGGGGTTTGGAGGGGTTTTAAATAGGAATGAACTAAATTGCATTGTTTGAAACAAGTGCATCATGATTTTAAATTTTTCCTAATTGTTGCTTGTTCCCTTCCTTGTTCACTCACTGGGTTTATACTCACCATTTTCAAATTCATGTTTTCAGATCACGAGGTAGCCGATAATTAGGACGAGGTGTCTTTGTAGATCTGTGTACATCTTCTGGTAGGTGTCTCGGCATTCGGTAGCTGTATATCCATCCGAGTCACTCCGCTGGAGGTCGAGTATTATTTTGTTATGTATAGATGAACTTAAATGTAAATTTTAAAAGAGTAATGCCAGTACGAGTTGGCAATGTATATCACTATTTTGACTCAAAGTCATGAAATAGGACTTAGTGATAATAAATAGAATCATAAGTAAAATAAATAATAGGCTTGCTTGGGTTTAGTGGATTACGTCCATTGGACCCATGTGCCGGTCATGACCCGGAATTTGGGTTGTGACAGTATTGGTATCCGAGCCCTAGGTTTGTCTAGGTCCTAGAACTTCCTTTTTGTTAGTCCAGCGAAGAGTCGGGTCTTTATGTGGGAACTTCAGTTGTAAAGTGTGAACCGCGGCACATTTTACAACCAAATGACCGCATAGATTCCCTATCTTAGAAACCACCTGTTGGTTTAAGTATGATTATAATATGTGTTTAATAACAGGCGTTTGCTTTTGTGTAGGTAAGAATGCCGCCTAAGACACAAGCCGCCTCAAGACGGGCAGGGGAGCAAGATGCTCCCATTGAGATGGCAGATAGACCACGGGCATCCACCCAAAGAGGCCGAGGTAGACGTGGCAGGGTCACTAGGCCGGTGGGGTTGGATACGCCTGTGAGTAGGCAAGAAGAGGGACAGTCCTCAAGTGATGTAGATAGACACCCAGCTAGGGGTATTACTATTGAGGATTTGGCGGCAGGCCTACAGGGAGTTAACCGGGTTGTAAAGATGATGGCGACCCGCATGGAAGATATACAAAGGGTGGTAGAGGGGAGACCTACAGTACAAGAATCCCCTAGCTCCCAAGGACAGGCCGATCACCAACATCATGAGGAGGAGAGGGGACATCTAGATATTTCTCTTCCTGACTTTCTCAAGCTTAAGCCTCCAACATTTACAGGGTCTGATGCATCGGAGAAACCCCAGGTTTTCTTGGATAAGATGGAGAAAATTTGTAAAGCCTTAGGATGTTCTAGTGTTCGGTCAGTTGAGCTAGCCGCCTTCCAATTAGAGGATGTGGCGCAGGAATGGTATAGCTCTTTATGTAGAGGCAGACCGACTAATGCAACACCGTTGGCCTGGAGTGAGTTCAGTGTAGCATTCTTAGATCGATTCTTACCACTCAGTGTGCGTAATGCCAGAGCTAGAGAGTTTGAGACTTTGGTACAGACTTCAAGCATGACGGTGTCTGAGTATGACATCGAGTTCACGCAGCTAGCTCGTTATGCGCCCTATCTCGTTTCTACTGAGGAGATGAAGATTCAGAGGTTTGTGGATGGGTTAGTGGAGCCATTATTTAGGGCTGTGGCATCCCGAGATTTCACTACCTATTCTGCAGTAGTGGATCGTGCTCAACGCATCGAGATGAGGACCAGTGAGAGTAGGGCTGCGAGAGATAGAGGAAAAAGGGGCAAGACAGAGGGTTATCAGGGCCGTAGAGATTTCAGCAGTGGTGGTTCATCTTCTAGCCGTCAGGGTCCACAGAGGGACTCACGGTTCCCTCAGCAGGGGAGTGACGCACCTGGTGCTAATATTAGGGTGGGACAGAGAACCTTCAGTTCTAGGAGGCAGCAAGATTCTAGACAGAGTAGTCAAGTCATTCGCTCTAGTGATACTTGTGGGAGACGACATAGTGGACGGTGCTTCCTTACTACAAAAACTTGTTACGGGTGCGGTCAACCTGGGCATATTAGGAGGGATTGTCCGATGGCACATCAATCACCAGATTCTGCTCATGGTTCCACCCAGCCAGCTTCATCTGCTCTGTCAGTTGCCGTCTCATCTGGCCGGGAGGTTAGTGGATCGAGAGGTAGAGGTGCGGGTACTTCCTCTCAAGGCAGACCATCTGGGTCCGGACATCAAAGTTCTATTGGTAGAGGCCAAGCGAGGGTGTTTGCTTTAACACAGCAGGAGGCTCAAACATCCAATGCCGTGGTCTCAAGTATTCTCTCCGTTTGTAATATGAATGCTCGAGTACTATTTGATCCTGGTGCTACCCATTCTTTTATCTCTCCATGTTTTGCATCTCATTTGGGTAGAGGTCGTGTTAGGAGAGAGGAACAATTAGTGGTGTCTACTCCTTTAAAGGAGATATTTATGGCCGAGTGGGAATATGAGTCTTGTGTAGTGCGAGTCAAGGACAAAGACACTTCGGTGAATCTAGTGGTGCTAGACACCTTAGACTTTGATGTAATCTTGGGGATGAATTGGTTATCACCCTCTCATGCTAGTGTGGACTGCTATCATAAATTGGTTAGATTTGATTTCCCCGGTGAACCATCATTTAGTATTCAAGGGGATAGGAGTAATGCTCCAACCAATTTGATATCGGTCATATCTGCCAGAAGATTATTACGACAAGGTTGTATAGGTTACTTGGCTGTTGTAAAGGATAGTCAGGCAAAGATTGGAGATGTAACTCAAGTGTCGGTGGTGAAGGAGTTCGTGGATGTATTTCCTGAGGAGCTACCAGGTTTGCCTCCTGAACGGGAGGTTGAGTTTTGCATAGATTTGATTCCCGACACTAGACCTATATCCATACCCCCATATAGAATGGCACCTGCAGAGCTTAAAGAGCTTAAGGATCAGTTGGAGGATTTGTTGGATAAAGGTTTCATACGACCTAGTGTATCCCCATGGGGAGCACCAGTGTTATTTGTGAAGAAGAAAGATGGGTCACTTAGGCTGTGCATTGATTATCGACAGCTTAATAAAGTGACGGTGAAGAATAAATATCCTCTCCCAAGGATAGATGATTTATTTGATCAACTACAAGGAGCACAATGTTTTTCTATGATAGATCTGCGATCTGGGTACCATCAGTTGAGAATCCGGAACGAAGATATACCCAAGACCGCATTTCGAACAAGATATGGGCACTATGAGTTCTTAGTGATGTCATTTGGGCTCACGAATGCTCCTGCAGCCTTTATGGATTTGATGAACCGAGTGTTCAAACCTTATTTGGATAAGTTTGTAGTGGTGTTTATTAATGATATTTTGATATATTCAAAGAGTCGAGAGGAGCATGAGCAGCATCTTAAGATAGTGCTCCAAATTTTGAGAGAACATCGATTGTATGCTCAGTTCTCCAAGTGTGAGTTTTGGCTCGAAAGTGTTGCATTCTTGGGGCATGTAGTATCTAAGGAGGGGATACAAGTTGATACAAAGAAAATTGAAGCAGTGGAAAAATGGCCAAGGCCAACATCAGTTACGGAGATTAGAAGCTTTGTGGGTTTAGCTGGCTATTATCGTCGCTTTGTGAAGGACTTCTCCAAAATAGTTGCCCCTTTGACTAAGCTGACACGTAAAGATACAAAATTTGAGTGGACTGATGCTTGTGAGAATAGTTTTGAGAAGCTTAAGGCATGTCTCACCACAGCTCCAGTGTTAAGCCTGCCGCAAGGCACAGGGGGTTACACGGTGTTTTGTGATGCATCGGGGGTTGGTTTAGGATGTGTATTGATGCAACATGGGAAGGTGATTGCGTATGCATCTAGGCAACTTAAAAGGCATGAGCAGAATTACCCCATACACGATTTGAAAATGACAGCAATCCTGTTTGCCTTAAAGATTTGGAGACATTACTTGTATGGTGAGACTTGCGAGATATACACGGACCACAAAAGTCTGAAGTATATATTTCAGCAGAGGGATCTTAACTTACGGCAACGTAGATGGATGGAGTTACTAAAAGATTATGATTGTACTATTCTTTATCATCCCGGTAAGGCCAATGTAGTGGCGGATGCTTTGAGTCGAAAATCAATGGGAAGCTTGGCACATATTTCCATTGGTAGGAGATCTTTGGTTAGAGAGATCCATAGCTTGGGAGACATAGGTGTGCGTTTGGAAGTTGCGGAGACAAATGCTTTGCTAGCACACTTTAGAGTAAGGCCTATCTTAATGGACAGGATTAAAGAAGCACAAAGTAAAGATGAGTTTGTGATTAAGGCCTTAGAGGATCCTCGGGGTAGGAAAGGAAAAATGTTTACTAAAGGCACAGATGGAGTGCTGAGGTATGGAACCAGACTTTATGTGCCTGATGGTGACGGGTTGAGGAGAGAAATATTGGAGGAAGCTCACATGGCAGCTTATGTGGTACATCCAGGGGCTACAAAAATGTATCAAGATTTGAAAGAGGTGTATTGGTGGGAAGGACTTAAAAGAGATGTAGCTAAGTTTGTCTCCAAGTGCCTGGTTTGTCAGCAGGTTAAGGCCGAGCATCAAAAGCCTGCAGGGCTACTACAGCCATTACCAGTACCCGAGTGGAAGTGGGAACATATTGCTATGGACTTTGTAACGGGTTTGCCTCGAACCAGTGGGGGATATGATTCAATTTGGATAGTAGTGGACCGGTTAACAAAGTCAGCTCATTTTCTTCTGGTTAAGACTACTTATGGGGCTGCCCAATATGCTCGAGTTTATGTGGATGAGATAGTGCGACTACATGGTATTCCCATTTCTATAGTATCTGACAGAGGAGCTCAGTTTACTAGTAGGTTTTGGGGAAAGTTGCAAGAAGCATTGGGCACTAAGTTGGATTTCAGCACAGCTTTCCACCCTCAGACTGATGGACAATCTGAATGGACCATACAGACATTGGAGGATATGTTGAGGGCTTGTGTGATAGACCTTGGTGTCAGGTGGGAACAATATCTACCCTTAGTGGAATTTGCCTACAACAACAGTTTCCAAACTAGCATCCAAATGGCACCATTTGAGGCCTTATATGGACGAAGATGTAGGTCACCCATTGGATGGCTAGAGGTGGGAGAAAGGAAACTTTTGGGGCCTGAATTGGTGCAAGATGCAACCGAGAAAATACACATGATCCGTCAGAAGATGCTAACAGCACAAAGTAAACAGAAATCATATGCTGATAACCGACGGAGAGACTTGGAGTTCCAAGTAGGAGATCATGTATTTTTGAAAGTTTCGCCAACTAAAGGGGTAATGAGGTTTGGCAAGAAAGGGAAGTTAAGTCCTCGGTATATAGGGTCGTTCGAGATCTTAGAAAAGGTTGGAGCGGTGGCTTATCGTTTGGCATTACCGCCAGACCTTTCTAATATTCATCCCGTGTTTCATGTGTCCATGCTTAGGAAGTACAACCCAGATCCATCACATGTAATACGGTATGAAACTATTCAGTTGCAAAATGATCTAACCTATGAGGAACAACCGGTAGCTATCTTTGATAGGCAAGTTAAAAAGCTCCCTTCAAAGGATATAGCCTTAGTGAAAGTGTTGTGGCGGAATCACACTAGCGAGGAGGTAACGTGTGAAGCTGAGGATGAGATGCGGACAAAGCATCCACACCTCTTCGATATGTAAAGGTAAGCCACTCTACATTGAATTTAAATTCGGGGACCGAATTTTTATTAGTGGGGGAGAATGTGAGACCTTGTCAAGCTCGATTAAAAGACGGTATTGTATCGAGTGGTACAACTAAGTTAAATCAAGCCTTGAACTAGTTCAAATAGAAATTCTAAGAGGAATTTGAAAATTTTAAAACCAACAGAATGGCTTAGAATAGTGATTTGGAGTTCAAGGTCCAGCTTGGAGTCCATTAGAAAATTGACCAATTAGGGACAAAACGGTCATTTTACCATTTGATGATTAAATGGAGATTTTTAGCCAAGATTTGATCACATTTGACCAAGAATAATTATATGAAATATAATTATGATTATTGGAGTATAAAATGATGTTTAGTAGTGAAAAATTGTGATTCCCGGTATTTATGGAGCAGAAGGGCAAAATGGTAATTTTGCCACTAGTGGACTAAACGAAATTTTTTTTAAACAATTTTTGCCCCATTTGGTTAATATTGATCAATATTAGTGTTATTTTAGGTTGAAAAGTAGAAATAATGAGATTCCGGTACATTTCGGAGTATAAGGGCAAAATCGTAATTTTTTTGTCTCGGGGGCAAATCAGTAAAATTTTCGGCCCAGCACTTGTCAAGACCAAGGGATTTTAATTGTGGTAGGATTGGATAAATACCAGAATATTCGTGGTGGAAAATTAAGAAGAAAAAGTCAAAAAGTTAAAAATTTGGCCAATAAGCATGTGACACATGGCATGCTTGATTATTTTATTATTTTCTATAGAAATCAGCCCATTAAATCCCCAATTCCCTCACCATATTCGGCCTAGACATCCAGCAACCAGAAAAAAGGAAGAACAAAAGGAAAAACAAGAAAACCTAGGTGGAAATTCAAAGAAAAAGTGAAGAAATCAAGGAAACAAGCTAGGTAAGTTAAAATTTCTTTAATTCTCCTTGATACCTAGCTTACCCATGCTTTTGTTCTTGATTTCCATGGTTGAATATGGAGTTATCATGATGAATTCAATTCTGAAAAATGGGTATGGAAGAGGAATTGTTGTTGGAATAATTTGATTTTAGACTATGTTAGTGTTTAGGGATAGTTAAGCATGGTTATGAACAAAAACACAAAAGAAATATTCAATTTCTCTAGGGTTCCTTGTTGGCCGAACCATGAGGGCTGAATATCAATGGGGGATTGTTTTTATTTCAAGGAAAATGGCATGGAAAATGATGAATTAAGGTGAAACGGTTATGTAGAAAAAAATTTGATGCTAGTGCACCAAATGACCAAATTTCTCTATAAGGAATTGTGAGGGTTCTAATGCAGAATTTGGCTTTATTTAAATGTATGTGGTAAATTAAGGTATTAGAGGAGAAATGAATTAATTTGGAGGTTATTTGGACACAATCGCCGATTAATCGGGTGATCGGTCGAATTTAATCGATACCGTGATTAAGCGGTAATCGGACATATTTTTGCATTTACATATCAAGAATTAGTAGTTTAAATTAATTTATATCAATTTAGGGACAATATAGTAAATTCCTTGACTTTGTTATTTGTCAAGGTGGTGAGACATCCGGAAAAGGCAAAGGAATTGCACCTGAGGACTATTAGTCAGAGTTCACCCGAAATCCGGATTTTCTACACTTGTGAGTGGACTGCCTATCAAAATTGTTTTGGGAATATGCCTGTTTTGAACAAAGTGTTTGAATGATTTTATGCAATTTTTCATGAAAATGAATGCCTTGGGAACAAGCTTTTGAGAAAAGGTTTATGTTATGAAATGTGGTTATTATGGATTTCTATGTGGCTGCATTATGTTGATATACATATATGCTTGAATATAATGTTGTGTAATTATGTTGACTTGGCTATGTGCGAGTAGGGAGTGTGCATAAGCCGAGGATGACCCGGTTATGTGCGAGTAGGGAGTGCGCATAACCCGGTGATGACCCGATTATGTTCGAGTAGGGAGTGCGCATAATCCGATGATGACCTAGCCATGTGCGAGTAGGGAGTGTGCATGAGCTGGTGATAATGATGATGATGGGTTGGTGAGATGATGATGATGGGTATATACGTATATATATATATATATCTACATATGTAAATGTGTGTGATATAGCAAATTGATGGACAATGATTTATGGTTGTAATGTACGTAAAATTTGACACATTATACTTTGAGAATTTTCATGAATGTTCGGTTGATTTTAATTAGTTTAGCAGAATGGCTTTTGTTGAGTGAGGAAAAATGTTTCTCTTGTTGCTTTGTTTTCACTGCATCGAAATTCATGCTCGCTGTAGCGAAAAACTCTGGGGTTTGGAGGGGTTTTAAATAGGAATGAACTAAATTGCATTGTTTGAAACAAGTGCATCATGATTTTAAATTTTTCCTAATTGTTGCTTGTTCCCTTCCTTGTTCACTCACTGGGTTTATACTCACCATTTTCAAATTCATGTTTTCAGATCACGAGGTAGCCGATAATTAGGACGAGGTGTCCTTGTAGATCTGTGTACATCTTCTGGTAGGTGTCTCGGCATTCGGTAGCTGTATATCCATCCGAGTCACTCCGCTGGAGGTCGAGTATTATTTTGTTATGTATAGATGAACTTAAATGTAAATTTTAAAAGAGTAATGCCAGTACGAGTTGGCAATGTATATCACTATTTTGACTCAAAGTCATGAAATAGGACTTAGTGATAATAAATAGAATCATAAGTAAAATAAATAATAGGCTTGCTTGGGTTTAGTGGATTACGTCCATTGGACCCATGCGCCGGTCATGACTCGGAATTTGGGTCGTGACAAATAATCTCTAAACTTTAAATCAAAATCATGAAATACATTTCCATGCAAGATATTCAATTAAGAGATCAAGAAATATATTCTTTCATCGTAATATGAGAGCATTAAATCAAGATATATTTCCATTCAATATATAATCAAGCAAAGCATAAGGAATTATATTCATTTAGCATATCTAAGGGTCAATATGTGTAAGTAAGTCATGATATATTTCTACTCAAAATATTCAATTAAAGCATGAAGAAATATATTCAACCATTGTAATTAAAGCACAATATATGTCATCATAAAAAATGACACATATAGATATGCATTTATAAGCAAAGTGTGGACATTTCATCCTTTAAGTTCAAGTTGGATATGCATATATATATATAAAAACAAGCATAATCAAGTACAAAGCATTTATCAGTATGCACATAATGTGAACATGATGTGTGTGAGTAAGATGTGCGCAACTTACAGACTAGTATATTCACATATTTATTCGAACAAATAATCAAGTAATACATTGAGTGAACAACTAATTATGCAAATATGTTCACAAGTGTATTGTTGTGGATTTTAGCATGCAAGTGCATGTATTGCTAACAAGTAATATATTGAAGAGTTAAGTATCATTTCCATGAGGAATTGTTACCAAAATTCATTAATTACTAAAATTATAAGAATTTAATCTTATTCAAACACAAGATTTAAAGTTACGAAATAATAGTAGAATAAAACTAGCAAACAAGAATGATAATTTGAACTTGAAAAAATCAATCAGATAAAACTTAGGATTACAATTTCCCTCAACACTTCATTTGAATACCTTCCACTCTCTTTTCACGTACTAAATGGATTGAGTTGTTAACCTAAAGTTCTATTTCAATTATACATATCTTCAAATATTCTTATAAAAATATCTCCCTCAACAAATTCAGTATATTCCTATGATAATTAGATTAAAGAAAGATTCATTAGGCTTAAACTCTATATTGGTTATGTATGACATGTAAGTATATTCTTATCTCACATGCAAATCAAATCATTCAATGAACTAAATGAATTTAAACACATGTTATTCCATCCATGGCTAACATTACATGCCTTTTTCCAATTTTATTTAGGTTACCAAATCAATTCAATTGGTGATTAGTCAATCAGAAGCATTAAACACAAGATTGAAATAAACAACTCAATTAACATTAATCATAAGAAAGAGAGAAGACTAAAAATCCAAATTACATGTTGTGTTCAATTGTAATCCTAGAGAAATAAATTAGTTCATTGTAATACTGAAAACATAAACCAAGAAAGTTTCATGATCATTAACATTACAAGAAAATCTAAGAAGAAAATGGGAAGAAGAGAAAATTAGAGATTGTCGGGTCTTCAATCTTCCAAAGCCTCCCTTGTTTTCTTGTACGCTTGGTTGTTGCTTTTGCTTTAGAAAAACCTAAGTTAAAAAATGCCTCTGGTTTGCTCCAAAAATGACTTTTGTAAGCCTTCAAAAACACTATGCTTCTTGTAATAAAATATCGTGCCAACATTGTAGCCTTAACTTTTCCAGTGTTACGGCTCTAGACTCTTTGATTTAGTGCTAAGTACACTACTAACGCCACGGCACCAAACTTTTTAGGGCCACAATTCTAGGCTTGCTAGAAATTGGCTTGTTTTGTATTTTCTTCACAATTCGGAGCTCCTTTTGATTGTGAACCTTCAAAACATGCTTTTGATTGTGAAAATAAAAGTAATTAACATAAAACCTAACAAAAATCAACTAAAATCAAACTTGTCAAGCCCGGCTCTATAATATGTTTATTCTGCCATTCTTACATAAGAATGCATGTTTGCTAACTTGGGTACCTCGAAAATCGTTAAAGGAAGGCAATGTACCAAATGGTACAATTAAGTTGAATTAAGCCTAGAACTAGTCCAAATAGAGATTTTAAGGTGCAATTGAGAATTTTAAAACCCCAAAATGACTTAAAATAGTGATTCAGAGTTCGAGGACCGATTTGGAGTCAAATTAGAATTTTCATGACCTAGGGGTCAAATGGTCATTTTGCCACCCGAGGTTAAAATTGGAATATTGGAAGAAGTTTTTGATCAAGATTGACTATTTAGAACATAATTTGAGTTGGAGAAGTTAAAAATTTTAATTTCGACATTTTTTCGAGCGTAAGGGCAAAATACTCATTTTACCACCCTAGGGGCAAAATTGTAATTTTACACCACCCAACACTTGTCCAGCACATGGATTTTACCCAATATTATCATGAGTAATTGAGGAAATTTATATGGTGGAGAGAGATTGCTCAATGGGTAAGTAAGACACATGGACCAATGGAATGGTGACATGTGTCAAGTTTTCATCCATTTATTATTTAGCTGAAAAATCAACACAAAATCAGCCCATTTCTCTTCATATGGCCGACCATAGCAAGAACAAAGGAAGAAAAGAATGAACAATAACCCTAGGGTGAAAATTTAAGAGAAAATTGGTGGATTTCAAGTAATCAAGCAATCAAAGGTAAAATTTCTTGATTTTGACTTGTGATATACCTTTCCCATACATTCTTTTGAATTTTCCATGGTTGAATCACAAGATATCATGAAGGATAATGTGCTCATCAAACCCTAGGAAAGAGAATTTGATGATGATTTAAATAGATTTTTAAGATAGATTGATGTTTTAAGTTGTTTATGGTGTTAAGTGTAAGAATTAAGCTTGAAATTCACATATTCCTCATGAGTTCATCATTGGCTGAATCTTCCTTGTAGAG
This sequence comes from Theobroma cacao, assembly GCF_053813885.1. NCBI lineage: Eukaryota > Viridiplantae > Streptophyta > Magnoliopsida > Malvales > Malvaceae > Theobroma > Theobroma cacao. The sequence goes on from NC_142641.1 coordinate 28,208,686, forward strand.
TGTTGATAGTGGATTTGATTTTATTTCAAGTGAATTGGTTAGGAAACGATGAATTATGGTGAGAAAATCATGTAGAAAAAATCATAGTGTTGATGCACTCACCATGGCAGAAATTCTCAAGAAGAAATGTGAGGATGGTTTTGCTAAATTTTATGTTATTTGACTTGTGTTTAATGGTTTGTGGAATTCGAAGAAAAATGGAGTTAATTGGAGTTAAATTGGATGTATTGGCCAATTAATCGGGTGATAGATTGAATTAGGCCAATATCGTTTTATTTAGGTACACAATTGAATTTGTGTAGAACACCTTGTTTAGATGATAATCCGAACAATTTGCATTCCATTTCATGCATTAGTATAAAGCCTGAATTGGTTTTATAACAATTTAGCACAAATGTAGGAAATGGCTTATTGTGCATTATGTCTAGGTGGTAAGCTTTCTGGCAAAAGTAAAGAGATAGTACCCGAGGATCAAGAATTGGAGTACTTGGAATTCGACTCCCGAAATAATGAGTAACCTTACTATCGTCTTAATTATCTAAAGTAGGTTTTATTCGTTTTTGTGAATTTTAATGAAAAATGAGTTTAAATGGTAAATCTTTATTTTTTATAAACAAAATGTGATTAAATGAAATGATTTTATAAAATTGTCTTGAAATTGAATGATGGTTTTGAAAATGGAGTAATTGGAGACTAATTGCTGTGTTGTAAATTATGGTTTGAATTGAATGGCTTATGATAATGTGGGCATGAGTGGTTGGATTTAGTAAATGTGCTAAAAAAGTATGAACTGTTGATTTGCCTTGAGAGGTTGTAAAACAAAATAATTGCCATGTCATGCTATTGAATTTTATTGAATTGGTAGGTTATATATTGGATGCTGCAGTGGACGCGGTTCCCTAGACCATCCTATTAGAGGGGCATGGTAACCCTATTATATTCTTACCTCGGTCAGAGAGGCGTGTAGGGTAACTCTCGAGGTATAACTTTAGAGTTCACTTCAGGCCAAACCACCACATGAGGGTGAACTCAACCAACGCCAAGGAACGGCTATGTTTTCAAAATAAAAACATGATTTATGCATACATGACTTTTTAACAGCCTTGGCGAACTCGGTTGGGATAGCCCCAGGCCAAGGTATCCCTGATAACTGAGTATAAGAATGATTTTGGCACGAGCCAAATTTTTTAGAAATTCATAGGCCATGTTGATTACTCGATTTATATGAACTGATTTAATTTGGTTGAAGTGAGTTGAAAGGTGATGAATTGCAGTATGATGATATATTTTAATCTGTCTCCATTTACTCAGTTTTAGATATTTTAGATGGTATTTGTTTACTCACTAGGATTATATAATCTCACCACCCTCTTTTCCACCCATTTCAGGCTCAGGATAGTCGGTAGATAGCTCACTTTGTTGAGGGCTACAATTGGATTTGCATCCTCAAAAACTTTAGGTTTACTGCTTTTGATACTTTTGTCATTCGTGGGCCCACGTGTCACTGTAAATTAAATCTTATGCTTTAGTTATCTGTATTACAGTATGTATGACTTTATTTAGCTTTTACGCTACAAAAATTATTTACCTATAACTCTATAAATATTGTTTTATAAGAAAATAGAATATTTTATTGAATATTTTTATTATATTCAAATAGGTATAGTTTCACTTTAAAAGAATGTTTTAGACATCTAAACTTATTTTTGATTATGAAATATGTGTTTTCCACTTGCATACTACATTTTTAGCTGGTTTCGAGATTTTTGAGGAAAAATGACCAAAATACCGCTGCGTATTTGAAATTTCTTTTTGACTGTTTTTGAATTCAAATTGGTTCATATGACTTTAAAACACGATTTTAGTAATAATACTCTCAAGGGAAGCGAGAAAAATTGATGTTAAGCCTTGCGAGGTTTCGATTGGCATTCTGGGTAATGAATGTCTATCGGGACGTCGCGACTGTTGTCACGGGCTCGATGGGAGTTTCGGGTAGGGACAATTAGAGTGGTATCAGAGTTTTTTGGTTTTAAAGTTTAGAGCTTTTGGGTTTAAAGTTGTTTTAAAGTTGTTTTAAAAACTACAGTGTCAGTGTGGCCCAAGTTAAGTTAAGTTAAGTTAGGTTTGATAGAATAGAATACGTGCATTTGCATATAGAATTTGGAGTTGTTTAGACTCGTTCTGTTTCTTCTTATAGATCTTATGGGAGCATAAGTCATAGATAGGGAGCCATATGAACTCCTGTTCCCAGTAATCTACTTCCTTGTTAATGTCATGCAAAGGTCATAAATAGGGTCATTGTCCGGGTTTAAGATGCCGCCCGTGACACGAGCTAGTGTTAGAGAGATCTTAAAATGAATGCTCCTAATGAAAGATTAATGGAATGATATATCCCTCCGATTAAGGATCGAGAAATTTGGAGTTGGACTAATAGGTTGTGATAATTTATTCATTTGGTGGAGTTATAATTGAACTCATGGTTGTCAATTGGAAAAATATTTAGGGACTATGGATTGTATTGGGGTTTATATAAAGGAGCACGTGTGATAATGGTAATAAGGGGCGCACTTTGATTTGAATGAATAGTGATGGTTGTAATTCACTTGGAGTGTATAAATTAAGCATTGAGGTAAGAGTGAACCCATACTTATGTGCATGAAGATAAGAACACTATGTTAATTGAGCTTGTTATGCCCATATAAAAGTGGTGTTGGGATTTTGAAATATTTTATATGTGAATATGTGTTGAATAGGTACAGCAGCTTAGAGGGAATTGATGTTGAATTTAATTAAGCGATTGTGAGATTTCAAGAATTGATTGGACCTATTATAGTTCATGGATATAAGCACGTGAATTAACTCGAGAGTGAGTATCAATGATTACTATAATTGATGTGTGGTCATGAAGTAAGAAGTTAGTAAACAAATCTACTCTAAGGATGAGCTTGAACTTTGCTATGCATAGTAGGGGGAGCCAAGGGATTAAAGGACTAGATGTGGAATTGGCAGCTTAAGGTTAAATGACTTGGAAATGTCGAATCTAGTCTAAGTGCCATATGAAGTTCTATAATTAAGATTGATATACGAATTACTTGGAAGATTAATTTCAAAGTTTATTCGGTTCAAAGTGTGGCCTATGATACGAATGATCAGTCTTGAAGGTGATCTCCCCAAAGTAAGAAATTTAGAAAATGTTGATGTTTGGATATACTCTAAGAGAGAGAACTTCTACATCTTAAGTTTAGGAGAACTTTGATCTTATGATCCCAAAGGTAAGGTGTAATAACTAAGTAAATTATTCACTTAATAAATGTGATTGTTTATTGATGAATAAAGTCAAGATCTTAACATTTAATGGTGTACAATTTGATAATTATGTATTGAAGAGTTATTTGGAGACAATTCCTTCATCAAATTTGCACTAAATGCTATGGTAAAGGCATATCAATGTTAATGTGGAAATGTATCCAGGAACGATCTTAACATACCACCAAAGGAGAATTAAACATGTTGAAATTAATGTTCTAATAGTGTGCATATGATCAAAAACTAGTTTGTAAGTTGTAGTTTTCATGATAATGAAATATATAAAGATTATCAATATATGGACATACACTTGGAGTTGTAATTTACAAGTTTGGAGTATTTAAGATATGATTAAATGGAATTAGCATTAGTTAAGGTACATAAATATTTTAATTAATTTCTGTGGAGTATGCATGATAGTAGATTGGAGGAACATAGTGCCGTGATACTATATGGTGAAGTTACTATACAATATGGAAAGAGTATTCTAAAGTGAGATTTATTGATTATTGACAAGTGTTATAGGATGAGATGAATTTGAAAATATCGACTTTACCTATTATATGTGACAAGCACAAGAAGATATAAATGGTTATGGAAATTGTGACGTAAGCTTGGAGGGAAACCAAACGGTTGAGAATGATTAGTGTAGTAACCTTAAATATAGATGAATAACAATGATTAAGTAAACTCCAACAGCCACCGTGTCGTAGTGCTAAGAACACTTCATGTCTAGGACGCATGAATAAAATGAGACAGATGTGAAGTTGAACTTACGAGTTGACCTAAAGTCATTAAACTTGATTCTAAGTTTTGTTAACTGGAGTTTTAAGGTTTTGAAAGGTATCGATATGAATGAGTTAAAGCTGAAATGGTTAAAGGCGTTCCTTTTGGGGGGGAGCAAAAGGTTTGGGGTTCAAAACTTGGTGAGAAGGTCCTACAGGGCCTGTCATGCTGCCTTTAGGCACAGGGTTCCAAGTAAGTCAAGTGATGGGGATCCAAATGTAACAATACTTGGAGTGGGCCCCGAAAGGGATGCCACATAAATGGCTAAGTTACGGGTTAAGTGATCACATGTTGTGACACATAAGTTTAAGATAGATATCCCCAAAGAAATACTCAATAGAAGTTCTACCATGGATCTCGTGAAAGCAAGCACTAAGTTATGTGGTTATAAAAAAGAAGCTGTAAGTTGAGAGTGATATTCATATTAACATTGAAAGGTACTTGAGGAGAATCTAGTTTCAAGTTTTGCAATTTCAAGTGCAATTTATAAATTGGCTAAGGGAGAATGATATTATGTTCATATGAAAGAGTGGAACAAAGGATGATTGAAGTTGACCTTGATAATGAAGTCAGATAATGAAACTTTCCTAATATATTATGTAAAATTGGAATTTGAAAATGCTTGAGGCATACATGATTCAAATGAGTCTGAGTCTTAAGTGACAAATCAATATCGAAATGCAATAAGGATACAATATATGTAAGAGGCATGAAAGATAATCGAGGAATAAGGATGACTCTTAGGAATTATGGTATTGCATAACATGCAATGATCAAGTCAAGGAAAATTTTTGAAGTATCAATGGGATTATAAAGCATACACGCATAATAGATTATAGTTCAATGGAGATGACATTATGATGCAATGATATATAGTACAAGGAAACTTAAGCATATAATTAGAAATGATAAAAAGAGAGTATAAGTATGTAAATGATGTGGAACTATGCACAGGCATGATGAGAATTTGTATGAATTATGAAGATTATTTTATTGAATTTTGGTTATGGACGGGAATGAACAAAGAGAAATTAGTCTGAAGCCATTTGAAAACAGAGACCCGTATACATAATGAGGAATATGGAGATTTGAATGTGCGTGTATACGTACGTGTGGAGTTAGTGATGTACCCAACTAAAATGAAGAATGGTTTTAGTGGTTCGAGATTTGAACTCAATATATTTGATGAGTGTATAGGTAATGTAACGATCAAGAATCTTATCAGAAGTCAATTTATGGTAACCTAAGGAATTTTGGGGAAATAGTTAAGGGAATGTAATCTATAGTGCGATTAAGCCATATGAGATGGATTAATAGGATTAAGAATATTGAAATTTCCTAAATGCAAGGTAAACATGAAGTATGTGGAAATAATTAAAGCCATTTATTTTCCCTAACGTTGAGGATATGTATAAGAATGAGTATGACATGTTAATGATACTGTAAACTACACAATATTGTATGAGGATGGAATGAATGAATGAAAGTCAAGAAGTTTGATATGGAATGAAGTAATAAGATAGAGATTGGTATACATAAATAAGTATAAAATGCGATCGAAATTGGTATGATTGAGATGGAGTTATGGTTCAAGTTTAATGATAGTAATAGAAGCATGCTTGGTGTCTCGATATAAAAGATCATGATTGTGAAGGTTACTATTGATCTGATTTAAAGGATAATATAGACATAAGTGAAGTACTCGAGTTGAATTGGAGGTAAATGAGGTGAACAAATCGAAATTTCCTATAACGAAGAGGACATAAGAAGTCAAGCATTAGATGAGAAAACAATACCCCCACATTTTCTCTTAGTTCAGTAAATGGAATTTTGAGGTCAAAATTTTATTTTAAGGGGGGTAGTGCTATCAAGCCCGGCTCTACAATATGTTTATTATGCCATTCTTACATAAGAATGCATGTTTGCTTACTTGGGTACCTTGGAAACCGTTAAAAGACGGTAATGTACCAAATGGTACAATTAAGTTGAATTAAGCCTCGAACTAGTCCAAATAGAGATTTTAAGGTGAAATTGAGAATTTAAAAACCCCAAAATGACTTAAAATGGTGATTCAGAGTTCGAGGTCCAATTTGGAGTCTAATTGGAATTTTCATGACCTAGAGGTAAAATGGTCTTTTTGCCACCCAAGGTTAAAATTGGCATGTTGGAAGAAGTTTTTTTATCAAGATTAACTATTTAGAACATAAATTGAGTTTGAGAAGTAAAAAATTTTAATTTCGGCATTTTTTCGAGCATAACGACAACATAGTCATTTTGCCACCCCAAGGGCAAAATTGTAATTTTACACCACCCAACACTTGTCCAGCACATGGATTTTACCCAATATTATCATGGATAATTGAGGAAATTTATATGGTGGAGAGAGATTGCTTAATGGGTAAGTATGACACATGGTCAAGTTTTCATCCATTTATTCTTTAGCTTAAAAATCAACACAAAATCAGCCCATTTCTCTTCATATGGCCGACCATAGCAAAAATAAAGGAAGAAAAGAAAGAACAAGAACCCTAGGGTGAAAATTTAAGAGAAAATTGGTGGATTTCAAGTAATCAAGCAATCAAAGGTAAAATTTCTTGATTTTGACTTGTCATCTACCTTTCCCATACATTCTTTTGCATTTTCCATGGTTGAATCACAAGATATCATGAAGGATATTGTGCTGATCAAACCCTAGGAGAAAGAATTTGATGATGATTTAGATAGATTTTTAAAATATATGGATGTTTTTAGTTGTTTATGGTGTTAAGTGTAAGAATTAAGCTTGAAATTCACATATTCCTCATGAGTTCATCATTGGCTGAATCTTCCTTGTAGAGTGTTGATGGTGGATTTGATTTTATTTCAAGTGAATTGGTTAAGATATGATGAATTATGGTGAGAAAATCAAGTAGGAAAAATCATAGTGTTGATGCTCTCACCATGGCTGAAATTCTCAAGAAGAAATGTGAGGATGGTTTCGCTAAATTTTATGTTATTTGACTTGTGTTTGATGGTTTGGGGAATTCAAAGAAAAATGGAGTTAATTGGAGTTAAATTGGACGTATTGGCCAATTAATCGGGTGATAGATCGAATTAGGCCAATACCGTTTTATTTAGGTACACAATTGAATTTGTGTAGAACATCGTGTTTAAACGATAATCCGAACAATTTGCATTCCATTTCATGCATTAGTATAAAGCCCAAATTGGTTTTATAACAATATAGCACAAATGTAGTAAATGGCTTATTGTGCATTATGTCTAGGTGGTGAGCTTTCTAGCAAAATTAAAGAGATAGTACCTGAGGATCAAGAATCGGAGTACTCAGAATTCGACTCTTGAAATAGTGTGTAACCTTACTATCGTCTTAATTATCTAAAGTAGTTTTTATTCGTTTTTGTGAATTTTATGGAAAATGAGTTTAAATGGTAAATCGTTATTTTTTATAAACAAAATGTGATTAAATGAAATGATTTTATAAAATTGTCTTGAAATTGAATGATGATTTTGAAAATGGAGTAATTGGAGACTAATTGTTGTGTTGTAAATTATGGTTTGAATTGAATGGCTTATGAAATTTGGTAAATGTGCTGAAAAGTATGAACTGTTGATTTGCCTTGAGAGGTTGTAAAACAAAATAATTGCCATGTCATGCTGTTGAATTTTATTGAATTGGTAAGTTATATATTGGTAGCTGCAATGGACGGGTTCTGTGGACCAGCCTATTAGAGGGGCACGGTAACCCCATTATATTCTTACCTCGATCGGAGAGGCATGTAGGGTAACTCTCGAGGTACAACTTTAGAGTTCACTTCACGCCAAACCACCACGTAAGGGTGAACTCAGCCAACGCCAAGGAACGACTATGTTTTCAAAATAAAAACATGATTTATGCGTACATGACTTTTTAACAGCCTTGGCGGACTCGGTTGGGATAGCCCCAGGCCGAGGTATCCCTGATAACTGAGTATAAGAATGATTTTGGCACGAGCTAAAGTTTTAAGAAATTCATAAGCCATGTTGATTACTCGATTTATATGAATTGATTTTATTTGGTTGAAATGAGTTGAAAGGTGATGAATTACAGTACGATGATCTATTTTAATCTGTCTCCATTTACTTAGTTTTAGATATTTTAGATGGTATTTGTTTACTCACTAAGATTATACAATCTCACCACCCTCTTTTCGACCCATTTTAGGCTGAGAATAGTCGGTAGATAGCTCACTTTGTTGAGGGTTACAGTTAGACTTGCATCCTAAAAAATTGTAGGTTTACCGCTTTTGATAGTTTTGGTCGTTCGTGGGCCCACGTGTCACAGTTAATTAAATCTTATGCTTTGGTTATCTGTATTACAGTATGTATGAATTTATTTAGCTTTTATGCTACAAAAATTATTTACTTGTAACTCTATATATATTGTTTTATAAGAAAATAGAATATTTTATTGAATATTTTTATTATATTCAAATAGGTATAGTTTCACTTTAAATAAAAGTTTTTGTGATACCCCATATTTTGAAACAGTGATTAATAAAGTTGATCGGATGCAAATTGAGGTGAATTATAATGTTTAAAAGTGATGAAAGATGAAAGGAATAGTTTAGGATAAAATATTTCGCACGTGAGAAAATAATAATAAAATAATAATATTTTTATCGAAAGAGAATTTGTGAGATCAAAGGTGATTTGGAAGTCAATTGAGGTATAATAAGGTATTTTAGGTACCAAGGAGACAGGAGGAAATTTTTAGAATAAAATAATATTTTATTAATAAAATAATATTAAAATATTAATATTTAACCGGATGTCGAAATCAAAATCAGTTATGAAGAAGGATCATACGGTTGATCCAAATGGGGGAGAAGAAATACAAATAAATTTTAGGAAATGAGCGACGAAAGTGAAATACGCGTGTTTTGTTAAGTCGAACCAACACGGATAAGTAAATATTTAAATATTATGGTAATACCGCGTTGAAGTGCAATTTTGATATTTTGATGGTATACGTACAGAGGAAGGAAGATAGATGAAAATTGAAATTTTTAGACGTATTAAAAGGATCGAATTTGAAATAAAAAGATTGAAGGATATGTAGTGGAATTAATGAGAGAAAAAAAATGAACATATAGTAAAATAATAATAGTATATAAAAAAAATATAGATAAAGATAGACCAACATGGGCAGCTGCCCATGTGGTCAATAAAAAGAGTCAAAAGACTCTTTGATTTGTTTGATGGAAGGAGGCCGGCCATGTGGAACAAAATGAAGAAAGGAAGAAAAATGTGAGGGGCAGCCAAGTTGGAATAAAATGGAAAGAATAAAATATATATATATATATATATATATATATATGGGTGAATAAGTAAAGTGAACAAGACAAGATGAAAGAGAGAAGTCGGTTAGTTAAGAGAAGAAAAAGAAACAAGAAGAAGGCGGGAGCAAAGAGAACAAAAAGAAACAAGAGAAGGCCGAGTGGTAAGGAAGAAAAGTAAGGTCAAAGAGCAGAGTTGAGGGGGGCGGTTTTGCTACCATTTAAGGAGGAAAGAGAGCAATTTTTTTGTCCATTTAAGGGGTGAGAGGAGCAGCTTTAGCTGCTGATTTTGGAGGCTAAAAAGTGTAATTTTGCTGTTGGTTTTGGAGGCTGAGAGGTGCAAATTTTTGCAACTGATTTTGAAGGTTGTACGATGCGATTTTGGCTGTTAATCTTTGTTGTTTTGGCTGCTAATTTTTTAGGGAAAATAGAGCAGCTTAGCTGCTGGTTTTAGAGGAGAAATAGAGCAGCTTAGCTACTAATTTTGAAGCCAATATGAGCAGCTATGGCTGCTGAAAAATTATGGTTGAAAAAGCTAAAAAGTGTGGCCAGGGGTGAGAGGGAGAGAGAGGAAGAAATTTGGGACAGCTTGTGCATGTGAGAAAAGAAAAAGAAAGACAAGCAAGGGTTGCTGGATGGTGAAAGAAAAGAAAAGAAAAGAAAAGAACAAGAAAGAAAAATGGGCATGACTCAACAAGAAAGAAAAATGGGCATGGCCCAATAGATAGAAGTTGAGGAGAGATCATAAAAGAGCCCAATAGCCATAAAGGAAGAAAAGCCCAAGAGAGAATGAAGGTGGAAAAAAATTAGATTTGAACTAATCTAGTCCAAAAAGGTAAAGAAATTTTCTTCGCTTTTATTTGGCCTATTATGAAATTGCATTATTTTAAGTTAGCCATTTGTTTAATTAATTTTTTGATTATTAGTGATATGAATTAAATTTAAGTTACTTTAATATAATATTTAAAAATTTTATTAGGAGGTCTCATAGGACTAAAGTAAAGAAGAAAATGCGAAATTTATGAATAGTGCTCGAATGAAGTTAAGAAATTTTAAATGATTCGTTGTGAAGAATTATTGATGTTGGAGGAATTTAGATGCATAATTTGGTTGAGAGTGTTAAGTTGAATGGTAAAATATTAGAAGAAATAAGGAGAAATAATGTAGATTTATGATAGAATGAGAGAGAGCAGTGGAATTGATGCACTAAGTATATTGGATTTAAATTGTTGCTAGGAAATTTTGTTGTGGGAGCGTGCCGAACGACATAGGTGACTGACAACTAAGAATAATTATACGAGTACGAATCAATAACGACGTAAAAATCCCACTATTGTGAAGTGAGTAACCTTATCATCATTTTAATTATCTAAAATGGTCTTTTTATTCGATTTTGTGAATTTTATGAAAAATGAGTTAAATGGTTAATTTTTAGGTTTTATAAACAAAATGTGTTTAAATGAAACGATTTTATAAATTGTCTTAAAATTGAATGATGGCTTTGAAAATAGAGTAACTCGAGACCACTTGATGTGTTGTAATTTATGGTTTTAATTGATTGGCTTATGGCAATATTGGCATGAATGTTTGAATTGCTAAATGTGCTGAAAATGCATGAATTATTGATTTACCTTGAGAAGCTGTAAAATAAAAGAATTGCCATGTCATGCTATTGTAAATTTATTGTATGGTGGGTTTAGCTTGTTGCAGTGGGCGGGTTTTGTGGACCAGCCTATTAGAGGGGCACAGAATCCGATTATATTCATACCTCAGTCGGAAAGGAGCGTAGGGTATCTCTTGAGGCATGGTTAGAGTTCACGTCACGTCGAACCACCTTGTGATGATGAACTTCGCTAACGCCAAGGAATGATTGTTTTTTTTTTCAAACTAAAAATATGTTTATGTGTACATAACTTTTAACAGCCTTGGCGGGCTCGAGTGTACGCCTCTGATCAAGGTGTCATCGAGTACTATTTGATGGCATGAGCCAAATGTTTATGAAAGTCATAAGCCTTAATAAGAAATTAAATGAAATACAACCATTTGCATGGGTTGGGATGAATTTTCAAATTACGAAATACGTAATGTGATGGGATATTTTAATTGTCTCCTTTTACTCAGTTTTAGCTAATTTAAATGATGTTTGTTTACTCACTGAGATTTTATAATCTCACCACCCTCATTTCCACCAATTTCAAGCTCATAATAGACAGTAGATAGCTAGTATTGTCGAGGACTATAGTTGGACTTGCATCATCCAGAAACTGTAGGTTCATTTATTATGATACTTTTGGTCATTCGTGGGCCCACATGTCACAGTAAATTAAATTCTATACTTTGGTTATCTGTATTACAGTATGTATGAATTTATTTAGCTTTTATGCTACCAAAATTCTTTACCGATAACTCTATAAATATTGTTTTATAAGAAAATAGAATATTTTATTGAATATTTTTGTTATATTCAAATAGATATAGTTTCGTTTAAAATGAATGTTTTAGACATCTAAATTTATTTTTAATTATGAGATATGTGTTTTTCACTCGTATTCTATATTTTTAACTGGTTTCGAGATTAGTGTGGAAAAATGACCAAAATGCCCTTCTGAGACAAAAAAAATTATTTTTCCATTGTTTGGATTTGGAAATAGTTTATAACCTCTCAAAACATGTTATTTTACAACTGTTGATCACAGAAGAGGTGAGAAAACTTATATTAAAGCCTTGCGAGGTTCCGATCGACATTTCGGGCGATGAATGTCTATTGGGACATCACGACAATTGTCACGGGCTTGAAGAGAGTACCAGGTCGTGACAGTTTTAGACATCTAAACTTATTTTTTATTATGAAATATGTGTTTTCCACTTGCATACTACATTTTTAGCTAGTTTCGAGATTTTCGAGAAAAAATGACCAAAATACCCCTGTGGAGTTGAAATTTCTTTTTGACTGTTTTTTAATTGAAATTGGTTCATATCACTTTAAAACATGATTTTAGTAACTAATACTCACAGGGGAAGTGAGAAAAACTGATGTTAAGCCTTGCTAGGTTTTGATTGGCATTCCGGGTAATGAATGTTTATCGGGACATCGAGGTAGTTGTCACGGGCTCGATGGGAGTTTCGGGTCGTGACAAAACTACTTAACATAATTAAACTAAACTTAAGAAACAAACTAAAAATTGAAAATTTTGAATTTAATATTAAGGATTTAGACAATTCCAATGCTCAAAATGTGATAGAATAACTCTATTTTATAGAGTTACCATGTATACACAACAAAGTAGTAAGAAACATGGCAATCATTATTCAAGTGCAAATGTGAGACATTATTAGGCACATGTTTAATATGGCGTTTAAGAGATATTACCATTAGAGATGAATACCACTTATTGAGATTTTACTAAGATCATTGTTGAAGATTTCAAGTGCTCAAGAATCACAAGACAATGTCAATGATTGACTCCCCCTTAAACATTCATTCGATTAATTCCAACAAAAAGAAGAGATTAAATAGTTAATCACATTAAAGCATAATTTTACCTCCCCTCAGATGGATCATGTCACGACCCGGCACTCCCTTCGAGCCCGTGACAATCGCCGTGAAGTCTCGATAGACATTCATTACCCGAAATGTCAATCGAAACCTCGCAAGGCTCTTCCATTAGTTTTCCACTTCCCTTGTGAGCAATAGTTACTAAATATCGAGTTTTAAGAGAATATAAACTATTTTAGATAAAAAACAATCAAAATTAAATTTTCGTCACACAAGGGTATTTTGGTCATTTTTACCCTAAAATATCGAAACTTGATAAAAATGCAACATATGGTAGAAAGATATCCATTTTCGATGAAAAATAAATTTTTGTAATCTAAATCATCCATTTGGAGTGAAAAGTTGGCTAATTAGACTAAATAAAAATATTCGATAATATATTCCATTTTCTTATAAAACAAATTTTATAGAACTATGCATAAGTAATTTTTGTAGCGTAAGAACAAAATAAATTCATACACATAGTGATATAGTAAACCAGGAATTCAAAATTGTCCTACAGTGGCATATGGACCCTGAGATAACCAAAAGTGCACAAGAATGTAGACCTACGATTTCCAAGGAAGCAAGTCCCAAAGAGATCTTTGATGAAATCGACTGCCTACAGACTATCCTGAACCTGAAATGGTTAAAAAGAAAGGGTGAGTTTTCATAAACTTAGTGAGTAAACAAAGTCCGTCATTAATTTCTAAAGCCGAGTAAATGGAGACAGTTAACTTTTCATCATACTATAATCCACAACATTTTGTACTTGTTTCAAATCATATAAAACAACACATTTCATTATAATACACATCACGACTTATGATTTTCTTAAAAACTTGGCTCGTGCCAAAAATCATACTCGGTGATACCTTGGTCGAGGCATTCAACTGAGTCCACCAAGGTTATTAAGTTAACAACTACTCATAAAAACATAGTTTAGCCATCCTTTGGCGTTGGCAGAGTTCATCCTCAAGTGGTGGTTCGGCGTGAAGTGAACTTTATCGTACCTTAGGAGATATCCTTCGTGCCTCTCATACTAAGGTAAATATAACGGGGTTTACTGTGCCCCTCTAATAGGTTGGTCCACGGAAACCCACCTACTGTAATGGCTAATTAAATAACGCACCAATCAATAAAATTTTGACAGCATAACGTGGCTAACATAATACTACCCAGTCTGTCAAAGGAAAACAAACAGTTTATATATTTCACAACCTAAAAACCCAGCCACATATGTCATCATGTATCAGTTCATAAATCATCAATTCCAAACATAGGTACGTAAACTTAAATATATTGGCAACATCAAAGGTTGGTCTCCACATACTCACATTTTCAAAAAACATTATTGAATTGTAAAATAAGTCATAAACATTATTCCTTAAATCCATTATTGGTCATAAAACATAAAATTCATTTAGGTTCAATATTCTTCAAATCATAAAAACGATTGTAAAAATACTCTAGATAGATAAGATGAACAGTGGTTACTCACTTTGACAAGAAATTACAATACTCCTAATCTTAATCCTCGGGTGCAATACCTTTGCCCTTATCCGAGGGCTCACCAACTATACATAATGTGCAACAAGAAATTTAATATACTTATGCTAAATTGTCACAAAACTATTCTATATTCTATATGAATGCATGCAATGAAATGGGAGGTGTTCCGCCTATCGCGCACTATACACTATTTAATCGGTCTAAATGTCCAATTCGGTTCCAATTAATTTATTGCACTTCCAGTACTCCCCAAAATTCCACACACTTTAATAAAAATCTATTCTAAGTACAATTACCAAAATATCCCTCGTTATTATGCAAATTGCTAACTAATGAGAGTAAAATTTGTCGGTACCCCGTTTTTGATTTTGGTATTCCTAAGCACCAAACACAATCTAAAGGGCATGAAAAACTACCAAATTCATCATAAAACCTCACCCAAAAAATTCGGCCAAGATAGGTTCTATAATGGGAATGTGGATTTCTTGCTTAATTTTCATACTAAATGTTACTAAACACCTAAAAACATTAAGTTACCTTGAAATTCAACTAAATTCATTATTAACTTTCTCTTTCTAAATTTGGCAAGCATAGTGCCCCTCATGAAAACTTGAATTTAATTAATGGAAAATGGAAAAGAATACGTGGGCAAGATGAATTTCGAGCTTAAGATTAAAAATCTTACCTTTAATCACCAATTTCTTAAAAATTCAACAAATTTTCCTTAGTTTTTCCTCCCTAGGGTTTTTCTTTTCTTTTCTTCTCTTTTCTATAGGTGCTGGTTGGCCTTCAACTTCTGAGTCGAAGAGTATGGGTTGGTTTTTAAATGGCAATATAAAAATATTTAATTTTTGACACATGTCACTTTTTTATTGGTCCACTTGTTTTAACTTATTTTTTAAGCCTTTTCTCACCACCACAAATGCTCTAATACTTATCCATAGCATAAAATAATAATAGGTAAAATTCTGGAGCTTGAAAAATGTCATGGTGGTGTAAAATCGTAAAATTCCAATTTTGCCCTTATGGACCCGAAAAATGACATTTTGCCCCTTATGCTCAAAATTGAAATTTTTCACTTCTCAATCTCAAATTATACTCCAATTGGTCAAACTTGATCAAAATTTTCATTCAACTTTCCAAATTTGCCATCGGGTGGCAAAATTACCATTTTGCCCCTATGGTATGAAAATTCCTAATTGACTCCAATTTAATCCTCGAACTCCAAATCACCATATTAAGTCGTTCTTGGGTTTTAAAATTATCAATTTCATTTTAAAATTCCTATTTGAACTAGTTTGAGGCTTTAAAATAACTAGTTACGATACCGATTATTTAACTATTTATAAGGCATTCTAACATGCAGATGTGTCATCAAGTATATGGATGTTATGATGAGTATATAATGGAGTAGAGGTTGATAGATCATGAGGTAAATATGGGGATAAATCATGATCATATGATAGATGACTATTTAAATAGAATGTTCAACATGTCAATCTCATACTCGTATTCAAGGAACTAGTAAGGCGTGGGTATTTAAATAAATATTCAATTTATGTTTCAAATACTCATAATTTCATGAAGTGTATGCATATTAACTCTAATGTATCTCCAAGATATCATTTTACATTAAGCACCTTTTCTAATTTTCATCAACCATTATCAATCAAATATTTTAAAGAAATTCTCTAAATTATATAAGAAAAACAGTTTAAGAGAGAATTTCCTCAACAATGGCATATCATCTTGAAAATATTATCATTTATGTCACGATCTGGAACTCCCATCGGGCCCATGACAATCGCAGTGACGTCTTGATAGGCATTCATTACCTGGAATACCGATCGGAACCCCGCAAGGCTTAGCATTAGCTTTCGCATTTTTCCGGTGAGCGACAGTTATTAAATCTCACATTTCAAGAAATCAAAACAATATAATATTATTTTTTGGCTCATAGGGGCATTTTCATTATTATTCTTCGAAAATACCGAAACCTGCCAAAATCATGGTGTGTGGATGAAAAACACATGTTTCATAATTAAAAGTAAATTTAGATGTCTAAAATAATTATTTGAAATGAAATTATAATTGTTTGAATAAAATAATAATATTCAATAAATATTCTATTTTCTAAAAAAAATATTTATAGAGAAATCCGTAATTAATTTTTGTAGTGTAAAAGCTAAATATATTCATACGTACTTTAAAGCAAATAACTGAAGTATAAAACTACTTTTACAGTGACACATGGGCCCCCAACTAATTAATAAGGTGCGAGTCTGTGAACCTACAATTTTGTTGATGCAAGGCTAACTGAAGTCCTTGATGCAATCGGCTATCTACTGGCTATCCTGAGCCTGAAATGTGGGGAATTGAGGGTGGTGAGATTATAAAATCCCAGTGAGTAAATAGATGCCATCTAAACCATCTAAAGTCGAGTAAATGGACACAAGTAAGATATTCCATTCCAGTATGTTTTTCATAACATTAATAATTAATTTACTCAAATAATCAACTTGGCTTATGTATTTCACAAAACTTGGCTCCTGCCAATACCATTCCCGAGGATGCCTTGGCTTAGGAATCTGATCGAGACCGCCAAGGCTGTTCAATGTAGTACACACATGAACATATTTTACATTTGAAAATCTAGCCCTACCTTGGCATTGGCTGAGTCTCACTCTCACGCAGTGGTCCACATGAAGTGTACTCAAATCTTTACCTCCAGAGACACCCTCCACACGGTTCTCCGATCGAGGTAAGGTATATCTGATTCTATGCCCCCTCTTTTAGGCTAGTCCATAGAACCTCCTCTGCAGGAATTATGGATTATTTTATCTACCACCTGATTTATAAAATCTTTATTTGCAGACATGGCAATTTATTGCAACCTAGCCTCTCAAGGCTGAATACACAGTACAAATAATTCTAACACCAAAAATCAGTTTAGCTATTCATGCTCATATATTGTCATAAGCCATTCAATTAAAAACCCTAAATTTACAACACATCAAGTGGTCTCCAATTACTCTATTTGCAAAACCATAATTCAATTTCAAAACAATTTATAAAATCATTTTATTTAAACACATTTTATTTATAAAACATAAGGATTTACCGTTTAACTCATTTTTCATAAAATCACAAAAACGAATAAAAACTACTTTAGATAATTAAGATGATAGTAAGATTACTCACAGTATCAGGAGTAGAAATACTCATAATCCCGGTCTTTGGTGTAATCTCTTTATCCTTATCAAATAGCTCACCACCTATACATCACACATGACACAAAATTCAATAATTTGTGTCAATTTGTCATAAACTATTTCAGGCCCTCTAAATCTAAATGAATGCATGGAATGCTCGGTCAACCGCTTAAACACGATGTTGACCTAATTCGGCCTATCACTCGATTAAATTACTAATGCATCCAATTTAATCCCAAATTACTCCATTTCTTTTCTAATACCTCAATTCACCAAACATTACTCAAATAACACCAATTTCAACATCAAAATCCTCCCATTTCTTCATGGAAAAATTCGGCCATTATAGTGCACTAACACTATGATTTTTCGTACTTAATTTTCTCACCATTATTCATCATTTTCTAAGGTATTTCTCTTGAAATAATAACAATCCATCACCCACAAAAATCAAGGAAGATTTGGCCAATGAAGATTCATGGGGAAAATGGATTCTTTTCTTGTTGTTTTGCTTCTAAATATGCTAAACTAACCTTAATCACTAACATAACTTAAAATCAAACAATTCCAACATCATTTCTCTCACCATACCCATTCGGCGTACCACTTATTCACTATGAAATCATGCTTCTCAACCATAGAAATAAGAAAATAAAGCATGGGTATTGTAAATCTCAAGTAAAAATAAAGAATTTTGACTTTACCTTGCTTAATTCCTTCGATTTTCACACTTTCTCTTGATTTTTTCTTGGCTAAAGTTTGTTTTCCTTATTTTCTTTCTTTCCTCTCTTGTTTTCTTGCTTGGCCGACCCTCATGGTGAGAATGGGCCGATTCTATGCTGATTTTTATAGCGTAATAATAAGATAATAAAGCTCGACACGTGACACTTTATGATTGGTCCACACTTTAAATATTTGTCTTTTAATTCTTTAATTCTCCACCACACATTTTCTCATATTTATTTATTTCTATGATGAATAAAATCCCTTGGTCTTGACAAGTGTCGGGGTGAAAATTTACCGATTTGCCCTTGGGGTGACAAAATTACCATTTTGCCCCTAGATAGTGAAAATTTTTGTTTGACTCCGAATTGATCCTTGAACTCTGAATCACCATTTTAAGTCATTCCTGAATTGTAAAATTTTAAATTTCACATTAAAATCCCTATTTGACCTAGTTCGAGGCTTAGATCAACTTTATTGTACCTATAGGTACAGTACTGACTTTTTTTTTTGTCGATTTTTCGGGGCTCTTCTAATATGTAAACATGCTATCCATCACATGTATGTCAAGACAAGTATTTTATAAGGTCAGGCTTTACAATTTAGCCCTTTTTTTTTTAATGATCTCTTTTCCACAATATTTTCGAGCTACATTTCAATAAGAGTTCTCCTAATTGTATATAAACTATCAAATCAAGGAGAAGTTTTCTCATCAAGGCAACATCATTATCAATGAAGCATTGCCAAGTCATTTTGCACTTATTATAATCGCACAAGAGGATTTTATGATTAAGTAGGTACAAGCATGATCACATGTAATAACATAGCTATCTTCATTAATTGTGATTTTAATTATTTTCATCAAGATGCAAGCAAGATCTCGATTTCCAAACATCTAAACATATATTTATCAAGAATATGCTGGCTTTGAATTTCATTCATGTATGCTATTTCTTAATGATCAATGATTCATGAGTGATACCAATTGTTATGAAATATTAGAAATAAAACACTCAACTCATGAATATATCTAACGTGAGCATCCAAGCATCAATGACTCCCAATTATCAAGATTCAAGAAATAAACATTCAATTTAGGCTCATTAGGTATTCATTGCTTACTTAAGCTATACACCATTTTTTTCATCTTAAACCAAGTCCATCTTGATAGCCTATAAGCAAATGTTGAAAATAAAAAGAAATAGAAGAAGTTTCAAGAAAACTCGTTAAAGCTTGAATGAATGCTCCAAATCTTGAATCCTTTATTTAAATTATTCACTCTCTTTTTGAAATTCTTTTCACTCAAATCTCTCTTCTTTCCTAAAAGTTCTCTTCTTTTTTTTAGTTCTTTTCTATCTCTCCTTCTTTTTTTTTCTCTCTCATCTCAACTTTTTTTATACTTCTCAATCAATATTAAATCAAAAACCAAATGGAGTAGGTTCTCATCCAAACATGACTCTCCCATGTGAACTCAATAAATCCATCTGCCCATGTCTTTATCATTGAGAAATAAAGAACTGTAAGCTCAAATGTAAAATTCAAAGTTTATTCCCTCAGTAAGCTCCAATGTAACACCCCTGATATTCGTTGCAAATTAAGTAAACTAAGAATGATTTATGAAATATGTGAAACCTTGAGGACTTTGATGATGTGATATGTATGCCAAGTGTTTGAGAGTGTACACATTGACGCCTAGGCAAAATTTTAAGGAAATATGTGACAAAATCAATAGTTTGATGTTTTGATCTAAGTTTGACATTATATTTGTGAATATAGGTGTGTGGGACTAAGTTAAAGGAATGATTTAAGGTGTGATATTAACAGGAAATTAAATCAGGGTGTTAAACTTGAATTTTTAGAAGATTAGGAAGTTGAAAACTTCTTACAGGGGAAAATGTATCGATACATTCATGGCAGGATGAACAACACAAAGCCTACAAAAGGAATTGTATTAATACATTCAAGGATGTATCGATATGCTTGGTCAAAGATGAACATGTATCGATACATTTACTGTGAGACCTTGACCTTTATAGACTCGTAGATAGAAGTACACGCGATATCCCTAATCAGGGGTAATTTCGTCATTTCCCTAGTAAGCCCATAAAAGTAAGTTTTAAATAATATTAAGGCCTAAGTAGGACTAAGACATAAATGAATGATGAAAATATGGGTAAAATGATAAGGAAACAAAAATTTTGATGATTTCCACGATAGAGGCAAAATGGTCATTTTTCACCTCGGGTTAGATTTTTTAAGTTTTCATGAACCCAAGCATTTCTAGACCATTATGGACCTTGTCCCAATGTCAAAGGAGTAAAAAGATTGCATAAAAGATTGAAGGAGAATAAGCTAATTTATGGAGGGGTATTTTGGTAATTTAAGTGGAGTGGATAAGTAGGGGCTATAAATATCTCTTCCTTCCAGCAGCTTCTACATTCTCCAGCAGCTTTTCTTCTTCTTCTTCTTCCATCTCACGTTACTTCCATCCTCCATGGAAGCTTGATATGAAACTTTCATAACTTTCTCTCTCTAGCTCCAAATTTCATGCTTTTGGTGCATCCTTTCCAGAAACCCTTGTGCTCTTCCATTCTCTCACTTTAAAACCCTTGAAAAATCTTGTTTCCAAACTCTCTCTCACTAGTTAGGTGTTTTAGAGAGTGAAAGAGGAAGCTTTACAATAGTTTGGAGAATTATTGGAAAGAATTTCAAAGTTTCAAAGCTATTAAGGTTCTAACGAAGCCACACCGACCTAATTGGACCATTTGTGAAGTTAGAGTCGATTAAGGGCTCAACAAAACCAGTGAGTGGACTTGCATTTGAAACTTGTTTTAGGGAATGTGAATGATTTTATCCAACTTGTCTTTGAAAATGTGTGCTAAGGAGCAAGCCTTGATTAAATGTTTTTGATATTGTGAAATGGGATACGTGTATAAGGATGAATCTATGTGTTTATTATTATGTTGGTATATATGTATATATCTTATGAATACGTGCTGTGTATTGATGACTGATGTTGGGTGATGATGTTGAGGTGTGCGAGTAGGGAGCGCACACATGATGATGATTGAGTGTGCGAGTAGGGAGTGCACACATGACAATGATGGAGTGTGCGAGTTGGGAGTGCACACATGATGATGATGTATGTATATGTATGTGCGTGTTATATAAAGTTCATAATATGGTATATGGATGTAATGCATCTGAGAAATTTGACACGTTAAACTTTGGCAAATTTTATGAGTTTCATGTTGTGTTGGTCATGTGAACATGGTGGCCTCTGCCTTAGGGAAAGGGGAATATGCATCATGATTTCGTTAAACATTCGTAATGGTATGCTTGTTCCCTTTCTTGTTCACGCACTGGGTTTATACTCACTATTTTTGTCACGACCCGAAACTCCCATCGAGCCCGTGACAATCGCCTCGTTGTCCCAATCGACACTCATTACCCAAATTGTCAATCGAAACCTCGCAAGGCTTTAATATCAGTTTCTCTTTTCCCCGGTGAGCATTTGTTACCAAATATCATGTTGTAAAAGAATTTAAGCTATTTCCAATTGAAATCAATAAAAAAGATGATTTTTGTCTCATAGGGGCATTTTGGTTATTTTTTCTCAAAAGTTTCGAAACTAGTTAAAAATGTAGTACGCAAGTATAAAACATATAATTGATAATCAAAAATAAATTTAAATGTCTAAAACTTTCATTTAAAATGAAATTATAACTATTTGAATATATTAAAGATATAGAATAAAATATTCAATTTTTTTCATAAAACAATATTTTTAGAACACTGCATAAATAATTTTTACAGCAAAAAAGCAAAATAAATTCATATATATTGTAATATAGATAACCAAAGTATAAAATTAAATTTGCAATGACACGTGAGCCCACGAACAACTAAAAGTGTCAAAAGAATTGAACCTACATATTTTGAGTATGCTAATCCAATTGTAGTCCTCGATGAAATGAGCTATTTACTGACTATCCTGATGTCTGAAATGGGTGGAAAGGAAGGTGGTGAGATCATAAAATCCAAGTGAGTAAACAAATATCATTTAAAATATCTGAAAGCGAGTAAAAAGAGACTATTAAAACATTTCACCAAACTGTAATTTATCATTTTTCAACTTATTTCAACCAAATGAAATCAATTTATTTAAATAAAGTAATCAGTATGGCTTATGAATTTCTTAAAAAGCTTGGCTCATGCCAAAAATTATTATCATACTTAGTTATTTGGGATACCTTGGCCGAGGGCTATCCCAACTGAGTCCGCCAAGGCTATTAGAAAGTCATATACGCATAAAACATGTTTGCATTTTGAAAATATAGCCATCCCTTGGCGTTGGTTGAGCTCACCTTCATGTGGTGATTTGGCGTGAAGTGAACTCTAAAATCATACCTCGGGAGTTACCCTACTCGCCTTTCCAACCGAGGTAAAATATAACGGGGTTTACCATGCCCCTCTAATAGGCTAGTCCACGGAAACCCACCTTCTGCAGTAAGCTAAACCCACCATATAATAAAATTTTGATAGCATGACAGGGCTAATATATTACTACCCATTCTGCAAGGGTAAAATAAAACAACTCATACAATTCATAAAACACAGCCCAGCCAGTCATGCCAACATAATAACATAAACCATCAATTCAATCTTAAATTTACAACATATCAGTGGTCTCCAATTACTTTATTTTCAAAATCATCATTCAGTTTCCAAAACAATTTATAAAATCTTTTTATTTAAACTCATTTTTGTTTATAAAACCTAAAATTTGCCATTTACCTCATTTTCATAAAAGTTCACAAAAATCAAATTAAAACATACTTTAGATAATTAAAATGATAATAAGGTTAGTCACTGTACTAGGAGTAGAAATACTCCTTTTCCTGGTCTTTGGTGTAATTTTTTATCCTTATCAAATAGCTCACCACCTATACATCATACGTGACACGAATTTCAATAAATTGTGTCAATTTACCATAAACTATTTCAGGCTTTCTAAATCTAAATGAATGCATGCGATGGGATGTAAAATGTCCAATTAATCACTTAAATGTGATATTCGACCTAAATCACACTATACTCGGTCTAATCGGCTAAAATCTCCAATTTAACTCCAAATCAATTCTTCTCACTTTCTACACTCCAATTATACCTAAATTACCTCAGTGATTGTGAATGAGATTCAATTAATCAGTCCCGGGTCAATAATCACACATGTCTATACGTTAAGTAAAAATTTAGATTTTCACACCAAAATTTCCCATTTAATTTCTAGCCTCACCAAACATCAAATTTCACCAAAATATCATGAAATATCATCAATTTCAGCCATAATATCCTCCCTAGAAAATTCGGCCAATGATGGGTAATGGGAGAAAATGAATTTTTCTTGTTGGTTTATTTCTAGACATGATAAACTAACTAAAAACACTAACATAACTTAGAATCAAATCAATCCAACTTCATTCTCTCTCCATACACATTCCAACCAGCCATGAATTCACCATGAAACATGAAATCTAACCATGGAAAATGAAAAAGAAAGCATGGGTAGTGTAAATCACTAGTCAAAATCAAGAAATTTTACCTTTGTTAGCTTAATCCCTTGAAATCACACACTTTTTCTTCAATTTTCCCACCTAGGGTTCTTGTTTTTCTTCCTTTCCTCCTTTGTTCTTCTTTGACCGGCCATATGAATAAGAAATGAGCTGATTTTGTGTTAATTTTAAAGCTAAGTATTTAATGGTTATAAATATGCCATGTGTCACCATTTCATTGATCCATTTTTATTTCTTAACTATTAGGCTTTCTCTCTCCACTATATAAATTCCTTCAATTATCCATGATAAAATTGGATAAAATCCATATGTTGGACAAGTGTTTTGGTGGTAAAAAATTACTGTTTTGCCCTTGGGGTGGTAAAATTACCATTTTACCCCTACACTCCGAAAAATACCAAAATTAAAATTTTTCACTTCTCAACCTCAAATCATACTCCAATAAGTCAAATATGATCAAAATCTTTGAAAAAAATTCCCATTTTGTCCTCGGTGGCAAACTTACCATTTTACCCCTATATAGTGAAATTTTTGATTTGACTCCAAATTGATCCTCGAACTCCAAATCACCATATTAAACCATTATGGGGCTTTAAAATTCTTAATTTCATCATAAATTCTCTATTTGATCTAGTTCGAGGCTTAAATCAACTTTGTTGTACCTCTAGGTACAATACTGACTTTTGTAAATTTTTTGGGACTCTCCTAGCATGCAAACATGCTATCCATCACATGTATGTCATGACAAATATTTTACAGAGTCAGGCTTGACATCTTCTCCCCCACTTGGATCAGCCATATGATCCTTCTTCATGACTGATTTCGACATCCGACTAAATAGTAATATTTTAATATTATTTTATTCTAAAACTTTTATCTTGTCTCTTTGGTTCCAAAAGTTCCTTATTATGCCTCAATTCTCATCCGACCAACTTTATTTATCACCATATCAAAGTATGGGGCATTTCAGTTTTCAACTTTATGTTTTCATATCAAGAGGCAGCTGGTAATTAGGTTAAGGTGCCCTTGTAGATTCATTTCCTTGGTAGGTATCTCGGCATTCAGTAGCCATACATCACTCAAGTTTTTCCGCTGGAATTCGAGTCTTCTTTTTGAGATGTATAGACAAACTTGATGTAAATTATTAAGATATCTGCTGTAGACAATGTACACTTGATTGGTATGCCAATATGAGTTGGCAATGTTTAGTATCATTTTGATTCAAAGTTATGAAATGAGACTTAGCAGCTTTTGATGGAATGATGAACATGTCAGATGAATAAGCTTGCTTGGGCTTAGTGGACTACGTCTAGTGGGCCCATGCACCGATCATGGCCTAGAATTTGGGTTGTGACATTTACATTGTCCAAATGAATAAATACATTTGATGCAAAAAGCTCCAAGGAAAAAAATAAATAATAAAATAAACAATAACTATAAATATATAAAAAATAAAAATATTGATACATTTCCCCCATATATCGATACATGTTGGGTAGTGAGCAATTTTGCTTGAAATCTATCGATACATTACCAAAGGTATCGATAGATTTGGTCAAAATAAGGGCAAATGTATCAATACATCACAAAAAAAGGCAAAAATAAAAAAGAGGACCTGGGCCATTCGACCATTTAAAACAAAAAGCCCAACACTTTTTCTCTCTCTACCATTTCAAAACCTTAAGCCCCAAAGGGATTCCCAGAGTGATTTGGAGCTAATATGAGCTTGGGGAAATGTTATTAAGGTAGGATTAAACATTTTTTACTAATTATTTTTCAATTTAATCGGTTAGATTATAAGAAATCTAGGTTTTTAGCTTTGGTGAATCTCCTTTGATTCAGCTAGAATTTGTAGCTTACATTCATGCAATCTAACTTCTAAGGCATGGGTTTAGCTCATTGTTGGTGGATTTGAGCTTACATAGTTGGATTGCTAAGATTTGGTAAATTGTGCAAAGCATGACATTTTTCGAAAGCTAAGAATAATTAATATTTTGATGTTTTAATGTGTTTGAGGGGGGAAATGGAGTTAAATTAACTCATTGGTGAGTTGGAGGATGATTGGAGGCTAAGAATCAAAGCTTGGCTAGAAGTACCTCCTATTTGCCATTGTGAGTGGGTTTCCTTAAATATGCATATGACACATGACATCTTGATAAAAGCACTGCCATGGTATTAGAATAGAATGTGTGTTCATATATATGTATATGTCACGACCCGAAACCTTCCTCAGGCCCACGACAACCGTTGCGACGTCCTGATTTACACTCATTACCAGGAATGCCAATCGGAACCCCGCAAGGCTTACGTATCAGTTTCTTGCCTTTCTTGTGAGCAATCGTTTTTAAACATTCTGTTTTAAACAATTACCAGTCGTTTCCGGCTCAAGTAAATCAAAAGATAAAATTATTTTAAAATGATTTATAGACAAATATTACTATTCAAAAGATTGATTAAAATATAGTATTTTTATATAAAACAATATTTATAAAAACACGGGTAAAAATCTTTTGTAATGTGGAAGTAAAATAAATTCATACATACAATAATTTACAAAATTATAATGTATAATAATAATTACAATGACAAGTGGCCTATAAATACACCAAGTGTTGGTGATAGTAACGTACTGTCTGTGAGATAGAGGGGTCAATTGGAATCCTCGACAAAATCGGGTATCTACAAGCTACCACAGGCCTAAAATATTTGGAAAAGAGGTGGGTGAGATTTTGCAATCCCAATGAGTAAACATACATTATCATAAATATCTAAAGGCGAGTAAAATGGAGGCAAGTTTAAACAACAAATCACAAACCATTTCATAAGATTTTCAATTTATTTCTTAATCCATAAAATATTTGTAATTTACCAAAACAATTGTTAAGGCTTATGACTTTTATTAAAAACAAGGGTTAAGCCAAAAACTAATCCTCGAGGATACCTTGGCCGAGGCATCTAACCGAGTCCGCCAAGGTTGTTAAGATATTTACATGTTAAACACATGTTAGTTTTGAAAACAAGTCGTTCCTTGGCGTTGGTCGAGTTACACATTCACGTGGGGGTTCGACGTGAAGTGAGCTCTAACACTACCTTGGGAGTTACCCTCCTCACCTCTACAACCGGAGTAACTATATAACTGGATTTACCGTGCCCCTCTAATAGGCAGTCCACGAAAACCCGTCACTGTAGTGACTAAACCCGGTCAATTTTAATAAAATTTCGGCAATATAACGTGGCTTTTATTTATTTACCTAACCTGCATAGTAAAAGACAGCTTACATAAATTTCCAATACAATTATAAAATATAGCCACATATACTCACATACCATAAGCCATTCATAGGAAAATATATTTTTCAAGACAATTGGCAGCCTTCAATCACTCAATTTCATGATCAAAAGTTTCTTATTTCAGATAATCAACACAATGTATTTATTTGACACATTTATTTCTAAAACATCAAAAGTCCCATTTTAATCTCATTTTCATTTCATAAAATAAATAATGAGCATTTAAAAAAAAACTCTAGATAATTTACAATAATAATAGGTTTACTCACCGTTTGTACAAATTAAATGCTTTTTAGGTGCCCCGATCACTGTTCATCGGGTACGACTTCCTTGCCTTTACTGGAAGACTCTCCTCCTAGACGCATTGCCAAAATTTCACAATTTACCACATTGATGCTAAATCACTATATAATTGACTTAAATCCTATATTAATGCATGGAATGAAATGCAATAGCCTAAAACGGCTTAAACGCAGTATTAACCTATTTTTGGTACTTTACCCGATAAATTGCTAACGCGCTTTATTTTAGCTCTAAATTTTCCCATTTTCTCTCCAACATTTCTAACCATTAAATATCAGCCAATAATCCTCTAAAATCACCAAAATCAGCTCACTTTTCTCCTTGGAAAATTCAGCCAAAAATGGGACATTAACTAGGTAAATTTTCCACTTTGTTTTTCTATCACATTTAACCATTTTTCATCATTTTCTCTTCATTTCTCTTAGAATAAAAATCAGTTCTTCATCATTGTACATCATTGAATATTTGGCCAAGGGTGGGTATTGTGAAAATTTCATGCTTTCTTGCCCAATTTGAATTTAACCAACTAAAACTATCAATTTAACTAAAAATCAAAACATAAAAATTTCAAATTCCTCCCCCTTGAAATTCGACCAGCCCTTGGTATCACTTTTTGATCTCTATCCTCAAGCATGCTAAATGGAAACAAAGGCATAAGAAAGATAGAAATCAAGCTAAAGTCGAAAAATCTTACCGTTAGACGCGTAAACGGACAAAAAACGTAATTTCCCCTTTGAATTTTCTAGTTTTCCTTTGGTTTTTCTCTTTTCTTCCTTTCCTCTCTATTTTCTCTCTTGTTCTCTCCTTATGGCCAGCCATCACCTGATGTGAGGTTTAAATGGGTTGACTTTCCTTTAAAAAATATTAAATCATTGAAAAGTGCCATGTGTCACTTTCCCATTGGCCCGTTTTTAAAATTTTATCCTTTAAACTTCAATTTTTCACCACTAAACATACCATAGTTATTCATACAAAAAATATGTAAATCCTATGATTTTGACAAGCTTTTGGTGGTGAAAATTACAATTTTTACCTCGAGATAACAAAATTACCGTTTTGCCCCTATGTTCCGAAAATTGCCGGAATTGAAAATTTTTATTTCCTATCATTAAATTATACTCCAAATAGTTAATCTAGGTAAAAAATTTCACTCCATGATCAAATTATTATTTGGTGGCAAAATGACGATTTTGCCCTTAAACATCAAAATTTTCAATTTTACCCCAAATGAACCCTTGAACTCCAAACAATCATTTTTAGTCATTCCTGGACTATAGAATATTAAATTTCATCTGACGATTCCTATTTGAACTAGTTCGAGGTTAAATCAACTCAAGTGTACCATTAGGTATAATACCGAGTTTCGTCTATTCTTAGGAGCTTTCCTAGCTTAAAAACATGCTACTCAGTGCATGTATGTCATGACATGTGTTTATAGGGTCGGGTTTTACAGTATATATATATATATATATATATATATATATATATATATATGGTGGCCTAGATGTAAGTGCCTAGGCTAGAGAACCAAAATATGAATTCAGTGATTGTGTGTTGTGACATGAGCCACATAGGTGGCCTATGTTGTGTGAGCATAGACTAAGAAGTCTACAGGCTATGCTGAACCTTAGGAGTAGATTATCTTAGGCAAATGAGACGTTAAGAGGATTTGATCAAATAATGCCTTGGAGGTATAAAGGCACTTAGAACCTTAACCAAGCTTAAAGATGATTGAAGCTCGATGAATGTAATTTGTTGGTCGATGAGGAAATGTGAATGATAGAGGCACAATGGCCTTATTTATGGATTTGTGTTCTATCCGAGGGATGAATTTCGAACGTTGATATGATTTATGGGTGAGTGGAGTTCCATTCCCTTATGACCTTTGTATGCCTGCAAGGTTGGTGGTAAGCAAGGACAGTGGCATTAATGCTGCTTGGAATGCTTTGATGCCACCCGTTTGAGATTACTCCAGGTGACGCCGTCCATGGATGATTACTCTAGTTGATGACTTTACTTCTCCGCCAACTACTTTTACACTGTGTGTGATCTGATCTTCCGGCCATTGCTCCAACATGTGCATGATTTGATTCTCTTTCAATGGCTTTGCCATGAGCATGATTTTATTCTCCGCTGGTTAGCCACCGAGTGTCATTGGACTATGTGCAAAGGAGGACCATTCGTTGATTTGATTTGACTTGTATATGACATGAGATAGCCGTGGAAAGGCTTAGATAAATATGGTATGAATCTGATGTGATACTTCGGCTGCTAGAGTATACTGTGGAGAATAATTTGAATAATTTTGATTGGCGTTGACAGTAAGCCCAACGACCTATGTGAAAATCTTTAGGGACATTGAGGATGATGACATGCCTTTGCATTAGAAACTTTAGGGATGGCGATATGCCCTTATACTCAGAGACATTTGTTAGGATATTTGAATGCACTGATAATGCAATATCTATATATGTGTTTATATATTTATATGATTTTGTTTATCTCCACCACTCACTAATTATTAAATGACTCACCCATTTGTATACCATGTGTACATAAATAAGACATTGGATAGTGAGTGACAAGAGTCGTCTATAGACAGATCAATTTTGGAATCTGGTAAGTTCCAGTTATGTATAGCTCACTTCGTTGAGTCAGTCGAAGTCTTCCATTGTGGTTAAGTATGCAAGCACGATGTGCCATAGGAACCTATGTAGGGGTTGTTATGTATAAACCCATCTAGGATGGCCAATGTATGAACCTTGAATATTTGTATGGATTATGAGCCAAGGATAATGTATTGCATTTTGATTTTTATTATGAGTATTTGTTTATTAAATCCTTTGGCATCTGCGTTATTTGATTTTGGTCTCTAAGGCTCGCTCCGGTCAAGTGGGCTTGCCTATTAGGGTCGTGCACTTGTATGGACCCCCCGGTTGGGTCGTGTCATCCAACATAAATCAAGATTTAATTCTTTTCACCAATAGGCTCCTTATTATCCACATTACTTGCTGCAGATGTAGCCGATAATGTGATATGAAAGCCAAAGAGGGGCCATTTGAGGTGCACGACAAGTAGGCAACAAGCTATAAATCGAATGGAAGCAAGCCCTGGAGGTTTCCTAAGCAAGCAGATAAGGTTGGAGCTTAAGCAAGCAACAAGCCATGCGGCATGGGTGCAGAAGTAAGCAACACCAACAAAGGCGCAAGACAACCAGCACGGGATCGAGACAGCTCGTTGGGCTCACACAGATCGCGTTGTTATCGATTTTTCACATGCAAGTATACGTATCAAACAAGTAATATAGACAGTAAGTCCAGATTATTGTTCCCAAAAGGATTCATTTCTAAAGTTTCACTAAGTACTAAAATTTGATACCAAATTAATCTTATTTAAGCTAACCAAAAATTGAAAAGCTAATCAAAGACAAAAATAAAAATAAACACTAAATTAACAATCAAAAATTAAATACGTTGAGAAAAATAGTAAATTAAAGACCTAGGATCATTGGTTGTGTTAGACCTTGATTTTTTTTATAGACTTGTAGTTAGAAGTAGACGCGATAACACGGACTAGGGATAATTTCATCATTTTCCTTAGTGAGCTCTTAGAAGTGGGTTTTCTAATATTATTAAGGCTTCAATAGGCCTAAGGAATAAATGAATGATGAAATGGAGGACAAAATGATGAAGGAAATAGAAATAATGATGATTTCCAAGGTAGGGGTAAAATGGTCATTTTTCATCTCGAGTCAAAATTTTTAAGCTTTTGTGAACCCGAGTATTTCTAGGCTATTATGGACTTTATCTTAGTGTCAAAAGAGTAAAAAGATTTCACAAAGGATTGAAGGAAGACAAAGCCAACTTGTTAAAGGCGTTTTCGTAATTTATGTAAAGTTTGGATAAACTTTAGCTATAAATATCTTTTTTCTAGTAGCTTCTTCTTCTTCTTCCTCCCATCTCACGTTTCTTTCATCCTCCATGGAAGCTTGTTTTGAAACCTCCATAAATTCTCTCAAGTTAACCCTAATGTGCACTTTTTCATAGAACCTTTTATGCTCTTTCACTCTCTCACCGTAAAACCCTTAAAAAAAGTCTTACTTCCATACTTCCTTTCACTAGATAGGTGTTTTAGAGAGAGAAAGAAGGGGCTTCTATAATAGCTTGAAAATTTTTGAAAAGAAATTCAATTACAAAGCTACCAAGGTGAGTAGTGAATTAGAGTTAATTTTTAAGTTGTTGAGAATGGCTAGTGGAAAATTTTGTGAATGTTTTGTAGTTGAGGTTATTTATTCATCTTTAGTGTGATTAAAATAGAGAAAGCAAATAGCCACTTAATAGCAATTGGAAGCTAGTTAGGAATAACTAGTAGAACATGAATTGGAGATAGCTTTTAGAATTATGGTTATGTGAATTAAGTTTATTTGTGATGCTATTGTGTGTGATAGGTTCCAACGAGACCCCACATCTCCATTTGGAACATTAGTGGAAGTTGGAGTTTATCTAAGATTCAACAAATACCAGTGAGTGAACTTGCATTTCAAAATGTTTTGGGAAGTACCTACATGTTTAAATAAATCATTTGAAAGTTTCATTTGTTTTTGCGTTAAAAATATACCTAAGGAACAAGCCCTTGATGAAATGTTTCTATCTTGTGAAATGTGCAAGATGAATAGTTCATGCGTTATTACAGTATATTGATATGTATATTATGCATTGGATGTTCCTTTTGTGTGATAATGAGGACCCAACTATGTGCGGTGTGGGAGTGCACATGAGCTGATGATGACCTAGCTATGTGCGATGTGGGAGTGCACATGAAGACAATATATCCAACACAATTCCAACATAAAGACATAAACTTCAACCATTGTTCATAACGTAACATAAAACATTGTTTCATAAAACGCACAAAAACAAAGACAATAAAGGCATAGCTTAAAGACTGAGTTTGTCTTTTTTATGTTTTGTACCAGCTTACGTCCTACTCCTATTTTCCTATTTTCTTACTTTTCTCCCTTTTTTTGTCATCATTGCAAAATAGGGGCCTAAAGGTGAAACTGATTTAATCATATTCGAAAGAGAACTCATTTAAAGAGGATTCATCAGTCCCTAGGTAAACATTAAGTGGTTCAACATGAATGGAATGAAGGGATTCAAGTTTAAGAGATAAGGCAGATCTAGAAGAGATGCCTTGAGGTGATGCAGATTATGGAACTGGTTTAAGAGTGGACTTAACTATTCTGGCAAATTTTCTTCTTCTAAAAACTTTGGTTTTAGGGGTCATTATTTTTCTGCCCCTTCATACTATTTCTTGGCAATAGGAGTAATATCGACCACTTTACCTTTGTCTTGATCTGCTTCCCCTACAACTTGTTCTTTCATTTTCTGAGTTGACTGAACCTCTTGTTCTATCTCTGCTTTTTATTGTGCTTGGTCAACTTTAGCTTCCTTGAGAATGTTTTGATAAAATCAAAGATTGGGATGCCTTCAGATTCTTCAAGGGGATTTTCATCACCTTTTCTTGCTGTTGAGTGTTCTTTTTCACCTTAAGTTTTTTTCTCTAGTTCTCCTTCTTGTTCAATTTTCTTTTCAACTTCTTCATCTTCTTGTTCTTGTCTAGTTTCTTGGCCTTGTTTTGTTTCAGGAGCTATTATAGCATCTTGCTCCTTTTCATTGTCTATTTGCTCTTTCCTAATTTCTTCTTCATGTTTAGATGTGTGTGGATCAAACTGCTCAGTAGCAATTCTTTCACTGACATACTTGCAGCAATGGCTAGAGCTTCAAAAGTAGAGAGTTTGTATGCCTTGGCTTGATGTAGAAAGGCTTCAAGCTATTAAAGTTTCTCTTCAATCCTTATTATCTTCACAACTTGCTTAGTTAACTTCCCATCAATCCTAATGAGGATATTAAAAATCATTTCACCATAAAGGGGAGGTTGGCTAACTCTGGTGAAAGGTGTGGAAGGACTTTCAGTAATGGGAGGCAGTGGCGTACTTTTTGTGGTTTTGATGCATAAATTCCTTTCTAGTTTTTAATCAATTTTCAACACACTTCCTAAGAAGATTCCCTTATCTATATTTTTGGTCAATTTCGCTTAGAATCTTATACTCCAGATCCCTTTTTTTTCCACTAGTGTTGAAATGATGTTGCCATATGACAAGTTGGCCTTATCTCCCAACAAAGTTGCCCTAATTCTCTCAATCATTTATCTTTCTACATTTAGTGGAATGTCGTTAAACACAGCTTCCATCTACCACAAGTCTTGGGCACTAACGTAGCTAAAGCTATTACTCCTTCCATGGAGTGTAGTTGTAATAAAATAATGTAGGATTCTAAGTTGAGCAGTTTAATGCCACTAGCATAACTTTTGAAGGGAAATTTCTCTTCCTTTCTAGTTACAATTTCCCAAACATGACTGTGATCATATCTTTCAAGCATTTTAAATTCTCCCATTTCAAACTCTGTTTTTAGAAATTCTCCTAAGTCTCGGGCACTGTTATTAAATTCTTTACCGCTCATGAAGACATTCAAGCCATCTTCTATAAATTCTTCTTAATTAACAAGTTCAGTTTTGTCCACAGCAATACTAGAATAAAATTCTCTTACTAATGAGGGGCTAAACATCCTATCCCTAAGGATACTCAGATTCCTCAATTTCAAGGTTTCAAAATTCTGAGACCTTGATCTTAATAGACTCGTACCTAGAAGTAGACGCGATATCACTGACTAGGGGTAATTTCGTCATTTCTTTAGTGAGACCCTAGAAGTATGCTCTCAAACATTATTAAGGCCTAAGTAGGCCTAAGACATAAATGAATGATGAAAATAAGGATCAAATGACAAAGATAATAGAAATAATGTTGATTTCCAAGGTATGGGCAAAATGGTCATTTTTCATCTCAAGTAAAAAATTTTAAGTTTTTGTGAACTCGAGTATTTCCAGACTATTATGGACTTTGTGTAAGTGTTAAAAGAGTAAAAAGATTGCACAAAGGATTGGAGGAAGACAAAATTAACTTGCTAAAGGCATTTTCGTAATTTAAGTAGAGTTTGGATAAACTTTAGCTATAAATATCATTTTTCCAGTAGCTTCTTTTTCTTCTTCCTCCCATCTCACGTTTCTTTCATGCTCCATGGAAGCTTGTTTTGAAACCTCCATAAATTCTCTCAAGTTAACCCTAATGTTCATTTTTTCATAAAACCTTTTGTGTTCTTTCACTCTCTCACTTTAAAACCCTTGAAAAGTCTTACTTCCATACTTCCTCTCACTAGTTAGGTGTTTTAGAAAGAGAAAGATGGAGCTTCTATAATAGCTTGAAAATTTTTCGAAAGAAATTCAATTACAAAGCTACCAAGGTGAGTAGTGAATTAGCGTTGATTTTTAAGTGTTGAGAATGGCTAGTGATTAGACTTGTGAGTGTTTTGTAGTTGAGGTTGTTTATTCATTTTAGAGTGATTAGGATAGTGAAAATAGATAGCCACTTAATCGCAATTGGAAACTAGTTAGGAGATAGCTTTTAAAATTTATAGTTATGTGAATTGAGTTAATTATGATGCTAATGTGATGATAGGTTCCAACGAAGCCGCATCGCCCCATTTGGACCATTAGAGGAAGTTGGAGTTGGGTAAAGATTTAACAAATACCGATGAGTGAACTTGCATTAAAATGTTTTGGGATTAGGGCATATGTGTTTGATTAAATCCATTGAAATATTTTATCTGTTTTTCTCTAAAATATGCATTAGAACAAGCTTTTATTGAAACGTTTTGAGTTGTGGAATGCGACTGTGATGAATCCATGTGCCCTGTGTTGTGGTGATATATATATATATATATATATCTAAATATATATGATATGTATTGATAGTAATATTGTTTGTAATTATAACCGAGCATGTGCGCGATGTGGGGGAGCACATTTCGGTGATGACGGGTGTGGGAGTGTGGATGATGATATTGCCTGTGAGCAATGTGGGGGATGCACACAGCGGTATTAGCTATGCACGAAGTGGGGCATGCACACGATGACTCCAGCTATGTGCGCGATGTGGGGCTTGCACATGAGCTGGGTGAAACGGTGGTGGTATTGGTGTTTATATATGTATATATATTTATGCAATAAAAGGTTCATGAATATGGTATATAGTTGTAATGTATGTGAAATCTTGCATGTTGAACCTTTGGAAAATTGTTGAGTATTTTCAAGTTGATTTTGTCATTGCAACAGATGGCCTTTGCTTGACATAATGAGAATTTTTCTTAGTGTTCTGTTTCTCGCTGCAGCAAAAACTCTCAGGTTGGAGGCTGAAAAATGCCCTGTAACTCGTTGTAGCAAGAATACATTCTCGCTGCAATGAGATGTCTATAGGAAATTTTTGCTGCAGCGAGAAACCTTATTGTTGTTGAATTTTCTCACGCAAGGGCAAGTATCGTTAACAAGTAATATAGTAATGAAGTAGAATTGTTTAATTCCTACTAATAACTACTAAAATTATAACACCCTAATTTTATCTAAACAATAAAAAAAAAGAAAAATTAAAACTAATAAACTGAAACTAAAATTAAATAGTAAATAAAACTCACTTAACTACCAGACCTAAGATTATAATATCCCTCAATACTTCATCTGATTGTTATCTCTGTCTCTTAACTCAGTTTAATGGATTAAATTGCTAACCTAAAGTCCTAAATTATTTATAAGTCTTTGTCGAGTTTGTCATAAAAATACCTCTCTCAATTAATTTACTATATGTCTATGCAAATTAAATTGAAAAAAGATTCATTAAGTTTGTGCTCTAATTTTGGCTATGTATGGCTTATAGGTGTATGTCTACCCTATATGCAAATCAAACCACCTAATCAACTAAGTGCATTCGATCATACGTTATTCTATTTAAAGTCTACCTAAATCTCCTTCGTCAAGGTTTAGCCTAGGTTTCCAATTTATTCTAATTGGTGATCAAGCAATTAGAAGCATTAAGAACAGAGTAAAATAAACAACTTAAATCCATTGAACATAAGTAAAAGAGAGATAAATAATTCAGACTATATATTGAGTTCAATCATAATCTTAGATAAACAATTTAGTTCCCCATTAAGTCACACATTATCATTGAATAAAAAAAACCAAGAAAATAAAAGAATAAAAGAAAATATAGAAAAACTCAAGAATTGTATTCTTGATCTCCAAATCTCCCTGAATTTTGCAAATTCTTCTTAGCTTCAATGACTCTATGGCTTGACTCTCAAATGTCAATCTGGTGTTTCTTCCTCCTTCTCTTCTTAAGTCCTCTGAAAGGTTGTTTTTATAGGCTTTGGAGTTACGCCAAGTTCGGTGAAGAAAGAAGTCAATTTTAGCTAGGATTTCCTTATCAGACTATGTAAGTTGCAGCTTTGCCAAAATAATTAATAGAAATCGTAATTGCTCTAAGACTGCTATAGTATGTCAATTTTGACAAGACTTTTGACAATACTAAAAGCTGAAATAGGTAAAGTAGTAAACATAAAAGTTGTATATCTTTCTCTTAGATTTCTAATGTTCTAAGAATCACTTCATTTGAAGCTCTGTAAAGAAAGTTATGACCAAAATACCAAAACATGTACATTAGAAGTCTGCACCTCGAAATTGCTCTCATTCTTCCATTAAAATTCTTCTTTCAAACACCTACAAAAGCACAAGTAAATCAATAACAACCTATCTTAACCACATTAACACCATATTAAACATAAAATTAACCAAGATTAGATTGACTCACCTAAAATAACTAATTTAAAATAATTAAATAAAACCTACTAATTTCTATGCATTACTATAAAAAATAAGCCAAATTATTATCAAAATTAAGCCCAAAAAACTCTATATCATAGAGTTATCACACCCCCAAACTTAAAATTTTGCTAGACCTCGAGCAAAACATAGAAAAGAACCTAACTTACGAAAATTAAATTCAATTAATGAAAAATAAATATAGTTATTACTACTACTTCTACTAGAGATAAAGTGCACCAACTCAATGATTCTTTATAATTTTCTCAAAAGTATGTCTATCAATCATTAACCTCAAGAAAAATAAAAGTCTCATTCAGATTCATGTTTTCAATTTTAATGCAAGCACATTCTCGAATAGATTTCCATGTGTGTCTGAAATCTTTTACCAAGAATATCATGATATCCGGATGAGTTTATGTCAACACAAATTTCAAATTAGTACTAGATTTCCATAGGTTTACTTTTCATTTCTTTCTCCACAATGTAGACCAATACAAAGTTAGGGATCAATAGGACTTTATAAAGCTTGTAATATATGGCTAGGGTCAAGGTATGATAAAGGATATTAATGTGGCTTAGATCACCCTAAGCACATAATTATTCTAGCACCTATATATAGAGCTCTATTTTCCTTCTCCTAGTACACCTTTTCTTCCATATTTAAACTTTTTCCTTCATCCAATACTTTTTTTTTCACAATTTCACACCCACAAACTTATTTTATTTGTATTGTAGGTAGTGGGGTTATTTTTCATATTTTGAACCTTTTTTTTCTTTTTTTTTCTTTCACATCAACGTCACCTTTCCACCTTGTTCAACATTTAGCTCAATTTATATTTCCTAAAACAATATACATGCTTAAGAGTGAGGGTTGCAAAATTGGAAATTTTATTTTAAGGCTAAGCTCAATTATTATGTAGTTAAACAAAGAAAAGAGGAATTAGGCTCAAAAGGGGTATACTAGGGATAAAATTTAACAAGGTTGGCCTTTTGGGCTTAAACGGTCCAAAGATGGCCTAGATCATCTCCCTAACTAAGTATTGCCTAGCATTTCGTCTCGAGAGAAAATCAAGTAAATTCTAGAATTCATGACATAATCTAAAATTAATATCAATATAAACCTTCTCTAGATATTCAAAATAATTCAAAGTAAAAGATATAGTGCTCAAAATTGGAAATTTAATTTTAAGGCTAAGCTCAATTATTATGTAGTTAAACAAAGAAAAGGGAAATTAGGCTCAAAAGGGGTATACTAGGGATAAAATTTAACAAGGTTGGCTTTTTAGGTTCAAACGGTCCAAAGATGGCCTAGATCATCTCCCTAACTAAGTATTGCCTAGGATTTTGCCTTGAGAGAAAATCAAGTAAATTCTAGAATTCATGATATAATCTAAAATTCATATCAATATAAACGTTCTCTAGATATTCAAAATAATTCAAAGTAAAAGATATAGTGCTCAAAATTGTGGAAATCACATCCTAACAATGATACTTAACAAAAAAATTTAGCATGAATCCAAACAAAAACCTTATTCACCAAAAGTTTTCACTTTTCAAATTCTTTATTATGTATGGATCCTTCATCATCAAGTGATTAACCATTAAGGGTTTAATGAGGGGTTTTAATAAGAATTAAACTAAATTGCATTGTTTTTGAAAATAAGTGCATCATGATTTCTTAAACGTTTCTTATCGTTTGCTTGTTCCCTTCCTTTGTTCACTCACTGGGTTTATACTCACTGTTTTCAACTTCATGTTTTTAGGTCAGGAGGTAGTCAGTAACTAGGTGAGGTGTCTTCATAGTTTCGTCTTCTTTGTAGGTATCTCGGCATTCAATAGCTATACTTTTGCTCGAGTCTCTCCGTTGGAAGTCGAGTATCCCTTTTGTTGTGTATAGACAAACCCGATGTAAATTATTAAGATGTACGTTTTAGACAATATATGTATATTTTGATTGGTAATGCCACTATGAGTTGGCAAGGGTTAGCATTATTTTGAATTGAAACTATGAAATGTGACTTTAGCAATTTTTAATGGAATGATGAACAGGTCATATAAATAGGCTTGCTTGGGCTTAGTGGGCTACGTCTACTAGGCCCAAGAGCCGATCATGGCCCAAAATTCGAGTCATGAAAAAAATATCCTTTTAAATTCTTTCTTACTCTTGGTACTTCATTAAAATTAGTCCAATCAAAGACTTTCCCACAAGAAATTATTACATTCTCTATTTTCTTGAAGTTATCAACATATAGCTTATTTTGGAATTGAGAAGTAGAACTAGTACCTTTTCCTATGAGGATTTTTGTATCAGTTGTTCCTTTCCTTATCTCTGAAATCTTCTTTTTAGTCTCATTTTTCTTCTCAACTGAGGATTCTTAGGTTTTTCCTTTCTTCTTTAGAGGATGAAATGAGGGATCATCACCTTTTTTTTTTCCCTTTCTCAACAACTTTGTGTGTGAGAGATGTTTTCGCCATGGGGATCTCCTTACTTAGGGTTTATCAGGTTTCAGAGGAAAAAAGAAAGAGGAAAATCTAAAGGCTCTTGGGTATTGATTGTCTAAGAAATGGTTCTCTAAGTAGTTAAAGGCTCTTTAAAGAGGAGTTATTAATCGGTTAGCCACATTTTGAGTGGGTAGTTTCCCATAGCACCTATTCAACTTTTTTTATTTGAAAATTTTCTTCCATGATAGTCCCTTTTTGCTAACAGGGGTGTTCTAATTGATTAGCCTATGTTTTAACCAATTACTATATTTTTGACTTAAGGCTTTTATAGTATTTGATTTTCATTAACTGATTAAAGACACCTTTGACTAATTAAGGATTCATTGACTTTGTTTAGTTAACTTAAGACAGAAATGTTCTAACTAATTAAAGTGTCTTATTTCCCTTTTAACCTTCTTATAACAAATCAAAACACTTCCTAATCAATTACATCTAGAAATGAACACAATCATCATGCCATATATCATAAAAAACATGATTATTTCAATACAATTTAGACTTCGTTAGCATCAATCATTCCTAGATCTCTCCTAATTCTACAAAATTGTTTTTCACTCTATTGTTTTGTGAAAATGTCAAGTAATTGATGCAACATGTCTGCAAAATCTATTTCAATATCTCCGTTAAGCACATGATCTCTAATAACATGATGTTTAATTTCTATGTGCTTTGTTCTAGAATGTTGAATAGGATTTTGGAGATATTTATGGCACTCATATTCTCACAATATTTGGGAACTTTATGCATAGCCATTCGAAAAACATTTAGTTGTTGCCAAATCCACAGTATATACTCAGCTTCAGCAGTTGATAGAGCAATAGAATCTTGCTTCTTGCAAGACTAAGACACAAGCATGTTTTCAAGGAATTGACATATACTACTAGTGCTTTTCTGATCAGTTTTGTTACTAGCAAAATTAGCATTAGAATAGCCAAAAAGATTAAAAGATGAACCTTTTGGATACCAAAGGCCTAAGCCTTGAGTATCCAAGAGATATCTAAAAATCCTTTTCACTACAGTCAAATGTGATTCCTTGGGACATGATTGGAATCTTGCACATAGGCTAACACTAAATAAAATATCATACCTTTATAGAGCTTTTGATAAAAAAGTAAACTAATCATACATTTATAAAGTTTTTGATCCAGATTTTTTCCTTTCTCATATTTGTCAAGCTTTATGGAGGGGCTCATAAGAGTTCCAATTGATTTCATACTCATCCCACCAAATTTCTTTAGCATTTCTTTAGTATATTTTTCTTGGCTGATGAATATTCCATCCTCACATTGCTTGATTTGAAGACCAAAGAATAATTTTGGCTCTCCCATCATGGTCATTAAATTCTCCATGCATTTCCTTAGCAAAATCCTTACACAACCTTTCATTAGTAGCACCAAATACTATATCATCAACATAAATTTGAACTACAATTAAATCAGTCTCATTTTTCTTAATAAACAATGTATTATCTACATTCCCCTTAGAATATCCCTTTTTGATTAAAAATTTAACAAGTCTTTCATACCAAGCTCTAAGAGCTTATTTCAATCCATATAGAGCTTTATGCAATTTATATGCATGATCAATTTTGTCAAACACCCACAAGATCTTAATCCAGGTACTCTCGAAATACCATTAAAACCTATAATTGCCAATAAACAATAATAGCTTCAAATATATCATAAATTTAAACTTAATAATTCTAATAAGCATACTCTTGATAACCTACATTCTAGCCTAGTTTTTAATCTAGAATTCTAGTCTAATTCTCAAACCCATCATATCAACTATTCCAATTTAAAGGTTCTTTACCTTGGTGAGCTTGGAGGCATAAAGATCAATAAAAACCTAATATTTCCAAGAAAAAGAATTTGAAGAAATTATGAAATAAAATCTGAAAATATAACCCATAAATTTATAAATTTCGAGAGTTGAAATATATACCTTTTAGCCTTAAAAATGGAGATTTAAAGGTGAAAATTCAAGTGTTTGTGATGGTGGAGTAGAAATAGAAAATAAAAAAATGAAAGAGATTTTTTCCTTCTCTCTCCTAGGGTTTGGTTTTGTTAGAAAATGGGGTTAGAAGCTCCAGGTTTGGTGCCCAATAAGTTAGGAGAAGAAAGAAGTAAGAAAAGAAAGGAAATGAAAAGAAAACAAGGAAAATCAAATGAAAAAAAATTTGATTTTCATGGAGGTGAAATGAAAATGGCGTTGGGTGGGTGAGGAAGAAGAAGAAAATATCTTTTGGTGAAGATAAAAACTGGTTATGGGATAAGGATGAAGAGTCAAAGCTTCCTTTGGAAGCGTTGACCAAATTAATGGTAAAATTACCATTTTGCCCTCCAAGGTTTTCACCCTTTTTAATTGTATCTTCCCACAATCTTTTAATTCCAATTTCTTTCCATTTTTCTTCCTTAACACTTGTACCAATAAAATATCAAGTTTATACTTCAACGTGGTATCACCACAATATTTAAATATTTGCTTACCCGTGCTATCTTTATTTAATAAAGACACGAAGGCCCCATTAATGTCATTTTTCTCCAAAATTTCCTCAATCTTCTTCTCCCCCACTTAGATTGACCATATACTCATTCTTCATGAAAAATTTTGACACTGAATAAAATATTAATATTTTAATATTATTTTATTTCAAAATTTTCCACTTGTCTCCTTGGCAACCAAAATGTCTTATTATGCTCCGATTCACTTCTGAATCACTTTTTTTATATCGTTAATTCATCCTCAATAAAAAATATTATTTTTTAATTGTTATTTCTTCATGTGCGAAATATTTTACTCTAGAATATTCCTTTAACCTTTCATTGTTTTTAAACATTCTAATTAACCTCAATTGGCATCCGATAAGCTTTATCAACCACCATATCAAAGTACTAGTATTACATTTTCCCCACTAAAATAGAATACGTCCTTGAATTCACGTCAGTGTTGGGTTATTAATCTCACTTTATGATCTTATTCCATTTCTTACATTATAGGGAATTTTGATTTATCCACCTTATTTACCTCTAATTCAACTAGAATACTTCACTTATGTCTATTATCATCTTTTATAATCAAATCGGCGGTAACCTTCATAAACATTATCTCTTATATTAAAATGTCGAGTATGCCTTTATCACCATCATTGAATTTGAACCATAAGTCCATCTCAATCATACTGATTTCAATCACATTTTATACGTACTTATGTATACTTAATCACCATCTTATTACCTCATTCCTTGTCGAACTTCTCGACATTCATTCATTCATCTTATCCCTATGCATTATTACTTAGCTTACAACATTATAAACATGCCATATTCATTCTTGTACATATTCTCAATGTTGGGAGGGAGGTTAATGCCATCAATTATTCCCACATACATCATGTTTATCTTGCATTTATGCAATTTCAATCTTCTTAATCATATTGGTCCATCTTGTATGGCTTAACCACGCTATAGATTACATTTCCTTGATATCATTTTTTTGACTATTTCTCCAATATTTCTTATATCAACATAGCTCAACTTCCAATGGTATTTCTTATTGTTGTACTATCTATACAACTCATCAATTATACTGAGTTCAAATCTCG
This sequence comes from Theobroma cacao, assembly GCF_053813885.1. Taxonomy (NCBI): domain Eukaryota; kingdom Viridiplantae; phylum Streptophyta; class Magnoliopsida; order Malvales; family Malvaceae; genus Theobroma; species Theobroma cacao. Next base: position 28,252,122 of record NC_142641.1, read on the forward strand.
AATCACTAAGAACAAATCTTCACTTTAGTTGGGCACATCACTAACTCCACATATACGTATGTACATGCCCATTTAAGTATCAACATTCCTTATTATATGTGGGAATCCTTGTATTCAAATGCCTTCAGACTAAATTTCCCCTTATTCATTCCCATTTATAACCAAGATTCAATGTAATAATCCTCATAGTGTATGTCAACATTCTCATATTTAATCTACGAACATTGGGGCACAATCAATTTTTGATTGCCCTATTTCAGTTGTTTAAATTACCATTCAACTTGTGTCTTACCACAAGTTATCTCTTACATAATCCATATGACTTCTCCTTATGCCTATGCATAACCTCACATCATTTACATGCTTATACCCTTTTCTTATCATTTCTAATTATATGCTTAAGTTTCATTGTACTTTATATCTTTGCATCATAATGTCATTAATCACATCTCACTTGCCAAACGTCATTTTCTTTAAATTGCAATCCAGCATATGTGTATGCTTTATAATCTCATTGATACTTCAAAGATTCATCTTTACTTGATCATTGCATCTTATGCAATACCACAATCCCTAAAAGCCATCCTTGTTTCTCAATTATCATTCATACCTCTAACATATGTATTATATCATTATTGCATTTCTATGTTAATTAGTCACTTAAGACTTAGACTTATTCAAATCATGCATGCCTCATGCATTTTCGAATTTCAATTTCCATAATACATTAGGAGGTTTTCATTATCTGACTCCATTATCAAACTTACCTTCAATCATCTTTTGTTCTATTTTTTCATACTAATATAACACCATTCTCCCTTAGCCAATTTACAAAAATTGTATTTGAAGCTGCAAGACTTGAAACAAGGTTCTTCTCAAGTACTTCTTAATGTCAATACGAATATCACTTTTAACTTACAGCTTCCCTTTGGTAACCACGTAACTTAATGCTTACTTTCACAAGATCCATAATGGAAATCCTCTTGAGTATTTCCTTGGGGATATCTATCTTAAACTTATGTCTCACCGCATATGATTATTTAACCTGTGGTTTAGCCTTTAGGCTTCTTAGCAAGTTTCAAAATCCCACATATTATACTTGCCGTGTATGATTGGTAATTCCTTCTCAAAGATATTCATGCATTCCGGAAATAATTAATCACTTATTTGCTCTTTAACATTTCGAGCATATCATTCCAAAAAGGCATGCCCTTATTTCACCAAGATATTTAAATGCATGCTCAACTATTCACACTTCAATTTATCTTCATGAGTTTCTAGCATGCCATATAATTGGCCTTGTGCTGTTACTAATTCTTTTCATTTAACTAAGTCAAGACAAAATTTGTAAATCCTCATGGCAATACTTTATTTTAATTCATTTACTATGCCAACCCTATCATCCTTCATTCACAATTTCATCACTTAGTATTGACATCCTTTATCAATATCCCATCCATTCATCTAACTTTTCACTCACTTTCTCCTTAGCCTTTAACAAGGCTCAATCTCTTGTCTCTTTTATTTCTTAGGATTTGACTTTAGTCAACATATTATTCATCTTAATACTTCACATGGTAGTTTATCTCAATGTAGCCATCTCGAGAACTCTCTAACTTCTCTTTTATTTACATGCCAATATATAAGGCAATAAAGAAACTTTTCAATTCACTCATATAAACACTTTCCCAACACACTTAAAACTCCGAATAACAAAACTTAACATCAAGACCACTAACCATAATTCAGCTTGTGAGTTTCATCATCATGCCACTCACCATTTGCACGCGCTTTCTAGCAATAAGGGGTTCTTAACGCGGTAGCATTGAGCAGTCAGCGGTGCGATGTTACAGTTGCTGGAATTTACTTTATCAAATTGATTCTTTTACCTTTAAGGCTACCACACTAATCATTCTTAGCCGCATGGCTTTCCTTTAAGCCTATACCACAATTTCCATAAGCACGTGTATCTTCTATTTGCTTATCATATGTACTAGGCCAAGTCAATACTTTCAACTCATTTTATCCTTTAACACTTATGATCAATCATTAAGTCCCACCTTAGGGCATCCTTTCCATATTGTGTAATAACTTCACAATATATATATCACCACACACACATTTATTCACTATTTATGGCATCCCACAATTCTTATGATCTATAATTAATTGTCCTTTTTGTCTTGTAACTCAAATAGTTTATTGACATTTCAGTACAAATGACCATAAAAATAGTTCATCTTTTCCACATCTTATACTCACAATCCTTACTAATCAAGAATTCATCTTTCTCAAGTTCCATCATTCACCCCCAATGGTCTATATTTGTGCCAAATTATCATTTTATAATGTCAGGGCACCATGTGCCTCTATTCTTACCATCAATCATACTTCATAAGAAACAATTAAAAGACTTACATACCTTTTTCTTCTTTTGTGCATTGCATAACTCTTTAGGACCTACCTACACACTACAAACACTTGACCAGCAAATTATCCTTTTTGACCATTTTCCTATTTATCCAGCATATACCCCTAACATTTCTTATCCATAGGAATATCGAGTTACAATCCCCTCAATACTTAATGTTATGATCCTCTACATTAAGCATGTTAACCATTCAAAGTATCACCTATAATCCCATGGATTTCTCCCACATCCTTTCAAAATTGTAACTGTAATTAAGATTTCTAGTTCCACAATCCTACGATTGATCGTTGGCCTTACCACATTATCTCATGATATCCCATGCAACTACGACACATTGAACTCTCTTATTATTACATAGTGTCACAACCCAAATACCGAACCATGACCGACGCATGGGCCCAATGGGCATAGCCCACTAAACCCAAGCAAGCCTTTTTATGCAAACCCGATCATCATTCCCAACCATCATTTCTAAAACCACATATTAAAATTTTGAACTAAAAATATTTCAGTAATATTCTATAGTGACCTAAAACTCACAATTTTATTATGTCAAAATAATGTAACCAGTTTGCCAACTTGTAGTGGCATCGGTAATCAAATATACATAATTGACTTATAATCTAGATTCTAGCGGATTACAGTATATATATGCATTCACAAGTAACAGACCCTTAACCGTCAGCGGAGAGACCGTGGGTGAAGGTATAGCTACTGAGATACCATAGTACCTACCAAGAAGGCGAGCAAACGCTGACAACTCAATCTAGGTCCCAACTACCTCCAAATCTAAAAACATGAGTATAAAACTCAGTAAGTGAACATAAGAAGGGAACAAGCAATCGATAGAAGGAATTTGGAAATCATGGTGCACTTGTTTCAAAAACAATTCAATTGATTTAATTTCTTACAAAAAACCCCTCATTTCAAACTTTGATCAATAACCTCATAGTGTTGCAAAAACCCATGATCAATCCATGAAGTTAAATGGGTTAAAAATAGGTCAAAATCAAGCAAGGTAGAAAGCATGGTAGCAAGTTTCTCGCTGCAGCAAGAATTAGTCTCAGTTTGCATATGTTTCAATTTTTCTATCATATCTCCCAATATAGAAGTCCATTTGACCTGATTTTTAAACCATTAGAAAGATAAGAGGAGGGATATAATTTTTATGTTTACCACTTTTCCCAGTTCGGACTGGAAGATGGTCAAAATTTTCATCTAAGTGAAAGTACTATACCAAAACCTGAGCGTTTCTCGCTGCAATGAAAATGAATCTCGCTTCAGCGAGAAATAGAGCATTTTAATTGAAATGGGTCTTGTTATATCAAAAACCATTTTCTTGTTGGAATGAAAAGCAATTTGAGAGCAATTAACAATGCCAACTTGCAACATAATCACAAATATTTTCATAACTTTCTATAACACACACATATATATACATATGCATTCATCATCATGTGTGCACTCCCTACTCGCACACAATAACATCATCATGTGTGCACTCCCTACTCGCACCCTCTAACATCATCATGTGTGCACTCCCTACTCGCACACTTCAACATCCTCACACAACATTATTCATCAATGCACAATGTATATTCCTATACATACATACCAACATAATGTAGGAGCACATGGATTCTTCCTTTTACACATTTCACATTTTCACAACATTAAAGCATTTTATCAAGGGCTTGTTCCCCGGCACACATTTTTAAACAAAGGTTAGATAAAATCATTCAAATGTTTCATCCAAATACATTTACATCTCCCAAAGCAAATTTTGAAATGCAAGTTCACTCACCAATCTTGTTGATTCTTTTGCTTGACTCTAACCTCAATTAATACTCCAAATGGACATGTGAGGCCTTGTTGGAACTTATACACACACAACATCACAACCAACCCAAATTGGCATTAATATAATCCAAAAGCTCTTTCCTAATCAAGTTCCACTAGTTATTCCTAACTAGCTTCCAATTGCCATTAAATGGCTAGTTATTTACACTACTCTAGTCACCCTAAGAGTGAATAAACAACCTCAATGATAAAACACTCACAAACCCCATTGTTAGCCATTATCAACAACAAAAGAAATTTAACCCTAACTTATACTCACCTTAATGGTCTTTGTAGTTGAATTCTCTTTCAAAATTCTTCAAGCTAACAAAGGAAATCACTCTCTCTCTCTCTACATGTCCAGCTAGTGAGAGGAAGATATAAGTAAGACTTTTTAAGGGTTTTAAGGTGAAAGAGTGAAAGAGCACAAAAGGTTTTATGAAAAAGTGCTCAAAAGCATGAAATTGAAGCTAGAAAGAGAAAGTTATGGAAGCTTTAAGGGAGGCTCCCATGGAGATGAAGAAACGTGAGATGGGAAAGGAAGAAGAAATGGCTGGAAGTTGCTGGAAATTGCTGGAGCTTTAGATATTTATATGTAAAGTTTATCCATTTCTCATATAAATTACCAAAATGCCTGTAACATGGTGACTTTGTCTTCCTCTCATCCTTTGTGCAACCTTTTACTCTTTTGACACTAGGGTAAGGTCCATAATAGTTTAGAAATACTCAGGTTCATGAAAACATAAAAATTCAGACCCAAAATGCAAAATGACCATTTTACCCCTACCATGGAAATTATCATTATTTTTATCTTCTTCATTTATTTACCATCATAAACATCATTTAGTCCTTCCTTAGGCCCATTTAGACCTTAACAGCATCAAGATAACCCACTCATAGAGCTCATCAAGAGAAATTACGAAATTAGCCCTGGTTCGCATTGTCGCGTCTACTTCTAGTTATGTGTCTACGGAGATCGAGATTTCACAGGTTCACTTTTGTATTACCCTTTTTAACTCAGTAATTAACCTCAACTGGCAACCGTAAACTTTATTAGCCACTGTATCAAAATACGGGGTACTACAATCTCCCTCACTTAAAATGAATTCATCCTCGAATTCAAATCGACGTAAGGTGAATAATCAAAGTTCTAAAGTTCTGCCACATCACTTTTTTCGGGCATTCTGAACATAGAATCTTGGTTTATGCATCATATCGACTTCCAATCTTATAGAAAACTCGACAATTTCGTAGCATATAGTTATGTGCACTACTCTTGTTGGATCAAAACAATATCATCCTTCATCTTATGAAGAAAATTCAAATAAGCTACTAATTCTAATCACACCTCAATCAAATCATCCTTAAATCATCAATTATGCATGTTTACTTAACCATCTGTAACTTTTCTACCTTGCTCATTTATCAAACCTTCCATTATTGAAGCATCTATTCCACCATTGACTATGGGTCTAATTTGTCAACCAATCACTATTTCATCTTTCATTCTCCCATATAAATTCCATTTAAGCATTTCACAACACATAAGGATCAAATACTCTTTATTCATTTCATATATTTTTTTTTTATATCAAAGATGATTCAAATCTAGTAACCATTAGTCATCATATTCCTAAAAACAAACTCCAATACCTTCATGATCGAGTCCTCACTAGATAAATCTCAACTTATACCATAAGGCATTTCAATAAATCATGACATTCCACATACCCCTTATAATCTTAACCAATCTCTTTAATTAATAACTCTACCTCTTAAGATTAAAGTTGCTCAAAATTTTCCCTTTAAAGTTCCTTTCCAAGTTTCATTTTGATTACTAATCATTTCTATATTTCCAATGTCGTAGCTAATTTGCTCGTCATCAATCACCTACAACATATCTAACTTGATATTTCTCAAATTTACTCCAAACATCAGATCTCATGGCCTCATTAGTTTATCAATCTGAAGATCAAATTAAACATTTATCTCTCCTTAAGTGCACTTTAAAATTTAAGAATCATCTATTAAGACATTTATGATATTAACTTCTTTTAGTCCTTTTTACCTTAGAAAATTAATCCATAGTCATTCATTTTGATCATGAGCTTTATACCAATCAAGGCAGATTTTACACTTTTAATTATACGAATTTAAATGCACACCTTTACGCATAAGCTATAAACCTTTCCCTATATCTTTATATATCAAAACTATATATATTGAAGCTATACCAAAACTGATACATCATTTTCCATTGCCCCTTAGGATATTAAATTCATGTCGTACTTCTCTATTTGTGTACTTCATAATAACCTAACAATTTCTAGCTCACTGTTAAGCTAGTTCATATGTCAAGCCTCTTAGGCTATATCAAAACACCAAGTTTTATCACGATATAATAGAATTTGATGAACTCATACCAAAAGTATAAACACTTATTTTTAAGCTAATAGCATTATAATCCACTTGTTCACTGCCAAAATCAACAATAAATTATCTTAATCATTGTCTAGCACTATAACCATTGATAGAATATCATCATCGAATCAAATTATAATTAACTCTGCATGAGCTTTTATACCAATATGCAACATATATATCGATACATATATATTTCCAAAAATTTTAACTTCAAATTGCCTTAGGCATATCAAGCTCAATAAGCCATCTGTAAAACCAAAATAACCAATAATCAAGTTTAGAATCATTTCTTCGCTTGGTTGGTTAGATCATGTTTATCATTTGTGGTGAATACACAAAGCTGATTTCAATATTCCATTCTCATACAAGAGTCAACCACTAATTGGCACCATCTTCAAACACCACGTGTTTTATAAGTTGATTTTCTTAGTCAAAATTCATATTGTAGTATTCCAACTTTAGGTCATGTCTCATTTCTAAATCTTTACTCGTATACGAGTACTTGAATTCTCAAATCATCATCTCTTTTCTAAGTAGATCTCTGTAATTCCCGTAGCGTATTTCTATTCCCTCACCAGTAGTAGTATCATTTAATCAACCCGTGCCACCCTCGTTCTCTAAACATTTGAAACACAATTCAACCTTTGCCTACACTTACCAAGCACTTTACCTTAATAATTACTCAAAATAAATTGAAACTTGTACGGGAAACACATTTCACCATTTATGCCTTGCATCTACGAGCATATCGAGACCACAACTTCATCAAATCTAGATATTGGCAAGGTAATCATTGCCTCAAACCAACATTTCCAAGCACCCTTATATTTGCAACATATATATATATATATATATATATATATATATATATTTACTTATGTGATATATTTGTTACGAGTCCTAACTTAATTAGACAGCCATTTGCTCTTTGAGCTTTAGTGTTTTCTCATTGTGAAAAATCTCTTGAATTTATCTCACCAAGGTGTTCACAAGGTGGATACATGTTCGTAATTTACAATTCAATGCCTAAAGCAGTGAACACAGTCTCATCATTAAAGTTCTACCCTTATCTATCAATCATAGCTCCCTTGCACATTTACTTATACATTGCGCGGTTACTCACAAGCCACTCATGGCCATCCAAATTTTGACCTCTTATAGCAAGTCAAGCTAATATATTCTTTTATGCTTTTGCCTACACTTCAAAAACACTTAAACATTTCCTTTAATAGGGTTCCATTGAGAACTTAATCAATCAAAGGCTTACCTTCAAAACCACTCATAACTTTAATCGTTCATTGTATGCCTGATAACACTTTAACTCACTGACCCTACTGAACATTATTTTAAAATCTCCCAAGGTGTCCATGTTCTTAGTTCGGATCATACCATCTAACTTAGTATAATTACATTAATTATCCTTAAGCCCTTTATGCTCAGCATATCAACATCCATATTTCCCTCTCATTCATGTTATTGACCTTGTTAAGGTATATATGTGGCTTTTCAACCTTGCACAATACATTCCACATTTGTGCCAGAGCATTCTCAAGCTGATGCCAAGCCTATAGTCATGTAACCATAAATCAGGGTAAACTCCCCTATGGGATATCTCCTTCCATATGATGCATGGGGATCACAATGTAAAACCCGACCCTATAAACACATGTCATGATATACATGCACTGAGTAGCATGTTATTATGCTAAGAAAGCACCTAAGAATAGACGAAACCCGATATCATACCTAACGGTACACTTGAGTTGATTTAACCTTGAACTAATTCAAATAGGAATCGTAAGATGAAATGTAATATTTTATAGTCAAGGAATGATTAAAAATGATTGTTCGGAGTTCGAAGATTCATTAGTGATAAAATTGAAAATTTTGATGTTTAGGGGTAAAATCATCATTTTGTCACCTAAGATAATAATTTCATAATGGAGTGAAATTTTTGACCAAGATTAACTATTTGGAGTATAATTTAATGATAGGAAGTGAAAAAGTTTAATTCTGGTGATTTTTGGAGTGTAAGGGCAAAATCGTAATTTTACCACCTGTGAACAAAATTTGAGATTTTGACAGAATTTAGATCAAATTTGACAAATTAGAAAATGGTATGAGTATAAGGGATGAAAAGTATATCTATGGGTAATTTTTCAGTTTTTTTCGCAAAAATGTAATTTTTCACCTTAACAGGGTAAAACTGTAAATTTGAAAAATTACTCCACCGAGACTTTGGATAAGTCTGAGAAATTTATCTAAGCTATGGATATGTGGGACAAGTGTATGGTGAAAATTTTGAAACAAATGGATGAAATTTTAAAAATGGGCCAATGGGAAAGTGACACGTGGCATTTTTTAAATGATATAATATTATTTTAATGAAAAGTTAGCCCATTTAAACCCCATTTTAAGTGCTGGCTGGCCATAAGGAAGAGCAAGAGAGGAAATAGAGAGGAAAGGAAGAAAAAAAAGAAAAACCAAAGAGAAACAAGAAAATTCAATGGGGAATTCATGTTTTTCGCCAGTTTACGCATCTAACGGTAAGATTTTTCGACTTTACTTGATTTCTACCTTTCTTATGCCTTTGTTTCCATTTAGCATGCTTGAGGAGAGAGATCTAAAAGTGACATCAAAGGCTGGATGAAATTCTATGGGAGAGAAATTGAAATTTTTAGGTTTTGATTTTTAGTTAAATTGATAGTTTTAGTTAGTTAAATGTGTTTAGAAATTAAATTGGGCAAGAAAGCATTAAATTTTCACAATACCCATACATGGCTGAATCTACAATGAGGTACAATGATGATAATCTGATTTTTATTCTAAGAGAAATGAAGAGAAAATGATGAAAAATGGTTAAATGTGATAGAAAAACAAAGTGGAAAATTAATTGAGTTAATGTCCTATTTTTGGCTGAATTTTCCAACGAAGAGAGTGAGCCAATTTTGGTGATTTTAGAGGAATATTGGCTGATAATTAATGGTTAGAAATGTTGGAGAGAGAATGAGACAATTTAGAGCTAAAATGGAGCACGTTAGCAATTTATCGGGTAAAGTGCCAAAAAAAGGTTAATACCGCGTTTAAGCGATTTTTGGCTATTGCATTTCATACCATGCATTAGTATAGGATTTAAGGCAAATATATAGTTATTTAGCATTAATGTGATGAATTGAGTAAATTTTTGCAATGAGTCTAGAATGAGAGCCTTCCGGTAAAGGCAAGGAAATCGTACCCGACGAGTAGTTATTGGGGCACCTAGAAAGCTTTTAGTTTGTACAAACGGTGAGTAAACCTATTATTATTGTGAATTATCTAGAGTTTATTTTTAAAATGTTCTTTATGTATTTTATGAAATGAAAATGAGATTAAAACAGGATTTTTGATGTTTTAGAAATAAATGTGACAAAAAATATATATTGTGTTGATTATGAAATTGAGTAATTGGAGGCTGTTAACTGTCTTGAAAATTATATATTTTTCTATGAATGGCTTATGAGATATAAGTATATGTGGCTATATTTTGTAAGTGCATTGAAAAATTTATGTAAGTTGTTTTTACTATGCAGGCTGGATAAATAAATAAAAGCCACGTTATACTATCGAAATTTTATTAAAATTGGTGGGTTAGTCATTGCAGTGACGGGTTTCTGTGGATTGCCTATTAGAAGGGAACGGTAAACCCCGTTATATAGTTACTCCAGTTGTAAAGGCGATGAGGGTAACTCCCGGGGTAGTATTAGAGCTCACTTCACGTCGAACCACCACGTGAATGTGTAACTCGGCCAACACCAAGGAATGGCTTGTTTTAAAAATAAAAATGTGTTTCACATGTAAATGTTATAACAACCTTGGCGGACTCGGTTAAATGCCTTGGCCAAGGTATCCCCAAGGATTAGTTTTGGCTTGAGCCTTGTTTTCTTTTATAAAAGACATAAGCCTTAACAACTGTTTTGGAAAATTACAAATATTTTATGGTTTAAGAAATAAATTGAAAACATTATGAAATGGTTTGTGATTTGTTGTTTAAACTTGCCTCCTTGTTACTTGCCTTTAGATATTTATGATAATGTCTGTTTACTCATTGGGATTGCAAAATCTCACCCACCTCATTTCCAAATATTTCAGGGCTGTGGTAGCTTGTAGATACCCTATTTTGTCGAGGATTCCAGTTGAGATCTCTACCACACATACAGTAGGCTTCTAGCACCAACACTCGGTGTATTTTGGGCCACTTGTCATTGTAACCATTATTGTACATTATAACTTTGTAAATTTTTGTATGTGTGAATTTATTTTACTTGCACGTTACAAAAGATTTCTTACACGTGTTTCTATAAATATTGTTTTATATAAAAAAATGCTATATTTTAATCAATATTTTGAGTAGTGATATTTATCTATAAATCCTTTTGAAATATTTTTGTCTTTTGATTTACTTGAGCAGGAAACTACTAGAAATTGTTTAAAATGGAATGTTTAAAAATGATTGCTCACAGAAAAGGCAAGAAACTGATATGTAAGCCTTGCGGGGTTTTGATTGGCATTTCGGGTAATGAGTGTCAATTGAGACGTCGCGGCGGTTGGCATGGGCCCGAGGGAGGTTCCGGGTCGTGACAATTCAATTGGTATCATAGCTTTTGGTTTAAAAGCTTATGGTTTTGAAAGAAGTTTTTGACTTTTAAAGTTCTTGGATTTAAAGTTATTTTGAAAATAATTTACAATGTTAGTGTGGCCTAGTTAAGATTAATTAGTTGCATGTAGTTGCACATAGAGTCTTAAGTTGTCTAAACTAATTTCGTTCTTTTTGTAGATCATTATGCCTCCTTAACGTGAGCTACCACCTATTACTAGATCTACCGGTAGGGAAAATGGTCACCCTAGACAAAGTCGGCTAGATTCCATAAAAGAGGACTCGGCTGCGTCTTATTTTAGAGCAGTTCCTACTGCTGAGTCTAGGAACATTCCTGTAACTCCTCCACCACCTGTTGCTACTCTTGGCATATTTGTCATGACACTCAAGGTAGCTTAAGCATTAGCGGCTTTTCTCGCTGCTCTTGTAGGCCAAGCTCAGACTGGTTCAGTTCCATCCCCTGATTCCCTGTAACAGCCCTAGTAACACCACCTCCTATTCCACCTCAAACACCGGACGTCTCCATTTCTAAGAAATTGAAGGAAGATAGACAATTGGGTTGCGTCTCGTTTACTGGTGAGTTGGATGCAACTGCAGCTAAAGATTGGGTTAATCAAGTTTTGGAGACTCTTTCTGATATGAGATTAGATGACGATATGAAGCTAATAGTGGCTACTAGATTACTAGAGAAGAGGGCTCGTACTTGGTGGAATTCGGTGAAGTCCCGTTCCACTACTCCTCAAACATGGTCTAATTTTCTCAAAGAATTTGATGGTCAGTATTTTACTTACTTTCATCAGAAAGAAAAGAAACGAGAATTTCTAAACATGAAACAAGGAAATCTAACTGTAGAGGAGTACGAGACTCGTTTTAACGAGTTGATGTTATATGTACCGGATCTGGTGAAATCTGAGCAAGATCAAGCTAATTATTTCGAGAAAGGGCTCCGTAATGAGATTAGGGAACGGATGACAGTGACTGGTAGGGAGCCACATAAGGAAGTTATGCAGATGGCCTTACGGGCTGAGAAGCTCGCCACTGACAATAAACGGATCCGAGCTGAGTTCGCAAAGTGAAGGAATCTGCCTACGTTCCAGGGTTAGTCTTCAAAGAGAGGTAGAGATTCGACATCTACTATAGGAAGTACTACCTCAGTCTTTGTGGCATCCTCCATCTCAGCAGTCACAGTCAAGATCTTCTAGATTTGATCAGCCAGTGATGAGTAGTCAAAGGAAGACTTCAGGAGGATTAGACAGATGCTATAATTGCGAAAGATTTCATGTTGGGTCATGTAGACAGCTTGTAAAGTGTTTTCAATGCGGTCGACAAGGGCATATCAGGAGAGATTGTCCTCAGTTGAGACAGGGTACAGTAGCTACTTCTACTCCTCTGACTCATCCTCGTATACTGCGGATAGACACTTCAGGATCACAGTATAGACAGGGCCCAATGATACGATTAGACATGGGGAGTAATACCCCAAAGCAGCCATCTTTCAGATCGCAGCCCCAGATTTCGACCAGGGTCTTTGTAGTGACTGAGGATGAAGCCCGAGCTCGACCTAGCACAGTGACAGGTATTATGATTGTGTTTGATAGAGATGCACATGTTTTGATAGATTTAGGCTCCGATAGATCATACGTGAGCATATCATTTGCATCATTCTCATATAGGAACTTGTCATCGTTAGAGGAAAAGATTGTAGTGCATACTCCTCTAGGCGAGCGATTAGTAAGAAATACGTATTATAGAGACTGTGGTATTAAAGTTGGGGAAGAAGAATTCATGGGTGATTTAATCCCTTTGGAGATTCAAGACTTTGATTTGATCTTGGGTATGGATTAGTTGTCCACTCATCGAGCAAAGGTGGATTGTTTTAAAAAAGAAGTGATTCTTCAGAGTTTAGAGGGAGCTGAAGTTGTATTTAAGAGGGAGCGTCGAGTACTACTGTTTTGTGTAATCTCAGCCCTCAAAGCTTTGAAATTGGTGCGAAAGGGATATCCGGCATACTTGGATCACGTGATTGATATATCGAGGGAGAAACCTCAAATAGAGAATGTCCCTATAGTAAGTGAATTCCCTGATGTATTTCCTGATGAATTACTAGGACTTCCTCCAGATCGTGAGTTCGAATTCACTATTGATTTACTTTCGGGTACCGCACCTATCTCTATTCCTCCATATAGAATGGCTCCGGCAAAGTTGAAGAAGTTGAAAGTACAATTGCAAGAGTTGGTGGACAAGGGTTTTATACGCCTTAGTATATCTCCATGGGGAGCATCGATTTTATTTGTGAAAACGAAAGACGGTACACTTCAATTATGTATCAATTACCAACAGCTTAACAGAATGACCATTAAGAACAAGTATTCGTTACCGAGGATTGATGATCTTTTCGATCAATTACAGGGAGCTACAGTGTTTTCTAAGGTTGATTTGAGGTCTGGGTATCATCAGTTGAAGATTAAAGAACAGGATGTACCCAAGACAGCGTTCAGGACTCGGTACGATCATTATGAGTTCTTGGTCATGCCTTTCGGGTTAACTAACGCACCGGCAACTTTTATGGATCTCATGAACAAGGTGTTCCACCCTTACTTGGACAAGTTTGTTATTGTATTCATTGATGATATCTTGGTTTACTCGAGAGATAATGATGAGAATGCTAACCACTTGCGTATAGTATTACAAACTTTACGGGAAATACAGTTGTATGCAAAGTTTTTGAAGTGTGAGTTTTGGTGACAGGAAGTGGTATTCTTGGGACACGAAGTATCGAGAGCTGGAATATATGTTGATCCCAAGAAGATAAAGGCAATTTTACAATGGGAGCAACCTAAGACAGTGACAGAGATTCGTAGTTTCCTCGGATTAGCCGGTTATTATCGGAGGTTTGCTCAGGGATTTTCCTTAATAGCAGCTCCTTTGACCCGTCTAACTCGTAAGGGAGTTAAGTTTGTGTGGGATGATGTTTGTGAGAATCGATTTTAGGAGCTAAGAACCGGTTAACCTCCGCTCCCGTTTCAACACTTCTTATGAGTGGTAAGGGATTTGTAGTTTATAGTGATGCCTCAAAGTTGGGGTTGGGGTGCGTACTGATGCAGAATGAAAAAGTTGTGGCTTATGCTTCTAGACAGTTAAAGAGGCATGAAGCAAATTACCTTACCCACGATTTAGAGTTAGCAGCAGTGGTGTTTGCTTTAAAAATTAGAAGGCATTACTTGTATGGTGAGCATTATCGGGTATTTACGGATCATAAGAGTCTAAAATATTTGCTCACTCAGAAGGAGCATAATTTGAGGCAAAGGCGATGGTTGGAGTTGATAAAAGATTATGACTTGGTGATAGACTATCATCCGGGAAAGGCTAACGTTGTAGCTGATGCCTTAAGTCATAAGTCTTCATCGTCTTTAGCAGCACTTCAGAGTTGTTATTTTCCAGCATTATTAGAGATGAAATCTCTTGGGGTCCAGTTGAGAAATGGTGAGGATGGATCATTATTGGCAAACTTCATTGTGCGACCTTCGTTACTTAATCAAATCAAGGACATTCAGAGGTCTGATGATGAGTTAAGGAAAGAAATTCAAAAATTAACCGATGGGGGAGTTAGTGAGTTCAGACTCAGAGAGGATAACGTCTTGATCTTTAGAGACCGAGTTTGTGTTCTTGAGGGAAACCAGTTGAGACAGGCGATCATGGAAGAAGCCCATTCATCTTCCTATGCATTACATCCCGGAAGCACCAAGATGTATAGGACTATCAGGGAGAATTATTGGTGGTCAGGTATGAAGCGAGACGTAGCAGAATTCGTAGCAAAGTGTGTCATATGTCAGCAAGTTAAGGCGAATCATCAGAGGCCAGTAGGTACACTTCAGTCTTTACCTGTTCTAGAGTGGAAATGGGAGCATGTAACTATGGATTTTGTTCTGGGACTGCCGTAGACACAAATGGGAAAGGATGCGATCTAGGTGATCGTAGATCGGTTGACTAAGTTCGCTCACTTTTTAGCTGTCCATAGTACATACTCTATTGAGAAGCTGGCTCAGCTTTATATAGATGAGATTATGAAGCTACATGGAGTTCCCATTTCTATAGTGTTAGACCGAGATCCTCGATTTTGGCCAAAATTCTAAGAAGCTCTCGAAACTAAGTTGAGATTTAGTACTGCTTTTCACTCACAGACGGATGGTCAATCTGAAAGGACTATATAGACTTTGGAGGATATGCTGCGGGCTTCTGTCATTGACTTTACTAGGAGTTGGGATAGACACTTTCCGTTAGTGGAGTTTGCTTACAACAACAGCTTCCAGTCTAGCATTGGTATGGCACCATACGAAGCTTTATATGGAAGGAAATGTCGTACTCCACTTTGTTGGGATGAAGTGGGTGAAAGAAAGTTAGTTAGTGTGGAATTGATTGAGCTAACTAATGACAAGATCAAGGTTATACGAGAAAGGCTAAAGGTAGCCCAGGATAGGCAGAAGAGCTATGCAGATAAACGGAGAAAAGACTTAGAGTTTTAGATCGATGATAAAGTTTTTCTTAAGGTTTCTCCTTGGAAAGGTAATAATTTGAATACATTGAAGTATTAAATCTTATTAATTATACTATCATGATAAATTATGGTGTTTTATTGGATAATGAAAGGTGTGATTCGATTTGCGAAGAGGGGAAAGCTCAACCCGAGATATATTGGACCCTTTCATATCATTGAAAGGATTGGGTCCGTGGCTTACAGACTTGAATTACCCCCAGAGTTAGATCAGATCCATAATGTCTTCCACGTCTCCATGTTGAAAAAGTATATTCCCGATCCTTCCCACATTCTAGAGGCACCACCGATTGAGTTGCATGACGATTTGAAGTTTGAGGTGCAACCTGTGAGTATCTTGGATCGAAAGGATCGAGTACTGAGGAACAAGAGTATTTCAATGGTCAAAGTGTTGTGGAAAAGTGCTCGAATCGAGGAAATGACATGGGAAGTAGAGCATCAAATGAGGAACCAATACCCGTATCTATTTGTCGAATCTGGTAAATGAAATTTTGAGTCAAAATTTTATTTTAAGGCGGGTAGAATTGTAAAACCCGACCCTATAAACACATGTCATGACATACATGCACTGAGTAGCATGTTATTATGCTAGGAAAGCACCTAAGAATAGACGAAACTCGGTATCATACCTAACGGTACACTTGAGTTGATTTAACCTTGAACTAGTTCCAATACGAATCGTAGGATGAAATTTAATATTTTATAGTCAAGGAATGACTAAAAATGATTGTTCGGAGTTCGAGGGTTCATTAGGGGTAAAATTGAAAATTTTGATGTTGAGGGGCAGAATCGTCATTTTGCCAACTAAGATAATAATTTGATAATGGAGTGAAATTTTTGATCAAGATTAACTATTTGGAGTATAATTTAATGATAGGAAGTGAAAAAGTTTAATTTTGGTGATTTCTGGAGTGTAGGGGCAAAATCGTAATTTTACCACTTGCGAACAAAATTTGAGATTTTGAGAGAATTTAAATCAAATTTGACAATTTGGAGAATGGTATGAGTATAAGGGATGAAAAATATGTCTATGGGCAATTTTTCAGTTTTTTGGGCAAAAATGTAATTTTTCACTTTTACGAGGGCAAAAGTGTAAATTTCAAAAATTACTCCACCAAGACTTTGGATAAGTCTGAGAATTTTATCTAAGCTATGGATATGTGGGACAAGTGTATGGTGAAAATTTGGAAACAAATGGATGAAATTTTAAAAATGGGCCAATGGGAAAGTGACACGTGGTATTTTTTTAATGATATAATATTATTTTAATGAAAAGTCAGCCCATTTAAACCCCATTTTAAGTGCTGGCTGGCCATAAGGAAAAACAACAAAGGAAATAGAGAGGAAAGGAAGAAAAAAAAAGAAAAACCCAAAGAGAAACAAGAAAATTCAAAGGGGAATTCGCGTTTTTTGCCTTTTTACGCGTCTAACGGTAAGATTTTTCGACTTTAGCTTGATTTCTACCTTTCTTATGCCTTTGTTTCCATTTAGCATGCTTGAGGAGAGAGATCTAAAAGTGACATCAAGGGCTGGATGAAATTCTAGAGGAGAGAAATTGAAATTTTTAGGTTTTGATTTTTAGTTAAATTGATAGTTTTAGTTAGTTAAATGTGTTTAGAAATTAAATTGGGCAAGAAAGCATTAAATTTTCACAATACCCACCCTTGGCTGAATCTGCAATGAGGTACAATGATGATAATCTGATTTTTATTCTAAGAGAAATGAAGAGAAAATGATGAAAAATGGTTAAATGTGATAGAAAAATAAAGTGGAAAATTAACTCAATTAATGTCCCATTTTTGGCTGAATTTTCCAAGGAAGAGAGTGAGCTGATTTTGGTGATTTTAGAGGAATATTGGCTGATAATTAATGGTTAGAAATGTTGGAGAGAGAATGGGACAATTTAGAGTTAAAATGGAGCTCGTTAGCAATTTATCGGGTAAAGTGCCAAAAATAGGTTAATACCGCATTTAAGCCATTTTTGGCTATTGCATTTCATACCATGCATTAGTATAGGATTTAAGTCAAATATATAGTTATTTAGCATTAATGTGATGAATTGAGTAAATTTTTGCAATGTGTCTAGGAGGAGAGCCTTCTGGTAAAGGCAAGGAAATCGTACCCAACAAGTAGTTATCGGGGCACCTAGAAAGCTTTTAGTTTGCGCAAAAGGTGAGTAAACCTATTATTATTGTGAATTATCTAGAGTTTATTTTAAAAATGCTCTTTATGTATTTATTGAAATGAAAATGAGATTAAAATGGGATTTTTGATGTTTTAGAAATAAATGTGACAAAAAAAATATATATTGTGTTGATTATGAAATTGAGTAATTGGAGGCTATGAACTGTCTTGAAAATTATATATTTTCCTATGAATGGCTTATGAGATATAAGTATATGTAGCTATATTTGTAAGTGCATTGGGAAATTTATATAAGCTATTTTTACTATGCAAGCTGGATAAATAAATAAAAGCTACGTTATATTGTCGAAATTTTATAAAAATTGGTGGGTTAGTCACTATAGTGACGGGTTTCCGTGGACTGCCTATTAGAGGGGCACGGTAAACCCGGTTATATAGTTACTCCGGTTGTAGAGGCGATAAGAGTAACTCTCGGGGTAGTATTAGAGCTCACTTCACGTCGAACCCCCACGTCAATGTGTAACTCGGCTAACGCCAAGGAACGGCTTCTTTTAAAAATAAAAAAGTGTTTCACATGTAAATGTTATAACAACCTTGGCGGACTCGGTTAGATGCCTCGGCCAAGGTATCCCCGAGGATTAGTTTTGGCTTGAGCCTTGTTTTCTTTTATAAAAGACATAAGCCTTAACAACTGTTTTGGTAAATTACAAATATTTTTTGGTTTAAGAAATAAATTGAAAAGATTATGAAATGGTTTGTGATTTGTTGTTTAAACTTGCCTCCCTGTTACTCGCCTTTAGATATTTATGATAATGTCTGTTTACTCATTGGGATTGCAAAATCTCACCCACCTCCTTTCCAAACATTTCAAGGCTGTGGTAGCTTGTAGATACCCTATTTTGTCGAGGATTCCAGTTGACATCTCTACCACACAGACAGTAGGTTTCTAGCACCAACATTGGGTTTATTTTGGGCCACTTGTCATTGTAACCATTATTGTACATTATAACTTTGTAAATTTTTGTATGTGTGAATTTATTTTACTTACACATTACAAAAGATTTCTTACACATGTTTCTATAAATATTGTTTTATATAAAAAAAATGCTATATTTTAATCAATATTTTGAATAGTGATATTTATCTATAAATCCTTTTAAAATATTTTTATCTTTTGATTTACTTGAGCAGGAAACTACTGAAAATTGTTTAAAATGGAATGTTTAAAAACGATTGCTCACAGAAAAGGCAAAAAACTGATATGTAAGCCTTACGGGGTTCTGATTGGCATTCCGGGTCGTGACAACAAGATGTAGAACTCCAAGTGTATGCCTACATATTGATAACCTCCATATATTTTATGATCATGGAAACCACAATTTGAAAAACTAGCTTCCTATCACAAGTTTGCGATCGGAGCATTAGTCTCCACATATCTCACTTTGGACATACTTCACTACTAACATTCATATACCTTTACCACAACATTCAGTGCAAATTGATTAAGTAATGATCTCCAAATTTACTCTTAGGTACATATATATCAAATTGTACATCACTTAGTGTTAAGATCTTGACTTTACTCATCAATTCTTAACTAATTACATCCATAAGATAGACAATTCACTAAATTTTTGTATCTTGCTTTTGCAGTCATAAGATCAAAATTTCTTAAGTTTAGAATGCAGAAGCTTTCTCTTAGAGCATATATAAAAATCCACATGTTTTAAGTCCGTTACCTTTGGAGAAGTCACATTTAAGACTAATCACTTACATCATAGGTTGCATATTGAACCAAACATATTGTTAAATTGACCTTTAAAGCAATTCGTATATCGATCTTCATATAGAACTCCATATGGCACTTCGACTAAATTTGTCATTTCCATGTCATTTAATTTCAAACTGCTAAATCCACATCCAGTCCTTTAATCCTTTGACTTCACACACAGCATAACAAAGTTCATGCTCCTTCTTAGAGAATATTTGTTTACCAACCTTTCACTTGATGACCACACATCAATTATAATAGTCACTGAATTTCACCCTTAAGCTAATTCATGTACTTATAACTATAAACCATAATAGTTCAAATCTGTTACGACCCAAATTCAGGGCCATGATCAGCGCAAGGGCCCAATAGACGTAGTCCATTAAGCTCAAGCAAGCCTATCTATTTATCTCACTCATCATTCCATCAAATATTGCTAAGTCACAATTTATAACTTTAAATCAAAATGGTGATAAATATTGCCAACTCATATTGGCATTACTCATTTAAAATATACATACATTGTCTACAGCATGCATTCTAATAATTTACATTAGGTTCGTCTATACACAACAAAAGAATACTCGACTTCTAGTGGAGGGACTCGGACGAATGTACAGCTACTAAATGCCGAGACACCTACCAAAACATGGATACAAGTCTACAAGGACACCTCGTCCTAGGTACCGGCTGCCTTGTGATCTGAAAACATGAAGTTGAAAATGGTGAGTATAAACCTAGTGAGTGAACAAGAAAGGGAATAAGCATACCATAAGGAATATTTAATGAAATCATGATTCATTCTTTTTCAAAACAATGCAATTTGTTTCTATTCTTATTAAAAACCCCTCATCAAGCCCTTAAATGATTAATCATTTGAAAATCATGAACCCATACATAACGAACCGTTTGAAGAATGAAAGCTTCAATATTACACAAGCAAGTCAGATACGACAACGAATCTTCGCTGCAACGAAAAGGCATTCTCGCTGTAGCGAGAATAAATTTACGTTGTAGCGACGTTGGGATTTAGTTATTAACTGAACGAGGGTTTCTCAACTGGCCGAGGGTTTCTCACTAAACCTCCCAATTTTAAACTTAACTCATTCAATCCTTAATGTTGGAAGTCCATGCTCCGATATGGTAGCAAAGAAGTGAAAGATAGGGCAACAATTAGACAAGATAGAAGACCAAAACAGAAGGTTTTTCGCTGCAGCGAGATTCTTTCTCACTGTGGCGAAATTGTAACCCAGAAACAGAAGGTTTCTCGCTGCAACGAAATTCAATTAATGAAACAGAGAGTTTTTCACTGCAACGAGATTCCTTTTTCGCTACAGCGAGAAGTTACGGTGACTATCTCACTGTAGCGAAATACATCCTCGCTGCAGCGAGAACCAGTTCTAGTGAAGGTTCTCAAACCCGAGAGTTTCTCGCTACAGCGAGAATGAATTTCGCTGCAGCGAAAACAGAGGAACAACAAAAAAGTTTCCCCTCACTCAACAAAAAGCCATCCTACTAAACCAACAAAATAAACATACAGCACATGAAAATTTCCAAAGTGCAATGTATCAAATTTTTATATATGTCAATCATATGTCACATTCATAAGTTTTCATTTCATAAGTCTAGATATGCATAATTACATAAATAAACATCAACATCATCATAATCACACTTGACTCATGTACATCCCCCCACGTCGTGCACATAGCCGGCACCATTGTGTGCATCCCCCCACATCGTGCACAATTAGTGCCATCGTGTGCATCCCCCCACATCGTGCACAATCAGTGCCATCGTGTACATCCCCCCACATCGTGCATAAGAGCACTATCATCATCCATCTCTCACGCCACCATCATCACCGGCATGTGCATCCCCCCACATAGTGCACACACACGGTTACAGTCATTATACACAATATCATTCATCATGCACAACACACACATTTATATATCATCATACTACAATAGTGCATGAATCCATAGCATTCACATATCACCATATAAAGCCATTTTGCAAAAGCTTGTTCCCAAGGCACTTGTCTTTATGAAAAACTTGATAATTCATTTAAATGGGTGGCAAATACATTATATTTCCCAAAACAAGTTTTGAAGACAGTCCACTCACCAATTGATTGTAGAGCCTTTAGATGACTCCAATTCCCCTAATTGTCCAAATGAGATGATGGGGCTTCCTGAGAACCTAGGATCACATTAGCATAAGCAATAGGTCAATTTACACACTATGAACCCTAAAAGCTATCTCTAAACTAGCTTTCAATTGCCACATTAAATGGGCATCTATGTTCACTATCTTAATCACTAAAAGTAATGAACATACTCAACAATAAACAGCTCATAAATCCCAATTACTAGCCATTTTCTACAGCTAAAAATCGAGCTTAGTTAATCACTTTCCCTAGGGCTCCTTTGTAGTCAAATTCTCTTCCAATTACTTCCAAATCAATAAGGTAATTCTCTCTTTCTCTCTCTAAAATGTCCAACTAGTTAGAGAAAGTGCAGAATTGAGATTTATCATGGGTTTTTAAGTGAGGATGAAATAGCACAAGGGTCTATCAAAGGGGGCACCAAAAACATGAAAATTGAAGCTAGAGAGAGAAAGTTATGGAAGCTTGAAGAAAACTCCCACGAAGGAATTGAAGAAACGTGAGAGGGAAGAAGGAAGAAGAAGACAAGCTGCTTGAAATTTCAAGAAAGTGTTGGAAATTCAAGATATTTATAGGCCAAACTTATCCGCTCCCTTGAAATTACCAAATTGCCCCTCCACCAATTAGCTTACTCTCCTCCAATCTTTTTGCTCTTTTGACACTAGGACAAGGTCCACAATGGTCTAAACATACTCGGGTTCATGAAAACATAAAATTTTAACCCGAGGTGAAAAATGACCATTTTGCCCCTATCGTGAAAATCATCAAAATTTTGGTTTCCTTTCTATTTTACCCCTAATTTCACCATCCATTTATGCCTCAGGCCTACTTAGACCATAATATTGTTTAAAAACCTTACTTTTATGGGTTTACTAAGGAAATGACGAAATTACCCTTGATCAGGGATATGGCGTATATTTCCCTTTACGAGTCTATAAAGGTCAAGGTCTCACAAAATCGAACCTTAGGATCTTTTAATTACTTAATTGAAATAAAAACCAACTCCTTTTATATATGGCATAACAAGCTCGATTAACCTAGTGCACTTACCTCCATGGACATAAGTATTGGCTTACTCTTACCTCAATACTTAAATTTATAAACTCCAAGTGAATCACAATCATCACTATTCATTCCAATCAAAGTATGCCCGTTGTATCATTACTGTATATGTTTCTTTATATTGACCGCAATAAGGATCCAATATCGTCCAATTTCTTCTCATTGACAATTATCGGCTCAAGTTATAACTCCACTCAATGAATAAGTCATTACAGACCTATTAGTTCAACTCTAATTTCCTCCATCTTTAATTAGAGGAATTTGTTATTACATTAGACTTTCATTAGGAGCATTTACTTAAAATCTTTTCGACAACAGCTCATGTCTCGGGTGGCATCTCAAATCTGGACAACGGCACCACTTATGACCTTTACATAATGTTAGCAAGAGGGTAGGTTACTAGGAATAGGAGTTCATATAGCCTCTTGTCTATGACTTTTGCTGTAGTCACAAACCACAAACAAGACTCTACATTAACTCCGACAACTCTGCTAACTGATACGAGAATCCCTAGGACTTGACTAAACCTAGAGCTCTAATACCAACTTTGTCACAGCCTAAATACCGGGCCATGACCGACGCATGGGCCTAGTGGGCACAACCCACTAAGCCTAAGCAAGCCTTTTTATGCAAACTTGATGATCATTCCCAACCATCATTTCTAAAACCACATATTAAAATTCTAAACTAAAAATATTTCAGCAATATTCTATAGTGACCCAAAACTCACAATTTTATTATGTCAAAATAATGTCACCCGTTTGCCAACTCATAGTGGCATCGGTAATCAAATATACATAATTGACTTATAATCTAGATCCTAGTGGATTTCATTAGATATACGCGTTCACAAGTAACAGACCCTTGATCGTCAGCGAAGTGACCGTGGGTGAAGGTACAGCTACTGAGATACTTTAGTACCTACTAAGAAGGCGAGCATATGTGGAAAATTCAATCTAGGTCCCAACTGCCTCCAAATCTGAAAACATGAAGTTTAAAAACGTGAGTATAAAACTCAGTGAGTGAACATAAGAAGGGAACAAGCAATCACTAGAAGGAATTTGGAAATCATGATGCACTTGTTTCAAAAACAGTGCAATTGATTTAATTTCTTAATAAAAACCCCTCATTTCAAACTTTGATTAATAACTTCATAGTGTTGCAAAAACCCATGATCAATCCATGAAGTTAAATGGGTGAAAAATAGGTCAAAATCAAGCAAGGTAGCGAGCATGGCAGCAAGTGTCACGACCCGGAACTCCCATCGAGCCAGTGACAACCGTCGCAGTGTCCCGGTAGACACTCATTACTCGAAATGCCAACTGGAACCCCGCAAGGCTTTAATATCAGTTTCTCATTTCCCCTGTGAGTAACCGTTGCCAAATATCACGTTCTAAAAGATTTTAAACTATTTCCAACTTAAAACAATAAAAAATAATTTTCGTCTCACAGGGTATTTTAGTCATTTTTCTCTAAAAATTTCGAAACCGGCTAATAATGTAGTATACGGGTGCAAAACACATATTTCATAATGAAAAATAAATTTGGATGTCTAAAACATTCGTTTAAAATGAAATTATGACTATTAGAATAAAATAAAAATATTGAATAAAATATTCAATTTTCTCATAAAACAATATTTTTAAAACACTGCATAAATAATTTTTACAGCATAAAAGCAAAATAAATTCATATATATTGTAATACAGTAAGCCAGAGTATTTAATTTAATTTACAGTAACAAGTGGGCCCTCGAATAACCAAAAGTAAGAAAGATTGTGAACCTACAGTTTGGAGGATGCAAATCCAATGGTGGTCTTTGATGAAATGAGCTATCTATAGACTATCTTGAGCCTGAAATGGGTGGAAAGGAGGGTGGTGAGATTATATAATCCCAATGAGTAAACAAACATCATTCAAAATATCTAAAGTCAAGTAAAAGGAGACGATTAAAATATTGCATCTAAATATGTATTTCATAACATAAATATTCATTTCATTTAAATAATCAATAATCAATATGGCTTATGAATATCTTAAAACTTGGCTGATGCTAAAAACTCATACTCGGTGACACCTTGATTAGAGGTATCCAACCAAGTCCGCCAAGGCTGTTAAAAACTTATGTACGCACAAAACATGTTTTTATTTTGAAACATAGCAGTTCCTTAGCGTTAGCGAAGTTCATCATCACGAGGTGGTTTGGCGTGATGTGAGCTCTAAGCATACCTCAGGAGATACGCTACGCTTCTCTTTGACCGAGGTACATATATATAACCAGATTTCGTGCCCCTCTAATAAGCTGATCCACAGAACCCGCCCACTGCAGCAAGCTAAACCCACCATACAATAAAAATTCAACAGCATGACATGGCAATTTTATCATTATCCAGCCTATCAAGGCAAACAACAGTTTATACATTTCAACACAAATACCAATTCAGCCATTCATGCCAATGTTGTCATAAGCCAATCAATTAGAACCGTAAATTCACAATACATCAAAAGGTCTCCAATTACTCTATTTGCAAAGCCATCATTCAATTTCAAGACAATTTATAAAATCATTTTATTTAAACGCATTTTGTTTATAAAACCTAAAAATTAACCATTTAACTCATTTTCCATAAAATTCACAAAATCGAATAAAAAGACCACTTTAGATAATTAAAATGATAAGAAGGTTACACACTTCACAATAGCAAGATTACTACGTCGCTATTGATTCGTATGCGTGTATAATTATTCCTAATTGCCAATCAAATACTTCGTTCGTCACGCTTCCACAACAACTTTCCTAGCAACAATTTAAACCCAATACACTTAGTGCATCAATTCCACTTCTCTCTCTCATTCTATCATAAATCGACATTATTTTTCCTCATTTCTTCTAATATTTTACCATTCAACTTAACACTCTCAACCAAATTATGCATATAAATTTCTCCGACATTAATAATTCTTCACAATGAATCAGTTAAAATTTCTTAACTTCATTCGAGCACTATTCGTAAATTTCACATTTTCTTCTTTACTTTAGTCCTATGACACCTCCTAATAAAATATTTAAATATCGTATTAAAGTAATTTAAATTTAATTTATATCACTAATAATAAAAAAATTTAATTAAACAAATGGCTAACTTAAAATAATACAATTTCATAATAGGCCAAATAAAAGCAAAGAAAATTTTCTTTACCTATTTGGACTAGATTAGTCCAAATCCAATTTTTTTCACCTTTATTCTCTCTTGGGCTTTTCCTCCTTTATGGCTATTGGGCCCTTTTTATGATCTCTCCCCAACCTTTTTCTATTAGGCCATGCCCATTTTTCTTTCTTGTTGGGCCATGCCCACTCTTTCTTTTTTTCTTTTTCTTTTCTTTTCTTTCTTTCTTTCTTTCTTTCTTTCACCGTCCAACAGCACCTTGCTTGTCTTTCTTTTTCTTTTCTCACATGCACAAGCTGTCCACAATTTCTTCCTCTCTCTCCCTTTCACCGCTGGCCATAATTTCTTGCTTATTTCAACCAAAAATTTTTAACAGCCAAAGCTGCTCATATTGACTTCAAAATCAGCAGCTAAGCTGCTTTATTTCTCCTCAAAAATCAGCAGCTTAACTGCATTATTCTCCCTCACAAATCAGCAGCCAAAGCCACAAAGATTAAAAACCAAACCGTACCTTTCAACCTTCAAAATCAACAACTAAAACCATATCGTTCAGCCTTCAAAATCAGCAGCAAAAATTACACTTTTCAGCCTTAAAAATCAACAGCAAAAGCTGCTCCTCTCACCCCTTAAATTGACAGAAAAATAGCTCTATTTTCCTCCCTAAATGGCAGCAAAATTGCCCCTCTCAACTCAGCTCTTCCACCTTCCTTTTCTTCCTCAACTTTCGGCCTTCTCTTGTTTTTTTTTTTCTCTTTTTGCCTTGTTTCTTTTTCTTCTCTTCACTAACCGACTTCTCTCTTATTCTTTGTCTTCTTCACTGTACTTATTCAATTATATACATATTTTATTCTCCATTTTGTTCTAACTTGGCCTGCCCCTCACACTTTTCTTTCTTTCCCCTTTGTTCCACATGGCCGACCCCTTTCCATCAATTTAATTAAAGAGTCTTTTGACTCTTTTTATTGACCACATGGGCGGCTGCCCATGTTGGTCTTCCTTTATTATTATATATATATAGATATATACATACTTGTATTATTACTTTTACTATTTGTTTATTTTATCTCTTCCATTTAATTTCTCTACAGAATCTTTCAACTTTTATATTTTAAATTAAATCCCTTTGATGCGTCTACAAATTTCAATTTTCATATATCTTCCTTTCTCTGTACGTGTACCACCAAAATATCAAAATTACACTTCAACGCGGTATTATCATAATATTTAAATATTTCCTTATCCACATTCACTCGACTTAGCAACACATGCGTATTTTACTTTTGTCGCTCATTCTCCAAAAATTTACTTGTATTTCTTCTCCCCAACTTGGATCAACCATATGATCCTTCTTCATGACTGATTTCGACATCTGGTTAAATATTAATATTTTAATATTATTTTATTAATAAAATATTATTTTATTCTAAAAATTTTCTCTTGTCTCCTTGGTACCCAAAATACTTTATTATGCCTCAATTGACTTCTGAATCACCCTTTTATCTCACAAATTCTCCTCTGATAAAATATTATTATTTTCTCACGTGCAGATCATTTTATCCTAAACTACTCCTTTCATCTTCCATCACGTTTAAACATTATAATTGGCCTCAATTCGCATCCGATAAGCTTTATTTGTCACCATATCAAAGTATGGGGTATTAAAGCAAGTTTCTTGCTACAACGAGAATTAGTCTCAGTTTGCATATGTTTCAGTATTTCTATCATATCTCCCATTACAAAGTTCAATTGACCTGATTTTTAGACTATTATAAATCTAAGAGGTAGGGCTACAACTTTTATTTTTACCACTTTTCCCAGTCTAGACGGGGAGGATTTCAAAATCTTCATCGAATTGAAAGCATTGGACCAGAACCTGAGAGCTTCTCGCTGCAACGAGAATCATGTCAGTGTAACCCCCAAAACCCAAGAAATCTCATTGCAGCGAGAATCAGGCCAGTGTGACCCCCAAAACCCAAGAGTTTCTCGCTGTAGTGAGAAACAAAGCATTTTAATTGAAATGGGTCTTGTTACATCAAAAGCCATTTTCTTGTTGAAATGAAAAGCAATTTGAGAGCAATTAAAAATGCCAACTTGCAACACAATCACAAATATTTTCATAACTTTCTATAACACACACATATATATACATATGCATTCATCATCATGTGTGCACTCCCTACGCGCACACTCTAACATCATCATGTGTGCACTCCCTACTCGTACACTTCAACATCCTCACACAACATTATTCATCAATGCACAATGTATATTCATATACATACATACCAACATAATATAGGAGCAAATGGATTCATCCTTTTACACTTTTCACATTTTCACAACATCAAAGCATTTTATCAAGGGCTTGTTCCCCGGCACACATTTTTAAACAAAAGTTGGATAAAATCATTCAAATGTTTCATCCAAATACATTTACATCTCTCAAAGCAAATTTTGAAATGCAAGTTCACTCACCGGTCTTGTTGATTCTTTTGCTTGACTCTAACCTCAACTATTACTCCAAATGGACATGTGAGGCCTTGTTGGAACCTATACACACACAACATTACAACCAACCCAAATTGGTATTAATATAATCCAAAAGCTCTTTCCTAATCAAGTTCCACTAGTTATTCCTAACTAGCTTCAAATTGCCATTAAATGGCTAGTTATTCACACTACTCTAGTCACCCTAAGAGTGAATAAACAACCTCAATGATAAAACACTCACAAACCCCATTGTTAGCCATGATCAACAACTAAAAAAATTTAACCCTAACTTATACTCACCTTGATGGTCTTTGTAGTTGAATTCTCTTTCAAAATTCTTCAAGCTAACGAGGAAAATCACTATCTCTCTCTACATGTCCCGCTAATGAGAGGAAGATGGAAGTAAGACTTTTTAAGGGTTTTAAGGTGAGAAAGTGAAAGAGCACAAAATGTTCTATGAAAAAGTGCTCAAAAGCATGAAATTAAAGCTAGAGAGAGAAAGTTATGGAAGCTTTAAGGGAGGCTCCCATGGAGATGAAGAAATGTGAGAGGGGAAAAGAAAAAGAAATGGCTATAAGCTGTTGGAAATTACTGGAGCTTTAGATATTTATATCTAAAGTTTATCCATTTCTCACATAAATTACCAAAATGCCCTTAACATGGTGACTTTGTCTTCCTCTCATCCTTTGTGCAACCTTTTACTCTTTTGATACTAGAGCAAGGTCCATAACAGTATAAAAATACTCGGGTTCACGAAAACATAAAAATTTAGACCCGAGATGCAATGACCATTTTACCCCTACCGTGGAAATTCTCATTATTTTTATCTTTTTCATTTATTCACCATCATAAACATCATTTATTCCTTCCTTAGGCCTATTTAGACCTTAATAGCATCAAGAAAACCCACTTGTAAGA
This sequence comes from Theobroma cacao, assembly GCF_053813885.1. NCBI lineage: Eukaryota > Viridiplantae > Streptophyta > Magnoliopsida > Malvales > Malvaceae > Theobroma > Theobroma cacao. The sequence goes on from NC_142641.1 coordinate 28,281,724, forward strand.
GCTCACCAAGATAAATTACGAAATTACCCCTAGTTTGTATTATCGCGTCTACTTCTAGTTATGTGTCTATGGAGATCGAGATTTCACAAGTTCACTTCTGAATTACCCTTTTTAACTCTATAATTAACCTCAATTGGCATCCGTAAATTTTATTAGCCACTGTATCAAAATACGAGGTACTACACATAGTTCTCTAGTTCAATGTGTTTACTCAAAAATCAACTTCTTTGATACAACTTGCAACATAAACTAGGATTTTATTTATTTATCTTTGTATTCGAAATCATGCCAAAAAAACCCACATACCATGATAAATGATAATTCCTAATAAACACCATCAATTCAAATGGCATTTTATACCTTGTCAAAAACTAGAGTTACCACTTAAAAGTCCATCACGTTTATTGGTAACCATTTCATAATACTTCAAAACATATTCATCGTCAAGTCTTGTGGTTGTTTGAATCATTAATGACTTTCTAAGTCAATCTTCAATAATTGCCTAAGGTGACCAGCCACGCCACTAGGGTGAATATATTTCCTTAATCATTATAGTGCTAATCTACATCTGTCATACGTGAAAATTTTGACACACGCCAAGTCATTTAAATAACTACTTCATAATCTGTTGGAGACACATAAAATACAAGCCAAACTCTTCAATCCTTTATATAGATAGCATATACTACGTAGTTCACATCGCATTTTCCCATACTTAAAGTAATATGAAGTTTAATGAAACTATTAAGTGTTACTAGGATCATTGTTGCCTTGATCTGGACATATCGATGAATCCTCTTCTAGATCCTTTTCCATCTCCTAAGATTTCCCCATTTTATCCTTAATCCAAGCTTGCTGTATTCTTATGCATTCCTCCCTATAGACAAGTGCAGCACCCCTTCCACATCTAGGAGAAAAGTTTCGGACAGTGGATACCTTCCTAGGATAATAACCTTCTCTTGCAATTGCCTCTTTCATCTTTTCCTTAGACCTTTCCAATAGGAAAAAATTTTTTTTACACCTTCCCAAATCTCAGTGCTGTCCTCGCTTTCAAGACACTCATTACTTTCGAGGCTTTCCCCACTACGAAACTGTGATACCCCCTATTTTGAAACAGTGATTAATAAAGTTGATTGGATGCAAATTGAGGTCAATTATAATGTTTAAAAGTGATGAAAGATGAAAGGAATAGTTTAGGATAAAATATTTTGCACGCGAGGAAATAATAATAAAATAATAATATTTTTATCGAAAGAGAATTTGTGAGATAAAATGGTGATTCGGAAGTCAATTTAGGTATAATAAGGTATTTTAGGTACCAAGGAGACAAGAGAAAATTTTTAGAATAAAATAATATTAAAATATTAATATTTAATCGAATGTCGAAATCAAAATCAGTCATGAAGAAGGATCATATGGTTGATCTAAATGGGGGAGAAGAAGTACAAATAAATTTTTAGAAATGAGTGATGAAAGTGAAATACACGTTTTTTGCTGAGTCGAGCCAACGCGGATAAGTGAATATTTAAATATTATGGTAATACTGTGTTCAAGTGCAATTTTGATAATTTGGTAGTACACGTACAAAGGAAATAAGATAGATGAAAATTGAAATATTTAGACGTATTAAAAGGATCAAATTTGAAATATAAAGATTGAAGGATATGTAATGCAATTCATGAGAGAAATAAAATGAACATATAGTAAAATAATAATAGTATATAAAAAAAATATATAGATAAAGATAGACCAACATGGCTAGCCGCCCATGTGGTCAATAAAAAGAGTCAAAAGACTCTTTGATTTGCTTGATGGAGGGAGGCTGGCCATGTGGAATAAAATGGAGAAGGAAAGAAAAATGGGGGGGTCGGCCAAATTGGAAGATTCATGAAACAAAAAAAAAATAAGTGAAGTGAAGAAGACATAGAAGAAGAGAGAAGTCGGTTGTGAGGGAGAATAAAAGAGAAACAAAAGAACAAAGGAAAGAAAGAAGAAAGAAGCAGTCGAGAGAAAAGAGAAAAAAGAAAAAAAGAGAAAGCCGAGGTGAGAAAAAAAGTGAGAGGAGAGAGAGCTGAGTTGAGAGGGTGATTTTGCTACAAATTTTGGAGGAGGAAAGAACTGATTTTGAGGATGGAAGGAGCAACTTTGGCTGCTAATTTTGAGGCTTTAACTACTGATTTTGAAGGCTAAAAAGTGCAGTTTTTGCTGCTGATTTGGAAGGCTGAACGGTATGGTTTTGATTACTAATTTTTGTAGCTTTGGCTGCTGATTTTTGAAGGGAAAATAGAGCAGCTTAGCTGCTGATTTTGAGGAGAAATAAAGCAGCTTAACTGCTAATTTTGGTGTGGATATGAGCAGCTCTAGCTACTGAAATTTCTTGGTTGAAAGACAAGAAGTTGTGGTTGGCAGTGAGAGGGAAAGAGAAAGAGGAAATTGTTGACAACTTTTGTACATGAGAAAGGAAAAGAAAGATAAGCAAAAAGCTGCTGGTCGGCTGGAGAAAAGAGGAAGAGAAAGAGAGAAAGAAAAGAAAAGAAAAATATATATATATATATCTACATATATGCATATAAATGGACATGACCCAATAAGGAAAAAATGGGCATGGCCCAATTAGAAAGAGATGGGAAGAGTTCATGAAAAAGGGTCCAAAGACAACAAAGGAAGAAAAGTCCAAAAGAAAGGGAAGGTGGAGACTTGGGCCAGCCTAGCCTAATTGGGTAAAATTTTTTTACTCTACTCTATGGCTTATTGTGAAATTGGACTATATGGAGGCTAGCCCATTTTATTTAATTATACATTGCTTATTTGGTGATATGAATTAAATTTAAATTACTTTAATACAACATTTAAATATTTTATTAGGAGGTGTCATAGGACTAAAGTAAAGAAGAAAATGTGAAATTTATGAATAGTGCTCAAATGAAGTTAAGAAATTTTAAATGATTTGTTGTGAAAAATTATTGATGTCGGAGGAATTTAGATGCATAATTTGGTTGAGAGTGTTAAGTTGAATGGTAAAATATTGGAAGAAATGAGGAGAAATAATGTAGATTTATGATAGAATGAGAGAGAGAAGTGGAATTAATGCACTAAGTATATTGAATTTAAATTGTTGCTAGGAAAGTTTGTTGTGGGAGTGTGTCGAATGACGTAGGTGACTGGCAAATAGGAATAATTATATGAGTACGAATCAATAACGACGTAGAAATCTCGCTATTATGAAGTGAGTAACCTTATCATCATTTTAATTATCTAAAGTAGTCTTTTTATTCAATTTTGTTAATTCTATAGAAAATGAGTTTAATGGTTAATTTTAAGGTTTTATAACCAAAATGTATTTAAACAAAATGATTTTATGAATTGTCTTGAAATTGAATGATGACTTTGGAAATAGAGTAATTGGAGACCATTTGATATATTATAAATTTATGGTTTTAATTGATTGGCTTATGGCAATATTGGCATAAATGGTTGAATTGCTAAATGTGCTGAGAATGCATCAATTATTGATTTACCTTGAGAGGCTATAAAATAAAATAATTGCCATGTCATGCTATTGCAAATTTTATTGTATGGTGGGTTTAGCTTGCTGCAATGGGCGGGTTCTTCTGAGGTATGGTTAGAGTTCACGTCACGCCGAACTACCTCGTATTGATGAACTCCGCTAACGCCAAGGAACGACTGTGTTTTAAAACGAAATAAAGATATGTTTTACGTGTATATGAAATTTTTAACAACCTTGACGCGCTCGAATGTATGCCTCTGATCAAGGGGTCATCGAGTACTATTTGATGGCATGAGCCAAATGTTTATGAAAGTCATAAGCTTTAATGAGAAATTAAATGAAATATAACCATTTGCATGGGTTGGGATGAATTTTCAAATTGTGAAATACGTAATGTGATGGGATATTTGATTGTCTCCTTTTACTCGGCTTTAGTTGATTTAAATGATGTTTGTTTACTCATTGGGATTTTATAATCTCACCACCCTACTTTCCACCCATTTCAGGCTCAGAATAGACTGTAGATAACTGATATCGTCGAGGACTATAGTTGGACTTACATCATCCAAAAACTATAGGTTCATTTCTTTTGATACTTTTGGTCATTCGTGGGCCCACGTGTTAGTGTAAATTAAATTTTATAATTTGGTTATCTGTATTACAGTATGAATGAATTTATTTAGCTTTTAAGCTACAAAAGTTATTTACCAGTAACTCTATAAATATTGTTTTATAAGAAAATAGAATATTTTACTTATATTCAACTAGATATAGTTTTGCTATAAATGAATGTTTTGGACATCTAAATTCATTTTTGATTACTACATTTTTAACTGGTTTCGAGAATAGTGTGGAAAAATGACGAAAATGCCCCTGTAAGACAAATTATTTTTCTATTGTTTTGATTTGGAAATAGTTTATATCCTATCAAAACATGTTATTTTACAACTGTTGATCACAGGGGAGGTGAGAAAATTGATATTAAAGCCTTGCAAGGTTCCGATCGGCATTTTGGGAGATGAATGTCTATCAGGACATCGCGACGGTTGTCATGGGCTCGAGGAGAGTACCGGGTCATGACAATTAAGTTGGTATCAGAGCTTTTGGTTTTAAAAGGTCAGAGCTTTTTGGGTTTAATATTGTTTTAAAGTTGTTTTAAAATTTACAGTGTTAGTGTGGCCCAAGTTAAGTTAAGTTAGGTTAGATTGAATAGAATGCATGCATCTACATATAGAAACCTACCTACTCTTGGGATGCATGAATGATTAAGTAATTACTACTTGGTTACGTATAGGTTTTGAGGTGCACTGGTGACCTACACACCATGTGTAGAAGAGGCGGTAGTCTCGATATCCCTCATAGTTCTAGTGAGGGATCATTAGATTCCACTACTAGAAGCTAATGGTGCCCTGATTCAGGTAATTCGGAAAGTGGTCCATCCCGAATTCCTATTAATAGAATTCCTCCGAACTTAGCATAATGGTTTTGTAATAAGAAAAGCTTTGAGAATAGCGAAAATTTTGAATGTGAGAGTAGCTCCGATACTTCGAAAACTAAAAAAGATTTCCTTTTGAAACAATCTGAAGAGTACCATAGAGAATGGACGATGGAGGAAATTGCAATGGGATATATTCGTTCTAGGGAGAGCGTGTCAGTTGTACGACATTTTCCTCCCGGTTGTAGAAGAAATGCTGCACTGATGAGTTATGAGGAATGTAGGAGAATACAACAAGCCTGGATTGAGGAGCAAAAGAGAAAATCACAAAAGGAGGAGAAACCGGAAGAGGATCTTAAGAAGGCCTTGGAGTAGAATCTTCTGATAAGATCATATTAAGAAGATGATCCCAATGATATGTAATATTTTCGTAGGATTTTGTACTACTTTAACTCTAGGCAGATGTAATGTAAAGGAGATAATAGTTATCTATACAAAGGAGTTTGGAGTGGCTTCTATTTTGTATGACTCGAACGGAATGTAAAATAACTGTTTAAATAATTGGATATCTATGGAAATCTTTTAGTATCACAAGGATAAATTGGTAATATAATTATTGAGAAAGGTTATAGAAGGAAGCAATAAGGTTATAAATGACATTCGAAATGGATAACGTGATTAAGTTGATGATTGTAGTTTAAGCATGAAGGGGATTACTCAGTGATGCCATGACACTATGAGGTAATAATTGGGCACAAATATAGCCCAATGAAGTTAAATTATGGAATATGAGGAATATGAAATTTTGATTTAGAAAGGATTGCAAGAATAAAGTGAGGAGGAAGCTGAGCTATTTTCGTAGTTAATTATATTAAAAGTCAATAAAATTATTAGAGTACAAGACAAGGAAGATAATTAGATAGGGATGACAATAAATTTGAGGAAAGCTGTAGACAGTAAGCAACTTATGTGTGAGGTGGTATATGTGTTATGAATTTATTACACCGTATGAAAAGGATGTTTTGAGGTAGGATTCTATGAATGTTGATGAAAGTCAAAAGATGACATGAGATGAAAGTATTAACTTGGCTTAGTGCATATGACAAGCAAAGAGAAGGTATCTAAACTTATGGAACTCATGATATATGCCTAGAAGGGAAACCCAATGGTTGAGGATGATTGATGTAGTGACTTTGAATGCAGACAAATAGCTTTGATGAGGAAATTTCTAGTAGTCACAACGCCGCAGCACGGACTATCCAACGCTGTAACACTCTGAATACCTCACGCCTATGATACATGAGTAAGATGGAAGTGACACGATAATGAGCTTACAAATTGAATTTTGGTTATTGGTTATTGAGCTTTGTTATTTGGGAGTTTTAAATATTCTAGAGAATGTCTACTTTAATAAATTGAAAAGCTTTTTTATCACCTTGTGTATGGGCATATAATTAAAAGAAAAATTGAAAGATTCTTGAGATGGCCATCTTGAGATGGCCATATTGAGATAAGATACCAAGTGATGAAAGTGTGAATAAAGGATTATAAGAGTGGTATAGAAAACAAGTTTATATAGAATATCATTATGAGAATTTACAATTTTTGTCTTAATTCAGTTAAACGACAAGAGTTAGTAACAACATCAGGCCAGTTGTGTGGCACCTTAGAAACCTATGAAGGCGAGTTGGGGATTGAATGAATGAGTATGTATTTATATGCCTTTAAGATTAAGTGCTTTAGGAATGCATAAACATCCTTGAGAAGAAATTTCTCATCATACATGGCAAGTATAAAATGTGAGATTTTTAAAACTTCCTAAGGTAGAATGGAAATTAGAATTTGAAAATTCTTAAGGCATGCATGATTCAAATCAGTCTAAGTTTTCAAGTGACATTTAGTAAGTGAGATGTGATTAATGACATTGTGATGTAAGGATATAGCATGATGACACTCAAGCATATGATTGGAAGTGATACAAATGATATGAAGTTATACGCAAGCATAATAAGAAGGTTGACATGCACTAAAAAGATTATTATATTGAATCTAAGATTAGGATGCAGATGAATAAAGGGGAATGTAGTCCAAGGCATGTGAACACATGGATCCCTATACATAACGAGAGATGTTGACATTTGAAAATGCATGTATATATGTATATATGAAATTGATTACTTGACTAACTAAGGTGAAGAATTGTTCTTAATAATTGGGAGACCTTGAAATAATGTCCAATGGGGTCAATGAGCTAAAGTGTTATCAAGCATGCAATGAACAATTAAAGTTATGAGTGACTTTGAAGGTAAGCCTTGGATTGTTTAAGTTCTCAATGGAACTTTATTAAAGGAAGTTTATGGAAAAGCATAAGATGAATGAATCAAGGTTGAGAAATTTGGCAAAGAGCAAATTAATAAAATGATGATTAGGTATACATAAGTAAATATGATATGTCATCAAAATCGGTATAATTGAGATGAAGTTATGGTCCAAGATTGATAAAGGTGATAAAGGCATGCTTAGTGACTCGATATAAGAGATCATGATTGTGAAAGGTACTGTTAATCTGGCTCCAAAGGATGATAATTGCCATAAATAAAGTATTTAATTGAATTGAAGGTGAACGAGGTGAATAAATTGAATGTCCCTATAGAAGGAGAAAAAGAATAGGATCATAGAAGAAGATTGATAATGAATATCGATGTGAATTCGAGGATGAATTTTATTTAAGAAGGGGAGATTGTGATACCCCATATTTTGAAACGGTGATTAATAAAGTTGATTGGATGCAAACTGAGGTCAATTATAATATTTAAAAGTGATGAAAGATGAAAAGAATAGTTTAGGATAAAATATTCCGCACGTGAGGAAATAATAATAAAATAATAATATTTTTATCGAAAGAGAATTTGTGAGATAAAAGGGTGATTTGGAAGTTAGTTGAGGTATAACAAGGTATTTTAGGTACTAAGGAGACAAGAGGAAATTTTTAGAATAAAATAATATTTTATTAATAAAATAATATTAAAATATTAATATTTAACCGAATGTCGAAATCAAAATCAGTCATGAAGAAGGATCATATGGTTGATCCAAGTGGGGGAGAAGAAATACGAATAAAATTTTGGAAATGAGCGATGAAAGTGAAATACGCGTGTTTTGCTAAGTCGAGCCAACGCGGATAAGTGAATATTTAAATATTATGGTAATACCGCGTTGAAGTGCAATTTTGATAATTTGGTAGTACACATATAGCGGAAGGAAGATAGATGAAAATTCAAATTTTTAGACGTATTAAAAGGATCGAATTTGAAATATAAAGATTGAAGGATATGTAATGAAATTAATGAGATAAATAAAATGAACATATAGTAAAATAATAATAGTATATAAAACAATATATAGATAAAGATAGACCAACATGGGCAGCCGCCCATGTGGTCAACAAAAAGAGTCAAAAGACTCTTTGATTTGCTTAATGGAGGGAGGCCGACCATGTGGAATAAAATGGAGAAGGAAAGAAAAATGGTGGGGCCGGCCAAATTGGAAAAAAACAAATTGGAAGATTCATGAAACAAAAAAAAAAAAGTAGAGTGAAGAAGACATAGAAAAAGAGAGAAGTCAGTTGTGACGGAGAACAATAGAGAAACAAAAGAACAAAGGAAATAAAGAAGAAAGAAGTAGCCGAGAGAAAAGAGAAAAAAGAAAAGAAGAGAAAGTTGAACGTGAGAAAGAAAGTTAGAGGAGAGAGAGAGCTGAGTTGAAGAGGCAGTTTTGCTATAAATTTTGGAGGAGGAAAGAATTGATTTTGAGGAAGGAAGGAGCAACTTTGGCTGCTGGTTTTTGAGGCTTTAACTGCTGATTTTGAAGGCTGAAAAGTGCAGTTTTTACTGCTGATTTTGATTGCTGAACGGTATGGTTTTGGTTACTAATTTTTGTAGCTTTGGCTGCTAATTTTTGAAGGGAAAATAGAGCAGCTTAGCTGCTGATTTTGAGGAGAAATAGAGCAGCTTAACTACTAATTTTGGTGTGGATATGAGCAACTCTAGCTGCTGAAAATTTCTTGGTTGAAAGACAAAAAGTTGTGGCCGACGATGAGAGGGAGAGAGAGAGAGAGGAAATTATGGACAACTTTTGTACATGAGAAAGGAAAAAGAAAGATAAGCAAAAAGCTGCTGGTCGGCTGGAGAGAAAAGGAAGAGAAAGAGAGAAAGAAAAGAAAAGAAAAGAAAAGAAAAGAAAAGAGAAAGAAAAGAAAAAAAAGAAAGAAAAATATATATATATATATATCTACATATATGCATATAAATGGACATGACCCAATAAGGAAAGAATGGGCATGGCCCAATTAGAAAGAGATGGGAAGAGTTCATGAAAAAGGGTCCAAAAATAACAAAGAAAGCAAAGTCCAAAAGAAAAGGAAGGTCGAGACTTGGGCCAACCTAGCCTAATTGGGTAAAATTTCTTTACTCTACTCCATGGCTTATTGTGAAATTAGACTATATGGAGGCTAGCCCATTTTCTTTAATTATACATTGGTTATTTGGTGATATGAATTAAATTTAAATTACTTTAATACAACATTTAAATATTTTATTAGGAGGTGTCATAGGACTAAAGTAAAGAAGAAAATGTGAAATTTACGAATAGTGCTCGAATAAAGTTAAGAAATTTTAAATGATTCGTTGTGAAGAATTATTGATGTAGGAGGAATTTATATGCATAATTTGGTTGAGAGTGTTAAGTTGAATGGTAAAATATTGGAAGAAATGAGGAGAAATAATGTAGATTTATGATAGAATGAGAGAGAGAAGTGGAATTAATGCACTAAGTATATTGAATTTAAATTATTGCTAGGAAAGTTTGTTGTGGGAGCATGCCGAACGACGTAGGTGACTGGCAAATAGGAATAATTATACGAGTACGAATCAATAGCGACGTAGAAATCCCGCTATTATGAAGTGAGTAACCTTATCATCATTTTAATTATCTAAAGTAGTCTTTCTATTCAATTTTGCGAATTCTATAGAAAATGAGTTTAATGGTTAATTTTTAGGTTTTATAAAGAAAATGTATTTAAACGAAATGATTTTATGAATTGTCTTGAAATTGAATGATGACTTTGAAAATAGAGTAATTGAAGACCACTTGATATATTGTAAATGTATGGTTTTAATTGATTGGCTTATGGCAATATTGGCATGAATGGTTGAATTGCTAAATGTGCTGAAAATGCATGAATTATTGATTTGCCTTGAGAGGCTGTAAAATAAAATAATTGCCATGTCATGCTATTGCAAATTTTATTGTATGGTGGGTTTAGCTTATTGCAGTGGGTTGGTTTTGTGGACCAGCCTATTAGAGGGGCACGAAATCCGGTTATATTCGTACCTCGATCGGAGAGGCACGTAGGGTATCTCCTGAGGTATGGTTAGAGTTCACGTCACGCCGAACCACCTCCTGATGATGAACTCCCTTAACACCAAGGAACAGCTGTGTTTCAAAATGAAATAAAGATATGTTTTACGTGTATACGAAATTTTTAACAGCCATGGCGGGCTCGAGTGTACGCTTCTGATCAAGGTGTCATCGAGTACTATTTGATGGCGTTAGCCAAACGTTTATGAAAGTCATAAGCCTTAATGAGAAATTAAATGAAATACAACTGTTTGCTTGGGTTGGGATGAATTTTCAAATGTGAAATACATAATGTGATAGGATATTTTGATTGTCTCCTTCTACGCGGCTTTAGCTGATTTAAATGATGTTTGTTTACTCATTGAGATTTTTTAATCTCACCGCCCTCCTTTCCACCCATTTCAGACTCAGAATAGACTGTAGATAGCTGATATCGTCAAGGACTACAATTGAACTTACATCATCCAAAAACTGTAAGTTCATTTCTTTTGATACTTTTGGTCATTCGTTGGCCCACGTGTCACTATAAATTAAATTTTATACTTTGGTTATCTATATTACAGTATGAATGAATTTATTTAGCTTTTAAGCTACAAAAGTTATTTACTAGTAACTCTTTAAATATTGTTTTATAAGAAAATTGAATATTTAATTGAATATTTTTGTGATATTCAAATAGATATAGTTTCGCTATAAATGAATGTTTTGGACATCTAAGTTCATTTTTGATTATAAAATATGTGTTTTCCACTTGTATACTACATTTTTAACTAGATTTGAGATTTGTGTGGAAAAATGACCAAAATGCCCCTTTAAGACAAAAATTATTTTTCTATTGTTTTCGTTTGGAAATAGTTTATATCCTATCAAAACATGTTATTTTACAACTGTTGATCACAGGGGAGGTGAGAAAATTGATATTAAAGTCTTGAGAGGTTCCGATCGGCATTTTAGACGATGAATGTCTATCGGGACATCGCGACGGTTATCACGAGCTTGAGTAGAGTACCGGGTCGTGACAGAAACATTATTTCCAATCCTAGTGGAATCCATCCAATAGCAATTTAGGACTGGCCACTTTCCTAACTACCTCAATCAAGGCGCCACTGGCTTCTAGTAGTGGAATCTAGCGATCCCTTGCTAGTACTGTGAAGGGTATTCTGACTACCATTGCTCCTAGACATGGCTTGTGTAACAGGCGCACCTCCAAACCTATACGCAACCAAGCATTAATTACTTAGCCATTTATACATCATAGGAATAGGTAAGTTTCTAATAAATTAGGGGCCTCTGTAGCCTCTCATCTTTAGCTTGCGTTGTGCACCCACAATCCAAGGATGAAACTCTACACAGACTCCCACAACTCTGCTGACAGACACAAGATTCCCTAAGACTAAACTAAACCTAGAGCTTTGATACCAACTTTGTCATAGCCCAAATCCCGAGCCATGACCTACGCATGGACCCAATAGGCATGGCCCCCTAGGCCTAAGTAAGCTTTTCTATGAAAACTTGTTCGTTAGACCATCTATCCCTCATTTACCTTTAAAGTTCTTAATTCATAGTTTTCAAAAATAATTTCTTATGAAGCATAAATCTTGGTAACCGAACATATACCATTCACAAAATAATATTACCGTTTTTCAACCTGTGGCAACATTGTCATGCAAACCCAACATACAGTGTTTACCATAAATCTCATGAATTACACTTAAATAACCACATACACATATAAAAGACCTTGACTATCAGCGGAGTGACTCTAGTGTGGACACTATCATGGGGTGTGTTGGTAAACCTACTATAAGATGAACAGGAGGAAGCACCTCTACCTAGGATCCAACTACCTTCGAGCCTGAAAACTAAAACATGAAGTTGAAAAGAATGAGTATAAACCTAGTGAGTGAACATAGGAAGGGAACAAGCAAACGATAAGGAAATTTTAGAAATCATGATGCACTTATGTTAAAAACAATGCAATTTAGTTTAATTCCTTATTAAACCCCTCAATTCGACTTTTGATTATTTAACCCCTTAGTGTTGAAGGATCCATGATCCATAATGAAATCGAAAAGTGAAAACCATAGTAAATATTTGAGCAAGACAAGCAAGACAGAGAGTTTTTTTTTTTCGTTGCATTGGAAATCAATTTGGAAACAATTAACAATTTCAACATTCAACATTCATTGCAATCACATAATATTTTCTCTAACATTTCTATGGTATGTGTAAACATGTATACAACCACCGGCTCATCAGCTTATGTGCACTCCCACACCGCACATAGCTAGAATCATCATCCACTGGTCATTAGCTCATGTGCAATCTCACATTGCACATAGCTGGAATCACCCGTCATCACCGACATGTGCACTCCCACACCGTACACGCATGGTTACAATTATCACACAATATTATCTTTCAAAGCATAACATATATATCATTAGAATATAGGAACACAAGGGTTCATCACAATACACATTTTACAACATAAAACGTTTCATCAAGGGCTTGTTCCCAAGCATGATTTAGAAAAAAAAAATCAAATAAAATCATTTAAGTGCTTTATCCCAACACATATGTATTTCCCAAAAATAATTTACTGCAAGTTCACTCACCTTAACAATGCCATCTAACAAGACTAGCACCCACAAGATTTTAATCCAAGTAGTCCAGAAATATCATTAAAACCTATAATTGCCAATAAAGAATAATAGCTTCAAATATATCATAAATTTAAACTTAATAATTCTAATAAGCATACTCTTGATAAACTACATTCTAGCCTAATTTTTAACCTAGAATTCTAGTCTAATTTTCAAAAAAAAGAATTTGAAGAAATTATGAAATAAAATCTGAAAATATAACCCATAAATTTATAAATTCCAAGAGTTGAAAATATATACCTTTTAGCCTTAAAAACGGAGATTTAAAGTTGAAAATTTAAGTGTTTGTGATGGTGGAGTAGAAATAGAAAATAAAGGAAAGAAAGAGAGATTTTTCCTTCTCTCTCCTAGGGTTTGGTTGTACTGGATAATGGGGTTAGAAGCTATAGGTTTGGTGCCCAAGAAGTTAGGAGAAGAAAGAAGTAAGGAAAAAAAGGAAATGAAAAGAAAACAACGAAAATCAAATGAAAACAAATTTGATTTTCATGAAGGTGAAATGAAAATGGCGTTGGGTGGGTGAGGAAGAAGAAGAAAATATCATTTGGTGAAGATAAGAACCGGTCATGGGATAAGTATGAAGAGTCAAAGCTTCCTTTGGAAGCTTTGACCAAACAAATGGAAAAATTACCATTTTACCCTCCAAGGTTTTCACCCTTTTTAATTCTATCCTCCGACGATCTTTTAATTCCAATTTCTTTCCATTTTTCTTCCTTAACACTTGTATCAATAAAATGTCAAGTTTATGCTTCAATGCGATACCATCGCAATATTTAAATATTTACTTACCCGCGCTAGCTTTATTTAATAAAGACACGCGGGCCCCATTAGCGTTATTTTTCTCTGAAATTTCTTCATTCATCTTCTCCCCCACTTAGATTGACCATATACTCCTTCTTCATGAAAAATTTTGACACTGAATAAAATATTAATATTTTAATATTATTTTATTAAAATAAAATATTATTTTATTTCAAAATTTTCCACTTGTCTCCTTGGCACCCAAAATGTCTTATTGTGCTCCGATTCACTTCCGAATCACTTTTTTTATATTGTTAATTCATCCTCAATAAAAATATTATTATTTAATTATTATTTCTTCACGTGCGAAATATTTTACTCTAGAATATTCTTTTCACCTTTCATCGCTTTTAAACATTCTAATTAACCTCAATTGGCATCCGATAAGTTTTATTAGCCACCATATCAAAGTATAGGTGCTGCAATAACATTTCCCCAATGTTAAAAAAAAAGAATACTCCATTGACTGTTAGTGCATCTCTAGATATCCTCGTCTTCATCTTCATCATGTAAGTCTTCCACTATGGGATTATCCGAGAGAGTAGGAAAAGTGCTCATATCCATACCAACATGTTCAACATAAGCACGCATCATTTGTTCCATGGACTGCATACATGCTGCCTGATGATCCATTCGAAGTTCCAACCTTTCTATTTTTTGAGACAAGGAAAGATACCGAGGTGGCTTCTAAGGTGGTGGACAACATGGAACTGAAGAAAAACTACTTGTGTTAGCTGACAACTCTCGAACATAAAACTGATTCATAATTCTAGCGTCCAATGAAGCTTTAGGCTACAAGATTTTTATATTCTTATCCCAATTTACACCTATTTTCTTGTACAAGGCTGTGATCAATGATGGATACCATAGTCCGTCATGAGGCGAGCATGTCGCTCGAACAATACTATGGAATATCACTTGGCCCGCATTGATTGACATCTTAGAAATAATTGCATATAACAAAAGCTCTATCCCATATTATGTCACTAATTTGTTTCACAAAAAGCAACCTCGCAACCAAAAGGAGATACCAAAGCTTTTCAATAGTCTTCATGGTACTGGCCTTAAAAGACATAGGTATGCCTTTAGTCATTTTCCATTTTGCCCCTTCATCACAAAGTATGCCAAGTACCCTATTTAAATCAATGTTACCTATCAAGAATTGGCCATAGTCATCATTGTCAATATCAGGTAAGTTATAAAATTGATTGATCATTGCACTATTAAAACAAACTTGACATCGTTGCACAAAAACTTGGCCATGTACGTGTTCAGTAGCATTGGCATAGATTTCTCGATAAACTAGTAAGATAGTGGCCTCTGATTGTTCATAAAATTGCTCTCATTGACGATCAGTGATGACCTTATGAACAAAACTATATAGCTCAAGATGGAGATCAATGCCATGTTGTAGAATAGGGACTTTATGCACTAGTGATTAAGTATGTCTCTCAGTCGCATCAGCAGACATAAATTTGCTATGATCAAATTGAGCCCCACTATCACTCCCTCAAGTTTTTTTCTTGGGTGCTTGTCAAGACCCAAATTTTGGGCCATGACCGGCACAAGGGCCTAAAGGGCACAACCCACTAAGCCCAAACAAGCCTACTTATGAAATTCTATTTCATCATTCCCACCATCATTTCGAACCATAAATCTTTATTCTCAACTATACGTATTTCGATAATAAACAAGACAACCAAATATTTATATTTGTACTAATCCAAAATACTGTCATTCATTGCCATCTCATAATGGCTTCATCATATCACATATACATCTATTGTTTGTAGCCTAAATCTTAGCGATTTACATCGAGTATAAATCCTCATACAAAATTCTTGACGACCAACAGAGTGACTTGGGTGAGGGCACAGCTACCAAATGCCATATACCTACCAAGGGGTAAATACGAGTGGTCTCCTTAATCTCGATCCCAACTAGCTACGAATCTGAAAACAACATGTAATTTTAAAAGAGTGAGTATAAACTCAATGAGTGAAAATAAGAAGGGAACAAGCAATAATAAGGAATGTTTTAGAAAACATGATGTACTTACGATAAAACCATGCAATTTAGTCTAAGTTTTGGTTAAAACCCCTCATCCCAAATTTTGAATGTTTAATCCCTTCATGTTACAAGATCCATGATAAACCATGAAGTTGAATAGAATGAAAATTTCAGCAATGACCAAGCAAGACAAGCAAACAGAGGTTTTTCTCGTTGCAGTGAAGAGGTAGTCTTGGTTTGCATATGCTTCGGATTTTCAAGTATAACTCCCACTACAGAAGTCCAATTGATATGATTTTTAGGTCACTAGAAAGCTAAGAGGCTGGGCTACAACTTTTATGTTACTTTGCCCAGTTCTGACCGAAAAGTGGTCAAAATCTTTGTCGAATTAAAAGCACTACACTAGAATCTTGGGACCACCCGAGAGTTTCTCATTGCAACGAGAAGCTTTAGCAAATTTCTTGCTGCAGCTAGAACCAGGCCAATGTAACCCCCCCTAACCCAAGAGTTTCTCACTACATTGAGAATGATTCTTGCTGTAGCGAGAAACAAAGAAACTTAGTTAAAAGGGGTATTGTCACATAAAAAAAAGCCATTTTCTTGTTGAAATGAAAAATAATTTTGGAGTAATTAACAATGCCAACATACAACACAATCACAAATATTTTCATAAACTTTCTATAACATTTATATATATACATACATAATCATGCATACCATCCTGCCACACTCAGCTCATGTGCACTCCCTACACGCACAATGCAATATCACCATCATCAGCTCATGTGCACTCCCACACTGTACATAGCTGGGTCATCATCAGCTCATGTGCATTCCCACACCGCACATAGCTGGGTGCACATTATCACATAAAAGGAGCATTAAAAGCATAATATACATATCAATGAAATGTGAGGACGAATGAACTATTCATATTGCACATTTCACAAGATAGAAACATTTCGTCAAGGGCTTGTTCCCCAAATATATTTTTAAAGGAAAAACAATTAAAACTTTCAAATGATTTATTTAAACAAGTAGGCACTTCCCAAAAAATTTTAAAATGCAATTTCACTCACTAGTCTTTGTTGATGTTTTGGTGGGCTCTAACTTCGATTAATGTTCCGAATGGAGGTGTGGGGTTTCGTTGGAACCTATCACACACAACAACATTATCAAGCCCAGCTCTACAATATGTTTATTATGCCATTTTTACATAAGAATGCATGTTTGCTTACTTGGGTACCTCAAAAATCGTTAAAGGACGGTAATATACCAAATGGTACAATTAAGTTGAATTAAGCCTTGAACTAGTCCAAATAGAGATTTTAAGATGAAATTGAGAATTTTAAAACCTCTGAATGATTTAAAATGGTGATTCAAAGTTTGAGAACCAATTTGGAGTCAAATTGGAATTTTCATGACCTAGGGGTAAAATGGTCATTTTGCTACCCAAGGTTAAGATGTGAGTGTTGGATGAAATTTTTGATTAAGATTGATCATTTGGAGTATAAGTTGAGTTTGAGAAGTGAAGAATTTTAATTTTGGCATTTTTCCGAGGATAAGGCAAAATAGTCATTTTGCCACCCCATGGGCAAAATTATTATTTTTCACCACCCAACACTTGTCCAGCACATGGATTTTACCCAATATTATCATGGATAATTGAGAAAATTTATATGGTGGAGAGAGATTGCTTAATGGGTAAGTATGACACATGAACTAATGGAATGGTGACATATGGTAAATTTTTGTCCATTTAATATTTTCCTTTATAAAGCCAATTTCAACTCTTCCACATTCATTCTTATGGCCGGCCATAGCAAGAACAAAGGAAGAAAAGAATAACAAAAACCCTAGAGTGAAAATTCAAGAGAAAATTGGTGGATTTCAAGTAATCAAGCCATCAAAGGTGAAATTTCTTAACTCTAGCTTGCGATCTATCTTTCCTATACATTATTTTGCATTTTCCATGGTTGAATCACAAGATATCATGAAGGATAGTGTGCTGATCAAACCCTAGGAGAGAGAATTTGATGATGATTTAGATAGATTTTTAAGATATATGGATGTTTTTAGTTGTTTATGGTGTTAAGTGTAAGAATTAAGCTTGAAATTCACATATTCCTCATGAGTTCATCATTGGCCAAATCTTCCTTGTAGAGTGTTGATGGTGGATTTGATTTTTTTTTCAAGTGAATTGGTTAGGAAACGATGGATTATGGTGAGAAAATCAAGTAGGAAAAATCATAGTGTTGATGCACTCACCATGGCCGAAATTCTCAAGAAGAAATGTGAGGATGATTTTGCCATATTTCAAGTTATCTAACTTGTGTTTGATGGTTTGGAGAATTGACAGAAAAATGGAGTTAATTGGAGTTAAATTGGACATATTGGCTAATTAATTGAGTGATAGATCGAATTAGGTCAATATCGTTTTATTTAGGTACACAATTGAATTTGTATAGAACATCGTGTTTAGATGATAATCCGAACAATTTGCATTCCATTTCATGCATTAGTATAAATCCTGAATTGGTTTTACAACGGTTTAGCACAAATGTAGTAAATGGCTTATTGTGCATTATGTCTAGGTGGTGAGCTTTCTGGCAAAAGTAAAGAAATAGTACCCGAGGATCAAGAATCAGAGTACTCGAAATTCGACTCCCGAAATAGTGAGTAACCTGATCATCATCTTGATTATTTGAAGTGAATTTTAATTCGTTTTGTGATTTTATGGAAAATGAGTTTAAATGGCAAATCTTTATGTTTTTTTAAGCAAAATGTGATTAAATTAAATGATTTTATAAAATTGTCTTGAAATTGAATGATGGTTTTGAAAATGGAGCAATTGGTGACTAATTGCTGTGTTATAAATCATGGTTTGAATTGAATAGCTTATGATAATATTGGCATGAATGGTTGAATTGGTAAATGTGCTGAAAATGTATGAACTGTTGATTTACCTTGAGAGGTTATAAAGCAAAATAATTGCCATGTCATGCTGTTGAATTTTATTGAATTGGTGGGTTATAAATTGGTCGCTGCAGTGGACGGGTTTCGTAGACCAGCCTATTAGAGGGGCACGGTAACCCTATTATATTCATACCATAGTATGAGAGGCGCGGTTGGATAACTCCTGAGGTTAAAACTTTAGAGTTCACTTCACGCCAAACCACCATGTGAGGGTGAACTTAGCCAACGCCAAGGAACGACTATATTTTCAAAATACAAACATGATTTATGCGTACATAACTTTTTAACAGCCTTGGCAGACTCGGTTGGGATAACCCTCGGCTAAGGTATCCCTTATAACTGAGTATGAGAATGATTTTGGCACGAGCCAAACTTTTCAAGAAATCATAAGCCTTGTTGTTTTATTTGGGTGAAATGAATCTATTTTATCTTATTAAAATGAGTTTGAAATGCTGTGAATCATTTGTATGCTAAACTATTTTATCTGTCTCCATTTACTCGGCTTTAGATATTTTAGATGGTATTTGTTTACTCACCGGGATTATAAAATCTCACCACCCTCCTTTCCACCCCTTTTAGGCTTAGGATAGTTAGTAGATAGCTCATTTCGTTGAGGGCTACAATTGGACTTGCATCCTCAAAACTGTAGGTTTACCGCTTTTGATACTTTTGTCATTCGTGGGCCCACATGTCACCGAAAATTAAATTTTATACTTTGGTTATCTGTATTGCAGTATGTTTGAATTTATTTAGCTTTTACTCTACAAAAATTATTTACCGGTAACTCTATAAATATTGTTTTATAAGAAAATAGAATATTTTATTGAATATTTTTATTATATTCAAATAGGTATAGTTTCACTTTAAATGAATGTTTTAGACATCTAAACTTATTTTTGATTATGAAATATGTGTTTTCCACTCGCATACTACATTTTTAGCTAGTTTTGAGATTTTTGAAAAAAAAATGACCAAAATGCCCCTGTGAGGAAAAAAATTATTTTTCAATTGTTTTGATTTAGAAATAGTTTATAATCTCTCAAAACATGATACTTAACAACTGTTGCTCACAAGGGAGGTGCGAAAACTGATATTAAAGCCTTACGAGGTTCTGATTGGCATTCCGGGCAATGAATGTCTATCAGGACGTCGCTGCGGTTGTCACGGGCTCGAGGGTAGTATCAGGTCGTGACAAACATCGCCATCAACCGAACTAGGCATTAATACCATTTTGAAAGCTATTTCCTAAATCAAGTTCTACTAGTCATCCCTAACTAACTTCCAACTACTACTAAATGGCTATTATTTGCACTACTCTAGTCACACTAAAAATGAGTAAACAACCTCAACAATAAAACACTCACAACTCTAATTACTAGACATTATCAACAACTAAAGAGATTAACCCTAATTCATACTCACCTTGATGGTCTTTGTAGTTGAATTCTCTTTCAAAGTTCTTCAAGCTAATAAGGGAAATCACTCACTCTCACTCTCTCTCTCTACACGTCCAGGTAGTGAGTGAATGTACTAAAGAAAGACTTTTGAAGGCTGTTGAGGTGTAAAAGAGGAATAGCATGAAAAACCTTATGAAGGAGTGGGCAAAAGCATGAAATTTAAGGTTAGTTTGAGAGGGTGATGGAAGCTTTGAGAGAAGCTTTCATGGAGGATTAAAGAAACGTGAGATGAGAGGAAGAAGAAGAAGAAGCTGCTGGAAAAATGAGGAAGCTGTTGGAGGAATGAGATATTTATGCTTAAAGTTTATCAAAGTTTCACACAATTTACCAAAATACCCTCAACAAGGTGACTTTGTCTTCCTCATATCCTTTGTGCAATCTTTTTACTTTTTTGACATTAAGACAAAGTCCTTAATAGTCTAGAAATACTCGGGTTCACGAAAATGTAAAATTTTTCACCCGAGATACAAAATGACCATTTTGCCCCTATTATGAAAATTATCATCGTTTATGTGAGACCCTGTCAAGCTCGATTAAAAAACGGTATTGTACCGAGTGGTACAACTAAGTTAAATCGAGCCTTAAACTAGTTCAAATAGAAATTCTAAGAGAAATTTGAAAATTTTAAAACTCACAGAATGGCTTAGAATAGTGATTCGGAGTTCAAGGTCCAGTTTGGAGTTCATCAAGAAAATTGTCTGATTAGGGACAAAACGATCATTTTACCATTTGATGATTTAATGGAGATTTCTAGCCAAGATTTGATCACATTTGACCAAGAATAATTATATGAAATATAATTATGATTATTGGAGTATAAATGATGTTTAGTAGTGAAAAAATTTGATTCTCGGTATTTTTGGAGCATAAGGGCAAAATGGTAATTTTGCCACTAGAGGACTGAACGAGAATTTTTATAAAACATTTTTTTACCCCATTTGGTTAATATTGATCAATATTAGTGTTATTTTAGGTTGAAAAGTAGAAATACTGAGATTCTGGTACATTTAGGAGTATAGGGGCAAAATCGTAATTTTTTCATCCCGAGGGCAAATCGGTAAATTTTTCGCCCCAGCACTTGTCAAGACCAAGGGATTTTAATTGTGGTAGGATTGGATAAATACCAGAATATTTGTGGTGGAAAATTAAGAAGAAAAAGTCAAAAAAGTTAAAAATTTGGGCCAATAAGCATGTGACACATGGCATGCTTGATTATTTTATTATTTTTTATAGAAATCAGCCCATTAAATCCCCAATTCCCTCACCATATTCAGCCTAGGCATCTAGCAACAAGAAAAAAGGAAGAACAAAAGGAAAAACAAGAAAACCTAGGTGAAAATTCAAAGAAAAAGTGAAGAAATCAAGGAAACAAGCTAGGTAAGTTAAAATTTCTTTAATTCTCCTTGATACCTAGCTTACCCATGCTTTTGTTCTTGATTTTCATGGTTGAATATTGAGTTATCATGATGAATTCAATTCTGGAAAATGGGTATGGAAGAAGAATTATTGTTGGAATAATTTGATTTTAGACTATGTTAGTGTTTAGGGATAGTTAAGCATGGTTATGAACAAAAACACAAAAGAAATATTCAATTTCTCTAGGGTTCCTTGTTGGCCGAACGATGAGGGCTGAATATCAATGGGGGATTGTTTTTATTTCAAGCAAAATGGCCTGGAAAATGATGAATTAAGGTGAAACAGTTATGTAGAAAAAAAAAATTCGATGCTAGTGCACCAAATGACCAAATTTTTCTATAAGGAATTGTGAGGGTTCTAATGCTGAATTTGACTTTATTTAAATGTATGTGGTAAATTAAGGTATTAGAGGAGAAATGAATTAATTTGGAGGTGATTTGGACACAATCGCCGATTAATCGGGTGATCGGTCGAATTTAATCGATACCGTGATTAAGCGGTAATCGGACATAGTGTTGCATTTACATATCAAGCATTAGTAATTTAAATTAATTTATATCAATTTAGGGACAATATAGTAAATTCCTCGACTTTGTTATTTGTCAAGGTGGTGAGACTTCCGAAAAAGGCAAAGGAATTGCGTTTGAGGACTATTAGTCTGAGTTCACCCGAAATTCGAATTTTCGACACCTGTGAGTGGACTGCCTATCAAAATTGTTTTGGGAATATAACTGTTTTGAACAAAGTGTTTGAATGATTTTATGAAATTTTTCATGAAAATGAATGCCTTGGGAACAAGCTTTTGAGAAAAGGTTTATGTTATGAAATGTGGTTATTATGGATTTCTATGTGGCTGCTTTATGTTGATATACATATATGCTTGAATATAATGTTGTGTAATTATGTTGACTCGGCTATGTGCGAGTAGGGAGTGTGCATAAGCCGAGGATGACCCGATTATGTGCGAGTAGGGAGTGCGCATAACCTGGTGATGACTCGGTTAAGTGCGAGTAGGGAGTGCGCATAACCCGGTGATGACCCAACCATGTGCGAGTAGGGAGCGCGCATGAGCTGGTGATGATGATGATGAGCTGGTGATGATGATGATGGGTTGGTGAGATGATGATGATGGGTATATACGTATATATATATATACATATGTAAATATGTGTGATATAGCAAATTGATGGACAATGATTTATGGTTGTAATGTACATGAAAGTTGACACATTGTACTTTGAGAATTTTCATGAATTTTAGGTTGATTTTATTAGTTTAGCAGGATGGCTTTTTGTTGAGTGAGGAAAAATGTTTCTCTTGTTGCTCTGTTTTCACTACAGCGAAATTCATGCTCGCTGTAGCGAAAAACTCTCGGGTTTGGAGGGGTTTTAAATAGGAATGAACTAAATTGCATTGTTTTGAAACAAGTGCTTCATTATTTTACATTCTCCCTAATTGTTGCTTGTTCCCTTCCTTGTTCACTCACTAAGTATTGTACTCACATTTTATAAAAATTCATGTTTTCAGATCAAGTGACTGTTGGACCCTAGATCGAGGAGTCCCTGTAGTGTATCTCCTGGGTATGTGTCTGGCATTCGATAGTAATCCCTTTTATTGTAAATGTCTCCATTGGAAGTCATGGGTCTTTGTGTATTATGAATACAATCTAACAATGTGAATATGTGTATGCAATGTAAATTGCTAAATACATGACTAGTATAGTGCATGTATATTATTATCGATAATGCCATTGTGTTTTGGCTATGTTCACACCTCAAAAAAAAAAAGTGTGTGTATGCATGATATGATAAATTTGTTAAGCAAAGGTAAATAGATAGGCTTGCTTGGGCTTAGTGAGCTATGCTCATTGAGCTCATGCGCTGGTCATGGCCCGGGAAATTGGGTCGTGACAGTTTATTTATCATGGTATGCATCATTCATTTATTCCTTAGCCTTACTTAGGCCTTAATAATATTAGGAAATCTACTTTTAGGAGCACACCAAGAAAATGATGAAATTACCTCTGGTCCGTGTTATCGCATCTGCTTCTAGTTACGGGTCTATGGAGGTCAAGGTTTCACAATACGAGGGTACTTGGTGTCATAGTGCCATCCCTTTTATACAAATATAAAGTAATTCTTCCTAAAATAAGCAACCGTAATCAATTAAATTACCCATTCAATTATATATTATTATTTTAAAGAACATACTACACCACCCACAATTTCTATGCCAATTCAAATGTTGATGGTCATCATTCATTCTCATCAAATAACTACATGCACGATAAATCCATGAAAAGTAAAGAAAATCCAACACAGCTAGGTTAATCTAGCAAAAATTGACGCAACCCATTCGTCAACAACATTATATCTTCCATAATATTCAAGGTTAACAAATCTAAAAATTCATGGAGGAAAGTGACTTCCTTGAATGGAGAATGCAAAAAACCATGAAGAATGATGTGAAAAAATGACCTTATTTCCTACAAAATAGTGGTGGAATGCAAAAATATTTGATGGGTAAAAAGTCGATTGAGAGGAGAGAAAGAAATCTAAATTTTAGAGAGATAGATAAGCCTTAGAAGATGAAAGAATAAGAAGGGATGAGGGAAATTGGGGCTTTTAAAATAAAAGCCCCGACATGGTGCCATAGTGCTCTTTTTTTATCGCAAAGGCACTCTAACCCTAGCCCAATGTATAGGCCAGGTTAATCATTCATAGTCATGGTGTTGAGTTTTTGGTGTCACAATGACCTCTCTTCGGGTTTTTGTATGAAAGTAGGCTTAATTCACAACGCCGCGACGCTGACTTCTTTGGTGCCACGACATCATTTTTTTTTTTTTGGATACTTAACTTACCTAATGTGAGTCCCATACCTGAAAAAAAGAAATCAAATAAAAATTACACAAAACGAGAAAGAAAAATAAACACGACAAATTAAAATTTATAAATAACGTAAATTAAAAAGAACTACTAAAACAAACTATGTTAAGAAACTTGGGTTGCTTCTTAAGAAGAGCTTCATTTAAGGTCATTAGTTGGATCATGATACCCCATTTTTGTTGTCTACTAGAGTAATTGAGGATCTTTGGAGATCCAATTCACCTCCCAAGTAATGTTGGAGATGTTGCTCGTTCACTCCGAATGTTATGGTAGCTTTACTACAAATATCTATGGCATCACACCGAAAGACCTTAACCACCTTGTAAAGACTTGACCACTTTGATTTTTGTTTCCATGGAAGGAGCTTGACTGATTGGTCAGTAACACTTGTTATCCCACCTTAAAATCAAGACTAACTAAAGGTGGTGGATCATGCTCATCATAACAATGCTTAGTTTGTAGATGCGATGGCAGTGGCTCTAACTCAAGTGGTTGTGCTGGCTTACGTGTAAATGGTGGAGTAAGATTACCTATATCTTTATCAACTGAGTCCACTCTATAGCATTAAGATGTAGATGAAGGGTATTTAGATGCATTGAAAATAGTAAATTCAACTACCTCATCTCCAACTCTGAAAGTTATTTCGCCTTCCCTTACATTGATTAGTGTTCTTGTAATGGCTTAGAATGGACTTCGCAGTATAATCAAAACCTCTTGATCTTCCTCCATCTCAAGTACAAGGAAGTCCACCGGAATGTATAGTTTCCCCACTTTAATCAAGACATTCTTTATTATCCCGAAAGGCTGCCTTATTGTCTTGTTTGCAAGTTGCAATTTGATTGTAGTCAGTTGAATCTCCTTCAGTCCATTTTTTCTCCCAATAGACAAACGAATAATTGAGACACTAGCACCCAAATCACACAATGTTGGCTCCATTAGTTTTTTATGATAATAAAACATTCCCACTCATTTATGTCTAAATTTACTACTTTAGTGTGCAAGACAAAAACATATGTCAATAATAAATTAATCACTCAAAAGCAAGTATCAAAACTCATAAAAATAAGGACCTACAATTGAGCCACAAAATAGAATCCTCTTAGTCGGATAACCAAAGGAGTTAGTTAGCTAAACTCAAAAGTGAAGTTGGTCGGTTCAAGCAGATTGTGAGACAAAGAAGACTTAGTCGACCAAGAAGCATGGTTAGTCAACTAAGAGCACGCTGTCAAAAAATTTGAATTTGAATGGTAGAA
Source organism: Theobroma cacao (assembly GCF_053813885.1). Classification (NCBI taxonomy): domain Eukaryota; kingdom Viridiplantae; phylum Streptophyta; class Magnoliopsida; order Malvales; family Malvaceae; genus Theobroma; species Theobroma cacao. The sequence continues at coordinate 28,307,546 of NC_142641.1, forward strand.
GATAGACTAATGGCTAGAACTGTCTCTAAACAGTTTCCAATGGTCTGAAATTGTCAAACATCCATCAGAGTTGGTTTTTCAAGTATATAAAGCACTCATAACGGCTAAGAACAATATAATATGCTTCCAAGATTAAAAAGATCTCAAAAATAGCAAAAACTCTCTCCATCCTTCCTACATTTCACTCTAATCCTTATAATAGAGTTAAGCACTTTATCTTGTACCATTCAGATCAGGTTAGTGATCATAGGTACTTTTTTATTTCTGTTTTCCTTGATTACTTAGAGTGTGCGAGTCACTCTAAGGGGATTGATCAAGCTTGGATTAGCTTGATTAGTTGTATAGATTCTAACTCAGCCTAGGAAAAGTTAGTTTTGAGTTTTGGTTGATCTTGAGAAAACTCATTGTTAAAGGTGGTGGCTGAGCTTGTGAAAAACCATTGTAAAAACTTGGTGGAAGCTTGGGAATTCAACCGTTTATAGTGATTTGGTTTGGAAATCCTTGATTGGAAGGGTAAGGTAGTGGATGTTGGTTTTTGATTGAAGCACTATAAATCTTTGTGCATTGTCTGCTCTGTTTTAGTTTTCATTTCATTTTTCTTTAAATCATTCCTTCATCTTGCAATTAACTTGTCATCATTGACCTTTAACTTGCCCCAATTTGGAGTCGATTTTAGTAACATTCAAGAAGTACAATTCACCCCCTCTAGCTTACTTATTTGGGACCAACAAGTGGTATTAGAGCCTATCCCTCATTCTTAAGGTCTAACACCCTTTGAGAAAATCCAAATGGCTCTTCAAAAATCTGTAGTTGCTGAGGGACAATCCATAAATAGACCACCTCTGTTTGATGGATCAATCTACATAAGGGCAATTGATTATGAAATGTGGAATGCCATCACTGATGGACCTTTCATTCTTCTCGACCAAAAATGTTGTGACTAATGAAATGATTCCTAAGACAAGGTCTAAATGGACTAAAGTCGAAACCAAAAAGGTTCAGACAAACTTTAAGGTAATAATTACTTTTCGTTGTGCCTTGACCCCTATTGAGTTTAACAAAGTGTCAAGCTGTACCACTGCTAAACAAGTTTGGGATAAGTTTAGAATTATTCATAAAGGGACTTCACAAGTTAAGGAGTTTAATAAAGCTCTTCTAACTCACAACTACGAAATGTTTAAGATGGAACCTAGCGAAGACATCACCAGCATGCTTGATAGGTTCATTAACATTCCCAATAAACTCAACCAGTTAGGTAAGCCAATCCCTGAACATGAGCTTGTGACAAGAGTTCTTAGAAGCCTACCTAAAACTTGGAAGCCAAAAGTGACTGCTATCCGAGAAATAAGTGTTGGTCCCTATAATATGTGCTAGAAGGGAGGTGAATAGCACAATATGGCTCTTAACAATATTGGAATCTAATTTCTAGAACATAGGAAAATAAAAATAGAGTATAAGATGCACAACAATTTAGAGTGGTTCAGTCCAAGACCTACATCCACTACCTTGATTATCCAACCAAGGATTTTCCCACATATTCACTAACAACCGGGGAAATTCACAAGCTTTCACCAAGCTTTACAATGACTTTTACTAGGCTTATCCAAAACTTTTTACACTATTTTTTCAAGGGCTAAACTAAAACCCAAAGTGGTTTTCCAAGGCTCAACCACAACCTTCAATAATCAAGTTATCTCAAGCTTGAATAACCCCTTAGAGTGACTTCCTCACTCTAAGAAAACAAAAGAAGTAGTAAAAGAAAGTACCTATTATCACTGGTTGATTTGATTGGTACAGGATTGAGTGCTAAATACAAATGCAAAGAGTAGACGTTTAAGTGCTGACAAGTGCAATGAAGCTTTTCTACTTTTTATAGCTCAAATCTCATTCAAGGCTTCTAACAAATTGTTTCTAATTGTTGGAAGCCCCTTTTATACTTAGAGATACAACTTTGATGGCAATTTGGCAATTTATATCCATTGGAAACAGTTGAGGATGAGTTTTAGCCGTTAATCTGTCTTGTAATACTCTAGTTCAAATTGCAGACAAAGAGCTCTTAGTCGACTAACTTGGTCAACTAAGTTGATTCTGTTTCTGGTTTGCAGATCTTGGCAGAGAGCATTTAGTCGGCTGTCTTGGTCGACTAAGTTGATTATGTTTCTCAAACTCTTCAACCCACTATTTCTCCAATTTGAAACTTTGATCAACCAACATTCTTCCTTGTTTCACCAATAAGCTTTCTCGTTATTCAATTATATCTTGTTGATTTTATCCCTCTTTTTCTTTCAAAAATACTCTTCGAAGAGTTAATAAATTAGTTTCATATATTAATTTCCTACACACTCAAGTAAAGGTATTAGACACAAATAAATAGGAATGTTTTATTATCATCCAAAACTAATGGAGCCAATAATCTCCTCTTTTTTTGTGATGACAAAACATTCCTTGATTAACAGCATAGTGTCTTTTTAATTCTTTTTAGTTTTCTACAGAAAATGAGGATTGCTTCCCCTAAGTATAAGCTTCCCCTTAGTGTGTGCATATTTTGCTTATTTTATTTTAGCGAATTTTATTCTCGTCATATAGAAAATGATATTGTACATTTAAAATATTCATATGTTCAGCAACATAGAGTGATTTTCAGCAGGTAAGTATTAGTAGATCATCATTAAACTTTCAGCTTTAAGTGTTGACAGATTTTCATCAATGTTTTAGCAATTGTCAACAGTTTATTGATTTCAGATTTTGTTCATATCATTCATGTTTCAATTGATAAACTATTCACATCATCTATATCTATTTTCAAACAGAAATTATCCATAATGCCATAACAAAAATATTTATCAGCATGTAAATCAATATCAGCATAGCATCAGCAGATTTTGTTCATGACAGTCAAAATACCAAAATAGCAAAATATTAGCAAACTTCAATTTTTAGCAATTAAGCAACATAGTCATCTCAGCATTCATTTTTCACATACAACCACATAAATAAGAAAATTAAAACTGAGTGTTTAAGTGCTACCATGGCACAAATAACAGTTAATCAACAACTATTTCGAAACTGCCACTAGACTATTTTTGCTTCCTATCTCCTATTTTTCTAAGTTCATTCACCCCTCATTCTGCCTTCTTTCCTTTCCTAGGATCCTTCCTGGTTCTTCTACCCTAACATTTTTTTTTTAAGTTTATTCTTTAGTTCCTACACTTTTATTCTTTGGTTCTTCCACCCATTCTATCTCTAGTTCTACACCCATTCTACTCCCCTTTTTTGTTAGCATTAAAGGGAGGGGCTTCTATTCATCTGATGTGTCAGAGGGTGAGGATTCAATGCTGTAGAAAGGGTTTAAAGGAAACAGAGAGGTGATGACTGTCTTGGGGAAGGTTTTTGTGAGGACTTGTTTGAGACAGGGATTGGAAAGGAGGCTGAAACTGGTCTAGATTTCTCTACCAACTTGGAAGACTTTCTTTCAAGCTCGACCTGATAAAGTACTTGCCATGTCCTTCATAAGATTGGCAATATGCTTGCATACTTAGAAAGCCCCGAAAAATCGTCAAAAGTTGATATTGTACCAAATGGTATTATTAAGTTGAATTAAGCCTCGAACTAGTCTAAATAGAGATCTTAAGATGAAATTGAGAATTTTAAAACCCCAGAATGACTTAAAATGATGATTTGATGTTTGAAGGTTGAATTAGAGTCAATTTGAAATTTTCATGTTCTAGAGGTAAAATGGTAATTTTGTCACCTGAGGACAAAATGAGAATTTTTAAAAAAGATTTTGATCACATTTGACTCATTAGAGTATGATTTGAGTTTGAGAGGTGACAAATTTAAATTCTGACATTTTTGGAGTCCTAGGGTCAAAACGATAATTTTACGAGTTTACGGGGGTAAAGTTAGAATTTTGGAATTTTACACCACCTAACACTTGTCATGCCCATGGATTTCAGCCATTAACATTTTACATTGTGGATAATTGAAACATTTTATGTGGTGGAGAGAGATTGCTTAATGGATAAGTATTACACATGGACCAATGGAAACATGCCATGTATCAAGCTTGGATTATTCTAGAATTTCCTTGTAAAATCTATTTAAAACTCTCTTAGTCTCACCCATATGGCCGGCCAAAGCATGAAGTGAAGAGGAAAGGAAAGAACACAAACCCTAGGTGGGAAATTGAAGAAAAAGTTTGGGATTTCAAGGGATTAAGCTAATAAAGGTAAAATTTTATGATTTTATCTTGTGATTTACACAACCCATGCTTTCTTTTTCATTTTCCATGCTTAGAACTCAAGTTTGCATGATGAACCCATGCTAGCCGAATTTGAGAGGAGAGGTTTTGAGTGTTGATTTTGCTAGATTTCAAACTAATTAAGTGTTTTTGGTTGTTTGGCAATGGAAAGTATGAAAATCTAGTAAGGAATCACTTTGTTCTTCACAAACCCACAAGAGGCCGAATTTTCTAGGGAGGATATTTCATGATATTTTTGTGGTATTTAATGATTGGTGAGGCTAGAAATTTAATGGGAAATTTTCGCATGAAAATCTAAATTTTTACCTAATGTATAGACATGTGCGATTTATGGTTCGAACTGATAAATTGAATCATATTCACAGTCATTGAGGTATTTTAACTATAAATGGAGTGTAGAAAGTGAAAGAAATCGATTTGGAGTTAAATTGGAGGTTTTAGCCAATTACACCGATAAAGTGTGAATTAGGTCGAATACTATATTTAAATGGCTATTCGGACATTTTGCATCATATTTTGTGCATTCATATAGATTTATAGAACCTGAATAGTTTATGATAAATTGACATAATTTATTGAAATTTGTGTCACGTATGATGTATAGGTGGTGAGCCCTCTAACAAGGGTAAAGAGATTATGTCCGAAGACCGAGAATAGGAGTATATCGAACTCCTAGTACTGTGAGTAACCTTACTATTGTCTTAATTATCTAAAGTATGTTTTATCCGATTTTGTGAATTTTTTGGTTATTTTTTTTGTTTTATAAACAAAATGTGATTTAGTGAAATGATTTCATAAAATTGTTTTAAAATTGAATAATGGCTTTTCAAATAGAGTAATTGGAGACCATTTGATGTATTATGAATTTATGGTTCTAATTGATTGGCTTATGACAATATTGGCATGAATGGTTGAATTGGTATTTGTGTTGAAATGTATAAACTATTGTTTGCCTTGATAGGCTTGATAATGATAAAATTGCCATGTCATGTTGTTGAATTTTTATTGTATGGTGGGTTTAGCTTATTGCAGTGAGCTGGTTCTTTGGACCAGGCTATTAGAAGGGCACGAAACCTGGTCATATTCATACCTCAGTTTAAGAGGCACGGATGGATAACTCTTAAGGTTAACACTTTAGAGTTCACTTCACGCCAAACCACCACGTGAGGGTGAACTCGGCCAATGCCAAGGAACGACTATGTTTTCAAAATAAAAACAGGATTTATGCGTACATAACTTTTCAACAGCCTTGGTGGACTCGGTTTGGGATAGCCTTGGGCCAAAGTATCCTTGATGACTGAGTATGATAATGATTTTGGCAGTAACCAAAGTTTTAAGAAATTCATAAGCCATGTTAATTACTCAATTTATATGAATTGATTTATTTGGCTGAAACAAGTTGAGAGGTGATGAATTTCAGTATGTTAAACTGTTTTATCTGTCTCCATTTACTCGACTTTAGATGGTTTAGATGGTATCTGTTTACTCACTGAGATTTTACAATCTCACCACCCTCATTTTCAACCATTTCAGATCCGAGGTAGCCTGTGGATAGCAGATATCGTCAAGGATTATAGTCGGCTTTACTACTCCAAAAACTGTAGGCTTACTGCCTTTGTGCACGTTTGTTCCTTGTGGGCCCATGAGTCACTGTAAAGTAAATTTCATATCCTTGTGATCTGTATTATAGTATGTATGAATTTATTTAGCTTTTACATTACAAAAATTATTTACCGATGACTATAAATATTATTTTACAAGAAATTAGAATATTTTATTGAATATTTTTATTTTATTCAAATAGTTGCAATATCATTTTTAATAAATGTTTTAGACACCTAAATTTATTTTAAGTCATGAAATATGTGTTTTCCACTCATCGACTACATTTTTAGTCGGGTCCGAAAAATTTCCAAGAAAAATGATGAAAACTCCCCTGTGAGGCAAAAATGATTTTTCCACGGTTTTGAAAGGGAAAAAGCTTAAAATTCTTTAAAAATGAGGTTTGGGGATGATTACTCATAGGGGAGATGAAAAAAAATGGTGCTAAAGCCTTACGGATTTTTGGTTGGCACTTCGGGTAACGAATGTCTACCGGGACGTCGCGATGGTTGTCACTGGCTCGAGGGGAGGACCGGGTCGTGACACTTTCTTCTCTTAAGAAAAGCTGTCTTGGTTACCATAGTCTTCCTGCCTTTGGTTGGTAGTTTTACCTCAGTTGGTGGTGTTGCAGTGGCTTTGGCTTTCCCTGCTTTTGTCTTTACTCTGGTAGCTGATGCAGATTCTTTCCTTTTCCTACACATTCACCATCCTTTTGAGTTTCTGTTCTAGCAGTATCTTTTCCAGCTTGTCCCTCCTTAACCATTTGGTGGAAGATATCCATGATGGAAACTTCCTCTAAATTTGGAGGAGAGGCCTGGTGTTTCTCTAGCTCTGAATCATTTTTGCTTTGATGTTCAAGGGAGGGTGTCTTGACTGGTTGATCAACCCCTTGGGGAGAGTCCTTAGTCTGCAGAGCAGGACTGGCAGATTTGTGGATGGAACCTTCAATCTGAATGCCAGAACTTCCAACATGAGGAGTAGATATTGTTACTGATTTAGCTAAACTTTTAGCACCTTATTGTGCAGGTGCAGTGCTGGATGTGGCAGAACTATCTGCAGCCACAGGTTTAGATGGCATGTTTTCCTTTTCCTTCAGTTTGTTTTCCAACTCAGTGATTTTATCTTCCATTTTTTGTAGCTTCACTCCTTGGTCAGTCAGCTTACCATCAATCCTCATGAGCAGATTAAAACTTCATTTGAAAATTTGGAGGGAGCTTTTTCAGGTTGAGCTGGCAGACTGTGTTCTTTTCTTGGACTAGTTTTAAAGGTTTTATTGAACTTTTCTCTATCGAGCACATACCCCATTTTAACTAAGCTGCCATAATAAATGGCTTGATCTCTGGTTTTTACCAAGTCCATATCATACCTTTTTGCCCATATTCCCTTTTTCTGCACAAGGGATGTAATCACATTCCCATATAGCAGATTGACCTTATCAAGTCTACAGGCACTTCTCATTTTCTCAATTATAAATCTTCCCAAATTTAGAGATATTTAATTAAAAGCATGCTCCATCAGCCAGAGGTCCTGGAGGCTGATGTAGCTAAGGCTTCCACTTCTACCCTGTATATTGGCTGCTATAAAATAATGTAAAATCCTAATCTGAGAACTGGTTATCAAATCAGAATTACTTTTTGAAGAATATTTTTCTTTCTTTCTAGTGATGATCTCTCACAATGAGGACGAATCATATTTTTCAAGCAATTCAAATTCACCTTCTTTACATTCTAGTTTCAACAAGTTCCCTAAATCCTCAACAGTCATAACAAACTCTTTTCCATTTAGATAAACATTCAAACCATCTTCTACATAATCATCAAAATCTATTAATTCCTTTCCTTTCAAAGCAATTCCAGAATAAAACTCTTTGACTAGACTTGGACTATAAGACCTATTCTTAAAGGTGCTGTAACCTTTTAGTTTCAACTCATCAAAGTACTTAGATAGACTGGTCTGGATTTCTACATTTTCCTTAAAACTCTTCCAATCAATGAATTTTCCACAAAATATTGGTGCATTCTCAATATTTTTGAATCTATACTCATGCAACTTATTCCTAAATTTCGAAGAAGAAGAACTGGTACCTTTGTGGAGTGAGGGCTTTGTTTCTCTCTTATTGTCAATTTTTTGCTTCTTTTCTCTTAGTTTCTCGGATATATCTTTCACTGAACCAGACATGATTTTTAGTTTTCTGCTTCTTTTCTCTTAGTTTCTCAGACCTTTTCCCTTTCTTCTTATATGATATCTCTTTGCTCTGAGATGTTCTAGCCATATTGTTTACAGAGATTTCTAAGGGTTTGAGTAAATTTTAGAGGCAAACAAGAAGATTTAGGTTTTTGTTTTTAGAGCAACAGGTTTTAGGGAAGAGAGGAGGAGAGTCAGTCAGTAGTAATTACTCAAAAAAAACTGCTCACCTTCCTTTTTAGTGCTGCCCTATTTTATTTCTTTATAATTTCAAAATTCCCTCTAAAATTTGGTTATTTACCTTTGACAGTTTTTCTTCATTCTTTTTGCACCCGGTAAACCTAAATTTTTACCACATTTTACTCTTATTTCTCTTAAACTCACTGAGTCTTATTATTTAAGGATGTCAGACCAGTCTTAGTTGACTAAGAAATCCTTAGTTGACTGAAAGCATTCTACTTTCTATGTGAGAGCCAAAGGTTTTCTTATAATTCCTTCACACTAATCATCCTTAAATTTCTTCTAATCTCACAGAATTTATCTTCACTCAGAGGTTTGGTAAAATGTCTACTAATTGATGTAAAGTATTCACAAATTCTATCTTAATATCATTTTTCACTACATGGTCTCTAATAAAATGGTGTCTAATTTCAATGTACATTGTCCTAGAGTGCTGCACAGGGTTTTTTGATATATTTACTGCACTTGTGTTATCACAGTATATTGGTACATTATGCATAGTTATTCCATAGTCTTTTAATTGTTGCATGATCCAAAGGATTTGTGCACTACAGCTACCTAATGATACATATTCAGCCTCTACTATAGACATTGCCACTAAGTTTTGCTTTTTCTTAGACCAAGACACAAGCATCCTTCCTAAAAATTGGCATGTTCCACTAGTGTTTTTTCAATCAGTTTTGGTGCCAGTAAAATCAGCATCTGAATATCCAACTAAGCTAATAGTTGAGTTTCTAGAGTACCATATTCCTAGTTCTTGAGTGTCTATGAGGTATCTAAAAAATCTCTTAATAGCTGTTAGGTGTGATTCTTTAGGTTGTGACTGGAATCAAGCACACACTAAACTGAATATCTGGTCTACTTGTTGTTAAGTAGAAAAGAGAGTCGATCATACCTCTATAGAGCTTTTGATCTACATCTTTGCGTTTTTTTCATCTAAGTCGAGTTTGGTGGATGAACTCATTGGTGTAGAAATTGACTTCAGCTTCAGCATATCAAATTTCTTGAGCATATCATGAGTGTATCTTTCTTGGTTAATGAAGATTCCTTCCTCACTTTATTTGATTTGAAGACCAAGGAAGTACTTCAACTCTCCCATCATGCTCATTTCAAATTCACCTTGCATTTACTTAGCAAAGTTCTTGCACAAAGCCTCATTAGTTGCACCAAAAACAATGTCATCCACATATATTTGCACAACAATTAAATCATTTAGATATCTCTTAATAAATAATGTAGTATCGATGTTGCCTCTATCATACCCTTTTTCAACTAGAAATTTTGAAAGCCTTTCATACCAAGCTCTAGGAGCTTGTTTCAATCCATATAAGGCTTTATGAAGTTTGAAAACATGATTAGATTTTTCGAAGTCTTCAAAACTAGGTGGTTGCTCTACATATACTTCTTCTTGAATTAATCCATTTAAGAATGCACTTTTTACATCCATTTGGAACAATTTAAAATTCATGAAACATGCAAAAGCTAGCAACAACCTTATGGCTTCAATCCTAGCAACCAGAGCAAAAGTTTCATCATAATCTATTCCTTCTTCTTGGTTGTATTTTATTGCTACTAACCTAGCTTTATTTCTAACTACATTTCCTTGCTCATCTACCTTATTTCTAAATACCCATTTTGTACCAATAATAAGGTTATTTGAAGGTCTAGGAACCAAAGACCATACATGGCTCCTTGTGAATTGATCGAGTTCTTCTTGCATGGCCATTATCCAACTTTCCTCTTTTTCAACTTTTTCAAAGTTTTTAGGTTCAATTTGAGATATAAAAGCTAAAAACTCACAAGTTTCTCTAGTTGCTTTCCTATTTTAACTCCTTGTGCAATCTCACCTATTATTTGGTCTTGTGGGTGATCTATCACAAATCTCTAACTCCTTGGTAGATCATCATGCTGATTTTCTGCTCTTTGCAGATTTTCTAGAGGTGGAGTTTCATTTTCTCTTCAAGGTGAGCTTTCTTCATTATTTTTGTTGTTTTCTAAGCTCATTTCCTCCATTTGTTTTTCTAGGACTTTTAAATCATCATCATCATCATGAACTTCTTTTTGCAATGCATTTGACTCATCAAAAACTACATGAATTGATTCTTCAAGGGTCAAGGTCCTTTTGTTAAAAACTCTATAGGCCTTTGAGTTTAATGCATATCTTAAAAATATTACTTCATCACTCTTTGCATTAAACTTCCCTAGGAGCTGTTTTCCATTGTTCAATACAAAGCATTTATAGCCAAAACTCCTGAAGTGAGAAATATTTAGTTTCTTACCTTTATAAAGTTCATATGGAGTCTTTGAAATCAAGGGCCTTATTGAGACTCTATTAAGAATATAAGTTGTTGTATTTACCGCCTCAGCCTAAAGATATTTAGGTAGGTTGTTCTCACATAGCATGGTCCTAGCCATTTCTTTCAAGTTTGGTTTTTCTTCTCTACAACTCCATTTTGCTGGGGTGTTCTAGGTGCAGAAAATTTGTGATCTAACCCCTTTTCATTGCAAAATTTTTCGAACTCATCATTTTTAAATTCTCCTCCATGATCACTCCTTATGCCTACTATGGCTAGTCCTTTTTCATTTTCTACTTTCTTACAATTACTTAAGAATGCTTGTAGAGCATCACTCTTATGAGCAAGAAAATACACCCAAGTATATCTAGAATAGTCATCAACTATTACAAAGCTATAAGATTTTCCTTCAAAGCTAGTTGTACTTATTGGACCAAATAGATCAATATGAAGCAATTCAAAAGGTCTAGATGTTGACACAATCTTCTTAGACTTGAAGGATGTCCTAACTTGTTTTCCTAGTTGGCAAGCATCACATATCATATCATTTTCAAATTTTAACTTAGGCAGTTCAGCAACAAGAGTTTTCTTGATTAATTTTGACATAGTGTCCATGCTCACATGTCCTATCTCCTATGCCATAGCCAACTATCATTTTCAGCATTTGCAACAAGACACACTTCACTATTTACTTCAAGATCTTCAAGAAAAATTACATACATATTCTTCAATCTATTTCCTATAAATGAGATTTTCTTTGTACTCATATCAATCACTTCACACTTAGTTGAATCAGAGCACACTCTAAATCCTTTATCACATAATTGACTAATACTTAGTAAATTATGCATTAAGCCTTTAACTAGCAACACATTACTAATTTGAGTTTGGAAATTCTTACCAACCGTACCTATACCATGAATTCTTCCTTTTGAATCATCTCCAAAGGATACGGTTCCTCCCTTTCTCTTATCCAAATGAGCAAATAGCATTTCATGTCCTGTCATGTGTCATGAACAGCCACTGTCTAAGTACCAAGGCTGTTTCTTCTTGAGTTGAGCTTTTGAACATGTCTCCTTTAAGTCCAGCTTAACCTACAAAACATAATTTTAGTTTTTCTTTATAGGTATCCATACTTTGATGGGTCCTTGAGTGTTAGTTGCAACAAAGGATCCCTTAGGAACCCAGATTTTCTTAACTTCCTACACTTTTCTTTTCTTAAAACAATCATATGATAAATGACCATGTTTACCACAATTATAACATTTAGGTAATGCTTTAGCTGAATTTTTATTATGGTATGCATCTTTTTTTGAAGATTCATTTTTCAAACATTAAGGGCTGTATTTTCATCAAGAGTTATTTGCAAAGCTTCAGACTTGTTTTCCAGCTCTTGTTTTAAAACCTCAAAGTCTATTTTTGAGTGTTCTAACTTAATTTACAAAATATTTCTTTGCTCAAAAACAAAAGTGAATTCTTGTTTGATTTGTTCCAAATCATTTTCAAGTAATGCATCATTTTTCTTTAATGATTTGTATTTTGAAAAAAGTTTTTCAAATTCATCATACAAGCACTCATACTCATCCTGTAAATCATCATAAGAATTAATGCAGGGGGATGACGATACCTCTGTTTTATCCTCTTGTGCCTTTAAATAGATGTTTGCTCTTTCTTCAGATTTTTCATCATCATTTTCAAAGCTTGAAGTGTCACTATCTGACCATGCAGTAGCCACCATTGCTTTCTTGGATTTCTTATTTTTCTTGGGAGTTTCATCTTTCAGCAATGGACACTCAAACTTGAAGTGACCAAGTTTCTTGCACTGGTAGCAGATGAGCTCCTCCTTTTTGTTGGAGTCAATTTTGTTTTTGTTTTTCCATGAGGTACCTTGGTCTTTCTTGAAACCTCCTCTAGTTAGCCTTCGATTTCTTCTCCTCATTAGCTTTCTGAATTTTCTTGCAGCTAGAGCTAATTCTTCATCATCATCACAGGAAAGCTCTTCCAACTCATCTTCAAGGATGCTAGTTTTAAGTGCAATACTCTTTTTCTTTTCCTTTGCTTCCCTTTGGTCTTCTTTTTCTTCTTCCTTAAGCTCTAGCTCATGAGTAAGAAGAGAACCACAAATCTCATCAAGTGTGATGATGTTCAGATCTTTAGGTTCTCTAATGGCAGTCACTTTTGGCTTCCAAGATTTCGGTAGGCTTCTAAGCAATCTCTTAACTAATTCATGTTTAGGGATAGGCATGCCTAGCTGACTCAATTTATTTGTGATGTTTGTAAACCTATCAAACATGCTAGTGATGTCTTCACCACACTCCATTTTGAACATTTCATAACTATGTGTTAAGAGAGCAATTTTGGACTCCTTTACTTGAGAAGTCCCTTCATGGATTATTTTAAGTTTTTCCCACACTTGTTTAACTGTTGTATCGCTTGAGACTTTGTTAAATTTAGTGGGGGTTAATGAACAATGCAATGTGTTGATAGCCTTAAAGTTTATTTGAACTTTCTTAGTTTCAGCCTCAATCCATTCAGACCTTGGCTTGGGCATCAACTCATTTGTCATTACATTCATGGTTGAGGGCATAAAAGGTCCATCAGTTATGACGTCCCACATTTCATAATCTATAACCCTAATATAAATTGACATTCTAGTGCTCTAATAAGGGTAATTAGAGCCATCAAACAGAGGTGGTCTGTTTGTTGATTGTCCCTTACAAACTATGGTTTTTTGTTGAGCCATTTGGATCCTCCCAAAGGATGTTAAGCCTTAAAAATAGGGAACTAGCTCTGATACCAATTGTTGGTCCCTATAATATGTACTAGAGGGGGGGTGAGTAGCATAATTTGGCTCTTAACAATATTGAAAACTAATTTCTAGAACTTAAGAAAATAAAAACAGAGTATAAGATGCACAACAATTTAGAGTGATTCAGTCCAAGACCTACATCCACTACCTTGATTATCCAACCAAGGATTTTCCCACAAATTCATTAATAATCGGTGAAACTCACAAGCTTTCACCAAGCTTTACAATGGCTTTTCCTAAGCTCAGCCAAAACGTTTTACGCTAGTTTTTCAAGGGCAAAACTAAAACCCAAAGTGGTTTTCCAAGGCTTAACCACAACCTTCAACAATCAAGCTATCCCAAGCTTGAATAACCCCTTAGAGTGACTTCCTCACTCTAAGAATATAAGAGAAGCAGTAAAAAAAGGTACCTATGATCACTGGTTGATCTGATTGGTATAGAATTGAGTGCTAAATATAAATGCAAAGAGTAGACGTTTAAGTACAGACAAGTGCAGTGAAGTTTTCTGGTTTTTCTACTTTCTATAGCTCAAATCTCATTCAAGGCTTCCAAAAACTTGTTTCTAATTGTTGGAAGCCCCTTTTATACTTAGAGATGCAACTCTGATGGCAATTTGGTAGTTTATATCTGTTAGAAACAATTGAGAATGAGTTATAGCTGTTAATCTATCTTGTAGTGCTCTGGTTCAAATTGCAGACAGAGAGCTCTTAGTTGACTGACTTGGTTAACTAAGTTGATTCTGTTTCTGGTTTGCAGATCTTGGTAGAGAGCACTTAGTCGACTATCTTGGTTGACTAAGTTGATTCTGTTTCTCAAATTCTTCAGCCCACCATTTCTCCAATTTGAAACTTTGATCAACCAACATTTTTCTTTATTTCACCAATAAGCTTCCTCCTAGTTATTTAGTTACATCTTGTTGATTTTATCCCTCTTTTTCTTTCAAAAATACTCTTTGAAGAGTTAATAAATTAATTCATATATTAATTTCCTGCACACTCAAGCAAAGGTATTAGACATAAATAAATAGGAATGTTTTATTATCATCAAAAACTAACGGAGCCAATAGTAAGGACTTAAATGTCATCACTCTTGATGAAATTTGTGGATCTCTTCTCACTCATGAGTTGGAGCTTAAGGAAGAAGAAGAAGAAGACAAGAGAGAAGCAAAAGAAAGGAAGAAAAGCATAGCTTTAAAAGTAAGCACTCTTGAAGAAGAATTAGATAATTTACATGTGATGATGATGAAAAATTAGCCATGGTAGCAAGAAAATTTAGAAAACTCGTGGGACAAAGATATAGGAGACTGTCTAAGAAAGGGTTTAGAAAAGATCAAAGTTTTTCATGGAAAATTAGAAAAAAAAATGAGTCCAACAGGAAAGGAGATGTTATATGTATTAAGTGCAAGAAACTTGGACATTTCAGATCAGAATGCCCGTTGCTGAAAAATGAAACTCCCAAGGAAATAGAAAATCAAAGATGCCTATGGTGGCTGCAACCTGGTCTAGTAGTGATGTTTCAGGTTCATATGTTGAAGAAGAGAAAATGGAAGAAAGTGCAAACCTGTGTCTGATGGCCAAAGATGATGAATCCAAGGTATCTTCTGCTTATTGTGATATTTTAATTGATGAAATTCAAGAAGAATACGAATGCCTCTATGATGAGTTTGAAAAACTTGCATCAAAATATAAGCCTTTAAAAAGAAAGACTACATCTTTTGAAAATGATTTAGAAAAGATAGGACGTGAGTTCAATTCTGTTTTTGAACAAATAAATTTTCTTTAAACTGAATTAGAACATTTAAAAACAGATTTTGAAGTTTTGAAATTAGAACTGGACAACAGAACTGAAGCTTTGTAAATGGCAATAAATGCAAGCATTAGTCTTAAGAGTTTGAGAAAAGAAACATCATGAAGAAACACAAACTTCAAGAAAAATTCTGATAAATTCTCATCTAGATGTTATGTTTGTAATAAACTTGATCATTTTCTTTTGACCGTTATAGAAGAAGAAGCACACAGAAAACAAAAATGATTTCGGTCCCAAAAAGATCCTATGTAGTAGTTAACCTTCAAGGACCTATCAAGGTATGGGTACCTGTTAAGAAAAACTAAAAATCTATCCTGCAGGTTGAGCCAAACCAAGAAGACATATGTTCAAGAGCTCAACTGAAGCAAAGGTAACCATGGTACATTGATAATGGTTGCTCAAGACATATGACTGGAAACAAAATGTTGTTTGCTCAGTTGGGCAAGAAAAAGGGAGGTATTGTATCTTTTGGAGATGATTTAAAAGGTAGAATTTATGGTATAGAAACTATTGGTAAGAATTCTCATGCTCAAATTAGTCATGAGTTGCTTGTTAAAGGTTTAAAGCACAATTTGTTAAGTATCAGTCAATTGTGTGATACAGACTTTGAGGTATGTTTTGATTCATATAAATGTGAAGTGATAGACATTAGTACCAACAAAATTTTATTCATAGGAAAAATAATAAAAAATATGTATGTTATATTTCTTGAAGATCTTGAGCTTGATTGTGAAACATGTCTTGTGGTAAATGATGGAAATGATAGCTAATTATGGCATAGAAGACTTGGACATGTAAGCATGCATACTATCTTGAAATTAATGAGAAGAAATCTGGTTATTGGACTATCTGAACTTAAATTTGAGAATGATAAGATTTGTAATGCTTCCCAGTAGGGAAACAAGTTAGGACATCTTTCAAAGCTGAAAAGGTTATCTCAACCACTAGACCTCTTGAATTCTTGCATATTGATCTATTTGGTCCAATCAACATAACTAGTCTAGGAGGTAAATCATATGGTTTTGTGATAGTTGATGACTACTCTAGGTACACTTGGGTCTACTTCCTTGCTCACAAAAATGATGCATTATCTACATTTGCAAATCATATTAAGAAAGTGCAAAATGAAAAAGGACTTGTCATTGTTAGCATTAGAAGTATTCATGGAGGTGAGTTTGAAGAAGATGATTTTGAAATATTCTGTAATGAGAAAGGGCTAAATCACAACTTTCCTACATCTAGAACACCTCAGCAAAATGGGATTATTGAGAGAAAAAATCAAACTTTAAAAGAAATGGCTCGAGCCATGGTTTGTGAAAATAATCTACCAAAGTATTTTTAGGCAGAAGCTGTCAATACAATAGCCTACATTTTTAATAGAGTTTCAACAAGAGCCATGATTTCTAAAACTCCTTATGAATTATACAAAGGTAGAAAACCAAACATTTCCCATTTTAGAAGCTTGCGTTGTAAATGCTTTGTTTTGAACAATGAAAAACATTCCCTTAGAAAATTTGATGCTAAGAGTGATGAGTCAATATTTCTACGGTATGCATTGAACTCAAAAGTTTATAGAATTTTTAAGAAAAGAACTTTAACAATTGAATAGTCCATTCAATTAGTTTTTGATGAAACTAATGCCTTGCAAAATGAAGTTCTTGTTGATGAAAATGATGCAGAGGACCTTGAGAGACAAATGGAAGAAATGAGCTTAAAGAACAAGAAAAATAGTGAAGAAAACTTTCTTGGAAGAGAAGCAGAAGCTCTATCCTTATAAAATCTGCAAAGAGTTGAAAATCAACACAATGACCTTCCGAAGAGCTGAAAATATGTCAAAGATCACCCACAAAAATAAATTATTAGTGATTCTTTAGAAAGAGTTAAAACCAAAAGAAGAATTAGAGAAACATGTGAATTCTCAACCTTCATCTCACAAATTGAGCCTAAAAACTTTGAAGAGGCAGAAAAAGAAAAAAGTTGGATATTGGCCATGCAAGAAAAACTTGAACAATTTGAAAGAAACTGAGTATGGACATTGGTTTCTAAGCCATTCAATCACCCAATTATTGGTACAAACTGGGTGTTCAAAAACAAGGTAATGTTATAAGAAACAATGCAAGGCTAGTGGCTCAAGGATATAATCAGGAATAAAGCATTAACTATGATGAAACATTTGCTCCTATTGCTAAGATAGAAGCCATAAGATTATTGCTTGCATTTGCATGTTTCATGAATTTCAAATTCTTTCAAATGGATGTGAAAAGTGCATTTTTAAATGCTCTCATTCAAGAAGAAGTCAATGTGAAACAACCCCCTAGATTTGAGGAGTTTGAAAAGCCTGATTATGTTTTCAAACTTCATAAGGCCTTATATGGATTAAAACAACCTCCAAGAGATTGGTATGAAAAACTCTCAAAGTTCTTAGTTGAAAAAGGGTATATTAGAGGAAGTATTGATACAACACTGTTCATTAAGAAACACTTGAATGATTTAATTATAGTTCAAATTTATGTGGATGATATTGCATTTGGTGCAACTAATGAAGCTTTGTGTAAGAACTTTGCTAAAGAAATGCAGGGTGAATTTGAAATAAGCATGATGGGTGAATTGAATTTCTTTCTTGGCCTTCAAATCAAACAATGCTAAGATGGTATCTTTATCAATCAAGAAAGATATATTCAAGACATGTTGAAAAGGTTTGATATGCTGAAGCTAAAGGCAATCATCACTCCAATGAGTCTCTTTACCAAACTTGATAAAGATGAAAAAGGAAAGGGTGTTAATCAAAAGCTTTATAGAGGTATGATTGGATATTTGCTTTACTTAACTGCTAGCAGACTTAACATTCAATTTAGTGTATGCTTGTGTGCACATTTTCAATCTCATCCCATAAAGTCACATTTAATTGCTGTAAAATGAATCTTTAGGTACCTCTTGGACACACAAGGTTTAGGATTATGGTATCCTAGAGGAAATCTTTTAGTCTTATTGGTTACTCTGATGTTGACTTTGCTATAAGTAAAATGAATAGGAAAAGTACTAGTTGAACTTGTCAGCTTCTAGGAAACATGCTTGTATCTTGGTCAAGTAAGAAACAAAACTCTATTACACTTTCAATAGTAAAAGTTGAATACATTTCCTTAGGTAGTTACTGTGCTCAAATTTTACAGAATAAACAATAATTTAAAGATTTTGAATTAACCATGCATAATATACCCATATATTGTGATAACACAAGTGCTATTAACATCTCAAAAAATCCAGTTTAGCACTCTAGAACAAAGCACATTGAAATTCGACATCATTTTCTCCAAGATCATGTGCTTAAAGGAGACATTAAGATTGAATTTGTCAACACCTTGAATTAATTGGCTGATATTTTTACCAAACCCTTAAAGGAGGAAAGATTCTGTGAAATTAGGAGAAATCTAGGAATGGTTAATGTACAAGAGCTTTAGGTAAATTTCTGAGCTTTTCTTTCAAAAGATAGTAGATACTTAGTTGATTAAGAGAATCACTTAACCAACTAAAAGCATTCTGTGTTGATCTTTTTTTTAGAATGGTAAACTTAGTTGGATAAGAGCAAAACTTAGTCAGTTAAGAAACTAAAATAAAAATAATAAAATTTACGGAAAAAGGAAAGAATAACGGGGAAAAAGAAAAGGAAAAACCGCTTTGCAAAAAAACAAAATGGGAGGCAAAATTTTGAATTTTGAAAAAGAGGGTAAATGACCACATTTAAAAAGGGGGAGAGTAATTGTCACGACCCAATTTTCAGGCCATGATCGGTGCATGGGCCCAATGGGCATAGCCCACCAAGCCCAAGCAAGCCTATTATATAATCTTGCTCAACATTCCATCAACTATTCTCAAGTCACCTTTCATAAGTCCAATTTATAATCATTTTAATAATGGGCTATAGTAATCAAGAATTTCATTAATATAAACCCAAAATGATGTTAACATTTCAACTCATGGTGGCATTAACAGTTAAAATATAAATATTTTGTCTAAGACACGTATCTGAGTACTTTACATCACATGAACATATTCATAAAACAAAATGACTCTTGACTTTCAGCGGAGTGACCACAGTGAAGGTGCGGCTACTGAATGCCAAAATACCTAGCAAGGAAACGAAACTACGTGGACACCTCGACCTAGGTTCCAACTGCCTCCTGATCTGAAAACATGAAATGAAAAACAGTGAGTACAAACTTAGTGAGTGAACATAAGAAGGGAACAAGCAATTGATAGGAAGAATTTGGAAATCATGATGCACTTGTTTCAAAAACAATGCAATTGATTTAATTTCTTACTAAAAACCCCTCATTTCAATCTTTGATTAATAACCTCATAGTGTTGCAAAAACCCATGATCAATCCATGAAGTTAAATCGGTGAAAAATATGTCAAAATCAAGTGAGGTAGCAAGCATGGCAGCAAGTTTCTTGCTGCAGCGAGAAACAATGTCAATTTGCATGTGTTTTAGTTTTTCAAGTATATCTTCCACTACAAAAGTCCAATTGACTTGTTTTTGGGCCATTAGAAAGCTAAGAGGCAGGGATACAACTTTTATGTTTACCACTTTTCCCAGTTCAAACGAGAAGGTGGTCAAAATCTTCATCAAGTTAAAGCACTGCATTAAAACCTGAGAGTTTCTAGCTACAGCGAGATTTATTCTCGTTGCAACGAGTTACTAGTGGCCAAAACAGAATGTTTCTCATTATAGCGAGAATGCTTTCTTGCTGCAGCGAGAAGCAGGGCACCTAAATGTAAAAAAGACCTCATTTGCACTAAAAATCCATTTGGTGTTGCAATAAAATCAATTTGCAAGAAAATAGGAAATTCTCAAGGTTCATCATGCCAATTTCAACATGCCATACAATCACATTTTACAGTCACACACATTCTATCACATATCTATAGATATAATCATATATAACACCTACACCACCTCGCCTTTCTCAGCTCTTGTGCACTCCTTACATGCACAAGGCAATACCAACATATGTGCATTCCTTAGTCACACATTTCAATGTCATCATGTGTGCACTCCCTACTCGCACACCTCATTATCATCATGCAACATTATTTATCATTGCACAACATACATTCAAATATGCATACCAACACAATATAGGAGCACATGAATTTATCCTATTTACACATTTCACACATTTTACAACATCAAAGCATTTATCAAGGGCTTGTTCCCAAGCAGCCATTTTTAATGAAAAGTTTGATAAAATCATGCAAATAATTCATCACAACACAATTCTATTTTCCAAAACAATTTTGAAATGCAAGTTTACTCACTGGTATTGTTGAACCTCTAATCGACTCTAACCTCCACTAATGGTTTAAATGGGGCTGTGGGGCCTCGTTGGAACCTATCACGCACAAAAACATCACAACCAATCCAATTTACATTAATATCACTCCAAAAGCTAGTTTCTAATTCAAGTTCTACTAGTCATTCCTAATTGGCTTCCAACTATATCAAATGGCTATTTCTCTGCACTACTCTAATCACACTAAAAATGAATAAACAACCTCAACAATAAAACAACTCATAATCCCAATTACTAGCCATTATGAACAACTTAAAACCAAGCCTAGTTCATCACTCACCTTAGGGTTTCTTTGTAGCTGAATTCTCTTCCAATAGCTTCCAAACAAATATGGAAAGTCTCTTTCTCTCTCTCTTTCTCTAGAATGTCCAGCTAGTGAGAGAGTGTAATAAGGAAAGGTTTTTGAGGGTTTTTTGGTGAAAAAGAAAAAGAGCACAAAGAACTTTGTGAAAGGGTGCACAAAAACATTAAAATCGGGGTTAACTCGAGGAAATATATGGAAGTTTCAAAGCAAGCTTCCATGGGGGGTACAAAAACATGGGAAAGGAAGAAAAAGAAGAGGAAGTGCTAGAAATTTGAAGAACCTCCTAGAAACTTAGATATTTATGCTTTATGTTTATCCATTTTTTCATGAAATTACCAAAATGCCCTTAACAAGGTCATTTTGTCTTTCCATGCCTTTATACAATCTTTTTACTTCTTTGACAATGAGACAAGGTCCATAAGGGTCTAGAAATGCTCGGATTCATGAAAACTTAAAAATTTCAACTCGAGATGCAAAATAACCCTTTTACCCCTACCGTGAAAATTATCGTTGTTTCTATCTTCTTCATTATCTTACCCTCATTCATTCATTCCTTAGGCCTACTTGGACCTTAATAATATTAGAAAATTACTTTTAGGGGTTCGTCAGGAGAAATGATGAAATTACCCCTGATCATTATTTTCACATCTACTTCTAGTTATGGGTCTCTAGAGGTCAAGATCTTATAGTAATAACCTCTCTTAAGTCTTTACTCTCTCTTTTTATTCTCTCCCATCTGAAACCTATTCTCTCAAAACTGAAACCCTATCTTCTCAAACTTTCCAAACCCGAAGTCTTAACCTACCCAAAATCGATAACCAAATCCTCACTTCCTAGTGTTATCTAGGAGAATAAAAAAGGAAAGCGACCCATGGAAGAGAGCCCACCATTCAAGGTTCAACAGAAAGGAAAGAAGAATGAGCTAGTTTCAGTCACTGAAAAAGTAGGAAGAAACAGAAAGAGAAAGTGCCAAAATCAAAGAAAGAGATGGAAAAAGGAAAATCTACCAAAAAGGTAACCCTTCATCCTCGAAATTTAGAAACAAGATTCATGAGGATAGATTTAGAAAAATAGAGAATGCGCCCATCTCTTGTGGAAAGTACATTGATTGGGATAGTTTCAATGAAGTTCGAAAGATTAAAGAGGGTTTGTCAGAATACTTTGAAGAAATGAAATTGTAAAAATTGAGTGATTTTAAGAATAGAACGTATAGTGCCAATCTTGTGAAAGAATTTTGTGCTAGTATTGCACTGGATGAAATAGAACTTGATGATCTAGAGGACTTTGTGGATGATGCTCTCAATGTATTTCTAAATGGGAAGGAGTTTGTAGTTACTGCCACTGATTTGGGAAACTTGCTAGGTATTTAGTGTAATGCAGAAAATTTGAAATCCTATCAGACTATGATCCCTCATCCTTATGGGAAGTAATCATAGGGTAAAAGGATAGATATTCCTCTAAAAGATATGCAAGTTTTATCAAGAGTCCACAAACTAAGATCCTTCATTACTTTATAGCTTCAACAATTCATGGAAGAGGTGGTAGCTTCAGCTATGTGAGTCTTCAAGATATGTGGCTAATGAAGCATGCTTTCAATGCTACTTCACTCAATCTTGGAAGATTCATGGTAGAAATAATGAAAGCAACTTTTTGGGTTGATAAAGTGAATCTTGCTTATGGAAATCTAATCACTTCTCTAGTAAAGAAAAAGGGGATTTGGAACAATAGATATGAGATGGATCAAGTTAAGAGCAAAGATCAGGCTATCTATCTAGAAAGTTTGTCGAAAATGGGGTACAAACTTGAAGGAGGAAAATTCATCAAGATCCTCAAAGATACTCCAAAGGATAAGCATCCTACCTTTACTCAAACAAAGGCAACTCGCTATCGGATTTCAAATGAAATGATTCTGAATTTATTGATGAGAATTGATGGGAAACTTAATGATCAATCTGTAAGAATTTAGAAAATTGAAGATAATTTACAGGAGTTGGGAAATTGGATGAAAGAAAAGGAAAATCACCTTTTGGTTCTTCAACTTAAGATGCCTCAGCAGCACCAAGTTTAGTACCCATAGGACAAACTATTGAGAATCCTGCCTTTAAAGCTGAAGGTGATGAACTAAAATTTGTTCCAAAAAGAAAACTACCTACCCTTGAACCTATAATTGAAAAAGAAGACAGTGATAACATAGAAGTGATATGATCTTTCAATGACAATTCTCCACAGTATAATAAGGCACCGATAGATAAACCATCTCTAACAAACTCTGAGAAAATTTTAATTATGGATGTCTTTCACTAGATGGTAAGGGAAGAGGAAGCTGAAAAAGTAACGACAGAAAGCAAAGCACAAAAACCAGCATCTGTAAGAGCTTCCTTTGAATCAGTTCATACCACAGAAAAAAGTGAACAAACTAGTAAAGAAATAGGGAAAGTAGCTACATCTGCACAAGATAAACCCAAGCCAACTAGAAAAGGCAAAAAGACTATGGCAACAAAGATTAAGTTCCTCAAGAGGAGAATGTCTTCAAGATTGGTTGACAAAGCTAAACCTTTAGTCAAATCTTCTATTCAAGATCCTCTCAATATTTCAGACACATCTTCCCTTGATTCCTCACCACAAAGATCATCACTTGTGTCATCCCCAAGACCCCTTAATGTTCTTTTTTGAACTGATAAGTCCACCCTCTTTGACTTTTCCTAAACCAATAAACCATCCCTGTTTTGCTAATGACAAAAAGGGGGAGATAGAAAGTAGAAGAAATTTAATGGAGATAGAAAGTAAAAAAAATTTAGGGGAGAAAGTAGAAGTAACTTAGGGGTAATTTAGGAATCTGACTCTGATGATGCTGGGATGTTTATGACGCTATGTTATTTTAATTGCTGATGGTTAAGATTTGGATGCTGATAACTTACTTTTATTATGCTTTTATGTTATTTTTGTTGGATTGTTAATGGTATTTGTTTTTGGAATGGATATCGTCTGTTGATGATAATATACTAATGACAGTTAATTACAATATTAATAATATTTTCTCACCTATTACTGATTGTTCTGTAAGCTTGTGTGAAGATACTCTGTCAAATGTCTGAATCTATGCCTGTTATCTTTTTTAAGAAATAGATAAAAACTTGGGACAACACGTATCGATACATGAGGGGAATGTATCAATATCTTTTCCCTTGGGTTCCCTCTAGGTGTTCTCTACTTCAAATGTTTCGATACATTGTGATCATGTATATCGATACATGATCATCATTAGCCAAATCTATCGATACATTCTTCAATGTATAGATAGAAAATCTCCTAAAGGCCTTTTTATTGTTCATCCTGCCAAAAGTGTATCGATATATTAGGGGATGTATCGATACATTTTGCCCTATAGGCAGATTTTCACCCTTCCAAACTTCCAAAAATTTAAACTTAACACCCCAAAATCATTTTCTATTGATATCACACTTCAAACAATTCATATAACCTTAAACCCATAAACATATATCTTTGAATATGTCATCAAATTCAAATCAAGGGTTTGTCACATAATTTCATAAAATTTGCCTAAGTGTCAATATACACACTTTTATACACTTGGCATATGTAACATATCATCAAAAGTCCCAAGGCATCATATATCTCATAAATTATTTTTAGTTAATTTAATTTACACCAAGAATTGGGGTGGTTACATTTTCTCCTCTTTATGAGAAATTTTTCCTCGAATTGAAATTACATGACACAAGTTAAAACATATATCAAACCTTAAATAAATGGGGATATTTCTCTCGCATTTCCTCATTCAGTTCCCATGTGGCTTCCTCAATCAAATGGCTTTGCCACAACACCTTCACTATTGCAATGTCTTTAAAGCAAAGCCGTTTTACTTGTCAATCCAAAATGGCTATGAGTTATTCCTCATAATAAGTTTGTCTTTTAACTAGATTTCACTATACCATATCACATGCAAATGAATAGGATCATATTTCCTAAGCATGAACATATGAGACCAGATGAATAATAGACAAGTTTGGCAGTAATGCCAAATGATAAGCAATCGCGCCAATGAGCTTTAACACCTCAAAGGATCTGATGTACCTAATGCTCAGTTCCTATTTCTTTCCAAATCTCTTAACTCCTTTGGTCAGCAAGATTCTCAAAAACACATAGTTGCCTACTTCGAACTTTGAAGGCTTTCGTCTGTTATCAGCGTAAGACTTCTGGTGACTTTGAGCCGTTAGCATTTTTTCTTGAAGAACACGGATGCCTCACTCAACTTCTTGAACAATCTCCAATCCTAAGAGCTTTCATTCCCTAATTTCAAGCTAACCAATAGGCGATCTGCATCTTCGCCCATATAATGCTTCATACAAAGCCATACCAATTGTCGCTTGGTAACTATTATTATATGTAAACTCGGCCAAAGGCAAGTAATGGTTCCACGAGAATCCAAAGTAGAGCGTAATCGCTCTCAACATATCCTTAAGAGTTTGAATAGCATGCTCAAATTGGCCATCTATTTGTGGGTGAAAGGAAATACTAAAATCCAATCTTGTGCCTAAGGCCTCTTGTAGTTTTCTCCAAAATTGACTAGTGACCTACGGTCTTTTGTCGGACACTATCGTTACCGGAACACCATGTCACCTTACAATCTCATTAACTTAAATTTGGGTGTATTAAACTGCTTCATACTTAATTTTGATTGACAAAAAGTGGGTAGACTTAGTTAGCCGATCAGTTATCACTCAAATGTCATCATAGCCACCTTCAGCTCATGGTAAACCTGTCATAAAGTCCATTACTACATGTTCCCATTTCCATTCGGTAATTGGTAACAGTTGCAACAATCCTAAAGGTTTTTGATGTTCAGCTTTCACTTGCTGACATGTAAAAAACTTAGAGCCATATTCAGCCATGTCTCTCTTTAATCTTGGCCACCAATACACAGACTTAAAT
Source organism: Theobroma cacao (assembly GCF_053813885.1). NCBI lineage: Eukaryota > Viridiplantae > Streptophyta > Magnoliopsida > Malvales > Malvaceae > Theobroma > Theobroma cacao. The sequence goes on from NC_142641.1 coordinate 28,333,352, forward strand.
CATGATACATCTTGGTGGCTTCAAAGTGTATCGCATAGGCTACCACATGAGCATTTTCCAAAATCTCATTCCACAAATTATCCATGTTCGGCACATAAACTCGTGATCTATATCTCATTAAACCATCAGTGTCATACACAAAGTCTCAAGCTCTATCTTTGCTCATGTCTCTTAATATTTTAACCAAATATTCATTTTGATCCTGGGCAACTTTAATCTAGTCTAATATCACTAGTCAGACTTTAAAATGTGCTAACAAGGCATTTGAAGAATTAACCTCAAAGTGTACAACCATATTGCCTAGATCATACAAAATCTGCACCAAGCTTCTTTTCTCTATCGTCACATGTGCCAAACTAGCCATCAACTTCTGACTTAAGGCATCTATCACCACAATTGCTTTGCTGGGATGGTAGAATATGGTGCAATCATAATCCTTTAGCAATTCTAACCACTCGCATTATCTCAAATTCAATTCTCTTTGCTAAAATATATGCTTCAACTCTTGTGGTTTGTATATATTTCGTAAGTTTCACCATAGAGATAATGATGTCAAAATTTCGAAGTGAACACAATTGCAGCCATCTCTAGGTCATGCATGGCAGAGTTCTACTTATGCCTTTCTAATTGTTGAGAGGCATATGCTATAACTCTTTCGTATTGCATTTACACATAACTCAATCTAATCCGTGATGCATCGTAATACATGGTATAGCCTCTAGATCAACACGACATGCTTAGCATATGTGTAAAAGTGAGACAGGCCTTAAGCTTTTGAAAACTGGCCTCACATGCATCATACCAATCAAACTTAACTCCCTTCTAGGTTATTTTGTCAAGGTAGATGTAATCTTAGAAAAGACTTGCACAAAATGTCTGTAATACCTAACTAAACCCAGAAAACTTCTGACTTTTGTTATAGTCATCGACGTTGGCCAATTCTTCACAGCTTCTACCTTACTAGGATTTACTTGTACCCCTTGTTTAAACATGATGTGTCCCAAGAAACTGACTTTATTTAGCCAAAATTCACACTTTAAAAATTTAGCATATAATCTATGCTCCCTTATTGTCTGGAGCATGATTCTCAAATGTTGTGCATGTTTTCCTAGGCTCTTGGAATACATTAATATGTCGTCTATGAATACATTAATATGTTCATAATCCATCAAAGTTGTAACACCCTTAATTTTTTATATGGCCTAAATGTGATGTTGGCCAAGTGATTTGATGAGTAAACCTGAAAACTTAATGTATATGCTTGTAGAGCATGCATATGAGCTATTATGGTATATTGAGAAAGACTTTGAATTTTAGCATACATTGAGGATTCTAATAATATGATGAAATAGCTAAGCCAATTGATGAGCTAAATTGAACTTTGGTGAATATGACTACACTTATAGGTATATGATTATGAATATTGGTATAAAGGAGAGTTTTCAATGGAATTGTGCATATGTTTGGCACTTTGACACCTAAATATGACATTAAGGCCAATATCAATAAAAATGATGAATTAATCCTATAACTTGAAGATTTGATTTAATTTGATGTGTATTTAAGAATATATGTATAAGGATTTGAATTATATGAATTATTTAAGGTATGAGATTAATAGGGAATGATTTTGGGGTGTTAAAGTTTAGATTTTTGGAAGTTGGAGTGCAAAAAAAGTGCAATATGGGCAAGATGTATCAATACATTAGCAAATGTATCGATACACTCATAGAAGGATGAACATCTATCGATACATTATCCAAATGAATTGATAGATTTGAAGCCAAGAGCAAATTGAATAACATGCATCAATACATGGCCTCATGTAATGATACATATAGGGGGAATTTGTTAAGAATGTATCAATACATCCCTATATGAAGGAAAAAATAAAAAAAGGTTTCAAGCATTTCGCCCTTTGAAAAATAAAACCCATTCTCACTCTTTCTATCTCTACCCCATACGAAACCCTAAGCCCTTAAATGGCATTTGGAGCTTATTTGAGTTAGATCCAAGCTTGGGATATCGATTTAGAGGTAAGATTACATGTTTTTACCAATTGATTTTCGATTTAATTGGTTAATAACCTTGGATCTAAATATTTTCAAATATTGTCAAACTCTCTTCCCTTGAGTTTATTGGAGATTTGGAGCCTAAATTTGGGGAACCCAACTTCTAAGGTAAGGATTTAGCTAATGTTTTGGAAGAATGAGCATGTATTTTGAATTTGTGTATTTTTAAAGAGTTAGGATATTTCAAAAGCTAGGAAGAAAAGATTTTTGTGATGTTTTGATTTGTTCAATGGGAGAATGGAGGGTATTGATGTGTTTGTGAGCTGGAGGACAACTGGAGGCTAAAAGTTGAGCTTGATTATAGGTGTACCTTCGATTGCCAAGGTGAATGGGATTTAATTAAATGCATGTAATGTATCTCGCATAATGTATGTATTGCCACGGTACTTAAATGTTATGTGTATGCTTGGATGAGAATGCCTAGGCTAGAGAATTGATATGTATATGTGTGTGTGTGTGTGTGTGTTTGCTTAGAGGTTTATGCCTCGGGTAGAGAACAAATATGATTTTATGCTTAGATAAGGATGTTTAGGCTAATTAGTTATCTGAGATAGGAAATTGTGTTTGTTTGATTTGTTGTGAGCCACAAGGTGGCATTGTGTTGTAACCCATGGTATGTAGGACCTAGAGCAAGAGGCCTACACATTGTGCAATATGAATTATGGATTAAGAATATGCTAGATTATTTATGAATGGGCTACCAAGTAGGTATATGGCCTGATATGTATTTGGGATAATGGCACAGCGATCGAGTTGATGTTAAATATGTGAGCTGATTACTTACAAACATGATATATGCATGAATGCCCATGTAATTGTGTTTGATTTGAGGATATGCATAAGGCTATTAAGCCATGATTGATAGGATTGAATATGATGAATACCCATGTGAGTTTAAAGGCATGAGGGCCTATAGATTTATTATGTTTCATTTGATGATGCCTTAGAGATTTGAAGGCATTTAGAATTATACCGAGCTTAGGGATGACTGAAGCTCATTGAATTTGAAATATGATTTGATGTGGACATACGAAATGCCACAAGCATGATGGCCTGATTTGTGCATTTGTGTTCTGTTCGAGGGATGAATTTCAGACGTTGATTTTACTTGATGTTGAATGGAGTTCCAAACCCTGTGACTTGTGTGCCTACAGGGATGGTGGTAAATAGGGACAATGGCATTAATCCTACTTCTGATTCTGGTCTGTAGTGCTTTGATTCCATCCATTGAGATTACTTCTGGTAATGTCCGACTGTCGGGAGATTACTCTGATCATTGATATGATTCTCTGCCAACTGCTTCAGCATTGTACATGATTTGTTCTCTGCCCATTGGTACGACACACATGTGATCTATTTCTTGGCTAACAGCTTTACATTGAGCATGATTTGATCTTCCGCCGGTTGGCCATCAAGCGTGATTTTACTACATCCAGAGCAGGACCACTCATTTGATTTCATTTGACTATGATAACATGCATTAGGTATGGCATGATCTAATTTGAAATATGAATATGTGGTGACCATTGTGAATGATATTTGATGAAATACTTTAAAATAAGCAATTATTTGCAAATGGGATTTGAGCTTGTGCTCGACAACTAAGGTGTGCCTATAAAGCCCAGTTTAATGACAACGGCTTTAAAGATAAGCCTTGAATTCCTATGATTTGATGTGAAGACATAGAATTTGTAAATTGTGGTTATGATACGCAATTGAGACATGATCCGAGAAGACTTAACATGATGAGTTATGCATGTAGGATATTAGGATGATCCTTGCACCTTTGAATTGGAGATGTTTGAATATGAAAATCTTACAAGTAGATAAGCCTGAATATATTTTATATGTAAAATATTATGTTGTGATAGCATCCCTTCACTGAGTATTAAATGACTCACTATCCGTTAAAACTCTACTACGCAAGTATACGTATCGAATAGATAGTATATAAGCAAGTAGAGTATCGATCCCACAAAAAATTGATCTCAAATTTTACTTAGTACTAAAATTAGAACAATTTAATCTTATCCAAACAATCAATATCAAATAACTAAATTAACCAACTAAAAATGCTTAACCAAAATTTAAAATAAGAAAAATCAAAATATTAATAACTTGAGTAAATATCAAATCAAATAAGCTTAGAATTACAATATCCCTCACACTTCATCTAAATCTTACCTCTCTTCCTTAACTTATTTCGATAGGCTGAATTGCTAACCTAAAAGTTTAATTTATTTATAAGGGTCTCCCGACTCATCTTATAAAAATATCTATTTTAACCAAAACACTATATCCCTATGTGAATTGAAATTAAAATATATTCATTAAGTTTAGGCTCTAATTTGGCTACATATAGCCTATAGGTATATCCCTATCCTATACGTAAATCAATTAATATGATCATTGCTATCCCAATTTTAGTCTACTATAAACTCCCTTTCCCAAGTTTATTTAGGTTCGTAAATCAATTTAATTGGTGGCCAAGCAATTAAAAGCGTTAAGAACAAATTGAAATAAACAATTCAAATTCCATTAAAGATAAGTAAGAAAGAGATTAAAAATTCAGATTATAAGTGAGTTCAATTGCAATCCTAGAAAAAGAAAATTAGCTACTCATGATTGCAAAGACAAATAACATTATAATAATTTCAACCATTGAGAGTAACAAGAAATATAAAAGCCAAGGAAGAAAACAAAACAAATATTTGCCTCCTTACTCTCCAAGTTTCAACCTCATCTTCTAACTTCTTAAGTCTCCCAAAAGTTGTCTAACCTCATGTTCTTAAAGATATCTTATTTATACTAACAAACTTAACCTATAATTCTCTAAGTTGACCTAGGATTTGATTGGCTTAAAAGTCTAATAAAAGGCCCAAAAAAAATCAATTATCAGTCTTTAAAAATTTTCATTCTTGGCATAGTACATCTAGCCATTTTTTGACGTGATTGTTTCTATCTTTGATGTAGAACTGGGCAAAGTGATCTGCATAAAAGTTGTAGCTCTATCTCTTAGCTTTCCAATTATTTAATAATCGCATAATTTGGAGTCCTGTAGCTTGAGTTATAGCCAAAATACTGAAGCATATGCAAACTGACTTTTAGGTCTTTCAACACTTTACTTTCCAAAATTAAGCCTAATTCTTTTAGCTCCTACGAAAAATATAAAAACTAATAAATAACAATCAAATTAAAAGAAATAACATAAAAGTAAAATAACTCACTTACAAATAAACTAATTATAAAAAACAACCAAAAATAAGTAAACTATAATTGAAAATTAAAGACATAGCTAATATTTAATAAAAAAATTAGTCTAAAATAATTCTATAAAATAGAATTATCACTCACCCCTGTATGGTACCATGTGTAGATAAGAGAAGCTTTAAGGTTACGTGGCAAGTGTCGTCAATTGGATAGACACATAATTGGCATCTGGTAGGTTTCCACCTAATGTATCACTTTGCTGAGTCTGAGTAAGCCTTCCACCTTCTCAGTTTGGTTAGTTTGTAAAGAATGTCAAGCATGATGTGCCATTTGAATTGTATAAGGGTTGTTATGTAAATACTTAATTTGATGGCCAATGTAAGGCCTTATGAATATTTGTATGGATTATGAGCCAAGGATGATGTAATGTATTTGAATTTTATTACAAATATTTGACTATTAATTCCTTTGGCTATTTGTTACATTTTTTGAACTTTGAGGCTTGCTCGAGTCTCGCGAGCTTCGCTTGCTAGACTTGTGTGTTGATCACAGACCCCTAAGTTTGGGTTGTGACAAAAGGAGTTAATTTTCTAGGGTAATTCATTCTTAGACATTCATCATATCTTTTAGACTTCCTAGTCTAGGCTTACACAATCAACATAGGCCACCAAGTGGCTCATCTAAAGCACACACATCATAGCATACATAATCACATACATATCTTTAACCTAGGCACATTCATCTAGGCAATTCTATATACATCGTTCTCTAGCCTAGGTATACTAATCTAGGCAACTTTATAACATTTAAGAACCATGGCAGTGCATATTATCTTGCGTTATGCATTACATGCATTTTTAAACATAAAAACCCCACTCATAGTGATAATCGGATGTGTTCTCATAGTTGAGCTTCAATCCTCAGCCTCCAATCGTCCTTTAGCTTACCAATGTGTTAGATGGCTTCAACTTTCCCTTAAACACATCAAAACATCACAAAATATTTATTTCTTGGCTTTCGAAAATCTCTAGCTTTTTAAAATAGCCAAATTGCATAAATAAGCTCAAATCCTTCAATGATGAGTTAAATCCTTACCTTTGTGGCTGGGTTGCCTAATTCTTAGCTTTAAATCCCTAGCAAACTTAAAGAAGAGAAATCTCACCAAAATTAGACCAAATCACATCTAAGTTATTAAACGATTAAATTGAAAATCAATCGATAAAAATGCTTATCTTACCAGAAACATCTCTCGAGCTCAGATCTAGCTCAAACAAGCTCCAAATAGCATTTGGTGACTTAAGATTTCAAAGGAGGTACAGAGAGAAAGAGAAATAAATGGTTTTCTCTTGAAATGGGCAAAATGCTCGAAACCCTTTTTTACTTTTATAATTATACAGGGTTATATCAATACATTCTTATTGAATTCCCCCTAAATGTATCAATGCATAAGGCCATGTATCGATACATGTTGTTCAGATTGCTCTCGGCTTTAAATCTATCTATACATTTGGACAATGTATCGATAGATGTTCATGTTTATTCAAATCTATCGATGCATTCTTGAATGTATTGATAAAAAATCCTCAAAATGCCTCATATTGTTCTTCTTCCCAAGAATGTATGGATACATTAACTAATGTATCAATAAATTTTTCCTAGAATCTATATTTCATGCACTCTATTTCTCTAAAAATCCAAATTCAACCTTCAAAATCACTTCCTCTGAGTTCTTTAATTCAATTCCACTCACAAACACACTTCGAATAATCCATAGAACTTGAAATCTACATATAAACATCCAAATATATGATCAAATGTCAAAATCTCACTTAGGCTTTAAACCATATAGTTCACCATATTCAAGCTCTAAGATTTGTGGTTGAAGTACCACAATCATCACTCTCATCTCAACTAATCAAAAATGCTCAATATCCAAGCATATACTCATCACATAGATTCAAATCCTGATTATGCTTTATGTCACATAGTATACAAATCAAAACTTAGCATAGTTTACATTAAGCATCATATTTATCAAAATGCCAAACAATGCACTATACCATTCATGTGTCAAACATATGCACAACATTATTTTGAGTGTTCACATGCTTATATATCATATTCATTGCTCTATGGACATAGGCATACCTTTAAGCTCTTAAACATATACACTAAAAATTCAATTTAACTCATCAATTGGCTTGATTCACATTATATAGTTCATACTAAAAATCGAGGGTGTTAGTCAATGAATATAGGGTTGATCTCGTTTGAGTTCTAGAAGGGGGTGAATAGCACTAAAAATTTTCTGCTTAGCCCTTTAAAGCTTGCAAAACACTTATTCAACTAGATGTATGGAAGGACTATAGCTTGTTAAAATTAGAAGACACCAAGTAAGGAAGGGTAAAAAGAAGTGGATAATGAAAGAGTATTTATAATGGTTTGGTCCCCTTGACCTATATCCACTACCTTGATCTCCCAATCAAGGATTTTCAACCCAACTTCACAAAACCAGTGGAATTAACAGCTTCAACCAAGCTTTTACAAAGTGAGCTTCTAACCCAAGCTCTAATCCCTTACAACAAGCTTTAGAGTGCTTCCCACACTTTAATTTCCCAAGAAAAAGAAAAAAAAAAGTAAAACTAAATACCTTTACAAGTTTGGATAGATTACAATCAAGCTCAAACACTTTTTCTAGATTTGGAATGAAGAACTAATGCCTTTGTCAACATTTCCCTTAACTGTTTGAAGCTTTACTTCATTCAACTACAACTGATTAAAATCACCTTTAATCAACTAGAAGATCTTTGAATTTTGATCTTCTCCATTTTGGCTCCCTTCAATGATCAACAATATTTATAAACTTGTTTTTGGCACTTGAAGATACTAAGACCTTATGCTCTAACCGATTAACTAAACCTCTTAACTAATTAGCATATTTCTATTTTGCTTCAACTTATCACACAACCATGCCTTAGTTGATTAAGGTCCCTTGATAATCAATTACTAAGGTTCTATTTTTGTTCATTACTTGTTCTTTCCCTCTTAGTTGATTAACTCTTTAGTAAACTTAGCAAGCTTCTTGACTTGCCTTTAATTAACAACTTTGTTAGGGGTATAAAACTAAATCCTACATGCTTAAATAGTGAAGTTAGACATTAATGAATGAGGAATGTTTTGTTATCATAAAAAAACATATGGAGTCAACATATAGTGTTAGCATTTGAATAGAAAACCTTGACTAAATTCTCATAATTGGGTCTATTCATTTATAAATTTGTCAACTAGCCTTATCCTCTAAGATTTTCTAAGCATGGAAATTTAAGTGTGCTCAGGTAATCTTAATAAATTGAATAACTAGAAATCACTTGATACTGTGAAAACATATACAAATACCTTTGTCTCTATTTGTGATCATTCAATTTCTTCCTAAAACTATGATTGGACTCTGATGATGATTCTCTTTTTGGTCTCTAGTATAATTTCAACGCCTTGTTACCATGACTAATGATTATTTCAATGAACAAGTCAGGGTGAAGATGTCACAACCCGGAACCTCCCTCGGGCCCATGACAACCGTCATGTCGTCCCGATTGACACTCATTTCCCAGAATGCCAATCGAAACCCTGCAAGGCTTACATATCAGTTTCTTGCCTTTCCTGTGAGCAATCGTTGTTAAACATTACGTTTTAAATAATTACCAGTCATTTTCAGCTCAAGTAAATCAAAAGACAAAATTTATTTTATTTTTTTAAAGGATTTATAGATAAATATTACTATTTAAAATATTGATTAAAATATAACATTTTTATATAAAACAATATTTATAAAAACACGTGTAAGTAATCTTTTGTAACGTGGAAGTAAAATAAATTCATACATACAATAATTTACAAAGTTTTAATGTACAATAATAATTACAATGACAAGTGTCCCTTAAATACACCAAGTGTTGGTGATAGTAATTTACTATTTGTGAGATAGAGGGGTCAACTGGAATCCTTGACAAAATCGGGTATCTACAAGCTACCACAGGCCTGAAATATTTGGAAAAGAGGTGGGTGAGATTTTGCAATCCCAATGAGTAAATAGACATTATTATAAATATCTAAAGGCGAGTAAAATGGAGGCAAGTTTAAACAATAAATCATAAACCATTTCATAAGGTTTTCAATTTATTTCTTAAACCATAAAATATTTGTAATTTACCAAAACAGTTGTTAAGACTTATGACTTTTATTAGAAATAAGGCTAAAGCCAAAAACTAGTCCTTGGGGATACCTTGGTCGAGGCATCTAACCGAGTCCGCTAAGGTTGTTAAGATATTTACATGTTAAACACATGTTAGTTTTGAAAACAAGTCGTTCCTTGGCGTTGGTCGAGTTACACATTCACGTGGGGAATCGACGTGAAGTGAGCTCTACCACTACCCCGGGAGTTACCCTCCTCGCCTCTACAACCGGAGTAACTATGCAACCGGGTTTACCGTACCCCTCTAATAGGTAGTCTACGAAAATCCGTCACTGCAGTGACTAAACTCACCAATTTGAATAAAATTTCGACAGTATAATGTGGCTTTTATTTATTTATCAAGCCTGCATAGTAAAAGACGGCTTACATAAATTCCCAATGCAATTATAAAATATAGCCACATATACTCATATATCATAAGCCATTCATAGGAAAATATATTTTTCAAAACAATTGGCAGCCTCCAATTACTCAATTTCATGATCAAAAGTTTCTTATTTCAGATAATCAACACAATATATTTATTTGTCACATTTATTTCTAAAACATCAAAAGTCCCATTTTAATCTCATATTCATTTCATAAAATACATAAAGAGCATTTAAAAATAAACTCTAGATATTTACTATAATAATAGGTTTACTCACAGTTTGTACAAATTAAATGCTTTCTAAGTGGCCCGATCACTGTTCGTCGGGTACGACTTCCTTGCCTTTACCGAAAGGCTCTCGTCCTAGACACATTGCAAAAATTACACAATTCACCACATTGATGCTAAATCACTATATAATTTACTTAAATACTATACTAATGCATGGTATGAAATGCAATAGCCTAAAACGGCTTAAATGCGGTATTAACCTATTTTTGGCACTTTACTCGATAAATTGTTAACGCGCTCCATTTTAGCTCTAAATTGTCTCATTTTCTCTCCAACATTTCTAACCATTAAATATCAGCCAATAACCCTCTAAAATCACCAAAATCAGCTCACTTTCCTCCTTGAAAAATTCGGTCAAAAATGGGACATTAACTCGGTTAATTTTCCACTTTGTTTTTCTATCACATTTAACCATTTTTCATCATTTTCTCTTCATTCTCTTAGAATAAAAATCAGTTCATCATCATTGTACACCACTGAATATTCGGCCAAGGGTGGGTATTGTGAGAATTTCATGCTTTCTTGCCCTATTTGATTTCTATACACATTTAACTAACTAAAACTACCAATTTAACTAAGAATCAAAACATAAAAATTTCAAAATCCTTCCCCTTGAAATTCAACCAGCCCTTGGTATCACTTTTTGATCTCTCTCCTCAAGCATGCTAAATGGAAACAAAGGCATAGGAAAGGTAGAAATCAAGTTAAAGTCAAAAAATCTTACCATTAGACGCGTAAATGGATGAAAAACGCGAATTCCCCTTTGAATTTTCTAGTTTTCCTTTGGTTTTTCTCTTTTCTGCCTTTCCTCTCTATTTTCTCTCTTATTTTCTCCTTATGGCCGACAATCACCTGATGTGGGGTTTAAATGGGCTGATTTTCCTTTAAATCATTAAAAAGTGCCATATATCACTTTTCCATTAGCTCATTTTTAAAATTTCATCCTTTAAACTTCAATTTTTTCACCACTTAAAATACCATAGTTATTCATACCAAAAATAGATATATCCTATGATTTTGACAAGTTTTGGGTGGTGAAAATTACGGTTTTACCTCGGGGCCACAAAATTACCGTTTTTCCCTATGTTCCGAAAATTACCGAAATTGAAAATTTTCACTTCCTATCATTAAATTATACTCCAAATAGTTAATCTTGGTCAAAAATTTCACTCCATGATCAAATTATTATATTAGGTGGCAAAATGACAATTTTGCCCCGAACCATCAAAATTTTTAATTTTTCCCCAAATATACCCTCGAACTCCGAACAATCATTTTTAGTCATTCTTAGACTGTAAAATATTAAATTTCATCCTACGATTTCTATTTGAACTAGTTCGAGGTTAAATCAACTCAAGTGTACCGTTAGGTACAGTACTGGGTTTCGTCTATTCTTAGGGGCTTTCCTAGCGTAATAACATGCTACTCAGTGCATGTATGTCATGACATGTGTTTATAGGGTCGGGTTTTACAAAAGAAAACAAGAAAACTTTCACAATATTTGATGTGTGCATCAAATACATATATTTAATGGGAGATTATATACCTAATTAGTCTAAGTTAGACTAGATTTAAGATCGAATTTATTTGTTTTTAGTTATTTTATTAGTTTAGTTTGACTTATGTTTAAATGCTTATTTTTAGTTAATAATGTTAGTTTTATGTTAATTATATATATTTTTATGTTTTTGTAGGAGTAAGATCAAAAATTATTTCAATTCGTGAAGAAAGGTGTATAATGGGCTGGTGCTCTATTTGCATATATTTCGACATTTCAAGCATATCTCCCACTACAAAAGTCCAAATGACATTATTTTTGACCATTAGAAAGCTATGAAGCAAGACTACAACTTTGATATTTACCACTTTGCCAAGTTCCGATCGAAAGGGGGTCAAAATCTTTATTGAAGTCCAAGTACTGCACTAGAAGAACAAAATTCAGACAGAACCTTTAAGAGTCGCGACGTTCGACGTATTTTCCAAAAATAACAAGCTTACAAGATTTTGGAAGCTAAGGCTTTTTTAGGCTATTTAAGGGGCCTTTTTCAAAGGTTTCTAAGGGGAGTCAGCAAGTAATTTCTCTGGAGAAAAAGAGCCAAAAACAAAGCAAGAAAGTAAACTTCAACTATTAGTTTTTTCTCTCTACTTTAGTGTTTTCGTTATTTTCTTTGGCTTGGATTAATGGCTAATTTTCTTTGGATGAAGTTTTTATTAGATATTATGGACTAAACTATTTTTTTAGAATTGCAATTGAACTCACATGTAATCTAAACTTTAAATCTCTTTCTTACTTATCTTTAATGAGAATTGAATTGTTTATTCCAATTTGTTCTTAATGCTTTTAATTACCTGATCACCAATTAAAATGATTTAGGAACCTAAACAAACTTGGGAAAGGGAGTTTAATGTAGACTAAAATTGAGATAGCATATGATCCTATTAATTGATTTGTGTATAAGATAGGAATATACTTGTAGGCCATGTATAGCCAGATTAGAGTATGAACTTAATAAGTCTATTTTAATTTCAATTCACATAGAGATAGTGTTTTGTTTAAAATAGATATTTTTATAAGATGAGTCAAGAGACTCTTACAAATAATTAAGGACTCTAGGTTAGAAATTCAACCCATTGAAATAAGTTGAGAAAGAGAGAGAAGATTTAGATGAAGTGTGAGGGATATTATAATCCTAGGCTTATTTGGTTTTCTTTTTACCCAATTATCTTGTTGCTTTAGTTTTTAATTAAATTAGTTTTAGTTGAGTAGTTTTTAGTTTAATTAGAATTCAGATTTTAATTATTGAATAAAACTAAATTGTTTTAATTTTAGTACTTAGTAAAATTTTAGATCAATTCTCTGTTAGATCGACACTCTACTTGCTTATATACTATCTATTCCATACGTATACTTACGTAGTAGAATTTTAACTAACAAGTTTTTAGCGCTGTTGCCAGGTAATTGTTTTCTAGAATTTTTACTAATACTAATACCAAGTGATTTTAGTCTTAATTCATTTTTTTTATTTTCAGGTACTTTTGGTTGAGGTGTAGAATTATTTTTAACTATCAGTGGTCATCTTAACAATTTGTGCCTATGAGGGTTGTTAGTGATTATGATATGTCTATTAGTGCTTGACCGCCCAAGTAGATGCTTTGTTTCAAAGAATTGACAATTAGGGTGTTAATGTTTTTTAGAGTCGATTTGTGACAAGCGAACTTTGTGGAGATGGGCATTCAAGTGATTGTTGTCTCAACTATTATGAATCAATTCAATTAATGGAAACTTCAATGGGTAGCAAAACAATTCATACTCCAACAGTTACAACTCAAGGTGGAATCACCCAAATTTTTCTTGGCGTAATGGTTAGGGTCTTACATATTTATCACAGCCTATTTTCCATAATGATTTTCAGTCACAAGCTAGAGCTCCTGTCCCTGAAAAAAAGCCTACCTTAGAAGATGTTCTTATGTAATACATGGCAAAGAATGAAGCCATCATTCAGAGTCAAGTAGCTTCATTGAGAAATCTTGAGACTCAAATGGGACAACTTATTAATGACATCAACAATAGGCCTCAGGAAACTATACCAAATGACATTGAGACTAATCTTAGAAGAGAAGAATATGGTAAGCATCTTAATGAGGTTGTTACTATGGTAAGGATGTGGTAAATGATGGTGATAAAGTAGATTAAGAGAATACTTCCATCAAGCAAGTTTAAATGAAGAAGTTAAGCAAAAGCAGGAAGTATCTACACCACCACAAGTCAAGCCATATGTGCCTCTTATTCCCTTTGTGGATGTAATTGATGAGTTATCTAAGGAGGCTGTTGATATGGAAAATCCAAAGAAACTCATTGTAACTTGTTTAGTTCAAGATGCAATAACCAAGGACCAAAATGAAGAACTTACAAATGTTGCATATGTTTTGAAGGCTACACCAAAAGTGCATTATTCAAGAAGAACTCAATTTGAGAAGTTAGATAAAAGTTAGTTTATTCCACCACCTTAGGTTGAGCAAGTACCAAATCTTGAGTTAAAGTCACTACAACCTCATTTTAGGAGGAGGCTACTATCACACCTCAAACTTTTCCCATGCAAACCCAAACCTCCTTCAAGGGTGAATGAAGACCTTAACCAAAGTCTAGCTATAAACTATAAAGAACCACTTCTTGGGAAGCAACCCAAGCTATATCTTTTTAGAATTAGTTGTTATTTTAGTTACTTTTTATTTTTCTATGTAAATAAGTAGTTATAACCTTTCCCTAGCTTGTTCTGTTGTGTATGCAGGTTTGGAAAGCATGAAAATGAGGAGAAAGAAAATCAGAGCTTTCAAGGCACTACCACCATTGACAAAAGATTTCAATTTCCTTATTTTTTTAGCTTTTCACATTGAGGACAATGTACAATTTAAGTTTAAGGGAGAGTTTTATTATTATTAGTTTTTGTGATGTTTTTAAGTTAGTTTATTTTCGTAATTTTTTTTTTGTTTTTATGATTTATTTTAAGAATTGAGATGAAAATTGCCTATGCCATGATATTACAAATCTTACGATGATATTTTGATTATCTTGCTATTTGATTCTTGGTTTGATATAGACATGAATTGAGTGGTTGTGATATTCTTTTGTTAGTTTCTTTGTAGAATGTGATTCCCAATAATTTGTATACTAAATCTTTTACTTATAATTATCATGTGATTTAGAGAAAGTTTATGTTGATAAAAAGTCTAGTGAATTCAAGACTTCTAGAATTTGTTTGATTCTCTTTCAAGGCAAAATTCTAGATAACACTTAGGATGGGACATGATTTTGGCCATCTTTGGACCATTTGATCCTTTCAAGCTAACCTTGTTAAACTTTTATCCCTAATATACCTCTTTGAGCCTAATTTCCCTTTTATTTGTTTAACCACATGGTAATAAGCTTAGCCTTAAAACAAAATTCCAATTTTGCAATCCTTACTCCTAAGCATGTATATTGTTTTAGGAAATATAGATTAAGCTAAATGTTGACAAAGGTAAAAAGGTGGAGTCGGTAAAAAAATTTTCAAAAATTGTTAGAATTCACCCTACTACCTACAATAAAAAAAGAAATAAATTTGGGGGTGTGGAATTGTGATAAACAATAAAGAAGAGAAAAAGAAGAAGTGTTGAACAAAAAGAAAAAAGTTGATGAATATGGTGTACTTGGTAAAAGAAAATAAAGCTCTATAGGTCCTAAAATAATTATGTGCTTCTAGTGATATTGAGTCACATGATATCCTTTATCATACCTAGACCCTTGCCTTATATTATGAGCTTAATAAAGACCTATTAATCTTTAAATAAGTGTTAGTCTACATTAGTGGAGAGAGAGATGAAAAGCAACCTATGAAATTCTAGCACTTGGCTAAATTTTGCATTGGCATAATCTTATCTAGATTGTATGATATTCTTTGTAAACAGATCATTCACACACACATAAATATTGTGAAATCCATTTGAGAATAAACTTGCAGTTGAATTGAGCATGAATTTAATGATTATCTATGTTTCACCTTGAGTCAAAATTGTGGGATAATTTTTGAGAAAAAAAATGGGGAATTCATGCTTTGGTGAACTGCATCTCTAGCAAGTTGTTTTGCTTTTAGTTCTTTCTTTTTGCTAGTCCTCAAGCAAAAGAAAATAACAAAAAAGAAAAGTGAATGTAAAAATACTTGGATGAGAGATAGAAGTACCATATAATGTTTTCCCAATTTTTCCCTTATAAATTATTCCAATTCTAGCTTAAGGTAAAATAGAACTAATCTTTAAAGTCATGCATCAATTAAAGTGAAAACCTATTTTTCCGAATGGACGTCCTGTGTGTGTATGAATAATCTTTTACGAAGAGTAACATGCAATTTGGATTAGTTTATGCCAAATCTAAGCATAGATTAGTATTAGAATCCCATATATTGTTTTTCATGTCTCTCTCCACTAATGTATAATAACACTTATTCAAGGATCAATAGGCCTTTATTAAGCTTATAATATAAGGTTAGGGCCAAGGTATTATAAAGGATATATTTAGGTTCATATTCACCCTAAGCACTAAATCAATCTATGACCTATAAAGAGCTCGCAAAATTTTATAGCACCCTCAAACTTGAAATATACTTTCCTTTATACTACACACTTTATTTTTTTTTCTTTTCTTCCTTTTTTTACGCCCTCAAACTTATTTTTGACGATTGTGAACAAAGGGTAAATTTCAAGCACCCATCAATCTCTTTTTTTTTTCTTTCACCTTTCTCCCCCAATTTATCTCTAAGCTTAAATCACTCTCTGGAAAGATTAAAATACTTATAGGTTGAAAGGTTCAAATTGTTGGATTTAAATAAATAAGTTAAGGCTAACAAAATTATGTATTTACTGTAGTACCCCGTATTTTGATATGGTGGCTAATAAAGTTTATGGATGCCAATTGAGGTTAATTACCGAGTTGAAAAGGGTAATTTGGAACTGAACCTGTGAAATCTCAATCTCCATAAACACATACTAGAAGTAGACGTGATAATTCGGACCAGGGGTACTTTCATAATTTCTCTTGGTGAGCTCTTACGAGTGGGTTTTTTTTATGCTATTAAGGTTTAAATAGGCCTAAGGAATAAATGAATGATGTTTATGATGGTAAAATAAATGAAAAAGATAAAAATAATGATAATTTCCATGGTAGGGGCAAAATGGTCATTTTACATCTCGGGTCTAAATTTTTATGTTTTTCGTCAACTCGATTATTTTTAGACTATTATGGACCTTGCCTAGTGTCAAAAGTGTAAAAGTTGCACAAAAGATGAGAAGAAGACAAAGTCACCATGTTAAGGGCATTTTGGTAATTTATGTGAGAAGTGGATAAACTTTAGATATAAATATCTAAAGCACCAGTAAATTTCCAGCAACTTCCAGCAACTCTTCTTCTTCCTCCCCTCTCTTCTCTCCATTTCATGTTTTCTTCATCTTCCATGGAAGCATCCCATGGTAACCCTAAACCTTATGTTTTTCTACACCTTTTCATAGGGTTTTTCATACTCTTTCTCTTCTACACCTCAAAAGCCCTTAAAGGTCTTTGCTTGGTATATTTTTTCACTAGTTGAATGGGTGGAGAGAGAGAGGGAGATTGTCCACAATAGCTTGGAAGCTTTTGAAAAGGAATTCAACTACAAAAACCACCATGGTGAGTAATGAATTAGGTTTAATTTTCAAGTTGTTGAGAATGGTTGATAATTAGAGTGGTGAGTTAATCTACTGTTGAGATTGTTAATCATTTTTAGAGTGACTAGAGTAGAGTAAACAAATAGCCACTTAATGGTAATTGGGAGCTAGTTATGAATAACTAGCTAAACTTGAATTAGGAAATAGCTTTTGTCACGACCCGAAACTCCCATCGGGCCCGTGACAACCGTCGCGACGTCCCGATAGGCACTCATTACCCCGAATGCCAATCGGAACCCCGCAAGGCTTAGCATCAGCTTCCGCATCTCCCCGGTGAGCTACAGTTATTAAATTTTACATTTCAAGAAATCATAAGTCGTTTCCAAATCAAAACAATAAAATATTATTTTCTGGCTCACAAGGGCATTTTGTCATTTTTCTTCGATAATATCGAAACTCGCCAAAAGCATGGTGTAAAAGCTAAATATGTTCATACATATTTTAAATCAGATGACGAAAATATAAAATTACTTTTACAATTACACGTGGGGCCCCAACTAACCAATAAGATGCAAGTCTGTGAACTTATAATTTTGACAATGCAAGGCTAACTGAAGTCCTTGATGCAATCGGCTATCTACCGGCTATCCCGAACCTGAAATGTGTGGAATTGAGGGTGGTGAGATTATAGAATCCCAGTAAGTAAACAGACACCATATAAACTATCTAAAGGCAAGTAAATGGAGACAATTAAAAAATAATTAACTTCAGCAAATTTTTCACATCATGAATATTCATTTCAACCAAATAATCAATATGGCTCGTGAATTACTCAAAACTTGGCTCATGCCAAATCCTGTACTCGGTGACACCTGGACCAGGGGTATCTAACCTAGTCCGCCAAGGCTGTTAAAAATTCATATTTCGCATAAATCATATTTTTATTTTGAAACATAGCCGTTCTTTGGTGTTGGCTGAGTCTCACTCTCACGCGATGGTCCACGTGAAGTGCACTCAAAAACCCCACCTCAAGAAATACCCTACACGCCTCTACGACCGAGGTGAGAATATAAAGAAGTTTATCGTGCCCCTCTAATAGGCTGGCCCAAGGAACCCCCCACTACTGCAGTAGCTAATCTTTTATCTACCACCTGATTTATAAAATCTTTTTCTGCATGACATGGCAATTTATTTCAACCTAGCCTCTCAAGGCTAAATACACAGTACAAATAATTCTAACACCAAAATCAGTTTAGCCATTCATGCTCATTTATTGTCATAAGCCATTCAATTTAAAACCATAAATTTACAATACAAACAGGCAGTCTCCAATTACTCTATTTTCAAAACCAGTATTCGATTTTCCAGAAAATTTATAAAATCATTTTATAAAATCACAATTTCTCTTAAAACATAGTAATTTACCATTTAAACCCATTTTCCATAAAATCACACAATTGGATAAAACTACTCTAGATAATTAAGACGATAATAAGTTTACTCACAGTTTCTGAAAATCAAATTCGGGTACTCCAACTATTACTCATCGGGTGCGATTTCTTTGCCCTTGCCAAAGGATTCGCCACCTTGACAAATTCTACAATTAAGAGGTTTACTACTTTGGTACCAAACCAAAATAAACTAATTTATACTACTAATGCATGATATGAAGTGTAAAATGTCTAAATTTTGTCTAAACGAGATGTTAGTCTATTTCGGTGTTTTACCCGATAAATTGATATACGCGTCCGTTTAAACTCCAAATTAATTTTTTTCAATTTCTATACCTCAATTGCACCCAAATTGACTTAATGTTCCTCAGTGCGGTGCAAATTATTAGTCTCGATAGCAAATTACGAAAATACCCCTAGTGGGTAAAAATTCATATTTTTGCTCTGAAAATTTCCATTATTTTTCTAGGCTCATAATTCATCATTATTCATCATAATTCCTCAAATAAACATCAAGATCAGCAGCAAATATTCCCCTAGAAAATTCAGCATAATGGGTTTCAATGGGAGAAAATTATTTCTCTAGCTTATTTTTGCTATATTTCAATATAACCTAACTAAAATCACTTAATTCAATTAAAATCAACCAAAACTCAAGCTCAAAACTCATCCGTGGAGGTTTGGCCAGCATGGGTGTTCATACCCACTTTCTAATTTTGCATGAAAATGAGAAAAAAATGCATGGGTAGTGAAAATCACAAGGAAAATCAATGAAATTTACCTTTTTAATGCTTGATTTCTTGATTTCTCTTGATTTTCCCTATATTTTTTCAGCTAGGGTTCTTATTTCTTTTCCCCCTTTTTCTCTCCTGGTTTGGACAGCTGAAGAAGATGAGAATTCTGGAATTTTGACATTCTTAAAGGCTAAAATAATATAATATTATTTTATTCATTTTTTTGTTTTATTAATTCCTTAAATTCTAGCCATCCATTTATTTCCAAATTTTCACCATACACTTGTCCCACATATCCATATCTTAGATAAAATTCTCAGACTTATCCAAAGTCTTGGTGGAGTCATTTTTGAAATTTACACTTTTGCCCCCGTAAAAGTCAAAAATTACATTTTTACCCCAAAAACTGAAAAATTGCCCATAGACATATTTTTCATCCCTTATACTCATACCATTCTCCAATTTATCAAATTTGATATAAATTCTCTCAAAATCTCAAATTTTGTCCGTGAGTGGAAAAATTACGATTTTGCCCCTACACTCCAGAAATCACCGAAATTAAACTTTTTCACTACCAAACCCTCAAATTAAACTCCAATAAGTTTAATATAATCAATCTTAATCAAACGGGATTAAAAATTTTCATATTCGTCCTCAGGTGGTAAATTACCATTTTGCCCCTAGAATACTTAAATTTCAAATTAAGTCCATATCGGACCTCAAACTCTGAATCCTCATTTTAAATCAACCCATAGGTTTTAGTTTTCTCCAATTCATCCTCGATTCTTTGTTTAAACTAGTTCAAGACTTATTTGACCGAACCGTACCATTAGGGGTAATATAGTCATTTAACTTGTTTTTCGAGGCAATTCAATATACAAACGTGCTATCCAAAGCATGTGAATGATATATCATAGATAATTTAGGGTCGGGTGTTACAACTTTTGAGAGTGTATTAATGCCAATTTGGGTTGATTAAGGTGCTATTGTGTGTATAGGTTCCAACAAGGCCTCATATGTCCATTTGAAGCATTAGTTGAGGCTAGAGTCAAGCAAAAGAATCAATAAGACTAGTGAGTGAACTTGCATCAAAGTGCTTTTGGGAAATACATATGTGTTGGGATGAAGCATTTATATGGTTTTACTTGGTTTTCATTAAATTATGCATGGGAACAAGCCCTTGATAAAATGTTTTAATATTGTGAAAATGTGAAATATATAAAAAGATAAATCCATGTGCTCCTATATTATGTTGGTATGTATATATATGAATATGTGTTGTGCATTGATGAATAATGTTGTGTGATAATGATGACCCAGCTATGTGCGATGTGGGAGTGCGCATGAGCTGATGATGACCCCACTATGAGCGAGTACGAGTGTGCATAAGCCGATGATGACTCGGTTATGTGAGAGTAGGAGTTCATATAAGCCGATGATGACCCAACTATGTGTGAGTAAGGAGTGTGCATAGGCCGATGATGATGACCCAACTATGACAATGAATGAAGTGGAGTGGTGTACATGTTTATGTATATTTATATATGTATATGTGATAGAAAGTTTATGATTATAATATGTAATTAAAATAAATAATGAGAAACTTGATTATTGTCAATGTGTTCACTTTGATGTGCAATATAGTCGGAATGGATTTTGTGGCATGTGAAAATCCCTTAATTTGTCATCTGCCCTAAATCTCGCCATAGCGAGAAACTCTCGGGTGGTGGGGGCACAAACCAACCTTGTTTCTAGCTGCAATGAAAAAGAATTCCCGCTGTAGAAAGGAATTTCGCTACAGCGAAAATGGATTCTCGCTGCAGCGAGAAACTCTCAGGCAAACCTAAAATTTTAATGCAGTTCTTCCACTTTGACAATGATTTTGACCACTTTCCAATCAGAACTGAGCAAAGTGTAAACATCAAAGTTGTATCCCTTCCTCTTAGCTTTCTAATGGTCCAAAAATAAGGTCAATTGGACTTCTGCAGTGGGAGATATACTAGAAAAATTGAAACATATGCAAACTGAGACTGTTTCTTGCTACACCGAGAAACTTGCTGCCATGCTTGCTACCTTGCTTGATTTTGACCTATTTTTCAACCATTTAACTTCATGGATTGATCATGCGTTTTTGCAACACTATGAGGTTATTAATCAAAGTTTGAAATGAGGGGTTTTTAGTAAGAAATTAAATAAATTACATTGTTTTTAAAACAAGTGCATCGAGATTTCCAAGTTCTCCTTATCGATTGCTTGTTCCCTTCTTATGTTCACTCACAGAGTTTATACTCACGTTTTTAGACTTCATGTTTTCATATTTAGAGGCAGTTGGGACCTAGATTTAGTTGTCCATGTATGCTAGTATTCTCGGTAGGTACTATTGCAACTCAGTAGCTGTATCTTCACCCAGAGTCACTCCGCTAACGGTCAAGAGTCTTATGCTTGTGTACATATATAAGTAATGAAGATCACTAAGATTCATGTGAAAAATCAAATATGTATATTTGATTATTGATGCCACTGTAAGGTGGCAAATGAGTGATACTATGTTAGCATAATACAAATGTGAATATTGGATTGCTATAAAACGTTACTGAAATATTTATATTTGAGAATTGCAATATGTGGTTTTAGAAATGATTGTTGAGAATGATGATTGGGATTGCATAAAAAAAATGCTTGCTTGGGCTTAGTGGGCTATGCCCATTGGGCCCATGCGTCGATCATGGCCCAAGATTTGGGCTGCGACAAAGTTGGTATCAGAGCTCTAGGTTTAGTCGAGTCCTAGGGATTCTTGTGTCAGTCAGCGAAGTTGTTGAAGTTAATGTAGAGTCTTGTTTATGGTTTGTGACTGCAACACAAATCATAGATAGAAGGCTATATGAACTCCTATTTCTAGTAACCTACCCTCCTTCTAACATTATGTAAAGGTCATAAGTGGTGCCGTTGTCTGGGTTTGAGATGCCACTCGAGACACGAGCTGTTGTTGGAAAGATTTTAAGTAAATGCTACTAAATGAAAGGTTAATGTAATAACAAATCCCTCCAATTAAAGATAGAAGAAATTGGAGTTGGACTAATAGGTCCGTAATGACTTATTCATTCAGTGGAGCTATAATTTAAGCTCATAATTGCCAATGGGAATAAATTGGATGACATTGGATCATTATTGAGGTCAATATAAATGAACACATACAATAATGGTAATAAAGGGTGCACTTTGACTAGAATAAATAGTGATGGCTGTAATTCACTTGGAGTGTATAAATTTAAGCATTTGAGGTAAGAGTAAACCAATATTTGTGTGCACGGATGTAAGTGCACTATGTTAAGTGAGCTTGTTATGCCATATATAAATGGTGTTAGGCTTCCAAAATAATTTATACGCGAATATATGTGTAGTAGCCTAGATGGAGTTGGTTTTGATTCTAATTAAGTAACTGCGAGATTCCAAGGCTTAAAGTGAATTATTCTGGTTTATGGTTATAATTGCATGAATTAGCTCAAGGGTGAAAATCACTGATTATTATAATTAATGTATGGTCATGAAGTAAAAGGCTAGTAAATGATCTACTCTAAGGATGAGCTTGAATTTTGCTATGCTTAGTGTGGAGCCAAAGAATTAAAGGACTAGATGTGGATTTAGTAGTTTGAAATTAAATGACATGGAAATGACAAATTTAGTCTAAGTGCCATATGGAGTTCTATATGAAGATCGATTTATGAATTGCTTTAAAGGTCAATTTAAAAATCTATTTGGTTCAATATGCAACCTATGATGTGAATGATTAGTCTTGAATGTGATTTCTCCAAAGGTAAGGAACTTAGAACATGTGGATTTTCATATATGCTCTAAGAGGAAGCTTATGCATCTTAAGTTTATGAAATTTTGGTCTTATGACTGCAAAGACAAGATACAAAAATTAAGTGAATTGTTTATCTTATGGATGTAATTGGTTAAAAATTGATGAGTAAAATCAAGATCTTAACACTAATTGGTGTACAATTTGATATATATGTACCTAAGAGTAAATTTGGAGAACATTGCTTAATCAATTTGCACTCAATGTTGTGGTAAAGGTATATGAATGTTAGTAGTGAAGTATGTCCAAAGTGAGATATGTGGAGACTAATGTTCCAATCGCAAACTTGTGATAAAAAGCTAGTTTTGCAAATTATGGTTTCCACGATCATAAAATATATGGAGGTTATCAATATGTAGGCATACACTTGGAGTTGTACATCTTGTGATCCCCGTGCATCATATGGAAGGAGATATCCCATAGGGGAGTTTTCTCTGATTTATGGTTACATGACTATAGGCTTGGCATGAGATTGAAAATGCCTTGGCATAAATGTGGAATGTATTGTGAAAGGTTGAAAAGCTACATATACCTTAACAAGGTCAATAACATGAATGAGGGGGAAATATGGATGTTGATATGCTGAGCATAAAGAGCTTAAGGATAATTAATGCAATTATACTAAGTTAGATGGTATGATCCGAACTAAGAACACGGACACCTTGAGAGATTTTAAAATAATGTCCAGTGGGGTTAGTGAGGTAAAGTGTTATTGAGCATACAATAAACGATTAAAGTTATGAGTGGCTTTAAAGATAAGCCTTTGATTGATTAAGTTCTCAATGGAACCCTATTAAAAGAAGTGTTTAAGTGTTTTGGAAGTGTATGGAAAAGCATAAGAGAATATATTAGCTTGACTTGCTATAAGAGGTCAAATTTTGGATGCCCATGAGTGGCTTGTGAGTAACACAATAATGTATAGGTAAATGTGCAAGGGAGCTACGATTGATAGATAAGGGTAGAACTTGAATGATGAGACTTTGTTCACTGCTTTAGGCATTGAACTATAAATTACAAACATGTATCCACCTTGTGAACACCCTAATGAGATAAATTCGAGAGATTTTTCACAATGAGAAAACACTAAAGCTCAAAGAGCAAATAGCTGTATATTTAAGTTGGGACTCGTAACAGATATGTCACATGAGTAAAAAAAAATGTTACAAATATAAAGGTGCCTGGAAATTTTTGTTTGAGGCAATGATTACCTTGCCAATATCTTGATCTAATGAAGTTGTGGTCTCGATATGCTCATAGATGCAAGGCATAAATGGTGAAATGTGTTTCCCCCACAAGTTTCAATTTATTTTGAGTAATTATTAAGGTAAAGTGCTTGGTAAGGGTAGGCAAAGGTTGAATTGTGTTTCAAATGTTTAGAGAACAAGGGTGACACGGGTTGATTAAATGATACTACTACTGGTGAGGGAATAGAAATACACTACGGGAATTGTAGTGATCTAGTTAGAAAAGATATGATGATTTAAGAATTCAAGTACTCATATATGAGTAAAGATTTTGTAATGAGACATGACTTAAAGTTGGAATACTACAATATGAATTTTGATTAAGAAAATCGACTTATAAAACACGCGGTGTTTGGAGATGGTGCCAATTAGTGGTTGACTCTTGTATGAGAATGGAATATTGAAATAAGCTTTGTGTATTCACCATAAATGATGAGCATGATCTAACCAACGAAGAGAAGAAATGATTCTAAACTTGATTGTTGGTTATTTTGGTTTTACAGATGGCTTATTGAGCTTGATATGCCTAAGGCTATTCAAAGTTAAAATTTTTGGAAATATATATGTATGGATATAAATGTTGTATATTGGTATAAAAGCTCATGCGAAGTTAGTTATAATTTGATTCGATGATGATATTCTATCAATGATTATAGTGCTAGACAATGATTAGGATAATTTATCGCTGATTTTGGTAGTGAACAAGTGGATTATAATGCTGTTAGCTGAAAAGTAAGTGTTTATATTTTTGGTATAAGTTCCTCAATTTTTATTATATCGTGATCAAATTTGGTGTTTTGATACAGCCTGAGAGGCTTGGCAAATGAACTAGCTTAATTTTAAATAGAATTTGTTAGGCTGTTATGAAATACCCAAATAGAGAAGTATGCCATAGATTTAATTCTCTAAAGGCTAATGGAATAGAACGTATGAGTACTGGTATAGCTTCAATATAAGGTTTTGACTTATGGAGGTTTGGATAAAAATTTATAGTTTATGCGTAAAGGTGTGCATTTGAATTCATGTAATTAAATGTGTAAAATCTACCTTGATTGGCATAGAGCCCATGATTCAAAATGAAGGATTATGGATTTAATTTTCTAAGGTAAAAAGGGCTAAAGAAGTTGATTTTAGAAAGGTCTTAGTAAATAATTCCTTGATTTTAAAGTACACTTAAAGAAAGGTAAGTGTGAAATTTCATCTTCGGACTGATAAACTAATAAGGTCACAAGATTTAGCATTTAGAGTAAATTTGAAGAATTTCAAGTTAGATATGTTGTATGTGATTGATGACGAACAAATTAGCTACAACATTGGAAATATAGAAATGATTAGTAATCAAGATGAGACTTGGAAAGGAATCTTAAAGGAAAATTTTGAGCAACTTTAACTTTGAGAAGTTGAGTTATTGATTGAAGGGATTGGTTAAGATCATAGGAGGTATGTGAATGTCATGATTTATTGAAATGCTTAGTGGTATAAGTTGAGATTTATCTAGTGAGCACTCGATTGTGAAAGTATTGGAGTTTGTTTTTAGGAATATGATGACTAATGGTTACTAGATTTGAATCATCTTTGACAAAAAGAAATAGATGAAATGAATAAAGAGTGTTTGATCCTTATGTATTGTGAAATGCTTAAATGGAATTTGTATGGAGAATGAAAAATGAAATAGAGATTGGTTGACAAATTAGACCCATAGTCAATGGTGGAATAGATGCTTGAATATTGGAACGTTTGATAAAGAAGCAAGGTAAAGGAGTTGCGGATGGTTAAGTAAACATGCATAATTGATGATTTAAGGATGATTTGATTGAGGTGTGACCAGAATTAAAAGCTTATTTGAATTCTCTTCATAATATGAACAATGATATTGTTTTGATCCAACAAGAGTAGTACACATAACTATATACTATGACATTGTTGAGTTTTCTATAAGATTGGAAGTTGATATGATGCATAAACTAAGATTCTATGTTAAGAACGCTCGACAAAAGTGATGTGGCAGAACTTTAGAACTTTGATTATTCACCCTACGCCAATTTGAATTCGAGGACGAATTCATTTTAAGTGGGGGAGACTATAGTACCCCGTATTTTTATACGATGACTAATAAAGTTTACGGATGCCAATTGAGGTTAATTACCGAGTTAAAATGGGTAATTTAGAAGTGAACCTGTGAAATCTCGATCTCCATAAACATATAACTAGAAGTAGACTCAATAATTTGAACCAGGGGTACTTTCATGATTTCTCTTGGTAAGCTCCTACGAGTGGGTTTTCTTTATGCTATTAAGGTCTAAATAGGCCTAAGGAATGAATGAATGATGTTTATGATGGTAAAATAAATGAAGAAGATCAAAATAATGATAATTTCCACGATAGGGGAAAAATGGTTAGTTTACATCTTGGGTCTAAATTTTTATGTTTTCGTGAACCCGAGTATTTTTAGACTATTATGGACCTTGCCCCCAGTGTCAAAAGTGTAAAAAGTTGCACAAAGGATGAGAGGAAGACAAAGTCACCATGTTAAGGGCATTTTGGTAATTTATGTGAGAAATGGATAAACTTCATATATAAATATCTAAAGCTTTAGCAAATTTCTAGCAACTCTTCTTCTTCCTCCCTTCTCTTCTCTTCATTTCATGATTTCTTCATCTTCCATGGGTGCCTCCCATGGTAACCCTAAACCTTATGTTTTTCTACACCTTTTCATAGGATTTTCATACTCTCTCTCTTTTACACCTCAAAAGCCCTTAAAAGTCTTTCCTTGGTATATTTTTTCACTAGTTGGACGGGTGGAGAGAGAGAGGGAGATTATCCACAATAGCTTGGAAGCTTTTGAAAAGAAATTCAACTACAAAAACCACCAAGGTGAGTAATGAATTAGGTTTAATTTTGAAGTTGTTGATAATGGTTGATTATTAGAGTGGTGAGTGAATCTATTGTTGAGGTTGTTAATCACTTTTAGAGTGACTAGAGTAGAGTAAACAAATGGCCACTTAATGCTATTGTGTGTATAGGTTCCAACAAGGCCTCACATGTCCATTTGAAGCATTAGTTGAGGCTAGAGTCAAGCAAAAGAATCAACAAGACCGGTGAGTGAACTTGCATCAAAGTGTTTTTGGGAAATACATATGTGTTGGGATGAAGCATTTCAATGATTTTACTTGGTTTTCATTAAATTATGCATGGGAACAAGCCCTTGATAAAATGTTTTGAAGTTGTGAAAATGTGAAATATGTAAAAAGATAAATCCATGTGCTTCTATAGTATGTTGGTATGTATATATATGAATATGTATTGTGCATTGATGAATAATGTGTGTGATAATGATGACCTCGCTATGTGCGATGTGGGATATCACATGAGCTAATGATGACCCGACTATGTGCGAGTAGGAGTGCGCATAAGCTGATGATGACCTAGCTATGTGCGAATAGGAGTACGCATAAGCCAATGATGACTCGGTTATGTGCAAGTAGGGAGTGTGCATAAGCTGATGATAATGACCCGGCTATGACAATGAATGATGTGGGATGGTGTACGTGTTTATGTATTTTTATATATGTATATGTGATAGAAAGTTTATGATTATAATATGTGATTGAAATGAATAATGAAAAACTTGATTATTGTCAATGTGTTCACTTTGATGTGCAATATGCTCGGAATGGATTTTGTGGCATGTGAAAATCCCTTAATTTATCATTTGCCCTTAATCTCGCTGCAGTGAAAATGCATTCTTGCTACAGCGAGAAACTCTCGGGTGGTGGGGGCACAAACCAGCCCTGTTTCTCACTACAGCGAAAAAGAATTCTTGCTGCAGCAAGGAATTTCGCTGTAGCGAAAATGGATTCTCCCTGCAGCGAGAAACTCTCGAGTATACCAAAAATTCTAGTGCAGTTCTTCCACTTTGACAACTATTTTGACCACATTCCAATCAGAATTGGGCAAAGTGGTAAACATAAAAGGTTTATCCCTTCTTCCTAGCTTTCTAATGGTCAAAACATTAGGTCAATTGGACTTCTATAGTCAGAGATATTCTAGAAAAACTGAAACATATGCAAACTGAGATTGTTTCTTGCTACATTGAGAAACTTGCTACCATGCTTTCTACCTTGCTTGATTTTGACCTATTTTTCACCCATTTAATTTCGTGGATTGATCATGGCTTTTTGCAACACTATGAGGTTATTAATCAAAGTTTGAAATGAGGGGTTTTTAGTAAGAAATTAAATCAATTGCATTGTTTCTGAAACAAGTGCATCGAGATTTCAAAGTTCTCCTTATCGATTGCTTGTTCCCTTCTTATGTTCACTCACTGAGTTTATACTCAAGTTTTTAGACTTAATATTTTTAGATTTAGAGGTAGTTGGGACCTAGATTGAGTTGTCCATGTATGCTAGTCTTTTTGGTAGGTTTAATGGCAACTCAGTAGCTGTATCTTCACCTAGAGTCACTCTGTTGACGGTTAAGAGTCTTATGCTTGTTTACATGTATAAGTAATGAAGACCACTAAGATTCATGTTAAAAATCAAATATGTATATTTGATTACTGATGCCACTGTAAGGTGGGAAATGAGTGATACTATGTTAGCATAATACAAATGTGTGTTAGCTTTAAAATTATTATAGTTTTGATTATGACAAAATGATCAAATTTGCTTGAACATTATTCGAGTAATCCTTGACAATTTCTTGAAATGATTTAACTCCCATACATTTGTTCTTACATAGACACAAGCTTGACTCTTGAAGTTATTGAACTATATCTATAAGCTTGTATGACTTAGGTGTATGAGTGCTTATGATTCTCATTCACTAAAGTTTGATTTAAAGATTAAAGGAAAATCTTGATGCACTCATTAAGAGAGAGTTTTGAATATCTTGTTTAATGATGAAAAAGAAAAAGGAGAGAAAAAAGACTAAATCAAATAAAGTTAAATAGGTCTTCATGTTTAATTTACGTGGGTGATGCTCAGTTTTGATTTTGTTGAATATTATGTAAAGAAAAGTAGATGCATTGACTAACGAGAAACACCTCATTATGCATAAAAATTTGAAGTATTCATATTGAACATAGACATTGCATTCTTAAGCTTGAAGTGTTTTGTGATCATCAAAAATAAGAGATAGAGAATGTTGACTCTATATGTTTTTTAGAGAATGTTGACTCTATATGTTTTTTATGATAGCAAATATTCCCATTCATTGATGTCTAATGCCCTTACTTGAGTGTGCAGGAAAATTAATTTATGAAATTAATAAATCAATCTTTCAAAGAGTATATCAAATGAAAAAGGGAGATAAAAATAATAAGACATGACTGCTTAAAGAGAAAGAAGCTCATTAGTTGAATAAGGAAGAATGTTGGTTGGCCAAGATTGAAATTGAATGAATGGTGGGCTGAAGAGTTTGAGAAACAGGACCAACTTAGTTGACCAAGTTAGTCGACTAACTGCTCTCTGCCAAAATCTGCAACCTGAAACAGAATCAACTTAGTCGATCAAGTTAGTTGACTGAGAGGTCTCTGTCTGCAATTTGAACCAAAGCACTACAAGACAGATTAACAGTTAGAATTCATCCTCAACTATTTCCAACGGCCATAAACTGTCAAATTGTTATTAGAGTTGTTTCTCCAAGTATAAAAAGGGTCTTCCAATGGTTAAAAATCAGTTTTTGAGAGAATTGAAGGCTTCCAAATGTTATAAAGCTGAAAAACTAGAAAATCTTCTCTGCACCTTACTACACTTAAACACCAATCTTTGTAATAGAGTTAAGCACTTCATCTTGTACCATCTAGATCAAGTAAGTGATCATAGGTACTTCTTTATTTCTTCTCTTTTCGTATTCTTAAAGTGAGGGAGTCACTCTAAGTGTTTGTTTCAAGCTAGGATTGTTTGAATGTGTTAAGGTTCTAACTTAGCCTTGAAAAGTTAGTTGTTGGGTTTTGGTTGATCCCGTGAAAAACCATTGTTGTAGGTTGTGGTTGAGCCTTGGAAAAACCACTTTGGATTTTAGTTTAGCCCGTGAAAAACTAGTGTAAAAGGTTGTGGTTGTGCCTTGAAAAACCACTTTGGGTTTTGGTTGATCCTGGAAAAAACCATTGCTAAAGGTTGTGGCTGAGCCTGCGAAAAGCCATTGTAAAAGCTTGGTGGAAGCTTATAAGTTCCACTGTTTTTAGTGATTTGGTTTAGAAAATCCTTGGTTGAACAATCAAGGTAGTGGATGTAGGTCTTGGACTGAACCACTATAAATTGCTGTGCATTGTCTACTCTGTTTTTATTTTCTTTGTGCTAGAAATTAGTTCCTCATCTTGTCAAGAGCCGATTTGTGCTATTCACCCCCCCTCTAGTACATATTATTGGGACCAACAATGTGAATATTGGATTGCTATAAAACGTTACTAAAATATTTATAATTGAGAATTACAATATGTGGTTTTACAAATGATGGTTGAGAATGATGATTGGGATTGCATAAAAAAAAAGCTTGCTTGGGCTTAGAGGACTATGCCCATTGGGTCCATGCGCCGGTTATGGCCTAGGATTTGGGCTGTTACATTTACAAAGAAAATGTAAATTAAGCTCAAAAAGGGTGACTAAGGATAAATATAACAAGGTAAGCTCAAAGAGGCTCAAATGATCCAAAGACAGCCAAAATCAATTCCTATCCTAAGTGTTATCTAAGATTTCGCCTTAAGAGAGAATCAAACAAATTCTAGAATTCTTGGCTTCACTATACTTTTTATCAACATAAACTTTCTCTAAATCACAAAAAAATTCTAAGTAAAGGAATACAATGCTTAAATTATTAGAAATCACATTCTTAAATAAAGCCAACACAAGAATATCACATAAAATTAAATCAGAACCATATGTTTCTTAAAAGGTAAGAATTACAAGATAATCATGAATAAACTGCAAACTATCTCATTTTTTTTAAAACACAAATAAACATACAAAACATAACTTAAAATAAAACTAACATAATGAAAAGAATAATCCAACAAAATTCTAAAATACTCCCTCAAACTTTGAACAAAACATTGTCCTCAATGTGATAAATGAAAATTAGAGAAAAAGGATAAGAATACTCCCCTAGCTCCGAAATTGCAGTTTACTGGTCCTCTTCATCATCACCACTTAAATCTTCATCAAAGTCTGAATCCGCAAGCAATGAAGGAAAAGTAGTCATATCCATCCCAATGTGTTTCGCATAGGCTCTCATCTTTTGTTTAATTGCCTAATTTTGCCTTTCATGACAGTTCAGACAATGATCAATGCGCTCTACCCATTAAGCAACACTACGTGTGGGAGTCAGCTTTGAAGGTTATGGATTAGCTTGCGAGGAACTACCAGCTGTCAGTGTTGATTCTTCCAATTGTTTAAGATTACCCATGGTGATGGGAATTGTTGCAGCTCCTCCTTATCACTCTATTGCACATCAACTTTCGCACATAATGCAATGATCAAGGAAGGAAAACCTATACCATCTCGTTTAGTGCAGCCCGTATGTAAGATGGTATGAGATATAACTGTCACGACCCAAATTTTCAGGCCATGACCGGTGCAAGGGCCTAATAAACGTAGTCTATTAAGCCCAAGCAAGCCTATCGATTTATCCTACTCATCATTCCATCAAATATCGCTAAGTCATATTTCATACTTTTGAATCAAAATAGTGATATACATTGCCAACTCGTACTGGCATTAGTCCTTAAAAATTTACATACAATGTCTACAACATGTATTCTAATAATTTACATTAAGTTTGTCTATACAAAACAAAATAACACTCGACTTCCAGCGGAGGGACTCGGATGAATGTATAGCTACTGAATGCCGAGACACCTACCAAAAGATTGACACAGGTCTACAAGGACACCTCGTCCTAGTTACCGACTGCCTCATGATCTGAAAATATGAATTTGAAAATGGTGAGTATAAACCCAGTGAGTGAACAAAGAAGGGAACAAACATACCATAAGGAATCTTTAATGAAATCATGATGCATTCTTTTTCAAAACAATGCAATTTGTTTCTATTCTTATTAAAAACCCCTCATCAAGCCTTTAAATAATTAATCATTTAAAAATCATTAACCCATACATAACGAACCATTTGAAGAATAAAAGCTTCAAAATTACAGAAGTAACTCAAATACGACAACGAAGTGAAACATAGACAAACTTAACTCATTTAATGTCTTTCCGTTGCAGCGACGTTGGGATTTAGTTATTAACCGAACAAGGGTTTCTCAACTGGCCGAGGATTTCTCACTAAACCTCCTCATTTTAAACTTAACTCATTTAATCCTTAATGTTGGAAGTCCATGCTCTAATATGGTAGCAAAGAAGTGAAAGATAGGACAGCAATTGAACAAGATAGGAGACTAAAATAGAAAGTTTTTTGCAGCAGCGAGATTCTTTCTCGTTGCGGCGAAATTTTAACCCAGAAACAAAAGGTTTCTCGCTACAACGAAATTCAATCTCGCTGCAGCGAAATTACAACCCAGAAACAGAAGGTTTCTCGCTGCAACAAAATTCAATCTCGCTGCAGCGATATTGCAACTCAGAAACAGAAAGTTTCTCGCTGCAGCGAGAATGTATTTCGCTGCAGCGAGAAGCTACAGTGTCATTCTCGCTGCAGCGAAAATGCATCGTCACTGTAACGAGTTTTTAGCTAGTCTACCATTTCAAAACTCGAGAGTTTCTTGCTGCAGCGAGAATCATTCTCGCTGCAGCGAAATACAGGGCATCAAATGAAAATTTCCCTTTCTCCCAAAGAAAACCACCCTGCTTGAAATGTTCAAAACCAATATGAAACACATAACAATTTCTCAAGGTTTAACATGTCAAGTTTCACATGCATTACAACCATAAACCATTATCCATTAATTTCCTATAACACACATTTTTACATATGTATATATATATATATATATATACGCATATACACATCATCATCATCACACCATCCCATCATCATCATCACCAGCTCATGCGCACTCCCTACTCGCACATGGCTGGGTCATCACCGGGTTATGCGCACTCCCTACTCGCACATAACCGGATCATCCTCGGCTTATGCGCACTCCTTACTCGCACATAGCCGAGTCAATATAATTACACAACATTGTATTCAAGCATATATGTATATCAACATAATGCAGCCACATAGAAATCCATAATAACCACATATCATAACATAAATCATTTCTCAAGAGCTTGTTCCCAAGGCATTCATTTTCATGAAAAATTGTATAAAATCATTCAAACGTTTGTCAAATACATTATATTCCCAAAATAAGCTTTGAAGGCAATCCACTTACCAATTGATTGTAGAGCCTTTAGATGACTCAATTCCTCTAATTGTCCAAATGAGATGATGGGGCTTCCTTAGAACCTAGGATCACATTAGCATAAGTAATAGGTCAATTTACACACTATGACCCCTAAAAGCTATCTTTAAACTAGCTTTCAATTGCCACATTAAATGGCCATCTATGTTCACTATCTTAATCACTAAAAGTAATGAACATAATCAACAATAAACAGCTCATAAATCCGAATTACTAGCCATTTTCTGTAGCTAAAAACTAAGCTTAATTAATCACTTACCTTATGGCTCCTTTGTAGTCAAATTCTCTCCCAATTGCTTCCAAATAAATGGTGTAATTCTCTTTTTCTCTTTCTAAAATGCCCAGCTAGTGAGAGAAAGTATGAAAACCGAATTTTTGAAGGGTTTTAAAGTGAGAGGATGAAAGAGCATAAGGGTTTATGGAAGAGTACACCAAAAGCATGAAAATTGGAGCTAAAGAGAGAAAGTTATGGAAGCTTGAAGAAAACTCCCATGGAAGAATTGAAGCAACGTGAGAGAGGAGAAGGGAAGAAGAAGACAGCTGCTAGAAATTTCAAGAAGCTACTGCAAATTCAAGATATTTATAGGCCAAATTTATCCATTCCCTTAAAATTACAAAAATGCCCCTCCACCAATTAACTTATTCTCTTCCAATCTTTTATGCAATCTTTTTGCTCTTTTAACACTATGACAAGATCCATAATGGTCTAGACATGTTCGGATTCATAAAAACTTAAAATTTTAACTCGAGGTGAAAAATGACCATTTTACCCCTGTTATGAAAATTATTAAAACTTCTAGTTTTCTTCGTGTTTTCATCAGCACACATCATTTATGCAATCTTATACCCATTTAAGCCTTAAAATATCATAAAACTTTCTTCTGGAAGCTTATTAGAGAAAATAACGAAACTACCCCTAGCTCGTATTATTACATCTATACTTAGTTACAAGCCTATAGAGGTTGAGGTCTCACAATAACCTTACCAATGTCAATGGATTTATGCATTACAATGGCATAAATGAGAACTGCGTGATCCTTCGTGACATCGCTGATACGAATGGACGGGAGTAATCGTGCCGCTACAAACTGTAACCAAACTTTCAGCTCCTTTTTCATGGCACTTCATTTAAATGAAATGGGTTCGCCATTTGATGTCTTCCATTGGGCTCCTTCAACATAAAGCTTCAATATAATCTCATTACAATCTTGATGATCACCCAAGTACTGCCCACATTCATCTTTTTCAATATTGGGAGTTCCAAAAAATGCGTTGATAACTTGATTATGAAAAGGGACTTGTTTACTATGGACAAAAGCAACGCCATCAACATGCTTAACTGCATTTGCATAAAATTCCTGGACCACTAGCATAACTACAGCTTCAGGTTGGTTACTAAATAATTGCCAATGTAGTTCTTGAAGCATCTGATGAATCTCCTCATAAGGGAGGATGGGGATATCTATCCCTCGTTTAGAAATTGGCACTTTGTTGATCAATGATGTATGATATCTTGAAAGCACATAAGCTGACACAAATTTGGAACGATCAAAAGAGCCACTAGAACTTTGTTTGGAACGTTTTTGTGCCATTCTTACAAAAGAAATTCAATTAATCAAAACAAACTCATAGTACAAGTGTGCAATTAGTGATACATGCAACAACATGAAAATATTAAAATTCCAAAAGGACTAATTTAATGAATTGTTGTCCAATTCAACAAACCCAACCAAACAATTCCACAACAGCTTTTTAAAAATTGGCAATCTCACACCACAATCTTCAAGAATTTATCTATTGCTCACAACAAGCAACTCCAAACATGTACTACAATTAGCAAAAAGTTCACATACTCGGCATTCAAAAAAATAATTAAAAACAATTCTATAAAAACTCTCGCATCCAAAATTTCAACTATGGCATTTTGTAGCAACAAGTTCTAAACTTACATCAACTTGCCCAACCAAATGTTAAAAACAAAATGACATACCCATCATTGATTCACAGCAACAACACATTCAAAAGTAAATTTGCAAATAGAAAGTTTGAAACAGCCCCATTGGCAACAAGAAATTATCACTGACGACAAAAATTACCTTTACATAAAACACAATAAAGGAGAAAATATTCAAACCCATTAACCAGCAGCCATGAATAACTCAATCAATTGAGAACCTAAAACATTTATTCTCATACTAAACAAAATATTTGAAACCTAAGTGTTGGGTAGAGAGAGAAGGAGGAAACTTACCTTGTGAAAAAATTGAGTGCAAGACAAAACCCAAAGGACAAACAAAAGAAAAATATGCAAAACATATATAAATATGAGTTAGAGGAAATAAGAAATTTCAAAGAAAAATAATGAGGGAGATAGTTGGAGATGAATAATGAGTAAGGTGCAGCCAAAGGAAGGGTTTTTATAGGGGTGAGGTTGGGCCCCGATCCAACACCGTGGCCCTCACAAGCTGTTTCACACCCGAAGCAATACGCTTCAGGTTTCAGCGCTACAGCACTCGCACATTCTGTTTCTCCCTTTTTTTTTCTTCTAGTGTCGTGGCTCTCACTTTAAGAGCCACAACCCTCAAACCTTCTATTTGGCCAATTCATATTTGCTCTTCACAGTGTGGTAGCCCTCAATGTGAGGGCTGGGGTGGTCAAACATTCTATCTTGAGCCTGTATTTTACCTCCTTTTAGTGCTACGACTCTCAATTTGAGGGCCATGGCTCTGACTCTTTTTTTATGTGATTTTTTTTTCTATTAATAGCAAAAACAAACACCTGCCAAAGAAATCATAAATTACTTAAAGTACAAAAATAATAAATCAAAAGAAATAAATTTTAACTTAAAAGAAAAATAAAGACTAAAAAAGTAAAGTTGAGGAGCTTGGGTTGCCTCCCAAGAAGCGTTTCATTTATAATCTTTGGCTCTAAGCCATGTTAAGCAAGTGTATTGAGGATTTTTGATGATTAATTTCGCCTCCCCAATAATGTTTCTATCTTTGTCCATTGACTTTGAATTTCTGACCATTTGTCCCCCTAACTTCAATTGCTCCATGTGGAAATACTTCATTGACAATGAAACGACCAAACCATTGTGATTTAAGCTTCTCCAAAAATAATTTCAAGTGAGAATTATAAAGCAACACCGATTAACTTAGCTCAAAGTTTTATTCCACTATTTTTTTATCATGCCATTGCTTTGTTTTCTCCTTATAGAGTTTGGCATTCTCATAAGCTGGAAGGTGAAGTTCATCAAGTTCATTTAATTGCAACAACCATTGCTCACTTGCCACTTGTAAATCAAAATTTAACTTCTTCACGACCCAATAAGCATTGTGCTCAAGTTCCACTAGTAAGTGACAAGCTTTGCCAAAAACTAACTTGTATGGAGACGTACTGATGGGTTTGGTTATGGATGGCATGCTCAAAATACGCAACGGAAAGAAAATTAAAAACTTTATAACTAAACAACAAAACATGCGTCCATATAATTTTTCAGGATTTTAGGAAACGTTTTTAGCTGTCAAAAAAATTCAAAATCGGGGCTTGCTGCTATAGAGGCAGCAACAGTTTTGACTCCACCAACTCAATTTTATGAAGGCTTAATTCTAGGGATTTAAATCCTTAAAATTCTTGACAACAATTTGGATAATTTATGAAACCTTTTCATAAAAAAAAATCGTCAGCCAATTGGTGCAACTAATTGCACAAATTTAGGCCTTTATTGGTTGTGAAGCCAAATAAAACTTTGAATGTCTCTGTTGAAAACAACAACTGTTTTAGCCACGTTTTGGTAACTTTATCTCCACCATTAGCCACACATAATCACCCATCTTGGAACATTTTCAATGTATATTGATCTCTTAATTTTCCTGCATTTTATGAAGCACTTAAGCCTCACTTTTATTATTGAAAATGGACCAATACCATGGCTAGACAGAATCGAATTCTACCATTTAAATCACACCATAATGTCATGAGATCGAATCTTTATTTGTTAAATTAATTTGTGCATCTCATGCACTTGTTAATCTGTAATATTTTGACATTAAAACGAGATTAATATTATGACAAATAAATTTTAAAATTTACAATTAAAATCTATCTTGAAATCTAAATAATTAGAATAAATTGTTAAATTTTAAAAGTTACTAATTTGTGTAGAACAAAACCTGAGCACCTCATATTCCTTTTAAACAAGGCATTAACAACAATAGACATAAACATGTGTTAAAATTAAACCAAGGAAGGCTTTGATATCACTGATCGGTTTAGCTATGGATGGCATGCTCAAAATACGCAGTGGAAAGAAAATTAAAAACTTTGTAACTAAACAACAAAACATGCCTCCACCCATGGATCACCTTGGTGATATTTAACACATAAAAGCATAAAATAAATTATTATTTAGAAAGTTACCTTGCCACGTAATTTCGTAATCACGATGGCACTTTTCGAAGTAACTCCGTGAACACCACCAGGAGCAAAAACCCTAGCCAATCAAGTGCTTGGCCTCCAATGGTAGTACACACGATTGCACTTGAACCTTCAACAAAGGAAAGAATTTTTAACTATACTTTGTACTAGCAAAGAGGACAACAATTGTCCTTTTCTTCTTTTTCACAATCTTAGCCGAACCTTTCTCGAAAATTGCTTCATAAGCAATTTTCTCTTTCACACAAAGGGAGTGGTGGCAAAGAAAGAAAACGTTTTTCTTTTTCTGACAAAAACTATATTTTCTTCAATTGTGAAAAACTCTCATATGAAAAATAGTTAAAAGGTGATTTATATAGTTAGGTTAAAATAACTTCAATTTTGCAATTAAGCCCTCAATATTATAACACATTATAATATTGGGCCTATTACTTAATTAAACTCTTTTAATTCAGTCCTTCGAAATTAAAATCAAAATTAATTTCCTTTATATTTTTCAATCAAGGCCTTATAGTTATAACTATTTATAATTATGCCAAAAACTTAATTAAACTCTTTTAATTAAGTTTATAGAAGTTAATTACCTAGCATGTGATTTAAGTCTAACTTAATTCGTCACTCTCCCAATTTAATTCAAATGCAATCATTGTGTGTGACCCATTAGGTTCCCAACATGTTGGCAATGGAATTGATTAATGACTTAATTGATTAATATAAATTTCAATCAATTAATTTATAATCAATTCCATAGACCAAGATTGGCATCTAGCAATGCATCATGGCCACCCAATTATTGAGAGAGTCAAAGGGTTCTTTGAAAACCTTTCAGTGTACAGTCTATCAGTGTAATTCATTTCCTCATCATATATCCCGGAGATGATAAGAGCTTGGTACAGTGTCTACTCTTATTGATCTCCATATTTGATCCTGCAATTATAGCATTAGCTTTATAGAGAGTTATGAAACCTTTTTCATAATCTCCATGTCGCCTTAGCCAAGGACTTCAATAAGCTAATTTTAACCAAGAACTAATAGGATATGTCCTCTAAAACACTTGAGGTGATGATTCCTATCTTGACCACTCATTTGCCTTCACATGCTTCATACTATACCTAAAAGCATATTGTTTTGGCATCCTTGGTTAGGCACCCATAGGGATGAAATCAA
Organism: Theobroma cacao; assembly: GCF_053813885.1. Classification (NCBI taxonomy): domain Eukaryota; kingdom Viridiplantae; phylum Streptophyta; class Magnoliopsida; order Malvales; family Malvaceae; genus Theobroma; species Theobroma cacao. The sequence goes on from NC_142641.1 coordinate 28,372,978, forward strand.
AGTATAGCACTCCACACATAAGACAACCTAGTGTCTCAAGTTTAGGGAGTATTTACACAACTGACACATGAGAAATGTTGCATAGACAATAGAGTGTATTACCAAATGCACTTCGCATGGCAGGTCATGTTCAGTGAACTTGCTCTCTTAGGTAAGCACCTATATTCTAGTTCAAAGTATCTCTATACTTCAATCTATGAGATCGATTGCTTACTTCCAAAGTAAGGAACATAGAATATACCAGTCTCTAAGCATGATCGTTGTCCAGTCTCGATGATACATTGACCAACAACATCTCGAGATTATGCTTTAATGCATAGGAATCTGATAACTGCAACCCATTACAGTTTCCTTGCGAGGCATATTAATCTCATGGACTTCATCCAATTAGACTTATAAATCATTATAATTAATGTCTTATTGATGAAGGAAAGCCTCTAATCATTCAACATGAATGATACTGTTGCATGATTAGAATCAAGCCTCAACCAATCTGAATTGGCTGCAGGGCTCATCCCAACACATGCCTATTGGGGTCTTGTAAGCAGTCCGATACGCCCATAAAGCACATCCAATCTTCTTGCCTAATCTTTTCTCCTAGGACAAACCATTTTCTCCAAAATTCTCTTGATTTCTTAATTGGACACTTCTACTTGGCCACGAGTTTGAGGATGGTAAGCAGTTGCAACCTTGTGTTTAACTCCATATTTTGCAAGAAGTGCATCAAAATATTTGTTGGAAGAGTGACTCCTTTCATCACTAATAACTGCCCTAGGAGTGCTAAATTGAGTGAAAATGTTCTTCTTGATGAAATTCATCACCACCTTTGTCACGACCCAATTTCCCGGGCAATGACCGGCGCATGAGCTCAATGAGGATAGCTCACTAAACCCAAGCAAGCCTATCCATTTACCTTTGCTTAACAAATTTATCATATCATGCATACACACACACACCTTTTCTTGGGTGTGAACATAGCCAAAACACAATGGCATTATCGATAATAATATACATGCACTATACTAGTCATGTATTTAGCAATTTACATTGCATACACATATTCATATTGTTAAATTGTTTTCACAATACAAAAGGACCCATGACTTACAGCGGAGACATTTACAATAAAAAGGATTACTATTGAATGCCAGACACATACCCAGGATATGCACTACGGGGACTCCTCGATCTAGGGTCCAACAGTCACCTGATCTGAAAACATGAATTTTTATAAAACGTGAGTACAATACTCAGTGAGTGAACAAGGAAGGAAACAAGCAACAATTAGGGAGAATTTAAAATCATGATGCACTTGTTTCAAAACAATACAATTTAGTTCATTCCTATTTAAAACCCCTCCAAACCCGAGAGTTTCTCACTACAGCGAGCATGAATTTCGCTGCAATGAAAACAGAGCAACAAGAGAAACATTTTTTCTCACTCAACAAAAACGCCATCCTGCTAAACTAATAAAATCAACATAAAATTCATGAAAATTCTCAAAGTATAATGTGTCAAATTTCACGTACATTACAACCATAAATCATTGTCCATCAATTTGCTATAACACACACATTTACATATGTATATATATATATATATACCCATCATCATCATCTCACCAACCCATCATCATCGTCACCAGCTCATCATCATCATCACCAGCTCATGCGCACTCCCTACTCGCACATGGCTGGGTCATCACCGGGTTATGCGCACTCCCTACTCGCACATAACCGGGTCATCACCGGGTTATGCGCACTCCCTACTCGCACATAACCGGGTAATCCTCGGCTTATGCGCACTCCCTACTCGCACATAGTCAAGTCAACATAATTACACAACATTATATTCAAGCATATATGTATATCAACATAATGCAGCCACATAGAAATCCATAATAACCACATTTCATAACATAAACCTTTTCTCAAAAGCTTGTCCACAAGGCATTCATTTTCATGAAAAATTGCATAAAATCATTCAAGCACTTTGTTCAAAACAGTCATATTCCCAAAACAATTTTGATAGGCAGTCCACTCACAGGTGTCGAAAATCCGGATTTCGGGTGAACTCTGACTAATAATCCTCAGGCGTAATTCCTTTGCCTTTTCCGGACGTCTCACCACCTTGACAAATAACAAAGTTGAGGAATTTACTATATTGTCCCTAAATTGATATAAATTAATTTAAACTACTAATGCTTGATATGTAAATGCAAAAATATGTCCGATTACCACTTAATCACGGTATCGATTAAATTCGACCGATCACCCGATTAATCGGCGATTGTGTCCAAATCACCTCCAAATTAATTCATTTCTCCTCTAATACCTTAATTTACCACATACATTTAAATAAAGCCAAATTCAGCATTAGAACCCTCACAATTCCTTATAGAAAAAATTTGGTCATTTGGTGTACTAGCATCGAATTTTTTTCTACATAACCGTTTCACCTTACTTCATCATATTCCATGCCATTTTCCTTGAAATAAAAACAATCCCCCATTGATATTCAGCCCTCATGGTTCGGCCAACAAGGAACCCTAGAGAAATTGAATATTTCTTTTGTGTTTTTGTTCATAACCATGCTTAACTATCCCTAAACACTAACATAGTCTAAAATCAAATTATTCCAACAACAATTCCTCTTCCATACCCATTTTTCAGAATTGAATTCATCATGATATCTCAATATTCAACCATGGAAAACAAGAACAAAAGCATGGGTAAGCTAGGTATCAAGGAGAATTAAAGAAATTTTAACTTACCTAGCTTGTTTCCTTGATTTCTTCACTTTTTCTTTGAATTTTCACCTAGGTTTTCTTGTTTTTCCTTTTGTTCTTCCTTTTTTCTTGTTGCTGGATGCCTAGGCCGAATATGGTGAGGGAATTGGGGATTTAATGGGCTGATTTCTATAGAAAATAATAAAATAATCAAGCATGCCATGTGTCACATGCTTATTGGCCCAATTTTTAACTTTTTGACATTTTCTTCTTAATTTTCCACCACAAATATTCTGGTATTTATCCAATCCTACCACAATTAAAATCCCTTGATCTTGACAAGTGCTGGGGTGAAAAATTTACCGATTTGCCCCTAGGGCAAAAAAATTACTATTTTGCCCTTTTACTCCGAAATGTATCGGAATCTCATTATTTCTACTTTTCAACCTAAAATAACACTAATATTGATCAATATTAACCAAATGGGGTAAAAATTGTTTTAAAAAAATTTTCGTTTAGTCCTTTAGTGGCAAAATTACCATTTTGCCCTTGTGCTCCATAAATACCGAGAATCACAATTTTTCACTGCTAAACATCATTTTATACTCCAATAATCATAATTATATTTCATATAATTATTCTTGGTCAAATGTGATCAAATCTTGGCTAAAAATCTCAATTTTATCATCAAATGGTAAAATGACCGTTTTGTCCCTAATTGGTCAATTTTCTGATGGACTCCAAACTGGACCTTGAACTCCAAATCACTATTCTAAGCCATTCTGTTGGTTTTAAAATTTTCAAATTCCTCTTAGAATTTCTATTTGAACTAGTTCAAGGCTCGATTTAACTTAGTTGTACCACTCGGTACAATACCGTCTTTTAATCGTGGTTGACAGGGTCTCACATTCTCCCCCACTAATAAAAATTCGGTCCCTGAATTTAAATTCAATGTAGAGTGGCTTACCTTTACATATCGAAGAGGTGTGGATGCTTTGTCCGCATCTCATCCTCAGTTTCCCACGTTACCTCATCGCTATTGTGATTCCGCCACAACACTTTCACTGAGGCTACATCCTTTAAACGGAGCTTTTTAACTTGCCTATCAAGGATAGCTAACGGTTGTTCCTCATAGGTTAGATCACCTTGCAACTGAATAGTTTCATACCGTATTACATGTGATGGATCTGGGTTGTACTTCCTAAGCATGGACACATGAAACACGGGATGAATATTAGAAAGGTCTGGCGGTAATGCCAAATGATAAGCCACCGCTCCAACCTTTTCTAAGATCTCGAATGGCCCTATATACTGAGGACTTAACTTCCCTTTCTTGCCAAACCTCATTACCCCTTTAGTTGGCGAAACTGTCAAAAATACATGATCTCCTACTTGGAACTCCAAGTCTCTCCGTCGGTTATCAACATATGATTTCTGTCTACTTTGTGCTGTTAACATCCTCTGACGGATCATGTGTATTTTCTAGGTTGCATCCTGCACCAATTCAGGCCCCAAAAGTTTCCTTTCTCCCACCTCTAGCCATCCAATGGGTGACCTACATCTTCGTCCATATAAGGCCTCAAATGGTGCCATTTGGATGTTAGTTTGGAAACTGTTGTTGTAGGCAAATTCCACTAAGGGTAGATATTGTTCCCACTTGACACCAAGGTCTATCACACAAGCCCTCAACATATCCTCCAATGTCTGTATCGTCCGTTTAGATTGTCCATCAGTCTGAGGGTGGAAAGCTGTGCTGAAATCCAACTTAGTGCCCAATGCTTCTTGCAACTTTCCCCAAAACCTACTAGTAAACTGAGCTCCTCTGTCAGATACTATAGAAATGGGAATACCATGTAGTCGCACTATCTCATCCACATAAACTCGAGCATATTGGGCAGCCCCATAAATAGTCTTAATCGGAAGAAAATGAGCTGACTTTGTTAACCGGTCCACTACTATCCAAATTGAATCATATCCCCCACTGGTTCGAGGCAAACCCGTTACAAAGTCCATAGAAATATGTTCCCACTTCCACTTGGGTACTGGTAATAGTTGTAGTAGCCCTGCAGGCTTTTGATGCTCGGCCTTAACCTGCTGACAAACCAGGCACTTGGAGACAAACTCAGCTACATCTCTCTTAAGTCCTTCCCACCAATACACCTCTTTCAAATCTTGATACATCTTTGTAGCCCCTGGATGTACCACATAAGTTGCCATGTGAGCTTCCTCCAATATTTCTCTCCTCAACCCGTCACCATCAGGCACATAAAGTCTGGTTCCATACCTCAACACTCCATCTGTGCCTTTAGTAAACATTTTTCCTTTCCTACCCTGAGGATCCTCTAAGGCCTTAATCACAAACTCATCTTTACTTTGTGCTTTTTTAATCCTGTCCATTAAAATAGGCCTCACTCTAAAGTGTGCTAGTAAAGCATTTGTCTCCTCAACTTCCAAACGCACACCTATGTCTCCCAAGCTATGGATCTCTCTAACCAAAGATCTCCTACCAGTGGAAATATGTGCCAAGCTTCCCATTGATTTTCGACTCAAGGCATCCGCCACTACATTGGCCTTACCGGGATGATAAAGAATAGTACAATCATAATCCTTTAGCAACTCCATCCATCTACGTTGCCGTAAGCTAAGATCCCTCTGCTGAAATATATACTTCAGACTTTTGTGGTCCGTGTATATCTCGCAAGTCTCACCATACAAGTAATGACTCCAAATCTTTAAGGAAAACACGATTGCTGCCATTTCCAAATCGTGTATGGGGTAATTCTGCTCATGCCTTTTAAGTTGCATAGATGCATACGCAATCACCTTCTCATGTTGCATTAATACACATCCTAAACCAACCCCCGATGCATCACAAAACACCGTGTAACCCCCTGTGCCTTGCGGTAGGCTTAACACTGGAGCTGTGGTGAAACATGCCTTAAGCTTTTCAAAACTATTCTCACAAGCATCAGACCACTCAAATTTTGTATCTTTACGTGTCAGCTTAGTCAAAGGGGCAACTATTTTGGAGAAGTCCCTCGAAAAGCGATGATAATAGCCAGCTAAACCCATAAAGCTTTTAATCTTCGTAACTGATGTTGGCCTTGGCCATTTTTCCACTGCTTCAATTTTCTTTGAATCAATTTGTATCCCATCCGTAGATACCACATGCCCTAAGAATGCAACACTTTCAAGCCAAAACTCACACTTGGAGAACTTAGCATACAATCGATGTTCTCTCAAAATTTGGAGCACTATCTTAAGATGCTGCTCATGCTCCTCTCGACTCTTTGAATATATCAAAATGTCATCAATAAACACCACCACAAACTTATCTAAATAAGGTTTGAACACTCGATTCATGGAATCCATAAAGGCTGCAAGAGCATTCGTGAGCCCAAATGACATCACTAAGAACTCATAGTGCCCATATCTTGTGCGAAATGCGGTCTTGGGTATATCTTCGTTCCGGATTCTCAACTGATGGTACCCAGATCGCAGATCTATCTTAGAAAAACATTGTCCTCCTTGTAGTTGATCAAATAAATCATCTATCCTTGGGAGAGGATATTTATTCTTCACCGTTACTTTATTAAGCTGTCGATAATCAATGCACAACCTAAGTGACCCATCTTTCTATTTCACAAATAACACTGGTGCTCCCCATGGGGATACACTAGGACGGATGAAGCCTTTATCCAACAAATCCTCTAATTGATCCTTAAGCTCTTTGAGCTCTGCCGGTGCCATTCTATATGGTGGTATGGATATAGGTCTAGTGTCGGGAATTAAATCTATGCAAAATTCAATCTCCCACTCGGGAGGTAAACCTAGTAGCTCCTCGGGAAATACATCCACGAACTCCTTCACCACCGACACTTGACTTACATTTCCAACCTTCGCCTGAGTATCCCTTACAACAGCCAAGTAACCTATACAACCCTGTCGTATTAACCTTCTGGCAGAAATGACCGATATCAAATTGGTTGGAGCATTACTCCTATCCCCCTGAATACTAAATGATGATTCACCGGGGAAATCAAATCTAACCAATTTATGATAACAGTCCACACAAGCATGACGGGGTGATAACCAATCCATTTCCAAGATCACATCAAAGTTTAAGGTGTCTAACACCACCAAATTCACCAAAGTGTCCTTGTCCTTGACTCGTACTACACAGACTCATATTCCCATTCAGCCACAAATATCTCCTTTAAAGGAGTAAACACTACTAATTGTTCCTCTCTCCTAACATGATCTCTACCCAACCAAGATGCAAAACATGGAGAGATAAAAGAATGAGTAGCACCAGGATCAAATAGTACCCGAGCATTCATATCACAACTTGAAAGAATACTTGAGACCACGGCATTGGATGTCTAGGCTTCCTACTGTGTTAAAGCAAACACCCTTGCCTGGCCTCTACCAACAGAACTTTGATGTTCGGATTCAGATGACCTGCCTTGAGAGGAAGTACCAGCACCTCGACCTTTGGATCCACTAGCTTTCCTATCAGACGAGGCGGCAACTGAAGGAGCAAACGAAGCTGGTTGGGTGGAACCACGAGCAGAATCTTGTGATTGATGAGCCATCGTACAATCCCTCTTAATATGCCCAAGTTGACCACACCTGAAACAAACTCCCGTAGCACGAAGGCATCTTCCTCTATGTGGTCCCCCACAAGTATGGCAAGGAAGGATAAGTTGACTTCCTTGCCTCATATCTTGCTGTCTTCCAACACTGAAGGTTCGTTGTCCCACCACAATACTAGCACTAGGCGAGTCACTCCCCTGCTGGGGTAATCGTGAGTCCCTTTGTGGACCCTAACGGTAAAAAAATGAACCACCACTACTGAAATCTCTGTGGCCTTGATAACCCTCTGTTTTGACCCTTTTTGCTCTATCCCTCACAACCCTAATCTCACTGGTCCTCATTTCAATTCGTTGAGCACAATCCACGGCCGCAGAGTAAGTGTTGAAATCTCGGGAGGCCACAGCCTGAAACAATGGTTCCACTAATCCATCAACAAACCGTTGGATTTTCATCTCCTTTGTGGAAACCAAGTAAGGTACATACCGAGACAGCTACGTAAATTTTATATCATACTCCGACACAGTCATGCCCGGAGTCTGCACCAATGCCTCAAACTCTCTGGCTCGGGCATTTCACACACTGTACGATAGAAATTGATCTAAGAAGGCTGTACTAAATTCACTCCAAGTCAGTGGTGTAGCATCTGTCGACCTACCCCTTCGCAAGGAGTCATACCATTCCTGTGCTACATCCTTCAATTGAAAAGCTACTAACTCCACTGACCTAACGCTAGAATACCCCATAGCATTACAAATCTTCTCTGATACATCTGACCCCGTAAATGAGGGAGGCTTAAGCTTCAGAAAGTCAGTGAGTGAAACCTCCATCTGACCTCTGTCACCCTCGAGAGGTTGGCGATCTGTCTGGCCTTGGGAACTAAGGGACTATTGCTCCACATGTCTCCCCTCTACTATCTCCTATATATCCTCCATACGGGTTGCCATCATTTCTACAACCCAATTGACTCCCTGCAGACCCGACGCCAAGTCCTCAAAAGTAATGCCTCTCGCCGGTGGCCTAACAGTATCACCTAAGGGCTGTCCCTCATCTCTCCTATTCACAAGCGTACTCGCTCTCACTGGCTTAGCGACCCTACCACGTCTACCTCGCCCCCTACGGGTGGGTGTCCGTGGCCTATTAGTCATCTTAGTAGGGGCATCTTGCTCCCCAAATTGTCTTAAGGTGGCCCGTGTCTTAGGTGGCATTCTTACCTAGACAAGAGCAAACACCTGTCATTAACCATAGTTAAAGAGATAAGGTGGTTTCTAAGATTGGGAATCTATGCGGTCCCTTGGTTGTAAAATGTGTCGCGGTTCACACTTCACAACCGAAGTTCCCACATAAAAACCCGACACTCCGTTGGACCAACAAGTGAAAGCCTTAGGACCTAGACGAACCTAGAGCTCTGATACCAACTTTGTCACGACCCAATTTCCCGGGCAATGACCGGCGTATGAGCTCAATGAGCATAGCTCACTAAACCCAAGCAAGCCTATCCATTTACCTTTGCTTAACAAATTTATCATATCATGCATACACACACACACCTTTTCTCGGGTGTGAACATAGACAAAACACAATGGCATTATCGATAATAATATACATGCACTATACTAGTCATGTATTTAGCAATTTACATTGCATACACATATTCATATTGTTAAATTGTTTTCACAATACAAAAGGACCCATGACTTCCAGCGGAGACATTTACAATAAAAGGGATTACTATTGAATGCCAGACACATACCCAGGATATGCACTACGGGGACTCCTCGATCTAGGGTCCAACAGTCACCTGATCTAAAAACATGAATTTTTATAAAACGTAAGTACAATACTCAGTGAGTGAACAAGGAAGGAAACAAGCAACAATTAGGGAGAATTTAAAATCATGATGCGCTTGTTTCAAAACAATACAATTTAGTTCATTCCTATTTAAAACCCCTCCAAACCCGAGAGTTTCTCTCTACAGCGAGCATGAATTTCGCTGCAATCAAAACAGAGCAACAAGAGAAACATTTTTTCTCACTCAATAAAAATGCCATCCTGCTAAACTAATAAAATCAACATAAAATTCATGAAAATTCTCAAAGTATAATGTGTCAAATTTCACGTACATTACAACCATAAATCATTGTCCATCAATTTGCTATAACACACACATTTACATATGTATATATATATATATACCCATCATCATCATCTCACCAACCCATCATCATCGTCACCAGCTCATCATCATCATCACCAGCTCATGCGCACTCCCTACTCGCACATGGCTGGGTCATCATCGAGTTATGTGCACTCCCTACTCGCACATAACCGGGTCATCATCGGGTTATGCGCACTACCTACTCGCACATAACCGGGTAATCCTCGGCTTATGCGCACTCCCTACTCGCACATAGTCGAGTCAACATAATTACACAACATTACATTCAAGCATATATGTATATCAACATAATGCAGCCACATAGAAATCCATAATAACCACATTTCATAACATAAACCTTTTCTCAAAAGCTTGTTCCCAAGGCATTCATTTTCATGAAAAATTGCATAAAATCATTCAAACACTTTCCTCAAAACAGTCATATTCCCAAAACAATTTTGATAGGCAGTCCACTCACAGGTGTCGAAAATCCGGATTTCGGGTGAACTCTGACTAATAATCCTCAAGCGTAATTCCTTTGCCTTTTCCGGACGTCTCACCACCTTGACAAATAACAAAGTCGAGGAATTTACTATATTGTCCCTAAATTGATATAAATTAATTTAAACTACTAATACTTGATATGTAAATGCAAAAATATGTCCGATTACCGCTTAATCACGGTATCGATTAAATTTGACCGATCACCCGATTAATCGGCGATTGTGTCCAAATCACCTCCAAATTAATTCATTTCTCCTCTAATACCTTAATTTACCACATACATTTAAATAAAGCCAAATTCAGCATTAGAACCCTCACAATTCCTTATAGAAAAAATTTGGTCATTTGGTGTACTAGCATCGAATTTTTTTCTACATAACCGTTTCACCTTACTTCATCATTTTCCATGCCACTTTCCTTGAAATAAAAACAATCCCCCATTGATATTCAGCCCTCATGGTTCGGCCAACAAGGAACCCTAGAGAAATTGAATATTTCTTTTGTGTTTTTGTTCATAACCATGCTTAACTATCCCTAAACACTAACATAGTCTAAAATCAAATTATTCCAACAACAATTCCTCTTCCATACCCATTTTTCAGAATTGAATTCATCATGATAACTCAATATTCAACCATGGAAAACAAGAACAAAAGCATGGGTAAGCTAGGTATCAAGGAGAATTAAAGAAATTTTAACTTACCTAGCTTGTTTCCTTGATTTCTTCACTTTTTCTTTGAATTTTCACCTAGGTTTTCTTGTTTTTCCGTTTGTTCTTCCTTTTTTCTTGTTGCTGGATGCCTAGGCCGAATATGGTGAGGGAATTGGGGATTTAATGGGCTGATTTTTATAGAAAATAATAAAACAATCAAGCATGCCATGTGTCACATGCTTATTGGCCCAATTTTTAACTTTTTGACTTTTTCTTCTTAATTTTCCACCACAAATATTCTGGTATTTATCCAATCCGACCACAATTAAAATCCCTTGATCTTGACAAGTGCTGGGGTGAAAAATTTACCGATTTGGCCCTAGGGCAAAAAAATTACTATTTTGCCCTTTTACTCCGAAATGTACCGGAATCTCATTATTTCTACTTTTCAACCTAAAATAACACTAATATTGATCAATATTAACCAAATGGAGTAAAAATTGTTTAAAAAAAATTTTGTTTAGTCCTTTAGTGGCAAAATTACCATTTTGCCCTTGTGCTCCATAAATACCGAGAATCACAATTTTTCACTGCTAAACATCATTTTATACTCCAATAATCATAATTATATTTCATATAATTATTCTTGGTCAAATGTGATCAAATCTTGGCTAAAAATCTCAATTTTATCATCAAATGGTAAAATGACCGTTTTGTCCCTAATTGGTCAATTTTCTGATGGACTCCAAACTGGACCTTGAACTCCAAATCACTATTCTAAGCCATTCTGTTGGTTTTAAAATTTTCAAATTCCTCTTAGAATTTCTATTTGAACTAGTTCAAGGCTCGATTTAACTTAGTTGTACCACTCGGTACAATACCGTCTTTTAATCGAGCTTGACAAGGTCTCACAACCTTGGAATCATTGTGAAGAAAGGCTACCGCTTTAACCCACTTAGAGACATAATCTATGGTAATCAAGATATATATTATTGTATGAAGATATGAACGGACCCATGAAGTCAATACCCCATACATCAAAATTTTCTATCTCAAGGATGTTGTTGAGAGGCATCTCATGCCGCCTTAAGATATTACCCACTCTTTGACACCTGTCACAATGCAAAACAAAATTATGAGAATCTTTAAATAATGTAGGCCAATACAAACCTAATTGGAGGATTTTAGTAGCAATTTTTGTCCCTCAAAAGTGTCCTCCATAATATGAAGAACGGTAATGGTGAAGCACACTTTGAATTTCTTTTTTGAGACACATGTTCTAATGATCTGGTATTTACATTACTTAAACAAGAAAGGCTCATCCCAAAAATAAAAATTAACATCATGCACAAATTTCTTTTTCTGATGAAAATTTAAATCAGGGGGAATAATATTGCTTACCAAATAATTCATGAAATCAACATACCAAGGAAGTGATTTCTTACCAACTTGAAAGATTTGTTCATCAAGAAAAGTCTCCTTAATTAAGGTTAAATCTTTACCTTGAGCTTCAATCTCCAATCTTGAAAGGTGGTCTACCACTTGATTTTCTATTCCTTTTCTGTCACGAATCTCTAGATCAAACTTTTGTAGCAAAAGAATCCACCTTATATATCTTGGCTTGGAATCCTTTTAGGCAATCAAATATTTGATAGTTAAATGGTCAATGTACACTCTCACCTTTAACCCTATGAGATAGAAGCATAATTTGTCAAAAGCAAAAACAACAGTCAATAGCTCCTTTTTTGTTGTGGTATAATTTTTCCACGCCTTATTCAAAGTCTTGCCAACATAATAGATGGAATGAAAGAGTATATCCTTCCTTTGTCCCAAAACGACTCCCACCATATAATCATTTACATAACACATTAGTTCAAAGAGGAAAGTCTAATTGAGACTAATTATGATAGGTGCAGATATAATCTTTTTTTCAATTCATCAAAAACAAGACATTCATTATCAAAGTTAAATGGCACATCTTTTTCCAATAAATTGCAACAGGTTTAGAAATTTTTGAAAAGTCCTTAATAAATCTTTGATAAAAACTAGCATGACTAAGAAAAATTCTAATACCTTTGACATTTATTGGAGGTGGTAGCTTCTCAAATGTTTCAATTTTTGCTTTATCTACCTCAATGTCGCTATTAAAGATCTTGTGCCCAAGAACAATTCCTTCTTGCACTATAAAGTGACATTTCTCCCACTTAAGCACTAAATTTGTTCCTTCATGTCTCTTGAGTACCCTAGCAAGATTTAAAAGACAATCATCAAAATTATTTCTAAAGACAGAAAATCATCCATAAATACCTCCAAACATTTTTCCACCATGTTTGTAAATATGGCCATCATGCATCTTTGAAAAATGGCAGGTGCATTACATAATCCAAATGGCATTCTTCTAAAAGCAAATGTGCCATAAGAACATGTAAAAGTTGTCTTTCTTGATCTTCTAGGGCAATAACAATTTGATTATAGCCAGAATAGCCATCTAGAAAACAATAATATTCCTTACCAGCCAATCAATCCAATATTTGATCAATGAATGGGAAGGGAAAGTGATCTTTCTTTGTAGCTTTATTGAGCTTTTGGTAGTCTATGCAAACTCTCCATCTAGTCACAGTTCTTGTTGGAATGACCCCATTATTGTCATTAGCAACCACAGTCATCCCCCCTTTTTTAGGAACACATTTTACCAAACTTAGCCATGAGCTATCAAAAATAGGATAAATTATTCTAGCATCTAGCCACTTGATGATTTCTTTCTTAACCATTTTTTTCATAATGAGATTCACTTTTCTTTGCTATTCAATTATGGTTTTGTGATTTTCCTCAAGGAGAATTTTGTGCAAGCAAAGAGAAGGGCTAATTCCCTTAATATCAACTATGGTCCACCTTGTTGCTTTCTTAAATTATCTAAGTGTCCTCAATAACATCTCCTTTTGCATGTTAGTAAAAGAGGAAAAAATAATAACTAGAATAGTAGAGGATTTTCCAAGAAAGGTTTCAGTTCCAAGGTAAGTGGTTCTTCAATGGAAAGCTTAGAAGCAGGCATCAAAGAAGCTGAAACATCTAAAGACTCAAATTGATGATTAATTCTAAGTCTGGAATAAACATTTAACAAATTTGAGTATTCAATAAATTCATCATCATCCTTGTCAGATTTGGCAATTAAACATGCTTCAAGAAGATCATTAAGATATTCTTCTAAAAGACATATTTTGAAAAATCATTTACCACACTCATAGAAAAGTAGTCTTTAGATATCATAGGCAATTTTAAAGGTTTGAAAATATTAAATATTACCTTTTGGTCTTGAGCTTTCAAAGTGAGCTCAACGTTTTCAACATCAATCAAAGCTCTAATAGTTGCCACGAATGGCCTCCCAAGGATGATTAGAATTTCCCTATTTTCTTCCATGTCAAGAGTTATAAAATCAATTAAAAAAATAAATTTATCTACCTTAATAAGAGCATCTTCAATAATTCCCCTTGGGTACACATAAGAGCGATCAGCTAGTTGTAAAGTAATAAAAGTGGGTTTGCATTCCCCCAAACCAAATTTCTCAAAAATTGACCAAGGCATTAAATTGATACTTGCATTTAAATCACTCAAAGCTTTTGCAAAAAATAAATTACCAATAGTGCAAGGGATTCTGAAACTACTTAGATCTTTGAGTTTTGATGGTAGTTTATTTTGCAAATTTGCACTACATTCTTTTGTAAGGGAGAAAGTTTCAAAGTCACCTAGCTTTCTCTTTTTGGAGAGAGTGTCCTTCAAGAACTTGACATAGCTTGGCATTTGTTCCAAAGCTTCAACAAAAAGAATCTTTATGTGTAATTTCTTCAAGACATTGATGAACTTCTAAAATTGCTCTTCAAGCTTTTGCTTTTGAAGCCTCTAGGGAAAAAGTGGTGGAGGATGGATGACTTAAGAAGTCCTTTGATTTTTAGCCTTTTCATATTCTTTCTGCTCATTTTGAATTTCTTTCTCAACCATTCCTTCCTTGTTATCAACTTGTCCATTCTTAAATTTAATTGTTTTTTCATTCACCCCCTAATTTCTTTTCCACTTCTTAAAGTGACTACTTGGCATTGTTCCTTACCTTTAGGATTGATTTATGTGTCACTCGGTAAGGAACATTAAGGTTTACTGTTGATGGAATTTGCAAGCTGTCCCATTTGGGTCTCAAGATTTCTCAAGGAGCCTCATTGACTTTGAATTATAACATTGATTTTTTATATATATTACGAGAAAACTTCTTCCAATTTAGACTTCTTTTCAGGAATTGGTGGTCTAGCTTGTTGTTGAAAACTATGAGGCATCATCGATTTTGGATTTGAAGGCCCTACATTGTTGTTCCATGAAAAGTTGAGGTGGTTTCTCTAACCAGGATTATAAGTATTGGAGTATGGATTATTTTGTTAATTGTTGAAGTTCCCCATAAATTGGACTGATTCAGAATTGTATAGGCATTGATCACTCGAATGGCCATCTCCACACATCTCACAAACTACAAATGAATTTTGAACCGCATGAAGTCCTATTGTGTCAAACATCTTGGATAGTGTAGCCACTTGTGTAGCTACTTGAGCAATTAAGGTGCTAAGTGCATTAATTTCATAGGCTCCAATAGCTTTTCTCGAGCAGACCTTTTTGAAGGCTATTGATAATTATTTGAGGCCATATCTTCTAACAGGTTATAAGCATCTACAACATTCTTAATTATTAATGCCCCACCAGTAGCAGCATCAATTGTGGTTTTTATTGAACCAACCAATCCATTGTAGTATGCTTGAACTTGCAACCAATTAAGAATCCCATGATGTGGACATCTTTTCAATAGTTTTTTAAATCTCTCCCAAGCTTTATACAAGGATTCACCTTCAAATTGTGTGAATGAGGTGATATCATTACTCATCTTTGTAGTCTTCGCAAGCGAAAAGAATTTTGCTAGTAACTTTTGAGCCAAGTCTTCCCAATGTAATAATAGACCCATTGAGCGATGAATGAAGCCAACTCTTTGCTTTATCCCTCAAAGATAACGGAAATAGTCTTAATCTAATAGTATCATCAGTTACTTCTTTGTATTTGAAGGTATCACAAATCTCCAAAAAATTCACGAAATGAGAATTAGGATCATTACTGGGTAACCCACCAAATTGGACTGAAGACTAAATCATTTTAATGTAATCTGGTTTAATTTCAAAATTATTTGCATTGATGGAAGGTTTTCTAATGCTTTGGTGTAAACCTTGCAGAAGAGGAACAACATAATCTCGCAGTGCTCTATTTCCTTCGAGAACTAGATTAATGGCATTATTGCCATTGTTGTTTTTATCCTCAACCATTGTCTGATTGAAAGTTGCAACTTGCAAATTCTCCCTTCAACGTCTTTTGAAATCTCTTTCTATCTCAGATCAAAGGAACAAAATTCAAGTTGTTTCTTCTTTGCATACAATGACCAAAGATATCTGCAAGCAAACAAAAACTAATATTAAAATAAGAAAAAAAAATTTGAAGTAAGACTAAATTGCTTGGTATTAATATTAGTAAAAATTCTACAAATAATGATGCTAAAAGCTTGTCAGTTAACTTCTACCTACACAAGTGTACGTATTGAATATATAGTATATAAGCAAGCTAAGTATTGATCCCATAGAGAATTGCTCTAAAATTTTACTAAATATTAAAATTAGAACAATTGAGTTTTATTTAAATAATTAAAATCTGAATTCTAGTTAAATTAAAAATTAATCAACTAAAACTAATTTAATTAAAAATTAAAGCAAGAAGATAATTAGGTAAAAGGCAAATCAAGCAAGCCTAGGATTACAATATCCTCACCCTTTATCTAAATCTTACCTCTCTTCCTTAACTTATTTCAATGGGTTGAATTGCTAACCTAGAGTCCTCAGTTATTTATAAGGGTTTCCCTGACTCATCTTATAAAAATATCTATTTTAACCAAAACAATATATCCCTATGTGAATTGAAATTAAAACAGATTCATTAAGTTCAGGCTCTAATTCTTGCTACATATGGCATATAGACATATCCCTATCTTATACGCAAATCAATTAACATGATCATATGTTATCCCAATTTTTGTCTACACTAAATTCCCGTTCCCAAGTTTGTTTAGGTTCCTAGATCAATTTAAGTGGTGGCCAAGCAATTAAAAGCATTAGGAACAAATTGAAATAAACAATTCAATTCCATTGAAAATAAGCAAAGGATTAAAAATTTTGATTACATGTGAGTTCAATTACAATCCTAGAAAAAGAAAATTAACTACCCATAATTGCGAAGACAAATAGCGTTATATAAAATTCAGCCATTAAGAGTAACAAGCAACATAAAAGCTAAGGAAGACAACAAAACAAATATTTGTAGCTTTGCTCTCCAAGTTTCAGCTTCAACTTCTAGCTTCTTGAATCTCTAAAAGTTGTCCCTAATGTCTCTTAAAAATATCCTATTTATACTTAGAAACTAACTTATAATTCCCTAAGTTAACCTACTAATTCAATTGGGCTTAAAAGTGTAATGAGAGGCCCAAATAGCAATTGTTAGGATTAAGATTGCCATTCTCGCAATAGTACGACTTATCATTTTCCAATGCAATTTTCTTTATCTTTGAGGCAAAACTGGGAAAAGTGATCTACATAAAAGTTGTAGATCTGTCTCTCATCTTTCCAATGATTTAAGAATCGTATCATTTGAAGTTCTGTAGGATGAGTTATGATTAAAACACCGAAGCATATGCAAGCTGAATTTCAAGTCTTTCTACACTTCACTTTCCAAAATTAAGCCCAATCCCTTAATTCCTACAAAAAACATAAAAACTAATAAATAATAACCAATTTAAAAGAAATAAACAGAAAATTAAAATAACTCACTTAAAAATAAACTAATTATAAAAACAACTAAAAATAACTAAATTATAATTGAAAATTAAAAACTTACCTAATATTTAATAACGAAATTGGATTAGAATAATTCTATAAAATAGAATTATCAATTCTTTAAGTATGGGAATTTTAGTGTGCTCAGGTAATCCAAATCAATTGAATAATTAGAAATCACTTGATAATGTAAAAACAGATACAAATACCTTTGTCTTTATTCGTGATCATTGAAGTTCTTCCTAAAACTGTGATTGGACTCTAATGATGGTTCTTTTTTTTGGTCTCTAGTATAATTTCCATGCCTTGTTACCATGACTAATGATTATTCCAATGAACAAGTTAGGGTGAGGAGAACAAGAAAACTTTCACAACAAACTTGCACTAGAGTTATGGTAGATGAATAGACCAACAACATATCTTTTAATCTTATAAGAAAAGCTATTTGTCCCTTCATCTTCCTTCTTCGAAGTTTTAACATTCTTTAAGTGGATCCTATCAGTTTGACATGTATGTTCATTTCATTTGACTACTATGATCTTAATCTCTAACCTTTTTAGTGAAAGTCATTAAGATACTAAGTTTAAACCTAGATTCTTTGCCTTTATGCCTAACGGTTAAAGAAAGTTAGATGACTTCCCATGATGAATGTATGTGTTTCATGTCATGACAAAACATTCAAGACAATCAAAACAATATTATCAACATTTAATCATTATTCTCACCTTGTTTCTCATACCTGTTCCAAGCTACATAATGAGTTTCGAGTCCTTTGAAAAGTAGTATGTGCTAGAAGAATCGATTCTTCAAAATGAGGATGTTGATTTGAGGCATTTGATTCTTTTTTTTATTACATTGATTTCCCTACAACATAGATTCTCATTTGGTTTTTGGTATCCAAATTTTCTTTGATCCTTTTGTTAGTAAACAAAAATTAAACTCTCTAAAATCTTAGAATTAGAATTTATTAGCTTCGCTCTTGAAACTCATTCAATCAGTTTTCTTTTAGTAACCTTCAAAAGCATTTTTTTAGGGTTTCATTTTCATTTCCTACATTTTTTATATTCATCACACATATTCTAAAATCCATTTTCGACTTTTTATTTTCTCTTTCTAACACAAGTTTTATTAATTTAAAAAAAAATTCACTTTCAACATTAAGATTTGAATCGTTTTATCATTTTCCAAATTTATCCTCTCATACCTATGAACTAATTCATCAAAGACCTCGTCAAATTGTTCCAAAGTATATTTAGACATACCATCGGATAGATATTCTACCTTTCCTTCTAGATTATGAAACGACAAGCTTCATTCATCACTTTGTTGAGAAGACTGAATCTTTCTTAACTCATCATTGTTGATTCATCTATTATTTTCATCAAGCTCTTCTTCTCCATATATTTCTTCTAGTCTTTTCCATACTTCTTTTGCACAATTGCATGAATAGACTTTGTTGTATTCTTTGCTTCTAAGTGAAAAAAAGAGGAAGTGCATGGCTTTGGCATTTAGTTCCAACATGTCTAAGTGACTTACACCCCATTCATTTAATTATCTGGTTAACTCACATGAGCCATCTCTGATTATTCTCCAAACTTCATAATCACTCACTTGCATAAACTGTTTTATCTGGTTTTACCAATAACGATAGTTTTTGCAATTAGACTTTGGACATTCTGCTGTTGGAAGTAGAGTCTATGCCCATTGAGGTGACTTTTCTTGTTTCTTCACTTTTGCCATGGTGGTCATTTTCAGAAACAAGATTGTTGCATTTTCCTTCATCCTCCATGATTTCTTCTTTGATGATTATTATCTGACTTAAATATTCTGTATCAAAATATTTTGAGTTATCCATTTGCAGATTAGAATGCAAAAGATCCTCATCCACGAGATCATCAATTGCCATATAACAAAGGTTGTTTGATGCTTTTCGCTTTTTATTTTGAGACTCATCACTATCACTTCATTTTTCAACCATGGCTTTTCTTTTGAAGTATTTTGGATGGATTTTCTCAACATTTAGACATTCACAACTAATATGACCAGATTTCTTGCACTCGTAGCAAATGACATGATCATTTTCATGATCATCTTTTAAATGTTTCCTCTCAGATTTCTTTTTGGTTTCTCTTTCCTAAAAAATCGTTTGCTTCTTTGTTTGTTTCTCATAAATCTATTGAACCTTCAACTTAATTGTGTTATTTCTTCATCACCCTCCTTTTCATTATCACTCATAAGTGACTTTTCATCACTTTGCTTTATAGCCTTGAAGGCAATGTCTTTTCTTTTTAATTTTTCTCTAACTACCTTATCTCTTCTTTTTCTTCATGCTGAAGAGTCATTTCATAAGTGAGCAAAAATCCTAGGAACTCATCAAGCTTGAGGATATTTAAATCCTTAGCTTCTTCAATAGTAGTGACTTTAGGTCTCCATAATCTTGGTAAGCAGTGAAGGATTTTCTTCAGCAATTGTGCGTTTGGGAACCCTCTTCCTAAAGCTTTATGTCCTCCTATGATCTTTGTAAATCTCTCAAACATCTCTTGTATAGACTCCTCATATTTTTTTTTAAACAACTTATGGTCAAGTATTAGCATACTAATCTTTGACTCTTTTACTTAACTGGTGCCCTCACAATAGTTTTCTAAGGTATCTCAAATCTCTTTTGCTGTAAAGCACATAGCTATCCTATTAAATTCATCTTCACTAAAAGAACATAAAATAGTTGTTACAACATTGCGATTTAGCTGTATCAACTCTTTGTCTTTATCATCCCACTCAGCTCTTGATTTAAGATGTTTCACACCATAAACAATTTTGACAGGAATATGAGGTCCATCAACAAAGATATCCCAAAGATCTAAATCAATAGATTGTATGAAGTTCTCAAACCTAGTTCTCTAAATGAAGTGGCATCATAGATTGTCCTTTACTAATGGAGCTCGAGGATGCCATGGTTATTACTTTAAGCTTTTTGTTTAGAATCTCTCAATGGTGGTTAATCTTGCAAAGATTTGGAAACTTGCTCTGATACTAATTGTTAGAAAGATAAGTTTAAAGTAAAATTACCAAGAAGAAGGTGAATTGCTTGTTAAAAAAATTTCTCTTTTTTCAAAAATCAGCTAAAATATGAAAGAATGAAATAACAAAATAGAGTATAAGTTGAATGAGTACAGAACAGAAAACTAAAAAGTACTTAATAGGACTTTTATGGAAGTTTGACCTTCCAATGCCTACGTCATCTCTCTTGGTAGTACAAGGAGTTTGAATCCATTATCAACTTGCCTTTTTAACAAGGTTAGTGTCAGTTAAAATTCTACTACGCAAGTATACGTATCGAATAGATAATATATGAGCAAGCAGAGTATCGATCCCACAGAAAATTGATCTAAAATTTTACTAAGTACTAAAATTATAACAACTTAATCTTATCCAAACAATCAAAATTAATTAACTAATTAAAACTAATTAAACAAAATTTAAACTAAGAAAAATCAAAATAATAATAACTTTAGTAAATATCAAATCAAACAAGCCTAGGATTACAATATCCCTCACACTTCATCTAAATCTTACCTCTCTTCCTTAACTTATTTCAATGGGTTGAATTGCTAACCTAGAGTCCTAAATTATTTATATGTGTCTCTTGACTCATTTTATAAAAATATCTATTTTAACCAAATCGTTGTATCCCTATATGAATTGAAATTAAAACAGATTCATTAAGTTTAGGCTATAATTTGGCTACATATGGCCTATAGGTATATCCCCATCCTACACGTAAATCAATTAATATGATAATATGTTATTCTAATTTTAGTATACACTAAACTCCCTTTCCCAAGTTTGTTTAGGTTCCTAAATCAATTTAATTGGTGGCTAAGCAATTAAAAGCATTAAGAATAAATTGAAATAAACAATTCAAATCCCATTAAAGATAAGTAAGAAAGAGATTAAAAATTCAGATTACATGTGAGTTCAATTGCAATCCTAGAAAAAGAAAATTAGCTACTCATGATCGCAAAGACAAATAACATTGTATATAATTCAACCATTGAGAGTAACAAGAAAAATAAAAGCCAAGGAAGAAAACAAAACAAATATTTGCCGCCTTGCTCTCCAAGTTTCAACTTCAACTTCTAGCTTCTTGAGTCTCCTAAAAGTTGTCTAACCTAATGTTCTTAAGAATATCCTATTTATACTAATAACTTAACCTATAATTCTCTAAATTGACCTAGGATTTAATTGAGCTTAAAAGTGTAATGAGAGGCCCAAAAGAATCAATTATTAATCTTTAAAAATTTCAATTCTCGGCACAATACATCTAACCATTTTCCAACATGATTTTCTCTATCTTCAATGCAGAACTGGGTAAAGTAATCTTCACAAATTTTGTAGTTCTGTCTCTTAGCTTTCCAATGGTCTAAGAATTACATCATTTGAAATTCTGTAGCACGAGTTATGGGCAAAACAATAAAGCATATGTTAACAGACTTTCGGGTCTTTCCACACTTTCCTTTCCAAAATTAAGCCCAATTCCTTTAGTTTTTATGAAAAATATAAAAACTAATAAATAATAACCAAATTAAAAGAAATTATATAAAATTAAAATAAATCACTTAAAATGAACTAATTATAAAAACAACTAAAAATAAGTAAATTATAATTAAAA
Organism: Theobroma cacao; assembly: GCF_053813885.1. Lineage (NCBI taxonomy): Eukaryota > Viridiplantae > Streptophyta > Magnoliopsida > Malvales > Malvaceae > Theobroma > Theobroma cacao. The sequence goes on from NC_142641.1 coordinate 28,395,184, forward strand.
ATTAAAACTTAGCTAATATTTAATAACAAAATTGGAGTAAAATAATTCAACAAAATAGAATTATCACACTCCCAAACCTAAGATTTTGCTAGTCCTCGAGCAAAAGAAAGTCATAAAAAAGAAAATTGAAAATAAAATCCTTGCACGGGAGATAGAAGTACCAAATCATGATTTCCATATTTTTCTCAAATATTAACTCAAATTCCAACTTAAAGCAATGTATAGCTAATCTTGAAAGTCATACATCAATTCAAGTGAAAATTTTTTTTTTCGAATGGACTTCTCGTGCGTTTGTGAATGCTCCCTTACAAAGAATATCATGCAATTTAGATTAGTTTATGCTAAATCTAAGCATAGATTGGTGCTTATAAACAATTATTTTTTTTTCAACCCCAAACTTATTTTTGACAATTATAAACAAGGGCTAATTTTCCTAACAACCATCACTTTTTTTTTCACCTTTCTCCCTGAATTTATTCTCAAGCTCAAATCATTTTCTAGAAAGATCAAAATACTTAAAGGGTGAAAGGTTCAAATTGTTGGATTTAAATAAACAAGTCAAGGCTGATTCAATTGTGTAATTACAAAGAAAAGGCTAAAAAAGGGTGACTAAGGATAAATATAGCAAGGTAAGCTCAAAAAGGCTCAAACAATCCAAAGATGGCCTAAATCACTTCCTATCCTAAGTGTTATCTAAGATTTCACCTCGAGAGATAATCAAACAAATTTTAGAATTCTTGACCTCATTATACTTTTTCATCAACATAAACTTTCTCTAAATCATACAAAAATTCTAAGTAAAAGAGTATAGTGTTCAAATTATTGGAAGTCACATTCTAAAATAAAGCTAACACAAGAATATCACATAAAATTAAATCGTAACTATATGCTTCTCAAAAGCTAAGAATCAAAAGATAATTAAAATATCATCCTAGGATTAGGACAATCATGAATGAGGTGCAACTATCAAAAAAAAATAATTTTTTAGCACAAATAAAACATGTAAAACATAAGTAAAACGTGCAAGACATAGCTTAAAATAAAGCTAACTAAACATAAAAAAAAAAAAACCAACAAAATTCTAAACCACTCCCCCAAACTTGGAACAAACATTGTCCTCAATGTGATGAAAGAAAATTAAAGAAAAAGGACAAGAATACTCCCTAACTTAGAAGTTGCAGTCTACAAGTCCTCCACATCATCACCACCAAAATCGTCCTCAAAGCCAAAATTCGTAGGTAATGAAGGAAAAGTAGTCATATCCATCCTGGTGTGTTAGGCATAGGCTTTCATCATTTGTTCAATTGCCCGATTTTTCCTTTCATGATGGTTTAATCTATGATCAATGTGCTCCATCCATTGGGCAACATTATGTGTGGGAGCCACCTGAGAAGGTGGGGGGGTGGCTTACGAAGAACTACCAACAATCGTTGCAGATTCCTCTAATCGTTTAAGAATGCCTATGGTGATGGGAATTTTTGGTTGTTGTAGCTCTTCTTTATCGCTCCATTGCACACAAGCTCTCGCACATAATGTAGTGATCAAGGAAGGAAAACCGATACTATCTCGTATAGTGTGGCCCATATATAAGATGGCATGAGAGATTACCTTACCAATATCAATGGATTTATGTGTTACAATGGCATAAATAAGCACCGCGTGATCCCTCGTGACATCATTGATATTAATGGAAGGGAGTAACCGTGCCGCTACAAAAGTGTAACCAAACTTTCAGCTCCTTTTTCATGGCACTTTGTTTAAATGAAACTGGCTCACCATGTGATGTATTCCATTAAGCTCCCTCAATAGAAAGGGTTGATATAATTTCATTGCAGTCTTGATGATCGCCCAAGTACTGCCCATATTCATCATTCTCAATATTGGGGGTTCCAAAAAGGCATTGATAGCTTGACTGTGAAAATGAACTTGTTTTCCATGGACAAACACAACACCATCAACATGCTCAACCGCATTTGCATAAAACTCCCGGTGTTGGCTCCATTAGTTTTTGATGATAATAAAACATTCCCATTTATTTGTGTCTAATACCTTTACTTAATGTGCAGGAAAATCAATATATGAAATTAATTAATTAACTCTTCAAATAGTATATCAAAAGAAAAAGAGGGATAAAAATAACAAGATGCAACTGTCTAACAAGGAGGAAGCTTATTGGTGAAACAAGGAAGAATGTTGGTTGACCAAGTTTCAAATTAGAGGAATGGCGGGCTGAAGAGTTTGGGAAACAGAATCAACTTAGTCGACCAAGTAAGTCGACTAACTGCTCTCTACCAGAATCTACATTCTGAAACAGAACCAACTTAGTCAACCTAGTTAGTCGACTAAGAGCTCTCTGTTTGCAATTTGAACCAGAGCACTACAAGATAGATTAACGGCTAAAACTCATCCTCAACTGTTTCCAACGGACATAAAATTGCCAAACTACCATTAGAGTTGCTTCTCCAAGTATAAAAGGGTCTTCCAACAATTAGAAACAAGTTTTTTGGAAACTTTGAATAAAATTTGAGCTATAGAGAGTTGAAAAACTAGAAAATCTTCACTGAACTTATCTGCACTTAAACGCCTACTCTTTGCATTTGTATTTTGCACTTAATCTTGTACCAATCAGATCAACCAATGATCATAGGTACTTTCTTTTACTACTTTTCTTGTATTCTTAGTGTGAGGAAGTCACTCTAAGGGATTGTTCAAGCTTGGGATAGCTTGATTATTGTAGGTTGTGGTTGAGCCTTGGAAAACCACTTTGGGTTTTAGTTGAGCTTGTGAAAAACTAGTATAAAAGGTTTTGGCTGAGCCTTGAAAAGTCATTGTAAATCTTAGTGAAAGCTTGTGAATTTCACCGAATCTTAGTTGATTTGTTGGGAAAATCCTTGGTTGGATAATCAAGGTAGTGGATGTAGGTCTTGGACCGAACCACCCTAAATTTTTATGCATCTTGTACTCTGTTTTTATTTTCTTAAGTTCTGGAAATTAGTTTCCAAAATTGTTAAGAGCCAAATTGTGCTATTCACCCCCCCTTTAGCACATATTATAGGGACCGACAAGTGGTATCAGAGCTAGTTCCCTATTATTAAGGCTTAACATACTTAGGGAGATCCAAATGGCTCTCCAAAAATCAGTAGTGGCTGAGGGACAATCAACAAACAGACCACCTCTATTTGATGGCTCTAATTACCCTTATTGGAGCACTAGAATGTCAATTTACATTAGAGTTATAGACTATGAAATGTGGGATGTTAAAACTGATAGACCCTTTATGCCTTCAACCATGAATGTGGTGACAAATGAGTTGATGCCCAAGCCAAGGTCTGAATGGACCGAGGCTGAAACTAAGAAAGTTCAAATAAACTTTAAAGCCATCAACACATTGCATTGTGCACTAACCCCCACTTAGTTTAACAAAGTCTGAAGCTATACAACAGCTAAACAAGTGTGGCAAAAACTTAGAATAATCCATGAAAGGACTTCTCAAGTAAAGGATTCCAAAATTACTCTCTTAACACATAGTTATGAAATGTTCAAAATGGAGCCTGGTGAAGACATCACCAGCATGTTTGATAGGTTTACAAACATCACAAATAAATTAAGTTAGCTAGGCAAGCCTATCCCTGAACATGAATTAGTAAAGAGACTGCTTAGAAGCCTACCAAAATCTTAGAAGCCAAAAGTGACTGCCATTAGAGAGGCTAAAGATTTGAACATCATCACACTTGATGAGATTTGTGGTTCTCTTCTTACTCATGAGTTGGAGCTTAAGGAAGAAGAAAAAGAAGACCAAAGGGAAGCAAAAGAAAAGAAAAAGAGTATTGCACTTAAAGCTAGCATCCTTGAAGAAGAGCTGAAAGAGCTTTCCTGTGATGATGATGATGAATTAGCTCTGGTTGCAAGAAAATTTAGAAAGCTAATAAGTAGAAGAAACCGAAGGCTAGCTAGAAGAAGTTTCAGGAAAGACCAAGGTGCCTCATGGAAAAACAGAAACAAAATTGACTCTAACAAAAATGAGGAGCTCATTTGCTACGAGTGCAAGAAACTTGGTCACTTTAAGTCTGAATGCCCATTGTTGAAAGATGAAACTCCCAAGAAAAATAAGAAATCCAAGAAAGCAATGGTGGCTGCTGCATGGTAGGACAGTGACACTTCAAGCTCTGAAGCTGAAGATGAAAAATCTGAGGAAAGAGCCAATATTTGTTTGATGGCATAAGATGATGAAACAGAGGTATCCTCATCCCCCTATAATAATTCTTTTGATGACTTACAAGATGAGTATGAATGCCTTTATGATGAATTTGAAAAGCTTTTTCCAAAATACAAATCATTAAAGAAAAAAGTTGCATTACTTGAAAATGATTTAGAACAAATCAAACAAGAGTTTACTTCTATTTTTGAGCAAAGAAATATTTTGCAAGTTGAGTTAGAACACTCAAAAATAGACTTTGAGGTTTTAAAACAAGAGTTGGAAAACAAGTCTGAAGCTTTGCAAATAACTTTTGATGAAAACACAACTTTTAAAAATTTGAAAAATGAATTTCCAAAAAAAAATGTGTACAAAAAGAAAAATTTTGCTAATGCATCACTAAGATGCTACATTTGTAGTAAAATTGGTCATTTATCATATGACTGTTTTAAGAAAAGAAAAGTGCAGAAAGTTAAGAAAATCTGGGTTCTTAAGGAATCCTTAGTTGTAACTAACACTCAAGGACCCATCAAAGTATGGGTACCTATAAAGAAAAATTGAAATTCTGTTTTTTAGGTTAAGCTGGACTTAAAGGAGACATGTTCAAGAGCTCAACTCAAGAAAAAACAGCCTTGGTACGTGGACAGTGGCTATTCACGGCACATGACAGGACATGAAATGTTGTTTGCTCAGCTGGATAAAAGAAAGGGAGGAACCGTATCCTTTGGAGATGATTCAAAAGGCAGAATCCATGGTATAGGTACGATTGGTAAGAATTCCCAAACTCAAATTAGTCATGTGTTGCTGGTTAAAGGCTTAAAGCATAATTTGCTAAGTATTAGTCAATTATGTGATAAAGGATTTAAAGCATGTTTTGATTCAACTAAGTGTGAAGTGATAGATATGAGTACAAATAAAATCTCATTTATAGAAAAAGGATTGAAAAATATGTATGTAGTTTTTCTTGAAGATCTTGAAGTAAATAGTGAAGTATGTCTTGTTGCAAATGATGAAAATGATAGTTGGCTATGGCATAAGAGATTAGGACATGTGAGCATGCATACTATGTCAAAATTAATTAAGAAAAATCTTGTTGTTGGCCTGCCAAATATAAAATTTGAAAGCGACAAAATATGTGATGCTTGCCAACTAGGAAAACAAGTTAGAACATCTTTCAAGTCTAAGAAGATTGTGTCAACATCTAGACCTCTTGAATTGCTTCATATTGATCTATATGGTCCAATAAGCACAACTAGCTTAAGAGGAAAATGTTACGGCTTTGTAATAGTTGATGACTATTCTATATATACTTAGGTTTATTTTTTTGCTTAGAAGAATGATGCTTTATCAGCCTTCTTAAGTCATTGTAAGAAAGTAAAAAATGAAAAAGGACTAGCCATAGTTAGCATAAAGAGTGATCATGGAGGAGAATTTGAAAATGATGAGTTTGAAAAATTTTGCAATGAAAAGGGGTTGTGTAAAACCCGACCCTATAAATACATGTCATGACATACATGCATTGAGTAGCATGTTATTACGCTAGAAAAGCACCTAAGAATAGACGAAACTTGATATTGTACCTAACGGTACACTTAAATTGATTTAACCTCGAACTAGTTCAAATAGGAATTGTAGGATGAAATTTAATATTTTATAGTCCAGGAATGACTAAAAACGATTGTTCGGAGTTCGAGGGTTCATTTGGGGTAAAATTAGAAATTTTGATATTCAAGGGTAAAATCGTCATTTTGCCACCTAAGATAATAATTTGATCATGGACTGAAATTTTTTACCAAGATTAACTATTTGGAGTATATTTTAATGATAGGAAGTGAAAAAGTTTAATTCTGGTGATTTTTGGAGTGTAGGGGCAAAATCGTAATTTTGCCACCCACGGACAAAATTTGAGATTTTGAGAGAATTTAGATCAAATTTGACAAATTGGAGAATGTTATGAGTATAAGGGATGAAAAATATGTCAATGGGCAACTTTTTAACTTTTGAGGCAAAAATGTAATTTTTGACTTTTACGGGGGTAAAAGTGTAAATTTCAAAAAATACTCCACCGAGACTTTGGATAAGTCTGAGAATTTTATCTAAGCTATGAATATATGAGACAAGTGTATGGTGAAAATTTGGAAACAAATGGATGAAATTTTAAAAATGGGCCAATGGGAAAGTGACATGTGGCATTTTTTAATGATATAATATTATTTTAATGAAAAATCACCCCATTTAAACCCAAATTTTATGTGCTGGCCGGCCATAAGGAAGAACAAGAGAGGAAATAGAGAGAAAAGGAAGAAAAAAAGAAAAACCAAAGAGAAACAAGAAAATTCAAAGGGAAATTCACAGTTTTCGACCGTTTATGCGTCTAACGGTAAGATTTTTCGATTTTAGCTTGATTTCTACCTTTCCTATGACTTTATTTCGATTTAGCATGCTTGAGGAGAGAGATCAAAAACTGATATCAAGGTCTGGACGAAATTCTACGGGAGAGAAATTGAAATTTTTAGGTTTTGATTTTTAGTTAAATTGATAGTTTTAGTTAGTTAAATGTGTTTAGAAATTAAATTGGGCAAGAAATCATTAAATTTTCACAATACCCACTCTTGGCTGGATGGTCAATGCTGTACAATGATGATGAATTGATTTTATTCTAAGGGAAATGAAGAGAAAATGATGAAAAACGATTAAACGTGATAGAAAAACAAAATAGAAAATTAACCGAGTTAATGTCCCATTTTTGGCCGAATTTTCCAAGGAAGGGAGTGAGCTGATTTTGTTGTTTTTAGAAGGTTATGGGCTGATATTTAATGGTTAAAAATGTTGGAGAGAGAATGGGATGATTTAGAGCTAAAATGGAGCGCGTTAGCAATTTATCGGACAAAGTGCCAAAAATAGGTTAATACCACGTTTAAGCCGTTTTACGCTATTGCATTTCATACCATGCATTAGTGTAGGATTTAAGTTAATTATATAGTGATTTAGCATCAATGTGATGAATTGTGTAAATTTTTGTAATGTGTCTAGGAGGAGAGCCTTCCGGAAAAGGCAAAGAAGTCGTACCCGACGAGTAGTGATCGGAGCGCTTAGAAAGCTTTTAGTTTGTACAAACGGTGAGTAAACTTATTATTATTGTAAATTATCTAGAGTTTATTTTAAATGCCCTTTATGTATTTTATGAAATGAGAACGAGATTAAAACGGGATTTTTGATCTTTTAGGAATAAATGTGACAAATAAAAATATATTGTATTGATTATGAAATTGAGTAATTGGAGGCTACAAATTGACTTGAAAAATATATATTTTCCTACGAATGGCTTATGAGAAATGAGTATATGTGGCTATATTTTGTGAATGCATTGGGAAATTTATGTAAGTTGTTTTACTATGCAGGCTGGATAAATATATAAAAGCCACGTTATACTGTCAAATTTTTATTAAAATTAGTGGGTTAGTCACTGCAGTGACGGGTTTTCGTGGACTGCCTATTAGAGGGGCACGGTAAACCCAGTTATATAGTTACTCTAGTTGTAGAGGCGAGGAGGGTAACTCCTGGGGTAGTATTAGAGCTCACTTCACGTCGAACCCCCACGTGAATGTGTAACTCGGCCAATGCCAAGGAACGGCTGGTTTTTAAAAATAAAAATGTGTTTCACGTGTGAATATTTTAACACCCTTGGCGGACTCGGTTAGATGCCTCGACCAAGGTATCCCCGAGGATTAGTTTTGGCTTGAGCCTTGTTTTAATAAAAGACATAAGCCTTAACAATTGTTTTGGTAAATTACAAATATTTTATGCTTTAAGAAATAAATTGAAAACATTATGAAATGGGTTGAAATTTGTTGTTTAAACTTGCCTCCATTTTACTCGCCTTTAGATATTTATGATAATGTCTGTTTACTCATTGGGATTGCAAAATCTCACCCAACTCCTTTCCACCCATTTCAGGTTCAGTATAGACTGTAGATAGCTGATCTCATCGAGGACTACCATTGGATCTGCATTTTCCAAACCGTAGGTTCACAGTCCTCTTTACTTTTGTTTATTCGGGGGCCCTCTTGTTATTGTAAATTAAATTAAATATTTTGGCTTACTGTATTTCAGTATGTATAAATTTATTTAGCTTTTACACTATAAAAATTATTCACGTATAACTCTCTAAATATTGTTTTATAAGAAAATAGAATATTTTCCTTAATATTTCTTTTATTTTCTTATTATATTCAAATAACCGTAATTTCATTTTAAATGAAGATTTTAGACTTTTAAACTCATTTTGAATATGAATTTTGTGTTTTGTACTTGTATATTACGTTTTAGCCAGTTTCAAAATTTTTGAGAAAAAAATGACCAAAATACCCTTGTGTGGCGAAAATTTTATTTTGATTGTTTTTTATCTAAAATAGTGTATATTCTCTAAAAACTAGATATTTAACAACGATTGCTCACAGGAAAGGAAAAAAACTGATATGTAAGCCTTGCGGGGTTCCGGTTGGCATTCCGGATAATGAGTGTCAATCAGGGACGTTGCGACGATTGTCATAGGCCTGAGGGAGGTTCCGGGTCGTGACAATTCTATTGGTATCAGAGCTTTTGGTTTTAAAGATAAGAGCTTTTGGTTTTAAAGATAAGAGTTTTTGGTTTTAAAGTGGTTTTAAAAAAAATTACAATATCAATGTGGCCCCGGATTAAGTTAAGTTAGGTTGAATAGAATGCATGCATTTTCATATAGAGCCTAAGGTTCCCTAAGCTTGCTCGTTTTCTCTTATAGATTATTATGCCTCCTCGACGCGGACGCCCACCTCTCACTAGATCGGTTGGGAGGGGAAAAGGTCGTTCCCAACGTCGTCAGCTAGATGCAGTAGGGGAAGAATCGGCTGTGTCTACCATTCGGGCAGCACCTACTGCTGAGCAGGCCGATAGTCCTCCACATCCTCCACCTCCTCCGCCACCTACGGGTATTCCCACCATGCCTATTGAGGCAGCACAGGCATTGGCAGCTTTCTTTACCGTAATGGTTGATGGAGCTCTGACTGGTCAAGTTCCACCTATAGTACCACCAGTTACTCCTTTAGTTCCACCACCGGTACAAGATGTATCCATTTCCAAGAAGCTAAAAGAGGCTAGACAGATCGGTTGTGTGTCTTTCACAAGTGAGTTGGATGCCGCTGTGGCAAAGGACTGGATTAATCAGGTTTCAGAGACTCTCTCTGATATGAGATTAGACGACTACATGAAGTTGATGGTGGCTACGAGATTATTAGAGAATAGGGCTCGTACTTGGTGGAATTCAGTGAAGTCCGGTTCCACTACTCCTCAGACGTGGCCCGATTTTCTCAGGGAATTTGATGGTTAGTATTTCACTTATTTTCATCAAAAAGAAAAGAAGAGAGAATTTTTGAGTTTGAAACAGGGGAATCTAACTGTAGAGGAGTACGAGACTCGTTTTAACGAGTTAATGTTATATGTGCCAGATCTGGTGAAATCTGAGCAGGATCAGGCCAGTTATTTCGAGGAAAGGCTCCGTAATGAGATTAGAGAGCGGATGACAGTGACTGGTAGGGAGCCGCATAAGGAGGTGGTACAAATGGCTTTACGAGCTGAGAAGCTCGCGACTGAGAATAGGAGGATTCAAATTGAGTTTGCAAAAAGGAGGAATCCTGGTATGTCTTCTAGTCAGCTAGTAAAAAGAGGCAAGGACTCAGCGATTTCAGGGAGTACTACTTTTGTTTCTGTGACATCTCCTCGACCTCCATTTTCACCATCACAACAGAGACCTCTGAGGTTTAGCAGATCTGCTATGACTGGTTCTGGGAAGAGTTTTGGAGGTTCTGACAGATGCAGAAATTGTGGGAATTATCATAGTGGGCTATGTAAAGAGCCAACAAGATGTTTCCAATGTGGACAGACGGGTCATATTAGGAGTAATTGCCCACGGTTAGGACGAGCCACGGTAGTTGCATCATCTTCACCAGCTCGCACTGATATACAGAGGAGAGATTCTTCTGGGTTGCCACCGAGACAAGGAATGGCCATACGGTCCGGTGTAGAGAGTAATACCCCGGTACATCCACCTTCGAGACCACAGACTCGTACCTCGACAAGAGTTTTCGCTGTGACGGAAGATGAGGCACAGGTCCGACCTGGAGCAGTGACAGGTACTATGTCTTTAATTGATAAAGATGCTTATGTTTTGATAGATTCTGACTCAGATAGGTCTTATGTGAGCACCACATTTGCATCAATTGCTGATAGAAACCTGTCACCATTAGAGGAAGAAATTGTAATTCACACCCCTTTAGGAGAAAAGCTAGTTAGAAACAGTTGTTATAGAGACTGTGGGGTAAGGGTAGGCGAAGAAGAATTTAGGGGTGACTTAATTCCTCTAGAGATCCTGGATTTTGATCTAATATTGGGTATGGACTGGTTAACTGCACATCGGGCGAACGTGGATTATTTTCGAAAGGAAGTTATTCTCCGAAATTTAGAGGGAGCAAAGATTGTGTTTGTAGGGAAACGTCGAGTATTACCGTCTTGTGTAATCTCAGCCATCAAAGCTTCGAAATTAGTGCAGAAAGGGTATCCGACTTATTTGGCATACGTAATTGATACTTCAAAGGGGGAACCTAAGTTAGAGGATGTCCCGATAGGAAGTGAGTTTCCTGATGTATTTCCTGATGATTTACCGGGACTGCCTCCTAATCGAGAGCTTGAGTTCCCTATTGATTTACTTCCGGGTGCCGCACCTATTTCTATCCCTCCATATAGAATGGCTCCGGCAGAGTTGAAGGAGTTGAAAGTACAATTGTAAGAGTTGGTGGACAAGGGTTTTATACGCCTTAGTATATCTCCGTGGGGAGCACCGGTTTTATTTGTGAAAAAGAAAGACGGTACACTTCGGTTATGTATCGATTACCGACAGCTTAACAGAATGACCATTAAGAACAAGTATCCGTTACCGAGGATTGATGATCTTTTCGATCAATTACAGGGAGCTACAGTTTTTTCCAAGGTTGATCTAAGGTCGGGGTATCATCAGTTGAGGATTAAAGAACAGGATGTACCCAAGACAACGTTCAGGACTCGGTACGATCATTATGAGTTCTTGGTCATGCCTTTCGGGTTAACTAACGCACCGGCAGCTTTTATGGATCTCATGAATAGGGTGTTCCACCCTTACTTGGACAAGTTTGTTATTGTGTTCATTAATGACATACTGGTTTACTCGAGAGATAATGATGAGCACGCTGCCCACTTGCGTATAGTATTACGAACTTTGAGGGAAAGACAGTTGTATGCAAAGTTTTCGAAGTGTGAGTTTTGGTTACAGGAAGTGGTATTCTTGGGACACGTAGTATCGAGAACTGGAATATATGTCGATCCTAAGAAAGTAGAGGCATTTTTACAATGGGAGCAACCTAAGATAGTGACGGAGATTCGTAGTTTCCTCGGATTAGCCGGTTATTATCGGAGGTTTGTTCAGGGGTTTTCCTTAATAGCAGCTCCTTTGACCCGTCTAACTCGTAAGGGAGTTAAGTTTGTGTGGGATGATGTTTGTGAGAATCGATTTCAGGAGCTAAAGAACCGGTTAACCTCTGCTCCCATTTTAACACTTCCTGTTAATGGTAAGGGATTTGTAGTATATAGTGATGCCTCAAAGTTGGGGTTAGGGTGCGTATTGATGCAGGATGAAAAAGTTGTGGCTTATGCTTCTAGACAGCTAAAGAGGCATGAAGCAAATTACCCTACCCATGATTTAGAGTTAGCAGCAGTGGTGTTTGCTTTAAAAATCTGGAGGCATTACTTGTATGGTGAGCATTGTCGGATATTTACGGATCACAAGAGTTTAAAATATTTGCTCACCCAAAAGGAGCTTAATTTGAGACAAAGGCGATGGTTGGAGTTGATAAAAGATTATGACTTGGTGATAGACTATCATCCGGGAAAGGTGAACATTGTAGCTGATGCCTTAAGTCGTAAGTCTTCATCGTCTTTAGCAGCACTTCAGAGTTGTTATTTTCCAGCATTAATAGAGATGAAATCTCTTGGGGTCCAGTTGAGAAATGGTGAGGATGGATCCTTATTGGCAAACTTCATTGTGCGACCTTCGTTACTTAATCAGATCAAGGACATTCAGAGGTCTGATGATGAGTTAAGAAAAAAAATTCAAAAACTGACCGATGGGGGAGTCAGTGAGTTTAGATTTGGAGAGGATAACGTCTTGATGTTTAGAGATCGAGTTTGTGTTCCTGAGGGAAACCAGTTGAGACAAGCGATCATGGAAGAAGCCCATTCATCTGCCTATGCATTACATCCCGGAAGCACCAAGATGTATAGGACTATCAGGGAGAATTATTGGTGGCCGGGTATGAAGCAAGACGTAGCAGAATTCGTAGCAAAGTGTCTCGTATGTCAGCAAGTTAAGGCGGAGCATTAGAGGCCAGCAGGTACACTTCAGTCTTTACCTGTTCCCGAGTGGAAATGGGAGCATGTAACTATGGATTTTGTTTTGGGATTGCCGCGAACACAGAGGGGAAAGGATGCGATATGGGTGATCGTAGATCGGTTGACTAAGTCCGCTCACTTTTTAGCTATCCATAGTACATACTCTATTTGAGAAGCTGGCTCAACTCTATATAGATTAGAATGTGAGGCTACATGGAGTTCCCGTTTCTATAGTGTCAAACTGAGATCCTCGATTCTGGCCAAAATTTCAAGAAGCTTTCGAAACCAAATTAAAATTTAGCACTACTTTTCACCCACAGACTGATGGTCAGTCAGAGAGGACTATCCAGACCTTGGAGGATATGTTACGGGCTTGTGTCATTGACTTTATTGGGAGTTGGGACAGACATTTGCCATTGGTGGAATTTGCTTACAACAATAGCTTTCAGTCTAGCATTGGTATGGCACCATACGAAGCTTTATATGGAAGGAAATGTCGTACTCCACTTTGTTGGGATGAAGTGGGTGAAAGAAAGTTAGTGAGTGTGGAATTGATCGAGCTAACTAATGACAAGATCAAGGTTATACGAGAGAGGCTAAAGGTAGCCCAAGATAGGCAGAAGAGCTATGCAGATAAACGAAGAAAAGACTTGGAGTTTGAGATTGATGATAAAGTTTTTCTTAAGGTTTCTCCTTGCAAAGGTAATAATTTGAATACTTTGAAGTATTAAATCTTATTGATTATACTATCATGATAAATTATGGTGTTTTATTGGATAATGAAAGGTGTGATTCGATTTGCGAAGAGGGGAAAGCTCAACCCGAGATATATTGGACCATTCCGAATCATTGAAAGGATTGGACCAGTGGCCTATCAGTTAGAATTACCTCCGGAGTTAGATCGGATCCACAACGTTTTCCATGTCTCCATGCTTAAGAAATATGTACCAGATCCCTCTCACGTCCTTGAAGCACCTCCGATCGAGTTGCATGACGATTTGAAGTTCGAGGTACAACCTGTCAGTATCTTGGATTGAAAGGATCGAGTACTGAGAAACAAGAGTATTTCAATGGTCAAAGTGTTGTGGAAAAGTGCTAAAATGGAGGAAATGACATGGGAAGTAGAGCATCAGATGAGGAACCAATACCCGCATCTATTTGTCGAATCTGGTAAGTGAAATTTTGAGGTCAAAATTTTATTTTAAGGGGGGTAGAATTGTAAAACCCGACCCTATAAATACATGTCATGACATACATGCATTGAGTAGCATGTTATTACGCTAGAAACGCATCTAAGAATACACGAACCTGATATTGTACCTAACGGTACACTTCAATTGATTTAACCTCGAACTAGTTCAAATAGGAATTGTAGGATGAAATTTAATATTTTATAGTCCAGGAATGACTAAAAATGATTGTTCGGAGTTCGAGGGTTCATTTGGGGTAAAATTAGAAATTTTGATATTCAAGGGCAAAATCGTCATTTTGCCACCTAAGATAATAATTTGATCATGGAGTGAAATTTTTGACCAAGATTTACTATTTGGAGTATAATTTAATGATAGGAAGTGAAAAAGTTTAATTCTGGTGATTTTTGGAGTGTAGGGGTAAAATCATAATTTTGCCACCCACGGACAAAATTTGAGATTTTGAGAGAATTTAGATCAAATTTGACAAATTGGAGAATGGTATGAGTATAAGGGATGAAAAATATGTCTATGGGCAATTTTTCAATTTTTGGGGCAAAAATGTAATTTTTGACTTTTAAGGGGGTAAAAGTGTAAATTTCAAAAATTACTCCACCGAGACTTTGGATGAGTCTGAGAATTTTATCTAAGCTATGAATATATGAGACAAGTGTATGGTGAAAATTTGGAAACAAATGGATGAAATTTTAAAAATGGGCCAATGGGAAAGTGACATGTGGCATTTTTTTAATGATATAATATTATTTTAATGAAAAATCAGCCCATTTAAACCCAAATTTTAAGTGTTGGCCGGCCATAAGGAAGAACAAGAGAGGAAATAGAGAGGAAAGGAAGAAAAAAGGAAAAACCAAAGAGAAACAAGAAAATTCAAAGGGAAATTCACGGTTTTCGACCGTTTACGTGTCTAACGGTAAGATTTTTCTATTTTAGCTTGATTTCTACCTTTCCTATGCCTTTATTTCCATTTAGCATGCTTAAGGAGAGAGATCAAAAAGTGATATCAAGGTCTGGATGAAATTCTACGGGAGAGAAATTGAAATTTTTAGGTTTTGATTTTTAGTTAAATTGATAGTTTTAGTTAGTTAAATGTGTTTAGAAATTAAATTGGGCAAGAAATCATTAAATTTTCACAATACCCACTCTTGGCTGGATGGTCAATGCTGTACAATGATGATGAATTATTTTATTCTAAGGGAAATGAAGAGAAAATGATGAAAAACGATTAAACGTGATAGAAAAACAAAGTAGAAAATTAACCGAGTTAATGTCCCATTTTTGGTCGAATTTTCCAAGGAAGGGAGTGAGCTCATTTTGTTGTTTTTAGAAGATTATTGGCTGATATTTAATGGTTAGAAATGTTGGAGAGAGAATGGGATGATTTAGAGCTAAAATGGAGCGCGTTAGCAATTTATCGGGCAAAGTGCCAAAAATAGGTTAATACCGCGTTTAAGCCGTTTTAGGCTATTGCATTTCATACCATGCATTAGTATAGGATTTAAGTTAATTATATAGTGATTTAGCATCAATGTGATGAATTGTGTAAATTTTTGTAATGTGTCTATGAGGAGAGCCTTCCGGAAAAGGCAAAAAAGTCGTACCTGACGAGTAGTGATCGGGGTTCTTAGAAAGCTTTTAGTTTGTACAAACGATGAGTAAACTTATTATTATTGTAAATTATCTAGAGTTTTTTTTAAATGCCCTTTATGTATTTTATGAAATGAGAACGAGATTAAAACGGGATTTTTGATGTTTTAGGAATAAATGTGACAAATAAAAATATATTGTATTGATTATGAAATTGAGTAATTGGAGGCTACAAATTGACTTGAAAAATATATATTTTCCTACGAATGGCTTATGAGAAATGAGTATATGTGGCTATATTTTGTGAATGCATTGGGAAATTTATGTAAGTTGTTTTACTATGCAAGCTAGATAAATAAATAAAAGCCACGTTATAGTGTCGAAATTTTATTAAAATTGGTGGGTTAGTCAATGTAGTGACGGGTTTCCGTGGACTGCCTATTAGAGGGGCACGGTAAACCCAGTTATATAGTTACTCCGGTTGTAGAGGCGATGAGGGTAACTCCTGGGGTAGTATTAGAGCTCACTTCACGTCGAACCCCCACGTGAATGTGTAACTCGACCAACGCCAAGGAACGGCTGGTTTTTAAAAATAAAAATGTGTTTCACGTGTGAATATTTTAACACCCTTTGCGGACTCAGTTAGATGCCTCGGCCAAGGTATCCACGAGGATTAGTTTTGGCTTGAGCCTTGTTTTAATAAAAGACATAAGCCTTAACAATTGTTTTGGTAAATTACAAATATTTTATGGTTTAAGAAATAAATTGAAAACATTATGAAATGGGTTGAAATTTGTTGTTTAAACTTGCCTTCATTTTACTCGCCTTTAGATATTTATGATAATATCTGTTTACTCATTGGGATTGCAAAATCTCACCCAACTCCTTTCCACCCATTTCAGGTTCAGTATAGACTGTAGATAGCTGATCTCATCGAGGACTACCATTGGATCTGCATTTTCCAAACCGTAGGTTCACAGTCCTCTTTACTTTTGTTTATTCGGGGGCCCTCTTGTTATTGTAAATTAAATTAAATATTTTGGCTTACTGTATTTCAGTATGTATAAATTTATTTAGCTTTTACACTATAAAAATTATTCACGTATAACTCTGTAAATATTGTTTTATAAGAAAATAGAATATTTTCCTTAATATTTCTTTTATTTTCTTATTATATTCTAATAACCGTAATTTCGTTTTAAATGAAGATTTTAGACTTTTAAACTCATTTTGATTATGAATTATGTGTTTTGTACTTGTATATTACGTTTTAGCCAGTTTCATAATTTTTGAGAAAAAAATGACCAAAATACCCCTGTGTGGCGAAAATTTTATTTTGATTGTTTTTGATCTAAAATAGTGTATATTCTCTAAAAACTAGATATTTAACAACGATTGCTCACAGAAAAGGAAAGAAACTGATATGTAAGCCTTGCGGGGTTCTGGTTGGCATTCCGGATAATAAATGTCAATCAGGGACGTTGCGGCGATTATCATGGGCCTGAGAGAGGTTCCGGGTCGTGACAGGTTGGATCATAATTTTTCTGCACCTAGAAGACCCCAACAAAATGGAGTTGTAGAGAGGAAAAACTGAACACTAAAAGAAATGGCTAGGACTATGCTATGTGAGAACAACCTACCTAAATATCTTTGGGCTGAGGCAGTAAATACAACAACTTATATTCCTAATAGAGTCTCAATAAGACCTTTGATTTCAAAGACTCCATATGAACTTTATAAAGGTAGGAAACCAAATATTTCTCACCTTAGGAGTTTTGGTTGTAGGTGCTTTGTATTGAACAATGGAAAACAGCCCTTAGGGAAGTTTGATGCAAAGAGTGATGAAGCAATATTTTTAGAATATGCATTAAACTCAAAGGCCTATAGAGTTTTTAACAAAAGGACCTTAACCGTTGAAGAATCAATCCATGTAGTTTTTGATGAGTCAAATGCTTTACAAAAAAAAGTTCATGATGATGATGATCATGTAGAAATCCTAGAAAAACAAATGGAGGAAATAAGCTTAGAGAACAACAAAAATAATGAAGAAAGCTCACCTAGAAGAGAAAATGAAACTCCACCTCCAGAAAATCTGCAAAGAGCAGAAAACCAACATGATGATCTACCAAGGAGTTGGAGTTAGAACTGGGAAAGCAACTAGAGAAACTTGTGAGTTTTCAGCTTTTTTATCTCAAATTGAACCTAAAAACTTTGAAGAAGCTGAAAAAGAGGAAAGTTGGATAATGGCCATGCAAGAAGAACTTGATCAATTCACAAGGAATCATGTATGGTCATTGGTACCTAGACCTTCAAATCACCCTATTGTTGGTACTAAGTGGGTATTTAGAAAAAAGGTAGATGAGCAAAGAAATGTAGTTAGAAATAAAGCTAGGTTGGTAGTAAAAGGATACAACCAATAGGAAGGAATAGATTATGATGAAACCTTTGCTCCCATTGCTAGGAATGAAGCCATAAGGTTGTTGCTAGCTTTTGCATGTTTCATGAATTTTAAATTATTCCAAATGGATGTAAAAAGTGCATTCTTAAATGGATTAATTCAAAAGGAAGTATTGTAGAACAACCACTTGATTTTGAAGACTTTGAAAAATCTGATCATGTTTTCAAACTTCATAAAGCCTTGTATGGATTGAAACAAGCTCCTAAAGCTTGGTATGAGTGGCTTTCAAAATTTCTAGTTGAAAAAGGGTATGATAGAGGCAGCATCGATACTACATTGTTCATTAAGAGATATCTAAATGATTTAATTGTTGTGCAAATATATGTTGATGACATTGTATTTGGTGCAACTAATGAGGCTTTATGCAAGAACTTTGCTAAGGAAATGCAGGGTGAATTTGAGATGAGCATGATATGAGAGTTGAAGTACTTCCTTGGTCTTCAAATTAAACAAAGTGAGGAAGGAATCTTCATCAACCAAGGAAGATACACTCAAGATATGCTCAAGAAATTCGATATGCTGAAGCTGAAATAAATTTCTACACCAATGAGTCCATCCACCAAACTCGACTTAAATGAAAAAGGTAAAAATGTAGATCAAAATCTCTATAGAGGTAAGATCGACTCTCTTCTCTATTTAACAGCAAGTAGACTAGATATTCAGTTCAGTGTGTGCTTGTGTGCTAGATTTCAGTCACAGCTTAAAGAATCACACCTAACAACTATTAAGAGAATTTTTATATACCTCATAGACACTCAAGGACTAGGAATATGGTACTTTAGAGACTCAACTTTTAGCTTAGTTGGATATTCAAATGTTGACTTTGTTGGCAGCAGAACTAATAGAAAAAGCACTAGTGGAACATGCCAATTTTTAGGAAGCATGCTTGTGTCTTAGTCTAGTAGGAAGCAAAATTTAGTAGCTTTGTCAACAGCCAAAGCAGAGTATGTATCACTAGGTAGCTGCTGTGCATAAATTCTTTGGATCAAGCAATAATTAAAAGATTATGGAATAACTATGCATAACGTACCAATATACTGTGATAACACAAGTGCAATCAATATATCAAAAAACCCTGTTCAGCACTCTAGGACAAAGCACATTGAAATTAGACACCATTTTATTAGAGACCATGTAGTGAAAAATGATATTAAGATAAAATTTGTGAACACTTTACATCAATTAGCAGACATTTTTACCAAACCTCTGAATGAAGATAGATTATGTGAGATTAGAAGAAATTAAGAATGATTAGTATGAAGGAATTATAGGAAAACCTTTGGCTTTCACATAGAAAACAGAGTGCATTTAGTCAACTAAGGAAATCTTAGTCAACTAAGAGTGGTCTGACAGCATTAAATAATAAGACTCAGTCAGTTTAGAGAAAGAAGGAGTAAAATGAGGTAAAAATTGAGTTTACTGAGTGCAAAAAGAATGAAGAAAAACTGCCAAAGGTGAATAACCAAAATTTTATAGGGAATTTTGAAATTATGAAGAAATAAAAGTAGGGCAGTACTTAAAGGAAAGTGAGCAATTTTTCTAAGAAATAATTGCTGACAACCTCTTCTTTTCTCTCCCTTGAAACCCTTGCTCTAAAAACAAATACCCAAATCTTCCTGTTTGCCTCTAAAACTGACTCAAACCCTAACCATTAAAAATTTCTGAAATCAAAATGGCAAGAACATCTCAAAGTAAAGAGATATTAGAAAAGAAAAATGGGAAAAGGCCAATGGAGGAAGGAACAAGAACGGAAAGTCTGAATAAGAAACAAAAAATCATGCCTGCTTCAGTGAAAGAAATATATGAGAAACTAAGAGAAAAGAAGTAGAAAACTGACAAGAAGAAAGATACAGAATCCTCACTTCACAAAGGTACTAGTTCTTCTTCTTCGAAGTTTAGGAATAAGTTGCATGAATATATGTTCAAAAATATTGAGAATGCACCAATCTCTTGTGGCAAATTTATTAATTGGAAAATTTTTGATGAAAATGTAGAATTCTAGACTAGTTTATCTAAGTACTTTGATGAACTAAAACTAAAAAGTTACAGCACCTTTAAGAATAAGTCTTATAGTGCAAGTTTGGTCAAAGAGTTCTATTTTGGCTTTGCTTTGAAAGGAAAGGAATTAGTAGATTCTGATGATTATGTTGAAGATGGTTTGAATGTATATCTGAATGGAAAAGAATTTATTGTGACTGCTAAAGATTTAAGAAACTTGCTGAAAATAGAATGTGAATAAGGTGAGTATGAGTTCCTTGAAAAATATAATCCATCCTCATTGTGGGAGATCATCACCGGAAGAAAGGAAAAATATTCTTTAAATAACAATTCAGGTCTAATAATCAGCCCTCAGATTAGGATTTTACACTATTTCATAGCAGCAAACATTCAGGGTAGAAGTGGAAGCCTTAGCTACATCAGCCTCTAGGACCTTTGGCTAATGGAACATGCCTTCAACGGGGTATCTTTGAATCTGGGAAGATATATGATTGAAAAAATGAGAAGTGCCTGCAGACTTGATAAGGTTATTCTACTGTATGGGAATGTCATTACATCCCTTGTACAGAAGAAGGGAATATGGGTAAAGAGGTATGATATGGACTTGGTAAAAACCAGAGATCAAGCTATTTATTATGGGAGCTTGGTTAAAATGGGGTATATATGTTGTAACATGCGGGTCCGGGAACCTGACCGCTAGATGTAGTGTGGTTTGGGAGTCGCCACCAATCTTTTTTCCTAAGTGTGATTGGCCACCCTATTTTGTTCTACTCAACAAAATCCTAAATTAATTTTAGGTCTGTCGAAAGAACGATAAATTGGTCTACGTATCTTTTAGATTTGGGTTCGGGAGTACGGTTACGCACAGAGAAGGGTTAGTACTTCTGTAGCGTCTATTCCATGAACGGTACCATTTAATCTTAAGTTATCCTATAATAGCCTACTTTTGATTTTATTCCTATATTTTCTCAATCCTTGCTTATTAACTAATTTTTATCAAGTTGGCTGATTGAGTCTTTTATTCGGTTTTACATATGCACATGATGCGAGCATAAAATGATGTCATGATTTGTTTGTTTTAAATAATGGGGTCAACAATCTTTTATTGGAAAATCATTCGAAGACCATCCCAATGCTTTGGTGAAGTCTCAAAATTTTCCTCACCTAGAGATATCCTTGAAAAAACTCATCTCTACAAGTTCCTCGGGGAAACCCCATCGTCGAAATTCCTGCCCCATCAACAAGATAAATGTGGCATGCTATGACAGTATAAAATGATGATATCTACATGACCACGTTTGCCAATTAGTTGGTTAGTAATAATAACATGTTTGATAATTTAAGGTGATTTATTGCCTTAGTTATATATTTATTATTATTATTATTATTATTTTTTATGTATATTATTTTAAACAATAATTGTTCGGACTAATGGGTATCGGAGTATAGAATTTGAATTTATCCCGATGCTTCGATGAAAATCCATATTGAACTCCGTACCTAAGAAATCCACCAAAAAGAAGCAACTCTTTGCCCCTTTTAGGTAAAATCTCTCAAATAGTCATTTCATTTTTTCATAATTTTTATATTTGTATCATGTTGTTTTATAGATATATATATATATATATATATATTATATTTACAAATATCTAAATATATTTATAATATAATTATTTCTTTCTTTTCTCTCTTCTTTTGTTTTTTTTTATTTTTCTCATTTGATTATTATTATTACTATTTTTTTTAAAAATAAACTAAATCTATTATTAGTTTTCTTACTATTTATTTACATATTATATATATATATATATGTTCTTTTAAACTATGCATCTTTACTATTATTTTTTTATTATTACTATCATTATTTTTTGTGTTTTTTTTTTGTTTATTTTGATTTTCTAACATTAAAATAAGCATTCATATTATATGTATATAATTATATATAAATAACCTTTCTTAACATGGTTTAAATTATAACAAAAAATGTATTTTATTTAACAAAATGGGCTAGACCCAAAATCAATTGAAACAAGCCCATACCAAAGAGAAGGATTATACCTTTCTGAGCTTAGTTTAGCCCAACTCAATGACCCACAGAAGCCCAAATCTGCTGCACCTGATCTGTTTCCTAACGCCCACAAGGTAGAGTTCAAAACGCACCATTTTGGGTGCTTGTTTGGCAGACTGTAATCCTTCCAAAACAGAGTCATTTTGAAACTCCTAACCCTAAGTATTTAAACCTTCCTTTTCCCTTTTCCTCTCATTTTTTGCCTTCTTTTTCTCTCTCTGGCTGCACCCTCTCTACCTTCTCTCTAAAATTTTCCCTTTCTCTTTCTCTTTAAACTCCTCCCCCCCTTTTGCCTTTCTAGCCAACCGACAGTAACCTCTCTTTCCTCTCTTACCGGTGACTGCCCTCACCATCTCACCAATCTTTCTCTCTCTTCATCGACCCCTCTCTTCTTTGCTGGTAGCTAACCTTTCTCTCTTTCTCTGCCACAGATCGGCAGGTCTAGACCCCCAAGAGTTCCCCCCTTTGTCGTCGGCCCTAAATGACCAGCTCTTCCTCCAAAAGAAACAAACCAAAAAAACCTCAATTACCCACTGCTTCCTCCATTTTCATTTCCTTTTTCTATAATTTTTTTTTCTGATTTGTGGATTGTGGATTGTGGTTCTTGGCTGCTAGATGTTTATGATTTTTTTAATTTTTTTCTTTCGTTTCCTCTGGTTTATTCAAAATCTTCCCCCTGTTTTACAAAATTGTGGGGTCTTATAGAACCAGTCATCCAAATTTTTGGACAACTAGAAAGGGCAATCATGCTTTTCATGTGAGACCTTGTCAAGCTCGATTAAAGGACGATATTATACCGAGTGGTACAACTAAGTTAAATCGAGCCTTGAACTAGTTCAAATAGAAATTCTAAGAGGAATTTGAAAATTCTAAAACCCACAAAATGGCTTAGAATAGTGATTCGGAGTTTAAGGTCCAGTTTGGAGCCCATCAGGAAAATTGACCGATTAGGGATAAAACGGTCATTTTACCATTTGATGATAAAATGGAGATTTTTAGCCAAGATTTGATCACATTTGACCATGAATAATTATATGAAAAATAATTATGATTATTGGAGTATAAAATGATGTTTAGTAGTGAAAAATTACGATTCTCGGTATTTTTAGAGCACAAGGGCAAAGTGGTAATTTTGCCACTAGAGGACTAAACGAGAATTTTTATAAACGATTTTTGCCCCATTTGGTTAATATTGATCAATATTAGTGTTATTTGAGGTTGAAAAGTAAAAATAATGTGGTTCTGGTACATTTTGGAGTATAGGGGCAAAATCATAATTTTCTCATCTCGGGGGCAAATCAGTAAATTTTTCACCCTAGAACTTGTCAAGACCAAGGGATTTTAATTGTGGTAGGATTGGATAAATACCAGAATATTTGTGGTGGAAAATTAAGAAGAAAAAGTCAAAAAGTTAAAAAATTGGGCCAATAAGCATGTGACAAGTGGCATGCTTGATTATTTTATTATTTTCTATAGAAATCAGCCCATTAAATCCCCAATTCTCTCACCATATTCGGCCTAGGCAACCAGCAACAAGAACAAAGGAAGAACAAAGGGAAAAACAAGAAAACTTAGGTGGAAATTCAAAGAGAAAGTAAAGAAATGAAGGAAACAAGCTAGGTAAGTTAGAATTTCTTTAATTCTCCTTGATACCTAGCTTACCCATGCTTTTGTTCTTGATTTCCATGGTTGAATATTGAGTTATCATGATGAATTCAATTCTGAAAATTGGGTATGGAAGAGGAATTGTTGTTGGAATAATTTGATTTTAGACTATGTTAGTGTTTAAGGATAGTTAAGCATGGTTATGAACAAAAACACAAAAGAAATATTCAATATCTCTAGGGTTCCTTGTTGGTCGAACCATGAGGGCTGAATATCAATGGGGGATTGTTTTTATTTCAAGGAAAATGGCTTGGAAAGTGATGAATTAAGGTGAAACGGTTATGTAGAAAAAATTTCGGTGCTAGTGCACCAAATGATCGAATTTTTTTATAAGGAACTATGAGGGTTCTAGTGCTGAATTTGGCTTTATTTAAATGGTATGTGGTAAATTAAGGTATTAGAGGAGAAATGGAATAATTTGGAGGTGATTTGGACACAATCGCCAATTAATCAGGTGATCGGTCGAATTTAATCGATACCGCGATTAAGCGATAATCGAACGTATTTTTGCATTTACATATCAAGCATTAGTAATTTAAATTAGTTTATATCAATTTCAGGACAATATAATAAATTTCTTGACTTTGTTATTTGTCAAGGTAGTGAAATGTCCAGAAAAGGCAAAGGAATTGCGCTTGAGGACTATTAGTCCGAGTGCACCCGAAATTCAGATTTTCGACACCTGTGAGTGGACTACCTTCGAAACTTGTTTTGGGAAATATAATGTATTTGCCACCCATTTGAATGAATTATCAAGTTTTTCATGAAAACAAGTGCCTTAGGAACAAGCTTTCGAAAAATGGTTTTATGTTGGAATATGTGATTGCTATGGATTCATGCACTATCGTATTATGATGATATATATATGAATGGAACTAAATTGCATTGTTTTGAAACAAGTGCATCATGATTTTAAATTCTCCCTTGTTGTTGTTGCTTGTTCCCTTCCTTGTTCACTCATTGGGTTTATACTCACCATTTTCAAATTCATGTTTTCAGATCACGAGGCAGCCGTTAACTAGGACGAGGTGTCCTTGTAGACCTGTGTCCATCTTTTGGTAGGTCTCTTGGCATTCGGTAGCTGTATATTAATCCGAGTCACTCCGTTGGAAGTCGAGTGTTATTTTGTTTTGTATAAATGAACTTAATGTAAATTATTAGAATACATGTTGTAGACATTGTATGTAAATTTTTAAGGAGTAATGCCAGTACGAGTTGGCAATGTATATCACTATTTTGATTTAAAGTTATCAAATATGACTTAGTGATATTAGATGGAATTATAAGTAAGATAGATAATAGGCTTGTTTGGGTTTAGTGGATTACGTCCATTGGATCCTTGAGTCGATCATGGCCCGAAATTTGGGTCATGATATTTCATGATGAATCTCGGATGGGTGCCTTCAAGTTAAAAACATATATGCCGGATGGATCTTCAAATCTTGACCCTCGGATGAGCATTTAATGCTCCGTTTTTATTGACTGTGGAGGCCATGCGGGTCTCCAAAGTCTTCTTTTTTTATTTTTATTTTTATTTCTTTTTTCATTTTTTATTTTTTTATTTTTATTAGATTTATTTATTTTTTATTTTTATTAGATTTATTTATTTTTTATTTTTTTATTATTTTTATTTTTATTGAATGGGTGTCTACAATATACTTGATGGGGAAAGATTCATTAAGACCCTTAGGACTGGTCCAAGAAAAGAACACAGCCTACCTACTCAACTTGAAGGAGCTTATTCCAAATTCTCAAATGAAGTAATTTTTAATTTGCTCATGAGGATCGATGGAAAGCTGACTGACCAAGGATAAAAGTTACAGAAAATTGAATAGAAAATCACTGAGTTGGAAAACAAGCTGAAGAAGAAGGAAAGCATGCCCTCTGAACTTGTGGCTGCAAACAACTCTGCAACATCTAACACTACACCAACACAGTAAGGTGCTAAAGGTTCAGCTAAGCTAGTAGAAAAATCTACTCCTCATGTTGGAAGTTATGGCATTCAAGCTGAAGGTTCCACCTACAAATTTGCCAGTCCTGTTCTCCAGACTGAAGACTCTCACCAAGGGGATGATCAGCTAACCAAGACACCCTCTTCTAAACTTCAAAGCAAAAATGAATCAAAACAAGGAATTGGAGTGGTTGGTTTAGAAATAGAGAAACACTAGGCCTCTCCTCCAAATTTAAAGGAAGCTTCCATTATGGATGTCTTCCACCAAATGGTTAAGAAAGGACAAGCTGAAAAAACCACTGCCAGGATAGAAACTCAAAAAGATGGTGGAGATGTAAGAAAAGGAAAGAAACCTACATCAACTCCTAGAGTAAAGGCAAAATTCGGGAAAGCAAAAGCCACTGCAGCACCACCAACCCAAGGAAAGAAGACCATGGCCACCAAGACAGTTTTTCTTAAGAGAAAAAAGTCTTTCAGGTTGGTAGAGAAATCCAGACCAGTTTCAGCCTCTTCTCCTCAAAGTCCAATCCTTATCTCAAACAAGTCCTCACCGAAACCTTTCCTTTTCCTCAAGTGATCACTTCTCCGAGAGCCCTCTCCTTTTCCTCTAAACCCTTTCTATGCCACTGAATCCCCATCCTCTGACACATCAAATGAGTAGAAGCCTCTTCCTTTAATGCTGACAAAAAGGGGGAGTAGGATGGTGAATAAGGGATGCAGGAACCAATGAACAAAATTAAAAAAAAAATGTTAGGGTAGAGGAACCAAGAACCTAGGAAAGAAAAAAAAGCAGAATCAGAAGTAGTAACTTAAAAGAATAGGATATATGAAGCAAAATAGTCTAGGGGCAATTTTGAAATACTTTTCGATTAACTGCTATTTGTGCCATGGTGGCACTTGAACACTTAAGTTTTATTATGTTGTTTATATGGTTGTGTGAAAAGTGAATGCTGAAATGTCTATGTTGTTTAATTGCTACAAATTGAAGTTTGCTGATATTTTGTTATCTTCGTATTTTTATTGTTATGAACAAAATCTGCTGATGCTATGCTGATATTGATTTACAAGCTGATAAATGATTTTCAATATGGCCTTGAGAATAACTTCTGTTTATAAATAGATATAGATGTTGTGCGTAGAATGTTAATTGAATCATGAAGGGAATAGATAAAATCTGATGACTGTATGCTGTTGACAGAACTCTGTTGAATTTTTTATGAAAATCTATCAACATTCATTGCTGTAAATCATTCCAGATTTCTGCACATGTATATACACATATATAATCTAAGTGTACAATGTCATTCTCTCTATATGACAAGAATAAAATTTGCTGGAATAAAAAGTAAGCAAAATATGCACAAACTAAGAGGGAGCATATATTTAGGGGGAGCAATCCTCATTTTCAACAGAAAACTAAAAAGAGTAAAAAGACACTATGCTGTTAATCAAGGAATGTTTTTTCATCATCAAAAAAGGAGAGATTGCTGGCTTTGTTAGTTTTTTATGATAATAAAACATTCTCATTTATTTGTGTCTAATACCATTACTTAAGTGTGCAAGAAAATCAATATATGAAATTAATTAATTAACTCTTCAAAGAGTATATCGAAAGAAAAAGAGGGATAAAAATAACAAGATGCAACTGTTTCACAAGGAGGAAGCTTATTGGTGAAATAAGGAAAAATGTTGGTTGACCAAGTTTCAAATTGGAGGAATGGTGGGTTGAAGAGTTTGAGAAACAGAATCAACTTAGTCGACCAAGTCAGTAGACTAACTATTCTCTGCCAGAATCTGCAACCTGAAACAGAACCAACGTAGTCAACCAAGTCAGTTGACTTAGAGCTCTCTGTCTGTAATTTGAACCAAAGCACTACAAGATAAATTAACGGCTAGAACTCATCCTCAACTGTTTCCAACAAACATAAAACTACCAAACTACCATCAAAGTTGCTTCTCCAAGTATAAAAAGGTCTTCCAACAATTAAAAACAAGTTTTTTAGAAACCTTGAACGAAATTTAAGATATACAAAGTTAAAAAACTAGAAAATCTTCACTGCACTTATCTGCACTTAAATGCCTACTCTTTGCATTTGTATTTTGCACTTAATCTTGTACCAATCAGATCAACCAGTGATCCTAGGTACTTTTTTTTACTACTTTTCTTGTACTCTTAGAGTGAAGAAGTCACTCTAAGGGGTTGTTCAAGCTTGGGATAGCTTGATTGTTGTAGGTTGCGGTTGAGCCTTGGAAAACCACTTTGGGTTTTAGTTGAGCCCATGAAAAACTACTATAAAAGGTTTTGGCTGAGCCTTGAAAAGCCATTGTAAAGCTTGGTGAAAGCTTGTGAATTAATCGAATCTTAGTTGATTTGTTGGGAAAATCCTTGGTTGGATAATCAAGGTAGTGGATGTAGGTCTTAGATCGAACCACTCTAAATTGCTGTGCATCTTGTACTCTGTTTTTATTTTCTTAAGTTTTGAAAATTAGTTTATAATATTGTTAAGAGCCAAATTGTGCTATTCACCCCCCCTCTAGCACATATTATAGGGACCAACACTCAGACTACAGGCACAACCGCAGCTTCAGGTTAGTCGCTAAATAGCTACCAATGTCTGTCTCGAAGCATGTCATGAATCTCCTTATAAGGAAAGATGAGGATATCTATCCCTCGTTTAGGAATTGGCACTTTGTTGATCAACTACATATGATACCATGCAGAGGCATCGGTAGAGATGAACTTTGAACCATCGAAGGAGCCACTGGAGCTTGGTTTGGATCGTTTGGGTGCCAGTCCTTAAGAGTGCAATGAGTGCAGGATTTCAAAGTGAAAATAAAAAAAAATCCAATTAGAAATAATGTGTAAAAATTTAGAGTGAAAAAGAAAGATGAAGGTAAGAGATTTGAAGGAGAATGAAGGATGGGGAATAGGGTTGGCTATTGGAGAAGAAGAACAATGAAAGAGTGAAAAGAAAAAAAAAAGGCTTTTATAAGGTTACGCTGGGCCCCAACCCAACATCACGGTCCTCACTCCACTCATTACACTCGAAGCATTCCACTTAGGGTTTCAGCGCCACGGTGCTCAAACCATTTGTTTTGCCTCTTTGTTCAGTGCCGTGCCTCTCACTTTAAGGGTCGCGGCACTGAAACATCCTTTTTCAGTGTCTTTTTCGCCTCATTTTAGGGTTGTGATGCTCAATTTGAGTGCTGCGGCTTTGATTTTTAAAATTTTTTTTTGAATTTTTTTTAAACCAATTACCTGCAAAAGGAAACAAAAAAAATTAGATTAAAAGAAATAAATTAAAAAACATTAAGTAAAATAAAGATGAGAATAAGTAAGGTTAAGAAGCTTAGGTTGCCTCCCAATAAGTGCTTCATTTATGGTTGTCAGTTGGATTAACTTGGACTCTAGGCCATGTCAAGCAAGTGTATTAAGGACTTTTGACGATTAATTTCGCCTCCCCAATAATGCTTCAATCTTTGTCCATTGACTTTAAATTTTGACCATCTGTCCCCCTAACTTCGATTTTTCCATGTGGAAATACCTCATTGACTATGAAAGGACCAGACCACCTTGATTTGAGCTTTGTCAAAAATAATTTATAGCAAGAGTTATAGAGCAACACTGATTGTCCCGGCTCAAAGCTTCTTACCATTATCTTTTTATCATGCCATTGCTTTGTTTTCTCTTTAAAGAGTTTGGCATTCTCAAAAGCTTGAAGGCAAAATTCATCCAGTTCATTTAATTGCAACAACCTTTGCTCACTTGCTACTTGTAAATCAAAATTTAACTTCTTCACGGCGCAATAAGCATTGTGTTCAAGTTCCACCGGTAAGTGACAAGCTTTGCCAAAGACCAACTTATATGGAGACATGCCAATTAGGGGTTTTGTAAGTAATCTTATATGCCCATAGTGCATCATCCAATCTTTTTGCCCAATCCTTTCTTTTGGGACACACTGATTTCTCCAAAATCCTCTTAATTTCTCTACTTGATACTTTTGCTTGGCCACTCGTTTGAGGATGGTACACAGTTGCAACCTTGTGTTTAACTCCATATTTTGCCAAAAGCACATCAAAATACTTGTTACAAAAGTAACTCCCTTCATCACTAATAATTGCCCTTGGAGTGCCCAATCCGATGAAAATATTCTTCTTGATGAAATTTATTTCCACCTTTGAGTCATTATGAGGAAAAGCTGCCACTTTAACCCACTTGGAGACATAATCAATAGTAAGCAAAATGTATTTGTTGTTGTATGAAGATATGAACAGACCCATGAATTCAATACCCCATACATCAAAAATTTCTATCTTAAGAATGTTGTTGAGAGGCATCTCATGTCGACTTGAGATATTACCCACTCTTTGGCACCTGTCACAATGCGAAACAAAATTGTGAACATCCTTAAATAATGTAAGCTAATACAAACCTAATTGGAGGACTTTTGTAGTAGTCTTTGTTCTTCCAAAGTGTCTTCCATAATCTGAAGAATGGCAATGGTGAAGCACACTTTGAATCTCGTCTTCCGGAACACATTTTCTAAAGATCTGGTCTTTACACTACTTAAATAAGTAAGGCTCATCCCAAAAATAAAATTTAACATCATGCAAAAATTTCTTTTTCTGATGAAAACTGAAATCAAGGGGAATAATATTGCTTACCAGATAATTCACAAAGTCAACATACTACGGAAGTGATTTCTTACCAACTTGAAGGATATATTCATAAGGAAAAGTCTCCTTGATTAAGGTTGAATTCTTACCTTAACCCTCAATCTCTAATCTTAAGAGGTGGTCTGCCACTTGATTTTCTGTTCCTTTTGTACCACGAATCTTGAGATCAAACAAGAGAATCCACCTTATCAATCTTGGCTTATCATCCTTTTTGGCAATCAAATAATTGATAGCTGAGTGATCAATGTACACTATCACCTTTGTCCCCACGAGTTAGGAGCGAAATTTGTCAAATGCAAAAACTACAGCTAAAAGCTCCTTTTCTGTTGTGGTATAATTTTTCTAGGCCTCATTCAAAGTCTTGCTAGCATAATAGATGGAATGAAAGATTTTATCCTTCCTTTGTCCTAAAACAACTCTCATCGCATAATCACTTGCATCACACATTAGTTCAAAACGGAAACTCCAATCGGGACTAATTATGATAGGTGCAGATATTAATCTTTTCTTCAATTCATCCAAAGCAATAAGACATTCATTATTAAACTTAAATGGCACATCTTTTTTCAATAAATTACAAAGTGGTCTAGAAATTTTTGAAAAGTCTTCAACAAATCTTCTATAAAAACCAGCATGACCAAGAAAACTTCTGATACCTTTGACATTTATTGGAGGTGGCAATTTCTCAATTGTTTCAATTTTTACTTTTCTTACTTCAATGCTGCTACTAGAAATCTTATGCCCAAGAATGATACTGTAAGACCTTGACCTTTATAGACTCGTAGATAGAAATATACGCAATATCCCTAATCAAGGGTAATTTCATCATTTTCTCAATAAGCCGATAAAAGTAAGTTTTAAACAATATTATGGCTTAAGTAGGCATAAAGCATAAATGAATGATGAAAATATGGGTGAAATGACAAGGAAATAAAATTTTTGATGATTTTCATTTTCTAGGGGCAAAATGGTAATTTTGTCATTCGAGGACAAAATGGGAATTTTTGAAATTTTACACCACCTGACACTTGTCATGCCGATGGATTTCAGCCATTAACATTTTACATTGTGGATAATTTAAACATTTTATGTGGTGGAGAGAGATTGCTTAATGGATAAGCATTACACATGGACCAATGGAAACATGCCATGTGTCAAGCTTGTATTATTCTAGAATTTCCTTGTAAAATCTATTTAAAACTCTCTTAGTCTCACCCATATGGCCAGCCAAAGCATGAAGTGAAGAGGAAAGGAAAGAACACAAACCCTAGGTGGGAAAATTAAAGAAAAAGTGTGGGATTTCAAGGATTAAGCTAATTTGTGGAGGGGAATTTTAGTAATTTCCAAGGAAGTGGATAAGCTTGGGCCATAAATATCCTCTCCTTCTAGCAACTTCTTGGGACTTCCAGCAGCTTCTTCTTCTTGTTCTCTTCCCTCTCACATTTCTTCAATTCCTCCATGGAAGCTTGATGTGAAGCTTTCATAACTTTATCTCTCTAGCTCTAATTTTCATACCTTGATGTCCTTTTGACTAGAACCCTTGTATTCTTCCACTCTCTCACTTTAAAACCCTTGAAAATGATGAAAATCTTGTTTCCATACTTTCTCACTAGTTAGGTGTTTTAGAGAGAGAAAGAGGAAGCTTTATTAATAGCTTGAGAGCTTTTGGAAAGAAGTTCAAAGTTACAAAGCTATCAAGGTGAGTAGTAAACTAGTATTGGGTTTTAAGTGTTGAGAATGACTAGAGATTTGATTTGTAAATATTTTGTAGTTGAGATTGTTAATTCACTTTGGAATGATAGGAAAGTGAAAATGGATGGCCACTTAAATGGCAATTGAAAGCGAGCTAAAAGTAGCTTTTAGGGTTTGTAGTATGTAAATTGACATTATGGAAATGTTAATTTACTGGTAGGTGCTAACGAAGCCCCATCACCCCAATTGGATCATTAGGGGGATTAAGAGTCGGCTAAAGGCTCAAAGAATACCGGTGAGTGGACTTGCATTTCAAACTTGTTTTGGGGAATATGAAAGATTCTATCCAACTTGTTTTAGAAAATGTACCTTGGGAACAAGCTTTTAGTAAAATGATTTTATATTGTGAAAATGTGCTATACAATGGTTTATGTGTTATCACAATATGATAAAATGTATGATATGCATTGGATGCTTCTTTGCATGTTGTTGTGGACCCGGCTATGTGCGAGTAAGAGTGCACATAAGCCGTTGCTGACCCGGCTATGTGCGAGTAGGAGTGCACATAAGCCGTTGCTGACCTGGCTATGTGCAAGTGGGAGTACGCATAAGCCGTTGCATATGAGATGATGATGATGGGAAGGTGTACATGATGATTGATATATATATATATATACATATATATATATATATATATACATATATGATATATGGTTGTAAATGCAAATATGTGAGCATTTGATTTGTTGAAATTTGGGAGTTTACATGTGTTACATGTTGCTATTATTATTTTAGCAAGATGACTTATTTTAAAGGAAAATGAGACTTTTTCTTTGATTTTCTAACTCTCGCTGCAGCGAGAAACTCTCGAGTTTGAGGGCCTTCACCAAACCTGGTTTTCATTGCAGCGAGAATGAAGTTTGCTGCATCGAGAAACTTTCTGTCCATTTTGGCTAACTTGTGGGTTTTGCTATATTTTTCGATTCTTTGGTACCATAGTTGAGTATGGATCTTTTAAGTGATTTACTCATGAGGGGTTTACATGAGGGGTTCTACTAAGAACTAGAACAAATTGCATTATTTTGAGAAAATGAGTGTATCATGATTTCGATAAACATTCCTTATGGTATGCTTGTTCCCTTCTTGTTTGCTCACTGAGTTTATGCTCACCGCTTTCAACTTCATGTTTTCAGATTAAAAGACAACCGGTAACTAGGACGAGGTGTCCTCGTGGACTTGTATCCATCTTTTGGTATGTGTCTCGGCATTTAGTAGCTGTACATTCGTCCGAGTCTTTTCGCTAGACATCGAGTCTCCTTTTGTTGTGTATAGACGAACCTAATGTGAATTATTAAGATACATGTGTAGACAGTGTATATACACTTGTTTGGTATGCCAGTATGAAGTGGCAATGCTTAATATTATTTTGATTCTAAGTTATGATATATGACTTAGTAGTTTATGATGGAATGATGAACATGTTAGATTAATTGGCTTGCTTGGGCTTAGTGGACTACGTCCATTGGGCCCATGCGCCAGTCATGGCTCAAAATTTGGGTCGTGACAGATATCTTCTCACACCATGAAGTGACATTTCTCCCAGCTAAGCACCGAATTTATTTCTTCACATTTCTTGATGTGAACCCTAAACCCTAAACCCTAGCAAGTTTTAAAAGCCAATCATCAAAATTATTTCCAAAGACAGAAAAATCATCCATAAATACCTTCAAACATTTCTGCCCCATGTCTATGAATATGGCCATCATACATCTCTGAAAGGTGGCCAGTGCATTATATAATCCAAATGGCATTCTTCTAAAAGCAAAGGTGCCATAAGGACTTGTAAATGTAGTCTTTTCTTGATCTTCAAGGGCAATAGCAATTTGGTTATAACCAAAATAACCATCTAGAAAACAATAATATGCCTTACTAGCCAGATGATCCAACATTTGATCAATGAATGGGAGAAAGAAGTGACCTTTCCTTGTAGCTTTGTTAAGCTTACGGTCCGTGCATACTCTCCATCCAGTCATAGTTCTTGCTGGAATGAGCTCATTATTGTCATTGGCAACCACAGTCATTCCCCTTTTCTTAGAAACACATTGAACTGGACTCACCCATGAGTTATCAAAAATAGGATAAATTATTCCAACATCTAACCACTTGATGATTTCTTTCTTGACTACTTTTTTCATGATAGGATTCAATCTTCTTTGCTGTTCAATTGTGGCTTTGTGATTTTTCTCAAGGAGAATTTTGTGCATGCAAAACGAAGGGCTAATTCCCTTAATATCAACTATGGTCCACCCTATTGCTTTCTTAAATTCTCTAAGTGTCATCAGTAACTTCTCCTCTTGCATGTTAGTAAGAGCAACAAAATAATAACTAGAAGGGTAAAAGATTTTCCAAGAAAAGCATACCTTAAGTGTGCAGGCAGAGGTTTGAGTTCCAAAGTAAGTGGTTTCTCAATGGAGGGCTTAGAAGCTGGCATCAAAGAAGTTGAAACATCTAAAGACTCAAATTGATGATTAGTTCTAAATTTGGAGTGAGCATTTAACAAACTTGAATAGTCAATAAATTCATCATCATACTTGTTAGAGTTAGCAACTAAACATGCTTCAAGAGGATCATTGGGATTTTCTTCTAAGAAAACATCTTGTGTAAAGTCATTTACCACACTCATAGAAAAACAGTCTTCAAATGTCACAGGCAATTTTAAAGCTTTGAAAATATTAAATGTTACTTGTTGGTCTTGAACTCTCAAGGTGAGTTTACCTTTTTTAACATTAATCAAAGCTCTAACAGTTGCTAAGAATGGTCTCTCAAGGATGATTGGAATTTGCTTATCGTCTTCCAAGTCAAGAATTATAAAATCAATTGGTAAAATAAATTTATCTACCTTGACAAGAACATTTCCAATAATTCCCCTTGGGTACACATAAGAGTGATCACCAATTGCAAAGTAATAGAAGTGGGTTTGCATTCCCCCAAACCAAGTTTCTCAAAAATTGACTAAGGCATTAAATTGATACTTGCATTTAAATCACTCAAAGCTTTCCAATGGGTCAAGAATTGCATCATTTTCGGTTCTATAGCGTGAGTTATGACCAAATTATTGAAGCATATGCTAACAGACTCCTAGGTCTTTTAACACTTTACTTTCCAAAATTAAGCCCAATTCCTTTAGTTCCTACGAAAAATATAAAAAATTATAAATAATAACCAAATAAAAAGAAATAACATAAAATTAAAATAACTCACTTAAAAATAAACTAAATATAAAAACAACTAAAAATAAGTAAATTATAATTGAAAATTAAAGACTTAGCTAATATTTAATAACAAAATTGGAGTAAAATAATTCTATAAAATAGAATTATCAGTCAGGTGTAATGTTGTTGATTTCTCACGCAAGTGCACGTATCGTTAACAAGTAATATAGTAATGAAGTAGAGTATCGTTCCCACGGAGAATTGTTTAATTCTTACTCTTAACTACTAAAATTATAACACCCTAATTTTATCCAAACAATTAAAATAAAAAAAAAAGACAAATTAAAACTAATAAACTAAAACTAAAATTAAATATTAAATAAATCTCACTTAACTACCAGACCTAAGATTATAATATCCTTCAATACTTCATCTGATTATTGTCTCTCTCACTTAACTCAGTTTAATGGATTAAATTACTAACCTAAAGTCCTAAATTATTTACAAGTCTCTGTCGAGTTTTTTATAAAAATATTTCTCCCAATTAATTTACTACATGTCTATGCCATGCAAATTAAATAAGAAAGATTCATTAAGTTTGTGCTCTAATTTTGGTTACGTATGGCTTATAGGTGTATGTCTACCCTATATGCAAATCAAACCACCTAATCAACTAAGTGTATTCGATCATACACTATTCCATTCAAGGTCTACCTAAATCTCCTTCGTTAAGGATTAACCTAGGTTTCCAATTCAATCTAATTGGTGATCAGGCAATTAGAAGCATTAAGAACAGAATAAAATAAACAACTTAAATCTATCAAACATAAGTAAAAGAGAGATAAATAATTCAGACTATATATTGAGTTTAATCATAATCTTAGATTAAAAATTTAGTTCCCCATCAAGTCCCACATCATCATTGAATAAAATATAAGCAATAAAAACAAACTAATAAAATAAAAAATAATCAAAAAGAATAAACTCAAGAATTAAAATCTTGATCTTCCAAGTCTTCTTGAATCCTTCAAAATCTTCTCAACTTCAATGACTTTGTGGCTCGACTCTCAACTTTCAATTTGATGTTTTCTTTCCTCTTTTCTCCGAAAGGTTGTTTTTATAAGCTTTGGAGTTAGGCCAAGTTCGGTGAAGAAAGAAGTCAATTTCAGCTGGGATTTCCTTATCAAACTATGTCAGTCGCAGTTTTGCCAAATTAATTAACAGAAATCACAATTGCTCTAAGACTACTACAGTATGCCAACCTTGACAAGATTTTTGACCATCCTAAAAGCCGAACTAGGTGAAGTGGTAACATAAAATTGTAGATCTTTCTCTTATCTTTCCAATGGTCCACGAATCACTTCATTTGGAGCTTTTTAGAGAAAGTTATGGCTAAAATACTGAAACATGTACATTGAAAGTCTGCACCTTAAAATTGCTCTGCTTCTTCCATTAAAATTCTTCCTTCATCACACCTACGAAAGCACAAATAAATTAATAACAACCTATCTTAATCATATTAACACCAAATTAAGCATAAAATTAACCAAAATTAGATTGACTCACCTAAAATAACTAATTTAAATTAATTAAATAAAACCTACTAATTTCTATGCATTACTACAAAAACCTAGCCAAATTATTATCAAAATTAAGCTCAAATAACTTGATATCATAGAGTTATCATGTAACCTTTACCATATGCCTTTTGCAATTTTAGGTGCAACTTTTACAGCATGCCTTTTATGGTATTAAGCGTAACCTTACCAAGACAATACGTTTTTCAAGTTAAAGCACAACCTTTACATAAGATGAAGCCTTTTAAAGGATTAGGCAAAACCCTTTTACCTTTTTCTTAAAGGTATAACCAATACAACAGTGGATTATAGCGAATCACAGGCTCAAAACCTCTAAAAAGGTTGATAAAGAAGTTTAGGATCAGAAAGGTGAAAGCTTTCACAAAGATATGGATGATTAAAGAAGGTTTAAGCTCAAGAAAGATCAGTTGAAGAATAAAAATGTGATCTTTAGGCTTTTTTCTTGCTCGAAGATGGGAACTTTTTGCTCATAGCTTTTTCTCTTATTGTTTTAGTCTTTTTTCTTCAAAGATGAATCAAAATCTTTGAAATTCCTTTTCTTTTCTTGCTTTAACATCCTCAAGATGGATATTTATAGCCTCTGACATTTTCTGCTCATAGGAGTGAAATTTGAATCATTTTTTGTATGTTCCAGCCAACTTGAAAAATTCTATCGCATCTGTAGAATTGATTCTTTGTTGTTCAGTTGTCGATTCTTTGCAAACTCTATAGCTTTCTATCTTTGGAAAATAGATTCTTCTATTTTGACATGTCGGTTCTTTTACAACGAGGTTCAAAGGTGACACCTTTGCAATCTTGGAGAATTGATTCTTTTGCCTCAAGGTATCAGTTCTTCATTGTGGTTTGGAACCAAAATTTGAATTTAAGCTTGATTGTTATCGCTTCATTTTTGTCTAATTGTACCATGTCTTTCTTGGTCACTAAGTTTTGATCATAAATCAAAGTATACATATTTTGATCATAACATGCATCTTAATGATCTGCGTCATGTGTACGTATACATAGGCAAAAGACTATTGACTACCAATGGAGTGACTTTGGGTGAAGGTATAGCTACTGAATGCCACGGTACCTACCAAAAGGTGAATAGGAAAGGACACCTCAATCTAGATCCCAACTACCTCCGAATCTAAAAATATGAAGTTAAAAAGAGTGAGTATATACTCAGTGATTAAACATAAGAAGAGAACAAGCAAACAATACGGAAAGTTTTAGAAAACAAGATGCACTTAAGTTAAAACAATGCAATTTTAGCTTAATTTCTTGTTAAAAACCCTCAATTCAAACGTGATTATTTTATCTTTCAGTGTTGAAGGATCCGTGATCAACAAAAAAGTCAAAGAGTGAGAACTAAAGCAAGTATCCAAACATGGTAGAGAGTTTCCCGTTGCAGCGAGAATGAAATTGGTTGCAGCGAGAACAGTGGCAAAATTTACACCTCCCAACCCAAAAGTTTCTAGCTACAGTGAGAATGAATTTCGCTCTAGCAAAATTCAGAGCAAGAGTTAAAACCATCCACTTGAGAGTTTCTCCCTGCAGCGAAAATTGGGCTAGGTCAAACCCCCCGCACCCGAGAGTTTCTTGCTGCAGTGAGAATGAATTTCACTGCAGCGAGAAGCAGGGCAATTAAGTTAGAACGAAAATCCATTCTTGCTGCAATGAAAAATCAATTTGGAAGAAATTAACAATTTCAACATTCAACATTCAATACCATCACATCTTATTTCCTTAACCTTTTTATAACATATATAAACATCCATACAACTACTGGCCCTCCCCCCAACTCATGTGCACTCCCACACCGCACAGAGCTAGGTCATCATGTGCACTCCCACATTACACATTGCTAGATCATCATGTGCACTCTCACACCGCACATCACAATATCATCATGTGTACTCCTGCACCACATCACCACTGGCATGTGCAATCCCACACTGCACACGCACGGTTACAATTGTCACACAATAGTATCATTCAATGCATAACATACACATCAACATAATGTAGGAACACATAAGGTAATCACATTTGCACATTTCACAACGTAAGAACATTTCATCAAGGGCTTGTTCCCCGGGTATATTTTAAAGCAAAAACAAATAAAATTTTCAAATGATTCATTCAAACACATTTGCATTTCTCAAAACATTTTAAGTGCAAGTTCACTCACTTGTCTTTCTTGATTCTTTATTCGACTCCAACTTCACTAATGCTCCAAGTGGAGATGTGGGATCTCGTTGGAACCTATCACACACAATAGCATTACACCAACTCAATTTACCTGAATATTATTCCTAACTAGCTTCTAATTACCATTTGATTAGCTATTTATTTACATTACTCTAGTCACACTAGAAATGAATAAATAACCTTCAGTAATAAAACAGTCTAAAATCTTATTATTGACCATCATCAACAACTTAAAAATCAACCCTAACTCATTACTCACCTTGGCGAATTTGTAGTTGAATTCCTTTTTAAGAGTTTTTTCAAGCTATTATGGAAATCTCCCTCTTTCTCTAAAATGTTCAGCTAGTGAGAGAAAGTGCTGAGGAAAGGCTTTTGAGAGTTTTTAAGGTGAAAAAGTGAAAGAACAGGAAAAATACTATAGAAAGGTGTATAAAAGCATGAGATTTGGGGTTACTATGAGAAAGTTTTTAGAGTTTTCAAGGATGGCATCCATGGAAGATGGAGAGCTGGAAATGGGGAGAAGAAATGGGAAGAAGAACAAAAAGTTACTGGAAGTGAGTAGAAAGTGCTGGAAAAATGGGATATTTATACTTGGGTTGACTAAAGTTTCAACTATTTACAAAAAAGCCATTCATTAGTTGACTTTGCCTTCTTTTTCCATTTGGTTCAAACTTTTTACTCTTTTGACATTGAGAAAAGGTCCATAATAGACTAAAGGTACTCGAGTTCACAAAAACTTAAAAATTTAGACTCAAAATTTAAAATGATCATTTTACCCTGATTGTGGAAATTATTATTATTTTTATTTTCTTTGTTTATGTTATTATTATATACATCATTCATTTATTCCTTAGGCCTACTTAGACCTTAGTAACATTAGAAAACCCATTTCTAGGAGCTCACCAAGAAAAATAACAAAATTACCCCCAATCTACGTCATCATGTCTACCTTCGCTACACGTCTACGAAGGTCGAGGTTTGACATTCTCCCCCACTAGAAGAACTTTGGTCTCCGAATTTAAATCTAACTATAAGGTAGCGTACCTCATATATTAAAGAGGTGCAGATACTTTATCCGCAGCTCTTCCTCAGCTTCCCACGTTACCTCTTCACTAGTGTGATTTCGCCATAACACCTTCACTGAGGCTACATCTTTTGAACGGAGCTTTTTGATTTGCTTATTAAAGATAGCCACCGGTTGTTTTTCATAGGTTAAGTCATCTCTCAACTAAATGGTTTCATACCGTATTAAATGAGATGGATTCGGGTTATACTTCCTAAGCATTGACACATGAAACACCGGATAGATATTCGAGAGGTCCGACCGTAGTGCCAAATGGTATGCTACTGCTCTAACCTTGTCTAAGATCTCGAAAGGTCCTATATACCGAGGACTTAATTTTCCCTTTTTACCGAACCTCATTACCCCTTTTATTGGTGAGACCTTCAAAAATACATGATCCCCCACTTGAAACTCTAAGTCTCTCTATCTGTTATCAGCATATGAATTTTGTCTACTTTGCCCTGATAACATCCTCTGACGAATCATGCGTATCTTCTCGATGGCGTCCTGCACCAACTTTGGCACCAAAAGTTTCCTTTCTCCCACCTCTAGCCACCCAATGGGTGACTTGCACTTTCGTCAATATAATGCCTCAAATGGTGCCATTTGGATGGTAGCTTGGAAGCTATTGTTGTAAGCGAACTCCATCAAGGGTAGATACCGATCCCACCTAACCCCATGGTCTATTACACATGCCCTCAACATATCTTCCAATGTCTGTATTGTTCATTCAGATTGCCCATCAGTCTGAGGGTGGAAAGCTGTGCTAAAATCCAACTTAGTGCCCAACGTTTCCTGCAACTTTCCCTAAAACCTGTTGAAAAACTGTGTCCCTCTATCGGATACTATAGAAATGAGGATACCATGCAGTCGTACTATCTCATCCACATAAACTCGGGAGTACTGGGCAGCCTCGTATGTAGTTTTAACTGAAACAAAATGAGCTGACTTCATTAACTGGTCTACTATAATGCAAATCGAGTCGTAACCCCCACTAGTTCGGGGCAACCCTGTTACAAAGTCCATTGCAATATGCTCCCACTTCCATTCGGGCGCCAGTAATGGTTATAGTAGCCCTGCGAGCCTTTGGTGCTCTGCCTTAACCTATTGACAAACTAGGCACTTAGAAACAAACTCAAATACATCTTTCTTAAGTCCTTTTATCACGACCCAAATTTTGGGCCATGATAGGCGCATGGGCCCAATGGAGATAGCCACTAAGCCCAAGCAAGCCTATTTATATGACCTATTCATCGTTCCATCAAAAGTTGCTAAAGTCACATTTCATAATCCCAATTCAAAATAATGCTAACCGTTTCCAATTCATAACGGCAATACAAGACAAATATACATATGTTGTCTAAAACATACATTTTAAAAAATTTACATCGAGTTTATCTATACACAACAAAAGGGATACTCGACTTCCAACGGAGAGACTCGGGCGAAAGTTCAGCTATTGAATGTCGAGATACCTACCAAGGATACAAATCTACGAGGACACCCTGGCCTAGTTACCGGCTATCTCTTGATCTCAAAACATGAAGTTGAAAACAGTGAGTGAACAAAGGAAAGGAACAAACCCCTCATTAAACCCTTAATGAGTTAATCAATTGATGATAAAGGGTCCATGCACAACAAAGGATTTGAAAAATGAAAACTTTAATAGCATTCAAGCAAGTCAAGTCAAGTAAAACAACGGGTCCTTGCTACAGTGAAAAAGTATTCTCGCTGAGGGTTTCTCACCAAACCCCCTCATTTTAAACTTAATTAATTAATTCCTTGATGTTGGAAGTCCATGATCAATTATGGTGCCAAAGAAGTGGAAAATAGGGTAGCAACCGAACAAGATAACAAGCAAGATAGAAAGTTTCTCGTTGCAACGAGAGGCTTCAGTGAATTTCTCGCTATAGCGATAACTAGTTCGTGGGAACCCTCCAAACCTGAGAGTTTCTCGCTGCAGCGAGAATCATTCTCACTGCAGTGAGAAATAGGATACCAAGAACAAGTTTTCATTGTATCATGAAAAACGCCATTTTGCTGCAAAGGACAAAATCAACTTGAAAATACTTAGGAATTTCCAAGGTTCAACATGCAAGATTTCACATGCATTACAACCGTATACCATATTCATGAACTTTTTATTGCATAAACATATATATATATACATTACATATATAAACACCAATACCACCACCGTCTCACCCAGCTCATGTGCAGCCCCCACATCGTGCACATAGCTGGAGTCATCGTGTGCATCCCCCCACATTGTGCATATCTAATACCATCGTGTGCATCCCCCACATCACGCAAATGCATTATCATCATCCACACTCCTGCACCCAGCATCACCGGCATGCGCTCCCCCACATCATGCGCAGGCTCGGTTATAATTACAAACAAT
The DNA here is from genome assembly GCF_053813885.1 of Theobroma cacao. Taxonomy (NCBI): domain Eukaryota; kingdom Viridiplantae; phylum Streptophyta; class Magnoliopsida; order Malvales; family Malvaceae; genus Theobroma; species Theobroma cacao. The sequence continues at coordinate 28,437,607 of NC_142641.1, forward strand.
GTTACTATCAATACATATCATATATATTTAGATATACCTTTATATCAACATAACACAGGGCACATGACTTCATCACAATCGCATTCCGCAACGCAAAACGTTTCATCAAAAGCTTGTTCCCATGCATATTTTAGAGAAAAACGGTTAAAATAATTCAATGGATTTAATCAAACACATATGCCCAAAACCTAAAACATTTTAATGCAAGTTCACTCACCAATCTTTATTGATGTTTTGGTGGGCTCTAACTTCGACTAATGTTCTGAATAGAGGTGTGGGGTTTTCGTTAGAACCTATCAAACGCAACAACATTGCCATCAACCCAACTTGGCATTAATAACATTCCAAAAGCTATTTCTTAAATCAAGTTCTACTAGTTATACTTAACTAGCTTCCAACTACTATTAAATGGCTATTATTTGCACTATTCTAGTCACACTAAAATTGAATAAACAACCTCAACAATAAAACAGTCACAAATTTAATCACTAGACATTCTCAACACTTAAAAATTAACTCTACTTCATTACTCACCTTGATGGTCTTTGTAGTTGAATTCTCTTTCAAAATTCTTCAAGCTAATAAGGGAAATCACTCACACACTCTCTCTCTCTCTCTCTAGACGTCCAGCTAGTGAGTGAATGTACTAAAGAAAGACTTTTGAAAGCTGTTGAGGTATAAAGGTGGAAAAGCATGAAAAACCTTATGAAGTAGTGGGTAAAAGCATAAAACTTGGACTTTCTATGAGAGATTTATGGAGGATTCAAGGTTTCCTCCCATGGAGAATGGAGAAAATGTGAAATGAAGAGAAGGGCTGGGATGAAGAAGGAAAACCTGCTAGAAGTTGCTAGAGCTTAGATATTTATGCTTCAAGTTAATCCAAATCTTCATTGAATTTACCAAAATGCCCTTAACATGATGGCTTTGTCTTCCTCCCATCCTTTGTGCATCATTTTTACTCTTTTAACACCGAAACAAGTCCATAATAGTCTAAAAATACTCGGATTCACGAAAACATAAAAATTTAGACCCGATATGTAAAATAACCATTTTGCCCCTACTATGAAAATTATCAATGTTTTTATCTTCTTCATTTATTTTATCATCATTCACGTATTCCTTAGGCCTACTTAGACTTTAATAACATTAGAAAACTACTTCTAGAAGCTTACCATGAGAAATGACAAAATTACCCTTAGTTCGTGTTATCGCGTCGACTTCTAGTTACGGATCTATGGAGGTCGAGGTTTCACAATACGAGAGTACTGGGTATCACACCTTCCCATCAGTATACCTCCCTCAAATCTTGATACATCTTTGTAGCTCCCGGATGTACCAGGTACATTGCCATATATGCCTCCTCTACTATTTCTCTCCTCAATCCATCACTATCAGGCACATAAAGTCTAGTTCCATATCTCAAAAGTCCATCTATGCCTTTAGTAAACATTTTTTCTTTCCTTCCCTGAGGGTCCTCTAAGGCCTTAGCTACAAACTCATCTTCACTTTGTGCTTATCTAATTTAGTCTATTAAGATAGGTCTAACTCTAAAATGTGCTAACAATGCATTTGTCTCTTAAACTTCAAAATGCACACCCATATCTCCTAAGCCTTGCATCTCCTGAATAAAGGATCTCCTATCGACAGATATATGTGCCAAACTCCACATCGATTTTCTACTTAAGGCATCCGCCACTACATTTGCCTTACCAGAATGATAGACAATAGTAAAATCATAATCCTTAAGCAACTTGTCACAGCCTAATTCCCGGGCATAACCGGCGCATGGACCCAATGGGCATAGCCCGCTAAGTCCAAGTAAGCCTTTTTATGTGATCTTGTTCATCATTCTATCCATCACTTTAAATGTCATATTTTGTGATTCTCAAGTATGATTATTTCAACAATATAACATGGCAGTCAACTACTTACATTTATCTTATCAAAAATAATGTCATCCATTGCCAACTCATAGTGGCAATGTTAATCAAAATAAACATATATTGTTTATAACATGTATTTTAGTGATTTACATCACATGTACGTATACACAGGCAAAAAGACTCATTAACTATCAGCGGAGTGACCTTGGGTGAAGGTACAGCTACTGAATGCCATGATACCTACCAAAAAGATGGATATACGTGGACACCTCAACCTAGGTCCCAACTGCCTCCGAATCTGAAAGTATAAAGTTGAAAAGAGTGACTATAAACCTAGTGAGTGAACATAGGAAGGGAACAAGCATTAGTACGGGAAGTTTTAGAAAACATGATGCATTTTTGTTGAAAACAATGTAATTTAGCTCAATTTCTTGTTAACCCCTTAACTCAACTCTTGATCATTTAGTGCCTTAGTATTGAAAGATCCATGATCAATAAAGAAGTTAAAAAGTGAAAAGTACAGTAGAGTCAAGCAAAGCAAGCATAGCAAAGCGAATCTCGCTACAGCGAGAATGAATTTTCGCTGCATCGAACTTCAAGGCAAAATTTTGAACCAATAACCCAAGAGTTTCTCGCTGCAACAAGAATGCATTTTCGCTACAGTGAAAATTCGGGTAAGCATTTTATCCAACCACCTTAGAGTTTCTTGTTGTAGTGAGAATGTATTTTCACCGCAGCAAAATTCTGGGCTAGTCAAGCCACCAGCACTTGAGAGTTTCTCATTGCAGCGAGAATGAATTTCACCGCAACGAGAAACAGGGCAATGAAATTAAAAGAATTTTGGTCACAATGAAAACCCATTTTTGCTGCAATGAAAATCAATTGGAAAGCATTTGTCAATTATTAACATTCAATATTCAATGCAAACACATAATACTTTCCCTAACCTCTCTATGTATGTGCATACATGTATACAACTCCCATCTCACTAGCTCATGTGCACTTCCACACCGCAAATAGCTAGAATCATCTTGTGCACTCCCACACCACACAAGGCAATATCATCATGTGCACTCCCATATCGCACATGCCATATATCATCAGTGTGTGCACTCACACAGCACACCACTATCACACACATGGCATATATCATCAGTGTATGCACTCACACAGCACACCACTATTATCGTCATGTGCACTCCCACACCGCACACGCACGACTACAATTATCACCCAATAGTGCCATTCAATGCTTAACATACACGTCATCATAATGTAGAACCATATGAGTTCATCACATTCATATTTCACAACATAAAAACGTTTCATCAAGGGCTTGTTCCCATCCATATTTAGAGAAAAGTTTAATAAAAATGTTTCAAGTGATTCAACAAAATACATATGCATTTATCTCAAAACATTTTAATGCAAGTTCACTCACTTGTCTTTGTTGATTCTTTAATCGATTCCGACTTCCACTAATGCTCCAAGTGGAGATGTGGGCCCTCGTTGGAACCTGTCACACACAATAGCATCACACCAACTCAATTTACATGAATACTATTCCAAATTTGTTTCCTAAATCAAGTTTTAGTAGTTATTCCTAACTAGCTTCCAATTACCATTCGACTAGTCATTAGTTTACACTACTCTAGTCACACTAAGAATAAATAAAAAACCTTCAACAATAAAACAAAACAACTCTAATTATTGGTCATCATCAACAACTTAAAATCAAACCTAACTCACTACTCACCTTGGTGGTTTTGTAGTTGAATTCCTTTCCAAGAGTTTGTCAAGCTATTATGGAAACTCTCTCTTTCTCTCTCCCTCTCTAAAACGTCTAGCCAATGAGAGAAGGTATTGAGGAAAGACTTTTGAGGGTTCTTGTGGTGTAAAAGTGAAAAGGCACAAGGAACCCTATTAAAAAATGTACCAAAGCATGAGAATTGAAGTTACTTTGAGAAAGTTATAGAGGTTTCAAGGGATGGCTTCCATGGAAGACGGAAATGTGAAATGGAGAAGAGAAATGGGAAGAAAAAGAAGAACAAGCTGCTGGAAGTGAGGAGAAAGTGCTGGAAAAAAATGAGATATTTATCCTATAGTTGACAAAGTTTCACTTATTTACAAAAAATGCAATTGCATAGTTGACTTTGCCCTTTTTTTCCCTTTTGGCTTAGACTTTTTACTCTTTTGACACTAAGAAAAGGTCCACAAGAGATTAGAGGTACTCAAGTTTAGGAAAACTTAAAGATTTAGACTTAAGACCTAAAATGACCATTTTACCCCTATCGTGGAAATTTTCGTTATTTCTATTTTCTTCGTTTATTTCATTATTATATACCTCATTCATTTATTCCTTAGGCCTACTTATACCTTAATAATGTTAGAAAAACCCACTTCTAGGAGCTCTCTAAGAAATGACAGAACCACCCCTAACCCACATCATCGTGTCTACCTCCGGTACACGTCTATGAAGGTCAAGGTTTCACACAACTCCATCCATCTACGTTGCCGCAAGTTAAGATCCCTCTGCTGAAATATATACTTTAAGCTCTTGTGGTCTATATATATATTTTGCAAGTCCCACCATACAAATAATGTCTCCATATCTTTAAGGCAAACAAGATTGCTGCCATCTCCAAATCGTATGTGGGTAATTTTGGTCATGCCTTTTAAGTTGTCTTGATGCATATGCAATCACCTTCCCATGCTGCAACAACACAAACCCTAAACCAACTCATGATGCATCACAAAATGTCGTGTAACCCCTTGTGCCTTGCAGTAGGCTTAACATTGGAGCTGTGTTGAGACGAACCTTAAGTTTCTAAAAGCTATCCTCACAAGCATCTAATCACTCAAATTTTGTATCCTTGTGTGTTAGCCTAGTTAGAGGAACAGTTATTTTGGAGAAATCCTTCACAAAATGACGATAGTAGCCGGTCAAGCCCAAAGAGCTTTTAATCTCTGTAATTGAGGTTGGCCTTGGCCACTTTTCTACTACCTTAACTTTCCTTGAATCGACTTGTACCCCATCCTTAGAGACCACATGTCTTAAGAATGCAACACTTTCGAGCCAGTACTCACACTTGGAGAACTTTGCATACAATTGATGTTTTCTCAAAGTTTGGAGCACTATCTTAAGGTGTTGCTCGTGCTCCCCTCAGCTCCTCGAGTATATCAAGATGTCATCAATAAATACCACGACAAACTTGTCCAAATAAGACTTGAACACTTGGTTCACCAAATCCATAAATGTTATAGAGGCATTCGTAAGCCCAAATGACATCATTAAAAACTCATAGTGCCCATATCTCTGTGATACCCAGTACTTTCGTATTGTGAAACCTTGACCTCCATAGACTCGTAACTAGAAGTAGATGCGATAACACGAACCAAGGGTAATTTTATCATTTCTCATGGTGAGCTCATAAAAGTAGTTTTCTAATGTTATTAAGGTCTAAGTAGACCTTAGGAATACATGAATGATGATAAAATAAATGAAAAAGATAGAAACACTAATAATTTCTAAAGTAGGGGTAAAATGGTCATTTTGCATCTCAAGGTCTAAATTTTTATGTTTTCATGAACTCCAGTATTTTTAGACTATTATGGACTTGTTTCAATGTTAAAAGAGTAAAAAGGTTGCACAAAGGATGGGAAGAACACAAAGCCACCATGTTAAGGGCATTTTGGTAAATTCAATGAAAATTTGGATTAACTTGAAGCACAAATATCTAAGCTCCTACAGCTTCTTCATTTCTCTAGCAACTTCTTCTTCTTCCTCCCATCTCACGTTTCTCTCCTCTTCCATGAAAGCTTCTCTCAAGATTCCATCACTTTCTCAAACTAACCTCAATCTTCGTGCTTTACACACCCTGTTGTAGGGTTTTTCATACTCTTTTACTCCCTCACCTTAAACAAACCTTTAAAAGTCTTTCTTCAATACTTTCTCTCACTAGCTGAATTGTGTAAAGAGAGAGATTTCATGATAGCTTGAGGACTCTTGAGGAGGAATTTCATTACAATCCACCAAGGTGAATGATGAATTAGGATTGGTTTTAAGTTGTTGATAATGGCTAGTAATTGAAGTTATGAGTTGTGTTATTGTTAAAGTTGTTTATCTATTTCTAGTGTTACTAAAGAAGGGAAACTGAATAACCAATCAAATGGTAATTGAAAGGTAGATAGGAAAGACTATTGAAGCTTGATTTGGGAAATAGCTTTTCGAGCGATATTAATGTAAATTGGATTGGCTGTGATGTTTTTATGCATGATAGGTTCAAACAAGGACCCTCAGCCCTAATTGGACTATTAGGGAAGTTAGAGTCGACTAAAGGTTCAACAAATACTAGTGAGTGAACTTGCGTTAAAAAGGTTTTGGGATATACACATGTATGTTTGATTGAATCCCCTAAAGCATTTTATTGGTTCTTTCTTCAAAACTCGCACAAGAACAAGCCCTTATGAAGTGTTTTTATGTTATGAAATGGATAGTGTGATGAATCCATGTGTTTCTGTATAATGTTGATATATATATATGTAAAACCCGACCCTATAAATACATGTCATAACATACATGCACTGAGTAGCATGTTATTATACTAAGAAAGTCCCTAAGAATAGACGAAACCCGATATTGTACCTAACGGTACACTTGAATTGATTTAACCTCGAACTAGTTCAAATAGGAATCGTAGGATGAAATTTAATATTTTATAGTCAAGGAATGACTAAAAATCATTGTTCGGAGTTTGAGGGTTCATTTGGGCAAAATTTGAAAATTTTGATGTTTAGGGGTAAAATCGTAATTTTCTCATCCGTGGACAAAATTTGAGATTTTGAGAGAATTTAGATCACATTTGACAAAATGGAGAATGGTATGAGTATAAGGGATGAAAAATATGTCTATGGGCAATTTTTCAATTTTTGGGGCAAAAATGTAATTTTTGACTTTTACGAGGGCAAAAGTGTAAATTTCAAAAATTACTCCACCAAGACTTTGGATAAGTCTGAGAATTTTATCTAAGCTATGGATATGTGGGACAAGTGTATGGTGAAAATTTGGAAACAAATGGATGAAATTTTAAAAACGGACCAATGGGAAAGTGACACATGGCATTTTTTAATGGTTTAATATTATTTTGATGGAAAATCAGCCCATTTAAACCCCATTTTAAGTGATGGTTGGCCATAAGGAAAGAACAAGAGAGAAAATAGAGAGGAAAGGAGGAAAAGAGAAAAATCAAAGAGAAACAAGAAAATTCAAAGGGGAATTCGCGTTTTTCGCCCGTTTACACGTCTAACGGTAAGATTTTTCGACTTTTGCTTGATTTCTACCTTTCCTATGCCTTTGTTTCCATTTAGCATGCTTGAGAAGAGAGATCTAAAGTTGACATCAAGGGCTGGATGAATTTCAAGGGGGGAGAAATTGAAATTTTTAGGTTTTGATTTTTAGTTAAATTGATAGTTTTAGTTAGTTAAATGTGTTTAGAAATTAAATTGGGCAAGAAAGCATTAAATTTTCACAATGCCCATCCTTGGCCGAATTTGAAATGAGGTACAATGATGATGATCTGATTTTTATTCTAAGAGAAATGAAGAGAAAATGATGAAAAATGGTTAAATATGATAGAAAAACAAAGTAGAAAATTTACCAAGTTAATGTCCCATTTTTGGCCGAATTTTTCAAGGAGGAAAATAAATTGATTCTAGTGATTTTAGAAGGTTATTGGCTGATATTTAATGGTTAGAAATGTTGGAGAGAGAATGAGACTATTTAGAGCTAAAATGGAGCGCGTTAGCAATTTATCGAGTAAAGTGCCAAAAATAGGTTAATACCGCATTTAAGCCGTTTTAGGCTATTGCATTTCATACCATGCATTAGTATAGGATTTAAGTCAATTATATAGTGATTTAGCATCAATGTGGTGAATTGGGTAAATTTTGCAATGTGTGTAGGAGGAGAGCCTTCCGGTAAAGGCAAGGAAGTCGTACCCGACCAACAGTGATCGGGGCACCCAGGAGGCATTTCATCTGTATAAACGGTAAGTAAACCTATTATTATTGTAAATTATCTAGAGTTTATTTTTAAATGCTCTTTATGTATTTTATGAAACGAAAATGAGATCAAAACGAGATTTTTAATGTTTTTGAAACAAATGTGACAAATAAAAATATATTGTGTTGATTATGAAATTGAGTAATTGGAAACTACCAATTGTCTTGAAAAATATATTGTATTATGAATGGCTTATGATATATGAGTATATGTGGCTATATTTTATAATTGCATTAGAAATAGAATGTAAGTTGTCTTTTACTATGCAGGCTGGATAAATAAATAAAAGTCACGTTATATTGTCGAAATTTTATTAAAATTGGTGGGTTTAGTCACTGCAACGACGGGTTTTCGTGGATTGCCTATTAGAGGGGTGAGACCCTATCAAGCTCGATTAAAAGACGGTATTGTACCGAGTGGTATAACTAAGTTAAATCGAACCTTGAACTAGTTCAAATAGAAATTCTAAGAGGAATTTGAAAATTTTAAAAACCACAGAATGGCTTAGAATAGTGATTTGGAGTTCAAGGTCCAGTTTGGAGTCCATCAGAAAATTGACCAATTAGGGACAAAACGATCATTTTACCATTTGATGATAAAATGGAGATTTTTAGCCAAGATTTGATCACATTTGACCAAGAATAATTATATGAAATATGATTATGATTATTAGAGTATAAAATGATGTTTAGCAGTGAAAAAAAAATTGTGATTCTCTGTATTTATGGAGCACAAGGGCAAAATGGTAATTTTGCCACTAGAGGACTAAACGAAAATTTTTTTTTATAAAACAATTTTTGCCCCATTTGGTTAATATTGATCAATATTAGTGTTATTTTAGGTTGAAAAGTAGAAATAATGAGATTCCGGTACATTTCGGAGTATAAGGACAAAATCGTAATTTTTTCATCATGGGGGCAAATCGGTAAATTTTTTACCCCATCACTTGTCAAGACCAAGGGATTTTAATTGTGATAGGATTGGATAAATACCAGAATATTTGTGGTGGAAAATTAAGAAGAAAAAGTCAAAAAGTTAAAAATTGGGCCAATAAGCATGTGACACATGGCATGCTTGATTATTTTATTATTTTCTATAGAAATCAGCCCATTAAATCCCCAATTCCCTCACCATATACGGCCTAGGCATCCAGCAACAAGAAAAAAGGAAGAACAAAAGGAAAAACAAGAAAACCTAGGTGAAAATTCAAAGAAAAAGTGAAGAAATCAAGGAAACAAGCTAGGTAAGTTAAAATTTCTTTAATTCTCCTTGATACCTAGCTTACCCATGCTTTTGTTCTTGATTTCCATGGTTAAATATTGAGTTATCATGATTAATTCAATTCTGAAAAATGGGTATGGAAGAGGAATTGTTGTTGGAATAATTTGATTTTAGACTATATTAGTGTTTAGGGATAGTTAAGCATGGTTATGAACAAAAACACAAAAGAAATATTCAATTTCTCTAGGGTTCCTTGTTGGTCGAACCATGAGGGCTGAATATCAATGGGAGATTATTTTTATTTCAAGGAAAATGGATTGGAAAATGATGACTTAAGGTAAAACGGTTATGTAGAAAAAATTCGATGCTAGTGCACCGAATGACTAAATTTTTCTATAAAGAACTGTGAGGGTTCTAATGCTGAATTTGGCTTTATTTAAATGTATGTGGTAAATTAAGGTATTAGAGGAGAAATGAATTAATTTGGAGGTGATTTGGACACAATCGTCAATTAATCGGGTGATCGGTCGAATTTAATCGAGACCGTGATTAAACGGTAATTGGACGTATTTTTGCATTTACATATCAAGCATTAGTAATTTAAATCAATTTATATCAATTTAGGGACAATATAGTAAATTCCTCGACTTTGTTATTTGTCAAGGTGGTGAGACGTCCGGAAAAGGCAAAGGAATTGCGCTTGAGGACTATTAGTCTGAGTTCATTTGGAATCCGGATTTTCGACACCTGTGAGTGGACTGCCTATCAAAATTATTTTGGGAATATGATTGTTTTGAACAAAGTGTTTGAATGATTTTATGAAATTTTTTTTCATGAAAATGAATACCTTGGGAACAAGCGTTTGAGAAAAAGTTTATGTTATGAAATGTGGTTATTATGGATTTCTATGTGGTTGCATTATGTTGATATACATATATGCTTGAATATAATGTTATGTAATTATGTTGGCTCGACTATGTGCGAGTAGGGAGTGTGCATAAGTCGAGAATGACCCGGTTATGTGAGAGTAGGGAGTGCACATAACTCGGTGATGACCCAGCCATGTGCGAGTAGGGAGTGCGCATGAGTTGGTGATGATGATGATGAGCTGGTGATGATGGTAATGGGTTGCTAAGATGATGATGATGGGTATATACGTGTATATATATATATATATATACATATGTAAATATGTGTGATACAGCAAATTGATGGACAATGATTTATGGTTGTAATGTACATGAAAGTTGACACATTGTACTTTGAGAATTTTCATGAATTTTAGGTTGATTTTATTAGTTTAGCAGGATGGTTTTTTGTTGGGTGAGGAAAAATGGTTCTCTTGTTGCTCTATTTTCACTGCAATGAAATTCATGCTTGCTGTAGCGAAAAACTCTGGGGTTTGGAGGGGTTTTAAATAAGAATGAATTAAATTGCATTATTTTGAAACAACTGCATCATGATTTTAAAGTTTTCCTAATTGTTGCTTGTTCCATTCCTTGTTCACTCACTGAGTTTATACTCACCATTTTCAAATTCATGTTTTCAGATCACGAGGCAGTCGATAATTAGGACGAGGTGTCCTTGTAGACCTGTGTTCATCTTTTGGTAGGTGTCTCGGCATTCGGTAGCTGTATATTCGTCCGAGTCACTCCGCTGAAAGTCGAGTATTATTTTGTTATGTATAGATGAACGTAATGTAAATTTTAAAAGAGTAATGCTAGTATGAGTTGGTAATGTATATCACTATTTTGATTCAAAGTCATGAAATAGGACTTAGTGATAATAAATAGAATCATAAGTAAGATAAATAATAGGCTTGCTTGGGTTTAGTGGATTACATCCATTGGACCCATGCGCCGGTCATGACCCAAAATTTGGGTCGTGACAATGTTGGTATCAGAGCCCTAGGTTTGTCTAGGTCCTAGAACTTCCTTTTTGTTAGTCCAGCGGAAAGTCTGGTCTTTATGTGGGAACTTCAGTTGTAAAGTGTGAACCGCGACATATTTTACAACCAAATGACCACATAGATTCCCTATCTTAGAAACCACTTTTTGCCTTAAGTATGATTATAATATGTGTTTAATAATAGGTGTTTGCTCTTGTCTAGGTAAGAATGCCGCCTAAGACACAAGCCACCTCAAGACGGGTAGGGAAGCAAGATGCTCCCATTGAGATGGCAGATAAACCACCGGCATCCACTCGGAGAGGCCGAGGTAGACGTGGCAGGGTCACTAGGCCGGTGAGGTCGGATATGCCTGTGAGTAGGCAAGAAGAGGGACAATCGTCAGGTGATGTAGATAGACACCCAGCTAGGGGTATTACTATTGAGGATTTGACGATAGGCCTACAAGGAGTTAACCGGGTTGTAGAGATGATGGCGACCCGCATGGAAGATATACAAAGGGTAGTAGAGGGGAGACCTATAGTACAAGAATCCCCTAGCTCCCAAGGACAGGCCGATCACCAACATCATGAGGTCGAAAGGGGACATCTAGATATTTATCTTCCTAACTTCCTCAAGCTTAAGCCTCCAACATTTTTATGGTCTGATGCATCGGAGAAACCCCAAGTTTTCTTGGATAAGATAGAGAAAATTTGTAAAGCCTTGGGATGTTCTAGTGTTCAATCTGTTGAGCTAACCGCCTTCCAATTTGAGGATGTGGCGCAGGAATGGTATAGCTCTTTATGTAGAGGCAGACCGACTAATGCAACACCGTTGGCCTGGAGTGAGTTCAGTGCAGCCTTCTTGGATTGATTCTTACCACTTAGTGTGCGTAATGCTAGAGCCAGAGAGTTTGAGACTTTGGTACAGACTTCAAGCATGACGGTGTCTGAGTATGACATCAAATTCACGCAGCTAGCTCGTTATGCGCCCTATCTCATTTCTATTGAGGAGATGAAGATTCAGAGGTTTGTGGATGGGTCAGTGGAGCCATTATTTAGGGCTGTGGCATCCCAAGATTTCACTACCTATTCTGTAACAGTGGATCATGCTCAACGCATCGAGATGAGGACCAGTGAGAGTAGGGCTGTGAGAGATAGAGCAAAAAGGGGCAAGATAAAGGGTTATCAGGGTCGTAGAGATTTCAGCAATGGTGGTTCATCTTCTAGCTATTAGGGTCCACAGAGGGACTCACGGTTACCTCAACAGGGGAGTGACGCACTTGGTGCTAATATTAGGGTGGGATAGAGAACCTTCAGTTCTAGGAGGCAGCAAGATTCTAGACAAAGTAGTCAAGTCACTCGTTCTTGTGATACTTGTGGGAGACGACATAGTGGACGGTGCTTCCTTACTACAAGAACTTGTTACGGGTGCGGTCAACCTGGGCATATTAGGAGGGATTGTCCGATGGCACATCAATCACCAGATTCTGCTCGTGGTTCCACCCAGCCAGCTTCATCTGCTCCGTCAGTTACTGTCTCATCTGGCCGGGAGGTTAGTGGATCGAGAGGTAGAGGTGCTGCTACTTCTTCTCAAGGCAGACCATCTGGGTCCGAACATCAAAGTTCTGTTGGTAGAGGCCAGGAGAGGGTGTTTGCTTGAACATAGCAGGAGGCTCAGACATCCAATGTCGTGGTCTCAGGTATTCTCTCCGTTTGTAATATGATTGCTTGGGTACTATTTGATCCTGGTGCTACCCATTCTTTTATCTCTCCATGTTTTGCATCTCGGTTGGGTAGAGATCGTGTTAGGAGAGAGGAACAATTAGTGGTGTCTACTCCTTTAAAGGAGATATTTGTGGCCGAGTGGGAATATGAGTCCTGTGTAGTGCGAGTCAAGGACAAAGACACTTCGGTGAATCTAGTGGTGCTAGACACCTTAGACTTTGATGTAATCTTGGGGATGGATTGGTTATCACCCTGCCATGCTAGTGTGGACTGCTATCATAAATTGGTTAGATTTGATTTCCTCGGTGAACCATCATTTAGTATTTAGGGGGATAGGAGTAATGCTCCAACCAATTTGATATCGGTCATATCTGCCAGAAGATTATTACGACAGGGTTGTATAGGTTACTTGGTTGTTGTAAAGGATACTCAGGAGAAGATTGGAGATGTAACTCAAGTGTCGGTGGTGAAGAAGTTCGTGGATGTATTTCCTGAAGAGCTACCAGGTTTGCCTCTTGAATGGGAGATTGAGTTTTGCATAGATTTGATTCCCAACACTAGACCTATATCCATACCCCCATATAGAATGGCACTTGCAGAGCTTAAAGAGCTTAAGGATCAGTTGGAGGATTTGTTGGATAAAGGTTTCATCCGACCTAGTGTATCCCTATGGGGAGCACCAGTGTTATTTATGAAGAAGAAAGATGGATCACTTAGGCTGTGCATTGATTATCGATAGCTTAATAAAGTGACGGTGAAGAATAAGTATCCTCTCCCAAGGATAGATGATTTATTTGATCAACTACAAGGAGCACAATGTTTTTCTAAGATAGATCTGCGATCTGGGTACCATCAGTTGAGAATCCGGAACGAAGATATACCCAAGACCGCATTTCGAACAAGATATGGGCATTATGAGTTCTTAGTGATGTCATTTGGGCTCACGAATGCTCCTACAACCTTTATGGATTTTATGAACCGAGTGTTCAAACCTTATTTGGATAAGTTTGTGGTGGTGTTTATTGATGACATTTTGATATATTCAAAGAGTTGAGAGGAGCATGAGCAGCATCTTAAGATAGTTCTCCAAATTTTGAGAGAACATCAATTGTATGCTAAGTTCTCCAAGTGTGAGTTTTGGCTCGAAAGTGTTGCATTCTTGGGGCATGTGGTATCTAAGGATGGGATACAGGTTGATTCAAAGAAAATTGAAGCAGTGGAAAAATGGCCAAGGCCAACATCAGTTACGGAGATTAGAAGCTCTGTGGGTTTAGCTGGCTATTATCGTCGCTTTGTGAAGGACTTCTCCAAAATAGTTGCCCCTTTGACTAAGCTGACACGTAAAGATACAAAATTTGAGTGGTCTGATGCTTGTGAGAATAGTTTTGAGAAGCTTAAGGCATGTCTCACCACAGCTCCAGTGTTAAGCCTACCGCAAGGCACAGGGGGTTACATGGTGTTTTGTGATGCATCGGGGGTTGGTTTACGATGTGTATTAATGCAACATATGAAGGTGATTGCGTATGCATCTAGGCAACTTAAAAGGCATGAGCAGAATTACCCCATACACGATTTGGAAATGGCAGCAATCGTGTTTGCCTTAAAGATTTGGAGACATTACTTGTATGGTGAGACTTGCGAGATATACACAGACCACAAAAGTTTGAAGTATATATTTCAGCAGAGGGATCTTAACTTACGACAACGTAGATGGATGGAGTTGTTAAAGGATTATGATTGTACTATTCTTTATCATTCCGGTAAGGCCAATGTAGTGGCAGATGCCTTGAGTCGAAAATCAATGGGAAGCTTGGCACATATTTCCACTGGTAGGAGATCCTTGGTTAGAGAGATCCATAGCTTGGGAGACATAGGTGTGCGTTTGGAAGTTGCAGAGACAAATGCTTTGCTAGCACACTTTAGAGTGAGGCCTATTTTAATGGACAGGATTAAAGAAGCACAAAGTAAAGATGAGTTTGTGACTAAGGCCTTAGAGGATCCTCAGGGTAGGAAAGGGAAAATGTTTACTAAAGGCACAGATGGAGTGTTGAGGTATGAAACCAGACTTTATGTGCCTGATGGTGACGAGTTGAAGAGAGAAATATTGGAGGAAGCTCACATGGCAGCTTATGTGGTACATCTAGGGGCTACAAAGATGTATCAAGATTTGAAAGAGGTGTATTGGTGGGAAGGACTTAAAAGAGATGTAGTTGAGTTTGTCTCCAAGTGCCTGGTTTGTCAGCAGGTTAAGGCCGAGCATCAAAAGCCTGCAGGGCTACTACAACCATTACCAGTACCCGAGTGAAAGTGGGAACATATTGCTATGGACTTTGTAATGAGTTTGCCTCAAACCAGTGGGGGATATGATTCAATTTGGATAGTAGTGGACCGGTTAACAAAGTCAGCTCATTTTCTTTCGGCTAAGACTACTTATGGGGCTGCCCAATACGCTCGAGTTTATGTGGATGAGATAGTGCGACTACATGGTATTCCCATTTCTATAGTATCTGACAGAGGAGCTCAATTTACTAGTAGATTTTGGGGAAAGTTGCAAGAAGCATTGGGCACTAAGTTGGATTTCAGCACAGCTTTCCACCCTCAGACTGATGGACAGTCTAAACAGACCATACAGACATTGGTGGATATGTTGAAAGCTTGTGTGATAGACCTTGGTGTCAGGTGGGAACAATATCTACCCTTAGTGGCATTTGCCTACAACAACAGTTTCCAAACTAGCATCCAAAGGGCACCATTGGAGGCCTTATATGGACGAAGATGTAGGTCACCCATTGGATGGCTAGAAGTGGGAGAAAGGAAACTTTTGGGGCCTGAATTGGTGCAGGATGCAACCGAGAAAATACACATGATTCGTCAAAGGATGTTAACAGCACAAAGTGGACAGAAATCATAAATTGATAACCAACGGAGAGACTTGGAGTTCTAAGTAGGAGATCATGTAGGGCCATTCGAGATCTTAGAAAGGGTTGGAGTCGTGGCTTATCGTTTGGCATTACCGCCAGACCTTTCAAATATTCATCCCGTGTTTCATGTGTCCATGCTTAGGAAGTACAACCCAGATCCATCACATGTAATACGGTATGAAACCATTCAGTTGCAAAATGATCTAACCTATGAGGAACAACCGGTAGCTATCCTTGATAGGCAAGTTAAAAAGCTTCGTTCAAAGGATGTAGCCTCAGTGAAAGTGTTGTGGCGGAATCACACTAGTGAGGAGCTAACGTGAGAAGCTGAGGATGAGATGCGGACAAAGCATCCACACCTCTTCGATATGTAAAGGTAAGCCACTCTACATTGAATTTAAATTCGGGGACCGAATTTTTATTAGTGAGGGAGAATGTGAGACCCTGTCAAGCTCGATTAAAAGACGGCATTGTACCGAGTGGTACAACTAAGTTAAATCGAGCCTTGAACTAGTTCAAATAGAAATTCTAAGAGGAATTTGAAAATTTTAAAACCCATAGAATGGCTTAGAATAGTGATTTGGAGTTCAAGGTCCAGTTTTGAGTCCATCAGAAACTTGACCAATTAGGGACAAAACGGTCATTTTACCATTTGATGATAAAATGGAGATTTTTAGCCAAGATTTGATCACATTTGACCAAGAATAATTATATGAAATATAATTATGATTATTGTAGTATAAAATGATGTTTAGCAGTGAAAAAAAAATTGTGATTTCCGGTATTTATGGAGCACAAGGGCAAAATGGTAATTTTGCCACTAGAGGACTAAACAAAAATTTTTTTTTATAAAACAATTTTTGCCCCATTTGGTTAATATTGATCAATATTAGTGTTATTTTAGGTTGAAAAGTAGAAATAATGAGATTCCGGTACATTTCGGAGTATAGGGGCAAAATCATAATTTTTTCGTCTCGGGGGCAAATCGGTAAATATTTCACCCCAGCACTTGTCCAGACCAAGGGATTTTAATTGTGGTAGGATTGGATAAATACCAGAATGTTTGTGGTGGAAAATTAAGATGAAAAAGTCAAAAAGTTAAAAATTGGGCCAATAAGCATGTGACACATGGCATGCTTGATTATTTTATTATTTTCTATAGAAATCAGCCCATTAAATCTCCAATTCCCTCACCATATTTGGCCTAGGCATCCAGCAACAAGAAAAAAGGAAGAACAAAAGGAAAAACAAGAAAATCTAGGTGAAAATTCAAAGAAAAAGTGAAGAAATCAAGGAAACAAGCTAGGTAAGTTAAAATTTCTTTAGATCTCCTTGAGACCTAGCTTACCAATGCTTTTGTTCTTGATTTCCATGGTTGAATATTGAGTTATCATGATGAATTCAATTCTGAAAAATGGGTATGGAAGAGGAATTGTTGTTGGAATAATTTGATTTTAGACTATGTTAGTGTTTAG
This sequence comes from Theobroma cacao, assembly GCF_053813885.1. Lineage (NCBI taxonomy): Eukaryota > Viridiplantae > Streptophyta > Magnoliopsida > Malvales > Malvaceae > Theobroma > Theobroma cacao. The sequence goes on from NC_142641.1 coordinate 28,454,780, forward strand.
GGATAGTTAAGCATGGTTATGAACAAAAATACAAAAGAAATATTCAATTTCTCTAGGGTTCCTTGTTGGTCGAACCATGAAGGCTGAATATCAATGGGAGATTGTTTTTAATTCAAGGAAAATGGCTTGGAAAATGATGAATTAAGGTGAAACGGTTTTGTAGAAAAAATTCGATGCTAGTGCACCAAATGACTAAATTTTTCTATAAGGAACTGTGAGGGTTCTAATGCTGAATTTGGCTTTATTTAAATGTATGTGGTAAATTAAGGTATTAGAGGAGAAATGAATTAATTTGTAGGTGATTTGGACACAATCGTCGATTAATCGGGTGATCGGTCGAATTTAATCGATACCATGATTAAACGGTAATTGGACGTATTTTTGCATTTACATATCAAGCATTAGTAATTTAAATTAATTTATATCAATTTAGGGACAATATAGTAAATTCCTCGACTTTGTTATTTGTCAAGGTGGTGAGACGTCTAGAAAAGGCGAAGGAATTGCGCTTGAGGACTATTAGTCTGAGTTCACTTGGAATCCGGATTTTCGACACCTGTGAGTGGACTGCCTATCAAAATTATTTTGGGAATATGACTGTTTTGAACAAAGTGTTTGAATGATTTTATGAAATTTTTTTTCATGAAAATGAATGCCTTGGGAACAAGCATTTGAGAAAAAGTTTATGTTATGAAATGTGGTTATTATGGATTTCTATGTGGTTGCATTATGTTGATATACATATATGCTTGAATATAATGTTGTATAATTATGTTGACTCGACTATGTGCGAGTAGGGAGTACGCATAAGCCGAGGATGACCTGGTTTTGTGCGAGTAGGGAGTGCGCATAACTCGGTGATGACCCAGCCATGTGCGAGTAGGGAGTACGCATAAGCCGAGGATGACCCGGTTTTGTGCGAGTAGGGAGTGCACATGAGTTGGTGATGATGATGATGAGTTGGTGATGATGATAATGGGTTGGTGAGATGATGATGATGTGTATATACATATATATATATATATATATATATATATACATATGTAAATATGTGTGATATAGCAAATTGATGGACAATGATTTATGGTTGTAATGTACATAAAAGTTGACACATTGTACTTTGAGAATTTTCATGAATTTTAGGTTGATTTTATTAGTTTAGCAGGATAGTTTTTTGTTGAGTGAGGAAAAGTGGTTCTCTTGTTGCTCTGTTTTCACTGCAGCGAAATTCATGCTCGCTGTAGCGAAAAACTCTGGGGTTTGAAGGGGTTTTAAATAGGAATGACCTAAATTGCATTATTTTGAAACAACTGCATCATGATTTTAAATTTTCCCTAATTGTTGCTTGTTCCCTTCCTTGTTCACTCACTGGGTTTATACTCACCATTTTCAAATTCATGTTTTCAGATCACGAGGTAGTCGATAATTAGGACGAGGTGTCCTTGTAGACCTGTGTCCATCTTTTGGTAGGTGTCTCGACATTCGGTAGCTGTATATTCATCCGAGTCACTCCGCTGAAAGTCGAGTATTATTTTGTTATGTATAGATGAACTTAATCTAAATTTTAAAAGAGTAATGCCAGTACGAGTTGGCAATGTATATCACTATTTTGATTCAAAGTCATGAAATAGGACTTAGTGATAATAAATAGAATTATAAGTAAGATAAATAATAAGCTTGCTTGGGTTTAGTGGATTACGTCCATTGGACCCATACGCCGGTCATGACCCAGAATTTGGGTATTGATAGGCACGGTAAACCCGGTTTCATAGTTATTCCGGTTGTAGAGGCGAGGAGGGTAACTCATGGGGTAGTGTTAGAGTTCACTTCACGTCGAACCCCCACGTGAATGTGTAACTTGGCCAACGCCAAGGAATGGCTTGTTTTCAAAACTAGAATGTGTTTAACATGTAAATATCTTAACAACCTTGGCGGACTCGGTTAGATGCCTAGGCCAAGGTATCCCCAAGGACTAGATTTTGGCTTGAGCCATGTTTTTAATAAAGGTTATAAGGCTTGACAACTGTTTTGGTAAATTACAAATGTTTTATGGTTTAAGAAATAAATTGAAAACCTTATGAAATGGTTTGTGATTTGTTGTTTAAATTTGCCTCCATTTTACTCACCTTTAGATATTTATGATAATGTCTGTTTACTCATTGGGATTGCAAAAATCTCACCCACCTCCTTTCTAAACATTTCAGATCTGTGGTAGCTTGTAGATACCCTATTTTATCAAGGATTCCAGTTGACATCTCTACCACACAGACAGTAGGTTTCTAGCACCAACACTGGGTGTATTTTGGGCCACTTGTCATTGTAACCATTATTGTACATTATAACTTAGTAAATTTTTGTATGTATGAATTTATTTTACTTACATATTTCAAAAGATTTCTTACACATGTTTCCATAAATATTGTTTTATATAAAAATGCTATATTTTAATCAATATTTTGAATAGTGATATTTATCTATAAATCTTTTTTTTTAAAAAAAAAGAAAATTAAATTATCTTTGGATTTATTTGAGCCGAAAACGATCGGTAATTGTTTAAAATAGAATGTTTAACAACGATTGCTCACAGAAAAGAAAAGAAACTGATATGTAAGCCTTGCGGGGTTTCGGTTGGCATTCCGGGTAATGAGTGTCAATCGGGATGTCGTGACGGTTGTCATGGGCCCGAGGGAGGTTCCGGGTCGTGACAATATATATATATATACTATGTCATAAATGGTACCATTGTGTGACAAATGCAACCGTGCATGGGCGGGGTCAGTGTGCACCTGTCGATGATGATGGTGGTGAGAGAGATGGATGATGATACTGCCCTTGTGCACGATGTGGGGGGATGCACATGATGGCATCAACTGTGTGCGATGTGGGGGAGCACACGATGTCTGTACCTGTGCACGATGTGGGGGGATGCACTTGATGACTCCAGCTATGTGCACAATGTGAGGGGATGCACATGAGCTGGGTGAGATAGGGTGGTATTCGAATTGATATATGTTTAGGTATATGTATATGCAATAGAAAGATCATGATTATAATATGTGATTGTATGGCATGATGACTCTTGAAAATTTCCATTTACTTGGAAATTGATTTTATTACAGCACTAAATGGATGTTTAGTGCAAATAAGGTTCTTCTTTATTTAGGTGCCCTGCTTCTCGCTGCAGCGAGAAACATTCTATCCTGCATGCTACCTTGTTGGATTTTGCCATATTTTCCACTTCCTTAACATCATAGTTGATAATGGATTTCCAATGTCAAGGGATTAATTAATTTAGTTTGAGATAAGGGGTTTTAACGCGAAACCCTCATGCAGTTGAGTGAAACCCTCGTTCCGTTGATGATTTGTGCCCAAAGTTGGCTACATCGATAATCTGTGTATTATGCTGCCTTGTTCGGATGATTGCTTGGAATTTCCTCTCTTTCCAATTTCATGCTGAATGTGGTTCCTTCATCATTAAATGATTTAATAACCAAGGGTTTGATGGAAGGATTTTAATAAGAACTAAACTAAATTGCATTGTTTTTGAAAATAAATGCATCATGATTTCTGTAAACTTTCTTTATCGTTTGCTTTTTCCCTTCCTTTGTTCACTCATTGGGTTTATACTCACCATTTTCAACTTCATGTTTTCAGATAAGGAGGCAACTGGTAACTAGGTCGGGGTGTCCTCGTAGATTTGTATCCTTGGTAGGTATCTTGACATTCAATAGCTGAACTTTCGCCCGAGTCTCTCCGCTGGAAGTCGAGTATCCCTTATATGGTGTATAGACAAACCCGTTGTAAAGTATTCAGATATATGTTTTAGACAACATATGTATATTTTGTTTGGCAATGCCACTATGAGTTGGAAATGTTTAGCATTATTTCGAATAGAAATTATGAAATGTAATCTTAGCAACTTTTGATGGAAATAATGAACAGGTCATATAGATAGGTTTGCTTTGGCTTAATGGGCTATGTCTATTGGGCCCATGCACTGGTCATGGCCCGAAATTTGGGTTGTGACAATTTCGTTCGAAATGTGGTATTTGGTACGTCCTCATTCCTGATCCTTAACTGATCATACCCAGAACATAGATCGATTTTTGAGAAACATTGTGTTCCTTTAGTTGGTCAAATAAATCATCTATTCTCGAAAAGGGGTACTTATTCTTCACCGTCACTTTATTAAGTTATTGGTAGTCAATACACAATCGAAGTGGCCCATCTTCATCTTTACAAATAGCATCAATGCTCCCCATGGTGAGATGTTGGGGCAGATGAAGCCTTTATCTAGCAAATCTTCTAGTTGGTCCTTAAGTTCCTTAAGCTCCACAGATACCATTCTATATAGGGGTATGGATAAGGGTCTAGTGTCCGAAATCAAGTCTATACAAAATTCAATCTCTCGCTCGGGAGGTAACCCTGGTAGTTCATCTGAAAATACATCTATGAACTCATTCACTACTGACACTTGATTTATATCCATGACCTTTGCTTAGATATCTCTCATAATAGCCAAATAACTTGGACAACCCTGTCTTAATAGCCTCTTAGTAGACAAGACAGATATCAAATTAGTTGGAGCATTGCTCTTATCCCTCTGAATACTAAATGATGGCTTGCTTGGAAAATCAAATCTAATTAATTTATGGTAACAGTCAACACTAGCATGGCAGGGCAATAGCTAATCCATTCCCAAGATCACATCAAAATCTAAGGTGTCTAATTGCACTAGATTTACTAAAGTGTCTTTGTCTTTGACCAGAACTACACAGGACCTATATTCCCATTCTACCACAAATACCTTACTTAAACGGGTAAACACCACTAATTGTTCTTTTCTCATAACACGATCTTTACCCAATTAAGGTGCAAAACATGGAGAAACAAAAGAGTAAGTAGAACTAGGATCAAACAATACTTAAGCATTCACATCATAAATGGAAAGAGTACCGAGACCATAGCATTGGATGTATGGGCTTCTTGTAGTGTTAAGGCAAATACCCTTGCGTGGCCCTTACCAGCAAAACTCTAATGTCCAGACCCAAATGGCCTGCTCTAAGAGGAAGTAACAATACCTCTACCCCTCGATCCGTTGGCCTCCTAATCAGATGAGGCAACTACTGAAGGAGCAATGAAACTGGCTGGGTGGAGCCACGAGCAGATCCTTGTACTTGATGAGCCATCAAGAAACTCCTCTTCATATGTCCAGGTTGACCACGCAAAAAACAAACTCCTGTAGCACGAAAGCATCGTCCTCCATGTCGTACCCCACAAGTATTGTAACAATTGATCGCTTGACCACCTTGCCTTGAATCTTGCTGCCTCCCAACATTGAAGATTTTCTGTCCCAATCCAACATTGGCACTATTCAATTCACTCTTTTGTTGAGGTAACCGTGAGTCGCTTTGTGGGCCCTGACGACCAGAAGATGAAATGCCACTACTGAAGTCTTTGCGACTTTGATGGCTCTCTGTCTTGGCCCTTTTGACTCTATCCCTTGCAGCTTTACTCTCGTTGCTCCTCATCTCAATCCACTGAGTGTAGTCTACGACTGTGGAGCAAGTATCAAAATCTTTGGATGCTACAGCCCTAAATAATGGCTCCACTAGCCCATCCACAAACCTTCGAATCTTCATCTCCTCAGTAGAAACTAGATAGGGCACATTCTAAGCCAACTGTGTGAATTTGATGTCGTATTTTGACAACGTCATACCTGGGGTCTGTACCAAGGCCTCAAACTCCCTAGCTCTCGCATTTCGCACACTGAGGGGTAAGAATCGATTTAGGAATGCTGTACAAAACTCATTCCAAGTCAATTATGTTGCATCTATCGGCCTACCTCTACGCAAGGAGCCATACCACTCTTGTGCCACATCCTCTAATCGAAAAGTGACTAACTCAACGAATCTAGTACTAGAACATCCCTGGGCATCACAAATTTTTTCCATCCTATCTAATGTTCCAATTGTACTTGGGTTGACTAAAGTTCCAATTACTTATAAAAATGCCATTCAATAGTTGACTTTGCCTTCTTTTTCCATTTGGTTCAAACTTTTTACTCTTTTAACACTAAGAAATGGTCCATAATAGACTAGAGGTACTCGAGTTCACGAAAACTTAAAAATTTAGACTTGAGATCCGAAATGGCCATTTTGCCCTTATTATGGAAATTATTATTATTTCTATTTTCTTCATTTATTTTATTATTATATACATCATTCATTTATTCCTTAGGCATACTTAGACCTTAGTAACATTAGAAAACCCACTTCTAAAAGCTCACCAAGAAAAATGATAAAATTACCCCTAATCTGTGTCATCATGTCTACCTTTGTTACACGTCTATGAAGATTGAGGTTTCACATAAAGGTGTATGTGAACAAGTACAAGAGAAAAGGGTGTATGGAAACATGTACATGAAAATAGAGTAAGAGAGAGAAACACTTGTACTTCAAGAAAAGATTAAGAGAAAGACTTTTTAACTACCTTTATATTTGAGCCACCAAGCCAAACTTTCTTGAACATCCCAAGACATGAAACTAACCTGTGAACCCTACCACTTATTTCAAGTTGCTTCCACTACTATCTATGTGAAGTAGTTATTTTGTGCAAAGTAGTTGCTCCAATTGTATTAGTTATTTTGCGGGAAGTAGTGTTTCATTTGTTTTACTTATTTGGCGTGAAGTAGTGTTTCATTTGTTCTAGTGGTTTCATGTGAAGTAGTGTTTCATTTGCTCTAGTCATCCTACATGAAGTAGTACTTCACTTGTTCTAACTATTCTGCCTGAAGTAGTGTTTCTCATTATTCTTTGTACTGCACTAAGTTGTAAAACAATTCTTAAATAGAATAAGTTAATTGTCACGACCCAACCAGAGGGTCTGTGTGTCAAACCCTATTCTATAAAATAATTACGACGTCATTTACATGCTCAATAGAATGTTTGCATATTTAGGAAGTTCGAGAAATCGTTAAAAGATGATATTGCCCCTAATGGTACCATTAAGTCGATTAAGCCTCAAACTAGCTCAAATAGGAATTTTAAGGTGAAATTAAGAGTTTCACAGTCCAGAGATGACTCAAAATGGTAATTCGGAGTTCGAGGATCAATTTGGAGTCAAACCGAAACTTTCACTATCTAGGGGCAAAATGATAATTTTGCCACATGAAGATAAAATTGGAATATTGGAAGAAGTTTTTGATCAAGATTGATCGCATTTGACTCATTGGAGTATAATTTGAAGTTGATAAGTGAAAAAGTTGTAATTTCGATATTTTTAGAGTATAGGGGCTAAATAGTAATTTTACCACCCCGAGGGCAAATCGATAAATTTTCACCCCCAACACTTGTCAAGACCAAGGGATTTTATTCATCATGGAAATGGATAAACATGAGAAATATGTGGTGGAGAATTAAAGAATTAAAAGTCAAATATTTAAAATTTGAACCAATAAGAAAATGCCAGGTGTCATGCTTTTATTATTTTACTGTTTCTCTATAAAAATGCATCAAAACCAACCCATTTCTCCCATAGTGGTTGGCCAAACCAGAAGAGAAGAGAAACCAAGGAAGAAGAAACTCTAGGTGGGAAAAATCAAAGAGAAAGTGTTGGAATTCAAGGATTTGATCAAGCAAAGGTAAAATTTCTTTGATTTTGCTAGTGATTTACCTTACCCATGCATTTTTTCTTAATTTCCATGGTTGAAAAGCATGCTTTCATGGTGAATTCATGGCTGGTCAAAATGGGTATGGAGAGAGAATGATCTTGGATTGGTTTGATTTTTAGGTATGTTAGTGTTTTTAGGTGATTAATGATGTGTAGCATGAAAACAAGTGAAGAAAACTACAAAAGGTTTGGTGCCCATCAATAGCCAAATTCTCTAAGTGAATAATGAGGAAGAATGGGATGTTATTCTAGGTGATTTGATTTAGAAATAATAGTCATTGGTGAATTGAGGGATTGGAAAAGAAATGGAGCAAGTTGGAGTGAAATTGGACGCATTGGCCAATTTATTGGATGAAAAATTGACTTAGGCCAATATCAAGTCTAGATGGCTACTTGTTCATTTTTCATTTCATATCACGCATATATATCGAGCCTGAAATAGCTTATGACTTTTAGACACAATTTAATTGGAATATGTGACATGGATTATGGCTAGGTGGTGAGCCATTGGATATGGGTAAAGGACTGTACCTGCAGATTGAAAATAGGAGTATTTTTACTCCTAATACTTTGAGTAAACTTATCATCATCTTAATTATCTAGAGTAGTTTTATACAATTGTGTGATTTTATAGAAAATGGATTTAAATGGTAAATTGCTATGTTTTAGGAGAAATTGTGATTTTATAAAATGATTTTATAAATTTTCTGAAAAATTGAATACTGGTTTCGAAAATAGAGTAATTAGAGACTGCTTGCTTGTGTTATAAATTGTGTTTTAAATTATATGGCTTATAGCAATATGTGAGCATGAATGGCAAAGTCGGTATTTATATCAAAATTATATATACTATGTACTTAGCCTTGAGATGCTAGATTACGATAAATTACCATGTCATGCAGATAAGGATTTTATAAATCAGGTGGTAGATAAAATAATCCATAATCCCTGCAGTGGAGGTTCTGTGGACCAGCCTAAGAGAGGGGGCACAGAATTAAATATTTTTATTATATTCTTACCTTGATCGGAGAGCCGTGTGAAGGGTATCTCTAGAGGTAAAGATTTGAGTGCACTTCACGTGGACCACTACGTGAGAGTGAGACTTAGCCAATGCCAAGGCATGGCTAGAATTTCGGAAGTAAAGACATTTAACAGCCTTGGTGGTCTCGGTCAAATGCCTAGGCCAAGGCATCCCCGGGAATGATTTTTGGCAGGAGTCAAGTTTTGTGAGATATATAAGCCATGTTGATTAATTGAGTAAACTGAATATTCATGTTATGAAACATATATTGGAAAAGAATATTTTAATTCGTCTCCACTTACTCGCCTTTAGATAGTTTAGATGGTGTCTGTTTACTCACTGAGATTATATAATCTCACCCCTCTTCCTATCCATTTTTCAAGCTCAAGACAGTTTGTTGATAGTTGATTAAGACGAGAATTAATCTCTGATTTAAAGTATGTATGAATATATTTAGCTTTTACACCATGTTTTTGGCAGGTTTCGTATTTTCGAAAAAAAATGACAAAAATGCCCCTAAGCTAGAAAATAATATTTTATTATTTTGATTTGGAAATGACTTATGATTTCTTGAAATGCGAGATTTAATAACTATCGCTCACCGGAGAGATGTGGAAGCTGATGTTAAGCCTTACGGGATTTCGATCAGCAGCTCGGGGAATGAGTGCGTATCGGGACGTCGCGACAGTTGTCACGGGCCCGATAGGAGTTCTGGGTCGTGACACTGTGACTGACGCATGAGCCCAGAAGGTAAGCCCATTAGACCCGAGCAAGCCTCAAAATCCAAAATCATATAATACAAAGCCAAAGGATTCAATAATCAAATATAATACATTATCCTTGGCACATAATTTGTATAAATATGTATAGGGCCATACGTTGGCCATCCAAGACAAGTTCGTACATAACAAGCCTTACACATAAATTCATATGGAACAATGTGCCTACATACACAACCACAGTGGAAGACTTCAATTGACTCAGCGAAGTGAGTAATACGTAACTGAAACTTGCAAAAAGACAAAACTAGTTTGTCTATAGATAACCCTTGCCACGCACCTTTGCGGTCTATTTATCTGCACATGATACACAAATAGGTGAGTACTATAATGCTTAGTGAGTGGTACAGATAAACAAAATCATATATAAGAACATAGCTGGAATCACCCGTCATCACAGGCATGTGCACTCTCACACCGCACATGCACTGTTACAATTATCAGACAATATTTTCATTCAAAGCATAACCTACATATCGCATAATATAAGAACACATGAGTTAATCACATTGCACAATTTCACAACATAAAGACATTTCATCAAGGGTTTGTTCCCAAGCACATTTTAAAGCAAAGGCAAATAAAGTTTTCAAATGATTCATTTGAACAGATGTGCATTTATCCCAAAACATTTTTATAACAATGCCACCTAACAAGACTAGCACCCTATCACGACCCGATACTCTCCTTGACCCCGTAACAACCGTCGTGATGTCCCAATAGACATTCATTACCCCAAATGCCAACCGAAACTTCGCAAGGCTTAATATCAATTTTCGCACCTCCCTTGGGAGCAATAATTACTAAATATCATATTTTAAAAGATTATAAGCTATTTCCAAATGAAAACAATAATAAAAAAAATATTTTCTATCTCACAAGGGCATTTTGGTCATTTGTTTCAAAAATTTTGAAACTTGCTGAAAATATAATATATAAGGGAAAATACACATTTCATAACTAAAACAAGTTTTTATGTCTAAAACATTCATTTGGGGCGAAATTGTAGTGAATAGAATAAAATAAAAATATTAAATGAAATATTTCATTTTCTTATAAAACAATATTTATAGAACTCTGTGTAAATAATTTTTGTAGCGTAAAAGCAAAATAAATCCATACATACAGTAACACAGGTAACCAGAGTATGTAATTTAATTTATAATGAAGTGTGGGCCCTCGAATGACCAAAGGTAACAAAGGGTGTGGACCTACAATTTCTGAGGAGGCGAGTCTAATAATAACTCTCGATGTAATCAACTATTTACGGACTGTCCTGATCCTGGAATGAGTGGAAAGGAGGGTGGTGAGTTTATATAAATTCAGTGAGTAAACAAACATCATCTAAAATATCTAAAGTCGAGTAAATGGAGACAACTTAAAATAGTTCATCGTACTATGATTCATAATGTTTCAAACTCATTTCAACTAAATAAAATAATTTCATTTCACTCAAATAATCAACATTGCTTATAAATTTCTTAAAAATTTGGCTCGTGCCAAAACTCATTCTCAAGGATACCTTGGTCGGGGCATCCAACCGAGTCCGTCAAGGCTGTTAAAGAAAAGTTCATACACGCATAAAACACATTTTTATGTTTAAAAGCATAGTCGTTCCTTAGCGTTGGTTTAGTTCACCCTCACGTGGTGGTTTAGCGTTTAGTGAACTCTAAAGCTTTACCTTAGTAGATACCCTCCGCGCCTCTCGTATCGAGGTAAAATATAATCGGGTTTACTGTGCCTTTCTCTAATAGGCTAGTCCACGAAAATCCACCACTACAGTGACTAATCAATATCCCACCAAATCAATAAAAGTTTCGATAGCATGACATGGCCATTATATTACTACCCAGCTTGTTAACGCAAAACAAACAGTTCATACAATTTCAACACAATTTCCAAGTTAGCCATTCATGCCAATATCACCATAAGCCATTCAATTCAAACCATAAATTTACAACACAATCAAACAGTCTCCAATTACTCAATTTCTAAAATCATTATTCAATTTCAAAATGATTTATAAAACTCATTTCATTTAATCACATTTTACTTATAAAACATAAGGATTTACCATTTAAACTCATTTTTCTATAAAATCACAAAAACGAATAAAAACTAGTTAAGATAATTAAGACGATAATAAGGTTACTCACAATATCGGGAGTCGAAGTACTCCTAGTCCCGGTCTTTGGGTACAAACTTCTTACCCTTATCGAAAGTTTCACCACCTAAACATAATGCACAACAAGCAATTTACTATATTTGTACTAAACCGTTATAAAACTAATTTAGGCCCTATATGAACGCATGAAATGGGATGCGAAATGTTCGGATTATTATCTTAATATGGTGTTCTACATAGCTTCAATTATGTATCGAAATAAAATGGTATTGGCTTAATTCGATCTATGCACCGGTTAATTGGCCAATACATCCAATTCAATTCCAATTAACTTGATTCCACTTCCAACACTCCAAGTCATCAATTACAAGTTAAATAATATGTAATATCACAAAAATCCATCATCAATATCTTCCTTGAAAAATTCGGCCATTGAAGGTTTAGTGTAGAACATGTAATTTTCATGCTTGATTTTTACACCTTACATCATAAAACAACTAAAAACACCTAAATAGCATGAAATTCATCAAAGTCCATTATCCAATTTCTCTCTTGAAAATTTCAGCCAAGGACTGTGGGTGAAGGGCATGAAATTTCTTGCTTGTTTTTCATTCTAAACATCACCAAACAACTAAAAACACTAAGATACCTTGAAATCTAACCAAATAAATCATCAAATCTTCTCTCCCTAAATTCGGTCAGCCATGAATCCTTCATGAGATCTTGAATTTTAACCATGGTAATTGAAAAAGAATGCATAGGAAAGGTAGATCACAAGCTAGAATTAAGAAATTTTACCTTTACTTGCTTAATTCCTTGAAATCCAATGAATTTTCTCTTGATTTTCTTCTCTAGGGTTTGTTCTATGCTTTTTTCCCTTTTGTTCTTGCCTTGGCCAGCCAGGAGAAATGAGATGGGAGAGTTTTAGTTGTGTTTGTAAAGGAAAAAATAATCATATTAAAGCTTGACACTTGCCACCATGTGATTGGTACATACATAAAACTTAATAATTAAGCATTTCTTCTCCACCACAGAAAATCCCTCAATTATCCAAAGTATAAAATGAATTTCATGGGTTTGACAAGTGTCAAGGTGGTGTAAAATTCCAAAAATTCTAATTACGTCTCTATGGACACGTGAAATGACCTTTTTGCCTTTATGTTTGAAAAATTGTCGGAATTAAAATTTTTCACTTCTCAAGCTCAAATTATGTTCCAAATAGTCAAACTTTATCAAAATTTCATTCACCATCCTAAATTTTCCCTCGAGTGGAAAAATGACTATTTTACCCCTACGTTATGAAAATTCTAATTTAACTTCAAATCAATCCCCGAACTCCGAATCACCATATTAAGTCATTCTAAGATTCAATAACTCTCAATTGCATCTTAAAATTTTTATTTGAACTAGTTCGAGGCTTAAATCAACTTAGTTGTACCATTAGGTACATTACCGACTTTTGACAATTTTTTTGAGGTATTCAAGTATGCATGCATCTTGTCAAATACATGAATGACATGGCAAGTATATTATAGGGTTGTGCTTGACAGCACTACCCCCCTTAAAATAAAATTTTTGACCTCAAAATTTCACTTACCGGACTTGGAGAAAAGATGAGGGTATTATCTTCTCATTTGATGCTTGACTTCCCATGTTATCTCCTCCATCCGAGCATTCTTCCATAACACTTTAACCATTGGAATGCTTTTGTTTTTCAATACTCGATCATTTTGATCTAGAATACGAACAGGCTGCACCTCAAACTTTAAATCTTCGTGCAACTCAATCTGAGGTGTCTCGAGGATATGGAAGGGATCAGGTACATACTTCTTCAGCATCGAGACGTGGAAAACATTGTGAATCTGATCTAACTCTAGGGGTAATTCGAGTCCATAAGCCACAGGCCCAATCCTTTCAGTGATACGAAAGGGTTCAATATATCTCGAATTGAGTTTTCCCCACTTTGCGAATCGAATCATACCTTTCCATGGAGAAACCTTAAGAAAAACTCAATCATCAACTTCAAATTCTAGATCCTTTCTCTGTCTATCTGAGTAACTCTTCTACCTATCTTGAGCTGTCTTTAATCGTTCTCGAATAACCTTGATCTTGTCATTAGTCAAGTCAATCAATTCTACAGTAATCAATTTCCTTTCACCCACTTCATTGCAACAGAACGGGGTTCGACACTTTTTTCCATACAGAGCCTCGTATGGTGCCATCCCAATACTAGACTGAAAACTATTTGTCATGACCCGGTACTCTCCTCGAGCCCGTGACAACCGTCGTGATGTCCCGATAGACATTCATTACTTGGGATGCCAACCGAAACCTCGCAAGGCTTTAATATCAGTTTTCTCACCTCCCCTGTGAGCAACAGTTGCTAATATCATATTTTAAAAGATTATAAGCTATTTCCAAACCAAAACAATAAAAAAATAATTTTTATCTTTCGGGGGTATTTTGGTCATTTTTCTTCAAAAATTTTGAAACCAGTTAATAATGTAGTATGCGAGTGCAAAGCACATATTTCATAATAAAAAATAAGTTTAGATGTCTAAACATTCATTTAAGGTGAAATTATGACTATTTGAATGTAATAAAAAAAATATTCAATAAAATATTCCATTTTCTTATAAAACAATTTTTATAGAGTTATCTGTAAGAAATATTTGTAGCGTAAAAGCGAAATAAATTCATACATATGATAGTATAGATAGTCAAGGTATGTAATTCAATTTACAATGACACGTGGGCCTCTAAATGACAAAAGTGAACGAAAGCGGTGAACCTATGATTTTTGAGGAAGTAAAGCCAACTGTAGCCTTCGATGATATCAGCTATCTACAAACTATCATGAGCTTGAAATGGGTGGAAAGGAGGATGGTGAGATTATATAATCCTAGTGAGTAAACAAATATCATCTAAAATATCTAAAGCTGAGTAAATAGAGACAGATAAAATAGATTAGCATAAAAATGATTCATGGCATTTCGAACTCATTTTAATAAGATAAAATATATTCATTTCACCCAAATAAACAACGAGGCTTATGATTTTCTGAAAAGCTTGGCTCGTGCCAAAATCATTCTCATACTCAGTTGTCAGGGATACCTTGGCCTGGGGCTATCCCAACCAAATCCGCCAAAGCTGTTAAAAAGTAATGCACCCATAAATCATGTTTTTATTTTGAAAACATAGTCGTTCCTTGGCGTTGGCTGAGTTCACCCTCACGTGGTGATTTGGCGTGAAGTGAACTCTAAAGTTTTACCTCAGGAGTTACCTTACGCTCCTCCTCAATCGAGGTAAGAATATACCCAGATTCTGTGCCCCTTAAAAAGGTTGGTCCACAGAACCCGCCACTGTAGTGACCAATCTATAACCCACCAATTCAATAAAAATTGAACAGCATGACATGGCAATTTTATCATTATCTAGCCTATCAAGGCAAACAACAGTTTATGCATTTTCAACACAAATACCTATCCTGCCATTCATGCCCACATTATCATAAGCCATTCAATTCAAAACATAATTTACAATACAGCAAGTAGTCTCCAATTACTCCATTTTCAAGTCATCATTAAATTTCAAAACAATTTATAAAATCATTTCATTTAAACACTTTTTTCATAAAATTACAAAATCGGATAAAAACATACTTTAGATAATTAAGACGATAATAAGGTTACTCACTATAATGGGAATCCAATTCGGGATACTCTGATTCTGGATCCTCAGATACTACCTCTTTGCTCTTGCCAGAATGCTCACCACCTAGGCATAATGTACAATAAGCAATTTGCTACATTTGTGCTAAACCGTTGTAAAACCAATTTAGGCTCTATATTAATGCATGAAATGGGATGTGAAATACTCGGGTAACTATCTAAATAGGTGTTTAATATAAATTCAATTATGTACCTAAATAAAATGGTATTGGCCTAATTCGATCTATCACCTAATTAATTGGCCAATACGCCCAATTCAACTCCAAATAATTCCATTTCTCTGCCAATACTCCAAATCATTAAACACAAATTAAATAACTCAAAATATGGTAAAATCATCCTCACATTTTCTCTTGGAAAATTCAGCCATGGTGAGTGCACTAACAATATAATTTTTTATGCTTGATTCTCACACCATAAATCATTCATTCCTAATCAAATCACTTGAAATTCAATCAAATTCATCATCCATATTCCACATGGAATATTCAGCCAATGAAGGTGATGTAAGAACATGAATTTTTCTTGCTTGCTTTTCATACTACACATCACCAAATAACTAAAAACACTAGAATAACATGTTTTCTAACTAAATTCATCATCAAATTCTCTCTCCTAAGGTTTGATCAGCACACTATCCTTCATGATATCTTGTGATTCAACCATGGAAAATGCAAAATAATGCATAGAAAAGGTAGATCACAAGCTAGAATTAAGAAATTTTACCTTTAATGGCTTGATTCCTTGAAAATCAACAATTTCCCTTTGAATTTTTCTCTCTAGGGTTTTTGTTGTTCCTCTTTTCTTCCCTTTTCTTCCTTTGGCTAACCAAGAGAAATGAGTTGGGAGGGTTTATGTGTTGATTTCTAAAGCCAATTGTAAATGAATGAAAATTTGACACATGTCACCATTCCATTGGCCCATATGTCATACTTACCCATTAAGCAATCTCTCTCCACCATTTAAAATTCCTCAATTATCCATAATAATAATGGGTGAAACTCATGTGTTGGACAAGTGTTGGGCGGTGAAAATTTCCAATTTTGCCCTTGGGGGACAAAATGACTATTTTGCCCCTTATGCTCAAAAAAAATGCCAAAATTAAAATTTTTCACCTCTCATACTCAAATTATGTTCTAAATGGTCAATCTTGGTCAAAAACTTCTTCCAACATTCCAATTTTAACCTCAGGTGGCAAAATGACCATTTTGCCCTTACGTTATGAAAATTCCAATTTGACTCCAAATCGGTCCTCGAACTCCTAATCACCAGTCATTCTAGAGTTTTAAAATTCTCAATTTCATCTTAAAATCTCTATTTGGACTAGTTCGAGGCTTAATTCAACTTAATTGTACCATTTGGTACATTACCGTCCTTTAACGATTTTTGAGGTACCCAAGTAAGCAAACATGCATTCTTATGTAGGAATGGCATAATAAACATATTATAGATCCGAGCTTGACACTATTGTTATACGTGAACTCCACCAACGGCAAGTGTTTGTCCTAACTCCTAGTAAAGTCAATAACACATGCCCGTAGTATATCCTCTAAAGTCTAGATAGTCCTTTCAGATTGACCATCTGTCTGTGGATGAAAGGCAGTACTAAATCTCAAATTAGTTTCGAGAGCCTCTTGGAATTTTGGTTAGAATCTAGAAGTAAACAAGGGGTCTCGATTTGGCACAATAGAAACTGGAACTCCATGTAATCTCACAACCTCATCTATATAAAGCTTAGCTAGCTTCTCAATGGAATACATGCTATGGATAGCCAAAAAATGGGCGGACTTAGTCAATCTATCCACAATCACCCAAATAGCATCCTTCCCACTCTGTGTCCACGGTAAACCCAATACAAAGTCCATAGTCACGTGTTCCTACTTCCATTCCGAAATAGGTAAAGGCTGAAGAGTACTCGATGGTTTATGATGTTCCGCCTTGATCTGTTGGCATGTGAGACATTTCACTACAAACTCTGCTACGTCTCATGTCATACCTAGCCACCAATAACTTTCCTTGATAGTCTTGTACATTTTGGTGCTTCCGGGATGTAAAGCATAGGCAAAAAAATGAGCTTCCTCCAAAATAGCTCGTCTCAACTGATCATCCTTAGGGACACAAACCCGATCTCCAAACATCAAAATTCCATCATCATCGAGTATGAACTCACTAGTTTCTCCATCTTGCAACTTTTGAACTTCTCGTTTCAATTCATCATCAGACTTCTATAATTCTCTAATTTGATTGAACAATGAAGGTCGCACAACGAAACTAGCAAGTGGGGTTCCATCCTCACCATTTTTCAATTGGATCCCTAGAGATTTCATCTCAAGTAATATCAAAAAATAAGAACTCTGAAGTGTTGCTAATGAAGATGAGGATTTATGACTTAAAGCATCTGCTACAACATTTACCTTCCCAAGGTGATAATCAATCACTAAGTCGTAATCCTTAATCAACTTTAACCATCGTCTCTGTCTCAAGTTAAGCACTTTCTGGGTGAGCAAGAATTTCAAACTCTTTTGGTTGGTAAAAATCCGACAACGCTCACCATATAAGTAATGCCTCCAAATTTTCAACGCAAAAACTACTGTTGCTAACTCTAAATCATGGGTAGGGTAATTCGTCTCATGCTTCTTCAACTGCCGGGAAGCATAAGCTATCACTTTCTCATCTTGCATTTAGAGGCATCACTGTACACCACAAATTCTTTCCCATTAACAAGAAGTGTCAAAACGGGAATAGAGGTAAACCGATTCTTCAGCTCGTGAAATCGACTCTCACAGACATCATCCCACTCGAACTTAACTCCTTTACCAGTTAGATGAGTCAGAAGAGCAGCTATCAATGAGAATCCCTGAACAAACCTCCTATAATAACCGATTAAGCCAAGGAAACTCTGAATCTCTTTTATCGTTTTTGGTTGGTCCCACTATAAGATCCCCTCAATTTTCTTGGGATCGACATAAATTCCAGCTCCAGACACAACATGTCCCAAGAAAACCACTTCCTTCAACCAAAACTCACATTTTGAAAACTTGGCATAGAGTTGTTTTTCGCGCGAAGTTTGTAGCACAATGCACAAATGGGCAGCATGTTCGTCGTTATTCTTCGAATATACCAGAATGTCATCTATGAATATTATCATGAACTTATCTAAGTATGGATGGAACACCCTGTTCATAAGATCCATAAAAGCTACCGCAGCATTAGTCAGACCAAACGGCATAACCAGAAACTCGTAATGCCCATAGCGCGTCCTGAAAGCAGTCTTGGATACATCCTGCTCCTTAATCTTCAATTGATTATACCCAGACCTCAAATCAATCATAGAAAACACCATAGCACCCTGTAGTTGATCAAAAAGATCATTAATTCATGGCAAAGGGTATTTATTCTTAATGATCACTCGGTTTAGCTGACGGTAATCGATACATAACTGAAGAATGCCATCCTTCTTCTTTACAAATAGAACTGGTGCTCCCCAAGGAGAAGTGTTAAGGCAAATAAAACCCCTATCTACCAAATCTTGCAACTGGACTTTCAGTTCCTTCAACTCCACTGGAGCCATTCGATATGGAGGAATGGAAATAGGTGTAGTACCCGATAGCAGATCAATAGAGAACTCGAGCTCTCTATCAGGAGGTAGTCTCGGTAACTCATCAAGAAATACATTAGAAAACTCACTTACTATTGGGACATCCTTTAACTTAGGTTCCCCTTTTAAAGTATCGATCACGTGTGCTAAATATGTTGGATACCTTTTCTGTACCAGTTTTAGAGCTTGGATGGCCGAGATGACACAAGACGGTAATACTTGATGTTTCCCTGTAAATACAATCTCTGCTCTGTCAGAATTTTGAAGTACAACTTCTTTCTGGAAACAATCCATGTTAGCCCAATGTGCAGTTAACCAATCCATACCCAATATTAAATCGAAAGCTCGGATCTCTAGAGGAATTAAATCACCCCTAAATTTTTCCTCACCAACCATTACCTTACAGTGTTTATAACAAGTGTTTCTAACTAGCTTCTCTCCTAAAGAGGTGTGAACTACAATTTCTTCCTCTAATAATGACAAGTTTCTATCAGAAAATGATGCAAATGTCGTGCTCACATAAGATCTGTCTAAGATAGAATCTATTAAGACATATGCATCTTTATCAAATAAAAACATAGTACTTGTCACTGCTCCAAGTAGGACCCGTGGCTCATCCTCTGTCATAGTAAAAACTCTTGTCGAAGAACTAGTCTGTGGTCTAGAGGGTGGATGTGCCAAGGTCTTACTCTCCACACCAAACTGTATGGCTACTCCCTGTCTCGGTGGTAATCCAGAAAAATCTCTTCTCTGCATATCTGTGCGACCTGGTGGAGATGGAGTAGCTATAGTAGCTCGTCTGAACTGTGGGCAAGTACTCCTAATATGACCCGGCTAACCACAATGTAAACATCGTACGAGCTCCCTACACAGCCCAACATGATATTTCTCACAATTTCTGCATCTATCAGAACCTCCGAAACTTTTCCCAAGAATAGTCATCGCAGATCTACTAAATCTTGGAGGCCTCTGCTGCGGCTATGGAAATGGGGGTAGGGAAGATGCTACAAAAGCAGAGGTAGTACTCCCTGAAGCAGATGAGTCTTTGCCCCTTTTTGTTGGTTGATTAGAAGATATACTAGAATTCCTCCTATTTGCAATCTCGGCTCTAATCTTCCTATTCTCAATCGTGAGCTTCTCAACCCGTAGAGTCATCTGCATAATCTCTTTATACGGCTCCTTACCCGTTACTATCATACAATTTTTGATTTCATTTTGGAGCCCTTCCTCAAAGTAGTTAGCCTGATTTTGCTCAATCTTCACCAGATCAGGCACATAAGATATTAACTCATTAAAACGAGCCTCATACTCCTCTATTGTGAAACTCCCCTATTTTAGAATCAAGAATTCCCTCTTCTTTTCTTTTTGATGAAAATGAGTATAATATTGACCGTCGAACTCTTACAAAAAATCTGACCAGGTCAGAGAAGTAGTAAAACGAGACTTCACTAAGTTCCACCAAGTACGGGCCCTCTTCTCAAGCAATCTAGTGGCCACCATCAATTTCATATCATCCTTTAGTCTCATATCATTAAGTGTTTCCGATACCTGAATGATCTAGTCCTTAGCTGCGGTTGCGTCCAGATCACCCGTAAAAGAAATGCAGCCAAGCTGTCTAGCTTCCTTAAGTTTCTTAGAAATGGATACATCAGGTACCTGTGGTGGAACAGGAGGTGGTGGTGGTGGTGGTGGCACTGAAGGTGCAGTTTGAGGAACAGTAGGAGGAGCTTGACCAGCTTGAGCCTAACTAGTAATAGTAGTTAGGAAAGCTGCCAATGCCTGAATTGCCTCAGAAGACATGGCAGGTGTCAAGCCCAGCTCTACAATATGTTTATTATGCCATTCTTACATAAGAATGCATGTTTGCTTGCTTGGGTACCACGAAAATCGTTAAAGGACGGCAATGTACCAAATGGTACAAATAAGTTGAATTAAGCCTCGAACTAGTCCAAATAGAGATTGTAAGATGCAATTGAGAATTTAAAAACCCCATAATGACTTAAAATGGTGATTCGGAGTTCGAGGATCGATTTAAAGTCAAATTGGAATTTTCATGACCTAGGGGTAAAATGGTCATTTTACCACTCGAGGTTAAAATTGGAGTGTTGGATGAAATTTTTGACTAAGATTGATCATTGGGAGTATAATTTGAGTTTGAGAAGTGAAAAATTTTAATTTCAGCATTTTTTCGAGCATAAGGGTAAAATAGTCATTTTGCAGCCCAAAGGCAAAATTGTAATTTTACACCACCCAACACTTGTCTAGCACATGGATTTTACCAAATATTATCATGGATAATTGAGGAAATTTAAGTGGTGGAGAGAGATTGCTTAATGGCTAAGTATGACACATGGACCAATGGAATGGTGACATGTTGTAAATTTATATCCATTTATTTTTTTGGCTTAAAAATCAGTATAAAATAAGCCCATTTCTCTTCATATGGCCGGCCAAAGGAAGAACAAAGGAAGAAAAGAAGAACAAAAACCCTAGGTGGAAAAATTCAAGGGAAAAGTGTGAAAATTCAAGGAAAAAAGTGAAAAAAGGTAAGATTTTTCAATTCTAGCTTGTGATCTACCTTTCCCATACATTCTTTAGCATTTTCTATGGTTGAATCACATGGTTTCATGATAGGTCTCTTGCTGGCTGGACATGGGGGGAGGAGTTTTGATTCTTGATTTGGTTAGATTTTAAGTTATTTTAGTGTTTTTAGTTAGTTCATGATGTGTAGCATAAAAAACCAACAAGAAAAATTCATTTTCTTCCATCACCCATCATTGGCCGAATTCTCCATGTGGAATATTGATGATGTCATGACCCGAAACCTCCCTCGGGCCCATGACAACCCCTGCGACGTCTCGATTTACATTTATTACCCGGAATGCCAATCGACACCCCGCAAGGCTTACGTATCAGTTTCTTGCCTTTCCTGTGAGCAATCGTTGTTAAACATTCCGTTTTAAACAATTACCAGTCGTTTTCGGCTCAAGTAAATCAAAAGACAAAATTATTTTTAAAAAAAAAGGATTTATAGACAAATATTACTATTCAAAATATTGATTAAAATATAGTATTTTTATATAAAACAATATTTATAGAAACACGTGTAAAAATCCTTTGTAACGTGGAAGTAAAATAAATTCATACATACAATAATTTACAAAGTTATAATGTACTATAACAATTACAATGACAAGTGGCTCGCAAATACACCAAGTGTTGGTGATAGTAACCTACTATCTGTGAGATAGAGGGGTCAATTGGAATCCTCGAAAAAATCGGGTATCTACAAGCTACCACTGGCCTGAAATATTTGGAAAAGAGGTGGGTGAGATTTTGCAATCCCAATGAGTAAACAGACATTATCATAAATATCTAAAGGTGAGTAAAATGGAGGCAAGTTTAAACAACAAATCACAAACCATTTCATAAGGTTTTCAATTTATTTCTTAAACCATAAAATATTTGTAATTTACCAAAACAGTTGTTAAGGCTTATGACTTTTATTAAAAACAGGGCTCAAGCCAAAAACTAGTCCTCGGGGATACCTTGGTCGAGGCATCAAACCGAGTCCGCCAAGGTTGTTAAGATATTTACATGTTAAACACATGTTAATTTTGAAAACGAACCGTTCCTAGGCGGTGGCCAAGTTACACATTCACGTGGGGGTTCGACGTGAAGTGAGCTCTAACACTACCCCGAGAGTTACCCTCCTCGCCTCTACATCCGGAGTAACTATATAACCAGGTTTACCGTGCCCCTCTAATAGGCAGTCCATGGAAACCTGTCACTGCAGTGACTAAACCCACCAATTTTAATAAAATTTCGACAATATAACGTGGCTTTTATTTATTTACCCAGCCTGCATAGTAAAAGACAGTTTACATAAATTCCCAATACAATTATAAAATATTGCCATATATACTCATATATAATAAGCCATTCATAGGAAAATATATTTTTCAAGATAATTGGCAACCTCCAATTACTCAATTTCATGATTAAAAGTTTCTTATTTCAGATAATCAACACAATGAATTTATTTGGCACGTTTATTTCTAAAACATCAAAAGTCCCATTTTAATCTCATTTTTGTTTCATAAAATACATAAAGATCATTTAAAAATAAACTCTAGATAATTTACAATAATAATAGGTTTACTCACTGTTTGTACAAATTAAATGCTTTCTAGGTGCCCCGATCACTGTTTGTCGAGTACGACTTCCTTGCCTTTACCGGAAGGCTCTCCTCCTAGATACATTGCAAAAATTACACAATTCACCACATTGATGCTAAATCACTATATAATTGACTTAAATCCTATACTAATGCATGGTATGAAATGTAATAGCCTAAAACAGCTTAAACGCGGTATTAACCTATTTTTAGCACTTTACCCGATAAATTGCTAACACGCTCCATTTTAGCTCTAAATTATCCCATTTTCTCTCCAACATTTCTAACCATTAAATATCAGCCAACAACGCTCTAAAATCACCAAAATCAGCTCACTTTCCTCCTTGGAAAATTCAGTCAAAAATGGGACATTAACTCGGTTAATTTTTCACTTTTTTTTTCTATCACATTTAACCATTTTTCATAATTTTCTCTTCATTTCCCTTAGAATAAAAATTAGTTCATCATCATTGTACACCATTGAATATTCAGCCAAGTGTTGGTATTGTGAAAATTTCATGCTTTCTTGCCCGATTTGATTTCTATACACATTTAACTAACTAAAACTACCAATTTAACTAAGAATTAAAACCTTAAAAATTCAAAATCCTCCCCCTTGAAATTCGACCAGCCCTTGGTATCACTTTTTGATCTCTCTTCTCAAGCATGCTAAATGGAAACAAAGGCATAGGAAAGGTAGAAATCAAGCTAAAGTCGAAAAACTTACCGTTAGACGCGTAAACGGTCGAAAAATGTGAATTCCCCTTTGAATTTTCCACTTTTCCTTTGGTTTTTCTCTTTTCTTCCTTTCCTCTCTATTTTCTCTCTTCTTTTCTCCTTATGGCTGGCCATCACCTGATGTGGGGTTTAAATGGGCTGATTTTCCTTTAAAATAATTTTAAACATTAAAAAGTGCCATGTGTCACTTTCCCATTGGCTCGTTTTTAAAATTTCATCCTTTAAACTTCAATTTTTCACCACTTAATATACCATATTTATTCATACCAAAAATAAGTAAATCCTATGATTTTGACAAGTTTTGGGTGGTGAAAATTACGGTTTTACCCCCGAGGTGACAAAATTACCGTTTTACCCTTATGTTTCGAAAATTGTCGGAATTGAAATTTTTCACTTCCTATCATTAAATTATACTCCAAATAGTTAATCTTGGTCAAAAATTTCACTCCATGATCAAATTATTATCTTAGGTGGCAAAATGACGATTTTTGCCCCTAAACATCAAAATTTCTAATTTTTCCCCAAATGAACTCTCGAACTCCGAACAATCATTTTTAGTCATTCTTGGACTGTAAAATATTAAATTTCATCCTACGATTCCTATTTGAACTAGTTCGAAGTTAAATCAACTCAAGTGTACAATACTGGGTTTCGTCTATTCTTAGGGACTTTCCTAGCGTAATAACATGCTACTCAGTGCATGTATGTCATGACATGTGTTTATAGGGTTGGGTTTTGCAGATGATGATTTTGACTTTATTTCAAGTGAATTGATGAGGAAATGATGAATTATGGTGAGAAAATCGAATAGGAAAAATCATAGTGTTGATGCACCCTCCATGGCCGAATTTTCCAAGAGAAAATGTGAAGATGATTTTGCTAGATTTTATGCTATTCGACTTGTGTTTGATGATTTGGAGTATTGGGAGAAAAATGGAATTATTTGGAGTTAAATTAGATATATTGGCCAATTAATCGAGAGATAGATCGAATTAGGCCAATACCGTTTTATTTAGGTATACAATTGAATTTGTGTAGAATATCGTGTTTAGACGATAATCCGAACAATTTGCATTCCATTTCATGCATTAGTAAAGAGTTTGAAATAGATTTATAATGGTATGACACAGTATATTGAATTATGTGTCGTGTATTGTATATAGGTGGTGAGCCCTCTAACAAGGGTAAAGACGTTATGTTAGAGGACTGAGAATAGGAGTATTTCAAACTCCTGATACTGTGAGTAACCTTATCATCATCTTAATTATCTAAAGTATGTTTTATTCGATTTTGTGAATTTTATGGAAAATGAACTAAATGATTAATTTTTTGATTTTATAAACAAAATGTGATTTAATGAAATGATTTCATAAAATTGTTTTAAAATTGAATGATGGTTTGAAAATAGAGTAATTGGAGACTGTTTTTGTGTGTTGTAAATTCATAATTCTAATTGATTGGCTTATGGCAATATTGGCATGAATGGTTGATTTGATAAATGTGTTGGAAATGTATAAATTGTTGATTTCCCTTGAAAGGTTGTAAAATAAAATAAAATAATTGCCATGTCATGCTATTGCAAATTTTATTATATGGTGGGTTTAGCTTGCTGCAGTGGGCAGGTTTTTTGTGGACCAGCCAATTAAAGGGGCACGAAATCCCGTTATATTTTACCTCGGTTAAAGAGGCGAGTAAAGTAACTCCCAAGGTATAACTTTAGAGTTTCACTTCACGCAAAACCACCATGTGAGGGCGAACTCGGCCAACGCCAAGGAACGGCTATGATTTCAAAATAAAAACATAATTTATGCATACCTGACTTTTTAACAGCCTTGGGAGACTCGGTTGGGATAGCCCTCGACCAAAGTATCCCTGATAACTGAGTATGATAATGATTTTTGGCACGAGCCAAGTTTTTCAGGAAATCATAAGCCTCAATGATTATTTGGATGAAATAAATCTATATTATCTTATTAAATCGAGTTTGAAATGCTCTGAATTATTTTTATGCTAATCTATTTTATCTGTCTCCATTTACTCAGCTTTAGATATTTTAGATGATATTTGTTTACTCACTGGGATTATATAATCTCACCACCCTCATTTCCACCGATTTCAAGCTCAGGATAGTCTATAGATAGCTGATTTCATCGATGACTACCATTGGATTTGCATCCTCCAAACTGTAGATTCATAGTCTTTCTTACTTTTGGTTATTCGAGGGCCCACTTGTTACTGTAAATTAAATTAAATACTCTGGCTTACTGTATTACAATATATATGAATTTATTTTGCTTTTACGCTATAAAAATTATTTATGTAGTGTTCTAAAAATATTGTTTTATGAGAAAATTGACTATTTTATTTAATATTTTTATTTTATTCTAATAGTCATAATTTCATTTTAAACGAATGTTTTAGACATCCAAATTTATTTTTGATTATGAAATATGTGTTTTGCACCCGTATACTACATTATTAGCTGGTTTCAAAATTTTCAGGGAAAAATTACTAAAATTCCCTTGGGAGACGAAAATTATTTTTTTTGTTTTAAGTTGAAAATAGTTTAAAATCTTTTAGAACGTGATAGTTGGCAACAGTTACTCACAGGGGAAATGAGAAATAGATATTAAAGCCTTGCAGAGTTCCGGTTAGCATTCCAGGTAATGAGTGTCTATCGAGACACCGCGACGGTTGTCACAAGTTCGAGGGGAGTACCGGGTCGTGACAGTAGAAATACCAGTAGGTGGTGGAGGATGTGAAAGAGTCTCAGTCTATTTGACAGCAGGTGTTGCCCGAAAGGTAGACGTAATTGATTCCCCCTCTACAGAATCTGGCTGACTATGTTAAGAACGGCCTCTTCCCCTCCCGACTGATCTAGGGAGAGCTGGGTGTCCACGTCGAAGAGGCATATTGATATATAAGAAGAGACAGAACGAATTTAGACAACTTTAGGTTCTATATGCAATGCATGCATTCAACTCAACCTAATCTAACTTAACTTGGGGCCACACTGACACTGTAATTTTTAAAACAACTTTAAAACCAAAAGCTCTAATACCAATGTAATTGTCACGACCCGGTACTCTCTTCGAGCCCGTGACAACCGTCGCGATGTCCCGATAGACATTCATTACCCTGAATGCCAACCGAAACCTCGCAAGGCTTAATATCAATTTTCGCACCACCCTTGTGAGCAATAATTACTAAATATCATATTTGAAAAGATTATAAGCTATTTCCAAATCAAAACAATAATAAAAAATGTTTTTTGTCTCACAAGGGCATTTTTGTCATTTTTTCCAAAATTTTTGAAACTTGCTGAAAATATAATATATAGGGGAAAATACATATTTCATAACTAAAAACAAGTTTTTATGTCTAAAACATTCATTTAGGGTGAAATTGTAGCTAATAGAATAAAATAAAAATATTAAATGAAATATTCTATTTTCTTACAAAACAATTTTTATAGAACTCTGCGTAAATAATTTTTGTAGCATAAAAGCAAAATAAATCTAGACATACAATAACACAGATAACCAGAGTATGTAATTTAATTTACAATGACGTTTGGGCCCCCGATTGACCAAAGGTAACAAAAGCTGTGGACCTACAATTTCTGAGGAGGCGAGTCCAATAATAACTCTCGACATAATCAGCTATTTACAGATTGTCTTGATCCTAGAATGGGTGGCAAGGAGGGTGGTGAGTTTATATAAACTCAGTGAGTAAACAAACATTATCTAAAATATCTAAAGTCGAGTAAATAGAGACAACTTAAAATAGTTCATCGTACTATGATTCATAACGTTTCAAACTCATTTCAACTAAATAAAATAATTTCATTTCACTCAAAAAATCAACATTGCTTATGAATTTCTTAAAAATTTGGCTCGTGCCAAAACTCATTCTCAGGGATACCTTGGTCGGGGCATCCAATCGAGTCTGCCAAGGCTGTTAAAGAAAAGTTCATATACGCATAAAACACATTTTTACGTTTAAAAGCATAGTCGTTCCTTAGAGTTGGCTGAGTTTACCCTCACGTGGTGGTTTAGCGTGTAGTGAACTCTAAAGCTTTACCTCAGGAGATACCCTCCGCGCCTCTCGTACCGAGGTAAAATATAATCGGGTTTACCATGCCTCTCTCTAATAGGCTGGTCCACGAAAATCCGCCACTGCAGTGACTAATCAATATCCCACCAAATCAATAAAAGTTTCGACAGCATGACAAGGCAATTATATTACTACCCAGCTTGTTAAGGCAAAACAAACAGTTCATACAATTTCAACACAATTTCCAATTCAACCATTCATGCCAATATCACCATAAGCCATTCAATTCAAACCATAAATTTACAACACAATCAAACAGTCTCCAATTACTCAATTTCTAAAATCATCATTCAATTTCAAAATGATTTATAAAACTCATTTCATTTAATCACATTTTACTTATAAAACATAAGGATTTACCATTTAAACTCATTTTTCTATAAATCACAAAAACGAATAAAAACTACTTTAGATAATTAAGACGATAATAAAGTTACTCACAATATCGAGAGTCGAAGTACTCCTAGTCTCGATCTTCGGGTACAATCTCCTTACCCTTATCGAAAGTTTCACCACCTAAACATAATGCACAACAAACAATTTACTATATTTGTACTAAACCATTATAAAACTAATTTAGGCTCTATATGAACTCATGAAATTGGATGCGAAATGTTTGGATTATTATCTAAATATGGTGTTCTACGTAACTTCAATTATGTATCGAAATAAAATGGTATTGGCCTAATTCGATCTATACACCTGTTAATTGGCCAATACATCCAATTCAACTCCAATTAATTTGATTCCACTTCCAACACTCCAAGTCATCAATTACAAGTTAAATAATATGTAATATCACAAAAATCCATCATCAATATCTTTCTTGTAAAATTCGGCCATTGAAGGTTTAGTGTAGAACATGTAATTTTCATGCTTGATTTTTACACCTTACATCATAAAACAACTAAAAACACCTAAATAGCATGAAATTCATCAAAGTCCATTATCCAATTTCTCTCTTGAAAATTTCAGCCAAGGAGTGTGGGTGAAGGGCAAGAAATTTCTTGCTTGTTTTTCATGCTAAACATCACCAAACAACTAAAAACACTAAGATACCTTGAAATCTAACCAAATAAATCATCAAAATCTTCTCTCTCTAAATTCAGTCAGCCATGAATCCTTCATAAGATCTTGAATTTTAACCATGGTAATTGAAAAAGAATGCATAGGAAAAGTAGATCACAAGCTAGAATTAAGAAATTTTACCTTTACTTGCTTAATTCCTTGAAATCCAATGAATTTTCTCTTGATTTTCTTTTCTAGGGTTTGTTTTATGCTTTTTTACCTTTTGTTCTTGCCTTGGCCGACCAAGAGAAATGAGATGGGAGAGTTTTAGTTGTCTTTATAAAGGAAAATATAATAATATTAAAGCTAGACACTTGTCACCATGTGATTGTTCCATACATAAAACTTAATAATTAAGCATTTCTTCTCCACCACATAAAATCCCTCAATTATCCAAAGTATAAAATAAATTTCATGGGTTTGACAAGTGTCAAGGTGGTGTAAAATTCCAAAAATTCTAATTACGTCCTTGTGGACATGTGAAATGACTTTTTTGCCCTTATGTTCGAGAAATTGTTGAAATTAAAATTTTTTACTTCTCAAGCTCAAATTATGTTCCAAATAGTCGAACTTGGTCACAATTTCATCCACCATCCCAAATTTTCCCTCGGGTGGAAAAATGACCATTTTACCCTTACGTTATGAAAATTCCAATTTAACTCCAAATCAATCCCGAACTCTGAATCACCATATTAAGTCATTCTAAGATTCAATAACTCTCAATTGCATCTTAAAATCTTTATTTGAACTAGTTCGAGGCTTAAATCAACTTAGTTGTCCCACTAGGTACACTACCGACTTTTGACAATTTTTCTGAGGTATTCAAGTATGCAAGCATGTTGTCGAATACATGAATGACATGGCAAGTGTATTATAGGGCTGGGCTTGACGCACCCACAAGATCTTAATCTAGGTAGTCCCGAAATACCATTAAAACCTATAATTGCCAATAAACAATAATAGCTTCAAATATATCATAATTTAAACTTAATAATTATAATAGGCATACACTTGATAAACTACATTCTAGCCTAATTTTTAACCTAGAATTCTAGTCTAAATTCTCAAACCCATCATATTCTTAACCTTGGTGAGCTTGGAGGCAAACAGATCAACAAAAACCTAATATTTCCAAGAAAAAGAATTTGAAGAAATTAGGAAATAAAATCTGAAAATATAACCCATAAATTCATAAATTCCAAGAGTTGAAAATATATACCTTTTAGCCTTAAAATGGAGATCTAAGGTTGAAAATTCAAGTGTTGGTGATGGTGGAGTAGAAATAGAAAATAAAAGAAAGAAAGAGAGATTTTTCCTTCTCTCTCTTAGGGTTTGGTTGTGCTAAAAAATGGTGTTAGAAGCTGTAGGTTTGGTGCCCAAGAAGTTAGGAGAAGAAAGAAGTAAGAAACGAAAGGAAAGGAAAAGAAAACAAAGAAAAGAAAATGAAAGAAAATTGATTTTTCATGGTGGAGGGAGAAAATGGTGTTGGGTGAGTGAGGAAGAAGAAGCAAATATCTTTTGGTGAAGATAAGAACCGGTAATGGCTGAAAAAGAAAAGAGTGAAAGCTTCCTTTGGAAGCTTTGACAAGCTAATGGCAAAATTACCATTTTCCCTCTGAGGTTTTCACATTTTTTAATTAAGTCCTCGCACAATTTTTTAATTTCAATTTCTTTCTATTTTTCTTCCTTAACACTTGTACCAATAAAATATCAAGTTTATACTTCAACACGGTATCACCATAATATTTAAATATTTACTTACCCGCACTATCTTTATTTAATAAAGACATGCGGGCCCTTTTAATGTCATTTTTCTCCAAAATGTCCTCGTTCTTCTTCTTATTGGTCCCAATAATATGTGCTAGAGGGAGGGTGAATTGCACAAATCGGCTCTTGATAAGATAAAGAACTAATTTTCAGAACAAAGAAAATAAAAACAAAGAACAATGCACAGCAATTTATAGTGGTTCGGTCTAAGACCTACATCCACTACCTTGATTATCCAACCAATGATTTTTCCATCAAATCCACTAAGAACCGGTGAAATTTACAAGCTTTCACCAAGCTTTACAATGGCTTTTACAAGGCTCAGCCAAAACCTTTTACACTAGTTTTTCACGGGCTAAACTAAAACCCAACACCTAACTTTTCAAGGCTAAGTTAGAACCTTAACACCTTCAAGCACACCAGGCTTGAAACAACCTCTTAGAGTGACTCCTTCACTCTAAGAATAAAATAAGAAAGGTAGAAGAAGGTACCTATGATCACAAGTTAATCTAATTGGTACAAGGTTGAGTGCTGAATACAAGTACAAAAGATAATCGTTTGAGTGCAGCAAAGTGTGGAGAAGATTTTCTAATTTTTTTCCTCTATAAGGCTTAAATCTTCTCTCTTAACTCTAAAAATTTCCTTCTAATTGTTGGAATACCCTTTTATACTTAGAGAAACATCTCTGATGGTAGTTTGATAGTTTTCTAGTCGTTGGAGACAATTGAGAGTCGGTTCTAGCCGTTACTCTATCTTTTAGTGTAGATTTCAAACTTGCAAGCAAAATGCTCTTAGTCGACTACTTGATATCTTAGTTGATTAGGTTGTCTCTGTTTTCTGCTCCTTGTCTCTAGCAGTTCTAGCAGTAAGCACTTAGTCGACTAGTCCATTTCTTGGTTGACTAAGTTGTCTCTATTTCTCAAACTCTTTAGCCTGCCATTTCTCCAATTTGAATCTTGGCCAACCAACATTCTTCCTTATTCAACTAATGAGCTTCCTCTTTACTAGTCAGTCATGTCTCATTATTTTTATCTCCCTTTTTCTTTTAATATATACTTTGAAGGATTGATTTATTAATTTCATACATTAATTTTCTTACACACTTAAGTAAAGGTATTAGACACAAATGAATGGGAATGTTTTACTATCATCAAAAACTAATGGAGTCAACAATCTCTCCCTTTTTTGATGATGACAAAACATTCCCTGATTAACAACATAGTGTCTTTTTACTCATTTTAGTTTTCTACAGAAAATGGGGATTGCTCCCCCTAAGCATATGCTCCCCCTTAATGTGTGCATATTTATTCTAGCAAATTTTATCCTTGTCATGTAAAGAATGACATTATACATTTAAAGCATACATATGTGTAGAATTTTTGTGTGATTTATAGTAATGAATGTTGACAGTTTTTCATAGAAAATTCAGCAAGGTCTGTCAATAGTACATAGTCATCAAATTTTGTCTATTCCCTTCATAATTCACTCAACACACTATACACAACATCCATAAATATTTGCAATAGTAAGTTGATCAATTATCAGCATACAATAGCAATTATCAGCATGCAATTCAATATGGTTTAGCAGCAGATTTTGTTAACAATAGTTAAAATATCATGGATAGCATATTATCAGCAAACATTCAATTTTCAGCAAACAAACATCATAGATATATCAGCATTCATGTCTCACACTACCATATAAACAACAAAATTAAAATTATGTATTCAAGTGCCACCGTGGTACAAATAATAGTTAATCAAAAGATGTTTTGAAATTACCTCTAAACTGTTTTTGCTTCCTATCCCCTATTTTTCTAAGTTCCTGCTCGTAATTCATTTCTATTTTGTTTTTTTTTCTAAGTTCCTTCTTGGTTCCTCCACCCTAACACATTTTTTTTATTTAATCTCTGGCTGGTTCCTACACCCCTGGTTCTACCATTCTACTCCCCTTTTTTGTCAGCATCAAAGGAAAGGGCTTCTATTCGTCTGATGTGTTAGAGGGTGAGGATTCATTGCCATAGAAAGGGTTTAGAGGAAAAGGAGAGGGCTGTCGGAGAGGTGATGACTTTCTAGGGGAAGGTTCTGGTGAGGACTTGTCTGAGACAGTTACTGGACTTTGAGAAGAAAAGGTTGAAACTGGTCTAGATTTCTCTACCAACTTGGAAGACTTTCTTCTCTTGAGAAAAGCTATCTTGGTGGCCATAGTCTTCTTTCCCCTGGTTGGTGGTTTTCCCTCTATTGGTGGTGCTGTAGTGGCTTTTTCTTTCACAGATTGTGCCTTTACTTTAGGAGCTGATGCAGGTTTTTTCCCTTTTCTTATATCTCCACCATCCTTTTGAGTTTCTATCCTAGCAGTGTCTTTTTCAACTTGTCCCTCTCTAATCATTTGATGGAAAATATCCATAATGGATATTTGTTCTAAGTTGGGAGGGGAGGCCTGTTGTTTCTCTATTTCTAAACCAATTACTTCAGTCCCTTGTTCTAATTTATTTTTGCTTTGAAGTTCCGAAGAGGGTGTCTTGGCTGGCTGATCAACCCCTTGGTGAGAGCTTCAGTTTGTAGAACAGGACTGGAAGATTTGTAGGTGGAACCTTCAGCTTGAATGCCATGACTTCCACCATGAGAAACAAACTTTTCTACTGGCTCAACTGAACATTTAACACCTTGCTGTGCTGGTGTAGTGCTAGGTGTTGCAGAGGTGTCTGCAGTCACAAGTTCAGATGGTTCCTTTTCTTCCTTCTTCAGGTCATTTTCTAGTTTTATAATTTTCTCTTCAATTTTTTGTAATCTTTCTCCTTGGTCAGTGAGCTTCCCATCGATTCTCATAAGAAGATTGAAAATAACTTCATTTGAGAATCTGGATGGTGTTCCCTCTTGTTGAGCAGGCAAGCTGGATTCTCTTCCAAGACCAGTCTTGGGGGTCTTAATGAATCTTTCCCCATCGAGTATATACCCCATTTTGATCAAACTGCCATATTAAATGGCTTGATCTCTGGTTTTCACCATGTCCATTTCATACCTCTTTACCCAAACTCCCTTTTTTCTGCACAAAAGATGTGATGACATTCCCATAAGGTAGGTTGATCTTATCAAGTCTACAAGCTCCTCTTATCTTTTCAATCATAAACCTTTCTACATTCAGAGAAACTCCATTAAAGGCATGTTCCATCAACCACAGATCCTGAAGGCTAATGTAACTCAAACTTCCACTTCTGCCCTGAATGTTTGCTGCTATAAAGTAGTGTAAAATCCTAATCTGGGGGTTGATTATCAGTCCTGAATTGATCTCTGATGAATACTTTTACTTTCTCCTGGTGATGATTTCCCATAATGAGGATGGATCATACTTTTCTAGGAACTCATACTCACCTTTTTCACACTCAATTTTTAGTAAGCTTTCTAAATCCTCAACAATGACAACAAATTCTTTCCCATTTAGATATACATTCAGACCATCTTTGACATAATCATCAAAATCCTTTAATTCCTTTTCTTTTAAAGTAATGCCAGAATAGAATTCCTTTACCAGACTTGCACTATAGGATTTAATCTTAAAGGTGCTATATCCTTTCAGTTTTAGTTCATCAAAATAGTCGGATAAACTAGTCTGAATCTCTAAGTTCTCATCAAAACTCTTCCAATCAATATATTTGCCACAGGAAATTAGTGCATTCTCAATATTTTTGAACCTCAGTTCATGCAATCTATTTCTGAACTTAGAAGACGAGGAACTAGTACCTTTCTTGAGTGTAGGTTCCTTGTCCTTCTTCTTTTCCATTTTCTGCTTCTTCTCTTTTAGTTTCTTCGATATCTCTTTCATTGACACAGATATGATTTTTTGTTTCTTCTTCAGACTTTCTATTTCTGTCCCTTCTTTCAGTGGTCTTTTCCTTTTCTTATTTTCTACAATTTCTTTGCTCTGTGGAGATCTCCCCATTCTGATTCAAGAATTTGTCTGACAGGGGTTTTGTCTAAATGGCAAAGGGTTGGAATAGTTTTAAAAGAAAATGTGAAGAGATGGGTTTTAGTTTCAGAGGCTCGGGTTTCAAAGGAGAGAAAAATGGAGAAATAAAAGTTGTCAGCCGTTTTTAATTCCTCTTAGAGAAACCATTCAACTCCCCTTTAAATATTTCCCTATTCTATTTGCTCATAATTTCAAAACTCCCTCTAAATTTTAGTTATTCACCTCAGGCAACATTTCTTCTTTCTTTATTACCCAATAGGTAGTTTCTTCCCATTATTTTATTCCTTCTACTCTTATTTTAACTGAGTCTTATTATTTAATGCTACCAGAACACTCTTAGTTGACTAAGATTCATCTCAGTCGACTAAATGCATTCTGTTTCATGTATATGAACCAAAGATTTTCCCACAATTCCTGCAAACTAATCATACCTAAATTCCTTCTAATTTCACAAAATCTATCTTCATTCAATGGTTTAGTAAAAATATCAGCTAGTTGATGCAATGTATTCATAAATTCAATTTTAATATCATTTTTCATTACATGGTCTCTAACAAAATGATGTCTAATTTCAATGTGTTTTGTTCTAGAGGGCTGTACAGGATTTTTTGATATATTAATTGCACTTGTTTTATCACAGTATATTGGTACATTATGTATAGTCATTCCATAGTCTTTCAATTGTTGTTTAATCCAAAGAATTTGTGCACAGCAGCTTCCTAGTGATATATACTCTGCTTCTGCTGTAGATAAAGCCATTGAGTTTTGCTTTTTGCTAGACCATGATACTACCATATTACTTATAAATTGACATGTTCCACTAGTGCTTTTTCTATCAGTTTTGCTTCCTGCAAAGTCTGCATCCGAATAGCCTACAAGATCAAATGATGATTCTCTAGAATACCATAATCCTAAAGTATGAGTTTCTAAGAGGTATCTAAAAATTCTCTTAACAGTTGTTAGGTGTGATTTTTTAGGTTGTGACTGAAATCTAGCACACAAACACACATTACACTGAATATCTGGTCTACTTGCTGTTAAGTAAAGTAGTGAACCGATCATACCTCTATATAGCTTTTGATCTACATTCTTTCCTTTTTCATCAAGATCAAGTTTTATGGATGGACTCATTGGTGTGGAGATTGATTTGAGCTTCAACATATCGAACTTTTTGAGCATATTTCGAGTGTATCTTTCTTGGTTGATGAAGATTCCTTCCTCACTTTGCTTAATTTGAAGACCAAGAAAGTGCTTCAACTCTCCCATCATGCTCATCTCAAATTCACCTTGCATTTTTTTTGCAAAGTTCTTGCATAAAGCCTCATTAGTTGCACCAAATACAATGTCATCCACATATATTTACACATCAATTAAATCATTTCAACATCTTTTAATAAACAAAGTAGTATCAATGCTGCCTCTTTCATAACCATTTTCAACCAAAAATTTTGAAAGCCTCTCATACCAAGCTCTAGGAGCTTGTTTCAATCCATACAAGGCTTCTTGGAGTTTGAAAACATGATTTGGCTTTTCAAAATCTTCAAAACCTGGTGGTTGTTCAACATATACTTCCTCTTGAATGACTCCATTTAAAAATGCACTTTTTATATCCATTTCGTACAATTTGAAATTCATGAAGCATGCAAAGGCTAACAACAACCTTATGCCTTCAATCCTAGCAATGGGTGCAAAGGTTTCATTATAGTCTATTCCTTCCTCTTAGTTGTAACATTGTGCTACCAATCTAGCTTTATTTCTAACTACATTTCCTTGCTCATCTACCTTATTTCTAAACACCCATTCGGTGCCAACAATAGGGTGATTTGAAGGTCTAGGTACTAATGACCATACATAGTTTCTTGTGAATTGATCAAGTTCTTCTTGCATGACCATTATCCAACTTTCCTCTTTTTCAGCTTCTTCAAAGTTTTTAGACTCAATTTGAGATATAAAGGTTGAAAACTCACAAGGTTCTCTTGTTGTCTTCCTACTTCTAACTCCTTGTGAAATGTCACCTATTGTTTGGTCTTGTAGGTGGTCTCTTACAAATCTCCAACTCTTTGGAAGATCATCATGCTAATTTTCTGCTATTTACAGATTTTATAAAGGTGGAGTTTCATTTTCTCTTTTAGGTGAGCTTTCTTCAATATTTTCATTATTTTCTAAGCTCGTTTCTTCCATTTGTCTTTCTAGGATTTCTACATCATCATCATCATCATCATCATGAATTTCTTTTTGTAAAGCATTGGACTCATCAAAAACTACATGGATTGATTCTTCTACCATTAAAGTCCTTTTGTTAAAAATCCTATAAGCTTTTGAGTTTAATGCATATCCTAAAAATATAGCTTCATCACTCTTTGCATCAAACTTCCCTAAGGGCTGTTTTCCATTGTTCAATACAAAACACTTACAACCAAAGCTCCTTAGGTGAGAAATGTTTGGTTTCCAACTTTTGTAGAGTTCATAAAGTGTCTTAGACAACATGGGTCTTATTGAGACTCTATTAAGTATATATGCTGCTGTGTTCACTACCTTAGCCTAAAAATACTTTGGTAGGTTATTCTCACATGGCATAATCCTAGCCATTTCTTTTAAGGTTCAATTTTTCCTTTCTGCAACTCCATTTTGCTAGGTTGTTCTAGGTGCAGAGAAGCTGTGATCCAACCCCTTTTCATTGCAAAATTTCTCAAATTCCTCACTTTCAAATTCTCCTCCATGATCACTCCTTATGCTAACTATGGCTAGTCCTTTTTCATTTTCTACTTTCCTACAATGACTTATGAAAGCTAATAAAGCATCATTCTTGTAAGCAAGAAAATAAACCCAAGTATATCTAGAGTAATCATCAACTATTACAAAGCCATAAGATTTTCCTCCTAAGCTAGTCGTGCTTATTTGACCAAATAGATCAATATGTAGCATTTCAAGAGGTCTAGATGTTGACACAATCTTCTTAGACTTGAAAGATGTTCTAACTTGTTTTCCTAGTTAGCAAGCATCACATATTTTGTCACTTTCAAATTTTATATTTGGCAACCCAACAACTAGATTTTTCTTAATTAATTTTGGCATGGTATGCAAGCTTACATGTCCTAGTCTCCTTTAAGTGCAGCTTAATCTATGAAACAAAATTTCAGTTTTTCTTTATAGGTACCCATGCTTTGATGGGTCCTTGAGAGTTAGTTGCAACATAAGATCCTTTAGGGACCCAAATTTTTCTAACTTTTTGCACATTTCTTTTCTTAAAACAATCATATGATAAATGAAGATATTTACCACAATTGTAGCAATTAGGGAATGCATTAGCAGAATTTTTATTGTGGTATGCATATTCTTTTGAAGATTCATTTTTCAAACATTTGAGAGTTGTGTTTTCATCAAGTAATTTCTGCACAACAGTAGACTTATTATCCAGTTCTAATTTTAAAACTTCAAAATTTATTTTTGAGTGTTCTAACTCAATTTGCAAAATATTTCTATTTTCAAAAATAGAATTGAATTCTTATCTCAACTTATCCAAATCATTTTCAAGAAATGTAGCCTTTTTCTTTAATGTTTTGTATTTTGAAAAAAGTTTTTCAAATTCATCATAAAGACTATCATACTCATCTTGTAAATCATCAATGGAGATATCACAGGGGGATGAGGATACCTCTGTTTCATCATATTGTGCCATCAAGCAAAGGTTTGCTCGTTCCTTAGATTTTTCATCTTCAACTTCAGAGCTTGATGTGTCACTGTCCGACCATGCAGCAGCCACCTTTGCTTTCTTGGATTTCCTATTTTTCTTTAGTGTCTCATCTTTCAGCAGTGGACATTCGGACTTGAAGTGATCAGGTTTCTTGGATTTGTAATAGATAAGCTCCTCCTTGTTGTTGGAATCATTTTTGTTTCTGATTTTCCATGAAGCACCTTGATCTTTTCTAAACCCTCTTTTAGCTAGCCTCTAGTTTCTTTTTCCCATAAGCTTTCTGAATTTTCTTGCAACCATAGCTAACTCTTTATCATCATCACATGATAACTCTTCCACCTCTTCCTCAAGGATGCTGGCTTTAAGTGCAATGCTCTTTTTCTTTTCCTTTGCTTTCCTCCTATCTTTTTCTTCTTCCTCTTTAAGCTCTAGCTCATGAGTTAGGAGAGAGCCATAAATCTCATTTAAGGTGATAACATTTAGATCTTTCGCCTCTCGAATTGTAGTCACTTTAGGCTTCCAATTTTTTGGTAGACTCCTGAGCAGTCTTTTTACTAATTTATGTTCAGGAATAGGCTTGCCTAGCTGACTTAATTTATTTGTGAGGTTTGTAAGCCTATCAAACATGCTGGTGATGTCTTCACTAGGCTCCATTTTGAACATTTCATAGTTATGTGTTAAGAGGGCAATTTTGGACTCTTTTACTTGAGAAGTCCCTTCATTCATTATTCTAAGTTTCTCCCACTCTTGTTTAGCTATTGTACAGCTTGAGACTCTGTTAAATTCAGTTGGGGTTAAGGCATAATGTAATGTGTTCATGGCCTTAAAATTTATTTGAACTTTCTTAGTTTCAGCCTCGGACCATTCAGACCTTGGCTTGGGCATAAACTCATTTGTCACCACATTCACGGTTGAAGGTGTAAAGGGTCCATCAGTTATGACGTCCCATATTTCATAGTCTATATCTCTAATATAGATTGACATTCTAGTGCTCCAATAAGGGTAATTTGAGTCATCAAACAGAGGTGGTCTGTTTGTTGATTGTCCCTCCGCCACTATTGATTTTAGTTGAGCCATTTGGATCCTCCGAAAAGGTGTTAGACCTTAATAATAAGGAGTTAGACCTTAATAATAGGGAACTAACTCTGATACCACTTGTGGGTCCCAATAATATGTGCTAGAGGGGGGGTGAACAGCACAAATCGGCTCTTGACAAGATAAGGAACTAATTTTCAAAACAAAGAAAATAAAAACAGAGAATAATGCACAGCAATTTAAAGTGGCTCGGTCTAAGACCTACATCCACTACCGTGATTATCTAACCAAGGATTTTTTCAACAAATCCACTAAGAACCTGTGAAATTCACAAGCTTTCACCAAGCTTGACAATGGCTTTTACAAGGCTCAGTCAAAACCTTTTACACTAGTTTTTCACGGGCTAAACTAAAACCCAACACCTGACTTTTCAAGGCTAAGTTAGAACCTTAACACCTTTAAGCACACCGGGCTTGAAACAACCTCTTAGAGTGACTCCCTCACTCTAAGAATAAAATAAGAAAGGTAGAAGAAAGTAACTATGTTCACAAGTTGATCTAAATGGTACAAGGTTGAGTGCTGAAGACAAGTACAACAGATAATTGTTTGAGTGCAGCAAAGTGTGGAGAAGATTTTCTTATTTTTGTGCTGTATAAGGCTTAAATCTTCTCTCTAAACTCTAAAAACTTCCTTCTAATTGTTGGAAGACCCTTTTATACTTAGAGAAACATCTTTGATGGCAGTTTGACAGTTTTCTAGCCGTTGGAGACAGTTGAGAGTCGGTTCTAGCCGTTACTCTATCTTGCAGTGTAGATTTCAAACTTGCAGGCAGAATGCTTTTAGTCGACTACTCGATATCTTAGTTGACTAGGTTGTTTCTATTTTCTGCTCCCTGTCTCTGGCAATTCTAGTAGTAAGCACTTAGTCGACTAGTCCATTTCTTGGTTGACTAAGTTGTCTCTGTTTCTCAAACTCTTCAGCCCGCCATTTCTCCAATTTGAATCTTGGCCAACCAACATTCTTCCTAATTGAACTAATGAGCTTCCTCCTTGTTAATCAGTCATGTCTCATTATTTTTATCTCCTTTTTTCTTTTAATATACACTTTGAAGGATTGATTTATTAATTTCATACATTAATTTTCCTGCACACTTAAGTAAAGGTATTAGACACAAATGAATGGGAATGTTTTACTATCATCAAAAACTAATGGAGTTAACACTTCTCCCCCACTTAGATTGACCATATACTCCTATTTCATGGAAAATTTTGACATTGAATAAAATATTAATATTTTAATATTATTTTAGTAATACGATATTATTTTATTCTAAAATTTTTCACGTGTCTCTTTGGCACCCAAAATGTCTTATTAAGCTCTGATTCACGTCCAAATCACTTTTTATCTCGCTAATTCATCCTTAATAAAAATATTATTATTCAATTATTATTTCTTCGTGTGCGAAATATTTTTCTCCAAACTATTCCTTTCACCTTTTATCACTTTTAAACATTCTAATTAACCTCAATTGGCATCTGATAAGCTGTATTAGCCACCATATCAAAGTACGGGGTATTAGAGTCTCCCCCATTTAAATAGAATTCATGCGCGAATTCACATCGGTGTCGAGTTATTAATCTCACTCTATGATCTTATTAGATTCCTTACTTTATAAGGAATTTTGATTTATCCACCTTATTTACCTCCAGTTCAACTAGAATACTTCACTTATGTCTGTTATCATTTTTTAGAATCAAATCGGCGATAACCTTCACAAACATTTTCTCTTATATTAAAACGTCAAGTGTGCCTTTGTCACCATCATTGAATTTGAACCATAACTCCATCTCAATCATACCGATTTTAATCACATTTTATACTTACTTATTTATACCTAATCACCATCTTATTACCTTATTCCTTGTTGAACTTCTTGACATTCATTCATTCATCTTATCCCCATGCATTATTACGTAGCTTGCAGCATTATAAACATGCCATATTCCTGTGCATATTCTCAACTTTGGGAGGGAGGTTAATTCCTTCAATTATTCCCACAAACATCATGTTTATCTTACATTTATGCAACTTCAATCTTCTTAATCATATTGGCCCATCTTGTATGGCTTAACCACGCTATAGATTACATTTCCTTGATATCATTTCTTTGACTATTTCTCCAGAATTTCTTATATCAACATAGCTCAACTTCTGATGGGATTTCTTATCATTGTACTATCTATACAACTCATCAATTATACTGAGTTCAAATCTCGAATCACTAAGAACAATTCTTCACTTTAGTTGGGCACATCACTAACTCCACACATACGTGTGTACATGCACATTTGAATATCAACATTCCTTATTATGTGTGGGACTCCTTATATTCAAGTGCCTTCGAACTAAATTTCATTTTATTCATTCCCATCTATTACCAAGATTCAATATAATAATCCTCATAGTGCATGTCAACACTCTCATATGTAATCTACAAGCATTTGGGTATAATCAATCTCAAATTGCCCTTTCTAGGTATTTAAATTATCATTCCACTTGCGTCTTACCATAAGTTATCCTTTACGTAATCCATACCAAATCTCGTTATGCATATGCATAGCTTCACATCATTCACATGATTATACTCCTTTCTTATCACTTCCAATCATATGCTTAAGTTTCATTATACTCTATATCCTTGCATCATAATGTCATTAATCACATTTCAATCGTTAAATATCATTTTCATCCAATTACAATCCAATGTCTGGATGTGCTTTACGATCTTATTGATCCTTCAAAGGATTTCTTTAATTCATCATTGCATCTTATGCAATATCACAATTCCTAAAAGTCATCTTTGTTTCTCGTTTCCCTTTATGCTTCCATCATATATTTCCTTATCCATTTCGATATTAGTTAGTCACTTAAGATTTAGATTCATTGGAGTCGTGTGCACCTCTTTCATTTTTGAATCCCAATTTCCACATTAGGGGATTCTCATTAACCAGCTTCATTATCAAGATTACCTTCAATCATTTTATACCATTCCTTTACACCAATATGCCATTATTTTCCTTTTAGCATCTACACAGTCAATGCTAGTAATTGCAAAACTTGCAATAGGATTTTACTTAAATACCTCTTAATATCACTACCAATATCCATTTTCAAACTCACATCACATGACCACGTAACCCATGGTTTAGCCATTAGGCTCCTTGACAATTCCAAATACCACATTACCTCATCATGCATATAAAATATTCCAAGGTACTATTAACCATTTTTCTTGGCACTTGTAGTTTGATGTACTCTTTTCAAAATTCTATGCATTTCCAAACACTTAGTTACTTACGTGTTCATTAATCCTTTAAGCACATTCAGTCCAAAAGCATGCACCTATCCTCTGAGATATTTGGATGTGTCCTTGTCACGACCCAAATCCCGGGGCCATAACCAGCACATGGACCCAATAGACGTAGCCCACTAAGCCCAAGTAAGACTATTTATATAACCTATCCATCATTCCATCATAAGTTTTTAAAGTCACATTTTATAATTTCAATTCAAAATAATGCTAACCATTGCCATCTCATAGTGGCATTTCCAATCAAATATACATATATTGTCTAAACCATATATCTTAATAATTTACATCGAGTTTGTCTATACACAACAAAAGAGATACTCGATTTCCAGTGGAGTGACTCGGGCGAAAGTTCAGCTATTGAATGCCGAGATACGTACCAAGGAAATGAATCTACAAGGACACCTCGACCTAGTTAGCGGCTGCATCCTAATCTGAAAACATGAAGTTGAAAACGGTGAGTATAAACTTAGTGAGTGAACAAGGAAGGCAACAAGCAAACAATAAGGAAAGTTTAAAGAAATCATGATGCACTTATTTTAAAAAGCAATGCAATTTAGTTTAGTTCTTATTAAAACCACACATTAAATTGTTAATGATTTAATCACTTGAAGAATAAAGGATCCATGCACAACGAATGATTTAAAGAGTAAAAACGTTAATAACATTCAAGCAAATCAAGTGAAACGATGGGTCCTCGCTGCAGCGGAAAGGCATTCTCACTGCAGCGAAATTTGG
The DNA here is from genome assembly GCF_053813885.1 of Theobroma cacao. NCBI lineage: Eukaryota > Viridiplantae > Streptophyta > Magnoliopsida > Malvales > Malvaceae > Theobroma > Theobroma cacao. The sequence goes on from NC_142641.1 coordinate 28,498,377, forward strand.
GCTCAAATTATCAGCTGGCCAAGGGTTTCTCAACTGGCCGTTGGTTTCTCACTAAAACCCCTCATTCAAACTTTAATTAAATAAATTCCTAAATGTTGGGAGTCCATGATCAACTATGGTGTTAAAGAAATGGAAAGGGGCTCAGCAACCAAATAGAATAGCAAGCCAAACAGAATGTTTCTCGATGCAGCAAGAAGCATCAGCAACTTTCTCGCTACAGCAAGAACCAGGCCAGTATAACCCTCCAAACCCGAGAGTTTTTCGCTACAGTGAGAATGAATCTTGTTGCAGTGAGAAACAGGACACCAACAACAAGTTTTTATTCTCTCAAGAAAAGGCCATTTTGCTGCAAAGACAAGATCAACTTGAAAATGCTTAGAAATTTCCAAGGTTCAACATGCAAGATTTCACATGTATTACAACCATATACCATGCTCATGAACTTTATATAACACACATATTTATATATATACATACATCATCAAGCATACCATCCCGCCACACTCAGCTCAATGCAATATCATCATCATGTGTGCACTCCCTACTCGCACACTTCAACATCATCATGTGTGCACTCACTACTCGCACACTCTATCATTATCACGTGTGCACTCCCTACTCACACACTTCAACATCATCACACAACATCATTCATCAATGCACAACACATGTTCATATATATATATATATATACATACCAACGTAATATAAGAGCACATAGATTCATCCTTATACACATTTCATATTTCACAACATCAAAAATATTTTATGAAGGGCTTGTTCCCCGGCACACATTTTTAAAGAAAAGTTGGATAAAATCATTCAAATGTTTCACCCAAATACCTCTACATTTCTCAAAGAAATTTTGAAATGCAAGTTCACTCACCGGTATTCGTTAAACCTTTACTCAACTCCAACTTCCTCTAATGGTCCAAATGGGGCGATAGGGCTTCGTTGGAACCTATCATCACATTAGCATCACAATTAAGTCAATTCCCATAACTATAGTTCTATAAGCTATCTTCTAAACCATGTTATGCTAGTTATTCCTAACTAGTTTCCAACTACCATTAAGTGGCTATTATTTGCACTACTCTAGTCACACTAAAAATGATTAAACAATCTCAACAATAAAACACTCACAAATCAAATTACTAGACATTATCAACAACTAAAATATCAACTCAATTTCAACACTCACCTTGCTAGATTTGTAATTGGATTCCTCCTCAAGAATTCCCAAACTATTATAAAGAGTCTTTCTTTCTTTCTCTAAAACACCTAGCTAGTGAGAGAAAGTATTGTCTTAAGACTTTGGAGGGCTTTCAAGGTGAAAGAGTAAAAAAGCACAAAGGGCTTGTGAAAAGGTACACAAAAGCATGAAATTTGAGACTAACTTGATAGAGTTATGGAAGGTTGAAGAGAACTCCCACGGAGGATGAAAGCAACGTGAGATGGAAGGAAGAAGAAGAAGAAGCTGTTGGAAGAAAATGATATTTATACCTAAAGCTTATCCCATCTCTACTTAAATTGCAAAAATACCCTCAACAAGTTAGCTTGTTCTCTTTTAATCTTTTGTGCAATCTTTTTACTCTTTTGACATTAAAATAAAGTCCACAATGGTCTAGAAATGCTCAAGTTCACGAAAACTTAAAAATTTTGACCTGAGATGAAAAATGACAATTTTGCCCCTACTTTGGAAATCATCATTATTTTTATTTCCTTCATCATTTTACCCTTATTTTCATCATTCATTTATTCCTTAACCCTACTTAGGCTTTTATATTCTTTGAAAGCATACTTTTAGGGGCTCATTAAGGAAATGACGAAATTACCCCTGGCCCGTGTTACCGCGTCTACACCTAGTTACGAGCTTATAAGGGTCAAGGTCTCATAGTCCTAATCCATTCATACCTTTATTTATGTTCTTAGGTTTCTAGTACACCACATAATTAACCTTCTCTTATTACTAATAGTTTTTCTTTCAACTATATCAAAATAAGGTTGCAAATCCTTTTAACGATACTGTAAATTAGCTCATTTGTTATGCCAACCTTATAATCCTTCATTCACAATTTCCTCACTTGGTATTGGCATCCCTTTATTTCTTAAAATTCATCTTTAATCAACTTAATATTCCTCCCAATTCTTTACATCGTAGCTTGTCTCAAAGACTTTCCATCTTCCCTTTTTCTTACATGCCACTATATATATATATAGGGCAATAAAGTAACTTTTCAATTCATGTATCATTCTCCAAATCATTTAAATCTTTGCATAACAATGCTCAATATCAAGGTCAATGACCTAAATTCAACTTGTAAATTTTACGTCCTACTTTCCACACTTTGCTCATGCGTCCAATAGACAAGATGTTCCTAGCGTCGTGGCGTTGGACAGTTAGTGTTGCGGCGGTGCAACTGCTGAAAATTTCTTCCACAAGTAAGTTCTCCTACCTTTAAAGTTACTACTTCAATCCTTCTCAATCATATGGCTTTCCTTTAAGCTCTTACCACAATTTTCATAACTGTTTTTATTCTTTTACTTATCACATACTCTAGTCCCAGCCAATACCTTTTGTGAGACCCTGTCAAGCTCGATTAAAAGACGATATTGTATCGAGTGGTACAACTAAGTTAAATCGAGCCTTGAACTAGTTCAAATAGAAATTCTAAGAGGAATTTGAAAATTTTAAAACCAACAGAATGGCTTAGAATAGTGATTTGGAGTTCAAGGTCCAGTTTGGAGTCCATCAGAAAATTGACCAATTAGGGACAAAACGGTCATTTTACCATTTGATGATTAAATGGAGATTTTTAGCCAAGATTTGATCACATTTGACCAAGAATAATTATATGAAATATAATTATGATTATCGGAGTATAAAATGATGTTTAGTAGTGAAAAATTGTGATTCCCGGTATTTATGGAGCAGAAAGGCAAAATGGTAATTTTGCCACTAGTGGACTAAACGAAAATTTTTTTAAACAATTTTTGCCCCATTTGGTTAATATTGATCAATATTAGTGTTATTTTAGGTTGAAAAGTAGAAATAATGAGATTTCGGTACATTTCGGAGTATAAGGGCAAAATCGTAATTTTTTTGTCTCGGGGGCAAATCAGTAAAATTTTTGGCCCAGCACTTGTCAAGACCAAGGGATTTTAATTGTGGTAGGATTGGATAAATACCAGAATATTTGTGGTGGAAAATTAAGAAGAAAAAGTCAAAAAGTTAAAAATTAGGCCAATAAGCATGTGACACATGGCATGCTTGATTATTTTATTATTTTCTATAGAAATCAGCCCATTAAATCCCCAATTCCCTCACCATATTCGGCCTAGACATCCAGCAACAAGAAAAAAGGAAGAACAAAAGGAAAAACAAGAAAACCTAGGTGGAAATTCAAAGAAAAAGTGAAGAAATTAAGGAAACAAGCTAGGTAAGTTAAAATTTCTTTAATTCTCCTTGATACCTAGCTTACCCATGCTTTTGTTCTTGATTTCCATGGTTGAATATTGAGTTATCATGATGAATTCAATTCTGAAAAATGGGTATGGAAGAGGAATTGTTGTTGGAATAATTTGATTTTAGACTATGTTAGTGTTTAGGGATAGTTAAGCATGGTTATGAACAAAAACACAAAAGAAATATTCAATTTCTCTAGGGTTCCTTGTTGGCCGAACCATGAGGGCTGAATATCAATGGGGGATTGTTTTTATTTCAAGGAAAATGGCATGGAAAATGATGAAGTAAGGTGAAACGGTTATGTAGAAAAAAATTCGATGCTAGTACATCAAATGACCAAATTTTTTCTATAATGAATTGTGAGGGTTCTAATGCTGAATTTGGCTTTATTTAAATGTATTTGGTAAATTAAGGTATTAGAGGAGAAATGAATTAATTTGGAGGTGATTTGGACACAATTGCCGATTAATCGGGTGGTCGGTTGAATTTAATCAATACCGTGATTAAGCGGTAATCGGACATATTTTTGCAGTTACATATCAAGCATTAGTAGTTTAAATTAATTTATATCAATTTAGGGACAATATAGTAAATTCCTCGACTTTGTTATTTGTCAAGGTGGTGAGACGTCCCGAAAAGGCAAAGAAATTACGCTTGAGGACTATTAGTCAGAGTTCACCCGGAATCTGAATTTTTGACACTTGTGAGTGGACTGCCTATCAAAATTGTTTTGGGAATATGACTATTTTGAACAAAGTGTTTGAATGATTTTATGAAATTTTTCATGAAAATGAATGCGTTGGGAACAAGCTTTTGAGAAAAGGTTTATGTTATTAAATGTGGTTATTATGGATTTCTATGTGGCTGCATTATGTTGATATACATATATGCTTGAATATAATATTGTGTAATTATGTTGACTCGGCTATGTGCGAGTAGGGAGTGTGCATAAGCCGAGGATGACCCGGTTATGTGCGAGTAGGGAGTGCGCATAATCCGGTGATGACCCAGCCATGTGCGAGTAGGGAGTGCGCATGAGCTGGTGATGATGATGATGGGTTGGTGAGATGATGATGATGGGTATATACGTATATATATATATATATACATATGTAAATGTGTGTGATATAGCAAATTGATGGACAATGATTTATGGTTGTAATGTACTTAAAATTTGACACATTATACTTTGAGAATTTTCATGAATGTTAGGTTGATTTTATTAGTTTAGCAGGATGGCTTTTGTTGAGTGAGGAAAAATGTTTCTCTTGTTGCTTTGTTTTCACTGCATCGAAATTCATGCTCGCTGTAGCGAAAAACTCTGGGGTTTGGAGGGGTTTTAAATAGGAATGAACTAAATTGCATTGTTTGAAACAAGTGCATCATGATTTTAAATTTTTCCTAATTGTTGCTTGTTCCCTTCCTTGTTCACTCACTGGGTTTATACTCACCATTTTCAAATTCATGTTTTCAGATCACGAGGTAGCCGATAATTAGGACGAGGTGTCCTTGTAGATCTGTGTACATCTTCTGGTAGGTGTCTCGACATTCGGTAGCTGTATATCCATCCGAGTCACTCCGCTGGAGGTCGAGTATTATTTTGTTATGTATAGATGAACTTAATGTAAATTTTAAAAGAGTAATGCCAGTACGAGTTGGCAATGTATATCACTATTTTGACTCAAAGTCATGAAATAGGACTTAGTGATAATAAATAGAATCATAAGTAAGATAAATAATAGGCTTGCCTGGGTTTAGTGGATTACGTCCATTGGACCCATGCGCCGGTCATGACCCGGAATTTGGGTCGTGACAGTATTGGTATCAAAGCCCTAGGTTTGTCTAGGTCCTAGAACTTCCTTTTTGTTAGTCCAGCGGAGAGTCGGGTCTTTATGTGGGAACTTCAGTTGTAAAGTGTGAACCGCGGCACATTTTACAACCAAATGACCTCATAGATTCCCTATCTTAGAAACCACCTTTTGCTTTAAGTATGATTATAATATGTGTTTAATAACAGGCGTTTGCTTTTGTCTAGGTAAGAATGCCGCCTAAGACACGAGCCGCCTCAAGACGGGCAGGAGAGCAAGATGCTCCCATTGAGATGGCAGATAGACCACGGGCATCCACCCAGAGAGGCCGAGGTAGACGTGGCAAGGTCACTAGGCCAGTGGGGTTGGATACGCCTGTGAGTAGGCAAGAAGAGGGTCAGTCCTCAGGTGATGTAGATAGACACCCAGCTAGGGGTATTACTATTGAGGATTTGGCGGCAGGCTTACAGGGAGTTAACTGGGTTGTAGAGATGATGGCGACCCGCATGGAAGATATACAAAGGGTAGTAGAGGGGAGACCTACAGTACAAGAATCCCCTAGCTCCCAAGGACAGGCCGATCACCAACATCATGAGGAGGATAGGGGACATCTAGATATTTCTCTTCCTGACTTTCTCAAGCTTAAGCCTCCAACATTTTCAGGGTCTGATGCATCGGAGAAACCCCAGGTTTTCTTGGATAAGATGGAGAAAATTTGTAAAGCCTTGGGATGTTCTAGTGTTCGGTCAGTTGAGCTAGCCGCCTTCCAATTAGAGGATGTGGCGCAGGAATGGTATAGCTCTTTATGTAGAGGCAGACCGACTAATGCAACACCGTTGGCCTGGAGTGAGTTCAGTGTAGCCTTCTTAGATCCATTCTTACCACTCAGTGTGCGTAATGCCAGAGCTAGAGAGTTTGAGACTTTGGTACAGACTTCAAGCATGACGGTGTCTGAGTATGACATCAAGTTCACGCAGCTAGCTCGTTATGCGCCCTATCTCGTTTCTACTGAGGAGATGAAGATTCAGAGGTTTATGGATGGGTTAGTGGAGCCATTATTTAGGGCTGTGGCATCCCGAGATTTCACTACCTATTCTGCAGCAGTGGATCGTGCTCAACGCATCGAGATGAGGACCAGTGAGAGTAGGGCTGCGAAAGATAGAGCAAAAAGGGGCAAGACAGAGGGTTATCAGGGCCGTAGAGATTTCAGCAGTGGTGGTTCATCTTCTAGCCGTCAGGGTCCACAGAGGGACTCACGGTTACCTCAGCAGGGGAGTGACGCACCTGGTGCTAATATTAGGGTGGGACAGAGAACCTTCAGTTCTAGGAGGCAGCAAGATTCTAGACAGAGTAGTCAAGTCATTCGCTCTTGTGATACTTGTGGGAGACGACATAGTGGACGGTGCTTCCTTACTACAAAAACTTGTTACGGGTGCGGTCAACCTGGGCATATTAGGAGGGATTGTCCGATGGCACATCAATCACCAGATTCTGCTCGTGGTTCCACCCAGCCAGCTTCATCTGCTCCGTCAGTTGCTGTCTCATCTGGCCGGGAGGTTGGTGGATCGAGAGGTAGAGGTGCGGGTACTTCCTCTCAAGGCAGACCATCTAGGTCCGGACATCAAAGTTCTATTGGTAGAGGCCAAGCGAGGGTGTTTGCTTTAACACAGCAAGAGGCTCAAACATCCAATGTCGTGGTTTCAGGTATTCTCTTCGTTTGTAATATGAATGCTCGAGTACTATTTGATCCTGGTGCTACCCATTCTTTTATCTCTCCATGTTTTGCATCTCGGTTGGGTAGAGGTCGTGTTAGGAGAGAAGAACAATTAGTGGTGTCTACTCCTTTAAAGGAGATATTTGTGGCCGAGTGGGAATATGAGTCTTGTGTAGTGCGAGTCAAGGACAAAGACACTTCGGTGAATCTAGTTGTGCTAGACACCTTAGACTTTGATGTAATCTTGGGGATGGATTGGTTATCACCCTGCCATGCTAGTGTGGACTGCTATCATAAATTGGTTAGATTTGATTTCCCCGGTGAACCATCATTTAGTATTCAAGGGGATAAGAGTAATGCTTCAACCAATTTGATATCGGTCATATCTGCCAGAAGATTATTACGACAGGGTTGTATAGGTTGCTTGGCTGTTGTAAAGGATAGTCAGGCAAAGATTGGAGATGTAACTCAAGTGTCGGTGGTGAAGGAGTTCGTGGATGTACTTCCTGAGGAGCTACCAGGTCTGCCTCCTGAACGGGAGGTTGAGTTTTGCATAGATTTGATTCCCGACACTAGACCTATATCCATACCCCCATATAGAATGGCACCTGCAGAGCTTAAAGAGCTTAAGGATCAGTTGGAGGATTTGTTGGATAAAGGTTTCATACGACCTAGTGTATCCCCATGGGGAGCACCAGTGTTATTTGTGAAGAAGAAAGATGGGTCACTTAGGCTGTGCATTGATTATCGACAGCTTAATAAAGTGACGATGAAGAATAAATATCCTCTCCCAAGGATAGATGATTTATTTGATCAACTACAAGGAGCACAATGTTTTTCTAAGATAGATCTGCGATCTGGGTACCATCAGTTGAGAATCCGGAACGAAGATATACCCAAGACCGCATTTCGAACAAGATATGGGCACTATGAGTTCTTAGTGATGTCATTTGGGCTCACGAATGCTCCTGCAGCCTTTATGGATTTGATGAACCGAGTGTTCAAACCTTATTTGGATAAGTTTGTAGTGGTGTTTATTGATGATATTTTGATATATTCAAAGAGTCGAGAGGAGCATGAGCAGCATCTTAAGATAGTGCTCCAAATTTTGAGAGAACATCGATTGTATGCTAAGTTCTCCAAGTGTGAGTTTTGGCTCGAAAGTGTTGCATTCTTGGGGCATGTGGTATCTAAGGAGGGGATACGAGTTGATACAAAGAAAATTGAAGCAGTGGAAAAATGGCCAAGGCCAACATCAGTTACGGAGATTAGAAGCTTTGTGGGTTTAGCTGGCTATTATCGTCGCTTTGTGAAAGACTTCTCCAAAATAGTTGCCCCTTCGACTAAGCTGACACGTAAAGATACAAAATTTGAGTGGTCTGATGCTTGTGAGAATAGTTTTGAGAAGCTTAAGGCATGTCTCATCACAGCTCCAGTGTTAAGCCTGCCGCAAGGCACAGGGGGTTACACGGTGTTTTGTGATGCATCGGGGGTTGGATTAGGATGTGTATTGATGCAACATGGGAAGGTGATTGCGTATGCATCTAGGCAACTTAAGGCATGAGCAGAATTACCCCATACACGATTTGGAAATGGCAGCAATCGTGTTTGCCATAAAGATTTGGAGACATTACTTGTATGGTGAGACTTGCGAGATATACACGGACCACAAAAGTCTGAAGTATATATTTCAGCAGAGGGATCTTAACTTACGGCAACGTAGATGGATGGAGTTGCTAAAGGATTATGATTGTACTATTCTTTATCATCCCGGTAAGGCCAATGTAGTGGCGGATGCTTTGAGTCGAAAATCAATGGGAAGCTATGCACATATTTCCATTGGTAGGAGATCTTTGGTTAGAGAGATCCATAGCTTGGGAGACATAGGTGTGCGTTTGGAAGTTGCGGAGACAAATGCTTTGCTAGCACACTTTAGAGTGAGGCCTATCTTAATGGACAGGATTAAAGAAGCACAAAGTAAAGATGAGTTTGTGATTAAGGCCTTAGAGGATCCTCGGGGTAGGAAAGGAAATATGTTTACTAAAGGCACAGATGGAGTGCTGAGGTATGGAACCAGACTTTATGTGCCTGATGGTGACGGGTTGAGGAGAGAAATATTGGAGGAAGCTCACATGGCAGCTTATGTGGTACATCCAGGGGCTACAAAAATGTATCAAGATTTGAAAGAGGTGTATTGGTGGGAAGGACTTAAGAGAGATGTAGCTGAGTTTGTCTCCAAGTGCCTGGTTTGTCAGCAGGTTAAGGCCGAGCATCAAAAGCTTGCAGGGCTACTACAGCCATTACCAGTACCCGAGTGGAAGTGGGAACATATTGCTATGGACTTTGTAACGGGTTTGCCTCGAACCAGTGGGGGATATGATTTAATTTGGATAGTAATGGACCGGTTAACAAAGTCAGCTCATTTTCTTCCGGTTAAGACTACTTATGGGGCTGCCCAATATGCTCGAGTTTATGTGGATGAGATAGTGCGACTACATGGTATTCCCATTTCTATAGTATCTGACAGAGAAGCTCAGTTTACTAGTAGGTTTTGGGGAAAGTTGCAAGAAGCATTGTGCACTAAGTTGGATTTCAGCACAGCTTTCCACCCTCAGACTGATGGACAATCTGAACAGACCATACAGACATTGGAGGATATGTTGAGGGCTTGTGTGATAGACCTTGGTGTCAAGTGGGAACAATATCTACCCTTAGTGGAATTTGCCTACAACAACAGTTTCCAAACTAGCATCCAAATGGCACCATTTGAGGCCTTATATGGACGAAGATGTAGGTCACCCATTGGATGGCTAGAGGTGGGAGAAAGGAAACTTTTGGGGCCTGAATTGGTGCAAGATGCAACCGAGAAAATACACATGATCCGTCAGAAGATGTTAACAGCACAAAGTAGACAGAAATCATATGCTGATAACCGACGGAGAGACTTGGAGTTCCAAGTAAGAGATCATGTATTTTTGAAAGTTTCGCCAACTAAAGGGGTAATGAGGTTTGGCAAGAAAGGGAAGTTAAGTCCTCGGTATATAGGGCCATTCGAGATCTTAGAAAAGGTTGGAGTGGTGGCTTATCGTTTGGCATTACCGCCAGACCTTTCTAATATTCATCCCGTGTTTCATGTGTCCATGCTTAGGAAGTACAACCCAGATCCATCACATGTAATACGGTATGAAACTATTAAGTTGCAAAATGATCTAACCTATGAGGAACAACCGGTAGCTATCCTTGATAGGCAAGTTAAAAAGCTTCGTTCAAAGGATGTAGCCTCAGTGAAAGTGTTGTGGCGGAATCACACTAGCGAGGAGGTAACGTGGGAAGCTGAGGATGAGATGCGGACAAAGCATCCACACCTCTTCGATATGTAAAGGTAAGCCACTCTACATTGAATTTAAATTCGGGGACCGAATTTTTATTAGTGGGGGAGAATGTGAGACCCTGTCAAGCTCGATTAAAAGACGATATTGTATCGAGTGGTACAACTAAGTTAAATCGAGCCTTGAACTAGTTCAAATAGAAATTCTAAGAGGAATTTAAAAATTTTAAAACCAACCGAATGGCTTAAAATAGTGATTTGGAGTTCAAGGTCCAGTTTGGAGTCCATCAGAAAATTGACCAATTAGGGACAAAACGGTCATTTTACCATTTGATGATTAAATGGAGATTTTTAGCCAAGATTTGATCACATTTGACCAAGAATAATTATATGAAATATAATTATGATTATTGGAGTATAAAATGATGTTTAGTAGTGAAAAATTGTGATTCCCGGTATTTATGGAGCAAAAGGGCAAAATGGTAATTTTGCCACTAGTGGACTAAACGAAAATTTTTTTAAACAATTTTTGCCCCATTTGGTTAATATTGATCAATATTAGTGTTATTTTAGGTTGAAAAGTAGAAATAATAAGATTTCGGTACATTTCGGAGTATAAGGGCAAAATCGTAATTTTTTTGTCTCGGGGGCAAATCAGTAAAATTTTTGGCCCAGCACTTTTCAAGACCAAGGGATCTTAATTGTGGTAGGATTGGATAAATACCAGAATATTTGTGGTGGAAAATTAAGAAGAAAAAGTCAAAAAGTTAAAAATTAGGCCAATAAGCATGTGACACATGGCATGCTTGATTATTTTATTATTTTCTATAGAAATCAGCCCATTAAATCCCCAATTCCCTCACCATATTCGGCCTAGACATCCAGCAACAAGAACAAAGGAAGAACAAAAGGAAAAACAAGAAAACCTAGGTGGGAATTCAAAGAAAAAGTGAAGAAATCAAGCAAACAAGCTAGGTAAGTTAAAATTTCTTTAATTCTCCTTGATACCTAGCTTACCCATGCTTTTGTTCTTGATTTCCATGGTTGAATATTGAGTTATCATGATGAATTCAATTCTGAAAAATGGGTATGGAAGAGGAATTGTTGTTGGAATAATTTGATTTTAGACTATGTTAGTGTTTAGGGATAATTAAGCATGGTTATGAACAAAAACACAAAAGAAATATTCAATTTCTCTAGGGTTCCTTGTTGGTCGAACCATGAGGGCTGAATATCAATGGGGGATTGTTTTTATTTCAAGGAAAATGGCATGGAAAATGATGAAGTAAGGTGAAACGGTTATGTAGAAAAAAATTCGATGCTAGTACACCAAATGACCAAATTTTTTCTATAATGAATTGTGAGGGTTCTAATGCTGAATTTGGCTTTCTTTAAATGTATGTGGTAAATTAAGGTATTAGAGGAGAAATGAATTAATTTGGAGGTGATTTGGACACAATCGTCGATTAATCGGGTGATCGGTCGAATTTAATCGATACCGTGATTAAGCGGTAATCGGACATATTTTTGCATTTACATATCAAGCATTAGTAGTTTAAATTAATTTATATCAATTTAGGGACAATATAGTAAATTCCCCGACTTTGTTATTTGTCAAGGTGGTGAGACGTCCGGAAAAGGCAAAGGAATTTCGCTTGAGGACTATTAGTCAGAGTTCACCCGGAATCTGAATTTTCGACACCTGTGAGTGGACTGCCTATCAAAATTGTTTTGGGAATATGACTGTTTTGAACAAAGTGTTTGAATGATTTTATGAAATTTTTCATGAAAATGAATGCGTTGGGAACAAGCTTTTGAGAAAAGGTTTATGTTATTAAATGTGGTTATTATGGATTTCTATGTGGCTGCATTATGTTGATATACATATATGCTTGAATATAATGTTGTGTAATTATGTTGACTCGGCTATGTGCGAGTAGGGAGTGTGCATAAGCCGAGAATGACCCAGTTATGTGCGAGTAGGGAGTGCACATAATCCGGTGATGACCCAGCCATGTGCGAGTAGGGAGTGCGCATGAGCTGGTGATGATGATGATGGGTTGGTGAGATGATGATGATGGGTATATACGTATATATATATATATATATACATATGTAAATGTGTGTGATATAGCAAATTGATGGACAATGATTTATGGTTGTAATGTACTTAAAATTTGACACATTATACTTTGAGAATTTTCATGAATGTTAGGTTGATTTTATTAGTTTAGCAGGATGGCTTTTGTTGAGTGAGGAAAAATGTTTCTCTTGTTGCTTTGTTTTCACTGCATCGAAATTCATGCTCGCTGTAGCGAAAAACTCTGGGGTTTGGAGGGGTTTTAAATAGGAATGAACTAAATTGCATTGTTTGAAACAAGTGCATCATGATTTTAAATTTTTCCTAATTGTTGCTTGTTCCCTTCCTTGTTCACTCACTGGGTTTATACTCACCATTTTCAAATTCATGTTTTCAGATCACGAGTTAGCTGATAATTAGGATGAGGTGTCCTTGTAGATCTGTGTACATCTTCTGGTAGGTGTCTCGGCATTCGGTAGCTGTATATCCATCCGAGTCACTCCGCTGGAGGTCGAGTATTATTTTGTTATGTATAGATGAACTTAATGTAAATTTTAAAAGAGTAATGCCAGTACGAGTTGGCAATGTATATCACTATTTTGACTCAAAGTCATGAAATAGGACTTAGTGATAATAAATAGAATCATAAGTAAGATAAATAATAGGCTTGCCTGGGTTTAGTGGATTACGTCCATTGGACCCATGCGCCGGTCATGACCCGGAATTTGGGTCGTGACACCTTTAAACTCAGGTTATTTCTTAACACTTGTTATCAATCAAATAAGTCTCATTTAACGACATCTTTATCATATTGTAGGATGAATTCTCAATTACATACTACCACACATTTATTTCCCATTCCTAGTATTCCACAATTCCTTGGTATTCAGAACTAATTGTCTTTTTTGTCTTATAACTCAAATAGTTTAACCAATTCAACTTAAAATTATCACGAATTTTGTCTATCTTGATCATTCTACTTATACTCACATTATTACTTCAAAATTCTAGAATTTATTCTTCCCCCATTTTCATAATTATTTCCAATAGTGTATATCATGTCAATTAGTATCATATAGTATTATGGTACTATGTGCCTCCATTCTACCATCATTCATATTCCACAAGAAATAGTTAAGAGATTCACAAACTTTTACCAATGCTAATCTCATCCAACCCTGCATAACAAGTTTCAAACACTAAACCAAGTCATTAAATTAACTACCACATAACCAGTTCAAATCACATGAAATTAACCATATCTTAAATTCTCCAAACACATAAGTGACAACTCCAGGTGTATGCCTACATATTGATAACCTTCATATCTTTCATGATCATGAAAATCACAAATTGCCAACTTGCCCTTTTATCACAGGTGCACATACAAAACGTTAATTCCGACATATCCATTCCATATTTCACCTTTTGTGGTTTGCCAAGATCGTCCTTTGGGCATATTTCACTACTAGCAATAATACACCTTTACCATAACATTTAATGCAAACTTTATTAAGCAATTGTCTCCAAATAACTCTTAAGTATATAAGTATCAAAGTGTACATTACCTCATGTTGTGAACTTACTTTACTCATCAATCCTTAACCAATGACATTGGTAAAATGGACAATTCACTTAATTGTTGTACCTCGCCTTTGCGGTCATAAAACCAAAATTTCTCAAACTTAGGATGTAGAAGCTCCCTCTTAGAGCTTATCCAAAAATCGGCATTTTCTAAGTCCTTTACCTTTGGAGAAATCACATTCAAGGCTAATCATTTTCATCATAGATTACATACTAATCCAAATAGACTTTTAAATTGATCTTTAAAATAATTTGTATATCAAGCTCAATTATAGAACTCCATATGACATTTAGACTAAAATCAACATTTCTAAGTCATTTAACTTCAAACCACCAATCCCTCACTAGTCCTTTAATCCTTTGGCTTTATGCTAAGCATAGCAAAATTCAAGCTCATCCTTAGAGCAGATCGTTTACTAGCCTTTTACTTCATGACCACCATAAATTATAATAATCACTAATTTTCACCCTTAGACTAATTCATGCACTTATAACTATAAACCATAATAGTTCAAATTAAACGTTGGGATCTCACAATCACTTAGTTGAAATCAAAACTAACTCCATCTAAGCTGCTATACACATATTCAACACATATTCACATATAAAATATTTCGAAAGCCCATCACCATTTATATATGGGCATGGCAAGCTCAATTAACACAGTGCACTTACCTCCGTGCACATAAGGATTGGTATACACGTCCCTCAATACTCAGAGTGATAAACCTCAATTGAATCACATCAGTCACTACTCATTCCAATCAAAGTGCGCCTTTTATTACCATTATCGTATGTTCTCCTTTATATTGACCTTAATAATGATCCATTGTCCTCCAATTCTTTCCATTGACAATCATGAGCTCAAATTATTTACTCCACCAAATGAATAAGTCGTTACAGACCTATTAGTCTAGCTCCACTTTCCCCTATCCTTAGTCGGACAGATACGTCATTATAGTAACCGTTCATTAGGAGCATTTGCTTTAAAATCTTTCCAACAACAGCTTGTGTCTCGGTGACATCTCAAAGCCGAACAACGGCACCACTTATAACCTTTATATGATGTTAGCAAAAAGGTAGGTTACTAAGAATAGGAGTTTATATAGCCTCCTATCTATGACTTGTGCTACAGTCACAAACCATAAACAAGACTCTACATTAACTCCGACAACTTCGCTGACTAACACGAGAATTCCTAGGACTCAACTGAACCTAAGGCTCTGATACCAACTTTGTCATAGCCCAAACCCAGGGCCATGACCAACGCATGGGCCCAATAAGCATAGCCCACCAAACCCAAGCAAGCCTCTTTTCTTTAAGATCTCAACTCATAATTTCTAATAAGAATTCCTTTGAAATTATACTATGAGAACCCAGTATATGTATATATATATACATCATTCTCAAAATAGGGTTGTCGTTGGTCAACCCTAAATGACATGGTTAATCAAACCAACATACAGAGTGCACAACAATCTCACAATTTACATTTAAGCAACTATATAAACATGCAAAAGACCTTGACTATTAATAGAGTGACTCTGGGCGTGGGTACCGCTACTAGATGCCATGGTACCTACCAAATGGTGAATACAAATGGACACTTCAATCTAGGTCTCAACTACCTCCGAATCTAAAAACATGAAGTTAAAAAGAATGAGTATAAACCCAGTGAGTGAACATAAGAAGGGAACAAGCAAACGATAAGGAAAGTTTAAAAATCATGATGCACTTATGTTAAAAACAATGCAATTTAGTTTAATTCCACGTAAAACCCTTCAATTAGACCTTTGATTATTTAACCCCTTAGTGTTGAAGGATCCATGATCCATAATGAAATCGAAAAGTGAAAACCATAGTAAATATCCAAGCAAGACAAAGAGTTTTTTGTTGCATTGAAAATCAATTTGGAAACAATTAACA
Organism: Theobroma cacao; assembly: GCF_053813885.1. Classification (NCBI taxonomy): domain Eukaryota; kingdom Viridiplantae; phylum Streptophyta; class Magnoliopsida; order Malvales; family Malvaceae; genus Theobroma; species Theobroma cacao. The sequence goes on from NC_142641.1 coordinate 28,514,283, forward strand.
ATTTCAACATTCAACATTCATTGCAATCACATAATATTTTCTCTAGCATTTCTATGGTATGTGTAAACATGTATACAACCACTACCTCATCAGCTCATGTGCACTCCCACACCGCACATAGCTGGAATCATCATCACCGGTCATCAGCTCATGTGCACTCCCACACAGCACATAGCTATAATCACCCATCATCACCGACATGTGCACTCCCACATCACACACACGTTGTTACAATTATCACAAAATATTATCATTCAAGCATAACCTACATATCGCATAATATAGGAACACATGAGTTTATCACATTGCACAATTTCACAACATAAAGACATTTCATCAAGGGTTTGTTCCTAGGCACATTTTAACACAAAGGCAAATAAAGTTTTCAAATGATTCATTCGAACACATGTGCATTTATCCCAAAACATTTTTAAATGCAAGTTCACTCACCTTAACAATGCCACCTAACAAGACTAGCACCCACAAGATCTTAATCCAAGTAGTCCCGAAATACCATTAAAACCTATAATTGCCAATAAACAATAATAGCTTCAAATATATCATAATTTAAACTTAATAATTCTAATAGGCATACACTTGATAAACTACATTCTAGCCTAATATTTAACCTAGAATTCTAGTCTAATTCTCAAACCCATCATGTTCTTTACCTTGGTGAGCTTGGAGGCATACATATCAATAAAAACCTAATATTTCCAAGAATTTAAAGAAATTAGGAAATAAAATCTAAAAATATAAGCCATAAATTCATAAATTCCAAGAGTTGAAAATATATACCTTTTAGCCTTAAAATGGAGATTTAAGGTTGAAAATTCAAGTGTTGGTGATGGTGGAGTAGAAATAAAAAATAAAGGAAAGAAAGCGAGATTTTTCTTTCTCTCTCCTAGGGTTTGGTTGTGCTGCAAAATGGTGTTAGAAGCTGCAGGTTTGGTGTCGAAGAAGTTAGGAGAAGAAAGAAGTAAGAAAGAAAGGAAAGGAAAAGAAAACAAAGAAAAGAAAATGAAAGAAAATTGATTTTTCATGGTGGAGGGAGAAAATGGCATTGGGTGGGTGAGGTAGAAGAAGAAAATATCTTTTGGTGAAGATAAGAACCGGTTATGGCTAAAAAAGAAAAGAGTCAAAGCTTCCTTTGGAAGCTTTGACCAAGCTGATGGCAAAATTACTATTTTGCCTTTCAAGGTTTTCACCCTTTTTAATTAAGTCCTCCCACAATCTATTAATTCCAATTTCTTCCTATTTTTCTTCCTTAACACTTGTACCAATAAAATATCAAGTTTATACTTAAACGTGGTATCACCATAATATTTAAATATTTACTTACCCGCACTAGCCTTATTTAATAAAGACAAGCGGGCCCCATTAACGTCATTTTTCTCCAAAATTTCCTTGTTCTTTTTCTCCCCCACTTAGATTGACCATATGCTCCTTCTTCATGAAAAATTTTGATATTGAATAAAATATTAATATTTTAATATTATTTTATTAATAAAATATTATTTTATTCTAAAACTTTTCAAGTGTCTCCTTGGCACCCAAAATGTCTTATTATGCCCCGGTTCACTTCTAAATCACTTTTTATCTCACTAATTCATCCTCAATAAAAATATTATTATTCAATTGTGATTTCTTCGCGTGCGAAATATTTTTCTCCAAACTATTCCTTTCACCTTTCATCACTTTTAAACATTCTACTTAACCTCAATTGGCATCCGATAAGCTTTATTAGCCACCATATCAAAGTACGGGGTATTACACTTGTTAACCAATCAAAACATTTTACTACGTAAATGAATCAACATGTAATAATACTATCGTTTACTTAAATCGAGTAAAAAGCTGTAATTAAGACCTAGTAACTAGATAACAATATCCAATTCTAGTAGACTTTAAGATAAATTCAAACATCACACTTAAAATCCATTACACAACCTCAAAGTTTTTAGCGATACAATCTGATAAAATAATAATTTTTATAAGTCTAATTGTTTTACACAACATGACCCCTATGCAGCAGAGCGACTCAGAGTGGAAGTCTAAGAGATGCCATTACCTACGTCACAACGAGTCAAATCTGCTGAGGCAATACACTTGAGTTGATCACTTATTTGCAAAAAGGGAAGATAAGAGGGTGACTCTCACAAACTCAGTGATCATTGGCTCTGTGAGCAGGGCGTAGATGGGAAACAAGCTAGGGGCAGAAAAATTGAACATTAAAGACAAAATAGTATATATAAACAATTTAACTCAAAAGGAAGATTTGTGCCTTACATGTAAAACCCAAAAATTTTAATGCAAAATAATCATTTCAATCAATGTATCAAAGCCAGCGCAAGTGCAAGATTTCTACCATCGAAATCATTTAACATCTTTTACTCAAATCAAGCCAGCATAAGTACGCATGCTCTCGTAAAATCAAGCATTATCAAAGCTTATACATAAGCTCATAAATCATCTCATCCACGAGGAATTAAATACAAAATCATCATCTAAATCAAGGAACTACCAAAAAAACTAGTAATTCTAACCATGCAAAAGTATACATGTTTGAAAACCCAAAGAGACATCACTCTCGAGTAGGTAATTGTAAGTATCAACCCGTGGACCCACTTCCACGTAATAACATCTAAGAGGCCCCCCTCCATCGGATGCCCACAACCATGGCAGTGTCGACGATGTTGGTGAACATCGGAGAAATCATGTGGTCGTAACCAAGTATAACAACTTGTGGCCTAGCCACGTATATATATCACAGACCGTGGCCTAGCCACGTCTAACAGCCTATCGGTGACCCAAAGGTTCTCTAGCTAGAGCTCACTTGTGCACAAGGGTCACACTATCCCGATATGACATTCGGCTTACTCTTGAATCTCCTAGTTTGACAAAACCATTTAAAAGCAAGTTGGGTTCTCAAAAGCTTATTTCAAATCTATTTCCCAAAATACCAACCATGGTGATATGATAAACTCGTTTGTAAGACTTTATAATTTAAAATCTTTGCATGAGGTCTAACTATCAATCAGCATGGTGAACATATAGTTTATTCATGAATGCACATCACACAAACAAATAAGGCACATTTTGACATAAACCGTGGTAAAGAGCTTGTTTCCCAATTTCTAAAACCCTTTACATATATAGTTTATATATATACAAAACATTTCTAAAAGCATGGCATTCATAAGTGCCTAACATCCTACTAACTCATGCTGTCCACAATTGCATTTAAGGAAAACCAACACGTTTATTAAACGTATATCGCCATATAATTTATGGAATTTTTTTTAAAAATAGTTATCCCCTACTCACCTTACAATAGTAGGACGTTACGTTGATATCGATTCTGGTGCGTCTCTAGCTAATCCTACTTGCTGGTCACTTATTCCCTTCTTCGGTACACCACCACAGCAAACCTTGCTCACTTACACACTTCCTAACAACAAATTAATCTCAATATACTTAATTGTACACATATATGGGTAGCACATTGATCAATGAATCTTTAATCTAGCTTCACGTTTTTCATCCTTGTTATTCACAATAATCTAACATGCAATCCTTGAACTTCCAACCAACCAAGTCCAATATAACATAATGTACTCACATTGCTTGCTTAACTTCAGGTTCTTATCTTGAATTCAACATATAGCTCACAATTTCCTCACATCCTCAGTCACCATTGTTGCCACAAGCACAAATAACTAATACACATTTTTATTTTTCCTTTCCACTCACGATCTCAAGGTTAAAACAGTTACCCATCACTTATCTTGCTCAAAATCACCATACTTCTAAGATCCACCTGTTAGGAATTTTGAGAATATGGTGCCTTGGAAAGCAAGTATATTCTTATGCTTAAATTCATTAAATTTATTTGTAATAAAAGTACATTTTGATAATAAGACGAAGAGTTTGTTTTAGTAAGCATTCATTATCTAGTTATTAAGTTACCAAGATTCTATTGAGATATTAAAATACATTTGTATAAAGAGTCATACATAAGATACATGTATTTTAATTGAATCTAAAAATTGTTCACAGCCATATAATAAAGCTGGTCACTTTATTGTGTTAAGGAGGTAGTGTCCAGATTACTTCCAATGAAACGAATGTGATTCATTTCAAGGGAATGATGAGTCTCAAATCATTGAAATGGTTGACTTCGAGTAATGACACTATAACATGAACTAGAATCATGTGAGAATGAAATTTAAGTTTTCTCGTTACCTATACCTTGATCTCACACTTATGCATTTGCTTATAGTAGAACTGAAATCCTGATGGATGGTGGACTCTTGTTTAATCTCCTTATAATCTTTGATTTACCATGAGCATGATCATCATAAAGCGTTGATCTAGACTCTGTATTTTGGTATTATAATCGAGATGAACATTTGGGAACATATATCTAGATAATGGAGTTCATAGCATTAACATCACTTCTAGTTATTTCAAGAAGATTGGTGATTAATCTACGCCCAGTGGATTGATGAATTAGCTACTCATCACATCTAGATACTCAAAAGATTAGATCTAGAGTATTGAATCACTAATTGGACGAAATTTGAGACTAAGGGAAAAAATTGACATAAAAGGTAAAATAGTAATTTCACCTTTTGTCATTGGATGGTTATGAGGGTTCACAATATAAGGATTGCAATTGGACAACTAATAATTAATATCAAGCATTGACTTGTTTCTTGTAATTATAGTTAATCCAAGAGTGCAACCATGAATCTATAGTGGAGTGATTTCATGGTTAATAAGCTTGAATTATTTTTAATGAGATTAAGAATAATTCTAAGTTTATTGGAGCTTGGAATATCTATATCCAAATAGATTCCCCACTTAACTTCGTAGAATTCAACTTGTTTAAGTTGGAATGCATGTTTTAATTAAATTGTGTACAAAAATGGCAGCTTTAACATGTGTATCTTAATTTAGACAAGAAAACATGTTTGGTCTTAATTTAGACAAGAAAATATGTTTGTCTTAATTTAAGACAAGGAAAATATTTTTTGTCTTAATCTAGACAAGAATACATATTTGTCTCAAATTTAGACAAGATAAAATATTTTTTGTCTTAATTACGGACAAGAGTTGTCTTAAATTAAAAGAATTTTAGGAGGATTCTTGCAAAATGAATCTAGACATCCATGTTGATAAAAGGAGACTCTAGGTTTGACTATTACTCTTTTATTTATTCTTAATTCTCTTTAAATAAATATGGATAATAATAAAATAAGAGTTATTATTTAATAAAGAGTTTTATTTTATCAAGAACTCTAAATGATAATTAAAGAATTAAATTATTTATTCTTTAATTTTTATTTTGATAATTATGAAGCATGCTTGATGTTTCCATAGCTATAAATGGATGGTCAAGATTGATTCAAAAGTGTTTCATTTTTATTAAACCTTTGAAGCAAGAGTTTTAATAAAAAGAGAAGAGATTGGAAGAAAAAGAGAAAACGTACTTTTTCTTGAAAAAGGTTTCAGCCATCACTTCTTTGCTTTTCTCCTTTTCCAAGCTTTTCCAAAGAGAAAAAAAAATCAGTTGCCATCTTGTAGTCTTGCATTCCACACCTTGTCCACTCAAGGTTCAAGTTCAAAGTATTCTTGAAGAATAAGTGGTAAACTTGTTTGGTCAAGAAATCATTCATTGGTGTGGTGGAATCCAAAAATAAGAATCTCAAAATAAAAGGTATGGTTTTTCTTACTTAATAGATTCTTTTTTTTTTTGGTGTGATAATGTTACTTGCAATAATAATAATGTGTATTTTCGCTTGTGTAATTGGATTGTTTCCTTCCTTTATAAAATCAATTTTTGAAATCCATGCTTTACAGAATCACATTAATTCATTATGATCCTACTCCAACAATTAGTATCAGAGCAGGTATTATTGTAAGTTCGTTTCCTATATTTATTTTGCATGATTGGCACCTTTGCATATGTTTAACTATCTTGATGTGATCAATATATGGTTGTATGTTATGATGCATGATTCAAGGTTTTTGCCACATTAATTGTCCTAGAAAATTTTACATGAAATTTTTTCTTTTGGTTATGTAACAAGAAGGGTGGCCTATCATTGCCATGTTTCCTTCTTGATTTTTTTTATTTTTTTTCCTTAGATTTATGTAACTAAGAAAACCCATGTAATTTTAATATTTCTTGATGTATTTGGTGCATCCATGGAGAAAGAAGTTCAAAGCCAAAAGGAAAAAGGTAATTAGGTAATTAGGTAACATTTTGTCTCTCTATTTTTTTATGACTATTAATTGTTTTTGAAAAAGAAGTTTTTCTTGTATTTTTCTTTTTTAAAGAAAAAGAGTTTTTCTTATGTTAAAATTCTGTTATTATAAAAATATATATTTTCTTCTATTAAAATATTTTATCATTAAAAAAAAGGAAAGGGGAAAAGAGGGGGGGTGTGCTATTGGGCAGCACACAGCCCCTGCTGTGCGTTGTTCGACAGCACATAACACACTGTTGTGTCCTACTAGATAGCACACAATAGCAGTGTGTTGCTATTGGGCAGCAGCAAGAGCTGCCGCAAGGCAGCAACCTACCCTTGGGCTCTTGGGCAACAGCCCATTAGGGTGGGCCCCTTCCAATTTTTTTTAATAAAATTATTTAAAAATATATATATTTTTAATATTATTATATATATTCTTAAAAAAAATTTAAAATTCTTTTTATTTTTGGAAAATTAATTTTAGCCTTAAATAAAATATATATATTTTATTTTGGTATTAACTAATGAGATTAATTAATTGGACAAAATAAAATTATTTTCTCAAATTGGGTTAAAACTAATATTAAAATTGAGGGTTTTTAAATAGTCATAAAATTCAAAAGAGTGCTAAATGGATGTGATCTTACAAGCAGCGGAAGCAAGCAAGATTGAAGAGAATTACAAGTTGTAATTTTATTTTATTTTTCCTAGGATGGACATTAATGTGGCTTATTATATATATATATATATATATATATATATGTATGTATCTATATGAATGACATTAGATATTATTTGTATGCTTGAAAACATGTTATCTAGAATTAAGGTGCCAACATCTCTTAAGGAATGCCATGCATACATTATGTATTTTAGTTTAAAAGGAATTTTATACTATGAGATACATAATGAATATAGGAAAATAAATCACATCTAGACAAGATGGTAATATGGACTTAGTTATATACTAAAAGCGTTTAGTTGGAAACATAACCAAGCCCTTAATTTGAGTTAGGATACTCTAAATATGCATCTAGAAAATTTGGTAAAAAGTCAATCAAAACCCTAAGTATAAAAATATTGAGTGGAAAAGGATGCTAGTAATCTTAGAGTCCACGGTCTCCATTGTTGGCCCATTGGCATCTGAAACATGTCACTCCCTATAGGCGGACATGATCTAGATCATGACGGACTGGGTTACCGAAAGATAAATCCTTTTAGGTGGATTATGAAGTGAGACCTCCCATAGAGGCTCACTAAGTAAGGAGCTTAAAAGAAAGAAACAATGGTTGTTACACTCAACATGAATTTACTATTAACCTGCCTACAGTAGCTCTGTTAGTAAACTTCGTGGACCAAATGAAGGCGCTCCTTAACCATGTTAAGTATGAAGATACTAGGCAACATAGTTAAGTGGGAGGGTCCCAGTTTGCTTGGTAGTAAATTCTACAAGCCCATAGTCAGTTAATTTATTACAGAAAGGTAGATAACTGTCGAACTAATAATATAATTTATAGGGTTTTATATATTGTCATCATGCATACATGCATCATGAAATGTTCAAAGTCTATGAATAACTAGCATGCTTACATAATTTCAAAAGTATTTTTAGAAACATATTTGCATCACAAATATGAATCCACTTTCAATTTTGCTGAACAAATGCACTTTGAATGGTGATAACTACTCTGAATGGAAAAAGAAATCTTAATATTGTCCTTAATTATGACAAGATCACATGGATTCTTTCTGACCATGAGCCTGAAGCACTGACTCCCCAATCAATTCCATAAGATATTGAATATCATAAGAAGTGGCATGATGCAAACGAGCTAGCTAAATGTTATATACTGGCCTCTATGAACAATCTATTGCAAAAGCAGCATGAAGGCATGGGTAATGCTGCTGACGTAATGTTGCACCTACATGAGATGTTTGGTATGAACACTACATCTGCTAAGGTGAAAGCAATCAATGCTTTTAAGGACATTAAACAGAAACCTAGGGAGCCAGTTAGAGATTACATGTTGAAAGTGATCTCTTGTCTCAGTGAGGCAAAACTAAATGGTGTTGAGGTAGATGCGGAAACGCAAATATCAATGATGGTTCATAGCTTGAATTCGTCATTTTCACAGTTCAAATTGGATTATGAATTGCACACTAGGGATTACACCCTAAGTGGGCTAATGAATGATCTTCAAAACGTGGAGGAGGTTCTTGATTTGAAAAAGAAACCTGAAGCACATGCAATTTCCACTTCTAAGGCCAAACCCAAGGGTAAAAAGAAGATAGTTGGAAATAAAAAGATTTCTAAGGGCTCAGTGGGAGCAAAGAAAAGCCCATGAAGAAAAAGACTACTTCAGAAGACAACACCAAAGGAAAATGTTTCCATTGTGGTGTGAAAGGACATTGGAAGCGAAATTGCAAGGTCTACCTTGAAGAAATCCACAAGAATAAACAAGGGGTTTCAACAAAGGAGAAAACTGAGTAAAGGGCAGTTTCGGATGAGGATGGCAAATGGCACCTTCGTTTCAGCATAAGTAGTGGGAGCCATTATTCTTCAATTTCCTTTTGGTCGTAGCTTAGTTTTGGAAAATGTTTATTACATTCCAAAGACTTATAGAAATTTGATTTCTTTCTTTTATCTAATAAAGTCTGGATATTCAGTTTATTTTAGTGAAGCACTCACTATTTATTTAAATAAAGATTTTATTTATTCTGGGATTGTAAGATATAATCTTTATTTTCTTGAGCCTACGACTTATTCTACAAATGCTATATAAGCAATACGATTTGAAACTAAAAGAGTCAAAGAATTTAGTATAAATAAAATTATCTTTGGCATCTACGTTTAGGTCATATAAATCAGAGAGTTCAGTTTTTAAATGGGCCTCATGCATCAGGCATTTCTGAGAATGGCCCTCCCTATAACTTTAACTGTTTTTAGCCAAGAGAAAAAAAATTGGACAAAATTATCCTTAACAAAACTAACCCATTCGCCCTCATTCGTTTGGCTCCGCGCCTCAAGCCAAAAACTATTAACGGGTCAAGAATGTTTATATGGACCATAACTCCTCGATTTTCATCGAGAGACCGTACATATCCTTAGAAGCAATTCTGTCAAAAGCATTCCTCGCCAGTTCAACTTCTGAGCATTTTTACAGTGGTATGAGCATTTTGGAGTGGTTATTATTCGAATAAAGGTAGTTCACATATTGAGCAATGAGAGGAAATTGACATTACGCTGATAAAGGTATAATATTTTTTATGAATTTTTTATTTTATTTTGAACCATGTGGAGAAATGGTTATTCTTCATGTTTAGGGTTTAGGTTTTTGAGCATAAACTTATACATATTGCTTGTTTATATTGATATTTTTGTTGTTTGAAATTTTTGAATATAAGCATGAAGGTGGTGTTGTTGGTGTTGTTGGGGTGGAAAGGTGACCAGCCATGCGTGACTGGTTGATATGTATGTGTTATGACCCTTTGTTAAGAATTGGGTTAAAGGTTTAGATATTGCGTGAGTGAGGGCTTGCTTACGTAGTTGGCACCTTTTACGTGAGCGGATTTTGGCATGGGGTCACGTAGGGTTTGCGTGATTGCATAAGGGTTTAACTTTGTGTGACTGATTGATAGGTATTTACATGACTAGTTTCTAGGTTATTGCATGAATATTGTTCAGGCATGGCGTCAATTAGTGTGTGCGTGATTCGATTAGTTGTTCTTAGAATTGCGTGACTTGTTTATAAATCATTGAGTGATTTAATGTTAGTAATTACGTGACTAATTGATTAGGCATTGTGTGACTCTTGTTGTAGAAAATTGCACGAGTGTCATAACTGCATGAAATTTATTTGCATGGCATTGCATGACCGACATTGGGTTCATTCTGTATTATTTTGGGTCAACTGTAATGCTTTAATGTGTATATGTTGATTTACTTAATAATCCATGCTCCACATTTGGATTAATTATTCTGTTTGAGGGTTGTCTAAAAACAGTTAAAAATATTATGAGGGTTATTTTTTGAGTAAGCTTTTGAGAAGGGCTATTTCTAAGAAATTCCTCTAGTTTATTTGTTAATCTACAATGATGGTATTGACATGACTAAAATGGGAATGTTATCTGTTTTATGTTGTAGATGGCCAGCACAGGAACAGAGAAAGATAATGTGGAGTCCTTGCTTTATGTGCCGAGGCACCAATGGGGGTTCAACGCGGGCATTAACATCCACTGTAAGTGGTTTTATCTGCACGTGATACGTGAGATGCTGTGTCGAGTAAACGAGTTGGAAAACTTTAAGAGAACATGCTTTGGGCACATGATGGATGTCGAATCAGACAAGAGTTTATTTTGCGCCAGTCTTGTGTACAACCTAATGCTGCGCAGAATCAACAAACCTGATGCCATCAAGGCAGAGTTATGGTTTGCAATAGGGAAAACAAAGGCCCGATTTTCTAAGAAGGAGTTCTGTTTGGTGATAGGACTAAAGTTTGGTCCCTTACATGCCCTTATTGTCAATCTGTACAAGGCCCTCCCTAGAGGAATTCACCTACGATATTAAGGAGCAAGGAAGGAGCTGAAGATCCAACAAGTTTTAGATACGTTCAAGGGAGGGTAGTTTCAGCAGGAAGGAGACGAGACCAAGATGGCCCTCGTCTTGATCACGACCAATGTTTTATTCGATTAAGACTACAAACGATCAATGGTTTCATGGTTGTTGTTGCTGGTCGAGAACATCGACGAGTTGAATGCATTCCCACATGGCACATATGTTTGGAGTTTGACCGTGGATTACTTGATGAGGGGTTTCAAAGCTCTTATTGTGGGGATAGCAAAGAAGAAGCGTTACCACCTCTAGGGATTCATATGGGCATTTCAGGTAGTCTGCCATACCCTAATGTTTATCATTATCATTATTCTTTTCGCATAAGAATTTATGAGGTGAGTAAAAATGTTACATAATTGATGTGCAGTTTTGGGCATTGGAAGCAATACTTGAAATCAGAAACTTGTTCGGAAGGCAATGACAGTCCGAACAGGTTTGGCCAAGAATGCTTAAATGGCAATGTGACGAAAGGCCTATAGGCTTCGACGCTAATATTGCAAGTTTAGAGAGAGAAGGCAAGGTGAGTAAAGAAATCATATTTTTTTATTTTATTAAGTTTTATTTTTATTGTCATCGGGTAGCGAGGGTTATACATAATGGGAATGTATGTTTTGGTGCAGTTGTGCGTGGTGAAGACATTAGAGACAACAACAGAGGAGATGTTGAGCATTTACTGGGCGAACATTGAGGTCAATATCTCCGGAGGGCGGTAATACGTTCCATTATAGAAGTTGAAGGGTCAGCCAGAATTCGGTCCCCAGCAAAAGAGGAAAATAATGGACCGCAAAGGGAAAAGTTCAGTATGATGAGCCATTAAGCGGAGACTCACCACGGACGAGGAGGTCCATTCCCAGTTTGGTGCTGCTGAGGCACTTGATTCTTCTCTTGCAGCTCTTCATGGTGCTTCTCTTGCTGCTCATCATGCTGCTACTCTTACTGCTCCTCCTCTTACTTCTGCTACTGCCCCTCCTCTTACTTCAGGTGTAGCCCTTCATGCTGAGCCGCACAACCCGTCGCTGCATTTGTAAATGACTACAAGTATTAAGTGAGAGCTGCAAAAGATGCAGACATAATGGAAGAGATCTCCAGTCAATGTAGACGAATATGCAGATGCAGATGCATGCAATGCAGTTGGAGATCTAGTGGGTGATGCAAATGCAGATGTAGTCACTGCATGAGCATATCCAACACTCACTGCAAGGGTTGGAGGATCAGATTGTCAATCGGCTGATCGATCGTTTTGAGGTATGAGCTTTTATGATATTCATTGCATGAGTTATAACATGTACGATGTATACACTATTCTAATGTTTTTTATTTTTTTTATCGTTTATGGTTGATCGATGGGCAAAGAGAATGGTGAGCGCTGCAAAGGGAGCAGCGATATTAGGGTTGATCTTGACGATGCAGGTGGCATAAATCAGTCAAGTGCATTAGCTCAAAGCTCACCTCTGGCTAGCCCCGATTGAACATCATCCTACTCCTTTCCAGTCTCTAGTAGAGGTAGCCCAGCATTCTCACCGCACACCTTCTTTTGAGGCTCCACCTCTTCCATTTGAGGTCGAAAAGGGACCTCATCCTGCGAGTAGTCGAACTACAACTTTTGCTTATCTTGCTCCTGTCCAAACTCCAGGAGAGGCACCCCCGCATGGTGAGATCACACCTTCTCCTAAGGCTCCACCTAGACCTGAGCCCAAAGATGCACGTGTGAGCTTGGCCAGCAAATACCTTCGAAGCCGATACGTTAACCCGCTATTAGTCTAGCATAAAGCGAAGGACAATTTGAAGGACAGATATGAGTCCTTCATGAAAAATGAGCAAGCTAGGTAAAATGAAAACAGTATATGATATTAGGGTTAATGGTTCTAGGGTATTTATTACATAGACCTTTTGACATGGGTATTATCATAAAGAGGAAATTGTGAGAAATGACCTTCGTAGTAAGGTCACTTCAAAAGTGACAGTCACTATAATTTTAATTTAACTCTGTTATAAATATACGGGGTTAACATTCTGGGCATTGAAGGGCAAGAGGGCCCTGATTTTTTCTAGCGATTGGAAATGCCAACAGAATTGATGGACAACCAACATATTTATGAATGAATCAGCATGTTCTGTAAGTGGGCGCTTGAGCACTATCCACAACACTACAAGAAGAGAATATGCATCGTTGACACCACTATCTATATAAGTATATTATATTTTACTAAGTTGTAATTATTCAAATGTATGGGGTGTGTATTAGTTAATTGCATCTAACTATTGTGCATAACGTAATTGATAGGTTATTTTGCTTTGTCTGAGCAAATAAATACAACCTTCTCCCACCAAGAAGACATTCAAGCTAAGTGAGGCAGTAATGCCAGACGATGTGCTTCAGTATGCAAGGGGTGGGAGACCTCTATGGGCTTTGCCATGGCATGAGGTTAGCTCAATTCTCGTACCATGCTATTTCAACAGTCACTGGATTGTAGTGCACATCAACTTGCTGAAATGGACTATGATGTTAGTGGACTCATCGTACAGTCGGACAGAAGTACTGAAGTCTACTTGCATGATAAGCAAATGAGTCCACTAACATCATTGTGTCCAATTATATGCCATCAGGCGGGATACTTTGTCAACTCGCGTTGTCAAAAGTGACCTTTGACGTAGATGAGGTATAGTTTAAATGAAAAGACCCCGATACAGCAAGATTCTCACAATTGCGGGGATTGGGTTATCGCCTTGTTGCAGTGGTTGATTGGGTTAGAGGATCAAACGCTGAAGGCAAACGCGATAGAGGGCATTCAAAAAAAGTTTACCCTTGAGATTTTTACAAATAGCAAAAGTTGTAAAGTTTTTTAATTTGTTTATTCTTTTTTAATCTTTAAATAACATTATTCTGTATCATTTCCATATTATTCTTTGTTGTATCATTTACATATTATTCTTTGTATTCATTCATGTGATAAGCATACGGGTCTAATAAGAACAACGTTGATTTTTCCTTATTCATATCGTAAAGTCTATTAGTATTTTACACAATTTACATGACAGTGTTCATGCGTTTGCATATGCCAACCCCCTTTTACTTCTTTACTTTATAGTCTATATGACATGTTGAATTTCATTGCGTGACATAGGGTTGTAACCAGTTGATATTGAATTGCGTGAATGGTGAGATGGAATCGCGTCACCAGTTGATATTGATTCATGAAAGTATTTAATATGGAGTCACGCGAGTACTAAATTTTGAATCACGTCAGTAGTTAAAATGTAATTGCGTGACTAATCGACTTGGAATCGTGTGAGTAGTAAATATGGATCATGTGAACCGTTAAGATTTCGAATCGCGTGAGTAGTTGATATTGACTCGAGTGAGTAGTAAATATGGAATGGCGTTACTAGTTATTATGGAAGAGCGTGACTAGTTTTTGTGAAATTGCGTGAGTAGTTGATATTGACTCGCGTGAGTAACATATATGGAGTGGCGTTACTAGTTATTATGGAATGGCGTGAGTATTTATTCTAAAATTGCGTGAGCAAAAAATTGGAGTCGCGTGACTGGTTATTATGGAATTGTGTTACTAGTTGATATGGAGTCGCGTGAGTAGTATATATGGAGTGGCATTACCACTTATTATGCAATCGCTTGACTAGATGATATGTGATCGCATGACTCACTTATTGTGCGTCATGTTATTCGAAGAAGGGTAAGCCAATTATCACGGACAATATCAAACCATAACCCAACGCAAAGCACCATCATAACAAAATATCGAGTTAAACACCCTAAACCCTCGACCAAGAGTTACCCTAAACACATGAAAGTTAAAACACATGTAGAGAGAATTTAAAGAAAACAAAATACCGCAAATTCTAAGAAATACAAACTACAATATCCCTAATCCACTTAACCCACAACTCTCAAATATGAATATTCATCTGCTATGGTTGACTCAGCTAGTACCAATGACAACTGACTTCCTTTTTCTCTGAGGTTCATGTCGGAGAAACTCATCTCAGGACTGTTTCTTTAGACCGCTCTTCTACTGCCCAAATAGCTGTATATGTTCTTTGCATTAGAAGATTCTCAACATTCTGTATCCTCAATTTCAATGTCTGCATTCTAACAGTTTGGTTACTGAGTTTCTCATCAATTCTCACAAGCATATTGTACATCACATCATTGGAAACAGGATCTGGAATAACTCTAGACGGTTGACTGGATGGAGTATCATGGGCAAGATGAACTGGGTTGCCTTAGACAGAGTTCAATGGCTCATCAAGACTCAAGTCATATCCCCTTTTCCCGAGCCATCCAATAGAGAGATTACGAGGCCTGCCACTAGTCCAATCAGCTAGATACCTATGGCTCCATATCCTTTTCTTTTTAACTAGAGCTGATATGATGTTCCCATATGGAAGGGATGTCTCTTCCCCTATGGCAACTTCTCTCATTTTGATGATAATATATTCTACAAAATTCAGGCCAAACTAGGTCCCAATTGATTCCATCATCTACAGATCCTCAGCGCTAACATGTCTTAAACGACTGATCCTTCCTTGTAATGTGGATGCAAGAAAATTATGTATCAGCCTCCAGAATGCAGATTTCAAATGACAAGCAAAACATGAACTTGTCCTGTATGGTTCTTTTTTGCTTGTCACGTCGGCCCACATAGGTGACATCTGTTTTGTCCCTCTTTGTACTCCGTTTTCAGGAGCTTCACAATATCAAATGCAATCACTGTAAACTCTATTCCTTCCAAATACACATTCAAAACACATAAGTTAAAATCACTACGGTTATCAAATTCATTTTCACTCCGACGTATGCTGGAGTAAAATTCCTTAACAAGAGTCGGGCTATAATCAATATATGGAAAGGTAGTTAGACCCTAAGTTTACCCATGTCAAAAAACTTATAGAAGTCACCCTCAAGGTATATGTTTTCCTTCAAGCTTTCTCAATGTCACGACCCGATATTCTCCTAGAGCCCGTGACAACCGTCGCGATGTCCCGATAGACATTAATTGCCCGGAATGCCGATCAGAACCTCGCAAGGCTTTAATATCAGTTTTCTTACCTCCCCTGTGATCAACAGTTGTAAAATAACATGTTTTGAGAGGTTATAAACTATTTCCAAATCAAAACAATAGAAAAATAATTTTTATCTCACAGGGGCATTTTGGTCATTTTTTCACACTAATCTCGTAACTAATTAAAAATGTAATATACGAGTGGAAAACACATATTTCATAATCAAAAATAAATTTAGATGTCTAAAACATTCATTTTAAACGAAACTATATCTATTTGAATATAACAAAATATTCAATAAAATATTTTATTTTCTTATAAAACAATATTTATAGAGTTATCGGTAAAGAATTTTTTGGTAGCGTAAAAGCTAGATAAATTCATACATACTGTAATACAGATAACCAAAGTATAAAATTTAATTTACAGTGACACGTGGACTCACGAATGACCAAAAGTATCATAAGAAATGAGCCTACAGTTTTTGGATGATGCAAGTCCAACTATAGTCCTCGACGATACCAGCTATCTACAATCTATTTTGAGCCTGAAATGGGTGGAAAGGTGGGTGATGAGATTATAAAATCCCAGTGAGTAAACAAACATCATTTAAATCAGCTAAAGTCGAGTAAAAGGAGATAATCAAAATATCCCATCACATTACGTATTTCACAATTTGAAAATTCATCCCAACTCATGCAAACGGTTATATTTCATTTAATTTCTCATTAAGGCTTATGACTTTCAAAAAGATTTGGCTCATGCCATCAAATAGTACTCGATGACACCTTGATCAAAGGCGTACACTCGAGCCTGCCAAGGCTGTTAGAAATTCACATTTCGCATAAAACACATTTTTATTTCATTTTGAAAAAACAATCGCTCCTTGGCATTAGCGGAGTTCATCATCACGAGGTGGTTCGGCATGACGTGAACTCTAACCATACCTCAAGAGATACCCTACGCGCCTCTTCGATCGAGGTATGAATATAATCGGATTCCGTACCCCTCTAATAGGCTGATCCACAGAACCCGCGCACTGAGCAAGCTAAACCCACCATACAATAAAATTTACAATAGCATGACATGGCAATTATTTTATTTTACAGCCTCTCAAGGTAAATCAATAATTCATGCATTTTCAGCACATTTTGCAATTCAACCATTCATGTCAATATTGCCATAAGCCAATCAATTAAAACCATAAATTTACAACATATCAAGTGGTCTTCAATTACTCTATTTTCAAAGCCATCATTCAATTTCAAAAAAATTTATAAAATCATTTCATTTAAATACATTTTGTTTATAAAACCTAAAAACTAACCATTAAACTCATTTTCAATAGAATTCACAAAAATCAAATAAAAAGACTACTTTAGATAATTAAAATGATGATAAGGTTACTCACCTCACAATAGCGGGATTACTACGTCACTATTGTTCGTATACACGTACAATTATTCCTAATTGCCAATCATATACTTCGTTGGCACTTCCACAATAACTTTCCTAGCAACAATTTAAATCCAATATATTTAGTGCATCAATTCCACTTCTCTCTCTCTCATTCTATCATAAATCCACATTATTTCTCCTTATTTCTTCCAATATTTTACCATTCAACTTAACACTCTCAATCAAATTATGCATCTAAATTCCTCCAACATCAATAATTTTTTGCAATGAATTATTTAAAATTTCTTAACTTTATTCGAGCATTATTCATAAATTTCACATTTTCTTCTTTACTTTAGTCCTATGACACCTCCTAATAAAATATTCAAATGTTGTATTAAAGTAATTTAAATTTATTTCATATCACCAAATAACCAATGTATAATTAAATAAAATGGGCTAGCCTCCATATAGTCCAATTTCACAATAAGCCATGGAGTAGAGTAAAGAAATTTTACCCAATTAGGCTAGGTTGGCCCAAGTCTCCACCTTTCTTTTCTTTTGGACTTTTCTTCCTTTGTTGTTTTTGGACCCTTTTTCATGAACTTTTCCCATCTCTTTCTAATTGGGCCATGCCCATTTTTCTTTCTTGTTAGGCCATACCCATTTTTCTTTCTTGTTGGGTTATGCCCATTTTTTCTTTCTTGTTACTTTCTTTTCTTTTATTTTATTTTCTTTTCTTTTATTTTCTTTTCTTTTTTTTCTTCCACCGTCCAACAGCCCTTGCTTGTCTTTCTTTTTCTTTTCTCACATGCACAAACTGTCTTAAATTTCTTCTTCTTCTCTCTCTCTCACCACTAGCCACACTTTCTTGCTTTTCAACCTTCAATTTTTAGCGGCTAAAGCTGCTCATATTGGCTTCAAAATCAGTAGCTAAGCTGCTTTATTTCTCCTCAAAAAAATCAGCAACTAAGCTGCACTTTTCTCTCCAAAAATTAGCAACCAAAACAACAACAATTAACCAGCAAAACCACACCTTAAAACCTTCAAAATCAATTGCAAAAATTTGCACTTTTCAGCCTCCAAAACTAGTAGCAAAGCTGCACTTTCCAGCCCCCAAAATCAGCAGAAAAATAGCTCCTTTTCCTTTCTAAATGGTGGCAAAATCGGCCCCTCAACTCAACTCTCTCCCTCCTCTCACTTTCTCTCTCATGCTCGGCTTTCTCTTCTTTTTGTTTTTCTTTCTCTCGGCTACTTCTTTCTTCTTTCTTTCCTTTGTTCTTTTGTTTCTCTTTTACTCTCCCTCACAACCGACTTCTCTCTTCTTCTTTGTCTTCTTCACTTAACTCATTCATATATATATATATATACATATATATATATATATATATTTTATTCCTTCATGAACCTTCCAATTTATTCCAACTTGATCGGCCCCTCACAATTCTTTTTCTTCCTTCACCATTCTGCTCCACATGGTTGGCCCCCTCCATCTAACAAAGTAAAGAGTCTTTGACTCTTTTTATTGACCACATGGGCAGCTGCCCATGTTGGTCTTCTAATATATATATAATTTTTTTTATACTTATTTATTATTTCACTATTTATTTATTTTATTTCTTCTATTAATTTCACTACATAATCCTTCAATCTTTATGTTTTAAATTTGATCTCTTTGATGCGTCCAAAAATTTCAATTTTCATTTATCTTCCTTTCTCTATGCATGTACCACCGAAATATAAAAATTGCACCTCAACGCGATATTACCACAATATTTAAATATTCACTTATCTGCGTTGGTTTGACTTAACAAAATACGCGTATTTCACTTCCATCATTCATTTCTCCAAAAATTCACCTGTATTTCTTCTCCCCCACTTGGATCACCTATATGATCCTTCTTCACGACTGATTTCGACATCCGACTAAATAATAATATTTTAATACTATTTTATTAATAAAATATTATTTTATTCTAAAAATTTTATCTTGTCTCCTTGGTTGCCAAAGTTCTTTATTATACCTCAATTGATCTCCGAATCATCCTTTTATCTCACAAAGTCTCCTCTGATAAAATATTATTATTTTATTATTATTTCCTCGCGTGCGAAATGTTTTATCATAAACTATTCCTTTCATCTTTCATCACTTTTAAACATTATAATTGACCTCAATTTGCATCCAATCCACTTTATTAATCACTGTTTCAAAATATTGGGTTTCACACTCAATCTACCACTTTCCTGCACGATATGATGACATTCTCTATTACCCTATAATTAGCAGCATGTGTGTTGTCCTTAAATTGTGAGGACTAGTACAAATCATTATCTGGTTCAATTGAAAAACCAATTGATGCGGCAAGTAGTTGAAGAGCTAGTTTCCATTTCTTCTTTGATTGTAGCCTTGAGTATTCATCATCACCTATAATTTGGTCACCATTGTGATCGACATTGGCCCTGCTCGAAGATCCGGCCATTGTTTAAGATAGTGCAGGATGGTTTAGCTTTAATGGTTGAACTTATAACTAGAGAAAGGTTTCAGAGATTTTAGGGTTATTATGGGTTAGCGTCCAAGGTATTAAGGATACCAGGAGAGAAAACAACACCGATTTCAATATTACTTTAATAAAAGTGGTATAAGTTGAATAAAATTATAGATTTTAATATAAAATCTCAGTTTTCAATATTAAAACGCTTAAATAATAAATTATCACATTGAAATAAAAAAATAAGAAATTTTAAATAATTTTTAAATTCTTCGAAGGTGTATAAAATTCATAAATTTTGATTGGGTCAATTAAATCATTTAGGGTCATCCTCTTTGACGTCTCTACCAATTCGTTTTGCCTCAAAGCCTCTTCTCCCTCCAAAATTTCCTAATTTCGAAAAATGAGTCCCATAACTAAACGCCCAAAGGTGACTCACAACAGTGGTGAAGGAAACTTTGCTGGTGCAGAAACATCTTCAACCTCGGTAGTGAGTTCTTTTTTGCAAAATTTCACCCATCCATCGCATGTTGAAAAATTCAATGCCAATTTCGCCGATCGCAAGGTAATGCCCGAACGTATAATTGACTTTGATTATTTAAAGTCTATTAATTTCCCATACCTTGCGAACTTTGAAAATCTAGGGTGGACACATTATTTACAATTGAATAGGAAATACTATGAGAATTTGGTCCTGATTTTTTACTTCAATGCAACAAAAAAATATGCTGAGTCAGAAACAGCTCAGGTAATGAACCATGACAATTCATTTGTCACCCATGTCATGGGACAACAGATCCTTGTTACACGTGAGTTGATAGAATGAGTCCTTCACCTTACTTCCCTCCAAGAAGATCTCTGTTGTGTTAGTGGCTATAGGAACCTTGGGTCGACGTTTATCTACCTCCACCAAATGAGAGTGGCAGTGCTAATTGGACAAGGCTAAGTATCTTTGATCAAGTCTTGCACCTCATCATCACTCAAAGTACTTGTATGTCACCACAAAGGGGCTTTGGTTCTTACATAACATCAAATTAAACCGCCATATCGACCTAGCTAAATTCAACATGGATGACATGATCCGGACCATTCAAGGTGGCATTAAAAGGCTGCTTTATGGCATGGTGATCAATGAGATCATAAACTACTTCAAAGTTGACACCCGTTGTGATCCGCCCAAAAACCATGCTTTGTTCGATCATATCGATGAGCATTATATTAAACAGCTAGGTTTTGACTTCAGAAACAACACTTGGGTTAGGAAGGGGGTAGTTGAGAACCTCGAATTTGATTAGGACAGGAATGAGGGTCAACCGAATAAGTATCCTATAGGCCCGTCTACTGCTCGATCTAGTGCACCTATTTCCACCACATTCGATGTTGAGCAACCTTTCACTAGACTCCTCTCATTTATGGAAACAATGGACTCTAGGTTGAATGCTCGAGGAATTGTTGGAGGCGCAGAATCGTGAGATGTTGTAGTGCCAACAACACTTGGAGGATCTATTTCGCTCTCAATTTCCACCACCATCATGAGCTCTCACTGCATTCTCTATTACTCAATGTTTGGAATGTTCAATATGATGTCTACCTCTGCATAAGATTGTGCATGTATTTAAAGATATTTGTATGGAATGACTCTAATGTTTTTTGATGTATTGGGTACATTGAACTATTGCTGCTTGGCATGATTTTATTTGAGTTTTTTTCGCTTGAATGATTGTCATTTGTTTATCTTACGCCCTTCACGTGATGGTTTAGCTAGCTTAAACCAAAACAGTAACGAAGTTATTGGCTTTACAATTGTTGAATCCATTATGTAACTTTGTTTATTTTTTATTCGTATATTCTGTAGAAAGATTACACAATTTACATTCCAGAGTTCATTAGTATGCATATGCAAATAGTATGCATATGTCACATAATACGTTATCAACTAGTAACACATTCCATAAGGCTTTGCGTGCTTAGTTGATGGGCATTCTGTGGCTAAATTCAAATTATGACTAGTTCTCAGTCATTATTACGGAATTGCATGAATAGGGTCTACTTCCCTTCTTGAATAAAAACCATAAACCCTTCTACTCTAGCTGTATGAACAAACAATGCTATTATTATACATATTTTTTTACACGAAAAAATGAAGCAGGAGGCGAAAATCAATCAGTGCAAATATTATCAAATATTTTGTGCTTCAATTTAATTGTTTACAAAGATAAACAAATTATGAATTAGTACAATGCGTTTGCTTTACCCACAATATCATCTAAAGAGCCAAATACTCTATATCTTATTGTTGGATATTTTCAGAAGTCAGAGTATCATTTCTAAACTCTGTCAAACTCAAGTTCAAATAGTATTATTTAATGCAAATGTCAATGGCCAATTCGAAGCAATCCCTAACTACTAATGTCTGAAAGGCCACTATCTTCAGGAACGACACCTATAATGTTCTTAGAGTTTGTAGTCTGCATTGGACAGCGATTTCATGTGTGCCCAAGTTGTCTGCAAATTGCACATGCCTTGGCTCATCGTCGTCGTCGAGCCATCGACTGAGTAGATGATGTTTCCTCGTTTGTCGATGGACAAGCAAACGGATTTCGGCAGTTTTGTCTATTATGACCATAGATCTTACATTGTGAACATCTACGTCGACAACTACCTTCCCCAGCTGATGGAATCTTTTTCCTCTTAGGTCTTCCAACTTGACCTCGCCTATTTGGTGGCAAAACGACAACTTATTAAACGTCATAGGGGATGTCCCACTCACTGGGATGCCCAACCGGGTGAATGGGAACCGCATATCCCTCCACTAAAGATCGAGTCTTGTAATAGTTCGAGCAAAATTCAATGGCTACAAGTTTGCACTTACTGCCAAGGCAATGAAATCACAGTTGTCGAATAATGTAAAAATTCAATTTATCATGCACAAAATAACAAAACATGAAAACTCATACCTTATTGCTGCCATGGCATGTGTGTATGGGAGTAAATCGGTCTGGAACTCACCGCATGAACATGCTTGGTTGAGAGGTTGACCACGTGTCCTTAGTCTCGCTTATAACATAAAACTCCACTCGATCGATTGGTTGTATGGAAAAGTGACATGCTTCATTGAATCGTGTGTTCAACAAATCGGTAGCCCAAGGGCTAAGGAACATGGTCAAATTCGATGCCTCATTATGCCGGTCATGGAACCAACATTGAAACATGCCTCTGATGCACTCAATCAAGACCGTTATTGGCAATTTTCTTGCATGTCTCATGCAAGAGTTAATACACTCCGCAATGTTGGATGTCCTTAGCTTGTATCACCTTACTGGTGACCGTGCACGTGTCCATCTCTCAGGGCCTAATCTCATAAAGCTGTCATAAGTAGGTTCGCAAAGCTGGTTCAGCTTATTCATATGTCTGTTAAAATTGGTGACCCTATAGCAACTGGGGGCCAAGGTCAAAATCACGGCAACATCTTCGCACTTGAACCTGTTTTCAACATTTTTCCCTAAGTGGTAATTGCATAGACCGTGATGAGCATCCTTGTACACTTTCTCAACTACATTCTTGATTCCAAGATGCTAATCAGAAATGAACATTGCATTTTCAGGACATCCAATTGCACGTCATAATTGGTTGAGAAACCACAACCAAGACTCTTCGTCTTCCACGTGGCCAATGTCAAATGCAACTGGATATATCTGCTCATTCGCATCTTTGCATACCATAACAAACAAAATACCCTTGAATCTGCCTTTTAGATGTGTTGCATCGATAGCAACTACAGGCCACATTACAGCACTGAACACCCGGATACATGATCCGAATGCCCAGAAACAATGTTTGAATCATTGTTCCCCATCCGTAGGGGCAGCCGTGATAGTACCAAAATTTTCACGTTCCAACTTATGGAAATACAAGTGGAGGAGTTGGAATGACTCTTCCGAGGGACCGAACACAATACTCTCCACATACTCCTTCGCTTGCCAAGCCTTACCATATAGGCATTGCAATCCCCATTTATGATTCATCTCTTCCATTATTTCCTTTGGTCTCAATGGGTTTACATAATTTCCTTGCACCCTGGCGGAGATAAGCTCACAAATTAACCTCACACTTGCAGTTCGGTACCCACTTTGCAAACCATCAACAGTACATGTGTTTACCTTCTAGAACATCCAAACTTGCCAATATTCTCCCTCAAGTAACTTCGTTGCACGTATAGCAAACTTGCATGCCTTCTCCTTACAACCAACCTCAAAACAAGTGTGACATGACTTTTTAACTTTAACCTTAAAATGCTCTTTTAGTGCCAACATGCTCAAAGCTCATTTCAATTCGGCCTTCAATGGAAACACTTTTCCTAGATATAAGTGGTCGTTAATTGATCCAGATTCTTAACTCTCAACTGTTTGGAAGGATATCATATTTACCCTAGGAATAATCCATTGAGGACATACCCCTGTATTTACCCTCTCTTGATCACTGTCATCAGGCGAACGAATGCCGTTCTCAAGTGCGATGGCGTTGTCGTAAATAGGGTCAGCACCTTCAACATCTTCTAATTCAACAGTTGTGGCATGGTCGTCCAACACAACCTCTCCTAACACAGCAGTTGTGGTATGACCTGTACCGCCATCTGCATGATTGCAATCAGGAATGTCGGTGTGCTCAACCCTATCGTCCTCTGAACAGTCATCATGTTTGCCAACATAATCATCTTCACAGTCATCATGCAACTCATCGTTCCAATCTGCCATGTCGTCCTCTTCAACATCATCTTCAATCTGATCAGATGCATCATCATCACTCACAACCATCATAGTGTCCTTTGCAAATGACGATGGACCCATTGCATTTTTGACCGACCGTTGCATTTGTTGCAAAGTACCAAGTATTTCATTCGATCCACATTTCGATCAAAATTGTGCACACATCATTTGCAAACACCTCATGTGTGTGCCAAGCTGCTTAAACTCATGAGAATATGTCAAACATGATTGCCATGGTTGTTTGTTAAGAAATGCATGCTGTGGTATGTTAGAATAATTAACATTCTGTTGTAGGTGATTACTAAGTTGGATACCATGTTCATATGGAATATCATTTGCATTTCCTGCCTTAACTGTCACAAACACAACAACTGCCCACTCATTTCGCAAAACACTTACCACATCTTCATCATCCCTAATAACTACGCGCGAAACCCTTGCCGCATGACACAATGATGCATGTAGCTCAATTTCATTATTATTTGAGTTGACCCCAACAACCTCTTCAACCAGCTTCAGTAGGCCCGAAAATGATAAATCACTCCTAATACCCCTCACTCATGTCTCACCACCCTTGTAACTGTCATCGACCCAATGACCACTGTATGTAATCATAAGCTTCACATTCAGCAGGCCATTGAAATTTAATAGAAAATAAGTGTCAAAATCAATCAATTTATAAAAAATTACCCCTCAATGCATAAAAACCACCAATGCATTGCCTAAGTCACATTTGGCCGACCGCTGAAATTTAATAGAAAATAAATGTCGCAATGTCTAATACACATTCATGCAATACCTAAAAAGTAGTGAACAAAAGCCCCAAAGCAAGAGGTGAATTACAGAAGTCACGCAGCACCAGTCTCGCATTACCTAATAATAAGTCACTCAATGCGTAATATCCACTCTCCTTATGCCTACATCACCGGTTATGTAATGGCCCAATGTCACGTAATACATAACAACAAGTCACGTAATATATAAAAACAAGTCACACAATCCATGAAAACTAGTGACCAAAAACCTCAAAACAAGATATAAATTGCATAAGTCAGTCATGCACTGCCAGTCTCGCTATCCCTAAGAATAAGTCACTCAATGACATTGGGCCAGTCACATACTAGCCCAATGTCACATAATACATAAAAACTAGTTACGCAAACCTTAAAAGTAGTGAACAAAAGCCTCAAAGCAAGAGGTGAATTGCAGAAGTCACGCAGCACCAATCTCGTAATACCTAATAATAAGTCACTCAATGCGTAATATCCACTCACATTATGCCAATATAACTAGTCACGTAGTGGCCCAATGTCACGCAACACATAACAACAAATCACGCAATGCCTAAAAACTAGACCAAAAGCCTCAAAACAAGAGATATATTGCACAAGTCAGTCACGCACCGTCAGTCTCATTATGCCAACATAACCATCCACGTACTGCCCCAACGTCACACAATAACATAACAACACATCATCATATACATACAAACCACTCATGCAATGTCTCAACAGAAAATATGCATTGCACATTTCACGCAGCGCATATAACCCAATTTCTCAATACCTAATAATAGGTCATGCAATGCCTAACATCCACTCACGCAATTATTCAGCATAATATAACTTAAACGAAGAAAATAAGAAAAGACATAAAAAAATATTTGCTCAATGAAAAATTTTTAAAATTTTATTTATAATTAGATTTTTTGAAATAGAATATGAGAAAGGAGATGATAAAAAAAATGAACCGTAGTTCATTTGTTCCTAAGTTCATCTACTATTTCATATATCTTGCCGAGAATCTTTTCATTGGCCAAGATGTTAGCCTCCAGCTCAAAAGTCCTGGCCATCAGCTTGTCAATGAAGGTGTGCATCTCTTGTTGGAATATCTCCTGTTGCTCCCTTAAGGGTATATCCTCCTCCTTGGAGGATGCCCCTTCCCCATTCTGGACGCTTGGATCTCTAGACGCCATTTTACAATTACAATTATCTGAGATTGTTTTAGATAATTGAATTTGATTCAAATGGTTAATGGTTCCCTTTATTTATAGGCATGAATGATGACTTTTGGTGATGAATTGGTTATTAAGTACCTGTTCGACCTAGCGTTTCATCTCTTCATCTTACTTACCTCTTAAAAGCAAAAGTCAAGCCAAATATCATTTTTTGAGAAATTCTTAATAAAAAGCAGCTTTTTTTTAAAGAACAAAATTTTCAAAAAAAGAGCTTAAAGTAAAGCTCAATGGAGGAGCTTTCTCTTCTCTTCTTTTTTCAGAATTTAAGCATTATGGTCTGATTGCTTGGTAGATCAACCAAAATCTAATACTATTGCTACTATACAAGTATGAATAACCCTAAATAAACCCAAGAACCCTAAATAACTCTTAAATTCTATGAACCTAAATAAACCCAAGAACCCATAACAAATACCTTGATGTCATCTCTACACTTTGGGATTGTGAGAAAGTTGGCTGCCAATATAGACCTCGATGGCGTTGGAGAGCTAGGTGGCGAGATATATACCCCGATGTCGTTGGAGAGCTAGACGGAGGGATAGCTAAATCGAGATTTAATTTTGAAATTTTTAGCTGAAGAAATGGTGGGACAACAGAAAGAAAGAAATCGAGATGCGCCTTCATTTGGATTAATTGGTTTAAAGGGTATTCTTGTCAAGTTGTGCCAAAAATTGTCTAAAAATAGTTAAAATTATATTGACGGTCATTTTTGAAGTGACCTTACTAGGAAGGTTATTTCTCACAATTTCCTCTAAATCAAAATAGACTCAATAAGCTTATAAAGGATGGTACTCTACCAGACATGGTTGAGCATCCTTTGCTAGTATATGAGTCTTGTATTGAAGCTTAAATGACTAAAGGGCCTTTCAAGGCCAAAGGTAACAAAATGCCAAACGTTCTAGACTTGGTGCACATAAATGTGTGTGGGCCAATGAACGTAGAAGCTAGAAGAGGTTATGAATATTTCAAACTTTTATTGATGATTACTGGAGACATGGCTTTGTGTATTTAATACACAGAAAATGTAAATCCTTTGAAAAGTTCAAAGAATTCAAAGTCGAAGTTGAAAAGCAACTAGGCAAGCCATTGAAACAACTTCGATCTGATCGGGGATGTGAGTATTTATCAGATGAATTTCAGCAATATCTCACTAACAATGGGATAATTTCCAATTTGTCAGCGCCAAGAACACCTCAATATAATGGTGTAGCTGAAAGAAGAAATAGGACTCTTTTAGAAATGGTTAGATCAATGATGTCTTTTGCTAACCTTCCAATCTCATTCTGAGGATATTGTATGCAAACTGCTCAATACTTGCTCAATTTTGCTCCATCTAAGGCTATGCCTAAGACACCAAAGGAGCTGTGGATAGGGCGTAAATCATTTGTATGTCATCTGTGAACTTGGGGGTGTCCTCCACATGTTTTAAAGCCTAAGTCCACAAAGATGGAGCCGAAGACTGAGGTGTGCTTGTTTGTAGGATATCCAAAGGGAACAAGAGGTTCTTACTTCTATAGTCCTTAAGATAAGAAAGTTTTCGTTAGTACAAATGCCACTTTCTTAGAGGAAGAGTTTGTGAGAAATCACAAATCTAGAAGTGAAATTGTCATAGAAGAATTGTCTAATCCTTTAGATTTAAGAGTTAATTCTGAAGATGTCATAACATAGTCTAATTCAAGGGTTAAAATAGAGACACAACCTGAACATCAAATAATGGTGCCACGACATAGTGGGAAGGTTGTGAGACAACCAGAAAGATACATGGGTCTAGGAGAAAACAGATTGCACTCTCAGACGAACATGAATATGATCCTATTACATATAAGGAAGCTATTAACGATGTTGATGTTGAAGAATGGCATAAGGCAATGAAATTTGAGTTGGACTCCATGGATTCTAATAAAGTCTAGACTCTAAAAGATCCACCTGAAGGGATAAAACCTATAGAGTGCAAATGGATTTACAAGAGAAAAAGAGGAAGTGATGGGAAGGGTTAGACCTTCAAGGCTAGACTAGTGGCCAAGGGTTTTACCTAAAGAGAAGGGATTGACTATGAGGAAACCTTCTCACTAATTGCTATGCTTAAATCAATTAAGATCCTTCTATCCATAGCCGCACATCTTGATTATGAGATATGGCAAATGGATGTCAAGATCGCATTTTTAAATGGAGATCTTGAAAAGCGCATTTATATGGCTCAACCAGAAGGTTTCATTAAAAAGGGCCACGAGCATAAGGTTTGTGAATTGCATAGGTCCATCTATGGACTTAAGCAAGCATCTAGGTCTTGGAGCATAAGATTTGATACTGCTATCAAATCATACGGTTTTCAGCAAAATGTTGACGAACCTTGCGTCTATAAAAGGATATAGGATAAAAAGGTTATTTTCCTAGTCCTTTATATTGATGACATTCTACTCATTAGAAATGATAGAGGAATGTTATCAACAGTTAGAGGTTGCCTGAACCAACAATTCAATATGAAGGATTTGGGAGAAGCCAGCTATGTTCTAGGGATCAAACTTATAAGGGATCGTAGGAACAAGCAGATAGCATTATCTCAAGCATCCTACATAGACAAGATTTTGGCCAAGTTTGCTATGCAAGATTTCAAGAAGGGTTTTATGCCCTCTAGACATGGTATCAAACTTTCTAAGGAGATGTCACCTAAAACTCTAGAGGAAGTTGAAAACATGAAATGGATTCCATATTCATCTGCCGTTGGAAGTCTCATGTATGCTATGCTATGCACTAGGCCAGATATTTGCTATGCAATTGGTTTGGTTAGCTGATTTCAGTCAAACCCAAGCATGGAGCACTGGACTGTAGTCAAGTGCATTTTTAAATATCTTCGTAGAACGAAGAATTACATGCTTGTATATTCTAGAAGTGACCTTGTAGCGATAGGGTACACTGATTCAGATTTTCAGTTTGATATTGATTCTAGAAAATCAACATCAGGATCTGTTTTCACCATTGAAAGAGGAGCCATAGTTTGGAGGAGTGTAAAGCAATCTTGTATTGCAGACTCTACTATGGAGACAGAGTATGTTGCAGCTTGCGAAGCAGCAAAGGAAGCTGTATGGCTCCGTAAGTTCCTTATGGACCTTGAAGTAATTCCAAATGTAAACAAGCCTATTACACTTTATTATGATAACAATGGCAATGGCTAACTCAAAAGAACCGCGAAATCATAAAGCAGCAAAACATATTGAAAGAAAGTCTCATTCGAGGGATCATACAACGTGGAGAAGTATATGTGAAGAAAATTTCAATAGAGCAAAACCTCGCTGATCCATTCATAAAGACTCTAACACAAAAGAGTTTCGATGGTCACTTAGAAGGTCTTGGAATGAAGGATAGGTCATACTTGCTTTAGGGCAAGTGGGAGATTATTAGGAATTTTGAGAATATGGTGCCCTAGAAAGCAAGTATAGTCTCATGCTTAAATTCATTAAATTTATTTGTAATGAAAGTACATTTTGATAATAAAACGAAGAGTTTGTTTTAGTAAGCATTCATTATCTAGCTATTAAGGTACTGAGATTCTATTGAGATATTAAAATACATTTGTATGAAGAGTCATACATAGGAGACATGTATTTTAATTGAATCTAAAAATTGTTCACAGCCATATAATAAAGCTGGTCACTTTAATGTGTTAAAAGTGTAGTGTCCAGATTACTTCCAACGAAACGAATGTGATTTATTTCAAGGGAATGATGAGTCTCAAATCATCGAAATGGTTGACTTCGAGTAATGACACTATAACATGAACTAGAATCATGTGAGAATCAAATTTAAGTTTTACCGTTACTTAAATCTTGATCTCACACTTATGCATTTGCTTATAGTAGAACCGAAATCTTGATGGATAGTGGACTCATGTTTAATCTCCTTATAATCTTTGATTTACCATGAGCATGATCATCATAAAGTGTTGATCTAGACTCCGTATTTTGGGATTATAATCGAGATAAACATCTGGGAACATATATCCAGATAATGGAGTTCATAGCATTAACATCACTTCTAGTGATTTCAAGAAGATTGGTGATTAATCTGGGCTCAGTGGATTGATGAATTAGATACTCATCACATCTGGATACTCAAAAGATTAGATCTAGAGTATTGAATCACTAATTGGATGAAATTTGAGACTAGGTGACAAAATTGACATAAAGGGTCAAACGGTAATTTCACCTTTTGTCATTGGATGGTTATATGAGGGTTCACAATATAAGGTTTGCAATTGGACAACTAATAATTAATATAAAGTATTGAATTGTTTCTTATAATTATAGTTAATCCAAGAGTGCAACCATGAATCTATGGTGGAGTGATTTCATGGTTAATAAGCTTGAATTATTTTTAATGAGATTAAGAATAATTCTAAGTTTATTGGAGCTTGGAATATCTATGTCCAAATAGATTCCCTATTTAGCCTCATAGAATTCAACTTGTTTAAGTTGAAATGCATGTTTTAATTAAATTGTGTATAAAAATGACAGCTTTAACATATTTGTCTTAATTTAGACAAGAAAACATGTTTGGTCTTAATTTAGACAAGAAAATATGTTTGTCTTAATTTAAGACAAGGAAAATATTTTGTCTTAATCTAGACAAGAATACATATTTGTCTCAAATTTAGACAAGATAAAATATTTTTTGTTTTAATTACTGACAAGAGTTGTCTTAAATTAAGAGAATTTTAGGAGGATTCTTGCAAAATGAATTTAGACATCCATGTTGGTAAAAGGAGACTCCCCGTTTGACTATTAATCTTTTATTTATTATTAATTCTTTTTAAATAAAGATGGATAATAATAAAATAAGAGTTGTTATTCAATAAGGAGTTTTATTTTATCAAGAACTCTAAATGATAATTAAAGAATTAAATTATTTATTTTTTAATTTTTATTTTGATAATTATGGAGCATATTTGATGCTTCCATAACTCTAAATGGATCGTCAAGATTGATTTAAAGGTGTTTTGTTTTGATTAAACCTTTGAAGCAATAGTTTTAATAAAAAGAGAAGAGATTGGAAGAAAAAAAGAAAATGTACTTTTTCTTGAAAAAGGTTTCAACCATCACTTCTTTGCTCTTCTCCTCCTCCAAGCTTTTCCAAAGAGAAAAAAAAAATCAGTTGCCATCTTGTAGTCTTACATTCTACACCTTATCCACTCAATGTTCAAGTTGAAAGTATTCTTGAAGAATAAGTGGTAAACTTGTTTGGTCAAGAAATCGTTCATTGGTGTGGTGGAATTCGAAAATAAGAATCTCAAAATAAAAGGTATGGTTTTTCTTACTTAATAGATTCTTTTTTTTTTTTGGTGTAATAATGTTACTTGCAATAATAATAATGTGTGTTTCCACTTGTGTAATTGGATTGTTTGCTTCTTTTATAAAATAAATTTTTGAAATCCATGCTTTACACAATCACATTAATTCACTAAGATTCTACTCCAACACCACCTACACGCATGCACTTGGTTCCTTTGAATCCTTGAAGATTCTTGTTACCACAAGCATAATCTCACATTACAATCGGTTCACAAGGCATGCACTCAAATAAAATGATAATTTTTTTACCCTTCTCCCCTTGGAATCACCAAGCCGAGCCTCCATTTTCTCCTTCGAGCTCCAACAATGGTATGCAAGAGAAAACCTTTTGGTTTTTCTCCAATCTTCTCCAAAGCCGAACTTCCTCCAAGCTTTTTCTTCTTTCTCCTTTCTCCTTTCTTCTTTTTGTTTTCTTCCCTCTTTTTACTTTCAAAATCGATTCTCTTTATTTTCTCTCAAAGGTGCGATTTTTCCAAGCCTTTCTTCACCTTTCTTTTCTTTATTTATTTCTCACTTCTTGTTAGACCAATTCATCCCCCATTAAATTTTCATGCATCAATTTCCTCCCTCACTCATTGGCCATCCTCACTTATCTCTCCATCCGCCACCTTCACTCTCTCATTCTTTCTTTCTTCATTCTTTATTCCATGCACCACCTCATTCCTCCAATCATATTTCATGCACAACCTTTACTTTGTATTTCATTTAGTCATTCATTAAACCATTCAAGTCACATGCATCCCACATTTTTCTTTCCTCATTTGGCCATGTAATGCACCAATCTCATTACATGCAATAGGTTTTTTTTTCATTCGTCTTTTTACTTCACATGGTGGGGTTCCCACATGTTCCCTACTAACTTACTCTTTTTTGCATGCAATAATTTGCATGTAATAGTGAACGCACATGCATATTTCATTATCCCACATTTCCTCATTATCTCAATTAATTCTCCATTTCTTCCAAACTCACATTTACTATTAATACTTATATCACTAAAATTTCATTTATTAAACTAATATTTTAGAACCAATAAAATAATATTTTATTCATCAAATCATCAAAATCATGTTATAACTCCCCCACTTAAGTTCAACACATAGATTATGTGAGTTTGTCCACCACTCACAATAGGAATATTTTGATATTATTTTAATAATATTTTACTAATAAAATATTATTAAATTCAAAAATTTTCCATTTGGCTTCCGAGGTTCTAAAACATTTTAATTTATCTCGATTTAGCTCCATCGCTCTTTTTTACTCCATTACGACGACCTTAATAAAACATTATGAAAATATTATTATTTTATTACGTATGGAATATTTTATTCCAAAATATCCCATTCCTCTTCCACCATTCCCAAAGTCTTAAATTAACCTTTATTGGTCTTAATCTTGTTCTTACAATCGTATTAACCACCGTTTTAGGTCACGAGGTGTTACAGGTTGGAGGTTGAAGGTTGAGCTTGATTGTGGGCATTCCTTCGATTGTCAAGGTGAGTGGGATTTAATTAAATGCATGTGATGCATTTCACATAATGTATACGCTGTCATGGTACTTAAATGTTGTGTGTATGCCTAAATAAGAATGCCTAGGCTAGAGAATTGATATGTATATAATATATATATATATATATATATATATATATATATATTTGTGTGTATGTGTATATGTATGTTTGCCTAGAGGTATGTGCATAGGCTAGAGAATGATTTGATTGTGTGCCTAGATGAGGATGCCTAGGTTAATTAGTTATCTAAGATAAGAAATCTATGTTTGTGTGATTTATGGTGAGTCACATGGTGGCATTGTGTTGGAACCCATGGTATATAGGACCTAGAGCAAGAGGTCTACCATGGTGTAATACAAATTATGAATTAAGGACTATGCCAAATTATGATGAATGGACTACTCAATTAGGTATATGGGCATAATATGTATTTGGGTAAATGGCACAGCGATCAAGGTAATGTTAAGTATGTGAGGCCAAAAAGCCATGATTGCTTATGGATATAATCTATGCATGAATGTCCATGTAATTGTGGTTGATTTAAGAATAGGCATAAGACTGTTAAGCCACAATTGATTTGTTTGAATATGATGAATACCCATGTGAGGTTACGAGCATACGAGTCTAAAGATTGATTATGTTTTGTTTAAAGTTGCCCTAAAAATTTAAAAGCACTTAGAATGATACCGAGCTTAGTGATGAATGAAGCTCGTTGAAAGTGAAATATGATTTGATGTGGACATATGTAATGTTATAGGCACGATATCTTAATTCGTAGATTTGTGCTCCGTCCAAGGATGAATTCTGGATGTTCATTTGACTTAAGGTGAGTGGAGTCTCACGCCTTGTGACTATGTGTGTGCCTACAGGGATGGTGGTAAGCAAGGATGGTAGCACTAATCTCATATATGATTCCATCCCACAGTGTTTTGATACCATTCGTTGAGATTACTCCAAGTGACTCTAACGCCAAGAGTTTACTCTAGTCAATGATCTAATTCTCCGTGAGCTGCTCTAACACTCTGCGTGATTTGTTCTCTGCCCGTTGCTTCAGCATGTGCGTGATTTGTTTTCTTCTCGTTGCTTCAGTACGTGCGTGATTTGTTTCTCTGCCAATTGGCCATAAGCGTGATTTAACTATGTCCAGGGCAAGACCACTCATTTGATTTCATTTGACTAAAATGACATGTATAGGAGATGGCATGATTTGATTTGAATATGAAATTGTGGTGATTGACTGTGAATTATATCTGATGGAATGGCTCGAAATAAGAAACTGTCACGACCCAAATTTCGGGCCATGATCGGCGCATGGACCCAATGGACGTAGTCCATTAAGCCCAAGCAAGCCTATTAATCTGACATATTCATCATTCCATCATAAACTGCTAAGTCATATATCATAACTTAGAATCGAAATAATATTGAACATTGCCCCTCATGCTGGCATACCAAACAAGTGTATATACACTGTTTACAACATGTATCTTAATAATTCACATTAGGTTCATCTATACATAACAAAAGAAGACTCGATGTCCAGCGGAGAAACTTGACGAATGTACAGCTACTAAATGCCGAGACACCTACCAATAGTCGAGTCTACAAACTTACCTCGACCTAGTTACCAGTTGCCTCGTAATCTGAAAACATGAAGTTGAAAGTGGTGAGCATAAACTTAGTGAGTGAACACGAAAAGGAACAAGCATACCATAAGGAATGTTTAACGAAATCATGATGCATTCATTTTCTCAAAACAATGCAATTGTTTTGGCTCTTTTAAACCCCTCATGTAAACCCCACATGAGTAAATCACTTTACAAAGATCCATGCTCAACTATGGTACCAAAGAAATGGGAAATATGGTAAAAACTCACAAGTTAGCAAAATGGATAGAAAGTTTCTTGCTGCAGCGAGAACCAGGTCTAGTGAAAGCCCTCAAACCCGAGAGTTTCTCGCTACAGCGAGAATGAATCTCGCTGCAGTGAAGATCAAAACATCAAGGAAAAAGTCTCCTTTTCCCTTAAAACAAGCCATCCTGCTAAAATAACAATAACAACATG
Organism: Theobroma cacao; assembly: GCF_053813885.1. NCBI lineage: Eukaryota > Viridiplantae > Streptophyta > Magnoliopsida > Malvales > Malvaceae > Theobroma > Theobroma cacao. The sequence continues at coordinate 28,549,769 of NC_142641.1, forward strand.
TAACACATGTAAACTCCCAAATTTCAACAAATCAAATGCTCACATATATGCATTTACAACCATATACCCATCATCATCATGCACACCATCCCATCATCATCATTCCCAGCTCATGCGCACTCCCTACTCGCACATGGCTAGGTCATCACCGGGCTATGGGCACTCCCTACTAGCACATAATCGGATCATCACCGGGTTATGCGCACTCCCTACTCACACATAACCGAGTCATCATCGGCTTATGCGCACTCCCTACTCGCACATAGCCGGGTCATCATCGGCTTATGCGCACTCCCTACTTGCACATAGCCGAGTCAATATCATTACACAACAATGTATTCATATATATATATCAACACAATGTGGTAGTGCATGAATCAATAATAGTCACATGTCACAACATGAAGACAATCTATCAAAAGCTTGTTCCCAAGGCACTTGTTTTTATGAAAAGCTAGATAATCCATTCAAATGTTTGACAAATACATTATATCCCCAAAACAAGTTTTCAAATGCAAGTCCACTCACTGGTATTAGGAGTAGAAATACTCTTATTTTCAGTCCGCTAGTGCAGTCCTTTACCCGTATCCAAAGGCTCACCACCTAGCCATAATCCATGACACATATTCCAATTAAATTATGTCTAACAGTCATAAGCTATTTCAGGCTCGATATATATATGATATGAAATGAAAAATGCACGAGTAGCCATCTAGACCCGGTATTGGCCTAAGTCAATTTTTCACTCGATAAATTGGCAAATGCGTCCAATTTCACTCCAACTTGCTCCATTTCTTTTCCAATCCCTCAATTCACCAAGCACAAACTAATTAACACACAATTAGGCAAAATTTATCTTCATTTTTCTTCTTTGAACTTTCGGCCAACAATGGTACACTAACTCCGTGATTTTTCCTACTTAATTTTCTCACCATTATTCATTAATTCCTACACCAAAAACTATTATTTCTTAATCAAATCACCTAGAATAACATCCCATTCTTCCTCATCATTCACTTAGAGAATTCGGCTATTGATGGGCACCAAACCTTTGGTGGTTTTCTTCACTTGTTTTCATGCTACACATCATTAATCACCTAAAAACACTAACATACCTAAAAATCAAACCAATCCAAGATCATTCTCTCTCCATACCCATTTCTCCTACCACTTATTCACTATGAAATCATGTTTCTCAACCATAGAAATAAGAAAATAAAGCATGGGTATTATAAATCTCAAGTAAAAATAAAGAATTTTCACTTTCCCTTGTTTAATTCCTTGGAATCCCTACTTTTTCTTCAATTTTCCAACCTAGGGTTTGTGTTCTTTCCTTTCCTCTTCACTTCATGCTTTGGCCAGCCATATGGGTGAGACTAAGAGAGTTTTAAATAGATTTTACAAGGAAATTCTAGAATGATTCAAGCTTGACACATGGCATGTTTCCATTGGTCCATGTGTAATACTTATCCAGTAAGCAATCTCTCTCCACCACATAAAATGTTTCAATTATCTATAATGTAAAATGTTAATGGCTGAAATCCATGGGCATGACAAGTGTTAGGTGGTGTAAAATTCCAAAATTCTAACTTTGCCCCCGTAAACTCGTAAAATTACCGTTTTGCCCCTAGAACATGAAAATCATCAAAAATTTTATTTCCTTGTCATTTCACCCATATTTTCATCATTCATTTACGCTTTAGGCCTACTTAAGCCATAATATTGTTTAAAATTTACTTTTATGCGCTTATTGAGAAAATGATGAAATTACCCCTAATTAGGGGTATCGCGTATATTTCTATCTACGAGTCTATAAAGGTCAAGGTCTCACAGAAACTGTTTGTAAATGAGATATGAAGTTGGGCTTGGTAACTAAGGTGTGCCTATGAAGCCTAGTTTGATGATAATATCTTTAAGGATAAGCTTTGAATTGATATGATTTGTTGTGAGGACATAGAACTTGGAAATTTATGGAGAAGATACGCCATTGATATGTGATCCAGCGAGTTTGACTATGATGAATTGTGCATGTAAGATATTAGGATGATCCTTGCAGCTTTGAATTGAAGATGTTTGAATATGAATATATATATATGGCTAGATAGCATCCCTTCATTGAGTATTAGATGACTCACCCCTCTGTTGTACCACATGCAAATAAGAGAAGCCATGGGGTTATGTGGCAAGTGTCATGGATTGGACGGACACATAATTGGCATTCGGTAGGCCTCCCTCATGTGTCAATTTGTCGAGTTTGTGTGGGCCTTCCACCATCTAGTTTGATTAGCCTGTGAAATATGTTAAGCATGATGGGCCATATGAATTTGTGCATAAGGATTGTTACGTACGAACCAACTTGACAGCCAATGTATGGCCTTATGTATAATTGTATGGATTGTGAGCCAAGGATAATGTAATATATTTGAAATTGTTACAAATATTTGATTATAAATCCCTTGGCATTTGAGTTATATGGTTGTAAACTATAAGGCTTGCTCGGTGATAACCCTATAATATAGAGTTATTTGAGCTTAATTTTGATAGTAATTTAGCTTAATCCTTGTAGTAATGCATAAAAATTAGTAGGCTTTATTTAATTATTTTAAATTAGTTATTTTAGGTGAGTCAATCTAATTTTAGTTAATTTTATGCTTAATTTAGGGTTAATGTCGTTAAGATAGGTTGTTATTGATTTATTTGTGCTTTTGTCGGTGTTTGATGAAGAAAGAACTTTAGTGGAAGAAGGATGGCAATTTCATGGTGCAGACCTTTAATGCATATATTTTGGTATTTTGGCTATAACTTTTCTTACAAAGCTCCAAATGAAGTGATTCTTGTACTGTTAGAAAGATAAGAGAAAAATCTACAACTTTCATGTTTATCACTTTTCCTAGTTTGACTGAAAGATTGTCAAAAATCTTATTTAAATTGATATATTGTAGCAATCCTAAAGCAATTATGATTTTTGTTAATTAATTGGGCAAGGCTGCAACCCACATAGTCTGAAGAGGAAATCCCAGCTGAAATTGACTTCTTCCTTCACCCAACTCAGCCTAACTTCAAAGCCTTATAAAAACAACCTTTTAGAGGACTTTTAGGGAGACAATGAAACACCAGGTTGAGAGTCAAGCCACATAGTTATTGAAGCTAAGAAAAATTTGAAGGATCCAAGGAGATTTGGAGATTAAGTGTCACGACCCGGAACCTCCCTCGGGCCCATAACAACCGCTGCGACATCCCAATTGACACTCATTACCCGAAATGCCAATCAGAACCTCGCAAGCCTTACATATCAGTTTCTTGCCTTTTCTGTGAGCAATCGTTTTTAAACATTCCATTTTAAACAATTTTCAGTAGTTTCCTGCTCAAGTAAATCAAAAGACAAAAATATTTTAAAAGGATTTATAGATAAATATCACTATTCAAAATATTGATTAAAATATAGCATTTTTTATATAAAATAATATTATAGAAACACGTGTAAGAAATCTTTTGTAACGTGTAAGTAAAATAAATTTACACATACAAAAATTTACAAAGTTATAATGTACAATAATGGTTACAATGACAAGTGGCCCAAAATACACTCAATGTTGGTGCTAGAAACCTACTATCTGTGTGGTAGACATGTCAACTGGAATCCTCGACAAAATAGGGTATCTACAAGCTACCACGGACCTGAAATGTTTGGAAAGGAGGTGGGTGAGATTTTGCAATCCCAATGAGTAAACAGACATTATCATAAATATCTAAAGGCGAGTAACAGGGAGGTAAGTTTAAACAACAAATCACAAACCATTTCATAATGTTTTCAATTTATTTCTTAAACTATAAAATATTTGTAATTTGCCAATACAGTTGTTAAGGCTTATGTCTTTTATAAAAGAAAACAAAGCTCAAGCCAAAACTAATCCTCGGGGATACCTTGGCCGAGGCATCTAACCTAGTCCGCCAAGGTTGTTATAACATTTACATGTGAAACACATTTTTATTTTTAAAACAAGTCGTTCCTTGACGTTGGCCGAGTTACACATTCACGTGGGGGTTCGACGTGAAGTGAGCTCTAATACTACCCCGGGAGTTACCCTCCTCACCTCTACAACCGGAGTAACTATATAACCGGGTTTACCGTGCCCCTCTAATAGGCAGTCCATGGAAACCCATCACTGTATTGACTAACCCACCAATTTTAATAAAATTTCGACAGTATAACGTGGCTTTTATTTATTTATCCAGCCTGCATAGTAAAACAGCTTACATAAATTTCCCAATGCACTTACAAAATATAGCCACATATACTTATATCTCATAAGCCATTCATAGGAAAATATAAAATTTTCAAGACAGTTAATAGCCTCCAATTACTCAATTTCATAATCAACACAATATATATTTTTTTTTTTGTCACATTTATTTCTACAACATCAAAAATCCTATTTTAATCTTATTTTCGTTTCATAAAATACATAAAGAGCATTTAAAAATAAACTCTAGATAATTTACAATAATAATAGGTTTACTTACTGTTTGTACAAACTAATTGCTTTTTAGGTGCCCCGATAACTACTCGTCTGGTACGATTTCCTTGCCTTTATCGGAGGGCTCTCCTCCTAGACACAATGCAAAAATTTACTCAATTCATCACATTAATGCTAAATCACTATATATTTGACTTAAATCCTATACTAATGCTTGGTATGAAATGCAATAGCCAAAAATGGCTTAAACGCGGTATTAACCTATTTTTGGCACTTTACCCGATAAATTGCTAACGCGCTCCATTTTAGCTCTAAATCGTCCCATTCTCTCTCCAACATTTCTAACCATTAAATATCAGCCAATAACCTTCTAAAATCACCAAAATCAGTTCACTTTCCTCCTTGGAAAATTCAACCAAAACTGAGACATTAACTCGGTAAATTTTTTACTTTGTTTTTCTATCACATTTAACCATTTTTCATCATTTTCTCTTCATTTCTCTTACAATAAAAATCAGATCATCATCATTGTACCTCATTGCAGATTCGACCAAGGGTGGGTATTGTGAAAATTTAATGCTTTCTTGCCCAATTTAATTTCTAAACACATTTAACTAACTAAAACTACCAATTTAACTAAAAATCAAAACCTAAAAATTTCAAAATCTCTCCCCTAGAATTTCATCCAGCCCTTGATGTCACTTTTAGATCTCTCTCCTCAAGCATGCTAAATGGAAACAAAGGCATAAGAAAGGTAGAAATCAAGCTAAAGTCGAAAAATCTTACCGTTAGACGCGTAAACGGGCGAAAAACGCGAATTTCCCTTTCAATTTTCTTATTTCTCTTTGGTTTTTCTTTTTTTTTCTTCCTTTCCTCTCTATTTTCTCTCTTGTTGTCCCTTATGGCCGGCCAGCACTTAAAATGGGGTTTAAATGGGCTGACTTTTCATTAAAATAATATTATATTATTTTTTTAAAAATGCCACGTGTCACTTTCCCATTGGCCCATTTTTAAAATTTCATCCATTTGTTTCCAAATTTTCACCATACACTTGTCCCACATATCCATAGCTTAGATAAAATTCTCAGACTTATCCAAAGTCTCGGTGGAGTAACTTTTGAAATTTACACTTTTGCCCCCGTAAAAGTGAAAAATTACATTTTTGCCCAAAAAACTGAAAAATTGCCCATAGACATATTTTTATCCCTTATACTCATACCATTCTCCAATTTGTCAAATTTGATCTAAATTCTCTCAAAATCTCAAATTTTGTCCACGAGTGGCAAAATTACGATTTTACCCCTACACTCCAGAAATCACCAAAATTAAACTTTTTCACTTCCTATCATTAAATTATACTCCAAAGAGTTAATCTTGGTCAAAAATTTCACTCCATGATCAAATTATTATCTTAGGTGGCAAAATGACGATTTTTGCCCCTCAACATCAAAATTTTCAATTTTACCCCTAATGAACCCTTGAACTCTGAATAATCATTTTAGTCATTCCTGGACTATAAAATATTAAATTTCATCATACAATTCCTATTTGAACTAGTTCGAGGTTAAATCAACACAAGTGTACCATTAGGTACGATACCGGGTTTCGTCTATTCTTAGATACTTTTCTAGCATAATAACATGCTACTCAGTGCATGTATGTCATGACATGTGTTTATAGGGTCGGGTTTTACAATTCTACCCCCCTTAAAATAAAATTTTGACCTCAAAATTTTACTTACCAGATTCGACAAATAGATGCGGGTATTGGTTCCTCATTTGATGCTCTACTTCCCATGTCATTTCCTCCATTCAAGCACTTTTCCACAACACTTTGACCATTGAAATACTCTTGTTCCTCAGTACTCGAACCTTTTGATCCAAGATACTCACAGGTTGCACCTCGAACTTTAAATCATAGTGCAACTCGATCGGAGGTGCTTCGAGTATGTGAGAGGGATCTGGTACATATTTCTTAAGCATGGAGACATGGAAAACGTTGTGGATCTGATCTAACTCCGGGGGTAATTCAAGTCTATAAGCCACTGGCCCAATTGTTTCAATAATACGAAAAGGTCCAATGTATCTCGGATTGAGCTTTCCTCGCTTTGCAAACCGGATCACACCTTTCATTATCCAACAAGATATCATAATTTACCACAATAATATAATCAAATAAAACTTAATACCACAAAGCATTCAGATTATTACCTTTCCAAGGAGAAACCTTAAGAAAAACTCTATCATCGATCTCAAACTCCAAGTCTTTTCTCCGTTTATCTGCATAGCTCTTCTGCCTATCTTGGGCTACCTGTAGCCTCTCTCATATAACCTTGATCTTGTCATTAGTTTAATCGATCAATTCCACACTAACTAACTTTCTTTCACCCACTTCATCCTAACAAAGTGGAGTACGATATTTCCTTCCATATAAAGCTTCGTACGGTGCCATACCGATGCTAGATTGAAAGCTGTTCTTGTAAGCAAATTCCACTAACGGCAAGTGTCTATCCCAACTTTCAAGAAAATCCATGACACAAGCCATCAACATATCCTTCATAGTCTAGATAGCCCTCTCTGACTGACCATCCGTCTGTGGGTGAAAAGTAGTGCTAAATTTCAATTTGGTTCCGAGAGCTTCTTGAAATTTCAGCCAGAATCAAGAAGTGAATCGAGGATCTTGGTCTGACACTATAGAAATGGGAACTCCATGCAGCCTCACAATCTCATCTATATAGAGCTGAGCCAGCTTCTCAATAGAGTATGTACTATGGACAGCTAAAAAGTGAGCGGACTTAGTCAACTGATCTACGATCACCCAAATCGCATCCTTTCCCCTCTGTGTCCGCGACAGTCCCAAAACAAAATCCATAGTTACATGCTCCCATTTCCACTCGAGAACAGGTAAAGACTGAAGTGTACCTGCTAGCCTCTGATGCTCCGCCTTAACTTGCTGACATACGAGACACTTTGCTAGGAATTCTGCTACGTCTCGCTTCATACCCGGCCACCAATAATTCTCCCTAATAGTCCTATACATCTTGGTGCTTCTGTGATGTAATGCATAGGTAGATGAATGGGCTTCTTCCATGATCGCCTGTCTCAACTGGTTTCCCTTAGGAACACAAACTCGGTCTCTAAACATCAAGACGTTATCCTTTCTAAGTCTGAACTCACTAACTCCTCCATCGGTCAATTTTTGAATTTCTTTTCTTAACTCATCATCAAACCTCTAAATGTCCTTGATCTGATTAAGTAACGAAGGTCGCACAATGAAGTTTGCCAATAAGGATCCATCTTCACCATTTCTCAACTGGACCCCAAGAGATTTCATCTCTAATAATGCTGAAAAATAACAACTCTGAAGTGTGGCTAAAGACGATGAAGACTTACGACTTAAGGCATCAACTACAACGTTCGCCTTTCCCAGATGATAGTCTATCACCAAGTCATAATCTTTTATCAACTCCAACCATCGCCTTTGTCTCAAATTAAGCTCCTTTTGAGTGAGCAAATATTTTAAACTCTTGTGATCCGTAAATACCCGACAATGCTCACCATACAAGTAATGCCTCCAGATTTTTAAAGCAAACACCACTGCTGCTAACTCTAAATCATGGGTAGGGTAATTTGCTTCATGCTTCTTCAACTGTCGGGAAGCATAAGCTATTACTTTCTCATCCTGCATCAACACACACCCTAAGCCCAACTTAGATGCATCACTATACACCATAAATCCCTTACCACTCACAGGAAGTGTTAAAATAGGAGCAGAGGTTAACCGGTTCTTTAGCTCCTAAAATCGATTCTCACAAACATCATCCCACACAAACTTAACTCCCTTATGAGTTAGTCGGGTCAAAGGAGCTGCTATTAAGGAAAACCCCTAAACAAACCTCCGATAATAACCGGCTAATCCAAGCAAAGTACGAATCTCTGTCACTATCTTAGGTTGCTCCCATTGTAAAATTGCCTCTATCTTCTTGGGATCAACATATATTCCAGCTCTAGATACTACGTGTCCCAAGAATACCATTTCTTGTAACTAAAACTCACACTTCGAAAACTTTGCATACAACTGTCTTTCTCGTAAAGTTTGCAATACTATACGCAAGTGGGCAGTGTGCTCATCATTATCTCTCGAGTAAACTAGCATGTCATCAATGAACACAATAATAAACTTGTCCAAGTAAGGGTGGAACACCCTGTTCATGAGATCCATAAAAGCTGTCGGTGCGTTAGTTAACTAGAAAGGCATGACCAAGAACTCATAATGACCGTATCGAGTCTTGAACGCTGTCTTAGGTACATCCTGTTCTTTAATCCTCAACTGATGATACCCAGACCTTAGATCAACCTTAGAAAACATTGTAGCTCCCTGTAATTGATCGAAAAGATCATCAATCCTCGATAACGAATACTTGTTCTTAATGGTCATTCTGTTAAGCTGTCGATAATCGATACATAACCGAAGTGTACCATCTTTCTTTTTCACAAATAAAATCGGTGCTCCCCACGGAGATGTAGTGGGGCGTATAAAACCCTTGTCCACTAACTCTTTCAACTGCACTTTCAACTCCTTCAACTCTGTCGGAGCCATTCTATATGGAGGAATAGAGATAAGGGCAGTACCCGAATATAAATCAATGGTGAATTCTAACTCACGATCGGGAGGAAGTCCCGATACTTCATTAGGAAATACATCAGAGAACTCACTTACTACGGGGACATTCTCTAACTTAGGTTCCTCCCTCGATATATCAATCACATGAGCCAAGTATGCCAAATATCCCTTTCGCACCAATTTCAAAGCTTTGAGGGTCGAGATTACACAAAACGGTAATACTCGACGTTCCCCCGTAAATACAACTTCTGCTCCCTCTAAACTTTAGAGAATCACTTCTTTCTTAAAACAATACCCCTTTGCTCGATAAGTGGACAACCAATCCATACCCAAGATCAAATCAAAGTCCCGAATCTCCAAAGGGATTAAATCACCCATGAATTCTTCTTCCCCAACTTTAATACCCCAATCTCTATAATACGTATTTCTTACTAATCGCTCGCCTAGAGGAATATGCACTACAATCTCTTTCTCTAATGATGACAGGTTCCTATCTGAGAATGATGCAAATGATATGCTCACGTATGATCTATCAGAGCCTGAATCTATCAAAACATGTGCATCTCTATCAAACACAATCATAGTACCTGTCACAGTGCTAGGTCGAGCTTGGGCTTCATCCTCAGTCACTGCAAAGACCCTAGTCGAAATCTGAGGCTGCGGTTTAAAAGATGACTGCTCTAAGGTATTACTCCCCATGCTTGACCGTATCATTGGGCCTTGTCTAAACTGTGATCCCGAAATGTCTCTCCGCGGTATACTAAGACGAGTCGGAGGAGTAAAAATAGCTATTGTACCCCGTCTCAACTGAGGACAATCTCTCTTGATATGCCTTTGTTGGCCGCATTGAAAACACTTTACAAGCTGTCTACATGACCCAACATGAAATCCTCCGCAATTACGGTATCAGTCCAATCCTCTTAAAGTCTTCTCTTGACTACTCATCACTGGCCGATCAAATCTAGAAGATCTCGGCTGTGACTGTTGAGATAGAGGTCTAGTGGATGCCACAGACACTGAGGTAGTACTTCCTGCAGTAGACGTCGAATCTCTGCCTCTCTTTGAAGACTGACCTAGGAACGTAGGCTGATTCCTTCTCTTTGCGAACTCAGCTCGGATCCGTCTATTCTCAGCGGAGAGCTTCTCAGCCAGTAAGGCCATCTGCACAACTTCCTTATGTGGCTCCCTACCAGTCACTGTCATCCGTTCCCTGATCTCATTACGGAGCCCTTCCTCAAAATAATTTGCCTGATCCTGCTCAAATTTCATCAAATCCGACACATATAACATCAACTCGTTAAAACGAGTCTCGTACTCCTCTACAGTTAGATTTCCTTGTTTCAAGCTCAGAAATTCTCTTTTCTTTTCTTTCTGATGAAAGTAAGTAAAATACTGACCATCAAATTCTCTGAGGAAGTCAGACCATGTCTGAGGAGTAGTGGAACGGGACTTCATCGAATTCCACCAAGTATGAGCCCTCTTCTTTAGTAATCTAGTAGCCACCATTAGCTTCATATCGTCATCTAATCTCATATTAGAAAGAGTCTCCAAAACTTGATTAACCCAATCCTTAGTTGCGGTCGCATCCAACTCACCAGTAAACGAGACGCAACTCAACTGTCTAGCTTCCTTCAACTTCTTAGAAATAGAGGTGTCCGGTGTTTGGGGTGAAATAAGAGGTGGTGGTACTAGGGCTGTTATAGGGAAATCAGCGGGTGGAACCAGACCAGCTTGAGCCTAGCCTGCAAGAGCAGCGAGAAAAGTCGCTAATGCTTGAGCTGCCTCGGGTGTCATGGCAAGTACGCTAGGAGTAGCAACAAGTGGTGGAGAAGGTACAGGAATGTCCGTAGACTCAGCAGTAGGAACTGCTCTAAAAAAAGACGCAGCTGACTCTTCTTCTATGGAATCCGACCGACTCTGTCTGAGGCAATCTCTTCCCCTACCGGTAGATCTAGTAATAGGTGGTAGCTCACGTCGATGAGGCATAATGATCTACAAAAAGAATGAAATTCATTTAGACAACTTAAGATTCTATATGCAACTACATGCAACTAACTAATCTTAACTGGGCCACACTGACATTGTAAATTATTTTTTAAAAATAACTTTAAAAATCAAAAACTTCTTTCAAAACCATAAGCTTTTAAACCAAAAGCTCTGATTCCAACTGAATTGTCATGATCCGGAACCTCTCTCGGGCCCATGACAACCGCCGTGACGTCTCAATTGACACTCATTACCCGAAATGCCAATCAGAACCCCGCAAGGCTTACATATCAGTTTCTTGCCTTTTCTGTGAGCAATCGTTTTTAAACATTCCATTTTAAACAATTTTCAATAGTTTCCTACTCAAGTAAATCAAAAGATAAAAATATTTTAAAAGGATTTATAGATGAATATCACTATTCAAAATATTGATTAAAATATAGCATTTTTTATATAAAACAATATTTATAGAAACACGTGTAAGAAATCTTTTGTAACGTGTAAGTAAAATAAATTCACACATACAAAAATTTACAAAGTTATAATATACAATAATGGTTACAATGACAAGTGGCCCAAAATACACCCAGTGTTGGTGCTAGAAACCTACTGTCTGTGTGGTAGAGATTTCAACAGGAATCCTCGATAAAATAGGGTATCTACAAGCTACTACAGACCTGAAATGTTTGGAAAGGAGGTGGGTGAGATTTTACAATCCCAATGAGTAAACAGACATTATCGTAAATATCTAAAGGCGAGTAACAGGGAGGCAAGTTTAAACAACAAATCACAAACCATTTCATAATGTTTCCAATTTATTTCTTAAACCATAAAATATTTGTAATTTACCAAAATAGTTGTTAAGGCTTATGTCTTTTATTAAAGAAAACAAGGCTCAAGCCAAAACTAATCCTCGGGGATACCTTGGCCGAGGTATCTAATCGAGTCTACCAAGGTTGTTATAACATTTACATGTGAAACACATTTTTATTTTTAAAACAAGCTGTTCCTTGGCGTTGGTTGAGTTACACATTCACGTGGGGGTTCGACGTGAAGTGAGCTCTAATACTACCCCAGGAGTTACCCTTATCGCCTCTATAACCAGAGTAACTATATAACCGGGTTTACCGTGCCCCTCTAATAGGCAGTCCACAGAAACCCGTCACTGCAGTGACTAACCCACCAATTTTAATAAAATTTCGACAGTATAACGTGACTTTTATTTATTTATCCAGCTTACATAGTAAAAACAACTTACCTTAAATATCCCAATGCACTTACAAAATACAGCCACATATACTTATATCTCATAAGCCATTCATAGGAAAATATATAATTTTCAAGACAATTAATAGCCTCTAATTACTCAATTTCATAATCAACACAATATATATTTTTTTTGTCACATTTATTTCTAAAACATCAAAAATCCTGTTTTAATCTCATTTTCATTTCATAAAATACATAAAGAGCATTTAAAAATAAACTCTAGATAATTTACAATAATAATAGGTTTACTCACCGTTTGTACAAACTAATTGCTTTTTAGGTGCCCCAATAACTACTCGTCGGGTACGATTTCCTTGCCTTTATCGGAAGGCTCTCGTCCTAGACATATTGCAAAAATTTACTCAATTCATCACATTAATGCTAAATCACTATATATTTGACTTAAATCCTATACTAATGCATGGTATGAAATGCAATAGCCAAAAATGGCTTAAACGCGGTATTAACCTATTTTTTACACTTTACCCGATAAATTGTTAATGCGCTCCATTTCAGCTATAAATCATCCCATTCTCTCTCCAACAGTTCTAACAATTAAATATCATCCAATAACCTTCTAAAATCACCAAAATCAGTTCAGTTTCCTCCTTGAAAAATTCAGCCAAAAATGGGACATTAACTCGGTAAATTTTCTACTTTGTTTTTGTATCACATATAACCATTTTTCATCATTTCTCTTCATTTCTCTTAGAATAAAAATCAGATCATCATCATTGTACCTCATTGCAGATTCGGCCAAGGGTGGGTATTGTAAAAATTTAATGTTTTCTTGCCCAATTTAATTTCTAAACACATTTAACTAACTAAAACTACCAATTTAACTAAAAATCAAAACCTAAAAATTTCAAAATCTCTCTCCTAGAATTTCGTCCAGCCCTTGATGTCACTTTTAGATCTCTCTCCTCAAGCATGCTAAATGGAAACAAAGGCATAAGAAAGGTAGAAATCAAGTTAAAGTCGAAAAATCTTACCGTTAGACGCGTAAATAGGCGAAAAACACGAATTCCCCTTTGAATTTTCTTGTTTCTCTTTGGTTTTCCTTTTTTTTCTTCCTTTCCTCTCTATTTTCTTTCTTGTTCTCCCTTATGGCCGGCCAGCACTTAAAATGGGGTTTAAATGGGCTGACTTTTCATTAAAATAATATTATATCATTAAAAAAATACCATGTGTCACTTTCCCATTGGCCCATTTTTAAAATTTCATCCATTTGTTTTCAAATTTTCACCATACACTTGTCCCACATATCCATAGCTTAGATAAAATTCTCAGACTTATCCAAAGTCTCGGTGGAGTAATTTTTAAAATTTACACTTTTGCCCTAATAAAAGTGAAAAATTACTTTTTTGCCCAAAAAATTGAAAATTGCCCATAGACATATTTTTATCCCTTATACTCATACCATTCTCCAATTTGTCAAATTTGATCTAAATTCTCTCAAAATCTCAAATTTTGTCAACGGGTGGCAAAATTACGATTTTACCCCTACACTCCAAAAATCACCAGAATTAGACTTTTTCACTTCCTATCATTAAATTATACTCCAAATAGTTAATCTTGGTCAAAAATTTCACTCCATGATCAATTTATTATCTTAGGTGGCAAAATGACGATTTTTGCCCCTGAACATCAAAATTTTCAATTTTACCCCTAATGAACCCTTGAACTCCGAACAATCATTTTTAGTCATTCCTGAACTATAAAATATTAAATTTCATCATAAAATTACTATTTGAACTAGTTTGAGGTTAAATCAACTCAAGTGTACTGTTAGGTACGATACCGGGTTTCGTCTATTTTTAGGTGCTTTCCTAGCATAATAACATGCTACTCAGTGCATGTATGTCATGACATGTGTTTATAGGGTCAGGTTTTACATTAAGAATATAATTCTTAGGTTTTTCATTCTTTTTGTTATTTTCTTATTTTTCTTAGTTTGATTTGAATGTTTAAACTTTATTCAATGATGATGTGTGATTTGATGGGGAACTAAATTGTTAATTTAAGATTATGATTGAACTCAATATGTAGTCTGAATTATTTATTTCTCTTTTGATTATGTTTGATAGATTTAAGTTGTTTATTTTATTCTATTCTTAATGCTTCTAGTTGATTGGCCACCAATTAGATTGAATTGGAAACCTAGTTTAAACCTTGACGAAGGAGATTTAGATAGACCTTGAATAGAATAGCATATGATCGAATACACTTAGTTGATTAGGTGGTTTGATTTGCATGTAAGGTAGACATACACTTATAAGCCATACGTAGCCAAAATTAGAACACAAACTTAATGAATCTTTCTAAATATAATTTGCATAGACATATAGTAAATTAATTGAGAAATGTATTTTTATGAGAAACTCGATAGAGACTTATACATAATTTAGGACTCTAGGTTAGTAACTTAATCTAATAAACTGAGTTAAGAGAGAAAGACAATATTCAGATGAAGTATTGAGAGATATCATAGTCTTAGGTCTGGTAATCACTAAAAGTTAATAATTCTGTTGATATATTAGTTTTAGTTTTTAGTTTATTAGTTTTAAATTTTAATTTTAATTGTTTACATAAATTTAGGATGCGTTAATTTTAATAGTTAACAGTAAAGATTAATTCAATTCTCTGTGAGATCAACACTTTACTTATCTCTATATTATCTTTGCAATACGTACACTTGTGTGGGTAGAAAATTAAACAACACTCGGGTTTAGTGGACTTACCTGCTGGGCTAGTGCGCCGGTCACGTACCTCCGAATTTGGGTCGTGACATTTTTAAAGCAACTAATTCTATTTCATAAAGTTCATGTATTTTCTTTTCAAGTCATGAAAATGAATTCAACGAAAACAACTACAATTAGTCTCTTGCAAGCATTTTCATACTTACACTTCACTATTAATTAGACGGCTTTGTTTCCAAAAGAAAAATTTGTCTTTTGCTATTTGTGATATTCCAAAATTTCATTGTTCCTACCATTTTTGTCCGTCCTTAGTCCTTACTCAATAAAATTTTTTGGATGAAATAAAATAAATAAAGAAACAAAAAATAAAGGATATATTTTATCGTTTTATTTAAAATTAAAGTAGTAATTCATATTCTTGCTTTTTGTAGAAAATGAGAGGATATGTTTACATTAATGAAGATATATGTATTCGGTATGCAATCTTATGAGGCTTTGTATTTTATGCCATAAAAAGGTTAAAAAAAACATGTCAAAATAAAACAAAACAAAATAAAATAAAATAAAAAACCCTTAGTATGCAAGAACAAACGCCTGTGATAGACACCTTGCAACGAGGCGGTCTTTCCCATGAAGATTCCCACGGGATTTACTTTATTATCCCTTCCGAATCCTGGGCCATCACTGCAAATCAGCGTAGTTGATTCTTCAGTTTTCCCCTTTCAAAGAGTTACCACCGAAAAACATTCTCTCAGTTAGGAATAGGAATTGGATTTGATTTAAGAAAGAGTTAGCTCTTTCTTAATATTTATTCAAATTCTTAATTGTAAAAAGATATGTTTAATTTAATATATTACTTTATGAATCAAGAGATGTTAAGCTCAATGATTATTAATAATAATAAAAAAAATAGTCCAACAAAATCAAAAGAATACATACGGTTTATTGCCACCCACGCCCTATTGAGTGGGTGACACCCATTTCCTTCGCTGAATTCAAATCAAAATTCCCATGAGTAAATTGCTTTGATTTATTTTATGAGGAAGACCGACCTAGCCCAGCCCTCTCTGTCTCTTTACGCGTTTGCTTGATAACCTGCCTCTTTCCTTCTGTTTTCATCTTCTTCTTCTTCTTCTCACTTCAAAGAAATCTATAAATATTCTCCGCCCTGTCTCTCGATCCCTTGTTCCTTTTTTTCTCCTTTTATTTTCTTGGGAAATGAAGAAATCAAAATTATCAAAGCAAGACAAATTTGACATATTCATTTCCTTATCAAAACAACGATCGATTCAAATTCTATTCATCGTTGGTTTCTTGTACATAGTTTTGGTTACTGTCGAGATCCCATTCGTGTTCCGAACTGGCTTCAATACTTTGTCTCAAGAGCCGTTAACTCGGCTTCCCAGACTCGCCAGCCAGGTGGATGTTCAACAGAAGGAAGCCCCTAGTCGTCCCTTGAGTTGGGTTTCCAAAAACTCGCCTTCCCCAACTCGGTTTCAACATAACCAGCAACTCAGAACTCAGTCTGGGATCGTTTCCAATTTGTCTTTCGATGACAAAACCTTCGATCCGAGTGGCAAAGGCGGGTCCTTGGAGCTCCATAAGTCCGCAAAAGTCGCTTGGGAACTTGGGAGAAAGCTATGGGAAAAACTGGAATCAGGGAAAGTTAAAATTGACTTGATAAAGAAGCCCGACAATGGATTCGAACTGTGTCCGCCTTCGGTTTATTTATCCGGGTCGGAATTTTCGGCCCATGGCAAGGTCATGGAGCTGCCCTGCGGGCTTACTTTGGGGTCTCACATAACGGTGGTGGGGAAACCGAGAGGAGCCCATCCAGAGACTAAGCCGAAAATTGCGTTGTTGAAGGATGGGGAAGACTCTGTTATGGTTTCGCAGTTTATGATGGAATTGCAGGGTTTGAAGACGGTGGATGGGGAGGAGCCACCGCGGATTCTTCATTTTAATCCGAGGTTGAAAGGGGATTGGAGTAGGAAGCCGGTGATTGAGCAGAACACTTGTTATAGGATGCAATGGGGATCCGCTATGCGTTGTGAAGGGTGGAAGTCTAAGGCCGACGAGGAGACTAGTATGTTTTATCTATTGATTTTTTTTGTAGCTTTTTTTTTTTCATTGAATTTGTGAAAAAAAGATGTGATATTTTTTTAAAGCTTTTGGTAGCTTGCTTAGAGTTGACGTATTTACTGTTTAGCTTAGTAAATTGTTGCATTCTATATGTAACTTGTTGAAACTGAGTTGATGCACATACTGATTGGAGGTGGATTCTTTTTGGTGATTAGCAGATTTTTGTTGGATTTGCATCACACCATTTGAATCTTAATTTGTTGATAGGTTGTGGTTAACTTTTACCATTTAGAGACCAGGAAATGGATTGTGTTGGGATTTGCGATTCTCATTGATTTTTCTTAGCATCTTATGGTTGGGAGAAATATTTGAGTGTGGGATTAAGACATTTCATATATTTTTCTGTTTGGATGTATGTTAAGTTTAGAATCAGGGTGTTGTAGAATACAAATTTAATTACAACTGAAGTTCTTAGTGAATTTATTCATATCAGCATTGCATGAAGAAGGGGTAATATGCTATGTGGATTTGTAAATGCAACTTTCCTGTTGTTTTCTTGTCCTTTTGGGCCTTTTCTTCCTTGTTTAATTTGTGGATCATGGCATGCATGCTGATGATATTTGAACTTTTATTTTTAGCTTGTGACTTGTGATTTTGTAGCTAGCATGTTGGATTTTGTCTGCTGCATGAAAAGTGCCACTGTTCCTGGGATTTCTTCTTCTAAATTTTCTTTCTAAAATTGATGGGGTGCCATAATAACTTGGGTTTCATCAAAATGTGGGCTACCAGTGTATGTAATTTAGAGGAAAATAGGAGAATCTTTGAAGTTGAATTAAATATCGAGGACTTGTGGCTTGAACAGAAGTTGGAATGCACCTAGAGTCTTATGGCAGGTGAAGCTATAGATTGCCCCCCAAAACTTTGCAAGTTAATCATGTTGTTCTTGATCTCCCTCTCTTCCCTCAGAAAAGGAGATACAATAAGAAAGAAAGTAGTCTTCTCACATTTGATAAACTCCCATAGGCCCCCCCTCTCTTCTTTTTCTTTTTCCTTGCAGTCCATGCTTTGCCACTGTATCTTTTCACTGTTTGAAAAGCCAGGAAAAGAATAATAGGTTGTTTTGAATTGTTTGCATTGGCGTTCACTATTTTCAACTCTTCATTGTCATGCCACAAAAATGTCTAATTCTTTATACCGCCTGCAGTTGATGGTCAGGTGAAGTGTGAGAAGTGGATCCGGGATGATAATGATCACTCTGAGGAGTCTAAGGCAACATGGTGGTTGAAACGGTTAATAGGCCGGACTAAAAAGGTGACCGTTGACTGGCCCTTCCCATTTGCTGAGGGCAAGCTTTTTGTCCTGACTCTTAGTGCTGGTTTAGAGGGATATCATGTTAATGTTGATGGGAGGCATATTACTTCTTTTCCTTATCGAACTGTAAGTTATATAATGTAAACTTAATATTATCCATCATGTTATATCTTGATTTGTTCTTGATGTGATTTTATAATGTTGACAGGGATATACCCTTGAGGATGCCACTGGACTAACTTTGAATGGGGACATTGATGTGCACTCTGTATTTGCAGCATCTTTGCCTACATCACATCCTAGTTTTGCTTCTCAAAGGCATCTTGAGAAGTCCTACAGATGGAAGGCTCCACCACTTCCTGAGCAGCCTGTGGAACTGTTTATTGGTATACTTTCGGCAGGCAATCATTTTGCCGAGCGGATGGCTGTAAGGAAGTCTTGGATGCAGCATAAACTTGTTAAATCTTCAAATGTGGTTGCTCGTTTCTTTGTGGCAATGGTAAGTTAAAAACTATCCTAGCACTTAAAGTTCAATGGTTTTGGGATAACATATTACCTTAAGCTCTGTATTTAACTGCCTTCTCCATATGTTTGGACAGCATGCAAGAAAGGAAGTGAATGTGGAATTGAAGAAAGAAGCAGAATTTTTTGGAGATATTGTTATTGTGCCTTATATGGATAACTATGACCTTGTTGTTTTAAAAACTGTTGCCATCTGTGAATATGGGGTGAGTGGTGGAACCTTTATCCATTTTGAAGAAATGAATGGTTAATTGTTTCTTGAGATTGTTGTAATGGGTTTGTTTGTTACAGGCCCGTGTGGTGTCTGCCAAGTACATTATGAAGTGTGATGATGACACATTTGTGAGAGTAGATGCAGTTATTAATGAAGCAAAGAAAGTACATGAGGGCAGGAGCTTCTACATTGGAAACATCAACTATTACCATAAGCCCCTGCGGTCTGGTAAATGGGCAGTAACATATGAGGTATGGATGGTCTTTACTGTAGTGTATTTCAGTTCATCAGTTAATGCGTGGTTAAACAAATCAAGAGATGATTTGGCTTGTAGAAAGACCAGCCTATATCAGTTGCACATTTCAGCTGTATCTTCGTATATTTTTGCGTGCTTGTGACTGTATTTTATTCTGTTGAAAGTTTTTTGATTAATTTCGAATTCTATAAATAATTTCCTTTGAATTAAAATTGCTGTATGGTGATCTGTGCTGGTGCTTAATTTTGAGGAATCCATGGGAATTGCGAAGCAATTCATATAGAATATTCTTATTTGTTGTAACCCATGCATTCACTGTTTCAGGAATGGCCAGAGGAAGCTTATCCACCCTATGCAAATGGGCCAGGATACATACTGTCATCTGACATTGTAATCTTTATTGTGTCTGAGTTTGAAAGACACAAATTAAGAGTAAGCCACCCATTCCCCCCCTCCCTGTTCTCTCCCTGAAGATCACGGTGTTTGGCATGTTTTATTTAGTATTTAAAATAATTTTACTTTCTGCAGTTGTTCAAAATGGAAGATGTGAGCATGGGAATGTGGGTGGAGAAATTCAACAGCTCAAAACCAGTGGATTATCTGCATAGCTTGAAGTTCTGCCAGTTTGGATGCATAGAAGATTATTATACAGCTCACTACCAGTCCCCAAGACAGATGATCTGCATGTGGGATAAGTTGCAAAGGCAGACAAGGCCTCAATGTTGCAACATGAGATAATACTGGTTGTAATACTTCCTTGGTATCTCTCGCATGTAGACAAATTTTGCAGGCATAGTCTCAAATCTCAATGTTGTATATTTTGTGGAGGGATGGATTAGTGTATTTAGGTTGTCTCAATTCAAATTTATTCTTTTTATTAGTTTGTTCCTTTCTTACCTTTCTAAGTTCTTTTTTCTTTTCTTTTTCTTTTCCATTTTTATGGGTTTTTTTCTCAAAGAAACGGGGCATGTTAAGAGGCAAAAGAAGGTGGTGAATGGTGCAGATCAGAAAATGAAAGAGAGGTGGACGATATAGGTGCAGTGCTGGTAACATTTTTTTGGCATCTCCTTGTGTAATTTCCAGCATGGTTTTGATAATGGCATCAGATGGAAATGAATAGTTCTCCTTGCTTCTTTTACCATTCTTTCAGACCTTGTTAAGGACTGCAGTTGTCTGCTATACGACCAACAAGTACCCAATCTAGTCTTGAATAAAGACCGCATTTCTGATCGGTTTTTGATGGGAACAGCAAGAGAGAGCAATGATTGAATCATACACGCAGCGAAATAAATAAATAAGAACAAACAAAAATAGAAAACACAAAATTGCCCATACCGTACTCCACGGATCCTCTTAGTGTTTTAACACAATCAAAACTAAAAGGAGTATTTTGAAATTTTCATTACCTAGCCAGGTGATGTGGTGATCACCATGGCAACTCCTCTTGCTTCTCTAGACCCATGACACACCACAAGGTAGGAGGAGAACTCAAGTCACTTAAATGCTTGGCCGCCAATGGATGCACACACAGTTGCAATGGAACCTTCTTCAAGGTGGGAGCCTCTCAACTACACCTTTGTGTTAGTAAAGTGGACAACAGCTTGTCCTCTCCACTCAATTCCTCACAGCCTCTTGGTTGAATGCAAGGAGAAAAGTGCTTCTCCAAGTTTTTCACACAAGGGGCGGCTAGAGTGCTTGGTTTAATGTGTTGTCTAACAACTCTATTAAGAAGAGTAGTTAAAATGTGATACTTTATACCTAGGTTAAAATTAGCCTTTTCTTTTATTATAAGGCTTCAATATTATCACTATTTATAATATTGATCCCATGCTTAATTGAACTAATTTTAATTAAGTCCTTGGAGATTAAAACCTAGTATTTGATTTAAGTCCGACTTAAAACATCACACTCTCAATTTAATCCTAATTACAACTTATTGTGTGTAACTCATTAGGTTCTTAATATGTGGCAATAGCATTTAATTATAATCTAAGTGACCTTAAGATTACTAATTGAATGCTATAGACAATGAGCGGTATCTAGCAACACATCATGGTCACATAGTTGTTAAGAGAGTCAAAGGGTTCTTCAAAAACCTTTTAGTGTGCAATTTATTAGTATAATTCTTTCTTTTATCATATATCCCAAAAAAATTGAAAGTATGGTGCAATGTCAATTTTCATATCCTTCTATGTTAGCTCCTTTAGGCTTCACCACAAGTTTTTTTTAAACTTAGGAAACTCCTTTCCTAATCTCCAAGCTGCCTTGCTCAAGGATTTCATATGGCTAGTGTGAACTAAGAACAAGCAGAATATGTCCCCTAAATCAATTGGGGTGATGATTCCTATCTTGACCACTCGTTTGACTTCATGTGCTCCATGTTATACCCAACATTCATCTTTTTTGGGCATCTTTGGTTAGGTATCGGAGAGATGAAGTCAAAGCATAGCACTCCACACATAACATAATCTGGTGTCTCAAGTCTAGGGAGTATTTACACAACTGACACATGAAAAATGTTGTATAGGCATTAGAGTGATTTACCAAATGGACTTTTTATAATGGTTCATGTTTAGTGAACTTGCCTCCTATGCAAATGTCTACATTTTAACTCTAAGTATCTTTACCTATGAGATCGTTGCTTATTTCACAAGTAATAAGCATAATATGTGCTAGCGTTTGAGTATTATCAATGCCTATCTTGATTATGCAATGGTCAGGAACTATTGTGGAATAGTGCTTTAATGCTTAAGGATCTCGCAATTATAACTTAATTATAATTCCTTTACAAGGCACATTTGTTCCAAGAGCTTTATCTTTATAAGTTAAAGCAACTAATTGCAAAGAAACTTGTGGATAAAGAAATATCTTTTATTGCATAATAAAATGTCATAATATACAAATTAATAAGGAACACCCTTTACAACCTATGTGATTGGCTTTAGGGCTCACTCTAACATTTTTTATTCGCATTGAAGGCACTTATGTATCTAATACCAATACCCTCAAGGTGGCGATTGTGTTTTTGTTGTGACAGAGCTTAGTGAGAGGGTTAACAATGTTATCCTTAGTGGGAACTCGTTTTATTCCTATGTTGCCTCTCCCAATGATCTCCCTGATAACATAATAGTGCCTTAGTAATCATTAATGAGATCTTTGTTTCTTTGCTTGTGCAATGACTCCATTGTTGTTGCAATACAAGGGTAATGGGTCAACAATGGTAGGAACCACACTGAGTTTGGTCACAAACTTTCGAATCCGAACAGCCTCCTTTGCCACCTCAAATGCAGAGATGTACTCGGCTTTGGTTATAGAATTGACAATTGTTTCTTGTGTGGAACTTTTCCAACTGAGTGCCCTTCCATTGAGAGTAAAGATATATCCATTTTGTAATTTGCTATCATCCTTATCGATTTGAAAGCTAGCATTTACAAAACCCCTAACTTGGAGTTCACTTCCTCCATAGACCAAGAAAACATCCTTAGTTCTTTGTAAGTATTTTAGGATGTTTTTCACTACAATCTAGTGACGTTCACTAGGATTAGCTTGGTATCTACTCATAACACTCGGAGTGTATGATACATCAAGTCTAGTGTACAACATGACACACATGATAAATCTTATGGCTGAAGCATAAGGTATTTTATCCATGTAATCCTTTTCCTTTTGAGTCTTAGGACAATTGTCTTGAGATAGGTGTACGTCGTGCAACATAGGCAAGTTTACTCCTTTGGAATTTTCCATGCTAAACAATTTTAGTACCTTGTTTATGTACATTGATTGTGAAAGACCAAGCAACCTATTAGACTTATCTCTATAGATTTTTATCCCTAAAAAGCTGTATCTCCCAAATCTTTCATGGTGAATGTTTGGAAAACCAAATCTTTGTGGATTGTAGCATTGGTATATCATTTTCAATGAGCAATATGTCATCTACATATAGCACAAGGAATACTATAGCGCTCCCACTAACCTTTTTGTAAACACAAGGTTCATTTTTGTTCTTGATGAAATCATTTGACTGCATCATCAAAATAAATGTTCCAGCTTCGAGATGCCTACTTTAGTCCATAGATGGACTTTTGGAGGTTGCATACCTTGTTGGCATTCTTTTTGGATGTTAAACCATCAAGTTGTGTCATCTACACTTCTTCTTGTAAGTTCCTGTTAAGGAATGTAGTTTTGACATCCATTGCCAAATCTCATAATCATGGTATGCAGTAATTGAAAGCAAGATCTTGATGGACTTAAGCATGGCTACAAGTAAGAAGGTTTCGTCAAAGTCAACGCCTTGTCTTTCTTTGTAACCTTTTGCCACTAACCTTGCCTTAAAGGTTTGTTAGCTTGAAAATGAGTATAGTTTTGATTATGACAAAATGATTCAAATTTGCATTTGCTTTACTAAAGTGATCCTTGACAAGTTCTTGAAATGATTAATTCTCATATATTTGTTTTTACATGATTACAAGCTTGATTGTTTTAATTGCATGAATTCTTGAAGTTACGAGCTTATATGATTTAGTTGTATGAGTGCTTTTAATCTCTCTAATGTTCACTTTTGAGATGTCTAAGTTGCAAGATAGGTGCTCAAGATGAGAAGCTCATTGATCTTCACAACATCAAGTTTGTTTCAAGCCAAGAAGCTCATTCTCAACTCAACATTTGATCACAAGGAACATATGACCAAAGTTACATGTTGAATTGATGAAGAAATTGAAGATTTAAAGGCAAGAGTCGACCTTAGAGAAGCTCCAATTGATCCTATGGCATAATGGTTGAAGAATGGATGAAGAATTGTGAAGTATAGAAGGCATAGTCAACCATATAGAAGCTATAGTCAACCTTAGGATAGATTGCACTGGTAATTCAAGATTTGAGAAGCCATAGTCGACCCTGATGAAGATATAGTCAACCCTCAGATAGAGCACATGAAAAAATCAAGGATTTGAGAAGCCATAGTTGACCTGCAAGCCCTTATAGTCAACTACCCAAGGCTAAAGGATATTGCATATAGATTTCAAAAGACAAATAGCTAGTTTTTTATTAGAATCATCCCAAACAGCTCTAAACTTTTTCCAAGCATAAAAAGGACTTTTATAACACATTTTAGAGGTTGGAAGAGTAGAGAAAAACATCCAATACTCAAGCATCAAATTCTATGAAGAAAAAGAGAAGAAGAAAGAAAAACCAAGCTAGATTAAGCAATACACATTCTTCCATTTAGCTTTTAAGTTATCTTTGAGCTCCAAATTCTTTGTGCCTTCGTTCTTATTATTTATATACATCTTTGTACACATCATACTCTTCCAACATTATACTTACCTAGCAAAACCCAACTCTCAGAGGCACTCTTGCTATTCTTGTAAAGGTTCTAACTCATCCTTGAAAAGTTCTTGTAAGTTTGTGGTTGAGCCTATTAAAAGCCATTATTATGGGTTGGGCTTACTCTTGTGAAAAAACATTGTTGAGGATTATGCTTGCTCTTGTTAAAAGGCATTACTGAGGGTTTTAGTTAAGCTTGTGAAAAACCATTGTAAGGCTTGTTGGTTGATTCCATGAAAAGTCATTGTGAGGGTTTAAAGTTTGATCTTGTAAAAAACACATTTCCTTGAGTGGATTTGAAATTCCTTGGTGAGCTAAAGGAGTGGATGTAGGCACTTGAGAAAGCTGAACCTCTATAAAAATACTTGTGTCTTTACTTTTCATTGTTGCTTTGATTTTCATATTTACTTTGTGCTTTATTGCTTGAAATTTGTTTGAGAAAATCACTAGCCTTGTTTTTTAACACAAGTAGAAAATTTTATCTTTGAAAAGGATTTAGTTTTTCACTTGAAATGTTTTTCTTGAGTTGTTATTGTTTAAGTCACTTAAAAATGTTTTGAGAATTTTCAAAGGTAATCATTTGCCTATGCTTGATTGAGTTAAATTTCTTAAGATTTGCTTATTCATCAAAATCTTCTTGGAACCTTCTCTTAAAATTTGGCAAATACGTTTTTTGGTTTAGGGTCGATTATAGGATCATTATAGTTGACTATAGCTCATTGTTCCTCAGTTTTTAGGATTTTTTTCTTAAAAGTCCAATTCACCCCCCTTTTAGACATTCTTCTCATTTGATTCATTGAGCTAACATTACTAACAATCGATATTAGAGCTTGGTCTCAATTTTGTAGGTCTAACCACCTTTGAGTGATCCTTGTTAGCTCCAAGACATGGCCATGAACTTTAATGCAACAATTCTTGGTGAAGGGCAATCACTTATGGAGCTTTTTATATTTAATGGTGAGAACTACATTTATTGAAAGAATAGAAGGAAATACTTTATTCTAGCCAATAATTAAGAAGTTTGGTGGACAATTGTTGATGGTCCATACAAGCTAACCAAGAAAAAGATATAATGGGATACAAGTGACATGAATACGGTACAACTTAATGTCAAAGCTATACATATTCTTCTTTGCACACTTGATGATAATGTTTGTCTATAAACGACCCTTGTCCCGTACCGTTCAATGGACTATTTATCTGCACATGGTATACAAATGGGTGAGTCATCTAATACTTAGTGAGTGGTGTAGATAAACAAAATCATATAAATATATAAACACATATATAGATGTTGCATTATTAGTGCATTCAAATATCCTAACAAACGACTTCGAGTATAAGGGCATATCGTCATCCCTAAAGTCTTCTATGTGAGGGCATGTTGTCATCCTCAATGTCTCTAAATGTTTTTACACATGTCATTGGGCTTACCATCAACACCAATCAAAATTATTTAAATTATTCTCCACGACATACTCTAGCAACCTGAGTATCACATCAGATTCATACCATATTTATCAAAGTCTTTCCATGGCTATCTCATCTCATATACAAGTCAAATTAAATCAACTATTGGTCCTCCCTTGGACATAGTTAAATCATGCTTGGTGGCTAACCGGTGGAAAATAAAATCACACTTAAGGCAAAACCACTAGCGGAGAATCAAATCACGCGAGTACTGGAGCAACGAACGGAGAATTAGATCACGCACAATGTAGAAGCAGCTGGTGAAAAAGCAAAGTCATCGACCGGAGTAATCGCCCACAGACGGCATCACTCAGAGTAATCTCAAACGGGTGGCATCAAATCAGTATAGGCAGGAACTACAAGGTGGATTAATGCCATTGTCCTTGCTTACCACCATCCCTGCAAGCACACAAAGTTCACATGGGAATGGAACTCAACTCAACCAAAAATTACATTAATGTATGAAATTAATCCCTCGGATGGAACACAAATTTGCAAATAAGGCCATTGTGTGTGTCAAGCCCGGCCTTATAAAATACTTGCATGTCATTCATGTGATTGACAATATGCTTGCATACTTTGAAAGCCCCGAAAAATCGTCAAAAGACGGTAGTGTACTGAATGGTACAACTAAGTTGAATTAAGCCTCGATCTAGACCAAATAAAGATTTTAAGATGAAATTTAGAATTTAAAATTCCCAGAATGATTTAATATAGTGATTTGGAGTTTGAGAATCGATTTGGAGTCAAAATGGAATTTTTATGACTAGGGGTAAAATGGTTATTTTACCACCCGAGGGCAAAATTATAATTTTACACCACCCAACACTTGTCATTCTCATAGATTTCATCCCTTAACATTTTATATGGTGAATAATTGAAATATTTTATGTGGTGGAGAAAGAAAGCTTAATTGTTAAATGTAAAATGTGGACCAATTGTATGGTGATAAGTGGCAAGCTTATATTTGTTTATAATTTACATTAAAAACCAGCACATAAACCCTCCCAACTCATTTCTCTTGGTCGGCCAAAGGAAGAAAAGGGAAGAAAAGAAGAACAACAAAAACCTAGCTAAGAAATTCAAGAGAAATTCACAAAATTTCAAAGAATGAAGTGATAAAAGGTAAGATTTTTCAATTCTAGCTTGTGATCTACCTTTCCTATGCATTCTTTTTCATTTTACATGGTTGAGAATCAAGTTTGCATGAGGATACCTTTGCTAGCCGGACATGGGGGGAGGCGTTTTGAACTTGGATTTGGTTAGATTTCAATATATTCTAGTGTTTTTAGTTAGTTAGTGATGTGTAGCATGAAAAGCAAACAAGAAAAATTCATTTTCTTCCATCACCCTCCATTGGCCGAATCTTCCTTATGGTCTGTTGATGGTGGACTTGATTTTATTTCAAGTGATTTGGTTAAGAATTAATGATTTATGGTGTAAAAATCAAGTGGGAAAAACCATAGTGTTCATGCACCCACCATGGCCGAAATTCCCAAGAAGAAATGTGAAGATGATCTTGCTAAATTTTATGTTACTTGACTTGAGTTTGATGATTTGGAGTATTGGGAGAAAAATGGAGTTATTTGGAGTTAAATTGGACATATTGGCCAATTAATCAAGTGATAGATCGAATTAGGCCAACACCGTTTTATTTAGGTACACAGTTGAATTTATGTAGAACACCGTGTTTAAACGATGATCCGAACAATTCGCATTCCATTTCATGCATTCATATAGAGCCTAGATTAGTTTTATAACGGTTTAGCACCAATGTGGTAAATTGCTTAATTATGCATTATGTCTAGGTTGTGAATCCTCCGGTAAGGGCAAAGAAGTTGTACCCGAAGATCAATAGTCGGAATACTCCAAAATTTTGAACTCTCGATATTGTGAGTAACCCTATTATCATCTTAATTATCCAAAGTATGTTTTTATCCGATTTTGTAATTCTATGGAAAATGTGTTTAAATGAAATGATTTTATAAATTGTCTTGAAATTGAATGATGACTTGAAAATGGAGTAATTGGAGACTACTTGCTGTATTGTAAATTATGTTTTGAATTGAATGGCTTATGATAATGTGGGCATGAATTGCTGGATGGGTATTTGTGTTGAAAATGTATAAATTGTTGTTTGCCTTGATAGGCTGGATAATGATAAAATTACCATGTCATGCTGTTGAATTTTTATTGAATTGGTGGGTTATAGATTGGTCACTGCAGTGGCGGGTTCTGTGGACCAGCCTATTAGAGGGGCACGGAATCCGGTTATATTCTTACCTCGGTCGGAGAGGCGAGTAGGGTATCTCTTGGGGTAAAGTTTAGAGTTCACTTCACGCCAAACCACCACGTGAGAGTGAATTTAGCCAACGCCAAGGAATGGCTGTGCTTTTAAATGTAAAAATGTGTTTTGTGCGTATATGACTTTTTAACAACCTTGACGGACTCAGTTAGATGCCTCGGCTAAGGTATCTACGAGAATGAGTTTTGGCACGAGCCAAGTTTTTAAGAGATTCATAAGCCTCGTTGTATATTTTGGATGAAATGTAACTGGTTTAGATGATTTGAAATGTGTTTTGATGTTATGAACCATTTTATGCTGATCTATTTTAATCGTCTCCATTTACTCGGCTTTAAATATTTTAGATGATATTTGTTTACTCACTGGGATTATATAATCTCATCACCCTCATTTCCACCCATTTCAGGCTCAGGATAGTTTGTAGATAGCTAATATCGTCGAAGGCTACAGTTGGCTTTACTTCCTAAAAAAAATCGTAGGTTCATAGCCTACGTCCACTTTTGTCATTTGGGGGCCCACGTGTCATTGTAAATTAAATTACATACCTTGACTATCTGTATTACAGTATGTATGAATTTATTTCGTGTTTACGCTACAAAAATTTCTTACAAATAACTCTATAAAAATTGTTTTATAAGATAATGAAATATTTTATTGAATATTTTTATTATATTCAAATAGTCATAATTTCACTTTAAATGAATGTTTTAGACATCTAAACTTATTTTTGATTATGAAATATGTGTTTTGCACTCGCATACTATATTATTAGCTGGTTTCAAAATTTTTGGAGAAAAATGACCAAAATACCCTCGAGAGACGAAAATTATTTTTTTATTGTTTTGGTTTGGAAATAGCTTATAATCTTTTAAAATATGATATTAGCAACTGTTGCTCGCAAGGGAGGTGAGAAAGCTGATGTTAAAGCCTTGTGAGGTTTCGGTTGGTATTTCGAGTAATGAATGTCTATCGAGACATCGCGGTGGTTGTCACGAGCTCGAAGAGAGTATCTTGTCGTGACAGTGCGTCTATCATTCACATTTCTTCATCGAACCACAAATCACATTCAACGAGTTGCAATAATCTTTGAGCTTGGTTAAGGTTCTAAGTGCCTTTATACCTTAAAGGCATCATTTAATAAAATCTTCATAATGTCTCATTCACCTAGGGTAATCTACACTTAGGGTTCAACGTAGCCTATAGACCTCTTTTTAGGCTTACACAACAAAGGCCACCTAAGTGGCTCATGTCACAACACACAAGCACTCAATCCATATTTTGGTTCTCTAACTTAGGCACTTACATCTAGTCAACCAAATATATGCATATATACATATACATATATACAAACACACATTCTATTCTAATACCATGGTAGCGCCTTTATCAAGACGTCATGCGTCACATTTATTTTTAAGTAAACCCACTCATAGTGACAAATTGGAAGTACTCTTAGCCAAGCTTTGATTCTTAGCCTCCAATCGTCTTCTAGTTCACCAACGAGTCAATTTAACTCCGTTTCCCCCTTCAAACACATTAAAACATCAATATATTAATTATTTCTAGCTTCCAAAATATGCCAACTTTTGCACAATTTACCAAATCTTAGTAATCCAACTATGTAATCTCAAATCCACCAACAATGAGATAAACCAATACCTTAGAAGTTAGATTGCACAAATCTTAGCTCCAAATTCAAGCTAAATCAAGGGAGATTCACTAAAGCTAGAACAACTAGATTTCTTAGAATCTAACCGATTAAATTGAAAAATAATCAGTAAAAATGTTTAATCCTACCTCAATAATGTTTCCCCAAGCTCCAAATAGCCTCAAATGGCTTTAAAAATCAATTTGGGTGTTAGGGTTTTGAGTTTCTAGAGAAAGAAAGGGAGAGAAAAAGCTGAGAGTGAGATAAACTAGAAATGGCCCGAAACCCTTTTTATTTTTATATTTTCTCAGTGATTTATTGATACATTTGGCAATATATCAATACATTTTCCCATATTTAAACTAAATGTATCGATACATTTCAAGCAGAATTGTCCTGGGTGCTTTCTACTTCAACTGTATCGATACATTAGGGCAATGTATCGATACATGTTCATCAAATTTCCAAATCTATCGATACATCCTCAAATGCATCGATAGAATTCCTCCAGAACACCTCATTTTATTCTTCCTGTCAAGAATGAATCGATACATGAAGGGATATATCGATACATCTTCCCCTGTAGCCAGTTTTAAGCTTCTAAAACTTCCAAAAATCCAAGTTGAACACCCCAAAATCATTCCCTGTTAATATCACATCTCAAATCATTCATTTAACTTAATCTCATACACAAAAATTCGCAAACATAACATTAAACTTATATCAAAACCTCAAACTTGTTGGCTCTATTAGTTTTTGATGATAATAAAACATTCACATTCATTTGTGTCTAATATTTCTACTTGAGTGTGCATGAAAAACCCAACTCTATAAACACATGTCATGACATACATGCACTGAGTAGCATGTTATTACCCTAGGAAAGTCTCTAAGAATAGACAAAACCCGATATTGTACTTGTAAAACCCGACCCTATAAATATATGTCATAACATACATGCACTGAGTAGCATGTTATTATGCTAAGAAAGTCCCTAAGAATAGACAAAACCCGATATTGTACCTAACGGTACACTTGAATTGATTTAACCTCGAACTAGTTCAAATAGGAATCATAGGATGAAATTCAACATTTTATAGTCAAGGAATGACTAAAAATGATTGTTCGGAGTTCGAGGGTTCATTTGGGGAAAATTTGAAAATTTTGATGTTTAGGGGTAAAATCGTAATTTTTTCACTCGTGGACAAAATTTGAGATTTTGAGAGAATTTAGATCACATTTGACAAATTGGAGAATGGTATGAGTATAAAGGATGGAAAATATGTCTATGGGCTATTTTTCAGTTTTTGGGGTAAAAATGTAATTTTTGACTTTTATGGGGGCAAAAGTGTAAATTTTAAAAATTATTCCACCAAGACTTTGGATAAGTCTGAGAATTTTATCTAAGCTATGGATATGTGGGACAAGTGTATGGTGAAAATTTGAAAACAAATGGATGAAATTTTAAAAGGGACCAATGGGAAAGTGACACATGGCATTTTTTTTAATGGTGTAATATTATTTTAATGGAAAATCAGCCCATTTAAACCCCATTTTAAATGATGGCCGGCCATAAGGAAAGAACAAGAGAGAAAATAGGGAGGAAAGGAAGAAAAGAGAAAAACCAAAGAGAAACAAGAAAATTCAAAGGGGAATTCGCTTTTTTTACCCGTTTACGCGTCTAACGGTAAGATTTTTCGACTTTAGCTTGATTTCTACCTTTTCAATGCCTTTGTTTCCATTTAGCATGCTTGAGGAGAGAGATCTAAAAGTGACATCAAGGGCTGGATGAATTTAAAGGGGGGAGAAATTGAAATTTTTAGGTTTTGATTTTTAGTTAAATTGATAGTTTTAGTTAGTTAAATGTGTTTAGAAATTAAATTGGGCAAGAAAGCATTAAATTTTCACAATACCCACCCTTGGCCGAATCTGCAATGAGGTACAATGATGATGATCTGATTTTTATTCTAAGAGAAATGAAGAGAAAATGATGAAAAATGGTTAAATGTGATAGAAAAACAAAGTAGAAAATTTACCGAGTTAATGTCCATTTTTGGCCGAATTTTTCAAGGAGGAAAGTGAACTGATTTTGGTGATTTTAGAAGGTTATTGGCTGATATTTAATGGTTAGAAATGTTGGAGAGAGAATGGGACGATTTAGAGCTAAAATGGAGTGCGTTAGCAATTTATCGGGTAAAGTGCCAAAAATAGGTTAATACCGCATTTAAACCGTTTTAGGCTATTGTATTTCATACCATGCATTAGTATAGAATTTAAGTCAATTATATAGTGATTTAGCATCAATGTGGTGAATTGGGTAAATTTTGCAATGTGTCTAGAGCCTTTCGGTAAAGGCAAGAAAATCGTACCCGACCAACAGTGATCGGGGCACCTAGGAAGCATTTCATCTGTACAAACGGTGAGTAAACCTAATATTATTGTAAATTATATAGAGTTTATTTTTAAATACTCTTTATGTATTTTATGAAAAGAAAATGAGATTAAAACGGGATTTTTGATGTTTTAAAAATAAATGTGACAAATAAAAATATATTGTGTTGATTATGAAATTGAGTAATTGGAGGCTACCAATTGTCTTGAAAAATATATTTTATTATGAATGGCTTATGATATATGAGTATATGTGGCTATATTTTATAATTGCATTGGGAATAGAATGTAAGCTGTCTTTTACTATGCAGACTGGATAAATAAATAAAAGTCGCGTTATATTGTCGAAATTTTATTAAAATTGGTGGGTTTAGTCACTACAGTGACGGGTTTTCGTGGACTGCTTATTAGAGGGGCACGGTAAACCCGATTTCATAGTTACTCCGGTTGTAGAGGCGAAGAGGGTAACTCTCGGGGTAGTGTTAGAGTTCACTTCACGTCGAACCCCCACGTGAATGTGTAACTCGGCCAACGCCAAGGAACGACTTGTTTTCAAAACTAGAATGTGTTTAACATGTAAATATCTTAACAACCTTGGCAGACTCGGTTAGATGCCTCGGTCAAGGTATCCCCGAGGACTAGATTTTGGCTTGAGCCATGTTTTTAATAAAGGTTATAAGCCTTGACAACTGTTTTGGTAAATTACAAATGTTTTATGGTTTAAGAAAGAAATTGAAAACCTTATGAAATGGTTTATGATTTATTGTTTAAATTTGGCTCCATTTTACTCGACTTTAGATATTTATGATAATGTTTATTTACTCATTGGGATTGTAAAAATCTCACCCACCTCCTTTCTAAACATTTTAGGTCTGTGATAGCTTGTAGATACCCTATTTTGTCGAGGATTCCAGTTGACATCTCTACCACATAGACAGTAGGTTTCTAGCATTAACACTGGGTGTGTTTTGGGACACTTGTGATTGTAACAATTATTGTACATTATAACTTAGTAAATTTTTGTATGTATGAATTTATTTTACTTACATATTACAAAAGATTTCTTACACGTGTTTCTATAAATATTATTTTATATAAAAATGCTATATTTTAATCATTATTTCGAATAGTGATATTTGTCTATAAATCTTGTTTTTTTTTAAAAAAAGAAAATTAAATTATCTTTGGATTTATTTGAGCCAAAAATGACCGATAATTATTTAAAATGGAATGTTTAACAACGATTGATCACAGGAAAGGAAAGAAACTGATATGTAAGCCTTGCGGGGTTTCGGTTGGCATTCCGGGTAATGAGTGTCAATCGGGATATCGCGACGGTTGTCATGGACCCGAGGGAGGTTCCGGGTCGTGACAATACCTAACGGTACACTTGAGTGGATTTAACCTCGAACTAGTTTAAATCGGAATCGTAGGATGAAATTTAATATTTTACAGTCGAAGAATGACTAAAAATGATTGTTCGAAGTTTGAGGGTTGATTTGGGGTAAAATTGAAAATTTTGATGTTCAGGGGCAAAATCGTTATTATGCCACCTAAGATAATAATTTGATCATAGAGTGAAATTTTTGACCAAGATTAACTATCTGGAGTATAATTTAATGATAGGAAGTGAAAATTTTCAATTTCGGTAATTTTCGAAACATAGGGGCAAAACGATAATTTTATCGTTTCGGGGTAAAAACCGTAATTTTCACCACCCAAAACTTGTCAAAATCATAGGATTATTTATTTTTGGTATGAATAACTATGGTATTGTAAGTGGTGAAAAATTGAAGTTTAAAAGACGAAATTTTAAAAACGGGCCAACGGGAAAGTGACACATGGCATTTTTTTAATGATTTAATATTATTTTAATGAAAAGTCAGCCCATTTAAACCCCATATTAAGTGATGGCTGGCCATAAGGAGAGAACAAGAGAGAAAATAGAGAGGAAAGGAAGAAAAGAGAAAAACCAAAGGAAAACTAGAAAATTCAAAGGAGAAATCACGTTTTTCGACCTTTTACGCGTCTAACAGTAAGATTTTTCGACTTTAGCTTGATTTCTACCTTTCTTGTGCCTTTGTTTCCATTTAGCATGCTTGAGGAGAGAGATCAAAAAGTGATATCAAGGGCTTGATGAAATTCAAGGGGGACAAATTTGAATTTTTAAGGTTTTGATTTTTAGTTAAATTGATAGTTTTAGTTAGTTAAATGTGTATAGAAATCAAATTGGACAAGAAAGCATGAAATTTTCACAATACCCACCCTTGGCTGAATCTTCAATGATGTACAATGATGATGAATTGATTTTTATTCTAAGAGAAATGAAGAGAAAATGATGAAAAATGGTTAAATGTGATAGAAAAATAAAGTGAAAAATTTACCTAGTTAATGTCCCATTTTTGGCCGAATTTTTCAAGGAGGAAAGTGAGCTGATTTTGGTGATTTGAGAGGGTTATTGGCTGATATTTAATGGTTAGAAATGTTGGAGAGAAAATGGGACAATTAGAGCTAAAATGGAGCGCGTTAGCAATTTAACGGGTAAAATGCTAAAAATAGGTTAGTATTGCGTTTAAGCCATTTTAGGCTATTGCATTTCATACCATGCATTAGTGTAGGATTTCAGTCAATTATATAGTGATTTAGCATCAATGTGGTGAATTGGGTAAATTTTGCAATGTGTTTAGGAGGAGAGCCTTCCAGTAAAGGCAAGGAAGTCGTACCCGACGAACAGTGATCGGGGCACCTAGAAAGCATTTAGTTTGTACAAACGGTGAGTAAACCTATTATTATTGTAAATTATCTTGAGTTTATTTTTAAATGCTCTTCATGGATTTTATGAAATGAAAATGAGATTTTTGATGTTTTAGAAATAAATGTGACAAATAAAAATATATTGTGTTGATTATGAAATTGAGTAATTGAAGGCTGCCAATTATTTTGAAATATATATTATCCTATGAATGACTTATGATATATGAGTATATGTGGCTATATGTTATAATTGCATTGGGAATTTATGTAAGTTGTCTTTTACTATGTAGGCTGGGTAAATAAATAAAAGCCACGTTATATTGTCGAAATTTTATTAAAATTTGGTGGGTTTAGTTAGTGCAGTGACGGGTTTCGGTGGACTGCCTATTAGAGGGGCACGGTAAACCTAGTTATATAGTTACTCCAGTAGTAGAGGCGAGGAGGGTAACTCTCGAGGTAGTGTTAGAGTTCACTTCATGTCGAACCCCCACGTGAATGTGTAACTCGGCCAACGCCAAGGAACGACTTGTTTTAAAAATAAAAATGTGTTTCACATGTAAATATCTTAACAACCTTGGCAGACTCGGTTAGATGCCTCGGCCAATGTATCCCCAAGGACTAGTTTTGGCTTGAGCCCTGTTTTTAATAAAAGTCATAAGCCTTAACAACTGTTTTGGTAAATTACAAATATTTTATGGTTTAAGAAATAAATTGAAAACCTTATGAAATGGTTTGTAATTTGTTGTTTAAACTTGCCTCCATGTTACTCGCCTTTAGATATTTATGATAATGTCTGTTTACTCATTGGGATTACAAAATCTCACCCACCTCCTTTCCAAATATTTCAGGCCTGTGGTAGCTTGTAGATACCTGATTTTGTCTAGGATTCCAGTTGACCCCTCTATCTCACAGACAGTAGG
The DNA here is from genome assembly GCF_053813885.1 of Theobroma cacao. Classification (NCBI taxonomy): domain Eukaryota; kingdom Viridiplantae; phylum Streptophyta; class Magnoliopsida; order Malvales; family Malvaceae; genus Theobroma; species Theobroma cacao. The sequence continues at coordinate 28,586,019 of NC_142641.1, forward strand.
TTACTAGCACCAACACTGGGTGTATTTTGGGCCACTTGTCATTGTAATTATTATTGTACTTTATAACTTTGTAAAATTTTGTATGCATGAATTTATTTTACTTTCACGTTACAAAAGATTATTTACACGCGTTTCTATTTTATATTGTTTTATAAAAAAAATGATGATATTTTTTGTCTTTTGATTTACTTGAGCCAAAAACGACTGGTAATTGTTTAAAATAGAATATTTAAAAACGATTGCTCACAAGAAAGGCAAGAAACTAATATGTTAGCCTTGCGGGGTTCTAATTGGCATTCCGGGTAATGAGTGTCAATCAAGACGTCGCGACGGTTGTCATGGGCTTGAGGGAGGTTTCGGGTTGTGATAGGGTAGGACAAAAATTGTATGCAAATAAAAAATCAATCATTCAAATGCACATATCAAAGAGCATAGGAGTAAGAAAGTCACAATTGATTAACAAAACAGAAGCCCTTTAGTTGATTAATGAAGAGTTAGTCAGCTAAAATTTAAATCAAAAGTTGACGGGCTGAAGAGTGTTGAGAAACAGAACCAACTTAGTGGACCAAGGAATGAGTTAGTCGACTAAGTGCACACTGCCAGAACTACTAGAAACTAGGAACATAAGGTAGAGATGACTTAGTCGACTAAGATATGGGTTAGTCGACTAAAAGCATTTTGCCAGAAATTTTGAATTGTGCACTGGAAGATAGATTAAAGGCCAAAATTGCTACCAACCTGTTCCCAACGGTCAAAAACTATCTAACTCATATCAGAGCTGATTTTCCAAGTATAAAAGAGGGTTCCAATGGCTAGAAAGATAGAGAAGGCTTCCAAGAACACACAAAATAGTTGAAAAACCAGAAAACAACAGCTGCTCATTTATTGTACTCAACTCCCATCTTTGTAATTGTGATCTACACTTCATTTGTACCACTTAGATCAACCTTGTGATCATAGGTACACTCCTTTTACTTCTCTTCTTGTATTCTTAGAGTGAGCGAGTCACTCTAAGGGATTGATTCAAGCTAAAATTGCTTGATTGGGTATAGGTTCTAATTTAGCCTTGAAAAGTTAGGAGTTGGGTTTTAGTTGATCCCGTTAAAAACTATTGTAAAAGGTTTTAGCTGAGCCTAGTAAAAGCCATTGTAAAGCTTGGTGAAAGCTTGTGAATTTCACCTTTTTAGAGTGGATTGATTTGGAAAATCCTTGGTTGAATAATCAAGGTAGTGGATGTAGGTCTTGGACTGAACCATTCTAAATTCCTGCTCATTGTCTACTCTGTTTTTATTTTCATTGCTTTTTAAATTAGTTCTTCATCTTGCTAAGAGCCAAAAAGTGCTATTCACCCCCCTTCTAGCATATTTATTTAAGACCAACAAGTGGTATCAAAGCCTAACCCCTGTTATTAAGGTGTAACACCCTTGGGAAGATCCAAATGGCTCAACTAAAATCAGTAGTTGCTGAGGGACAATCAACAAATAGACCACTACTGTTTGATGGCTCTAACTATCCTTATTGGAGCATTAAGATGTCAATATATATTAGAGCAATTGATTATGAGATGTGGGATGTCATAACTGATGGACCATTCATTCCCTCACCTCTAAATGTAGTGAAAAATGAGATGATCCCAAAGCCAAGGTCTAAATGGACCGAGACTGAAACCAAGAGAGTCCAAACAAATTTTAAGGCTATCAATGCATTGCATTGTGCCTTGACTCCCAACGAATTCAACAAAGTATCAAGCTGTACAACAGCTAAACAAGTGTGGGATAAGCTTAGAATTATCCATGAAGGGACTTATCAAGTCAAGGAGTCCAAGATAGCCCTCTTGACCCATAATTATGAAATGTTTAAGATGGAGCTTGGTGAAGATATCACCAACATGTTAAATAGATTTACAAACATCACAAACAAATTAAGTCAACTAGGCAAACCAATTCTCGAGCATGAGATTGTTAAAAGACTTCTTAGAAGCCTACCAAATATTGGAAGCCTAAAGTGACTGTAATCCGAGAAACGAAGGACCTAAATGTTATTACTCTAGATGAGATTTGTGGTTCTCTCCTTACTCATGAGCTAGAACTCAAGGAACAGGAAGAAGAAGATAGGAAGGAAGCAAAAGAAAAGAAAAAGAGCATTGCACTAAAAGCCGACATTCTTGAAGAAGAGCTGGAAGAGCTATCCTATGATGATGAAGAAGAGTTAGCACTTGTTGCAAGGAAATTCAAAAAGCTTATGGGCAAAAGAAATCGGAGATTGGCTAGAAGAGGGTTTAGAAAAGATCAAGGTCCTTCATGGAGAACTAGATACAAAAATGACTCCAATAAAAAAGATGAGCTAACTTGCTTCGAATGCAAGAAGCCTGAACATTTCAAGTCCGCATGCCCATTGCTGAAAGATGAGACTCTAAAGAAAAACAAGAAATCAAAGAAGATAATGGTGGCAGCTGCTTGGTCAGACAGTGACACTTCAAGTTCTGAAAGTGAGAAAGAAAATGCTGAGGAAAGAGCAAACATACGTTTAATGGCATGGGAAAATGAATCGAGGTATCCTTATCCCCATGTGATATTTCTATTGATGATTTACAAGATGAGTATGAGTGCCTTTATGATGAATTTGAAATACTCTTTTCAAAATACAAGACTTTAAAGAAAAAGACTGCATCTCTTAAAAATGATTTGGAAAAGATAAAAGAAGAGTTCAATTCTGTTTTTGAGCAAAAAAATTTTCTGCAAGTTGAGTTAGAACATTCAAAAATAGATTTTGAAGTTTTAAAATTAGAGCTGGATAATAAATCTGAAGCTTTGCAAAAAACACTTGTGAAAACACAGCTCTTAAAAGGTTGAAAAATGAAACTTCAAAAATAAATGTCTACTACAAGAAAAATTCTGCAAATGCATTATCTAGATGGTATAGTTGTAATAAAATTGGTCATTTATCATATGATTGTTTTAAGAAAAGAAGCATGCAGAAAATAAGAAAGATATGGGTTCCAAAAGGATCCTATATTGCAACTAACAATCAAGGACCCATCAAGGTATGGGCACCTATAAAGAAAAACTGAAAATTTGTCTTGTAGGTTGAGCTATACTTAAAGGAGACATGGTCAAGAGCTCAACTCAATAAGAAGCAGCCTTGGTATATGGACAGTGGCTGCTCAAGGCACATGACAGGAGATGAAATGCTATTTGCTAAGCTTGACAAAAGAAAGGGAGGAACCGTATCATTTGGTGATGATTTAAAAGGTAGAATCCATGGTATAGGAATGGTTGGTAAGAATTCCCAAACTCAAATTAGTCATGTGTTATTGGTTAAAGGCTTGAAACATAATTTATTGAGCATTAGTCAATTGTGTGATAAAGGATTTGAAGTATACTTTGATTCAAATAAGTGTGAAGTGATAGATATAAGCACAAAGAAAGTCTCATTTATAGGAAGAAGATTAAAGAATATGTATGTTGTATTTCTTGAAGATCTTGAAATGAATTGTGAAATGTGTTTAGTGCCAAATGCTGAAAATGATAACTGGTCATGACATAGAAGACTAGGACATGTGAGCATGCATACTATGTCAAAATTAATTAAGAAAAATCTAGTTGTTGGACTACCAGATATAAAATTTAAAAATGATAAAATATGTGATGCTTGCCAACTAGGAAAACAAGTTAGAACATCCTTTAAGACAAAGAAGATTGTGTCAACAGCTAGACCTCTTGAATTGCTACACATTGATCTATTTAGTCCAATAAGTTCAACTAGTCTAGGAGGAAAATCTTATGGATTTGTAAAAGTTGATGACTATTCTAGGTACATTTGGGTTTATTTTCTTGCTTATAAGAATGATGCTCTACTAGCATTTATAAGTCATTGTAGGAAAGTTGAGAATGAAAAAGGATTAGCCATAGTTAATATTAAGAGTGATCATGGAGGAGAATTTGAAAGTGATGAATTTGAGAAATTTTGCAATGAAAAGGGGTTGTATCATAATTTTTCTGCACCTAGAACGCCCCAGCAAAATGGAGTTGTAGAGAGAAAAAACTGAACCTTAAAAGAAATGGCTAGAACTATGCTATGTGAGAATAACCTACCAAAATATTTTTAAGCTGAGGCAGTGAACATATTAGCATATATACTTAATAAAGTGTCTATAAGAGCAATGATATCAAAGACTCCATACGAACTGTACAAAGATAGGAAGCCAAATATCTCTCACCTTAGGAGCGTTGGCTGTAAGTGTTTTGTATTGAACAATGGTAAACAGTCTTTAGGTAAGTTTGATGCAAAGAGTGATGAGGTAATATTTTTAGGATATGCATTAAACTCAAAGGCTTATAGAGTTTTCAACAAAAGAACTTTAACTGTGGAAAATCAATCCATGTAGTTTTTGATGAGTCCAATGTCTTACAAAAGGAAATTCATGCTGATGATGATGATGTAGAGATCCTAGAAAAGCAAATGGAAGAAATGAACTTAAAGAACAATAAGAATAATGAAGAAAGCTCACCTAGAAGAGAAAATGAAACTCCACCTCTAGAAAATTTGCAAAGAATAGAAATTCAGCATAGTGATCTTCCAAGGAGTTGGAGATATGCAAAAGACCATCCACAAGAACAAATCATAGGTGACATTTCTCAAGGAGTTAAGACTAGGAGAGCAATAAGAGAGACTTGTGAGTTCTTAGCTTTCATATCTCAAATTGAGCCTAAAACATTTGAGGAAGCAGAAAAAGAGGAAAGCTGGATATTGGCCATGCAAGAGGAACTTGTCAATTCAAAAGAAATCGAGTGTGGTCATTAGTCTCTAGGCCTTTAAACCACCCTATTCTTGGAACAAAATGGGTGTTTAGAAATAAGGTAGATGAGCAACGAAATGTAGTTAGAAATAAAGCTAGGTTAGTAGCCTAAGGATACAACCAAGAGGAAGAAATTGACTATGATAAAACTTTTGCACTGGTTGCTAGGATTGAAGCCATAAGTTTGTTGCTTGCTTTTGCATGCTGTATGAATTTTTAATTATACCAAATGGATGTAAAGAGTGCATTTTTGAATGGATTCATTCAAGAGGAAGTGTATGTTGAACAACCACCAGGATTTGAAGACTTCGAAAAACCAGATCATGTTTTCAAACTTCATAAAGCCTTGTATGGATTGAAACAAGCTCTTAGAGCTTGGTATGAAAGGCTTTCGAAATTTCTAATTGAAAAAAGATATGTTAGGGGTAGCATTGATACTACATTGTTTATTAAAAGATACTTAAAGGATTTAATTATTGTTCAAATTTATGTGGATGACATTGTGTTTGGTACAACTAATGAGGCTTTATGCAAGAACTTTTCTAAAGAAATGTAGGGTGAATTTGAGATGAGTATGATAGGTGAGATGAAGTACTTTCTTAGCCTTCAAATCAAACAAAGTGAGAAAGGAATCTTCATCAACCAAGAAAGGTACACTCAAGACATGCTCAAAAAGTTTGATATGCTAAAGCTGAAATCAATTTGTACACCAATGAGTCCATCCACCAGACTTGATTTAGATGAAAAAGGAAGGGATGTTGAATAAAAGCTTTATAGAGGTATGATCGGATCACTTCTTTATTTAACAGCCAGTAGGCCTGATATACAGTTTAGTGTGTGTTTATGTGCTCGTTTTCAATCTTAACCCAAAGAATCACACATGACTGCTGTTAAAAGAATTTTTAGATACCTTATAAACACACAAACTTTAGGCATATGGTACTTTAGAGAATCATCTTTTAGCTTAGTTGGATATTCAGATGCTGATTTTGCTGGTAGCAAAACGGATAGAAAAAGCACTAGTGGAACCGACCAGTTTCTAGGTAGCATGCTTGTGTCATGGTCTAGCAAAAAGTAAAATTCAGTAGCTCTGTCTATAGCTGAAGCAGAATATGTGTCTTTAGGCAGCTGTTGTGCCCAAATCTTATGGATTAAACAACATCTAAAAGATTATGGAATGTCAATGATAAACATACCTATATATTGTGATAATACAAGTGCAATCAACATTACAAAAAATCTTGTGTAGCATTTTAGAACTAAGCATATTGAGATCAAGCACCATTTTGTTAGAGACCATGTAGTGAAGGGTGATATTAAAATTGAGTTTGTGAATACTTTGCATCAATTAGCTGACATCTTTACCAAATCTCTCAATGAAGATAGATTTTGTGAAATTAGAAGAAATTTAGGGATGATTAATATGTAGGAATTGTAGGTAAATTTTTTGCTCATACACATAAAACAAAAGGCACTTAGTGTCACGACCCGGAACCTCTCTCAGGCCCATGACAATCGCCGCGACGTCCCGATTGACACTCATTAAAAGGAATGCCAACCGAAACCCCACAAGGCTTACATATCAGTTTCTTTCCTTTCCTGTGAGCAATCATTGTTAAATATCGAGTTTTTAGAGAATATATACTATTTTAGATAAAAAACAATTAAAATAAAATTTTCGCCACACAAGGGTATTTTGGTTATTTTTTTTCAAAAATTTCGAAACTGGCTAAAACGTAATATACAAGTACAAAACACATAATTCATATTCAAAATGAGTTTAAAAGTCTAAAATCTTCATTTAAAACGAAATTATGGTTATTTGAATATAATAAGAAAATAAAAGAAATATTAAGGAAAATATTCTATTTTCTTATAAAACAATATTTATAGAGTTATACGTGAATAATTTTTATAGCGTAAAAGCTAAATAAATTTGTACATACTGAAATACAATAAGCCAAAATATTTAATTTAATTTATAATAACAAGAGGGCCCCCGAATAAACAAAAGTAAAGAGGACTGTGAACCTACGGTTTGGAAAATGCAGATCCAATGGTAGTCCTCGATGAGATCAGCTATCTACAGTCTATACTGAACCTGAAATGGGTGGAAAGGAGTTGGGTGAGATTTTGCAATCCCAATGAGTAAACAGACATTATCATAAATATCTAAAGGTGAGTAAAATGGAGGCAAGTTTAAACAACAAATTTCAACCCATTTCATAATGTTTTCAATTTATTTCTTAAACCATAAAATATTTGTAATTTACCAAAACAGTTGTTAAGGCTTATGTCTTTTATTAAAACAAGGCTCAAGCCAAAACTAATCCTCGGGGATACCTTGGCCGAGGTATCTAACCGAGTCCGCCAAGGGTGTTAAAATATTCACACGTGAAACACATATTTTTTTTTTTTTAAAACCAGCCGTTCCTTGGCGTTGGCCGAGTTACACATTCACGTGGGGGTTCGACGTGAAGTGAGCTCTAATACTACCCCGGGAGTTACCCTCCTCGCCTCTACAACCGGAGTAACTATATAACTGGGTTTACTGTGCCCCTCTAATAGGCAGTCCACGAAAACCCGTCACTGCAGTGACTAACCCACCAATTTTAATAAAATTTCGACAGTATAACGTGGCTTTTATTTATTTATCCAGCTGCATAGTAAAACAACTTACATAAATTTCCCAATGCAATCACAAAATATAGCCACATATACTTATTTCTCATAAGCCATTCCTAGGAAAATATATATTTTTCAAGTCAATTTGTAGCCTCTAATTACTCAATTTCATAATCAACACAATATATTTTTATTTGTCACATTTATTCCTAAAACATCAAAAATCCCGTTTTAATCTCGTTCTCATTTCATAAAATACATAAAGGGCATTTAAAATAAACTCTAGATAATTTACAATAATAATAAGTTTACTCACCGTTTGTACAAACTAAAAGCTTTCTAAGCGCCCCGATCACTACTCGTCGGGTACGACTTCTTTGCCTTTTCCGGAAGGCTCTCTTCCTAGACACATTACAAAAATTTACACAATTCATCACATTGATGCTAAATTACTATATAATTAACTTAAATCCTATACTAATGCATGGTATGAAATGCAATAGCCTAAACCGGCTTAAACGCGTTATTAACCTATTTTTGGCACTTTGCCCGATAAATTGCTAACGCGCTCCATTTTAGCTCTAAATCATCCCATTCTCTCTCCAACATTTCTAACCATTAAATATCAGCCAATAACCTTCTAAAAACAACAAAATCAGCTCACTCCCTTCCTTTGAAAATTCGGCCAAAAATGGGACATTAACTCGGTTAATTTTCTACTTTGTTTTTCTATCACGTTTAATCGTTTTTCATCATTTTCTCTTCATTTCCCTTAGAATAAAATCAATTCATCATCATTGTACAGCATTGAGCATCCAGCCAAGAGTGGGTATTGTGAAAACTTAATGATTTCTTGCCCAATTTAATTTCTAAACACATTTAACTAACTAAAACTATCAATTTAACTAAAAATCAAAACCTAAAAATTTCAATTTCTCTCCCCTAGAATTTCGTCGAGACCTTGATATCACTTTTTGATCTCTCTCCTCAAGCATGCTAAATGGAAATAAAGGCATAGGAAAGGTAGAAATCAAGTTAAAATCGAAAAATCTTACCGTTAGACGCGTAAACGGTCGAAAACCGTGAATTTCCCTTTCAATTTTCTTGTTTCTCTTTGGTTTTTCTTTTTTTCTTCCTTTCCTCTCTATTTCCTCTCTTGTTCTTCCTTATGGCCGGCCAGCACTTAAAATTTGGGTTTAAATGGGCTGATTTTTCATTAAAATAATATTATATCATTAAAAAAAATGCCACATGTCACTTTCCCATTGGCCCATTTTTAAAATTTGATCCATTTGTTTCCAAATTTTCACCATACACTTGTCTCATATATTCATAGCTTAGATAAAATTCTCAGACTCATCCAAAGTCTCAGTAGAGTAATTTTTGAAATTTACACTTTTACCCCCGTAAAAGTCAAAAATTACATTTTTGCCCCAAAAATTAAAAAATTGCCCATAGACATATTTTTCACCCCTTATACTCATACCATTCTCCAATTTGTCAAATTTGATCTAAATTCTCTCAAAATCTCAAATTTTGTCTGTGGGTGGCAAAATTACGATTTTGCCCCTACACTCCAGAAATCACCAGAATTAAACTTTTTCACTTCCTATCATTAAATTATACTCCAAATAGTTAATCTTGGTAAAAAATTTCACTCCATGATCAAATTATTATCTTAGGTGGGACAATGACGATTTTGCCCTTAAATATCAAAATTTCCAATTTTACCCCAAATGAACCCTCGAACTCCGAACAATAATTTTTAGTCATTCCTGGACTATAAAATATTAAATTTCATCCTACAATTCCTATTTGAACTAGTTCGAGGTTAAATCAATTTAAGTATACCGTTAGGTACAATATCGGGTTTCGTCTATTCTTAGGGGCTTTTCTAGCGTAATAACATGCTACTCAATGCATGTATGTCATGACATGTATTTATAGGGTCGGGTTTTACACTTAGTCAACTAAAGAGAATTTTAGTCAACTAAAAGCATTCTGTCTCATTAAATAATAAGACTCAGTTAAGCTAAAGGCAAGAGGGATAAAATAATGAAAAGAAAATGTCTACCTGGAAATAAAACAGAGGAGAAAATCGCCCAAACCAAAAATAAAAGAAAAATTAAGAGGCAATTTTTGAATTTTGAAGGGGGAGTTACCAATTGCACTTAAAGAGGGGGAGTGAGACAGTTTTTTTTTGGGATTAAATTGCTCTCAACCTATTTTCTTTACACTCTCTCTTTGTTGAAACCAATGCTTGAAACTGAAACTCTCACCTCTCAAACATTCGAAACCTTGAGTCCAAAATCATCCAAACCAAATGATGAAATCAAGAAAATCTCAATAACTTCTGGAGAAGAAGAAAGGCAAACGGTCATTGGAAGAAAGTCTGCAAGTTGAAATAGTGAAGAAAAAGAAGAGGATTGAGTCGGGATCTGTAAGTAAAAAATTTGAAAAATCGAAAGGCCACAAATTTGAAAAAAAAGAAAGAAAAGAGCAAATCGTACAAGAAAGGTACTACTTCATCTTCTAAATTCAGAAATAAAGTACATGAAGAGAGATTTAGGAAAATAGAGAATGCACCTATCATTTGTGGAAAATACATTGATTGGGAAAGCTTTAATGAAATGCCTGAAATCTTGACAAGTTTATCTGATTATTTTGAAGAGTTAAAATTGAAGGAGTTCAGCACATTTAAAAACCGATCATACAATGCTAGTTTAGTTAAAGAATTCTATTTGAGTATAGTTGTTGACAAGGATGAATTGGAAGGTCCTGATGATTATACTGATGAGGGTCTGAATGTGTGTTTGAATGGGAAAGAATTTACTGTCACTGCTGCAGATTTAGGGGAACTTTTTAAAATAGAGTGTAATGAGGGAGAATATGAATTCCCTGAGAATTATGACCCTTCATCCCTATGGGAAGTTATCATAGGGAAGAGAGAAAAGTACTCCTTCAAGAGTAATGCCGGGCTTATTACAAGTCCTCAAATAAGGATTCTACATTACTTTGTTGCTGCCAATATTCATGGTAGGAGTGGAAGCTTAAGCTACATTAGCCTTTGAGATTTGTGGCTAATGGAACATGCATTTAGTGGTGTTTCACTTAATCTGGGTAGATTTATGATTGAGGGAATTTGAGGAGCATCCAGACTGGAGAAGATAAATTTGCCTTACGGAAATATCATCACTTCTCTGGTGCAAAAGAAAAGAACTTGGAGTTCAAGATATGAGGTAGACAAGGTCAAAACCAGAGACCAAGCCATTTATCTAGGAAGCTTGCCTAAAATGGGGTACAAACTTGATGGGAAAAGATACATTAAAACCCCTAAGGCTGGTCTAGGAAAAGAATCCTCCTTACCTGCTCAGCCACAGGCAGCACCATCTCAATTCTCAAATGAAGTGATCTTTAATCTGCTAATGAGAATTGATGGAAAGCTCACAAACCAAGGAGCAAAAATGCAGAAAATTGAGGAAAAAGTGACTGAACTGGTAAAAGTACTAAAAAAGAAAGGAAAAATGCCCTCAGAACCAGCTGTTGCAGACAACTCTGCAACTCCTAGCCTAGCTCCAGTAGGACAGGAAGCTGAGGACTTTGCTTTCCAGGCTGAGGGTCATGAACCTGAAGTGGATCAGCTAAGAAAAACCCCCTCACCTGAGCCTCAAAAGGAAACTGAGTCAGAACAAGGGACTGAGGTGATTGGTTCACTTGATAAAAATCCCCCATCCCCTCTAATACTTGAGAAAGAGTAGCCTTCTCCACCTAATTCAGAGAAAGTTTTGATTATGGATGTTATCACTACCCGGTACTCTCTTCGAGCTTATGACAACAGTTGAGATGTCTCGATAGTCAAACCTTACTCGAAATGTCAACCGAAACCTCGCAAGGCTCTAGCATCAGTTTTCTGCCTCCCCTATGAGCAACAGTTACTAAATATCATGTTCTAAAGGAATATAGATGATTTTCAAATCAAAGACAATCAAAAAGTAATTTCTACCGTACAACGGTGTTTTGGTCATTTTATCCAAAAATTTTCAAAATTGCTACAAATACAGTGTATGAATGAAAAATATACATTTCATATAAAAAAAAATAAATCTAGGTGTCTAAATCATCTTTTTAAAGTGAATTTATAACTAATAGAACTAAATAAAAATATTGGATAAAATATTTCATTTTTATATAAAACAATATTTATAAAATTCTACATAAACAATTTCTGTAGCGTAATAACAAAATAAATTCATATACATAATAGCACACAGCGCCAGGGTATACAAAAATATTTTACAATGACATGTGAGCCCTAAAATAATAAAAATAAACAAAACTGTAGACCTACGATTTCTAAGGGTGCAAATCCAAAAGCAAACCCTTGACAAAATCGACTGTCTACAGATTGCTCTGAACCTAAAATGGGTGAAAAGAAGGGGGTGAGTTTTTATAAACCCAGTGAGTAAGCAAAGTTCATCTATAACATCTAAAGCCGAGTAAATGGAGACAATTAAAACATCTCTTCATAATATGATTCATAACATTAAAACTCATTTCAACCATATATGTCACGGCCCAGAACCTCCTTCGGGCCCATGACAACCGCCGCGATGTCCTGATTGACACTCATTACTCGGAATGCCAACCGGAACCCTGCAAGGCTTACATATTAGTTTCTTTCCTTTCTTGTGAGTAATCGTTGTTAAACATTCTATTTCAAACAATTACCAGTCGTTTTCGGCTCAAATAAATTCAAAGAAATTTTTGTTTTAAAAGGATTTATAGAAAAATATCACTATTCAAAATATTGATTAAAATATAGCATTTTTATGTAAAACAATATTTATAGAAACACATGTAAGAAATCTTTTGTAACGTGTAAGTAAAATAAATTCATACATACAAAAATTTATAAAGTTATAATGTACAATAATGGTTACAATGACAAGTGGCCCAAAATACACCCAGTGTTGGTGCTCGAAACCTACTGTCTGTGTGGTAGAGATGTCAACTGGAATCCTCGACAAAATAGGGTATTTACAAGCTACCACAGACCTGAAATGTTTGGAAAGGAGGTGGGTGAGATTTTGCAATCCCAATGAGTAAACAGACATTATCATAAATATCTAAAGGCGAGTAACAGGGAGGCAAGTTTAAACAACAAATCACAAACCATTTCATAGTGTTTTCAATTTATTTCTTAAACCATAAAATATTTGTAATTTACCAAAACAGTTGTTAAGGCTTATGTCTTTTATAAAAGAAAACAAGGCTCAAGCCAAAACTAATCCTCGGGGATACCTTGGCCGAGGCATCTAACCGAGTCCGCCAAGGTTGTTGTAACATTTACATGTGAAACACATTTTTATTTTTAAAACAAGCCGTTCCTTAGCGTTGGCTGAGTTACACATTCACGTGGGGGTTCGAAGTGAAGTGAGCTCTAATACTACCCTAGGAGTTACCCTTCTCGCCTCTACAGCCTGAGTAACTATATAACTAGGTTTACCTTGCCCCTCTAATAGGCAGTCCATGGAAACCCGTTACTGCAGTGACCAACCCGCCAATTTTAATAAAATTTCGACAGTATAACGTAACTTTTATTTATTTATCCAGCCTGTATAGTAAAAACAGCTTACATAAATTTCCCAATACACTTAAAAAATATAGCCACATATATTCATATCTCATAAGCCATTCATAGGAAAATATATAATTTTCAAGACAGTTAACAGCCTCAAATTACTCAATTTCATAATCAACCCAATATATCTTTGTTTATCACATTTATTTGTAAAACATCAAAAATCCCGTTTTAATCTTGTTTTCATTTCATAAAACACATAAAGAGCATTTAAAAATAAACTCTAGATAATTTACAATAATAACAAGTTTACTCACCGTTTGTACAAACTAAAGGCTCTCTAGGTGACCCGATAACTACTCGTCGGGTATGATTTTCTTGCCTTTACCAGAAGGCTCTCCTCCTAGACACATTGCAAAAATTTACTCAATTCATCACATTAATGCTAAATAACTATATATTTTACTTAAATCCTATATTAATGCATGGTATGAAATGCAATAGCCAAAAACGGCTTAAACGCGGTATTAACCTATTTTTGACACTTTACCCGATAAATTGCTAACGCACTCCATTTTAGCTCTAAATTGTCCCATTCTCTCTCCAACATTTCTAACCATTAAATATCAGCCAATAACCTTCTAAAATCACCAAAATCAGTTCACTTTCCTCCTTGAAAAATTCGGCCAAAAATGGGACATTAACTCTGTAAATTTTCTACTTTGTTTTTCTATCACATTTAACCATTTTTCATCATTTTCTCTTCATTTCTCTTAGAATAAAAATCAGATCATCATCATTGTACCTCATTGCAGATTTGGCCAAGGGTGGGTATTGTGAAAATTTAATGCTTTCTTGCCCAATTTAATTTCTAAACACATTTAACTAACTAAAACTACCAATTTAACTAAAAATCAAAACCTAAAAATTTCAAAATCTCTCCCTTAGAATTTCATCCAGCCCTTGATGTCACTTTTAGATCTCTCTCCTCAACATGCTAAATGGAAACAAAGGCATAGGAAAGGTAGAAATCAAACTAAAGTCGAAAAATCTTACCGTTAGATGCGTAAACGGGCTAAAAACTTGAATTCCCCTTTGAATTTTCTTGTTTCTCTTTGGTTTTTCTTTTTTTTCTTCCTTTCCTCTCTATTTTCTCTCTTGTTCTCCCTTATGGCTGGCCATCACTTAAAATGGGGTTTAAATGGGCTGACTTTTCATTAAAATAATATTAAACCATTAAAAAATGCCATGTGTCACTTTCCCATTGGTCTGTTTGTAAAATTTCATCCATTTGTTTCCAAATTTTCACCATACACTTGTCCCACATATCCATAGCTTAGATAAAATTCTCAGACTTATCCAAAGTCTTGGTGGAGTAATTTTTGAAATTTACACTTTTACCTCCGTAAAAGTTAAAAATTACATTTTTGCCCCAAAAACTGAAAAATTGCCCATAGACATATTTTTCATCCCTTATACTCATACCATTCTCCAATTTGTCAAATGTGATCTAAATTCTCTCAAAATCTCAAATTTTGTCCATGGGTGGAAAAATTACGATTTTGCCCCTAAACATCAAAATTGTCAATTTTTCCCCAAATGAACCCTCGAACTCCGAACAATCATTTTTAGTCATTCCTTGAATATAAAATGTTAAATTTCATCCTACGATTCCTATTTGAACTAGTTCGAGGTTAAATCAATTCAAGTGTACCGTTAGGTACAATACCGAGTTTCGTCTATTCTTAGGGACTTTCCTAGCATATTAACATGCTACTTAGTGCATGTATGTTATGACATGTATTTACAATATAAAACAATTACATTTCATCAAAAATAATCAGGAAGGCTTATGACTTTCTTTAAACTTGGCTAGTGCCAAAACTCGTACTTGATGACACCTTACGTCGGGCATTCAACTGAGTCCGCCAAAGCTGTTAAAATAACATATACACATAAAACATGTATTTATGTTTAAAAACACAGTTGTTCCTTGGCGTTGGCTGAGTTTCACTCTCACATGGTGGTTCGGCGTGAAGTGAACTCTAAACTACCTTAGGAGATACCCTTCACGCCTCTCCTACTAAGGTAAAATATGACGGGGTTTACCGTACCCCTCTATTATGCCGGTCCACGAAAACCCGCCCATTGCAGTAAGCTAATCACTTACCCCACCAAATCAATAAAAATTTCAGCAGCATGACATGGCAAATATGATATTACCCAGCCTGTCAAGGTAAAACAAAACAATTCATATATTCCACATAAACACAAATCCAGCCATTCATGCCATCACATTGTCATAAGCCATCAATTCAAACTATATATCGAACACGGGTATATAGTGTAAAACCCGACCCTATAAACACATGTCATGACATACATGCACTAAGTAGCATGTTATTATGCTAGGAAAGCACCTAAAAATAGATAAAACTCGGTATCGTACCTAACGATACACTTGAGTTGATTTAACCTCGAACTAGTTCAAATAAGGAATTTTAGGATGAAATTTAATATTTTATAGTCCAGGAATGACTAAAAATGATTGTTTGGAGTTCGAGGGTTCATTAGGGGTAAAATTGAAAATTTTGATGTTTAGGGGCAAAAATGGTCATTTTGCCACCTAAGATAATAATTTGATCATGGAGTGAAATTTTTGACCAAGATTAACTATTTGGAGTATAATTTAATGATAGGAAGTGAAAATTTTCAATTTCGGGAATGTTCAAAACATAGGGGTAAAACGGTAATTTTGTCATCTCGAGGTAAAAATCGTAATTTTCACCACCCAAAACTTGTCAAAATCATAGGATTTATTTATTTTTGGTATGAACAACGATGGTATGTTAAGTGGTGAAAAATTTAAGTTTAAAGGATGAAATTTTAAAAATGGGCCAATGGAAAAGTGACACATGGCACTTTTTAATATTATTTTAATGGAAAATCAGCCCATTTAAACCCCATACTAAGTGCTGGCGGGCCATAAGGAAAGAACAAGAGAGAAAATAGAGAGGAAAGGAAGAAAAGAGAAAAACCAAAGAGAAACAAGAAAATTCAAAGGGAAATTCGCGTTTTTCGCCCGTTTACACGTCTAACGATAAGATTTTTTGACTTTGGCTTGATTTCTAACTTTCCTATGCCTTTGTTTCCATTTAGCATGCTTGAGGAGAGAGATCTAAAAGTGACATCAAGGGCTGGACGAATTTCAAGGGGGGAGAAATTGAAATTTTTAGGTTTTGATTTTTAGTTAAATTGATAGTTTTAGTTAGTTAAATGTGTTTAGAAATTAAATTGGGCAAGAAAGCATTAAATTTTCACAATACCCACCCTTGGCCGAATCTGCAATGAGGTACAATGATGATGATCTGATTTTTATTCTAAGAAAAATGAAGAGAAAATGATGAAAAATGGTTAAATGTGATAGAAAAACAAAGTAGAAAATTTACCGAGTTAATGTCCCATTTTTGGCCGAATTTTCCAAGGAAGAAAGTGAACTGATTTTGGTGATTTTAGAAGGTTATTGGCTGATATTTAATGGTTAGAAATGTTGGAGAGAGAATGGGATGATTTAGAGCTAAAATGGAGCGCGTTAGCAATTTATCAGGTAAAGTGCCAAAAATAGGTTAATACTGCGTTTAAGCCATTTTAGGCTATTGCATTTCATACCATGCATTAGTATAGGATTTAAGTCAATTATATAGTGATTTAGCATCAATGTGGTGAATTGGGTAAATTTTGCAATGTGTAGGAGGAGAGCTTTCCGGTAAAGGCAAGGAAGTCGTACCCGACCAACAGTGATCAGGGCACCTAGGAAGCATTTTATTTGTACAAACAGTGAGTAAACCTATTATTATTGTAAATTATCTAGAGTTTATTTTTAAATGCTCTTTATGTATTTTATGAAAAGAAAATGAGATTAAAACGAGATTTTTGATGTTTTAGAAATAAATGTGACAAATAAAAATTGTGTTGATTATGAAATTGAGTAATTGGAGGCTACCAATTGTCTTGAAAAATATATTTTCTTATGAATGGCTTATGATATATGAGTATATATGGCTATATTTTATAATTGCATTGGGAATAGAATGTAGGCTGTCTTTTACTATGCAGGCTGGATAAATAAATAAAAGCCACGTTATACTGTCAAAATTTTATTAAAATTGGTGGATTTAGTCACTGCAGTGATGGGTTTTCGTGGATTGCCTATTAGAGGGGCACGGTAAACCCGGTTTCATAGTTACTTCGATTGTAGAGGCGAGAAGGGTAACTCTCGGGGTAGTGTTAGAGTTCACTTCACGTCGAATCCCCACGTGAATGTGTAACTCGGCCAACGCCAAGGAACGACTTGTGTTCAAAACTAGAATGTGTTTAACATGTAAATATCTTAACAACCTTGGCGGACTCGGTTAGATGCCTCGGTCAAGGTATCCCCGAGGACTAGATTTTGGCTTGAGCCATGTTTTTAATAAAGGTTATAAACCTTGACAACTGTTTTGGTAAATTACAAATGTTTTATGGTTTAAGAAAGAAATTGAAAACCTTATGAAATGGTTTGTGATTTGTTGTTTAAACTTACCTCCATTTTACTCGCCTTTAGATATTTATGATAATGTCTGTTTACTCATTGGGATTGCAAAATCTCACCCACCTCCTTTCCAAACATTTTAGGCCTGTGGTAGCTTGTAGATATCCGATTTTGTTGAGGATTTCAGTTGACATCTCTATCTCACAGACAGTAGGTTACTATCACCAACACTTGGTGTAGTTGTGGGCCACTTGTCATTGTAATTGTTATTGTACATTATAACTTTGTAAATTATAGTATGTATGAATTTATTTTGTTCTCAAGCTACAAAAATTATTTATGTATAGTTCTATAAAAAATTGTTTTATAAGAAAATGAAATATATTATCAAATATTTTTATTTAGTCTAGTTAGCCAACTTTTCACTCTAAATGGATGATTTAGATTACAAAAATTTATTTTAAATCGGCAGTGGATATTTTCTACCATACGTTGTATTTTTATCAGGTTTAGAAATTTTTTGGTAAAAATGACCAAAATACCCCTATGTGGCGAAAATTTTATTTTGATTGTTTTCGATCTAAAATAGTTTATAATTTCTTAAAACTCGATATTTAACAACGATTGCTCACAGGAAAGGCAAGAAACTGATTCGTTATCCTTGCGGGGTTTCGATTGGCATTTCGGATAATGAGTGTCAATCGGGAAGCCGCGGCGGTTGTCATGGGCCCAAGGGAGATTTCGAGTCGTGACATATAGTCTCCATTTACTCAATTTCCAAAACTAGTATTCAATTTCAAAACAAGTTATAAATCTCATTTCATTTAACCAACACTTAAATTTTAAAACATAATAATTTATAATTTAAACTCATTATTCTTTATAACATAAAAACAAGTAGAAACAACTTTAGATAGTTAAGATGAAAGTTTGTTACTCACTATAATGGGAGTACTCCTACTCTTGGTCCTCGGGTACGATATCTTTACCCTTACTAGAGGGCTCACCACCTATACATGATGCACAACAAGTAATTCAATACACTTGTGCCAAACTGTTATAAGACTATTTCAGGCTCTTTATGAATGTATGAAATTGAATGAAAAGTGTTCAAGTAATCACTTGGAGATGGTGTTCTACGTAGGTTCAATTGTTATTGGACTGAAATGGTATTTGACCTAACTTGCACTATACACTGTTTAATTAGCCAAAACATCCAATTCAATTCCAAATAGATTCATCATACTTTCAGTATTCCAATAAGTCCGTATACCTCATTAGAAATCAATTCTAAGTCCATTTACTATAATTTTCTCATTATCGTTCAAGTCATTTACTAAAGGAACTATACTTTTCGATAACTATTTTTGATATCCGACATCACGAATCATCAAATACGAGCTAGATAACATGAAATATGACAAAATTCATCTTCAAAATATTCCCTATAGAATTCAGCCAATTAGGGTTTGATAAAGAACATGTTGTTTTCTTGCTTGTTTTTCACACCAAATATCACAAACAACTAAAAACGCCTAGATAACATGAGATCTAGCAAAACCCATCCTCAAAATCTTCCCCTTTGATTCGGCCAGCATGCTTCCATCATGAAAACTTGAGTTTCAACCATAGAAAATGAACAAGAAAGCATGGGTAAGGTAGATCTTAAGCTAAATCGTGAAATCTTACCTCTGATTACTTCATTTTCTGAAAATCCAATGAATTTCTCTTGAATTTTTCCTCCTTAGGGTTTTTCTATTCTTTCCCCTTTTTATTCTTTGGCTTGGACAGTAATGAGAGAGTGAATGGGAGAGTTTATGTTGAGTTTATAAAGGAAGTTATAAAATAATAAAAACTTGACACATGGCAACATATAATTGGTTCACATTTAAAACTTAACTAATAAGGCTTTTCTTTTCCACCACATATAATCCCATAATTATCCAAAGTATAAAATGATAATAGATGAAATTCATGGGCTTGACAAGTGTCATGGTGGTGTAAAATTTCAAAAATTCCAATTACGTCCTCGTGGACACGTGAAATGATCGTTTTGCCCTTATGCTCGGAATTGAAATTTTTCACTCCTCAAATTCAAATTATGTTCCAACTAATCAAACTTGGTCAAAATCGCTTCCAACATTCCAATATTTTCCCTCGGGTGGCAAAATGACTATTTTACCTTTACGTTATGAAAATTCCAGATTAGATTCCAAATTAATCCTCGAACTCCAAATCACCATTTTAAGACATTCTAAGGTTCAATAACTCTCAAATACATCCTAAAATCTCTATTTGGACTAGTTCGAGATTTTAATCGACTTAATTGTACCACTAGATACGATATTGACTTTTAACGATTTTTCGAGGCATCCAAGTATGCAGACATGCTATCAAGTACATGAATGACATGGCCAGTATATAATAGAGCTAGGCTTGACAGATGTCTTCCATCAGATGATCAGGGAAAAACAGGCAGAAAAGGAAGCAGCCAAAGCACAAGTTCAGAAGTCACCATCTACTGAACCAACACACACAACAGAGAAGTAGACTGGGAAAGAAAAAGAGAAAGCCACTACAGCTTTACAAGCTAGATCAAAAACACCTGGTAAAGGCATAAAGACAATGGCCACCAAATCAATGTTCCTCAAGAGATGGAAATCCTCCAGATTGGTTGAAAAAGCTAGGCCAACAACTGTTTATTCTCCTCAGAATCCAGTACAAGTCTTTGACAAGTCCTCACCTAAACCTTCTCCTCAACCTTCACCACAAAAATCACCACCAGAACCTTCTCTTGAACCCCTCAACGTCAAATAATACACTGATGATGAATCCTCTCCGTCATCCTCCTCAGAAGATGATTAGGAGTTGATGATGACAAAAAAGGGGAGAAGTATGGCAGGGACCTTAGGAGAAATTATGGAAAGATTAGGGGAGAAGGAAGTAAAAACTATCTAGGGGCAATTTCGAAACATTAACTGTTATTTTGCGGTTATCTGCTGTTTGTGCCAATGTAAAAATTGAACACTTGAATTTAACATTGTTGTTTATGTTTTTTGTGTGTAAAATGGGATCTTAATATGTTTATGTTATTTGGTTGTTGATAATTGAATATCTAATGATGTCTTATTGTTTATGGTATTTTTACCGTTGTTGATAAAAATCTGGTGCTATACTGATATTGGGATAGGATGCTGATGATTGATTTTTGTTATGACATTGTGAATGGATTGTGTTTGTGAATAAATATGGATGCTAACTATAATATATTTGTTGAATGATGAATGACATAGACAAAATCTGATAACAATATATTGTTGATAGACATGATTGAAATTTTGATGATAATCTATCAACATTCACCTGTTGTAAATCCCTTTATATTTCTACATATATATATTATGAATGTATAGTGCCATTTTTTATATGACATGAATAAAGTTTGCTGGAATGAACAAGCAAAATATGCACACACTAAGGGGGAGCATACACATAGGGGGAGAAATCCTTATCTTTTTGCAGAACTGAAAAAGAATAAAAGGACACTGTGTTGTTAATCAAGAAATATTTTGTCATCATCAAAAAGGGGAAGATTGTTGGCTTCATTAGTTTTTGATGATAATAAAACATTTCCATTCATTTTTGTCTAATATTTATACTTGAGTGTGCAGGACAAAAATTGTATGCAAATAAATAATCAATCATTCAAATGCACATATCAAAGAGCATAGGAATAAGAAAGTCACAATTGATTAACAAAACAGAAGCCCCTTGTCGATTAATGAAGAGTTAGTCAACTAAGATTTAAATCAAAAGTTGGCAGGCTGAAGAGTGTTGAGAAACAGAACCAACTTAGTCGATCGAGGAATGAGTTAGTCAACTAAGTGCACACTGCTAGAATTGCCAGAAACTGGGAACAAAAGGCAAAGATGACTTAGTCGACTAAGATATGGGTTAATCGACTAAAAACATTCTACCAGAAATTTTGAATTATCCATTAAAAGACAGATTAACGGCCAGAATTGCTACCAAACTATTCCCAACAGTGAAAAACTGTCTAACTCACATCAAAGCTGATTTTCCAAGTATAAAAAAGGGTTCTAACGGCTAGAAAGATAGAGAAGGCTTCCAAGAACACACAAAAGAGTTGAAAAACCAGAAAACAGTAGCTTCTCATTTACTGCACTCAACTCCCATCTTTATAATTATGATCTGCACTTCATTTGTACCACTTAGATCAACCTTGTGATCATAGGTACACTCATTTTACTTCTCTTCTTGTATTCTTAGAGTGAACGAGTCACTGTAAGGGATTGATTTAAGCTAAGATTGCTTGATTGGGTATAGGTTCTAACATAGCCTTGAAAAGTTAGGTATTGGGTTTTAGTTGATCCCGGTAAAAACTATTGTGAAAGGTTTTGGCTGAGCCTAGTAAAAGCCGTTGTAACGCTTGGTGAAAGTTTGTGAATTTCACCATTTTATAGTGGATTGATTTGGAAAATCCTTGGTTGAATGATCAAGGTAGTGGATGTAGGTCTTGGATCGAACCACTCTAAATTCCTACGCATTGTCTACTTTGTTTTTATTTTCATTGCTTTTCAAATTAGTTCCTCATCTTGCTAAGAGCCAAAAAGTGTTATTCACCCCCCCTCTAGCACATTTATTTGGGACCAACAAAACTATGGGTTTTATCACATATTTACTCAAAATTTGCCTAAGTGTCCATTTATCTACACGTATATATCCTTAAACACTTGGCGTACATAACATATCATCAATTAACTTAATTTACATCAAAATGTGGGGGTGTTAGATTTTCCCCTCCTTATAAGAAATTCGTCTTAGAATTTCAAATTATACTACACAAGTTGCAATTATTAATCCTCAAATAGGTGGGGATATTTCTTTCGCATTTCCTTCTCGAGTTCCCATGTGGCTTCCTCAATTGAATGGCTTCACCATAACACTCATAGTAGCAATGTCCTTGGAGCGAAACTGGTTCACTTGCTGATCCAATATGGCTACGAGCTATTCCTCATAACTAATTCCATCTTGCAACTGGACTTCATCATATCGTATTAGATGTGAAGGATTAGGAACATACTTCCTAAGCAATGATATATGAAAAATCGGATAAACATTGAACAATTTAGGTTGTAATGCCAAATGATAAGCAACTGCGTCCACACTCCTTCACACCTTGATGGGTCCAATGTACGTAAGGCTTAATTTCCTTTTCTTCCCAAATCTCTTCACTTCCTTAATAGGTGAAACTTTCAAAAAACACATAGTCACCAACTTCAAACTCTAAAAGCTTTCGCTTATCATCAACATAAGATTTCTGGCGATTTTAAGCTGTGAGCATCTTTTCTCGAATTACTTGGACACCTTGCACGACTTCTTGAACCATCTCTGGCACTAAGAGCTTTCGTTCCCCAGCTTCAAAACAACAATAGGCGATTTACATCTTCACCCATACAAAACCTTATATGGAGCCATACCGATCGTGGCTTGATAGCTATTATTATAAGCAAACTAGGCCAAAGGCAAGTAATGGTTCCACAAGACTACAAAGTCAACCACTATTACCTTGAACATATCCTTAAGTGTTTGAATTGTGCGCTCTGATTGGCCATCCGTTTGTGGGTGGAAGGTTGTATTAAAATCCAATCTTGTGCCTAAGGATTCTTGAAATTTCCTCCAAAATTGGCTTGTAAATTATCACCCAAATGGCATCATAGCCACCTCTAGCTCATAGTAAACCCATCACAAAGTCCATGGCTACATATTCCCACTTCCATTCGAGTATTGGTAACGGTTGTAGCAGTCCTGATGGTCGTTGATGTTCAGCTTTCACTTATTGGCAAGTCAAACACCTAGAGATATACTCAACCATGTCTCTTTTTAATCTTTGTCACCAATACATAGACTTCAAATCATGATACATTTTGGTGGCTCTAAGGTGTAACACCCCGTGACCTCGTTTAGCAGTCAATAAGACCCTATCGACAAGACGAAGGGTCACTTGATGTAAATTTAAGTGTCAAAGAGTGGTTACGGGTGAGAAGAATATTTTAAAATAAAATATTACTTTATGAATAAAATAATATTAAAATATTAATATTTTATTAATTAAGGGAATCAGTCTGAAGAAGGATTATATGATCAATTTAAGTGGGGGAGAAGAAGAATGAATGAATTTTGGGGAAAAATGATGTAAGTGAGACCCGCATGTTTTTGTTAAGTTGAGCTAGTGCGGGTAAGTAAATATTTAAATATTATGGTGATACCGCGTTGGAGTACAACTTCGATATTTTGGTTGTACACATGTAAAAGAAGAAAGATAGATAAAAATTAAAATTTAAACCATGTCGGAAGGGTCAAATTGTAAGAGAGGAAAGTTGAAGTATTTATACATGAAATTTTAATATTTGGAGGAAATAAAATAAATAATAAAATTATAAGGAAAAAGGAAGAATTGGGAGGTGGTGGATGGGAATGAAGCAAAGTCAAAATTGAGGTAAATTGAGATAAAGATGAGGAAAAAAAATGTGACAAAAGGTGATAAATGGGCAGCCGCCCATGTGGCGAAATAAATAAGTTAAAAAAATATATTTTTAAGTGATGAATTAAGTTAGTAGAAGCCGGCCATTTGAGGAACAAAAAGGAAGAAAGATGAGGGCCGACCAATGCAAATAATGAAGGAAAAAAATATATAATAAGAAGATAAAGGAATGGAAGTGGCGGCATGGGAAAGATATTTCCAAGAACTTGTCACAAGCTTTAAAGCATGAAATAGTTGAAGAAAGGTCAAAGAAAGCATGGGTTCTTGGGCTAGTCGCTAATGTGACCAAATTGAGATAAATGATAAGATAAAATAATAAAAGAAATGAAAGTAAAGAAAGAAAAATGATGGAAAAAGGTGACATGTGGGAATCTGCCCATGGTGGCAAGAAATACAATAAAGGAAGTCAATTTTTTTAAGCTAGGCATTTGTGAAGTCTGGCCATTGAGAAGAAAAAAAAAAGACAAGAAGGAAATTGACAAGACAATCAAGTACATTTGGTGATATTTATCCATACCAAGACATATTAAATGATTTTTTTTTATTATTTTATCTCTTTTCTCTTGGTAATGAAATAGCACTTTGAGAAATAAAAGGAAAAAGGATGAACGGCTTGGAAAAAAAGAAGAAGAAGGCTTTAGAACAATCCAACCTAGAGGAAGAAGAAAAAAAAAAGAAAAAAAAAGAATGAAAGAGAGGAGAAAGAAGAAGGAAGGAAGGAGAGAAAAGCTTGGAAGGATTTTGATGGTTTATCTTGAAGATTTTAAGGTAAGGAAAGTAGATATTGTTGTTTGCTTGAATGCATATATTTTGAATCGGTTATAATGTGAGGTTTTGTTGGTGATAACAAGGACCAACAAAGATCCAAGGAACCCAAGGCATGCATGTGAAGAATCTTGAAGTGCATGGTGATTTTGAGCTAGATTAAAAGATGGGTAAGTGTTTTAATTTCTACATTTACAAGTAGAAAGGAAAAATGAGATATATAGTGACTATTGTGCGAGAATTGGTTGGGAGATATTATGTGGATGGCATGTTAAATGGTTGTGTATGAATATTGATGTTATGATTGGTGATAGTATGTAAATGTAAATTATGGTGCATGTGGACTTAGAAAGTGCTTGATGGAAGTAAATTATAGTTGTTACCATATGCTAGGTTATTGGTGTGGAAATGATGGTTGAATATGATAAATGTCATTGAAAAGGTTAAAATGTGTGCTAGAGTCGTAAATAAGTTATCGGTATTTATAATTTATGGAATTACGCAATGCAAAGAATATAAGTAACTTTGGTCAAAATGTGTCGAGATATAAGCTAATTGAATGTGAATTCATGATTGAATGAAAAAGAGGAGTGGAAATGATGCACTAAAGGTATTAAATTTGGATGGTTACTAGGAAATACAAAAGTGAGATAGAGTGCCGTGGTGGCGTGCCGGAGGGAGTAACGAACAACCAGCAAGTAGAAATAGCTAAATACGCGTCTAAACGAATAGCGATGTAGTATCCCGTTATGGTAAGGTGAGTGAACTTGCCTTTCAAAATTTGCTTTGGGAAATATAATTGTATTTGGATGAAACATTTGAATGATTTTATTCAACTTTTCTTTAAAAATGTGTGCCGGGGAACAAGCCCTTGACAAAATGTTTTGATGTTGTGAAAATGTGAAATGTGCGAAAGGATGAATCCATGTGCTCCTATATTATGTTGGTATGTATATACATGAATATATGTTGTGCATTGATGAATAATGTTGTGTGATGATGATGACTCCGCTATGTGCGAGTAGGGAGTGCACATAAGCCGATGATGACCTGGCTATGTGTGAGTAGAGAGTGCACATAAGTCGATGATGACCCAGCTATGTGCAAGTAGGGAGTGCACATAAGCTGATGATGATAATCAAGCTATGTGCGAGTAGGGAGTGCACATGACGATGAATGAAGTGGGGGTGGTGTACGTGTTTATATATGTTCATATAGGTATATGTGATAGAAAATTTATGATTATAATATGTGATTGAAATGAATAACGAGAAACATTCTGTTTATACTGCCTTGCTTGGATAATTGCTAGAAATTTCCTTTTTTTCCAATTTCATGCTGCATACGGTTCCTTCATCATTAAATGATTTTACAACTAAGGGTTTAATAGAGGGATTTTAATAAGAACTTGAACTAAATGGCATTATTTTCAAATAAGTGCATTATGTTTTCTAAACCATTCCTTGTCATTGCTTGTTCCCTTCCTATGTTCACTCACTGAGTTTGTACTCATGTTTTCAAAATTCATGTTTTAGGTTTCTTGAGTCAAAGGTGGTTGGTTGATGATGCCATTATGAATGCATGATTGGGTTTTATAAATTATTTTCAAAGGAACTATATTTGAACACTACGAATTGTGGATTTTAAAGGAATGTGGATTA
The DNA here is from genome assembly GCF_053813885.1 of Theobroma cacao. Taxonomy (NCBI): domain Eukaryota; kingdom Viridiplantae; phylum Streptophyta; class Magnoliopsida; order Malvales; family Malvaceae; genus Theobroma; species Theobroma cacao. The sequence continues at coordinate 28,612,545 of NC_142641.1, forward strand.
ATCTATAAAATTATATAAATAGGCTTGCTTGGGCTTAGTGGGCTAAGCCCATTGGGCCCTTGCACCGGTCATGGCTCGAAAATTGGGCTGTGACACTAAGGTGTCTCGCGTTGGCTGCCACATGAGCCTCTTCCAAAATCTCATTTCTCAAATTATCCATAATCAGTACATAAATTTGTGATCAATATCTCATTAAGCTGTCTATGCCGTACACAAATGTCACAGCCTAATCTCGAGCATGATCGGCACAAGGACTTAATAGGCACAGCCCACTAGACCCAAGCAAGCCTTCCTATATGAATCTGTACACTAGTCCATCTATCATTCATATGTCTTTAAGATCTATACTTAATAGTGTTCGAATGCTAATTTCTTTGAAGACAATTCGTAGAACCTAAGTAAATACTCTCACTGGCATCATAAATTAAAATATACATAGATAGTTTGTCATGACCCGATACTCTCCTCGAGCTCGTGACAACTGCCGCAATGTCTCGATAGACATTCATTACCATGAATGCCAATCAAAACCTCACAAGGCTTAATATCAGTTTTCGCACCTCCCCTATGAGCGATAATTACTAAATATCACATTTTAAAAGATTATAAGCTATTTCCAAATCAAAACAATAATAAAAAAATATTTTTTGTCTCACAAGGGCATTTTGGTCATTTTCTCAAAGTTTTGAACCTGTTGAAAATATAATATATAGGGGAAAATACACATTTCATAACTAAAAACAAGTTTTTATGTCTAAAATATTCATTTAGGGTGAAATTGTAGCTAATAGAATAAAATAAAAATATTAAATGAAATATTCCATTTTCTTATAAAAGAATATTTATAGAACTTTGCGTAAATAATTTTTGTAGCATAAAAGCAAAATAAATCCATATATACAGTAACACAGATAACCAGAGTATGTAATTTAATTTACAATGATGTGTGGGCCCCCGAATGACCAAAGGTAACAAAGGTTGTGGACCTACAATTTCTGAGAAGGCGAGTCCAATAATAACCCTCGACGTAATCAGCTATTTACGGACTGTCCTGATGCTGAAATGAGTGGAAAGGAGGGTGGTGAGTTTATATAAACTCAGTGAGTAAACAAACATCATCTAAAATATCTAAAGTCGAGTAAATGGAGACAACTTAAAATAGTTTATCGTACTATGATTCATAACGTTTCAACCTCATTTCAACTAAATAAAATAATTTCATTTCACTCAAATAATCAACATGGTTTATTAATTTCTTAAAAATTTGGCTCGTGCCAAAACTCATTCTCAGGGATACCTTGGCCGGGGCATCCAACCGAGTCCACCAAGGCTGTTAAACAAAAGTTCATATACGCATAAAAGACATTTTTATGTTTAAAAGCATAGCCGTTCCTTGGCGTTGGCTGAGTTCACCCTCACGTGGTGGTGTAGCGTGTAGTGAACTCTAAAGCTTCACCTCAGGAGATAGCCTTCGCGCCTCTCGTATCGAGGTAAAATATAACCGGGTTTACCGTGCCCCTCTCTAATAGGCTGGTCCACGAAAATCTACCACTGCAGTGACTAATCAATATCCCACCAAATCAATAAAAGTTTCGACAGCATGACATGGCAATTATATTGCTACCCAGCCTGTTAAGGCAAAATAAACAGTTCATACAATTTCAACACAATTTCCAATTCAGCCATTCATGCCAATATCACCATAAGCCCTTCAATTCAAGCCATAAATTTACAACACAATCAAACAGTCTCTAATTACTCAATTTCAAAATGATTTATAAAACTCATTTCATTTAATCACATTTTACTTATAAAACATAAGGATTTACCATTTAAACTCATTTTTCTATAAAATCACAAAAACGAATAAAAACTACTTTAGATAATTAAGACGATAATAAGGTTACTCACAATATCGGGAGTCGAAGTACTCCTAGTCCCGATGTTCAGGTACAATCTCCTTACCTTTATCGGAAGTTTCACCACCTAAACATAATGCACAACAAGCAATTTACTATATTTGTACTAAACCGTTATAAAAATAATTTAGGCTCTATATGAATGCATGAAATGGGATGTGAAATGTTCAGATTATTATCTAAATATGGTGTTCTACGTAGCTTCAATTATGTATCGAAATAAAATGGTATTGGCCTAATTCGATCTATACACCGGTTAATTGGCCAATACATCTAATTCAACTCTAATTAACTTGATTCCACTTCCAACACTCCAAGTCATCAATTACAAGTTAAATAATATGTAATACCACAAAAATCCATCATCAATATCTTCCTTGTAAAATTCAGCCATTGAAGGTTTAGTGTAGAACATGTAATTTTCATGCTTGATTTTTACACCTTACATCATAAAACAACTAAAAACACCTAAATAGCATGAAATTCATCAAAGTCCATTATCCAATTTCTCTCTTGAAAATTTCAGCCAAGGAGTGTGGGTGAAGGGCATGAAATTTCTTGCTTGTTTTTCATGCTAAACATCACCAAACAACTAAAAACACTAAGATACCTTGAAATCTAACCAAATAAATCATCAAATCTTCTCTCTCTAAATTCAGTCAGCCATGAATCCTTCATGAGATCTTGAATTTTAACCATGGTAATTGAAAAAGAATGCATAGGAAAGGTAGATCACAAGCTAGAATTAAGAAATTTTACCTTTACTTGCTTAATTCTTTGAAATCCAATGAATTTTCTCTTGATTTTCTTCTCTAGGGTTTGTTCTATGCTTTTTTCCTTTTGTTCTTGCCTTGGCCGGCCAAGAGAAATGAGATGGGAGAGTTTTGGTTGTGTTATATAAAGGAAAATATAATAATATTAAAGCTTGACACTTGTCACCATGTGATTGGTCCATACATAAAACTTAATAATTAAGTATTTCTTCTCCACCACATAAAATCCCTCAATTATCCAAAGTATAAAATGAATTTCATGGGTTTGAAAAGTGTCAAGGTGGTGTAAAATTCCAAAAATTCTAATTACGTCCTTGTAGATACGTGAAATGACCTTTTTACCCTTATGTTCGAAAAATTGTCGAAATTAAAATTTTTCACTTCTCAAGCTCAAATTATATTCCAAATAGTCAAACTTGATCAAAATTTCATCCACCATCCCAAATTTACCCTCGGGTGAAAAAATGACCATTTTACCCCTACGTTATGAAAATTCCAATTTAACTCCAAATCAACCCCCGAACTCCGAATCACCATATTAAGCAATTCTAAGATTCAATAACTCTCAATTGCATCTTAAAATCTTTATTTGAACTAGTTCGAGGGTTAAATCAACTTAGTTGTACCACTAGGTACATTACCGACTTTTGACGATTTTTTCGAGGTATTCAAGTATGCAAGCATGTTGTCAAATACATGAATGACATGGCAAGTATATTATAAAGCTAGGCTTGAGATAGTTTGTCAAATGTATCTTAACAATTCATATTAAACATATATGTGCATACACAAAGACCTTGACCATCAGCAAAGTGACTTGGGGTTACCTACCAAAAAATAGATAAGAGGAAGCAACTCAGCCTAGGAATCCAACTACCTTCGAACTTGAAAACTAAAACATAAAGTTGAAAATAATGAGTATAAACTTAGTGAGTGAATTTAGGAAGGGAACAAGCAAACGATACGGAAAGATTTTGAAAACACATGCACTTATTTTAAAAATAATGTAATTTAGTTTAATTTATTGTAAAGCCCTTAATTCAACCTTTGATTATTTAATCCCTTAAGGTGACGGATTTATAATCCACAATGGAGTTGAAAAAAGTGAAAACTATAGCAAATATCTAATCAAGACAAGCAAAACAAAGGATTTCTCGCTGCAGCGAAAAGGCATTTTATAGCATATAGTACAATCACATTTTTATTTTCATAACTTGTCTAAAGCATATATATATATATATATACATGTACACCACTGCCGCCTTACTCAGCTCATGTGTACTCCCTACATGTACAAGGCAATATCATCATGTGCACTCCTTACATGCACATTTTAATATCATCATGTGCACTCCCTACACGCACATTTCAATATCATCATACGCACTCCCACCCACATCATTATCGGCATGTGCACTCCCACACCACACACCACCTGCACTGTCACGTGCACTCCCACACCGCACGTGTACGGTTATAGCTATTATACAGCATTATCACTCAAAGCACAACACACATATCCACATAATATAAGAACACATGAGTTCATCACATTCATATTTCACAACATAAAAACGTTTCATCAAGGTCTTGTTACCATGCAAATTTTAAAGAAAAACCAATAAAATATTTCAAGTAGTTCAATCAAGCATATAATCATTTATTCCAAAACATTTTAATGCTAGTTCACTCATAGTGTCTTTGTTGATGCTTTGATCGACCCTAACTGCGTCTGATGCTCCGAATGGAGATGTGAAGTCTCGTTGGAACCTATCACACACAATAGCATCACACCAACTCAATTTACATAAATACTATTCCAAAAGTTGTTTCCTAAATCAAGTTTTACTAGTTATTCCTAACTAGCTTCCAATTACCATTTAAGTAGTCATTGTTCACACTAGACATGATTAAATAACCTTCAACAATAAATCAGCCCACAAACCTAATTATTGGCCTTTATCAACAACTCAAAAATCAAATCTAACTCATTACTCACCTTAGTGGCTTTATAGTGGAATTCTTTTCAAGAGTTCTTCAAGCTATCAAGGAAAGTCTATCTCTCTCTCTCTCTTTCAAAATGTTCAACTAGTGAGAGAAAGTTCAAAGGAAGAGCTTTTGAGGGTTCTTGAGGTGTAAAAGTTAAAGAGTATGAAAAACCCTATGAAAAAGTGTACAAAAGCATGAGAATCAGAGTTAATTCGAGAAAGTTATGGAGGCTTTAAGGTTTCTTTTCTATGGAAGGGGGAAAACGTTTAGTGAGGGAAAAGGATGGGAAGAAGAAGAAGAAGCTGCTAGAAGGGAGAAGAAGCTGCTGGAAGAAATGAGATATTTATCCTAAAGTCAATCAAAGTTTCACGAAATTTACAAAAATGCCCCCTTTTTATTCATCTAGTGCAGTGCCTTCACTTTGACAAAGATTTTGACCACATTTTGATCAGAACGGGTCAAATTGGTAAACATAAAAGTTGTAGCTTTGCCTCTTAAATTTCTAATGGTTCAAAAATCATGCCATTTGAACTTCTGTAGTGGGAGATATTCTTGAAAAACCAAAACATATGCAAATAGAGCCGTAGTTAATTATGCACCTTTCTTCTCCAATTGAAATTATTTTTTATCCTACTTTTATAAAAACATAAAATAATTATAAATAACGTAAAACTTGCATCACTAACTGAAAATAAACATTTAAACATAAATTAAACTAAACTAATAAAATAAATAAAAATACCTAAATTCAATCCTAAATCTAGTCCAACTTAGACTAATTAGGGATTTAATCTCCCATTAAATATATGAATTTGATGCACTTAACAGTCTTCCTCTAGTCACGCATCTATGGAGGTCAGTGTCACAACCCAATTTTCGGGCCATGATCGGCGCAAGGGCCCAATGGGCTCAACCCACTAAGCCCAAGCAAGCCTACTTAATTGATATTATTCATTAATTCCTAGTCCTTTAGAATCCAAAGCTTGAATGTTCAAATACCGTTTCTTTGAAAATGATTCATAAAAACCCAATCATACATTTATAATGGCATCATCAACCATTATATACATAGATATAATTTGACAAGTAAATCTCAACATTTCACAACAAGTAGTCATAAACACGTAATTAGAACTTGACCGTCAGCGGAGTGACTTTGGGCACGATTGCTAACATTTAATGTCAAGGTAAACCTACTGAGCAATGGATAGGGAGGAGCACCTCATCCTAGGATCCAATCACCTTTGACTTAGAGAAACCTAAAACATGAAGTTTAAAAACATGAGAACAAACTCAGTAAGTGAACATAGGAAGGGAACAAGCAACGTTAAGGAAGGTTTTGAAAGCATGATGCACTTAAGTTCAAAACAATGTAATTTAATTTATTTCTATTTAAAAACCCCTCATTCAAACCCTTGGTTGTTTAGTCATTTGATGACAAAAGATTCATGAACAACAAAGAAGTTGAGAAGTGAAAACTTTAGTAGAATTCAAGCAAGTCAAGCATAATAGATTGACTTTCACTGTAGTGAAAAGGCATTCTCGCTGCAATGAAATTTTGGCCAGATAAAATCTAAGGGGCTTCTACTACCATTGGGAAAATCCCACTCATGCCACATTGCACATTAAATTGAACACATTGACAATACTCAAGTTTTCAACAGTCAATGCAATCACATATTAAATCCAAATATCTCATATAGAAAATATGTATATATATAAGCACATGCACCACCACCACCTCACTCGGTTCATGTGCATCATTACTGACATGTGCACTACCCACTCCGCACATGCACGGTTGTGAATATCACGACAACATCATTACCGGCTTGTGCACTGCCCACTCTGCACATGCACGGTTGTGAATATCACGACAACATCATTACCGGCATGTGCACTACCCACTCCACGCATGCACGATTGTAAATATCACAACAACATCATTACCGGTATGTGCACTGCCCACTCCGCACATGCACGGTTACATCAATTATACAAAATTACTTAACAATATATATATGTATCATATATCTTTATATACATATCAGTGTTATATAGAAGTACATAGATTCATCACAATCATGTTCCACATCACAAAAACATTTCACTAAAGGCTTGTTCCCGTGCAAGTTTTTGAAGAAAAACCAATAAAACATTTTAGGGAATTCAACCAAACATAAATGTGTATATCCCAAAACATTTTAATGCAAGTTCACTCACCTTACTATAGCGGGATATTACATTGCTATTTGATCGGAGGTGTCTCTAACTATTTTCACTAGCCTGTCACTCGTTATTTACTCCAGCACGCCACCACAGTACTCTAACCTTTTCTTTGTACTTCCTAACAATAATACGAACTCAATATATTTAATTATACACATATACGGGCAGCACTTCAATGAATTAATCCTTACTCAAATTTATATTTTTCATCCTATCATGAAACCATCTTCAACTAACTCACATCTTAATACATTTTTACCAAACTTGTTCCATTGCTTACGAAATTCCTTAGATTATATCACCGGCAACTTATTTATGATGTCACGTGCCTACTTCAACCTTTCTAAATAATTTTCGCCCAAATCCATCTTATATTTCCACACATAATCCACATATATGGCAGCAACAATCATTCTCACTTTCACTCGATTATTTCCTAGTTTACATGCATCATTATCTATCTAACTTTCAATACTTTGTTTCTCAATCCTCCATCCACAATATTCCTTTTTCATTTCTTTCAAACAACATGCCATACAATCTTAATAAGTTTCAACTAGCTTAGGCAAATAGATCCTTTCAACAACCTTAATTCCTCACAATATTCAACTAACCGTAGGCTTTAAAACATAGTGTTAAGCTTACTGTTTTCCTTTTCCACTTTGAGTCTTTCATGTACCCATGGGTTTATTGGCTTACATGTTACCAATTTTTCTCCAATCAAGCCAATCTTTGCTACCACAAGACATTCCTCTAAGTCACTAACTCATTTTCAAAGACTACTCAAGCCAAAAACAAGAATTCTTACTGTTCTTTACTTGAATCACCAAAACCAAGCTTTTTCTTTCTTCTTCTCCTAGGGTTTAGATGTGCTAGAAATTGGGGTTAAAGGTTGTAAATTTAGTGCTCAAGAAGTTTGGAGAAGAAAGGAAAAGAAAACATGGAAAGGAAAATGAAGAAAACTTGGTTTCATGGTGGACAAAGAGAAAATGGCATGGAAGCTTCAAGAATGGTGTGGAGCATGGAGGAGAAGAGGAAAAAATCTTGCTGGAGGAGATAAAAATGGTTTTGGGCTAAAAAGAAATCAAAGTCAAAGCTTTCTTTGGAAGCTTTGACCAAACTTTACGTAAAATTACTGTTTTACCTTTTTATTTCTTTCCATTTTAATTTAGTCCTCCTAACACTCATTTAATCCAACTTCCTTCTATTATCTTCTTCTACACATGTACAAATAAAGTATGAAGTTTGTGCTCCAGCGTGATGTCCCCGTAATATTTAAAATATTTATTTACTCGCGCTATCTTTACTTAATAAAGACACGTGACGCCATTAACGTCATTTTTTCTCCAAAATTTTCTCATTCTTCTTCTTCCCCACTTAGATTGACCATATACTCCTTCATGGAAAATTTTGACACTGAATAAAATATTAATATTTTAATATTATTTTATTCCAAAAATTTTCTCTCGTCTCCTTTTGTCTCCTTGGTACCCAAAATACCTTATTATGCCTCAATTCACTTCCGAATCACTTTTTATTTCATAAATTTTTTTTTGATAAAATATTATTATTTTATTATTATTTCCTTGCATGCGAAATATTTTATCCCAACTGTTCCTTTCATCTTTCATCACTTTTAAACATTATAATTAACCTCAATTGGCATCCAATAAGCTTTATTAGTCACCACATCAAGTATAGGGTATTACAGTCAAGGTTTCACAATTAGCCACCATATTAAAGTACAAGGTATTATAACAAAGTCTGGAGATCTATTTTCACTCATATCTCTAAATATTTTCACCAAATATTCATTTTGATCTTAGGCATTCTTAATCTGATCTAATATCATTGGTTGAACTCTAAAATGTGCCAACAAGGCATTCAGTTGATTTATCTCTAAATGCACTCCCATATTGCCTAGATTATACAAACTCTGCACCAAAGGACTGTCTCTCCGTAGTTACGTGTGCCAAACTGCCAATTGACTTCTAACTCAAAGCGTCCACTACCACATTCACTTTGCTGGGATGGTAAAGTATAATGCAGTCATAATCTTTCAATAACTTTAACCATCTATGCTGCCTTAAATTCAAATCCCTCTACTGAAATATATACTTTAAGCTCTTATGGTCTAGATATATTTCGCAGGTTTCTCCATATAAATAATATCTCCAAATCTTTAAGGCAAATATAATCATTACCATCTATAGATCGTACGTAGGTAATTCTGTTCATGCCTCTTTAATTGCTGAGAGACATATGTTATAACCTTCTTGTTTGGCATCAATACACAACCCAATCCAACTCGTGATGCTTCACAATACATGGTTTAGCCTTCAGATCTGCATGGCAAGCTTAACATAAGTGTAGAAGTGAGATAGGCTTTAAGCCTTTTAAAACTAGCCTCGCATGCATCAGACCAATCAAATTGAACTCCTTTTGGAGTCAGTCTTGTCAAAGGGGATGCAATCTTAGAGAAATTTTGCACAAATCATTTGAAATATTCGACTAAACCTAGAAAACTTTTAACTTTTGTTACAGACGTCGGCCTCGGCCAATTCGCCATAGCCTCCACTTTACTAAGATCCACTTGCACCCTTTGTTTAGACACCACGTGTCCTAAGAATTTGATTTTATTCAGCCAAAACTCACATTTCAAAAATTTAGCATATAACCTAATCTCCTTCAAGGTCCAAAGTACAATCCTTAAATGTTGTGCATGTTCCTTTGGGCTTTTAAAATACACCAATGTGTCATCTATAAACAAGACCTCAAATTTATCCAAATATGCGTAAAAAACCTAGTTCATCAAATTCATAAATGTTGCAAGTGCATTAGTGAGCCCAAACGACATCACTAAAAATCATAATGTCCATAACGTGTGCAAAATGTTGTCTTGGGTACATCATATTCTCTTATTCTCAATTGGTGATACCTCAAGCATAAATCAATCTTAGAGAAACACACGACACCCTGCAACTGATCAAACAAGTCATCGATTCTTAGGAGTGGATATTTAACCATTATTGTAACTTTATTCAATTACTAGTAGTTAATACATAACCATAGACTACTATTCTTTTTCTTCACGAATAGCATCAGAGCTCCCCAAGGTGAAACATTATGACAAATAAAACCCTTATTGAATAACTCCTCTAGTTGCTCTTTAAGCTTTCTTAACTCAACTGGTGCCATTCGATAAGGAGGTATCTAAATTGGCTGTGTACTTGGAATCAAGTCAATACAAAATTCAATTTCCCTCTCGGGAGGCAATCTAGGCAATTCCTCTAGAAATACATTTGGATACTCACCCACTATCGGTACAAAATCCACACTCCCTTCTTCCATCGAAACATCTTTTGTCACTACTAGGTATTCTTGGCCTTTTTGCCTTGGCATTGGTTTAACAACTACATTTGATACATCTCCCATAATTATTGGGCTACCATGCCTATATATCATAAATGAGGACTCCTCTGGAAACTTAAACTTCACAAGCTTATGGTAGTAGTTTACTTTGGCAAAAGAGGGCACTAACTTGTCCATGTCTAAATTACATCAAAATCCAAAGCAGCAACACCAACTCTATCGTTTCTTTGTCCCTTATGCAGACCTCACAAGATTTATATACATATTTTGCCATAAATATCTCCATCGAGGGAGTAGTCACGATTAGGGGTTCCTCCATGTTACTATAAAGCCAATCTAATTTTCACACAAAATGTGGGGGCATGAAGGAATGTGTCGATCTTAGATCAAATAATACTAAAGCTTCGGTACCACAAATAGAAAGTGTACTTGTGACCACTACGTTGGAAGTTTGAGCATTTTACGGTGTTAGAGCGAATACACGCACTTCACCTCCATTTTCATTACCGGGCTATGCTAAACTACCTCGAGATGATGAGGCTATTCCCTTGCCTTTGTCACTTCTAACATTCCTTCTAGTTTGTGTAGTTCTAGGTGGGGTGGTTGCCACTTGTCTCACATAATCGTGGTCATCTTTTACTATCTGCCTCTGCATTGAGCATTCTCCTACTAAATGCCTTGATTAACCGCATCCAAAACACAATCCGCCTACTGCAGCAAGCTAAACCCACCATACAATAAAATTTTGACAGCATGACAGGGCTAATATTTTACTACCCAGCCTGCAAGGGTAAAATAAAATAATTTATACAATTCATAAAACACAGCCTAACTAGTCATGCCAACACAATAACAATATAACATAAGCCATCAATTTCTAATCATAAATTTGCAACATACTAGTGGTCTCCAATTACTCTATTTTCAAAATCGTTATTTCGTTTCAAGACAATTTATAAAATCTTTTCATTTAAACACATTTTTGTTTGCAAAACCTAAACTTAGGCATTTAACTCATTTTCATAAATTTCACCAAAATTGAGTTAAAACATACTTTAGATAATTAAAATGATGATAAGGTTATTCACAATGTCTAGAGTGGGGATTTTCGAAATACTCAGACTATTGGTCCTCGGATGCAATTCCCTTGCCTTTATCAAAGGACTCACCACCTTGACACAGTACAAAATTGAGAAATTCACCACATTGGTACTAAATTGAAATTAAACTAATTTAGACTTCTAATGCATGATATGGAATGCAAAAAGTCTAAATTTTGCCTAAACACCGTATTGACCTATTTCGGTCTTTTACCCGATAAATTGAAATACACATCCAATTTAGTTCCAATTGTTCCCATTTCTTTTTCTAATGCTTCAAATCACCAATGTCCAGACAAATAACCCAAAAATCAGCAAAGCCACATTCATATTCCTTCTTGGAAAAATTCGGCCAAAATGGTGCATCATTGTCACAATTTTTCCTACTTGATTTTCTTTCCATAATTCATTAATTTTCATATCAAAAACCATGATTTCATAATCAAATAACCTAAAATAACATCACATTCTTCCTCACCATTGAGTTGAAAATTCAGCTAAGGCTAGGTAATGGGAAAAATGAATGTTTTTCTACATATTTTGTTAACTAACATGCTAAACTAACACTAAACACTAACATATATCAAAATCAAATCAATCCAACAATTTTCACTCTCTAGACCCATATGACCAGCCATGAAAACATGTAATTTAATAATGGAAAATAAGGAGAAATGCTTGGGAATAAGAAAACTCAAGCTTAATAGAAAAAATCTTACCTTTTTCACTTAATTTCCTTGAAAATTCACACTTTTTCTTTGATTTTCTCTCTCTAGGGTTTGGTTTTTGTTTTCTCTCTCTTCTTACTGGTTTAGCCGACCATGGGGTGGAAGATGGACTGGTTTTTGTGCCTTTTTAAAAGGAAAAATAATAAATTAATAAATGCATGACACGTGGCATCATGTCATTGGCCCGTTTTTAATTTCTTAACTATTAAGCTTTCTCTCTCCACTAGTTAAATTCCTTCAATTATCCATGATAATATTGGATAAAATCCATGTGCTGGACAAGTGTTGGGTGCGTAAAATTACAATTTTGCCCCTGAGGTGGTAAAATTACCATTTTACCCCTATACTCTGAAAATACTGAGATTACAATTTTTTTCACTTATCAACCTCAAATTATACTCCAATGAGTCAAATGTGATCAATCTTGATCAAAAAATTCTTCCAATATTCCAATTTTATCCTCAAGTGGCAAAATTACCATTTTACCCCTAGATAGTGAAAATTCCGGTTTGACTCCAAATTGATCCTCAAACTCCAAATCACCATATTAAACCATTCTAGGACTTTAATATTCTTAATTTCATCTTAAATTCTCTATTTGATCTAGTTCGAGGCTTAAATCAACTTTGTTGTACCTCTAGGTACAATACCGACTTTTGTCAATTTTTCAAGACTCTCCTAGCATGCAAACATGCTATCCACCATATGTATGTCATGACAAGTATTTTATAGAGTCGAGCCTGACATCTTCTCCCCCACTTGGATCAACCATATGATCCTTCTTCATGACTGATTTCGACATACTGCTAAATATTAATATTTTAATATTATTTTATTAATAAAATATTATTCTATTCTAAAAGTTTTATTTTGTCTCCTTGGTTGCCAAAGTTCCTTATTATACCTCAATTGACCTCCGAATCACCCTTTTATCTCTTAAATTCTCCTTCGATAAAATATTATTATTTACTCGTGTGCGAAATATTTTATCATAAATTATTCCTTTCATCTTTTATCACTTTTAAACAGTTTAATTGACCTCAATTTGCATCCGATCAACTTTATTAATCACTGTTTCAAAGTATGGGGCATTTTAGAGGAAGTTTCCATTATGGATGTCTTCCACCAAATGGTTAAAGAGGGACAAGCTAAAAAAGACACTGCCAGGACAGAAAATCAAAAGAATGGTGAAGATGTAGGAAAAGGAAAGAAATCTGCATCAATTACCAGAGTAAAGGCAAAAGTAGAAAAAGCCAAAGCCACTACAACACCACTAACTGAGGCAAAACCACCAACCAAAGGCAGGAAGACTATGGCAACCAAGACAACTTTTCTCAAAAGAAGAAAGTTTTCCAGGTTGGCAGAGAAATCCAGACTAGTTTCAGCCTCTTTTCCTCAAAATCCAATCCTTGTCTCAAACAAGTCCTCACCAGAGTCCTCCCTTTGAAAGTCATCACCTCTCCGAGAGCCCTCTTCTTTTCCCCTAAACCCTTTCTATGACACTGAATCTTCACCCTCTGACACATTAGATGAATAGAAGCTCTTTCCTTTGATGTTGACAAAAGGGGGAGTAGAATGGGTGTAGGAACCAGAAAATGTGTCACGACCCGGAACTCCCCATCGGGCCTGTGACAACTGCCGCGAGGCCTCGACAGACATTCTTCACCCCGAATGTCAATTGAAACCTCGCAAGGCTTAGCATCAACTTTCGCATCTCCCCGGTGAGCAACAGTTATTAAATCTCTCATTTCAAAAAAATCATAAGTCATTTTTAAATAAGAACAATAAAATATTATTTTCTGGCTCACAGGGGTATTTTCGTAATTTTTCATCAAAAATCTCAAAACTTGCTAAAAATGTAGTAGGTAAGCAGAAAATATATATTTAATGATTTAAAAACAATTAAGTATCTAAAACATTCATTTGAAGCGAAAATTTGACCATTTGAATATAATAAAAATATTCAATAAAATAAACTATTTTCTTGTAAAATAATTTTCATAAAACTATCGGTACATAATTCTTATAGCGTAAAAGATAATTATATTCATATATACTATAAAGCAAATAACCAAAGCATAAAATTTCTTTTACAGTGACACGTGGGCCCACATCTATCCAAAATGCATCGGAAGCTGGAAACCTAAAACTTTTAACGATTCGAGTCCAAATGAAGGTCCTTATCAAAGTCAGCTAACTATGGAATTCCCCGAACCTGAAATGTGAGGAAATGAGGGTGGTGAGATTATAAAATCCCAGTGAGTAAACATATACCATCTAAACTATCTAAAGTTGAGTAAATGGAGACAATTAAAATAAATCATCATACTGTAATTTCATTACCTTTCAACTCATTTCAACCAAATAAAATCAATCCATAAAAATCGAGTAATCAACTTGGCTTATGAATTTCTTAAAACTTTGCCTCGTGCCAAAACTCATACTCGGTGATACCTTGCGCAGGGCATCCAACCGAGTCCGCCAAGGCTGTTAAAATTTTGTATACACTTAAAATATATTTTAGTTTGAGAAAAATACAGCCGTTCCTTGCCGTTGGCTGAGTTCCCCTTCACGTGGTGGTTTAGCGTGAAGTGAACCCTAAGCTATACCCCAGGAGATACCCTACGCGCCTCTCCGTTCGAGGTAATAATATAATGGAGTTTACCGTGCCCCTCTAATAGGCTGGTCCACGGAACCCCCTCTGCAGTAAATAATTAATATATAATCCACCAATAAATAAAATTCATTCTAGCATGACATGGCAATTTATCGCAACCTAGCCTCTCAAGGCTGAATACACAGTATAAATAATTCTAACACAAAAATCAGTTTAGCCATTCATGCTCATTTATTATCATAAGCCATTCAATTAAAAACCATAAATTTGCAACACAAACTAGCAGTCTCCAATTACTCTATTTTCAAAACCAATATTCGATTTTCTAAAAAATTTATAAAATCATTTTATAAAATTACAATTTCTCTTAAAACATAGCAATTTACCATTTAAACCCATTTTCCATAAAATCACACAGTTGTATAAAACTACTCTAGATAATTAAGACGATAATAAGTTCACTCACTGTTCTAGGAGTCGATGTACTCCTAATCCCAATCTCCAAGCACAATTTCTGTATTTTTACCAGTGTACTTTGCTCACCACCTATCCACAATGTACAATACATAATTCACCACATCAATGCTTGACCATTATAAAATCAATTTAGGCTTGGTATATATGCATGATATGGTATACAACTTATCAGACTACCGTTTAAATGCGGTGCTGACCTAATTCGGCCTATTATCTCTAATTTAACTCCAAATCAATTCTTCTCACTTTCTACACTCCAATTATACCTAAATTACCTTAATGACTATGAATGAGATTCAATTTATCAATCTCGAGAGTAAATTACGAAAATACCCCTAGTGGGTAAAAATCGTATTTTTGCTCCGAAAATTTCCATTATTTTTCTAGGCTCATAATTCATCATTATTCATCATAATTCCTCAAATAAACATCAAGATCATCAGCCAATATTCCCCTAGAAAACTCGGCCAATAATGGTAATGGAGGATAATAAATTCTTTTCTTGTTGTTTTGTTCCTAAATATGCTAAACTAACTTAAAACATTAACATAACTTAAAATCAAATTAATCTAACAACTTTCTCTCTCCTAACCCATTTTTTTAGAATTGAATTCATCATGAAAACATGTAATTTAATCATGGAAAATAAAGAGAAATGCTTGGGAATAAGAAAACTCAAGCTTAATAGAAAAATCTCACCTTTTTCACTTAATTTCCTTGAAAATTCACACTTTTTCTTTGATTTTCTCTCTCTAGGGTTTTGTTTTTGTTTTCTCTCTCTTCTTGCTGGTTTGGCCGGCCATGGGGTGGAAGATGGGCTGATTTTATGCCTTTTTATAAAGAAATAATAAAATAATAAAGGTATGACACATGGCATCATGTCATTGGCCCGTTTTTAAAATTTTAAAATTTTTAATCCTTTTTATCTCCACCACACAATTAGTCAATGGTCAAAATGAGGATAAAGGAAGACCATGTGCTGGAAAAATGTCCTGGTGGTGGAAAATTACAATTTTGCCCCTGGGGTGGCAAAATTACCATTTTACCTTTTTACTCTAAATTATACCGAAATTAAAATTTTTCACTTCTAAACCTCAAATCTTACTCCAATAAGTCAAATGGGGCCAAAAAAATCTTTTCTAAAATTCTCATTTTGTCCCCAAGTGGCAAATGACCATTTTGCCCCTAGATAGCAAAAATTCTGATTTGACTCCAAATTGATCCTCGAACTCCGAATCACTAGATTAAACCATTCTGGGACTTTAAAATTCTAAATTTCATCATAAATTCTCTATTTAATCTAGTTCGAGGCTTAAATCAACTTTATTGTACCCCTAGGTACAATACCGACTTTTGTAAATTTTTCGGGACTCTCTTAGCATGCAAACATGCTTTCCATCACATGTATGTCATGAAAATTATTTTTATAGAGTCGGGCTTGTCATCTTCTCCCCCACTTGGATCAACCATATGATCCTTCTTCATGACTGATTTAGACATCAGGCTAAATATTAATATTTAATATTATTTCATTAATAAAATATTATTTTATTCTAAAAATTTTATCTTGTCTCCTTGGTACCCAAAATACCTTATTATGCCTCACTTGACTTCCAAATCGCCTTTTATCTAACAAATTCTCCTCCGATAAAATTATTATTATTTTATTGTTATTTTCTTATTTGCGAAATATTTTATCCTAAACTACTCCTTTCGTCTCTTATCATTTCTAAACATTTTAATTGACCTCAATTCGCATTCGATCAACTCTATTTATCACCATATCAAAATATGGGGTATTTCAAAATGGGTGTAGGGACCAGAGAATGGGTGCAAGAATTAAAAAAAAATAATGTTAGGGTGGAGGAACCAAGAACCTAGGAAAAAAAAGAAAGTAGAATCAAGAGCAGGAACTTAGAAAAATAAAAGATAGGAAGCAAAATTGTCTAGGGGTAATTTCGATATATTTTTTAATTAATTGATATTTGTGCCATGGTGGCACTTGAACACTTAAGTTTAATTCTGTTGATTATATAGTTGTGTGTGAAAAGTGAATGCTGAAATGTCTATGTTGTTTAACTACTACAAATTGAAGTCTGTTGATATTTTGTTATCTTGGTATTTTTACTGTCATGAACAAAATTTACTAATGCTATGCTAATATTGATGTTGATAAATGATTTTTGTTATGGCATTATGAATGATTTCTGTTTGTAAATAGATATAGATGGGGTGCATAGTATATCAATTGAAACATGAATGATGTAGACCAAATTTGAAATCAATAAACTGTTGACAACTGCTGGAACATTTATGAAAATCTGTCAACACCCACTGTTGAAAGTTTAATGATGATCTGCTAATACTTACTTGTTGCAAATCATTCCATATTGCTGCATATATGTACAATGTCACTTTCTATATGACAAAAATAAAATTTGATGAAACAAAGTAAGCAAAAATATGCACATACTTAGGGGGAGCAATCCTCACCTTCTGCAAAGAACTAAAAAGACTAAAAGAACACCATGCTATTAATCAAGGAATGTTTTGTCATCATCAAAAAGGGGGAGATTGTTGGCTCTATTAGTTTTTGATGACAATAAAACATTCCCATTTATTTGTGTCTAATACCTTTATTTGAGTGTGCAAGAAATTAATATATGAAATTAATTTATTAACTCTTCAAAGAGTATATTTGAAAGAAAAAGATGGATAAAATCAATAAGATGTAACTGAATAACAAGGAGGAAGCTTGTTAGTGAAACAAGAAAGAACATTGGTTGATAAAATTTCAAATTAAAGAAACGGCGGGCTGAAGAGTTTGAGAAATAGAACCAATTTAGTCGGCCAAGTTAGTCAACTAAATGCTCTTTGTCAAAATCTGCAAACCAAAAACAGAACCAACTTAGTCAACCAAGTTAGTCGACTAACAGCTCTCTATCTGTAATTTGAACCAGAGCACTGTAAGATAGATTAACGACTAGAACTCATCCTTAACTGTTTTCAATAAATATAAACTGCCAAATTGCCATCAAAGTTGCATCTCCAAGTATAAAAGGGTATTCCAACAATTAGAAAAAGTGAAGAGAAGCCTTGAAAGAGATTTGAGCTATAGAAAGTTAAAAAACCAGAAAAGCTTCACTGCACTTATCTGTACTTAAACGCCTACTCCTTGCATTTGTATTTAGCACTCAATCTTGTACCACTCAGATCAACCAAGTGATCATAGGTACCTTCTTTTACTACTTCTTTTGTAATCTTAGAGTGTGGGAGTCACTCTAAGGGGTTATTCAAGTTGAGGATAGCTTGATTGTTGTAGGTTGTGGTTGAGCCTTGGAAAACCACTTTGGGTTTTAGTTGAGCTCATGAAAAACTAGTGTAAAAGGTTGTGGCTGAGCTTGGTAAAAGCCATTATAAAGCTTGGTGAAAGCTTATGAATTTCACCGGTGTTTAGTGAATTTGTGGGAAAATCATTGGTTGGATAATCAAGGTAGTGGATGTAGGTCTTGGACCAAACCACTCTAAATTTCTGTGCATTTCATACTCTATTTTTATTTTCCTAAGTTCTGAAAATTAGTTTCCAATCTTGTTAAGAGCCAAATTGTGCTATTCACCCCCTCTCTAGCACATATTATAGGGACCAACAAAGAATTCATTAACACTTTTAGTTGTCTATCACTTTTGAAGTAGAAAATTTTGTAAGTTTGAAAGAGGTCAAAATAGATGATTTTAATTGAACAATCTTTTGAAAATAAAAAATGGTAGTAATGATTCCCTTGATATTTAGATGACCTTATGAACTATTTCATTAAAGCTTCTTCAAATTCCTCAAAAGTGTATGTAAATGTATCATTGAATAAGAACGTTACCTTTCTTTCCTAATTTGATGATGAACATGGCTTACAAGATGAAGAACTTACCTCATAACCTTGCCTTGAGAATTAAAACTTGCTTAATTCTTCACCACGTGTTGAACTCTCTTTTTCGCAGTCTTTTTCTTTAATCTTTTTTCCAATATAGACATTCTAGTCTTTCTCATATTTCTTTGGCATTATTACAGATAGAGACTTTGTTGCATGCTCTTTCTTCGAGTGTAGAAAAGATAATATGCATGGCTTTGGCATTCAGTTCTGGCATTTCTAAATCATTTGAATATCACTCATTCATTTTCTTGATCAGCTTGAATGGTCTTTTATTAATTATTCTTCATACTTTAAAGTCATTTGCTTAAATGAATAGCTCATTTGATTCTTCCAATAGAGATAATTTTCACCATTAAATTTTAGGGATTCCATTTATGATTTTTATTTATTATAGATTGGTAGAGCAAAATCTATGTCCATGAAAGTGATGGCTTCAAGTTCTTCAATTTTGTCATTGTAGTTGTGTTCATCAATCATATTCCTTTCCTTTGCTTCCGTGTTCACATATCTCTCCTTAATAACCATTGTATGACTTAAGCATTCAGCATCAAGATACTATAGATTTTTTCCTTGCATACTTGGTTCTTGACAATCTTTATCCATAGGATCATCAAGTACCATATAACCAAGGTTTGCAGCCACTTTTTCCTCCTCAATTTGTGACTCATCACTGTCACTCCATGTAGCAATCATTGCTTTCTTCTTGAAGTCCTTAGGGTATCTCTTTTTATCATTCGGACACTCATATCTTATATGACTAAGCTTTTTCCATTCATAACAAATGATGTTGTCTACCTCACGATTATCCTTTTGGAATGTCTCTTCTTATATCTCTCCTTGGTTATTCTTTCTTGAAGAATCTCTAATAACTCTATGATATGAAGTTATTTTGCCACATTTTGATTATCAAAAACAGCTAAGTCTTTTTGTTTTTAAGTAATTTAAGGTAGTTTTTATGCTTTTCGTTATAAAGTTTAATACATGTTGTAATATTTTAATTTTAGCAATTTAGCTTACAATTATGTTAAAAGTCCTAATTTGAGCCATTACTGATTTAGTCCTTATTTTGAAGGTGTGTAAATGTATCAAACTTTAGACAGGTGAATCGAGCAAAGATGATTAAGTGCAGAATTTTCTAAACATGTTGTTGTGTTTTGACCATGCCTTTTTCTATAGAACTCCAAATAAGGTATTTTTGGACCATTAGAAATCTAAGAGGAAGACTAGCACTTTGTTGTTTACCATTTTTCTCATTTCTAATTGGAAAGTGGTTGAAATACTTGTCGAAGTGAAAATACTGCACCAAGAAAGCGAAAGTCAAGACATAACCTTTGAGAGTCGTGGCTCTAGATGATGAGAGTTGCAACGCTCAAGACATTTTCCAGAAATAAACATCTTATGGGATTTTGGAAGTTAGGGCTTTTAGAGGCTATTTAAAGGGCCTTTTTTCAGAGGTTTTTGAGGGAGGACAACAAGTAGCTATTTTAAAGAATTAGAGCCAAGAACTAAGCAAGAAAGAAAGAGTGATTGAGAGAGATTCAAGATCAAAAGCTTGAACATTAGTTTCTTCCTTTGGTTTTGTGTTTCTCTTATTTTTTTTGACTTAGATTTATGGCTAAATTTCTTTGGATGATGTTTTATTTGAATATTATGAACTAATTTGTTTCTCTAAGATTATGGTGGATTTCAACATGTAGTCTAAATATCAGTTTCTTTTTATTTATTATGAATGGGCATAGTTTTGCTTATTTAAATATATTCTTAGTGGTTTTAATTGTCTGAGCAACAATTAATTGATTTGTGAATCTAATGGAGACTTGACAAAAAGATTTAGATTGGACTAAGATTTGAATAGTGTATGTTCGCATTACTTAAGTGATCTAATTTGCAATTAAGGTAAACATACGCTAATTGTCATACATAGCTAAATTTGGACACTAGCTTAATGAACCTTATTTAATAGATGATTCCTATAGACATATAGTGATCCAATTAAGTTAGGTACTTATGCAAGCATCTCGACGGAGACTTGTACATAGTTTTGGATTCTAGGTTAGTAAAACCACACATGAATGGAAATAATAAGAGAAGCTGGTATCAAATGAAGTATTGAATGAACCCATAATCCTAGCTTTTAGTCTATTACCTTTCTCGAGTAAATTTTAAGTCTTGTTAATTAATTTTGTGTTTGCTTTAATTAGATTTTGTTAATTTTTTGAAAATTTAGTTACTTGAATAAAATTAGTTTGTCATAATTTTAGTACTTAGTGAAGATTTAGGTATAAATCTTTGTGACATACGATTCTTGACTTACTGTCTATATTACTTGTTCAATTCGTATACTTGTGTGTGCAAAATCAACAACAAGTTTTTAGTGTAATTGTTGGGGATTGGTTTTTCCTATTTACGTGCTAATATTAAAATTTATCGGATTAGTCTTAATTTGAGTTTTTCTTCTTTGCTTTTTAGGTTCGTTCCATCGTTGTATGAGAAAAACAAAAAGCTTGGAGATTATATTATGTGATCTAGAGATTGAGAGAACATTTTAAAGACTTTGACAAGAAAATCAGCAAGGTTTTGCTCGAACAAATACCATGGCTAATCAACAAGGTGAACAGTAAATCCAAGAGCAAATAATAGCTGAAAATCATTACTTAAAGAATTATGTTGTTCCATTGGTACAAGGAATTCTAACGAGCATTCGAAGGTCAGCTATTCAAGCCAAAAATTTCAAGATCAAGTCGACTATTATCACTATGATTCAAACTTCCATCCAATTTAGGGGCCTTCAAAATGATAATCCAAATACCCATATTTCAAACTTTTTGGAGATATATGATACCTTTAACTGAACGTTTGGTATAGGGAATAGCTATGTTATTCTCCCTCTATTCTCGGTCATTTTCTATACCTTTATTTGGTATAAAATTGAGACACGGAATAATAATTCCGCAGGAATAAAAATTCCATCAAATAGGCTAAAAGCCAACTTTATCTATTCCCTTCTCCCCCCCGGTAATATCTATTCCATGAGACATGGAATAGCTTTCAAATATATAATGACCAAAATACCCCTTATAACTTAAAAATATTACAACCCTAGACTTATAAATACTTTTTTTTCTCATTTTCCCTTTTCTTTCTCTCTTTTTTCACGTTATTTCCTCTCTCATTCTCTCTCTAATTGGAACTCAACACTGGCGATGACGGTGGCAACAGTGGCGGCGGTTACGACAGCGACCTAATATGGTGGAAAAGCATAGATCTATTCCTTTCCGACAACATTCAACTAAGATCCAACCAGATCTGGCACTCAACGACCAGATCTGGTGCTTCCAGACCAGATCCCATGGTTGGATCTAGCACTCTACCGCCAGATCCAGCCAAGGGGAAGCACTGATCTGGTGTCGTAGTGGCCAAATCTGGCCACATGGTGTGCCAGATCAGCGTTTTGTTACACCAATCGCCTTTCCTGTGACCGGCCCATGAAAAAGAAAAAGGGAAAAAATAGAATAAAAAAGAATAAATTATTTGTAAAATTTAAAATATTAATATATTATATATAATTTAAACATTATTAATATTAATATGATTAAAATATTTAAAATATTATTATTTTAAACTATTAATGTTTTATTTATTAAATTATTGATATATTAAATTTTAATGAGTATAAATAAAAATAAAAATTATTAATATTTTAATCAAAATAATATTAAATTATAAATAAAATATAATTAATTAAATTATTGATAATTAAATTATATTAAAATAATAATAATTAAATTATTAATTATTTAATATTTTAATTAATTATAAATTATTAATATTTAAAAAATAAAATAAAAATAAATAATTATATATAATAAAAGGTATTTTTATCTTTTTATTTTCTATTCCTTTCTTATTCCAAAGCTATTGTTACCAACCAAACACTATAATAAGGCATAATAATTATTCCTACTCTATTCCATTCATCATACCAAACTACGTAATACTTATTCTATTCTATTCCCACGTAATAACTATTTTATTCCATTCCTGTCTATTCTGTGAGCCAAACGTGCCATAAGTGTAATGGTGTCACAGATAATGCAATTTGTTTGAGGCTTTTCCTTTTTCATTGAAGGATAAAGCTAAAACGTGGTTGAATGCACTCTTTATTGGATCAATAACAACATAGGATGATTTTGCTCAAAATTCCTTGCTAAGTTCTTTCCTTTGGCCAAGATAGTAAAAAAAAGGATTGATATCACATCATTCATGCAGCTAGATTTTGAATCGTTGTACGAGGCTCGGAAATGATAAAAAGATTTACTTTAGCATTGTCGTCATCATAGTCTTCCAAAGTGTAATACCCCGTACTTTGATATGGTCGCTAATAAAGCTTATCGGATGCCAATTGAGGTTAATTAAAATGTTTAAAAGTGATGAAAGGTGAAAGGAATAGTATGGAGAAAAATATTCCACACCACTAAACCCTAGGAGAGAGAAGGAAAAATATTTTTCTTTCCTTTATTTTCTATTTCTACTCCACCATCACCAACAATGAATTTTCAACTTCAAATATCAATTTTTAAGGCTAAAAGGTAAATATTTTTAACGCTTGGAATTTATGAATTTATGAGTTATATTTTCAGATTTTATTTCCTAAATTCTTCAAATTCTTTTTCTTGAAAATATTAGGTTTTTGTTGATCTTTATGCCTCCAAGCTCACCAAGGTAAAGAACCTTTAAATTGGAATAGTTGATATGATGAATTTGAGAATTAGAATAGAATTCTAGGTTAAAAATTAGGCTAGAATGTAGTTTATCAAGCGTATGATTATTAGAATTATTAAGTTTGAATTTATGATATATTTGAAGATATTATTGTTTATTGGCAATTTTAGGTTTTAATGGTATTTCGAGACTATCTGGATTAAGATTTTGTTAAGTGGCATTGTTAAGGTGAGTGAACTTGCATTTAAAAATGTTTTGGGATAAATGCACATTTGTTTGAATGAATCATTTGAAAACTTTATTTGTCTTTGCTTTAAAATGTGCCTGGGAACAAGGCCTTGATGAAATGTCTTTACGATGTGAAATTGTGCAATGTGATTAACTCATGTGTTCCTATTATGTGATACATATAATGTGATGAATTACGTATTTGAAACATTATGTTGAATTGCCAATTGATTTGTGGCATGTGATGTATTGTTATGCAAAGATTCTTGTTACATGTTGTTACATGTGCCATGCATTGAAATGTAATGTTGAATGATAATTGCAACCGCGCGTGTGAGGTGTGGGAGTGCACATGCCGGTGATGATGGGTGATTCCAGCTATGTGCGATGTGGGAGTGCACATGAGTTGATGACCGGTGGGTGATGATTCTAGCTATGTACGGTGTGGGAGTGCACATGAGCTAATGATTGGAGAATGATGATTCCAGCTATGTGCTCTGTAGGAGTGCACATGAGCTGATGACCAGTGGTTGTATACATGTTTACACATACCATAGAAATGTTAGAGAAAATATTATGTGATTGCATTGAATGTTGAAAGTTGAACTTCCTAAATGTTTTAAAATGAGTTGAAAAATAGCACGACATTCTAGTTTTGTTCATAATATACAAATTTGCATTGTTTTTAACGAGTGCATCATGTTTTTGGAAAACTCTCCGTATCGTTTCCTTGTTCCTTTCCTATGTTCACTCACTGGGTTTATACTCACTTTTTTTAATTTCATGTTTTCAGATTCGGACGTAGTTGGGACCTAGATTGAAGTGTCCATTTGTATTCGCCATTTGGTAGGTACCATGGCATCCTGAAGCAGCACTCATGCCCAAAGTCACTCTGCTGATAGTCAAGGTCTCTTGTATGTGTACATAGTTACTTAAATGTAAATTATGAGCTTGTTGTGCACTCTATACGTTGATTGATTAAACATGTCATTTAGGGTTAACGAATGATAACTTTATTTTTGGAACGTTATATATATATACTTGGTTCTCACGATCTAATTTCGAAAGAACATTCATTAGAAATTACGAGTATTAGACCTTAAAGAAAAAGAGGTTTGATTGGGCTTAGTAGGCTATGCTTATTGGGCCTTTGCGCCGGTCATGGCTCGGGAATTAGGTTGTGACACAAAGTGGCCACAAGTGCAAACAATCTACAATGGATTGAGTGGTCATGTTTAAACCACCATTGATGCCGCTGCGAAAGGAGCTTTAAAGGCTAAATCAATTGACGAGGCATACGATTTATTAAAGGAGATGGCTTTAAACAACTACTAGTGGCAAACAGAGCAATTAATGCATATGAGAGTAGTTGGACTTCATGATGTGGATGCCATTTTGACTTTATCAACATAAGTAGCAATTTTAACTAAAAAACTTGATTCTTTTGGTGTTAATTCAATTCATAGTCCTTTTGTAGTTTGTGAGTATAATGGAGATGATCATGCAAACAGTCAATGTTCAAGTAGTACAAAGATAATGCAGTTCATAAGGAATAGACAGTAGAACTATCCTTACTCTAACACCTATAACCTAGGGTGGAGGAACCATCTTAACTTCTTTTGGGGTAACAATCAGGGGTCATCTTTAGTTCCAATGCTAAACATAACTTTTGGGTTCCAAAAGCAAACAAGAGCACCTCTTTTAGAGAAGAAACCATATATAGAGGATTTATTGATGCAGTTCATGACAATGAATGATGCCATCCTTTAAAATCAAGCACCTATCATTTAAAGCCAAGCAACATCAATTCGAAACCTTGAGAACCAAGTTAGTCAACTTCCCAACTCAGTAAGCAATAGAGCTCAAGGAACATTACCTAGTGATATAGAGGAAAATTCAAGGAAGCAAGGTAAAGAACAAGTCATGACCATTACCCTGAGGAGAGAAAAAGAGGTTGAAAGCAATTCCAAGTGACCTGAATAGCAAAGAGAGTTAGTTGGGAATGAAACAAAATAACGTTGACAAGTAATTTCAAGAGAATAACACAATAATAAGGCCACAACCACCACCTTTTCCTCAATTCCTTCAGAAACAGAAATTTGACAAGTAGTTCTAAAAGTTTCTTGAGGTATTCGAGAAGCTTAACATCAATATCCCTTTTATTGAAGCTTTGGAATAAAAGCCAAGCTACGTGAAGTTTTTGAAGGACATCCTGACCAAGAGGAGGAAACTGTAAGACTTTGAAACGGCTGCACTTACTGAGGTATGTAATGCTATAGTCCAAAATAAGCTTCCACCAAAGCTTAAGGATCTAGGGAGCTTTTCAATCCCTTGTACTATCACAACCCAATTTTCGGGCCATGCCGAGGCATGGACCCAATAGGCATGGCCCACCAAGCCAAGCAAGCCTCTTTATGTAGTCTTGTCCATTATTTCATCACTCATTCCCCCAGTCACATTTCATAATTCTTAACTATAAGTATTTCAATAATATACTATGACAACCAAATATTTACATTTGTATTATTGCAATTAATGTCACCCATTACCAACTCATAATGGCACCATAAATCAAAGTATACATATTTTGATCATAACATGCACCTTAGTGATTTACATTACGTGTACGTATACACATGCAAAAGACTCTTCACCTACCAACGGAGTGACCTTAGGTGAAGGTATAGCTACTAAATGCCATGATACCTACGAAAAAGAAAAATATACGTGGACACCTCAATCTAGATCCCAACTGCATCTGAATCTGAAAACATGAAGTTGAAAAGAGTGAGTATAAAACCAGTGAGTGAACATAGGAAGGGAACAAGCAAAAAATATGGAAAGTTTTAGAAAACATGATGCACTTAAGTTAAAACAATGCAATTTAGCTTAATTTCTTGTTAAAAAACCTCAATTCAAACTTGACTATTTTAATGCTCAGTCTTAAAGGATCCATGATCAACAAGGAAGTTGAGGAGTGAGAATTGAAGCAAGCATCCAAACATGGCAAAGGGTTTCTCGCTGCAGCGAGAATGCAATTTAGCTGCAGCGAGAACAGTGGCGAATTTACACCTCCCAACTCTAAAGTTTCTCACTGCAGCGAGAATTCATTCTCGCTGCAATGAAATCCAGAGCAAGAGTTAAGACCATCCATCTGAGAGTATCTCACTGGAATGAAAATCTAGGCTAGGTCAAGCCCTCAGCACCGGAGGGTTTCTTGTTGCAGTGAGAATGCAATTTCATTGCAGCGAGAAATAGGGCAATGAAGTTAAAAGAATTCTTGTCATAACAAAAATCCATTTTTATTGCAATGAAAATCAATTGGAAAGCATGTGTCAAATTTCAACATTCAATATTCACTGCAATCACAATATATTTTCCATAACCTCTCTATGGTATGAATAGACATGTATACAACCATCGGCTCACCAGCTCATGTGCACTCCCACACCGACATAGCTGGAATCATCATGTGCATTCCCACACTGCACAAGTCAATATCATCATGTACACTCCCACATGACATCATCACCGGCATGTGCACTCCAACACCGCACACACTCAGTTGTAATTAACACACAACATTATCGTTCAAGGCATACAATACACATCATTATAATAAAGGAACACATTAATTCATCACATTTCACATTTCACAACATAAAAACGTTTCACCAAGGGTTTGTTCCTATGCATTTTTTAAAGAAAAGACCAATAAAATATTTCAAGTCATTCAATCAAACACATATGCATTTATCCCAAAACATTTTAACGGAAGTTCATTCACTTGTCTTTGTTGATTCTTTAATCGACTTCAACTTCCACTAATGCTCCAAGTGGAGATGTGGGGTCTTGCTGGAACCTATCACACACAATAGCATCACAACCAACTCAATTTACATGAATATTATTCCAAAAGCTATTTCCTAAATCAAACTTTACCAGTTATTCCTAACTAGTTTCCAATTACCATTTGACTAGTCATTTATTTGTACTATTCTAATCACACTAGGAATAAATAAACAACCCACAACTCTAATTATTGGCCATCATCAACAACTCAAAAATCAACCCTAACTCATTACTCACCTTGGTGGTTTTGTAGTTGAATTCCTTTCAAGAGTTTTTCAAGCTATTATGGAAAGTCTCTTTCTCTCTATAAAACATCAACTAGTGTGAGAAAGTGTTGAGAAAAGACAATTGAGGGCTTTTGAGGTGACAAAGTGAAAGAACACGAAAAGTCTTATGAACAAGTGTATAAAAACATGAGGTTTGGAGTTTTATGAGAAATTCATGGATATTTCAAGGATGGCTTCCATGGAAAATGGAAAGCTGGAAATGGAGAAGAGAAATGGGAAGAAGAAGAAGCTGTTGGAAGTGAGGAGAAAGTGCTGGAAAAAAAATTAGATATTTGCACTTGGGTTGACTAAAGTTCTAACTATTTACAAAAATGCCATTCAATAGTTTTTTTTTTATGCTGGAAATTCACGTAGGGCCCAACTACCCTGTTAAATTTTATTAATAACGAAATAAGAAGTACAAAGGAAGAGGGCATAAATCATCCTCCAAGTTACATGATCATAAGAAAGTTTCAGAGAACCACCTAGAGTAAGGAAGTCTATTTTATGTGCATAGCTTTTGATGCTACAATAAAATAGATATTCCCTACTATTACATGGAGACCATTTACCAAGATAACATTTAAAACAGAAAATGTAAATGAGAAAAGCACCTAGAATGGAGTGTTTGATTTTATGACCATCTTTTTTACCATCGTCCAAAAATTGAAACACATCCATATTACAAAAATCTATGTGAAAAATAAAATAAGGAAAATAAACTAGGAGTACTACTCCTTTACATTTATTTAAACCGAACATACGGTAAACAAATTTTTTCTAACCTAAGAATGCCTTTGAGCTGACCTCCTGCTTGTGAAAATACCTACAGGATCCGGTGCGTATGCCCCTGATTTGAGAGATGGTTTGCTGCCTAGTTCCCCTCTCTATGAATTTGAGAAATTCAATATGAGATACTACTCAAGGATCTTCGGATGGAAGCAAGCAAATACCAAGTCCTAGAGGATCCCTGATGGCCCTCATTGATCATGTGAACCACTACTTTTGCATCCATTTATATCCAAAGTCTAGAAACATTATGCTCCATGCACAAAAGTAAACCCTTATGAAGTGCCATTAATTCTGCCTGTAATGAATCACAAGGTCCAAAAATTTCAAAAGATCCAAAAATCATTGTACTTGTATGGTCTCGAAGAAGTCCTCCTCCCGCAGCATTCTAATGATTATGCTTGGAACTACCATCAACATTCAACTTAAACTCACCTGTTAATGGTTTATGCCAAGAGAATATTTTTGGACGATGTGGGACTGCTTGCTGAAATATTATACCCCATGCTTGAGCAATCTATAGATCTCCCCTCCATTGCCACCGATGGAATTGCCTCCCATGAAATAATTGGTGGATGAGTTTAAGTACTCTCCATACCACTCTGTTAGGATACATACCAAGGTCCCTATGCTTCGTATCATTCCTTTCAACCTATAAGAACCAAAAAATGAATGGAGGCATTAACGTGCGTATGTGTCCTTTTTTTGTATAATCACCAGAGTAGAACCGTGCCTATATGATCTAATAAACAGTCTGGGGATGAGCAATGTTGATTTGGAAAAATTTCACAAAATAATTCCAAACCTGTGTAGCAATTGGGCATTCCCACATGAGATGCAAAAGAGACTCCTCGGAGTTACAGTGTTGGCATTTGGAAGCTGATTGGAATCCTTTGGTTTTAAACCCCGAATCAACTGGGATCCAATCTTGTAATAACCTCCATAGAAAGAAAGAAGTTGAAAGAGGAATGCATTTGTGCCAAATTAAATTGAATACAAGATTTACCGATTGTCTTTGTCGAATTATCTCCCAAGCGGACTTAGTAGTACTAGGCCATTCGAGGTAGGTACCCAATATGCCTTATCATCATTGGGTGGATCGATCGAAATGTTTAAGATTTCTACAACAACATCCTCCAGCAACACATCTTTCAACTTGCCCACATTCGATTTGCCATTATCATAGAAATAGTGGACTATTATCATAGATGATGCAAAGGATGGGAATCGATTAACCAATGGTGCTTCGCCCATCCAACAATCATGCTAGAAAAATAGCTCACCCTTACCAACCCGCCACCTAGTGTATTACTCTGTGACTGGGCAGCTAGCTAACATTTGTTTCCATGTTTGTGAATCATGAAGCTTCGATTGTACATTCCTTGGAATTTAACCGGCACAATATTTGCTCAACATAAATTGCGACCAAATGCTGTTACAAGTTAAAAACCTCCACCAAAGTTTCATGCTAAAGGCCTTCAACACATCACCTAGGCCTCTGATATCTAAAAAATGCCATTCAATAGTTGACTTTGCCTTCTTCTTCCATTTGGTTTAAACTTTTTGTTCCTTTGACACTAAGAAAAGGTCCACAATAGATTAGAGGTGCTCGAGTTCATGAAAACTTAGAAATTTAGACCCAAGACCCAAAATGATAATTTTACCCCTATTATGGAAATTATCATTATTTCTATTTTCTTCGTTTATTTCATTATTACATACATCATTCATTTATTCCTTAGGCCTACTTAGACCTTAATAATATTAGGAAAACCCACTTCTAGGAGCTCACCAAGAAAATGACAAAACTACCCCAAATCCACGTCATTGTGTCTACCTCCACTACACATCTATGAAGATCAAGGTTTCACATTCTCCCCCACTAAAAGAAATTCGTCCCTAAATTTAAATCTAATTATAAGGTAGCATACCTTTACGTATTAAAAAGGTGTGGATACTTTGTTCACATCTCCTCTTCAGCTTCCCACATTACCTCTTCACTAGTATGGTTTTGCCATAACACCTTCACTGAGGCTACATCCTTTCAACGAAGCTTTTTGACTTGTCTATCAAGGATAGCCATCGGTTACTCTTCATAGGTTAAGTCATCTCTCAACTTAATGGTTTCGTACTATATTACGTGAAATGGATCCGGGCTATACTTCCTAAGCATTCAGACATGAAACACCAGATGGATATTCAAGAGGTCCGGTGGTAGTGCCAAACGGTATGCTACTGCTCCAACCTTGTATAAGATCTCGAAGGGTCCTATATATCGAGGACTTAATTTTTCCTTTTTACCAAACCTCATTACCCCTTTTGTTGGTGAGACCTTCAAAAATACATGATCCCCCACTTGAAACTCTAAGTCTCTCTGTCTGTTATGAGCATATGACTTTTGTCTATTTTGTGCTGATAACATCCTCTGTCAAATCATGCGTATCTTTTAGGTGGCATCCTGCACCAACTCTGGCCTCGAGAGTTTTCTTTTTCCCACTTCTAGCCATCCAATGGGTGATTTGCACCTCTATCCATATAATGTTTCAAATGGTGCCATTTAGATGCTAGCTTGGAAGCTATTGTTGTAAGCAAACTCCACTAAGGGTAGATACCGATCCCACTTGACCCCAAGGTCTATTACACATGCCCTCAACATATCTTCAAATGTCTGTATTGTTCGTTCAGATTGCCCATCAGTCTGAGGGTGCAAAGTCGTGCTAAAATCCAACTTAGTGCCCAATGCTTCTTGTAACTTTCCCCAGAACCTATTGGTGAGCTGTGCCCCTCTGTCAGATACTATAGAAATAGGGTTACCATGCAGTCATACTATCTCATCCACATAAACTCGGGTGTACTGGGCAGCCCCGTATGTAGTTTTAACCAGAAAAAAATGAGTTGACTTCGTTAACCGATCTACTATAATCCAAATCGAGTCGTAGCCCCCACTAGTTCGAGGCAAGCCTGCTACAAAGTCCATTGTAACATGCTCCTACTTCCATTCAAGCAACGACAATGGTTGTAGTAGCCTTGCGGGCATTTGGTGCTCAACCTTAACTTGTTGACAAACCAAGCACTTGGAGATAAACTCAGCTACATCTTTCTTAGGTTCTGGAAAAAAAAATCAGATATTTACACTTGGGTTGACTAAAGTTCCAACTATTAAAAAATACCATTCAATAGTTGACTTTGCCTTCTTCTTCCATTTGGTTCAAAATTTTTGCTCTTTTGACACTAAGAAAAAGTCCACAATAGATTAAAGGTACTCGAGTTCATGAAAACATAGAAATTTAGACCTTGAGACCCAAAATGACCATTTTACCCTTATTATGAAATTTATCATTATTTTTGTTTTCTTCGTATATTTCATTATTATATACATCATTCATTTATTCCTTAGGCCTACTTAGACCTTAATAATATTAGGAAAACCCACTTCTAGGAGCTCACTAAGAAAATGATAAAATTACCCCTAATCTACGCCATCATGTCTACCTCTGCTACACGTGTATGAAGGTCAAGGTTTCACTTGTACTATTGGTAATTTTCTAAAACTTTGTGTGATTCAGGTGCTTGTGTTTCAATTATGTCTTTGTCAATTGCTAGGAAACTTGGACTTAATGAGATACAACATATTACAATTTCTTTGCAATTAGCAAATAAAACCATCAAGTACCTAGTTGAGGTTATAAAAAACGTGTTGGTTAAAGTTAGGCATCTCTACATTTCTATAGACTTCATTGTGCTTGAGATGGAAGAGGATATGGAAATTCCTTTAATCTTGGGACGTCCATTCTTAGCTACCGCAAACATAATCATTATTGTAAAGGAAGGAAAAATAACGTTTAGAGTTGGAGAGAAGGTAGTTGAATTTACTATTTTCAATGTAACTAATTGTCTTTCACCCACGATCATTGCTATAAAGTAGACTTAGTTGATGAAGGTCAAGGTAATCTTACTCCACCACCTATAAGTCAGCAAGCATAAACTCTTGAGTTAAACCACCGCCACTTGATAACTCTATTATATAAAGTTATTTTGACATATTTTGGAGACTTAAGTAAACAGATCTTTGAGGTTTAGGTTCAGATTTTAGCTTTTTAAGTGTTTTTCCAATTTAAGTTAGATTACATGTTGAATAGTTAATTTAAGTTATTTTAGTTTAATTTTACTTTATTTTGCTTCAATTTACTTTAATAAGAGTTATTTTCGATTTCTCTCATGGTTTTCTATAGAATATTATATGAGCAAGGTGGATTTGAGTTAAAATTGCACAAGTATTGTGAAGGCTTTATTAGCATATGAAGTGGTTTTCCAAGCATAACTTGAGCTACAAAAGTCCAATTTATGAGATTCTTAATCCATTGGAAAGTTAAGAGAACGTGCTACAACTTTTATCTTTACCACTTTGACCAGTTTGAACCCAATCAAGGTGAACATTGCATTGGAATACGATGGATAGTTGCAATTCTGCACAACAAGCTGATTAGAGGCTGTAGCTTTGAGTTACTTATGACCACAATGTTGAAGGAGTTATGTGAAACCCCACCTTAATTTGGGATTTACTAAGTTGGAAATCCTTAGATGAGCAAGTTAAATTGTGTTTTGAAAACTTGAAATTTAGTTTTTGTGAATGGAAAATTTCATGATGTAATGTTTTGAGATGATTTTTGTGTTTAAAATGTTCAAAAGTAAGCTTTAATCTTCAAAAAATTCATGTTTTGATGCATTAAGATGATTTACAAAGTTTGGTGTTAAAAGGAGTTCAATTAGACATGTTTCTAAGGTTTATTTTTGCTTTCATGGCCCGATCTATGGATAGATGTTCTTCATTAATCGATATATACAATCCAGTAAGGGTTTAACAAAGCTACCCGAACATCTATGGATAGATGAGCAGATCTATCCATAGATGGTTAGATCTATTGATAGATGGCAAGTAGAAAGCTTCCATAAAGGGTTTTAAAGCTCATCTATCAATAGATGACCCCGTTTTATCGATCGATGACACCATTTTCAAAAAAATTGAGAGATAAAAGCGTATTTTCACTTCTCAAACTATAAATATGACCCAATATATGAGGGTTTCTCAACTTTTAGTCATTTTTTGAAACGTAAAACCTCTTTAAAACCCTTTCAACCCATTTTTAATGAAAAATCATTGCTTTTGATGATTTTAATCGTAGTTTTGAAGATTAAAGCTAAAAATGACATTTTATGTTATAAAACTTTTAAAGCTCACACTTTTAATACTGGAAATTTATTGTTTTTGCCCTGAAATTTATGTTGAGGATTAAAGCTAAGGATTTTGTGATTTCTTTCAACATCTAAGCTCATATGAGTGAAGTTTACAGGATTATGCATTTCTAGCTTGGTCTAGAGAGAAAAAGTAGCTATAGTCAAAAGTGAATAGATTTCAAAAGTTGCTAGATTGATTATTCTAAGATTATTAGTTTAGAAATTGATTGTTATAAATATTGTGTAATAGGAACGCTTGAAAACACATCGAATTACATGGAATTGGAGTTGTAATCGAGTTGCCTATAAGGTAAGTGGATACACCACTTTCAAAACTATTTTGATATGTAAAGTTGAACCATGATTTGAGGTTTATTGGTGAATATGATTTTTTGCAAATATTTATGAACTAAAAATTTATTTGTGGATGAAGAAAATATTTTAAAAATTGCTTTCAACCTATTATGTTTGTAAATATGATATTATGTATAAGCTTTGAACAGGGGGGGACAAGCACTTTATGTTTGAGTCCACTCTATTACTCTAGTCTTCGGACTAGTGTGGGTACGAGATATGATTTATGATTAATGCATGAATGTATGAGGTGTATACTAGATATGTTGAGGCATGAAATGTATGATGGCTTGTATGATGATTTTCATCTGAGATATTATGTTTATGTATATGATGTGTTTTTCGTATACTACATGAGATGTTTGAGGAAGCATGATCAATGCTATGAGATTATGTATGTAATGCATGCTTTACATACAATATGATGAAAGAGTAGACGTGAAGAAATACCATGAGATGTGTATATGATGTGAAATTCTATATACCTTATGAGATGAATAAGCATGTATGTGATGGACATTCCACATACTAAATGCTATAAGCACAAAAACTTAACGAGTGCGATTGACTCCATTCACACGGCGTGTAGTGATGACTTCACACCTACAATGCATCATAAATGCCCAAGGTGAAATAAGGTTGTACTTTGTCTACCCAGGGTTGATGGGGGTCGTACCATCACAATGTGCAAGTTTAATGTTAATGGAATGATTATGATTGTTATCTTTAAGACATGTTTCATGTTAAGTGTAGCTTGAATAATGTTCATGATCTATACTCGATGTTGGCAATGAGTTGTAGAGATAGTACTAAAATGTAAGAGGACTTAAGGAACGACAAAAATACTCTATTTTGCCTAGAATAGAGGTTTAGAGGCTATTTATTGATACATGTAGAGCGTATATCGATAGATAGCATATGGAATACCATAAGAAGCATTTTGCTTCCAATTTATCGATAGATGTTCATCATCTATCGATAAATGAGTTCTAGAATTGAATGTATTAACTTGTTTGAAAGCTTTTCAAGGGTAAAAAGATTTTCCAGTGGTTATTCACACTTGTTTACGTCATATATGCTATTTCAACGAGTTTAAACACAGGGTTCATGAGATTAAAGTTTAAATTGATTATAATTGGCATGAGATTATAAGTGCATGTTTATGAAACACTCTTATCCCCTAACTTGTCCCCTTCCCATATCTACTCACGAAGTTTTGTGACTGACATGTTATTTTCCCCATTTATTTTGTTGACGATTAGTGATAGCATTTTGATAACAACTAGTGTCGTGGATACTAGTGTTCGATCTTCAATCTTTGGCAAGTATCTAGTAGCTATTTCATGCCTAGAGGGTAGGTCAAGTTCCGCTGATGAGTCAATTGTATGTTTATATTTATGGATATGATTATGTTTATGGATTACGAACATGTTATGTTAATGTAGCCTATGTTTCACATTTTACATGGATAACTTTATGTATGATATTATGATAATGGCTTGAAAGCCAATATGAACACTTGAGGGTGTTGTTGATGGTAATGAAATTGTGCACTATGACAGTGGCACTTCTTGATATATATATATATCAAATGCTTGAGCTTATACAATTAAGTCGAGAAGTTCGTTAATTGTATAATGAGTATTATGAATGCATGCATGATGATTTTATAGGTAAATGGATGTTATAAGATGCTTCCACATGAAATGATAAATGTTTAATGATGTTATGGTAAGAGGCTAACTTGGGCCTAACGAGTTATGCTCGTCTCAGTCTATGCGCCGGTTATGATCCCTTCAAGAAATGGGATGTGACAAGTTAGGGCCACAACACTGGGAAAATCATGGCTATGAAACTGGACGGTTAAGGAGCATCATTCTAAATCCTAAAGTCAGAGCACCGCGGTGCTACTTCTTCAAAATCAAAAGGTTTAACATTAGTTTCTTTCTTTGTTTTTATGTTTCTCTTATTTTCTTTGACTTTGATTCATGGCTAAATTTCTTTAGATGATGTTTTATTTGAATATTATGAACTAATTTATTTCTCTACGAATATGGTGGGTTTCAACATGTAGTCTGAATATTAGTTTCTCTTTATTTATTTTGAATGGGTATAGTTTTGTTTATTCAAATTTGTTCTTAATGCCTTTAATTGCCTAGTCAACAATTACTTGTTTTGTGAATCTAATTGAAACTCAATAGAGAAATTTTATATTGGACTAAGATTTCAATAGTATATGTTCATGTCACTTAGGTGATCTGATTCGCGATTCAGGTAGACATACGCCAATTGCCATCCATAGCCAAATTAGGACACTAGCTTTAATGAACCTTATTTAATCGATTCTTATAGGTATATAGTTACCCAAATAAGTTAGGTATTTGTGTAAGCATCTCGATGGAGACTTGTACATAGCTTTGGATTCTAGATTTCTAAAACCACCCATGAATGTTAATAATAAGAGAAGTTGGTATCAGATGAAGTGTTGAATGAACCTGTAATCCTAAGTTTTAGTCTAGTGCCTTTCTCAAGTAAATTTTAAGTCCTATTAATTAATTTAAAGTTTGCTTTAATTTAGTTTGTCATAATTTTAGTACTTAGTGAAGATTTAGGAACAAATCTCTATGAGATACTATTTTAGACTTACTATCTATATTACTTGTTCGATTCATATACTTGCATGTGCAAAATCGACAACAATCCCCTACCCCGTGTTTCTTCCTTGAAAATTTATTGAACCTTCTAGTCAATAGAGCTATCTCTTCATCAAATTTTTTTCCATTATCATTTTCATGATCTTTTCACTTTTTTCCTTAACTACCTTAAAAGAAATACTCTTTCTCCTTATCTCTTCTCTAAGAGCTTCATCCTTTTCTTCTCCATGTTTGAGAGTCATCTCATATGCAAATAAAGATCCTAGGAGCTTATCAAGCTTAAGAACATTTAAGTCTATAGCTTCCTCTATGGCAGTTGCCTTAGGTTCCCATGACCTTGGTAAATAATGGAGAATTTTTTTCACCAACTATGCATTAGGAAATTCTTTCCCTAAAGCTTTCAATCCTCCCATGGTCTTGGTAAATCTCTCACACATCTCCTTTATAGACTCTCCATCTTTCATCTTCAATACGTCATAATCAAGTATTAACATACTAATCTTTAACTTTTTCACTTGACTTATGCCTTCATAGTAATTCTCTAATGTGTCCTAAATTTCCTTTGCTAAAGTGCACATAGCTACCCTGTTGAATTCACACTCACTAAGAGCACATAAAAGTGTTGTTACAACTTGTGGTTCAGCTGTATGAACTTTCTAACTTTATCATCCCATTCAGCTTTAGTCTTAGTGTGCCTTTCACTATCTATGAACTTGTTAAGGACGTGGGGTCCTTCAATAATAATATCCTATAAATTTGAATCAATAGATTGAATAAAGTTTTCAAACATCATCCTCCAAAGTGGATAGTTTTCACTAGTAAATAAAGATGGTCTCATCATGGATTGTCCTTCACCAATGAAGCTTGTAGATGCCATCTTTGTTACTTTAAGATTTTCTTCAAGATCTCTCAAAGGTTTTTTAACTTGCAAAACTGAGAACTTGCTCTGATACCAATTGTTAGGAAGATAAGCTTAAAGTAAAGTAACCA
Organism: Theobroma cacao; assembly: GCF_053813885.1. Taxonomy (NCBI): domain Eukaryota; kingdom Viridiplantae; phylum Streptophyta; class Magnoliopsida; order Malvales; family Malvaceae; genus Theobroma; species Theobroma cacao. The sequence goes on from NC_142641.1 coordinate 28,650,765, forward strand.
AGAAGGAGGTGAACTGGTTATAAGTTGAAAATTCCCCCTTTTTCAAGAAAGCTCTGAAATGCAGCAGAAATATAAAGAATAGAGTAGCAAAAACAGAATATGAACTAAACAAGTAAATTGCCGACAAATATAGAGTACTCAACTGGATTTTTATAGAGATTCGACCTTTCAATGCCTATGTCCTTTCCCTTGATAGCGCAAGGTGTTCGAATCCACTATCAGCTTGCCTTATTAATTAGATTAGGCATAACCTTTACAACATGTCTTTTAACAGGATTAGGCATAACCTTCACAACATGCTTTTGCACAAGATCAAATGTAACCTTAACTAAAACGGTAAAATACCCTCACACCCCTAAGTTTTAATCAAAATTTCAAGTGAGTCTATTAGCTTTTGAAATGGACACTTTGCCCCAAAAGTGTAAACACCATTAACAAATGTTATGAAAAGACTAAAGTGCCTTTTTTTCTTAATTAATTTAAAAAATTATTATTATTTTTTTTTAAAAAAAAAAGGGAGCACTAACTGGTGCTCCCTAGCTCCCCAAGAAAGGGGAACACCTTTAAAAGAAAGGAGCACAGGTCGGTGCTCCCTTATTTTGGGGAACATCGATCGATGCTCCCTTCTCTTGGGGGGCACCAATTTAATTAATAAAAAATTATTTAAAAATTAATAATAATTATATAATAATAATTTTTAAAATTAAGAAAGGGTAAAATTATCATTTCAATATTGCCACATCATCAAACTAACGAAAATACTAACAGTTAGCTAACGGCTTGACCCATGTGTCAATTGAAAGATAATTTTTTGAAGTGGAATGTCCATTTTGAAAATTAATGGGTCCGCTTGAAATTTCGATTAAAACTTAGGGGGTTTACCTTAACTAAAAACACTACCTTTGCAAGTTGAAGCACAAACTCTATACAAGATACAACCTTTTCAAGGATCAGACAAAACCTCTTTACCTTTTGCTCAGGGGTATAACCAATACAATTGTGGATTCAAAAAAGAATCTGTAGCTCAAGACCTCTAATAAGGCTGATAGGATGTTTAGGTTCATAAAGATGATAACTTTCTCAGGAATATTGAAAAGTAATAAAAAGTTCAGGCTCAAAAAATATCAGTTGAATGATAAAAATATGAGCTTTAGGTTTTGTTCTGCTCAAAGATAGGATTTCTTACTCTTTTGCTTGTTTTCCCTCGTTCTGGCACTTTAAAATCTTTCAAATTATTGCTTTCAGAGGCTTTTAGTAGGTATTTATACACATTGAGGAATATACTTGCTAAAGCAAATTTGAAATGAAGTCTTATACGTTATAGCCAACTTGATCATTCCTATCATATGTGTAGAATCTATTGCTCCTAATGTAGTGCTAGAGGGGGTGAATAGCACTTAAAAGATATTTTGAAAATCAGCTCTTGAGCTTAAGAATTTCTGGATAATTTAGAATGGAAAGTTTAAAACTTGTTGAACTTAAAAGGACCAATTAAAGAGAAGGTAAAGAAAAATGGATAAAACACAAATATTTTTAGTGGTCCGATCCATTTTGTAAAGCCCGACCTTATAAAATACTTGTCATTGCATACATGTGATGGATAGCATGTTTGCATGCTAGGAGAGTCCCGAAAAATTTACAAAAGTCGGTAATGTACCTAAAAGTACAACAAAGTTGATTTAAGCCTCAAACTAGATCGAATAGAGATTTTAGAGTGAAATTGAAAATTTTACAGTCTAGGAATGATTTAAAATGGTGATTTAGGGTTCGAGAATCAATTTGGAGTCAAATTGGAAATTTCACTATCCAAGGGTAAAATGGTAATTTTGCCACTCGAGGACAAAATTGGAATTTTTTTGAAAAATTTTGATCACATTTGGCTTATTGGAGTATGATTTGAGGTTGAGAAGTGAAAAATTGTAATCCCGATAGTTTTCGGAGCTTAGGGGTAAAATGGTAATTTTGCCACCTTAGTGGCAAAATTGTAATTTTACACCACCTACACTTGTCATGCTCATAGAATTCATCCATTGACTTTTTATGTTATGGATAAGTGAGAAAATATATGTGATAGAGATAAAAAGTTTAAAATTTTTAAAGTTTTAAAAATAGACTAATGAAAACATGCCATGTGTCAAGCTTAGAATATTTTATTATTTCCTTCAAAAATCAGCCTATAAACCTCTCATTTCTCTCCAAATATTTGGCCAAGCAAGGAAAAGAGGGAAACAAAGAAAGAACAAACCCTAGGTGGAGAATTTCAAGAGAAAAAGTGTGGAAAATCAAGGAAAACAAGTGAAAAAGGTAGGATTTCTAAATTTAAACTTGAAATCTATTTTCCTTAAGCATTTCTCCTTATTTTCCATGGTTAAATTTCATGTTTTCATGGTGAATTCATAGCTGGCCAAATGGGTATGGAGAGAGAATGATGTTGGATTGATTTGATTTCAAGTTATGTTAGTGTTTTTAGTTAGTTACCATGTTTAGAAGCAAAACAACAAGAAAAGAATTTATTTTCCCCATCACCCATCAATGGCCGAACCTACCTTGTATTGAGTGAGGATGAATTTGATTTTTATTTTAAGAGAATTGGTTAGAAAATGATGAATTATGGTGTGGAAAAGTAGTAGGAAAAATCACGGTGTTAATGCACCATTATTGACCAAAAATTCTAAGAAGAAAAGTAAAGATGGTTTTGCCAAATTTTAGGTTATTTGACTTATGTTTGGTGAATTAAGGTATTGGAAAAGAAATGGAGCAATTTGGGGCTAAATTGGATACGTTGGCCAATTAATCGGGTGATAAGACGAATTAGGCCAATACCGGGTTTAGATGGTTATTCATGCATTTTGCATTCCATATCATGCATTAGTAGTCTAAATTAGTTTAATTTCGATTTAGTACCAATGTAGTAAGTTTCTCGATTTTGTACTATGTTAAGGTGGTGAGTCCTCCGATAAAGGCAAGAAAATTGCATTAGAGGACCAGTAGTCAGAGTACTTCGAAAATCCGCACTTTAGACATTGTGAGTAAACTTACTATCATTTTAATTATCTAGGGTGGCTTTTAGATGATTTCATGAATTCTATGGAAAAATGGATTTGAAAAGGTAAATTTTCATGTTTTATGAATATATGTGTTTCCATGAAATTAATTTATAAATTGTTTCAAAATTAATAATGATTTTGAAAAATAGAGTACACGGAGACTGCTATATGATGCAATTTGATTGTGTAAATTTATTGTCTTATGATAAATCGGGTATGATTGGTTGGTTAGCAATTGTATTGAAATACGGATTGTTTGTTTGCCTTGAAAGGCTATAAATTACAATAATTGCCATATCATGTTATTGAATTTTATTGATTGGTGGGATAACTATTAGCTTACTGCAGTAAGCGGGTTCCATGGACCAGCCTATGAGAGGGGCACGGTAACCCCGTTTATATGTGTTCACCTCGATTGTAGAGGCGCTTAGGGTAGCTCCTGAGGTGATATTTGAGTTCACTTCACGTCGAACCACTACGTGATGATGAACTCAGCCAACGCCAAGGAACGACTGTGATGTCCAACGAAAAATGTGTTTTATGCGAAATGTGAATTTTTAACAACCTTGGCAGTCTCGATAGGATGCCTCGGCCAAGGTGTCCTCGAGGATGGATTTATGGCACAAGCCTAGTTTTTATGAGATTCATAAGCCTCGTTATGTATTTTGAATGAAATGTGTTCTAATGCTGTGACCTAGTTTACGATGATTTATTTTATCGTCTCCAGGTACTCAACTTTAGATGTTTATGATGATGTCTGTTTACTCATTAGGATTTTATAATCTCACCACCCTCATTTCCACCCATTTCAGGCTCAGTATAAGCTGTAGATAGCTAATATCGTCGAACGCTACAGTTGGCTTTACTTCCTAAAAAAAACTGTAGGTTTACAACTTTCATTCATTTTTGTCATTTAGGGGTCCACATGTCACTGTAAATTAAATTTCATACTCTAGTTATCTGTACTACCGTATGTAGAAATCTATTTTGCTTTTACGCTGTAAAATTTATTTACGCAATATTCTAAAAATATTGTTTTACGTTGAAAATAGTTTAAAATATTTTAGAACGTGATATTTGGCAACGATTACTCACAGGGGAAAATGAAAAACTGATACTAAAGCCTTGCGGGGTTCCGGTTGTCATTTCGGGTAATGAGTGTCTATTGGGACACCGCGGTGGTTGTCACGGACTCGAGGGGAGTACCGGGTCGTGACACACTTAACCTACATCCACTACCTTGACCTCCCATGTAAAACCCGACCCTATAAAGACATGTCATGACATACATGCACTGAGTAGCATGTTACTATGCTAGGAAAGTTCCTAAGAATAGACGAAACCCGATATTGTACCTAACTGTAAACTTGAGTTCATTTAACCTTGAACTAGTTCAAATAAGAATCGTACGATGAAATTTAATATTTTACAGTCCAGGAATGACTAAAAATGATTGTTCGGAGTTCGAGGGTTCATTTGGGAAAAAATTGAAAATTTTGATGTTTAGGGGCAAAATCGTTATTTTGCCACCTAAGATAATAATTTGATCATGGAGTGAAATTTTTTACCAAGATTAACTATTTGGAGTATAATTTAATGATAGAAAGTGAAAAATTTCAATTCCGACAATTTTTAGAACATAGGGGGAAAACGGTAATTTTGTCTTCTCGGGGTAAAAACTGTAATTTTCACCACCCAAAACTTGTCAAAATTATAGGATTTAATTATTTTTGCTATGAATAACTATGGTATTTCAAGTGGTGAAAAATAGAAGTTTAATGGATGAAATTTTAAAAACAGGCCAATGGGAAAGTGACACATGGCACTTTTAAATGATTTAATATTATTTTAATGAAAAGTCAGCCCATTTAAACCCCATATTAAGTGATGGCCAGCCATAAGGAGAGAACAAGAGAGAAAATAGAGAGGAAAGGAAGAAAAGAGAAAAACCAAAGGAAAACTAGAAAATTCAAAGGGGAAATCGTGTTTTCGACCGTTTACGCGTCTAACGGTACGATTTTTCGACTTTAGCTTGATTTCTACCTTTCTTATGCCTTTGTTTCCATTTATCATGCTTGAGGAGAGAGATCAAAAAGTGATATCAAGGGTTGGACGAAATTTAAGGGGGAGGAATTTGAAATTTTTATGTTTTGATTTTTAGTTAAATTGATAGTTTTAGTTAGTTAAATGTGTATAGAAATCAAATTGGGCAAGAAAGCATGAAATTTTAACAATACCCACCCTTGGCTGAATGTTCAATGATGTACAATGATGATGAACTGATTTTTATTCTAAGAGAAATGAAGAGAAAATGATGAAAAATTGTTAAATGTGATAGAAAAACAAAGTGGAAGATTTACCGAATTAATGTCCCATTTTTGGCTGAATTTTTTGTCAAACCCTGCTTTGTAAAATAATTATAATGTCATTCACATGCTCGATGGAATGTTTGTATATTTAAGAAGTTCGAAAAATCGTTAAAAGACGATATTGCCCCTAATGGTACCATTGAGTCTGTTAAGCCTTGAACTAGTTCAAATAGGAATTTTAAGGTGAAATTAAGAGTTTCACAGTTCAGGGATGACTCAAAATGGTAATTAGGAGTTCGAGGATCAATTTGGAGTCGAACCGAAATTTTCACTATCTAGGGGCAAAATTGTAATTTTTCCACCCGCGGACAAAATTTGAGATTTTGAAAGAATTTAGATCACATTTGACAATTTGGAGAATGGTATGAGTATAAGGGATGAAAAATATGTCTATAGGCAATTTTTCAGTTTTTGGGGTAAAAACGTAATTTTTTATTTTACGAGGGCAAAAGAGTAATTTTTAAAAATTTACTCCACCAAAACTTTAGAAAAGTCTAGAAATTTCATGGAAGACATGGATAAGTGAAGAGGATTGAGTGGTAGAAAAAAAAAGTCAAAAAGATGGCTAGAAAAAAATAAAATAATAAAATATTCAAAAGGTAAATAAATAATAATATTTTATTAAGCCTATTAAAAGGCTTGAAAGTTCCAGAATTCTTCATTTGGAGGGTTAGCCAAAACCACCAGGAGAGAGAGAGAGAAATAAGAACAAACCCTAGAGTGAGAAAATTCAAAGAAAAAGTGTGATTTTTCAAGGAATCAAGTGTTTAAAGGTATGATTTTTCAAGCTTAACTTAAGATTTATCATTTCCATGCATTTCTCCTTATTTTCCATGGTTAAATTATGTGTTTTGATGATGGATTCAAATCTGATCATATGGGTTTAGAGAGAGAAAGTTGTTAGATTAATTTGATTTTGAACTATGTTAGTGTTTAGTGTTAGTTTAGCATGTTTATGAGCAAAACAATAAGAAAAATATTCACTTTCTCCATGAATTTCTCTAGGCCGAATCTAGCCAATGGTGTGTGAGGATGAGGTTGACTTTATTTTAAGAGAATTAGATGGAAAAATGATGAATTATGAGGTTGGAAATTAAATGGGAATTTTTGGTGCAAAAAAATTAAAATTTTTACCCACTAAGGGTAAAAGGGTAATTTGTGGTCCGAACTGATAAATTGGACCACATTCACAGTCATTGAGGTATTGTGGATATAATTGAATAATTGAAATTGAAATGGATGGAATTGGAGTTGAATTGGAGATTTTAGAAATTTACACCGTGTATAGGCAAGTTAGGTCGGACATTGTGATTAAGCGATTATCCAAACAATTCACACCCTATCTAGTGCATACGCATGGATAAGAGCCTGAAATAATATATATTGATTTGACATAAATTATTGAATTTTTTGTGTCATGTATTGTGGATAGGTGGTGAGCTATCTGATACGGGTAAAAGACTACACCCGAGGACGGAGAATAGGAGTATATCTACTCCTATTATAGTGAGCAAACTTACTATCGTCTTAATTATCTAGAGTAGATTTATTTAATTGTGTGATTTTATGGAAAAATGGTTTAATTGGAAAATTATTGTGTTTTATGAGAAAATGAGATTTTATAAAATAATTTTATAAAATTTTTGAAAATTTAATAATGATTTCAAAAATAGAGTAATTGGAGACCTATACTATGATTGTTTTGTTTATAAATGATTTTACATTAAATGGCTTATGATAAATGTGCGTATGACTAGTTATTTTTATGATTTTAAGAATCAGTGAACTGCTTTGATTTGCCTTGAATGTGTTAAGTGAGCCATGTCATACTATTGTGATTTTATTGGTTGGTGGATTATAAAGTGGGCACTGCAGTGACGGGGGTTCCATGGGCCAGCCTAATTAGAGGGGCACGGTTCCCAACCTCGATTGGAGAGGCACGTAGGATAACTCCCGAGGTAGGATTTGAGTACACTTCACGCTGGCCACCACGTGAAATTGGGACTCAGCCAACGTCAAGGAATGGCTGTGTTGTCAGAGGTGAAATGTGTTTGTGTGTGTGACAATAAACAGCCTTGGCGGTCTCGGTAAGATGCCTTCGCGGGGTATCCCTGAGAATAGATTTTTGGCAAGGGCTAAGTTTTTGAAAAGTACATAAGCCATGTTGAGTAATTGGGTGAAATCCAATTATTTATATGGGTTGGGATGAATTATTTTAATTGTCTCCTATTACTCGGCTTTAGATTATTTTGATGATGTCTGTCTACTCACTGAGATTTTATAATCTCACCCCTTCTTCATATACATTTTTCAAGCTCATAATAGGCAGTAGACTGTCAATTGCATCGAGAAGTAAATTTCAGAGTTACATCCTAGAAAGCAAGGTTATAGACTTAAACCTTCTCAGTTATTTGGGGGCCCACGTGTCATTGTAATTTAAATTGCATACTCCAGTTTTTTTATATTACAGTATGTATAAATTTATATTGTTTTTATGTGCAGAAAATTAATTTTTGATGTTTCAAATATATATATATATATATATTGTTTTACATTAAAATAGATTATTTTAATTAATATTTTTATTTTATTTTATTATTCAAAAAAAAGAAGAAAGAGAGAGGAATGGAAAAACTGGTACAAAAGCCTTGCGAGGTCTCAAAAAGCATTCAGGGGAAGAATGTCTGTCGAGGCTTTGCAGCGGTTGTCACGGACTCGATGGGAGTTTCGGGTCGTGACATTTTTCAAGGAGGAAAGTGAGCTAATTTTGGTGATTTTAGTGAGTTATTGGCTGATATTTAATGGTTAGAAATGTTGGAGAGAAAATGGGACAATTTAGAGCTAAAATGGAGCACGTTAGCAATTTATCGGGTAAAGTGCCAAAAATAGGTTAATACCGCATTTAAGCCGTTTTAGGCTATTGCATTTCATACCATGCATTAGTATAGGATTTAAGTCAATTATATAGTGATTTAGCATCAATGTGGTGAATTGTGTAAATTTTGTAATGTGTTTACGAGGAGAGCCTTCCAGTAAAGGCAAAAAAGTAATACCCGACGAACAGTGATCGGGGCATCTAAAAAGTAGTTAGTTTGTACAAACAGTGAGTAAACCTATTATTGTTGTAAATTATCTAGACTTTATTTTTAAATGCTCTTTATGTATTTTATGAAATGAAAATGAGATTAAAACGGGATTTTTGATGTTTTAAAAATAAATGTGACATATAAAAATATATTGTGTTGATTATGAAATTGAGTAATTTGAGGGTGCCAATTATTTTGATATATATATTTTCCTATGAATGGCTTATGATATATGAGTATATGTGGCAATATGTTATAATTGCATTGGGAATTTATGTAAGTTATCTTTTACTATGCAAGCTGGGTAAATAAATAAAAGCCACGTTATACTGTCGAAATTTTATTAAAATTGGTGGGTTTAGTCACTGCAGTAACGGGTTTTCGTGAACTGCCTATTAGAAGGGTACGGTAAACCCGGTTACATAGTTACTCCGATTGTAGAGGCGAAAAGGGTAACTCTTGGGATAGTGTTAGAGCTCACTTCACGTCGAACCCCCACGTGAATGTGTAACTCAGCCAACGCCAAGGAACGGCTTGTTTTCAAAACTAGAATGTATTTAACATGTAAATAACTTAACAACCTTGGTGGACTCGGTTAGATGCCTTGGCCAAGGTATCCCTAAGGATTAGTTTTTAGCTTGAGCCCTGTTTTTAGTAAAAGTCATAAGCCATAACAATTGTTTTGGTAAATTACAAATATTTTATGGTTTAAGGAATAAATAGAAAACCTTATGAAATGGTTTGTGATTTGTTGTTTAAACTTGCCTCCATTTTACTCGCCTTTAGATATTTATGATAATGTCTGTTTACTCATTGGGATTGCAAAATCTCACCCACCTCCTTTCCAAATATTTCAGGCCTGTGGTAGCTTGTAGATACCGATTTTGTCGAGGATTCCAGTTGACCCCTCCATCATACAGACAGTAGGTTACTATCACCAACACTTGGTGTATTTATGGGCCACTTGTCATTGTAATTATTATTGTACATTATAACTATAAAGCCCGACCTTATAAAATACTATTCATGACATACATGTGATGATAGCATGATTGCATGCTAGGAGAGTCCCGAAAATTTTACAAAAGTCAGTATTGTACCTAGAAGTACAACAAAGTTTATTTAATCCTAGAAATAGATCAAATAGGAATTTTAAGGTGAGATTAAGAGTTTCACAGTTCATGGATGACTTAAAATGGTAATTTGGAGTTTGAGGATCAATTTGGAGTCAAATCGGAATTTTCACTAACTAGGGGCAAAATGGTCATTTGCCACCTGGGGACAAAATGGGAATTTTGGAAAAGATTTTTGGACCCCATTTGACTTATTGGAGTATAATTTGACTTATTGGAGTATGATTTGAGGTTTAGAAGTGAAAAATTTTAATTTCGGTATAATTTGGAGTAAAAGGGTAAAATGGTAATTTTGCCACCTTAGGGGCAAAATTGTAATTTTCCACCACCAGGATATTTTTCCAGCACATGGTCTTCCTTTATCTTCATCTTTGACCCTTGACTAATCATGTGGTGGAGATAAAATGTTTAAATTTTTAAAATTTTAAAAACGGACCAATGACATGATGCCACGTGTCATGCCTTTATTAATTTATTATTTTCCTTTTTAAAAGGCACAAAAATCAGCTCATCTTCCACCCCATGGCCGGCCAAACCAGCAAGAAGAGAGAGAAAACAAAAACAAAACCCTAGAGAGAGAAAATCAAAGAAATTATTTTCCATTATTAAGTAAATTAAGTAAAAAATGTGAGATTTTTCTATTAAGCTTGAGTTTTCTTATTCCCAAGCATTTCTCTTTATTTTCCATGATTAAATTACATGTTTTCATGATGAATTCAATTCTGAAAAAATGGGTTAGGAGAGAGAAAGTTCTTGGATTTATTTGATTTTAATTTATGTTAGTGTTTTTAGTTAGTTTAGCATATTTAGAAACAAAACAACAAAAAAAGAATTTATTTTCTCCCCCAACCATTAATGGCTGAATTTACCATGTAGTGAGTGAGGATGAGTTTGATTTTATTCTAGGAGAATTGGTTAAGGAATAATGAATTATGAGCCTAGAAAAATAATGGGAATTTTCGGAGCAAAAATATGAATTTTTACCCACTAGGGGTATTTTCGTAATTTACTATCGAGACTGATAATTTGCACCACACTGAGGGACATTAAGTTAATTTGGGTGCAATTGAGGTATAGAAACTGAAAAGAATTAAATTGGAGTTTAAACGGACGCGTTAGGAATTTAATCGGGTGATAAGATGAATTAGGCCAATACTGAGTTTAGATAGTTACCAGTGCATTTTTGCATTCCATATCATGCATTGGTAGTCTAAATTAGTTTAATTATGATTTAATACCAACTTGGTGAAATTCTTGATTTTGTACTGTGTCAAGGTGGTGAGTCCTCCGATAAAGGCAAGGAAATTACATCCGAGGACCAGTAGACAAAGTGCTTCGAAAGTCTACATTCTAGACATTGTGAGTAAACTTACTGTCTTTTTAATTATCTAGGGTGGTTTTTAGATGCTTTCATGAATTCTATGGGAAAAGGAATTTAAAAAGGTAAATTTTCATATTTTATGAATAAATGAGTTTTAATGAAATTAATTTATAAATTGTTTTGGAATTAATAATGATTTTGAAAAATAGAGTACACGGAGATTGTTAATTGTGACAATTTGATTGTTTAAATTGACTGGCTTATGATAAATCGAGCATAATTAGCTAGTTGGCAATTGTATTGAAATGCGAATTGTTTGGTTGCCTTGAAAACCTGCGAATTACAAAATTACCATATCATGTTATTGAGTTTTATTATATGGTGGATTATATATTAATTAATCACTGTAGTAAGGGGTTTCTGTGGACCAGCCTTTTAGAGGGGCACGGTAAACCCCATTATATTCTTACCTTGAACGGAGAGGCGCGTAGGATATCTCCTGGGGTAAAGCTTAGGGTTCACTTCACGCCAAACCACCACGTGAAGGGGAACTCAGCCAACGCCAAGGAACGGCTATGTTTTCAAAACAAAAATATGATTTATGTGAAATGTGAATTTTACTAGCCTTGATGGTCTCGGTAGGATGCCTCAGCCAAGGTGTCCCCGAGAATAGATTTATGGCACAAGCCTAGATTTTTGTGAGATTCATAAGCCTTTTTACGTATTTTGAACGAGATGTGTTCTAATTGTATAACCCAGTTTATGATGATTTACTTTATTGTCTCCATGTACTCAACCTAGATGTTTATGATGATGTCTGTTTACTCATTGGGATTTTATAATCTCACCACCCTCCTTTCCACCCATTTCAGGTTCAGTATAGACTGTAGATAGCTGATCTCATCGAGGACTACAGTGGGATCTGCATTTTTCAAACCGTAGGTTCACAGTCCTCTTTACTTTTGTTTATTCGGGGGCACTCTTGTTATTGTAAATTAAATTAAATAATTTGGCTTACTATATTTAAGTATGTATAAATTTATTTAGCTTTTATGCTATAAAAATTATTCACGTATAACTCTATAAATATTGTTTTATAAGAAAATAGAATATTTTACTTAATATTTCTTTTATTTTCTTATTATATTCAATTAACCATAATTTCATTTTAAATGAAGATTTTAGACTTTTAAACTCATTTTGAATATGAATTATGTGTTTTGTACTTGTATATTACGTTTTAGCCAGTTTCAAAATTTTTGAGAAAAATGACCAAAATACCATTGGGAGACGAAAAATAATATTTTATTTGTTTAAAGTTGGAAACAACTTAAAATCTTTTAGAACACGATATTTGACAATGGTTGCTCACAAGGGAACAGAGAAACTAATAGTAAAGCCTTGCAGGGTTTCGGGTTGACATCTCGGGCAATAAGTGTCTACCGGGACACTGCGGCTGTTGTCACGGGCTCGAGGGAGTATCGAGTCGTGACAATAACTTTGTAAATTATTGTATGTATGAATTTATTTTACTTCTAAGTTACAAAAGATTACTTACACGTGTTTCTATAAATATTATTTTATATAAAAATGTTATATTTTTTTCTTTGATTTACTTGAGCCGGAAACGATTGAAAATTGTTTAAAAACTGATATGTAAGCCTTGCGGGGTTCTGATTGGTATTCCGAGTAATGAGTATCAATTGAAACATCGCGACTGTTGTCATGGGCCCGCTGGAGGTTCGGGTTGTGACATCCCAATTAAGGATTCTCAGCTAAACTTCACTAAACTAGTGGAATTAATAACTTCCACCAAGCTTTTACAAGGTAAGCTTCTAACCCAAGCTCTAAACCTTTACAACAACCTTTAAAATGCTTTGCGCATTCTAATCAATCAAGGAATAAAGAAAATATGGAGTACAAATGATCATTTAGCTAATACAAAATGTACAAATTCAAGCTCAAACACTTTATAAAGGATAGGACTGAAAAACTAGTGTATAAAATAAGATTTTTACTCTTTTTGGCTCGCTTAATCTTTTTAGAGCTTCTCTCAATCATTTTAGACTATTTAAGATGCCTTAAATACTTAAAAGATCACATTTGGCTATTTAGGATAGATTTTACCTACTGGAAATAGTTTTGGCTAGTTTTAGTTGTTATTTTGTCTTCTGGTGCCTAAATTTAAATGTGTAAACAGTGTTCTATTAATCGATTAAAGACTGGCTTTAACTAATTCAACCTTCTTTGTCTGCTATACTGTTTTCCTATGTTAACCAACTAATTACAACTTTAACCAATTAAAAACTTTTTGTTTTCAAGTAGCATTCTTTACAAGCCTTTTGCAACTAATATGGCTTCTTTTTTATTAATTAAGGCTTTTCTTTCTTCAACCTTAACAAATTGAAATAGGCTCTAACCGATTAAAAAATCCCCAACTTTGAATTTCTTGGTTTGGCACCTTGGACAGTCATCAATATTTTAATTTGAATTTCGGTGCTTTTTAAGACTTCAACTTTGACCTTTAACTAGTTAACTCTTCTACCTTAACTGATTAAAAGGCCTTTGTTTTGTACTCACGTGGCGTCAAGAATTGCCTTAATTGATTAATGCCACATGCTAACCATTTAATAGTTTTCTATTATCACTTAGTCCATTGTTCTTTGTTCCTTTAATTGATTAATCAATCTTGTAACATGGCAAGCCTCTTAACTAGCTTTCAAACAACAATTTCATTAAGGGATTCAATCTTAATCCTACACACTCAAATAATGTAGTTAGACATCAAAGAATTAGGAATGTTTTGTTATCATCAAAAACATATGGAGTCAACATTTTTCTTTTTTTTTTTTTATGATGACAAAACACTCCCTGATTAAGAGTGCAATGCCTATGTTCATTTTATTTTTTTGTCCAAGTGAGGGATTACTCTCCCTAAATGTAAGCTCCCCTTAAATATGTGTATGAAAAAAATGATAAAGAATGTAGATCTTTTCCTACATATTCATTGGATATCTATATACACATTTCTCAACACAGTTATTCATTTTCACATCAACCACAAACATATAATATTCATGAGCAACCATAGATATACTAGTAAAATAAACCAGCAATTGTCCACAGATATTAGACATTCCACATGAAACATCTCACAAAACAATAATTATTCAAATAAACTAGCAAAATAAACTAGCAGTCTCAATTAGTTAATTTTGTCTGTTTTCTCTCTTTTTTTCTCCTCAATCAAAAGAGGTGCTCTCCCATAGGTTTCTCTTTAGTCTAAATTAGTTGAGGATTCATCTGTGCCTAAACCTATGACTAAAGGTTGAATATGGAAAGGTTTAAGAGCCTCAAGTTTAGATGAGGATGAGGATATGAGTTCTGGTGAAAACATTATAGGTTTATAAGTTGACTTGGGAAGGGATGTAGTCAATTTGGCATATTTCTTTCTCTTGAAGACTTTGGTATTTGTGGCCATTGTCTTCCTGCCTCTTCCAGAAGGTTTTGCTTATATGGATTCAACCTCTATTGTTTTCCCTTTATCCAAATTCTTTCTTGTTTCATTGTCCTTTTGGTTGTTTGGCTCAATTTCTAGTCCAACCTTAGCTTTGGCTCTTGCTTGGTCTTCTTGGTTTTCCTTTACTAATTGAGCAATGAAGTCAATCATAAGAATTTCCTCAGATGAGCTTGGTGTCTCTATTACTCCTAGCTTTACAATTTCTAAAGGGATGTCATACTTCTCCTTGTGTTTTGTTTCTATTTCCTTCCTCTTTTCTTGTTCAACTTTTTTTCCTTGTTCTTATTTTGCCTCCTGAACATTATTTTTTGCCATTTTCATCACAGTTTTAGTTATTATTTCCTTAACTTCCTTTTTCTTCTTAGTTCCCATTTCTGCGTTTGTTTCAGGTGCTACCTTATCATTTTAAGTCTCCTTTTCAATGTTAGCATTTTCTTTGCTAGTTTCAACTTTAGGGTCAGAGGCATGAGCTTCGAACTACTTTGTTGCAGTTCTCTTATCTGAAGAACTCTTAACTTCTGCTTGATCTTTCAATACAAGTGTTTCAACTTTTTTTCCTTTGAAAAAAGGGTTTAATTTTTCCTTAATTTTCATGATCTTCTCTGCCATTTTCCTTTCTTTCTTAGCTTGTTCAATCAACTTCCCATCAATTCTTATTAATAGATCAAGTATCATGGCATTGGGAATAAGTGGTTGACTTGCTCTAAAATGGGGTGTTGCAGATGCTTCATCTCTAAGGGTTGTAAGTGCACCCTTGAGGAATTTAATGCATTCTTTTCTTGATAAATTATACCCCATCTCAGGTAGGTTTCCTAGATATATTCCTTTAGCTTTACTCTTGGTGAGATCAGCCTGATACCTAATACTCTAGTACCCTTTTTTTTCTATAGAGAAAAGAGATAATGATTCTAAAAAGAAGATTATCACTAGTGCTGCCTCCTTTCATTCTCTCAATCATGTATCTCCTAGCATAAAATGGAATTTTATTTAAGGCAAATTAAGCCAAAGATCTTGTCAGCTCACATAGCTGAAGCTACTGCTCCTGCCATGAAGTGTGGAGGCCAGAAAATAAAGACATATTATTATTTTGGCATTCTTCATGTCATTGGCATAGCTTTTATAAGGATATTTTGTTTTCTTGCCAATAATCACTTGCTAATGGGAATGGGATCAAATAGTTTTGGAATATTAAATTCCTCAACTTGTGATTATATGTTAAGGAATTTCCCTAAATCAATGGTTGTAATTTTAAATTCTTTGCCTCCTAAATACACATTTAAACCATCTTCATGAAAGCTACTCAGATTAACTAATTCATCCTTGTTAAGTGAAATCCCAAAATAGAACTCTCTTATTAAAACAAGATTATAGAATTTGTCACCAAATGTGCTTAACCCTTTTAATTTTAAAGCATCTATATACTGTAGCAAAGATTCTTTAATTGAAGGAATGTCATCAAAACTAGCCCAATAAACAAATTTGCCACAAGAAATTGCTTCATTTTTTACTTTCTTCTATCTATATGTGTGAGCCTTATTCCTAAATTGAGAACTTTGGGTGGTACCTTTTTTAATGGCAATTCCTTTTGCTGTTGACTACTTTGACTTTAGCTTTTTCTTCTTCTAGCTCGATCTTTCCTTTTCAGCTAGTAAATCTAAAGCCATTTTATCCATTTCTAAGGCGATGGAGTAGGAGAATCTTCAATGGCCTTTTTCCTTTACCCTTGTTAGTTACTTGGCTATTTGATGAGGTTTTTGCCATTGATTCTACAGGTATTGGGTACTTAGGGTTTCTCAGGTTGGTTGAGAAATAAAAGAAAAAAGTCAAATCCTAAGAAAGATCTGGGTTTTTGGATTTTAATTTTTGGAATGATGGTTTGTGAGGAACTGAAGAGTTTTGAGTTATGGGTTTATAACTGGTTAACCCATGTTTTAAGTGGCTAGTTTTCCCTTACCCTATTCTTTTCATTTTTTATTTTAAAATTCAAAAAGCCCGCATGACAGTTTTCTTTTCATCTAGATGCTTTAATCGATTAAAGGAAGCTCTAATCAATTAAGGGGCTACTAACTTTAAAGACTATATTTTATCTTTTAAAAATAGAACCTTTTCAATCAGTTAAATAATTTTTAACTGATTAACATCTTACTGGTCTAAGCTTACACTTTGCACACAATGTTTCTTTAACTAGTTAAAGGAGGTCTTAATTGATCAAGGTAAGTTCTTTCTTGCTTCTAAGATCTTATATCGAATCAAAATCAACCTCTAACCAATTAAAATATGAAATTAAAGCATATTTGAAACCAAGTATCATCAAAAACATATTTCAATCAAAGTTCATTCATGTCAAGAATCACTAACTCTCTCTTAATTTTGCAAAATTCGACTTCACTTAAAGGTTTGGTGAAAATGTCAACTAATTGATGCAAGGTATCTACAAACTCATTTTTAATGTCAAGCCCATCTCTACAATATGTTTATTATGCCATTCCTACATAAGAATGCATGTTTGCTTACTTCGGTACCTCGAAAATCGTTAAAAGACAGCAATGTACCAAATGGTACAATTAAGTTGAATTAAGCCTCGAACTAGTCCAAATAGAGATTTTAAGATGAAATTGAAAATTTTAAAACCCCAAAATGACTTAAAATGGTGATTTGGAGTTCGAGGACCAATTTGGAGTCAAATTGGAATTTTCATGACCTAAGGGCAAAATGGTCATTTTGCCACCCGAGGTTAAAATTGGAATGTTGGAAGACGTTTTTGATCAAGATTGACTATTTAGAACATAATTTGAGTTTGAGAAGTGAAAAATTTTAAGTCAGACTTTTTTTTTAGCATAAGGGCAAAATAGTCATTTTGCCACCTCAGGGGCAAAATTGTAATTTTACACCACCCAACACTTGTCCAGCATATGGATTTTACCCAATATTATCATGGATAATTGAGGAAATTTATATGGTGGAGAGAGATTGCTTAATGTGTAAGTATGACACATGGACCAATGGAATGGTGACATGTGTCAAATTTTCATCCATTTATTATTCAGCTTAAAAATCAGCACAAAATCAGCCCATTTCTCTTCATATGGTCAGCCATAGCAAGAACAAAGGAAGAAAAGAAGAACAAAAACCCTAGAGTGAAAATTCAAGAGAAAATTGGTGGATTTCAAGTAATCAAGCCATCAAAGGTGAAATTTCTTAACTCTAGCTTGTGATCTATCTTTCCTATGCATTATTTTGCATTTTTCATGGTTGAATCACAAGATATCATGAAGGATAGTGTGCTGATCAAACCCTAGGAGAGAGAATTTGATGATGATTTAGATAGATTTTTAAGATATATGGATGTTTTTAGTTGTTTATGGTGTTAAGTGTAAGAATTAAGCTTGAAATTCACATATTCCTCATGAGTTCATCATTGGCCGAATTTTCCTTGTAGAGTGTTGATGGTGGATTTGATTTTATTTCAAGTGAATTGGTTAGGAAATGATGAATTATGATGAGAAAATCAAGTAGGAAAAATCATAGTGTTGATGCACTCACCATGGCCAAAATTCTCAAGAAGAAATGTGAGGATGGTTTTGCTAAATTTTATGTTATTTGATTTGCGTTTGGTGATTTGAAGTATTGGGAGAGAAATGGAATTAATTGGAGTTGAATTGGACATATTGGCCAATTAATCGAGTGATAGATCGAATTAGGCCAATACCGTTTTATTTAGGTAAACAATTGAATTTGTGTAGAACACCGTGTTTAGACGATAATTCAAACAATTTACATCCCATTTCATGCATTAGTATAAAGCCTAAATTGGTTTTACAACGATTTAGCACAAGTGTAGTAAATGGCTTATTGTGCATTATGTCTAGGTGGTGAGCATTCTGGCAAAAGTAAAGAGATAGTACTAGAGGATCAAGAATCGGAGTACTCAAAATTTGATTCCCATTACGGTGAGTACACTTATCATCAACTTGATTATCTGAAGTGAATTTTAATTCGTTTTTGTGATTTATGGAAAATGAGTTTAAATGGTAAATCTTTATGTTTTATAAGCAAAAATGTGATTAAATGAAATGATTTTATAAAATTGTCTTCAAATTGAATGATGGTTTTGAAAATGGAGTAATCGGAGACTAATTGCTGTGTTATAAATCATGGTTTGAATTGAATGGCTTATAATAATTTTGGCATGAATGGTTGAATTGGTAAATGTGCTGAAAAAGTATAAACTGTTGATTTGCCTTGAGAGGCTGTAAAATAAAATAATTGCCATGTCATGTTGTTGAATTTTATTGATTTGGTGGGTTATATATTGGTAGCTGTAGTGGACGGGTTTCGTGGACTAGCCTATTAGAGGGGCACGGTAACCCTATTATATTCATATCTCAGTATGAGAGGTGCGGTTGGATAACTCCTGAGGTTAAAACTTTAGAGTTCACTTCACGCCAAACCACCACGTGAGGGTGAACTCAGCCAACGCCAAGGAATGACTATGTTTTCAAAATTAAAACATGATTTATGTGTACATAACTTTTTAACAGCCTTGGCGGTCTCGGTTGGGATAGCCCTCGGCCAAGGTATCCTTGATAACTAAGTATGAGAATGATTTTGGCACGAGCCAAAGTTTTAAGAAATTCATAAGCCATGTTAATTACTCAATTTATATGAATTGATTTTATTTGGTTGAAATGAGTTGAAAGGTGATGAATTATAGTATGTTAAATTATTTTATCTGTCTCTATTTACTCAGCTTTAGATATTTTAGATGGTATTTGTTTACTTACTGGGATTATATAATCTCACCACCCTCCTTTCCACTCCTTTCAGACTCAGGATAGTCGATAGATAACTCATTTCGTTGAGGGCTACAATTGGACTTGCATCCTCAAAAACTGTAGGTTTACCGCTTTTGATACTTTTGGTCGTTCGTGGGCCCACGTGTCACTTTAAATTAAATTTTATACTTTGGTTATCTGTATTACAATATGTATGAATTTATTTAGCTTTTACGCTATAAAAATTATTTACCGGTAACTCTATAAATATTGTTTTATAAAAAAATAGAATATTTTATTGAATATTGTTATTATATTCAAATAATCATAATTTCATTTTAAATGAAGGTTTTAGACGTTTAAACTTATTTTGATTATGAATTATGTGTTTTATACTCTCACACTATTTTTTTAGCTAGTTTCGAAATTTTCGAGGAAAAATGACCAAAATGCCCCTGTGCGACAGAAATCATTTTTTTTATTGATTTAAGTTGGAAATAGCTTAAAATCTTTTAGAACATGATATTTGGTAATGGTTACTCACAGGGAAAATGAGAAACTGATATTAAAGTCTTGCGGGGTTCCAGTTGACATTCCGGATAATGAGTGTGCATCGGGACACCTTGGTGGTTGTCACGGGCTCGAGGAGAGTATCGAGTTATGACAATTAGAATGGTATCAGAGCTTTTGGTTTTAAAGATCAGAGCTTTTGGGTTTAAAGTTGTTTTAAAGTTGTTTTAAAATTTACAATGTCAGTGTGACCCAAGTTAAGTTAAGTTAAGTTAGGTTTGATAGAATAAAATACGTGCATCTGCATATAGAATTCAGAGTTGTTTAGACTTGTTCTGTTTCTTTTTATAGATCTTATGAGAGCATAAGTCATAGACAAGGAGCTATATGAACTCTTGTTCCTAGTAATCCATTTCCTTGTTAATGTCATGCAAAGGTCATAAGTAGGGTCGTTGTCCGGGTTTAAGATGCCACCCGTGACACGAGCCAATGTTAAAGAGATCTGAAAACGAATGCTCCTAATGAAAGATTAATGAAATGATATATCCTTCCGATTAAGGATGGAGAAATTTAGAGTTTGACTAATAGGCCATGATAATTTATTCATTTGGTGGAGTTATAATTGAACTCATGGTTGTCAATTGGAAAAAGATTTGGGGACTATGGATTGTATTGGGGTTAATATAAAGGAGCACGTGTGATAATGGTAATAAGGGGCGCACTTTGATTAGAATGAATAGTGATGGTTGTAATTTACTTGGAGTGTATAAATTAAGCATTGAGGTAAGAGTAAACCCATACTTATGTGCATGAAGATAAGAACATTATGTTAATGGAGCTTGTTATGCCCATATAAAAGTGGTGCTGAGATTTTGAAATATTTTATATGTGAATATGTGTTGAATAGGTACAGCAACTTAAAGGGAAGTGGTGTTGATTTCAATTACGCGATTGTGAGATTTCAAGAATTGATTGGACCTATTATAGTTCATGGATATAAGCACGTGAATTAACTCGAGAATGAGTATCAATGATTACTATAATTAATGTGTGGTCATGAAGTAAGAAGTTAGTAAACAAATCTGCTCTAAGGATGAGCTTGAACTTTGCTATGCATAGCAAGGGGAGCCAAGGGATTAAAGGACTAAATGTGAAATTGGTAGCTTGAGGTTAAATGACTTGGAAATGTCAAATCTAGTCTAAGTGCCATATGAAGTTCTATAATTGAGACTGATATACGAATTACTTGAAAGATCAATTTAAAAGTTTATTTAGTTCAAAGTGTGGCCTATGATATGAATGATCAGTCTTGAAGGTGATCTCCCCAGAGTAAGGAATTTAGAAAATGTTGATGTTTGGATATACTCTAAGAGAGAGAACTTTTGCATCCTAAGTTTATGACAACTTTGATCTTATGATAGCAAAGGCAAGGTGTAATAACTAAGTAAATTATTCACTTAATAAATGTGATTGGTTATTGATGAATAAAGTCAAGATCTTAACATTTAGTGGTATACAATTTGATAATTATGTATTTAAGAGTTATTTGGAGACAATTCCTTCATCAAATTTGCACTAAATGCTATGGTAAAGGCATATCAATATTAATATGGAAATGTATCCAGGAATGATCTTAACATACCACCAAAGGAGAATTAAACATGTTGAAATTAATGTTCTAATAGTGTGCGTATGATAGAAAACTAGTTTGTAAGTTGTAGTTTTCATGATCATGAAATATATAAAGCTTATCAATATATGGACATACACTTGGAGTTGTAATTTACAAGTTTGGAGTATTTAAGATATGATTAAATGGAATTAGCATTAGTTAAGGTACGTAAATCTTTTAATTAAATTTTGTGGAGTATGCATGATAGTAGAATAGAGGAACATAGTGCCGTGATACTATATGGTGAAGTTACTATACAATATGGAAAGAGTATACTAAGTGGGATTTATTGATTATTGACAAGTGTTATAGGATGAGATGAATTTGAAAATATTGACTTTACCTGTTATATGTGATAAGCACAAGAGGATATAAATGGTTATGGAAATTGTGACGTAAGCTTGGAGGGAAACCAAATGGTTGAGAATGATTAGTGTAGTAACCTAAAATATAGATGAATAACATTGATTAAGTAAACTTCAACAGCCACCGTGCCACAATGCTAAGAACACTTCATGTCTAGGACGCATGAATAAAATGAGACAGATTCTAAGTTTTGAGTTGAACTTATGAGTTGACCTAAAGTCATTGAACTTGATTCTAAGTTTTGTTAACTGGAGTTTTAAGGTTTTGGAAGGTATCGATATGAATGAGTTAAAGCTAAAATGGTTAAAAGCGTTCCCTTCGGGAGGGGAGCAAAAGGTTTGGGGTTCGAAACTTGGCGAGATGGTCCTACAGGGCCTGTCATGCTGCCCTTAGGGGTAGGGTTTCGAGTAAGTCAAGTGATGGGAATCCAGACATAACAATACCTTAGAGTGGGCCCCGAAGGGGATGCCACATAAATGGCTAAGTTATGGGTTAAGTGATCACATGTTGTGAGACATAAGTTTAAGATAGATATCCCCAAGGAAATACTCAAGAGAAGTTCTGCCATGGATCTTGTGAAAGCAAGCACTAAGTTATGTGGTTATAAAAAAGAAGCTGTAAGCTCAGAGTGATATTCATATTAACATTTAAAGGTACTTGAGGAGAATTTAGTTTCAAGTTTTGCAATTTCAAGTACAATTTGTAAATTGGTTAAGGAAGAATGATGTTATGTTACTATGAAAGAGTGGAACAAAAGATGATTGAAGTTAACCTTGATAATGAAGTTAGATAATGAAACTTTCCTAATATATTATGAAAATTGGAATTCGAAAATGCTTGAGGCATATTTGATTCAAATGAGTCTAAGTTTGAAGTGACAAATCAATATCAGAATGCAAGAAGGATACAAGGTAATGTAGAGGCAGAAGGATAATCGAGGAAAAAGGATGACTCTTAGGAATTGTGGTATTGCATAAGATGCAATGATCAAGTTAAGATAAATCTTTGAGGCATCAATGGGATTACAAAGCATACACGCATAATAAATTATAATTCAATGAAGATGACATTGTGATACAATGATATATAGTACAAGAAAACTTAAGCATATAATTGGAAATGATAAGAAGAAAGTATAAGTATGTAAATGATGTGGAACTATGCACAAGCATGATGAGAATTTGTATGAATTATGAAAATTATTCTATTGAATCTTGGTTATGGATGGGAATGAACAAAGAGAAATTAGTCTGAAGGTATTTGAAAACAGAGACTCGTATACTTAATGAGGAATATGGACATTTGAATGTTCGTGTATACATGTGTGTGGAGTTAGTGATGTACCCAACTAAAATGAAGAATGGTTTTAGTGGTTCGAGATTTGAACTCAATATATTTGATGAGTTGTATAGATAATGTAACGATCAAGAATCTTATCAGAAGTCGATTTATGATGACCTAAGGAATTTTGGGGAAATAGTTAAGGGAATGTAACCTATAGTGCGATTAAGCCATATGAGATGGATTAATAGGATTAAGAAATTGAAATTTCCTAAATGTAAGGTAAACATGAAGTATGTGGAAATAATTGAAACCATTAATCTTCCTTAACGCTGAGGATATGTACAGGAATGAGTATGGCATGTTAATGATGTCGTAAACTACACAATAGTGTATGAGGATAGGATGAATGAATGAAAATTGAGAAATTTGATATGGAATGAAGTAATAAGATAGTGATTGGTATACCTAAATAAGTATAAAATGCGATCGAAATTGATATGATTGAGATGGAGTTATGGTTTAAATTTAATGATAGTAATAGAAGCATGCTTGGTGTTTTGATATAAGAGATCATAATTGTGAAGGTCACTGTTAATTTGATTTTAAAGGATAATAATAGACATAAATGAAGTACTCGAGCTAAATTAGAGGTAAATGAGGTGAACAAATTGAAATTCCCTATAAAGGGGAGGACATAAGAAGTTGAGCATTAGATGAGAAAATAATACCCTCACCTTTTCTCTGAGTTTAGTAAATGAAATTTTGAGGTCAAAATTTTATTTTAAGGGGGGTAGTGCTGTCAAGCCCATCTCTACAATATGTTTATTAGGCCATTCCTACATAAGAATGCATGTTTGCTTACTTGCGTACCTTGGAAATCGTTAAAGGAAGGTAATGTACCAAATGGTACAATTAAGTTGAATTAATCCTCGAACTAGTCCAAATAGAGATTTTAAGATGAAATTGAGAATTTTAAAACCCCAGAATGACTTAAAATGGTGATTCGAAGTTCGAGGACCGATTTAGAGTCAAATTGGAATTTTCATGACCTAAGGGCAAAATGGTCATTTTGCCACCTGAGGTTAAAATTGGAATGTTGGAAGAAGTTTTTGATCAAGATTGACTATTTAAAACATAATTTGAGTTTGAGAAGTGAAAAATTTTAATTACAACATTTTTTTGAGCTTGAGGGCAAAATAGTCATTTTGCCACCCTAGGGGCAAAATTATAATTTTACACCACCCAACACTTGTCCAGCACATGGATTTTACCCAATATTATCATGGATAATTGAAAAAATTTATATGGTGGAGCGAGATTGCTTAATGGGTAAGTATGACACATGGACAAATGGAATGGTGACATGTGTCAAATTTTCATCCATTTATTATTTAGCTTAAAAATTAGCACAAAATCAGCCCATTCTTTTCATATGGCCGGCCATAGCAAGAACAAAGGAAGAAAAGAATAGTGAAAATTCAAGAGAAAATTGGTGGATTTCAAGTAATCAAGCCATCAAAGGTGAAATTTCTTAACTCTAGCTTGTGATCTATCTTTCCTATGCGTTATTTTGCATTTTCCATGGTTGAATCACAAGATATCATGAAGGATAGTGTGCTGATCAAACCCTAGGAGAGAGAATTTGATGATGATTTAGATAGATTTTTAAGATATATGGATGTTTTTAGTTGTTTATGGTGTTAAGTGTAAGAATTAAGCTTGAAATTCACATATTCCTCATGAGTTCATCATTGGCCGAATCTTCCTTGTCGAGTGTTGATGGTGGATTTGATTTTATTTCAAGTGAATTGGTTAGGAAATGATGAATTATGGTGAGAAAATCAAGTAGGAAAAATCATAGTGTTGATGCACTCACCATGGCCGAAATTCTCAAGAAGAAATGTGAGGATGGTTTTGCTAAATTTTATGTTATTTGACTTGTGTTTGGTGATTTGAAGTATTGGGAGAGAAATGGAATTAATTGGAGTTGAATTGGACATATTGGCCAATTAATCAAGTGATAGATCGAATTAGGCCAATATCGTTTCATTTAGGTACACAATTGAATTTGTGTAGAACATCGTGTTTAGACGATAATCCGAACAATTTACATCCCATTTCATGCTTTAGTGTAAAGCCTAAATTGGTTTTACAACGATTTAGCACAAATGTTGTAAATGCCTTATTGTGCATTATGTCTAGGTGGTGAGCATTTTGGCAAAAGTAAAGAGATAGTACCCGAGGATCAAGAATCGGAGTACTCGAAATTCAATTCCCATTACAGTGAGTAACCTTACCATCATCTTGATTATCTGAAGTGAATTTTAATTTGATTTTGTGATTTTATGGAAAATGAGTTTAAATGGTAAATCTTTATGTTTTATAAGCAAAAATGTGATTAAATGAAATGATTTTATAAAATTGTCTTGAAATTGAATGATGGTTTTGAAAATGGAGTAATTGGAGACTAATTGCTGTGTTATAAATCATGGTTTGAATTGAATGGCTTATGATAATATTGGCATGAATGGCTGAATTGGTAAATGTGCTGAAAAAGTATGAATTGTTGATTTGCCTTGTCAAGACTCGGAACCTCCCTCGGGCCCATGACAACCGCCGCGACGTCCTAATTGACACTCATTACCCGAAATGCCAATCAGAACCCCGCAAGGCTTACATATCAGTTTCTTGCCTTTTCTGTAAGCAATCATTTTTAAACATTCCATTTTAAACAATTTTCAGTAGTTTCGTGCTCAAGTAACTCAAAAGACAAAAATATTTAAAAAAGATTTATAGATAAATATCACTATTCAAAATATTAATTAAAATATAGCATTTTTTTATATAAAACAATATTTATAGAAACACGTGTAAGAAATCTTTTGTAACGTGTAAGTAAAATAAATTCACATATACAAAAATTTACAAAGTTATAATGTACAATAATGGTTACAATGACAAGTGGCCCAAAATACACTCAGTGTTGGTGCTAGAGACCTACTGTCTGTGTGGTAGAGATGTCAACTGGAATCCTCGACAAAATAGGGTATCTACAAGCTACCACAGACCTGAAATGTTTGGAAAGGAGGTGGGTGAGATTTTGCAATCCCAATGAGTAAACAGACATTATCATAAATATTTAAAGGCAAGTAACAGGGAGGCAAGTTTAAACAACAAATCACAAACCATTTCATAATGTTTTCAATTTATTTCTTAAACCATAAAATATTTGTAATTTACCAAAATAATTGTTAAGGCTTATGTCTTTTATAAAAGAAAACAAGGCTCATGCGAAAACTAATCCTCGGGGATACCTTGGCTGAGGCATCTAACCGAGTCCACCAAGGTTGTTATAACATTTACATGTGAAACACATTTTTATTTTTAAAACAAGTCGTTCCTTGGCGTTGGCCGAGTTACACATTCACGTAGGGGTTCGACGTGAAGTGAACTCTAACACTACCTCGGGAGTTACCCTCATCGGCTTTACAATCCGAGTAACTATGAAACTAGGTTTACCGTGCCCCTCTAATAGGCAGTCCACGGAAACAAGTCACTGTATTGACTAAACCCACCAATTTTAATAAAATTTCGACAGTATAATGTGGCTTTTATTTATTTATCCAGTATGCATAGTAAAAGACAACTTACATTCTATTCCCAATGCAATTATAAAATATAGCCACATATACTCATATATCATAAGCCATTCACAAGAAAATATATTTTTCAAGACAATTGGTAGCCTCCAATTACTCAATTTCATAATCAACACAATATATTTTTATTTGTCACATTTATTTCTAAAACATCAAAAATCCCGTTTTAATCTCATTTTCGTTTCATAAAATACATAAAGAGTATTTAAAAATAAACTCTAGATAATTTACAATAAAAATAAGTTTACTCACCGTTTGTACAAACTAAAAGCTTTCTAGGCACCCCGATAACTACTCGTCGGGTACGATTTTCTTACCTTTACCGGAAGGCTCTCCTCCTAGACACATTATAAAAATTTACTCAATTCATCACATTAATGCTAAATCACTATATATTTGACTTAAATCCTATACTAATGCATGGTATGAAATGCAATAGCCAAAAATGGCTTAAACGCGGTATTAACCTATTTTTGGCACTTTATCCGATAAATTGCTAACGTGCTCCATTTTAGCTCTAAATTGTCCCATTCTCTCTCCAACATTTCTAACCATTAATTATCAGCCAATATTCCTCTAAAATCACCAAAATCAGCTCACTCTCTTCCTTGGAAAATTCGGCCAAAAATGGGACATTAACTCGGTAAATTTTCTACTTTGTTTTTCTATCACATTTAACCATTTTTCATCATTTTCTCTTCATTTCTCTTAGAATAAAAATCAGATCATCATCATTGTACCTCATTGCAGATTCGGCCAAGGGTGGGTATTGCAAAAATTTAATGCTTTCTTGCCCAATTTAATTTCTAAACACATTTAACTAACCAAAACTATCAATTTAACTAAAAATCAAAACCTAAAAATTTCAATTTCTCCCCCCTTGAAATTCATCCAGCCCTTGATGTCACTTTTAGATCTCTCTTTTCAAGCATGCTAAATGGAAACAAAGGCATAGGAAAGGTAGAAATCAAGCTAAAGTCGAAAAATCTTACCGTTAGATGCGTAAACGAGTGAAAAACGTGAATTCCCCTTTGAATTTTCTTCTTTCTCTTTGGTTTTTCTTTTTTTTCTTCCTTTCCTCTCTATTTTCTCTCTTGTTCTCCCTTATGGCAGGCCAGCACTTAAAATGGGGTTTAAATGGGCTGACTTTTCATCAACATAATATTATATCATTAAAAAAATGCCACATGTCACTTTCCCATTGGCCCATTTTTAAAATTTCATCCATTTGTTTCTAAATTTTCACCATACACTTGTCCCACATATCCATAGCTTAGATAAAATTCTCAGACTTATCCAAAGTCTCGGTGGAGTAATTTTTAAAATTTACACTTTTGCCCCCGTAAAAGTTAAAAATTACATTTTTGCCCCAAAAACTAAAAAATTGCCCATAGACATATTTTTCATCCCTTATACTCATACCATTCTCCAATTTGTCAAATGTCATCTAAATTCTCTCAAAATCTCAAAATTTGTTCGCGAGTGGAAAAATTACGATTTTGCCCTTAAACATCAAAATTTTCAATTTTTCCCCAAATGAACCCTCGAACTCCGAACAATCATTTTTAGTCATTCCTAGACTATAAAATATTAAATTTCATCCTACAATTCCTATTTGAACTAGTTCGAGGTTAAATCAACTCAAGTGTACCGTTAGGTACGATACCAGGTTTTGTCTATTCTTAGGGACTTTCCTAGCGTAATAACATGTTATTCAGTGCATGTATGTCATGACATGTATTTATAGGGTCAGGTTTTACATGCTTTGAGAGGTTGTAAAATAAAATAATTGCCATGTCATGTTGTTGAATTTTATTGATTTGGTGGGTTATATATGGTCGCTACAGTGGACGGGTTCCATGGACCAGCCTATTAGAGGGGCACCGTAACTGTAAAACCTGACCCTATAAGCACATGTCATGACATACATGCACTGAGTAGCATGTTATTACGCTAGAAAAGTCCCTAAGAATAGACAAAACCCGATATTCTACCTAACGGTACACTTGAGTTGATTTAACCTCGAACTAGTTCAAATAGGAATCGTAGGATAAAATTTAATATTTTACAGTCCATGAATGACTAAAATGATTGTTCGGAGTTCGAGGGTTCATTTGGGGAAAAATTGAAAATTTTGATGTTTAGGGGCAAAATCGTCATTTTTCCACTTAAGATAATAATTTGATCATGGAGTGAAATTTTTTACCAAGATTAACTATTTGGAGTATAATTTAATGATAGGAAGTGAAAATTTTCAATTCTGGCAATTTTTGAAACATAAGGGCAAAACGGTAATTTTATCGTCTTGAGGTAAAAATTGTAATTTTCACCACCCAAAACTTGTCAAAATCATAGGATTTACTTATTTTTTATATGAATAACTATGGTATGTTAAGTGGTGAAAATTTGAAGTTTAAAGGTTGAAATTTTAAAAACGGGCCAATGGAAAAGTGACACATGACACTTTTAATGATTTAATATTATTTTAATGGAAAATCAGCCCATTTAAACCCCATATTAAGTGATGGCCAGCCATAAGGAGAGAACAAGAGAGAAAATAGAGAGGAAAGGAAGAAAAGAGAAAAACCAAAGGAAAACTAGAAAATTCAAAGGGGAAATTACGTTTTTCGACCGTTTACGCATCTAACGGTAAGATTTTTCGACTTTAGCTTGATTTCTACCTTTCTTATGGCTTTTTTTTCCATTTAGCATGCTTGAGGAGAGAGATCAAAAAGTGATATCAAGGGCTGGACGAAATTCAAGGGGGAGGAATTTGAAATTTTTATGCTTTGGTTTTTAGTTAAATTGATAGTTTTAGTTAGTTAAATGTGTATAGAAATCAAATTGGGCAAGAAAGCATGAAATTTTCACAATACCCACCCTTGGCTGAATGTTCAATGATGTACAATGATGATGAACTGATTTTTATTCTAAGAGAAATGAAGAGAAAATGATGAAAAATGGTTAAATGTGATAGAAAAACAAAGTGGAAGATTTACCGAATTAATGTCCCATTTTTGGCCGAATTTTCCAAGGAGGAAAGTGAGCTGATTTTGGTGATTTTAGGTAGTTATTGGCTGATATTTAATGGTTAGAAATGTTGGAGAGAAAATGGGACAATTTGGAGCTAAAATGGAGCGCGTTAGTAATTTATCGGGTAAAGTGCCAAAAATAGGTTAATACAACGTTTAAGCCGTTTTAAGCTATTGCATTTCATACCATGCATTAGTATAGGATTTAAGTCAATTATATAGTGATTTAGCATCAATGTGGTGAATTGTGTAATTTTTGCAATTTGTCTAGGAGGAGAGCCTTCTGGTAAAGGCAAGGAAGTCGTACCCGACGAACAGTGATCGGGGCACCTAGGAAGCATTTAGTTTGTACAAACGGTGAGTAAACCTATTATTATTGTAAATTATCTAGAGTTTATTTTTAAATGCTCTTCATGGATTTTATGAAATGAAAATGAGATTAAAATGGGATTTTTTGATGTTTTAGAAATAAATGTGACAAATAAAAATATGTTGTGTTGATTATGAAATTGAGTAATTTGAGGCTGCCAATTATTTTGAAATATATATTTTCCTATATATGAGTATATGTGGCTATATGTTATAATTTCATTGGGAATTTATGTAAGTTGTCTTTTACTATGCAGGCTGGGTAAATAAATAAAAGTCACGTTATACTGTCGAAATTTTATTAAAATTGGTAGGTTTAGTCACTGCAGTGACGGATTTCCGTGGACTGCCTATTAGAGGGGCATGGTAAACCGGTTATATAGTTACTATGATAGTAGAGGTGAAGAGGGTAACTCTCGAGGTAGTGTTAGAGTTCACTTCACGTCGAACCGCCACGTGAATGTGTAACTCGGCCAACGCCAAGGAACAGCTTGTTTAAAAAAAAATGTGTTTCACATGTAAATATCTTAACAACCTTGGTGGACTCGGTTAGATGCCTCGGCCAAGATATCCCCAAGGATTAGTTTTGGCTTGAGCCTTGTTTTTAATGAAAGTCAGAAGCCTTAACAACTGTTTTGGTAAATTACAAATATTTTATGGTTTAAGAAATAAATTGAAAACCTTATGAAATTGTTTGTAATTTGTTGTATAAACTTGCCTCCATGTTACTCGCCTTTAGATAATTATGATAATGTTTGTTTACTCATTGGGATTGCAAAATCTCACCCACCTCCTTTCCAAATATTTCAGGCCTGTGGTAGCTTGGAGATACCGATTTTGTTGAGGATTCCAGTTGACCCCTCTATCTCACAGACAGTAGGTTACTATCACCAATACTTGGTGTACTTAGGGGCCACTTGTCATTTAATTATTATTGTACATTATAACTTTCTAAATTATTGTATGTAAAAATTTATTTTACTTACACGTGTTTCTATAAATATTGTTTTTTATAAAAATGCTATATATTTGTCTTTTGATTTACTTGAGCCGAAAATGACTAGAAATTGTTTAAAACTGATATGTAAGCCTTGCGGGGTTCCGATTGGTATTCCAGGTAATAAGTATCAATCGGGACATCGCGGCGGTTGTCATGGGCCTGAGGGAGGTTCTGGGTCGTGTGAGTAACCCTATTATATTCATACCTCAGTATGAGAGGCACGGTTGGATAACTCCTCAAGTTAAAACTTTAGAGTTTACTTCACACCAAACCACCTCGTGAGGGTGAACTCAGCCAACACCAAGGAACGACTATGTTTTCAAAATAAAAACATGATTTATGCGTACATAACTTTTTAACAGCCTTGGCGATCTCGGTTGCGATAGCCTTTGGCCAAGGTATCCCTGAGAACTGAGTATGAGAATGATTTTGGCACGAGCCAAAGTTTTAAGAAATTCATAAGCCATGTTGATTACTCGATTTATATGAATTGATTTTATTTGGTTGAAATGAGTTGAAAGGTGATGAATTACAGTATGTTAAACTATTTTAACTATCTCCATTTACTCAGCTTTAGATATTTTAAATGGTATTTATTTACACACTGGGATTATATAATCTCACCACCCTCCTTTCCACCGGTTTCAGACTCAGGATAGTCGGTAGATAACTCATTTCGTTGAGGGCTACAATTGGACTTGCATCCTAAAAAACTGTAGGTTTACCGCTTTTGATACTTTTGTTCGTTCATGGGCTCACGTTTCACTGTAAATTAAATATTATACTTTGGTTATCTGTATTACAGTATGTATGAATTTATTTAGCTTTTACGCTCCAAAAATTATTTACCGGTAACTCTATAAATATTGTTTTATAAAAAAATAGAATATTTTATTGAATATTTTTATTATATTCAAATAGTCATAATTTCATTTTAAATGAAGGTTTTAGATATTTAAACTTATTTTTGATTATGAATTATGTGTTTTATACTCGCATACTACATTTTTAGCTGGTTTCAAAATTTTCGGTGAAACATGACCAAAATGCCCTTGTGAGACAGAAATCATTTTTTTTATTGATTTAAGTTGGAAATAGCTTAAAATCTTTTAGAACATGATATTTGGCAACGATTACTCATAGAGGAAATGAGAAACTGATATTAAAGGCTTGCGGGGTTTCGATTGACATTTCGGGTAATGAGTGTCGATCGGGACACCGAGACGGTTGTCACTGGCTCGAGGAGAGTACCGGGTCGTGACATTTAACATCTCTCTTAAGCACATGATCTCTAATAAAATGATGTCTAATCTCGATATGCTTAGTTCTAAAGTGTTAAACTTGATTTTTTGAGATGTTTATGGAACTTGTGTTGTCACAAAAGATAGGAAAATTGTGCATGGACATGCCAAAGTCATTCAATTATTACCCAATCCATAATATTTATGCACAACAACTACCTACTGAAATATATTTAGCTTCAACAGTTGGAAGAACGATTGAGTTTTGTTTCTTGCGATACCAAGACACAAGCATGTTTCCAAGGAATTGACAAACGCCATTAGTGCTCTTCCAATCAGTTTTACTACCAGAAAAATCAGCATTGGAATAACCAAGAAGATCAAAATATGACCCTTTTGGATACCATAAGCCTAAGCTTTGGGTATTCAAAGGGTATCTAAAGATCCTCTTTGCAACAGCCAAATGTGATTCCTTGGGGCATGATTAGAATCTTGCACATTGGCATACACTAAACAATATGTCAAGTTTACTTGCAACCAAATAAAAAAGTGAACCAATCATACCTCTATAGGGTTTTTAGTCTATATCATTTCCTTTCTCGTCTTTTTCAAGCTTTGTTGAGGAGCCCATTAGAGTTCCAATTGACTTCACATTCATCATACCAAACTTCTCAAGCATCTATTTAGTATATTTGGCTTGGTTAATGAATACCCATCCTCACATTACTTGATTTGTAAACCAAGGAAGAAATTCAATTCTTCAATCATTTTCATTTCAAAATCACCCTACATTTCTTTAGCAAAATTCTCACACAATTTCTCATAAGTAGCATCGAAGACTATGTCATCAACATAAATTTGAACTACAAGTAAATCATTTTTGCTT
Source organism: Theobroma cacao (assembly GCF_053813885.1). Classification (NCBI taxonomy): domain Eukaryota; kingdom Viridiplantae; phylum Streptophyta; class Magnoliopsida; order Malvales; family Malvaceae; genus Theobroma; species Theobroma cacao. Next base: position 28,684,035 of record NC_142641.1, read on the forward strand.
TTCTTTATAAAAAGTGTAGTATCTTCACTGCCCCTAGAAAATCTTTTTTCCATCAATAATTTTGAAAGTTTTTCATACTAAGCTCAAGGAGCTTGCTTTAATTCATACAAAGCTTTATGCAATTTATAAACATGATCTATCTTTTCAAAATCTTCAAAATCAGGGGATTGTTCAACAAAAACTTCTTCTTGAATGAAACCATTTAGAAATGCACTTTTAACATCCATTTGAAACATTTAAAATTCATATAACATGCATATGCAAGCAAGAGTCCAATTATTTCTATTCTAGCTACAGGAGCAAAGGTTTTGCCATAATCAATACCTTTTTCTTAATTGTAGCCTTGAGCAACTAACTTTACTTTGTTTCTTACCACATTTTTTAACTCATCTAATTTGTTTCTAGATACCCATTCTGTACCAACAATTAGATAGTTGGTTGGCCTTGGAACCGAGCTCCAAACCTTGATCTTTTCAAATTGGCCAAGTTCTTCTTGCATGACAATCGTTCAACTTTCTTCCTTTTCAACTTCCTCAAAATTCTTGGATTCTACTTGTGATATAAATGCTAAATATTCACAAGCTTCCCTTAGTCATCTTCGGTTTTGACACTTTTTGAGTGTCATAACGTACGGGTCCAAGAACCCAATCGCTAGACATGGGATAACATAGGGAGTCGCCACCAATCCTTTTTACCTAGGTGCGATTAGTCACCTATTAAATTGGTTCTATTTGACAAAATCCTAAATTGATTTTAGGTTTGTCAAAAAAACGATGAACTAGTTAACGTATTTTATTTAGAGTTGGGTTCAGGAGTAGGGTTACGCACAAGGAAAGATTAGCACCCCTATGACACTCGTTCCATGAGCGGTACCATTTAATCATATATTATCCTACTCTGTTGATTTTATTTTTTCGTTTCCTTAATTATTATTTATTTATTTTTATTTTTATTATATTTATTTTTTTTTATTTTTAATATTTTATTTTATTAAAATATTTTATTATGATGTACCCGTGATGCAAATTGTGAAATGCATGGCATAAAATTCAGATAATCTCAAATGAGTACCTTTTATTGAGGATATTTATCGGATCCGCCCATCATGCTGGTGGGATCTGAGGATATTCTCTCACCTAAAGAATTACCCGGAAGACTCGCCTTCGCAAGTTTAATGAGTAAATCCCATCATCGGGGTAGTTATTTGTGAGTAAAAATAGCATTTTCATGAATGCAAATCCTAATACGAACAAAAGCTTTTTATTAAACATATTTCTTCAAACCCTCCCATCGTACTGGTGGGGCTTGGAATATCTTCTCACCTAGGAAGTTTTCCAATGAAACTCGCCTTCACAAGCTTCCTCGAAAAGTCCCATCATCGGGCTTATACTCGTATACAGAATATTTCTATATGCCATGACATTTAACAATGCAACAATGGTACATGATGTACTCACAAATCCTAGTGTTTATTCCTTATTTTATTATTTCTCCATGGGAGCATATATACCATGACTAAATATTTTATATTTACTTATTGTTCCATTTTTATATTGTTATGTATTTTGCTATGTAAGTACTTATTTTCTTCACTATATGAAATTTTTCAAAATCATATTTTTAGACCAAATATTTTTATTTTATTTATTTTTTATTTCATAATTATTATTTATATATGTCTCTTATCCATTCCTCTTTGTATTATTATTATTGTTGACATACTTATTGTTATCATTACTTCCTAGTTTTTGCATTTTTGACTCAATTAGTAATTGAGTATATAATTTGTATTTAAAAGTAGAATCATCGAAATTTAAAATTAGGACCCTCCCATCATACTGTTGGGGTCTTAATCAAAATCCTTAACTTAAGGAAACCCATTTGGAATTGCAACTTCTCGCGTTCTGAATGGACATCCTATCATCGGTATTGATTCCAAATCAAACATCATATTTTTATACTTAATAATTTCATGCTAGGTCTTATTCTTTTTATTTTATTTTCATTTATTTATTTAATGACTTTTTAGACCAAACCTTGGAACTTTCCTAATTATAAATATTGATCATAAATATATTTTTTATTTTGCTAATTTACCTAACCTATTTTCCTATAATGGTCTAAAATTAAACCAAAATTACATTTTAATTAGGCAAAAAGAGCTAGACCCAAAATCAATTAAAATAGACCCACAAACAAAAAGGTAAGGATTATACCTCTCTAGGCCAAGATTGACCCAGCTCGAAGGCCCATGGAAGGCCCAAGCTTGTTGCACTGGATCTGCCTCTTGAGGCCCACTAGGCTCAGCTCAAATCGCACTGTTTTAGGTACTTGTTTGGCAGCTCATAACCCCTCAAAATGGCGCCGTTCAACTTTTTATGCCTGGGTATAAAAAGCTTCTTTTTCTTTCCTTTTTATTTTTTTCCTTTCATTTTCTCTCTCTAACCCAAATGCTCTCCATTCTCTCTAGCCACACGCAGCTCTTTTTCTTCCCTCTCTCCTTTTTCTTATTCTTTTTTTTATCTTCTCTCTTTCTTTTCTCCTTCGATGGCTCTCCTTCCTTCTCTCTTTCTTTCTTTTCCTTTTTCTTTTTCTCCTTTCTTCCCTCCTCTCTCGTCGGTAGCTATTCCTTTCTCTCCCTCTCTCTTTCTTCTTCTCCCTTCTTTCTCCCCTTGTCTTCGGCCTTCACTCGTTCTTCCTCTTCTCCACCAATCGGCCTTCCCTCTCTCCCTATTTCCTAGTTGGATCTCCCTCTTTACTTCCCCAATATTCTACCCACAAAACCCAATTCCCAAATCCTTTCCTTTTGTAAAGATTCAACTTTCTCTTTTTTTTTTTTGTTTTTTCTTTGGTTGTGATGTTTGATTTTTTTTTTATTATGCTTAGGGTAGTCTGCTGGTAGTGATTAGGGCTTCTGGTGACTGATTTGTGGTTTTTTTTTGGAAAATGGGATTTTTTTTGGTTTTTGGATTCGGTTACTTTTTGTTTCAAAAATCCCCCCTCTGTTGTTCATCCGGCTTTTCCTTTTATGCGTGGGTTTCAAAGACTTCAGAGTTTGATTGTCCAAAATTTTGGACAATCGGAAGCCTTAAAGTCAAAACAAATCCACCAAAAATGATCACCCAAATCCTAGCTGCCCAAGGAGCATTGAATGCTCTGTATTTTGTTGACAATAGAGGCCAACGTGCTTCAGCTTTTTTTTTCTTTTTTACTTTTTTTCTTTTTTCTTTTTTTTTTTTTTAATTTTTAATTTATTTTTTATTATTATTTTTATATTATTAAAAAGGGGTGTCTACACTGAGGGATCACCAATTATTTGCTATTGAGGATGATTTCTTACAAATCTTCAGCTTCTAGGAAGATCGTTGTGCTGATTGTTTTCACTTTGCAAGTCCTCTAGTGGTGGTTCTTCTTCATTTTTCTCCTTTGAGCTTTCCCCATCATCCTTTTTATTTTCCATTCTTATTTTGATGTCATCTTGTGAAACCTCAACCTTCATAGACATGTAGCGGAGGTAAACACGATGATGTGGATTAAGGGTAGTTTTGTCATTTTCTTGGTAAGCCCCTAGAAGTGGGTTTTTCTAATGTTATTAAGGTCTAAGTAGGCCTAAGGAATAAATGAATAAGGTATATAATAATGAAATAAATGAAGAAAATAGAAATAATGATAATTTCCATAGTAAGGCAAAATGGTCATTTTAGGTCTCGAGTCTAAATTTCTAAGTTTTCATGAACTCGAGTACCTCTAATCTATTGTAGACCTTTTTTCAATGTCAAAAGAGTAAAAAGTTTGAACCAAAGGAAAGAAGAAGGCAAAGTCAACTATGCAATGGCACTTTCGTAAATAAGTGAAACTTTAGTCAACCCTAGGAATAAATATCTAATTTTCCAGCAACCTTCTCCTCACTTCTAGCAGCTTCTTCTTCTTCCTCTTCCCATCCCTTCTCTCCATTTCAAACTCTCCATCTTTCATGGAGGCCACCTTTGAAACCTCAATAACTTTCTCAAATTAACTCCAATTCTCATGCTTTTGTACACTTTTTCTTAGGATTCTTTATGCTCTTTCACTTTTTCACCACAAAGATCCTCAAAAGTCTTTCTTCTACACTTTTTCTCACTAGTTGAACATTTTAGAGAGAGAGACTCTTCAATTTAGCTTGAGAAAACCCTTAAAAGAATTTTCCCTCTTCAATCCTTACTAAAGGATTCAACTGCAAGTTCACTAAGGTGAGTAATGAGTTAGGTTTGATTTTTAAGTTGTTGATGAATGGCTAATAATTAGAATTGTGGGTTGTCTTATTGTTGAAGGTTGTTTATTTATTTCTAGTGTGACTAAAGTAGTGCAAACTAATGACAAGTCAAATGGTAAATGGGAAACTAGTTTGGAATACCTAGCAAAGTTTGATTTAGAAAATAGCTTTTAGAATAATGTTCATGTCAATTGAGTTGGTTGTGATGCTATTGTCTGTGATAGGTTCCAACGAGACCCCACATCTCCACTTGGAGCATTAGTGGAAGTTGGAGTCGATTAAAGAATCAACAAAGACAAGTGAGTGAACTTGCATTAAAATGTTTTGGGATAAATGCATAAGTGTTTGATTGAATCACCTGAAATATTTTATTGGTCTTTTCTTTAAAATATGCATGGGAACAAGTTTTTGATGAAACATTTTTATGTTGTGAACTGTGGAATGTGATGAATTCATGTGTTCCTATATTATGATGATATGTATGTTATGCCTTAGATGATAATGTTGTGTGTTAATTACAACCGAGCTTGTGCGGTGTGGGAGTGCACATGTCGGTGATGATGTGGTGCGGGAGTGTACATGATGATATTGGCCATGTGCAGTGTGGGAATGCACATGACAGTATTAGCTATGTGTAGTGTGGGAGTGCACATGATGACCTAGCTATGTGTAGCTATGTGCGGTGTGGGAGTGCACATGAGCTGGTGAGCCAGTAGTTGTATACATGTTTACACATACCATAAAAAGGTTAGGAAAAATATTATGTTAATGCATTGAATGTTGAATGTTGAAATTGTTAAATGCTTCCAAATTTATTTTCATTGTAGCAAGAATGGATTTTCGTTGTAACAAGAATTCTTCTAATTTAATAGCCCTAGTTTTTGCTGTAGTGAGAAACTCTTGGGTGCTTGGGGGCTTGACCTAGCCTTGGTTTTCGCTACAGCAAGAAACTTTCAGATAGTTCCTACCCAGAATTTCGATGCAGGAAAATTGTATTCTCACTGTGGCGAGAAACTCTCTACCTTACTTGAATATTTGCTATAGTTTCCACTCTTTAACTTCATTGTTAGTTATGGACCTTTCAACACTAAGGGATTAAGTAATCAAGGGTTGAATTAAGGGGTTTTAACAAGAAATTAAGGTAAAGTATATTGTTTTTAACATAAGTGCATCATGCTTTCTAAAACTTTCCTTATCGTTTGCTTGTTCCATTCCTATGTTCACGCACTGGGTTTATACTCACTTTTTTCAACTTCATATTTTCGGATTCAGAGGCAGTTGGGATCTAGATTGAGGTGTTCATGTATATTCGTCTTTTTGGTAGGTACCATGGCATTCAGTAGCTGTACCTTCACTCAAGGTCACTCCGATGGTAATCAAGAGTCTTTTGCTTGTGTATACACACATGTGATGTAAATCACTAAGATTCATGTTATGAACAACAAATGTATATTTTGATGGATGATGCCACTATGAGTTGGCAATGGGTGACAACATTTTGGGTTAATATAAATGCAAGTATATGATTGTCATAGCACTTTATTAAAGTACTTGTAGTTGGGAATTACGAAATGTGACTTTAGAAATGATGGAGGAAAATATGGACAAGACTACATAAAGAGGCTTGCTTGGGCTGAATGGGCTGTGCGCCTATCATGGCCCAAAAATTTAGGCTGTGACAAAGTTGGTATCAGAGCTCTAGATTTGTTTAGGTCCTAGAATACTTTTGTTTGGTCCAGCGGAGTATCGAGTTTTTATGTGGAAACTTCAGTTGTGAATTGTGAACCGCAACACATTTTACGACCAAGAAACGGCATAGATTCCCTATTCTAGAAACCATGTTTTCCCTTAGGTATGATTGTAAAATGTGTTTAATAATGGGTGTTTGTTCTTTTCTAGGTAAGAATGCCGCATAAGACATGAGCCGCCTCAAGGAAGACAAGGGAGCAAGATGCTCTTGATGAGACGATGGGTAAGTCACGAACTCCCACCCTTAGGGGTTGAGGCAGACGTGGAAAGGCCACTAGGGCGGTGAGGGTGAGTACATCTGTGACTAGGCATGAGGAAGAACAGTCCTTAGGTGATGCAGATAGACACCCAACTGGGGGTATTACCATCGAGGACTTGGCTGCAAGTCTACAGGGAGTTAATGTGTAATACCCCGCACCTTCGTTGGACACAAATAAGAACTTATTGATCAAACGAATGATCGTTTAATGTGGATTGACGTGCTAAAAAGCGACAAAGGATGAAAGGAATGTTCAAGAATAAAATGCTTCGCGCATGCAGAAACAATAATTAAATAATAATATTTTCGTTGGAGAGGAATTAGTAAGCTAAAGGATGATTCGGAAGTAAGTGAAAAATTTTGAAATAAAATAATATTTTATTTAATAAAATAATATTAAGATATTAATACTTTATATGTTGTCGGAATTAGTCATGAAAAATGGAATATGACTAATTTAAGTAGGGGAGAAGAAGTAAAGAAGAATTTTGAAGGAAAACGATGATAATTGTGTTAACATGATTTTATTAAATCGAGCTAATGCGGGTAAGTAAATATTTAAATATTATGGTGACACCGCGTTGAAATGCGATCTCAATATTTTGATTATACACGTGTAAGAAAAGGAAGATAGAAGGAAATTAGAATTTTTTTACACTTGTCGGAAGAATTAATTTTAAAATATGAAAATTTGAGTGAGGTGTATCAAATAAAATGAAGTTGAGAAATTACATGTAAATTGCATTACTTGGAGAGAATAAAATAAATAAATAATAAAATAAAAAGGATGGGAATGATGTGGTTTGGATAGGAATGAAGGAAAGTCAAAGTCATTTCAAATAATAATAAATTTGGAACCAAGTGGAGTGGGTAGCCAGCCAAGTGAGATGGAGTAAAGTAATGAAAAGAAAATAAAAATAAGAAACTAAGAAGAAATGTACGGTGAGGGCCGGCTGAACAAAAGAATAAAGAAAGTAAAGAAAAAATGTTGAAAAGTCAAACCAAATAATTCTAAGGTGAATGGCAGGCCATACAAAAATCAAAGGAAGAAAGACACAAGAAAAAACAAAGGAAACAAAAGAGAAGAATGTAGAAATGATGGCGGGGCCGGCCATATGAAATGAAAGAAATGAAAAAGAGATAAAAGAGATAGAAGAGAGAAGTCGGTTATGAAAAGGAAAGATAGAACCAAAAGCTGAGCAAAAGAAAAGAAAGGAAAAAGGAAAGAAAAACCATGGGAAAGGAAGAGAAAAGGAACAAAAATTTTGCTCTTTTCTTGGCACGATTTTGCTGCACTTTAAGGGAGGAAAAGAGAGCTTTTTGCTGTAATTTTTGGAGGAAGAAAAAGCTGAAAATTTTGAGGTAAGAAAGTTTATTTTTTTTTTAGGTTAATTGCTGGAATTTTTGAGGTTTTTATGGCTGATTTTGGTGCTGAAAATTCAAGGTTTTTGCTATTAAAATTGTGTGAATTTGTTGTTGAAAATTTTTGGAGGTTTTTACTGCCATTGAAGGACAACTTTGGTTGCTGGAAATTTGAGCTGTTTGCTGCCACTTTGTGCAGAAAAATTGGAGCTGTTTGCTGGTAGTTTGTGCAGGAAAATTGGACAGCTTTGTGCTACCAAAATTGAGAAGTTTTGTTGCTAGAAATTTGAGCTAGAAATCTGCTGATTTTAGAGCAAAAAATGGCAGCAAAAAGGGTGAGAAAATGAGGCTTTTGGTGATCGATTTTAAGAGGAAAAGAAGAGAGGAAGCCATGGTAGTGAAGGGAGTGACAGGCTGGAAAGAAAAAAAAAAGAAAAGAAGAAGAAACGTGGAAGAGAGAAAAAGAAAGAAAAAGAAATAGAAAATAAATGGGCATGACCCAATAGAAAATAAGTGGGCATGGCCCAATAGAAAATAAAAATAAATGGGCTTAGCCCAAATAGGAAAAATGGAGAAGCCCATGGAGAGGGCCCAAAGGTCATAAAGAAATGAAAAAGGCCCAATGGTAAATTAATGTTATATTTTAAAGTTTATGGGTAGTTGAATATTGTGCATATTTTGGATGAAAAATATGCAAGTTCTTAAGAAATTTTTAATTAAGTTACTACCCATATAAATGTGTGATTAAGTATACTCAGTTTAAATTGTTGCTAGGAAAGTTTGTTGTGGAGGCGTGCCGAACAAAGTATGTGACCGATAAATAGGAATAATTATCTACGCGTATGAATCAATAGTGAAGTAATATCCCACTATTATGAGGTGAGTACGGGTGTCAATTTTAAAAATTTCGTATATATATACATGTATGTATATTTTACGTGAAGTGTAAAATTTATGGAAAGCATGCGTTGATAGAATTTTAGGGAATTGTGGGTGTAAGTTAATTTTAGAAATCATTTGGAATATATATATATATATATATATATATATATTAGACGTAAAGTGTTTTAAACTAGGAAACAAGCTTTTCGAAAAGATTTACATCAAAGAAAATTGTTCCTTATTGTTTGTGTGGTGTGCATTCATGAAATTTATTACATATTCACCATGCTATTTTGATACAAAATATCCTGCAAATATTTACAATGAACATTTTACGAAAAGAGAGTTTTAACGTGATGTGGGGATCGATATTTTGAGAAAGATTTAAAATATCCCTTGAAGATCAAATTTGAATTCTTTTAAAAGGTGATTTCATTTTAACCAAGAAATTCAAGAGTAATTGGAGACTGCTACTTGTTGTGTTATAAATTATATTTTGAATCGAATGGCTTATGATAATGTGGGCATGATTAGCTGGATTGGTAAATGTGTTGAAAATGTATGAACTGTTGATTTGCCTTGAGAGGCTGTAAAATAAAATAATTGCCATGTCATGCTATGGCAAATTTTATTGTATGGTGGGTTTAGCTTGCTGCAGTGGGCGGGTTCTGTGGACCAGCCTTTTTGAGAGGCACGAAATCCAAGTATATTCTTACCTCTGTTGGAAAGGCATGTAGGGTAACTCCCGAGGTACAACTTTAGAGTTCACTTCACGTCAAACCACCATGTGAGAGTGAACTCAGCCAACGCCAAGGAACGGCTATGTTTTCAAAATAAAAATCTGATTTATGCGTACATAACTTTTTAACAACCTTAACGGATTCGGTTGGGATAGCCCCAGGCCAAGGTATCCTTGACAAGCGAGTATGAGAATGATTTTGGCACAAGCAAAGTTTTTAAGAAAGTCATAAGCCATGTTGTTTATTTTTTATAAAAATGTAATGGTTTCATATGAGTTGAAATAAGTTGTAGTATTATGAATTATATTTTTCTGCATGGTGAAAATGGAATTAAATGGTTTTTCGCAGCTCCTCTATATGTTTATTTGTGAAATGAATCTGTAATTCCTCGCATATGGGGCGAGTTATGATTTGTGCATGATTTTAAATATTATTTGGTTTCGTGGGAGCTTACTAAATTTTATTGATTTGATTCGAAAATGAGTACTAATATATTTTGATGCAAAAAATTTTATTACCTTGATTATTTATGCTTTATAAGAAATTCTCAATTTTTATATAAGGCACAAACCCTCGTTTGAAATGAGTTGATTTTATAATCTTGCATTTTATATTCAACCGATTTGTCATTTGCTTGTTTCCCATCTACGCCCTACTCGCTGAGTCGATGATTATCACTGAGTCTATGAGACTCACACCCCTTTATTTCCCCTTTTGCACATAGGGATCAGCCTAGCGTGTAGTCAGTGACGCGTTCGGTCCACTGTGAATAGGTAAAGGCATCTGCTAGCAATTTATTCCGAGTCGCTCCGTTGTTAGAGGTCAAGTCGTAGCATTTTATTTATTAAGTTGTAAACGAATTCTAAATTTTTATATAAGCATTAATTTAGAGATTATAGATTTTAATGCATATACTTACGAATAAAAGGAAAAAGTTTGTATTGATTTTTATATTTATGGTTCAATTTAGTATATGAAAGTATCAATATTATATGGTGATTGAATGTAGTGAATTAATGAGCAAATTCTAGACAAGCTTGTTCGAGACTTGACGGGTCTTTTTCGAAATTCTTGGACGTCGACAGCGATCGGAGAGAGGTCATTGCATAGTAAGGTTATGGAGATGATGGTAACCAGTATGGACGACATATAGGGAATAGTAGAAGGGAGACATGCAGCACAAGTGTCCCTTAGTTCACAAGGACAAACGGATTGTCAACATCTAGAATGAGAGGGGTCATGTAGAGGTTTCACTTCTTAACTTCCTGAAGCTTAAGCTTTCATCGTTTACAAGGTCTGATGCATCGGAGAGACCCCAAGGTTTTCTTAGACAGGATGGAAAAAATTTGTGATGCCTTGGGATGTTCTAGTACTAGATTAGTTGAGCTAGCCGCTTTCCGATTAAAGGATGTGGCACAAAAGTGATATGGCTCTTTGCGTAGAGGTAGGCCGATGGGTGCAACACCGTTAACTTGGAATGAGTTAAGTACCGTGTTCCCGAATCAATTTTTACCAATCAGTGTATGAAATGCAAGAGCTAGGGAGTTTAAGGCATTAGTACAGACCTCAAGTATGATGTAGTCGGAATACAACATCAAATTCACCCAATTGGCTTTGTATGCACTGTATCTAGTTTCTACAAAGGAGATGAAGATTCAAAGGTTTATGGATAGGCTAGTGGAGCCATTGTTTAAGGCTGTAGCATCCAAAGATTTTGATACCTACTCTGCAACTGTAGACTATGCTCAGCGGATTGAGATGAGTAGCAACGAGAGTAGGGCTACTAAGGATAGAGTCAAGAGGGCCAAGATAGAAAGCCATCAAGGTTGTAGAGACTTCAGTAGTGGTATCTCATCTTCTGGTTGTCAGGGCCCATAAAGGGACTCACGGTTACCCCAACGGGGGAGTGACTTGACTAGTGCCAACATTGGATTAAGATAAAAAACCTTTAGTGTTGGGAGGTAGCAACATTCAAGGCAAGGTGGTCAAGTTATCAATCGTTGCAGTACTTATGGGGTACAACATGGAGGACAATGCTTTCGTGCTACAAGAGTTTGTTTCTTGTGTGGTTAACCTGGACACATGAAGAGGAGTTACCCGATGGCTCATCAATTACAAGGTTTTGCTCGCAACTCCACTCAGCCATCTTGATCTACTCTTTCAGTAGTCATTTCATTTGATTAGGAGGCTAGCGGATCGAGAGGTAAAGGTGCTGTTGCTTCCTCTTAGAGTAGGTTGTCTGGGTTTGGACATCAGAGTTTTGCAGGTAGGGGCCACGCGAAAGTGTATGCTTTTATGCAGCAAGAGACATAGACATCCAATGCAGTGGTCTCAAGTACTCTTTCTATTTGTGATATGAATGCTCGGGTATTATTTGATCCTGGTTCAACCCACTCTTTTGTTTCTCTATGTTTTGCCCCTCGATTGGGTAAAAATCGTGTTATGAGAGAAGAACAATTAGTGGTGTCTACCCCTTTAAGGGAGGTATTTGTGGCAGAATGGGAATATAGGTCCTATGTAGTTCGGGTCAAGGACAAAGACTGTCACAACCCGATACTCCCCTCAAGCCCGTGACAACCGTCGCGATGTCCCAGTAGACATTCGTTACCCGGAGTGCCAACCAGAACCCCATAAGGCTTTAGTACCATTTTTTTTTCATCTCCCCTGTGAGTAATCATCGCCAAACCTCATTTTTAAAGAATTTTAAGCTCTTTCCCTTTCAAAACTGTGGAAAAATAATTTTCGCTTCATAGGGGCATTTTCATCATTTTTCCTCGAAATTTTTCGTGCCCAACTAAAAATGTAGTAGATGAATGGAAAACACATATTTCATGATTTAAAATAAATTTGGGTGGCTAAAACATTTATTAAAAATGATATTGCAACTATTTGAATAAAATAAAAATATTCAATAATATATTCTAATTTCTTGTAAAACAATATTTATAGAGTCATCGGTAAATAATTTTTGTAATGTAAAAGCTAAACAAATTCATACGTACTATAATACAGATAACCGGGATATGAAATTTACTTTACAGTGACTCATGGGCCCACAAGGAACAAAAGTGCACAAAAGCAGTAAACCTACAGTTTTTGAAGTAGTAAAGCCGACTATAATCCTTGACGATATTTGCTATCCACAGGCTACCTCAGGCCTGAAATGGTTGAAAATGAAGGTGGTGAGATTATAAAATCCCTGTGAGTAAATAGATACCATCTAAACCATCTAAAGTTGAGTAAATGGAGACAGATAAAACAGTTTAACATACTGAAATTCATCACCTTTCAACTTGTTTCAACCAAATAAAATCAATTCATATAAATCAAGTAATTTACATGGCTTATGAATTTCTTTAAACTTTGGCTCGTGCCAAAATCATTATCATACTCAGTGATCAGGGATACCTTGGCCGAGGGCTATCCCAAACCAAGTCCGCCAAGGCTGTTAAAAAGTTATGTGCGCATAAATCATGTTTTTGTTTTGAAAACATAGCCGTTCCTTGGCATTGGCTGAGTTCCCCTCACGTGGTGGTTGAGCGTGAAGTGAACTCTAAAGTTTGACCTCGGGAGTTACCTTACGCGCCTCTCCAATCGAGGTACATATATATGACCAAGTTTCGTGCCCCTCTAATAGGTTGGTCCACAGAACTAGCCCACTGTAGCAATGTCACGACCCGAAACCTCCTTTAAGCCCATGACAATCGCCGCAACGTCCCGATTGACACTCATTACCCGAAATGCCAATCAGAACCCCGCAAGACTTACATATCAGTTTCTTGCCTTTCTTGTGAGCAATTGTTTTTAAATATTCTATTTTAAACAATTACCAGTCGTTTTTGGCTCAAGTAAATGAAAAGACAAAAATATATCATTTTTTTATAAAACAATATAAAATAGAAACATGTGTAAATAATCTTTTGTAACATGAAAGTAAAATACATTCATACGTACAAAAATTTACAAAGTTATAATGTACAATAATAATTACAATGACAAGTGGCCCAAAATACACCAAGTGTTGGTGCTAGTAACCTACTGTCTGTGAGATAGAGGGGTCAACTACAATCCTCGACAAAATCGAGTATCTACAAGCTACCATAGGCCTGAAATATTTGGAAAGGAGGTGGGTGAGATTTTTCAATCCCAATGAGTAAACAGATATTATCATAAATATCTAAATGCGAGTAACATGGAGGCAAGTTTAAACAACATATCACAAACCATTTCATAAGGTTTTCAATTTATTTCTTAAACCATAAAATATTTGTAATTTACCAAAACAGTTGTTAAGGCTTCTGACTTTTATTAAAAATAGGGCTCAAGCCAAAACTAATCCTCGAGGATACCTTGGCCGAGGCATCTAACTGAGTCTTCAAAGGTTGTTAAGATATTTACATGCGAAACACATTTTTATTTTTAAAACAAGTCGTTCCTTGGCGTTGGCCGAGTTACATATTCACGTGGGGGTTCGAAGTGAAGTGAGCTCTAAAACTACCCCAAGAGTTACCCTCCTCGCCTCTACAACCAGAGTAATTATATAACCGAGTTTACCGTACCCCTTTAATAGGCAGTCCACGGAAACCTGTCACTGCAGTGACTAACCCACCAATTTTAATAAAATTTCGACAGTATAACGTGGCTTTTATTTATTTACCCAGCCTGCATAGTAAAAACAGCTTACATTTATTCTCAATGCAATTATAAAATATAGCCACATATACTCATATATCATAAGCCATTCATAGTAAAATATATATTTCAAAATAATTGGCAGCCTCCAATTACTCAATTTCATAATCAACACAATATATTTTTATTTGTCACATTTATTTCTAAAACATCAAAAATCCCGTTTTAATCTCATTTTCGTTTCATAAAATACATAAAGAGTATTTAAAAATAAACTCTAGATAATTTACAATAATAATAGGTTTACTCACCGTTTCTATAAACTAAATGCTTTCTAGGTGCCCCGATCACTGTTTGTCGGGTACGACTTCCTCGCCTTTACCGGAAGGCTCTCCTCCTAAACACATAGGAAAATTTACCCAATTCTCCACATTGATGCTAAATCACTATATAATTGACTTAAATCCTATACTAATGCATGGTATGAAATGCAATAGCCTAAAACGGCTTAAACGCGGTATTAACCTATTTTTGGCACTTTACCTGGTAAATTGCTAAGGCGCTCCATTTTAGCTCTAAATTGTCCCATTTTCTCTCCAACATTTCTAACCATTAAATATCAGCCAATAACCTTCTAAAATCACAAAAATCAGCTCACTTTCCTCCTTGAAAAATTTGGTCAAAAATGGGACATTTACTCGGTTAATTTTTCACTTTATTTTTCTATCACATTTAATCATTTTTCATCATTTTCTCTTCATTTCTCTTAGAATAAAAATCAGTTCATCATCATTGTACATCAATGCGTATTCAGCCAAGGGTGGGTATTGTGAAAATTTCATGCTTTCTTGCCCAATTTGATTTCTGTACACATTTAACTAACGAAAACTACCAATTTAACTAAGACTCAAAACCTACAAAATTCAAAATCTTCCCCCTTGAAATTCGGCCAGCCCTTGGTATCACTTTTTCATCTCTGTCCTCGAGCATGCTAAATGGAAAAAAAGGCATAGAAAAGGTAGAAATCAAGCTAAAGTCAAAAAATCTTACCGTTTGACGCGTAAACGATCGAAAAACGCGATTTCCCCTTTGAATTTTCTAGTTTCCCTTTGGTTTTTCTCTTTTCTTCCTTTCCTCTCTATTTTCTTTCTTGTTCTCTCCTTATGGCCGCCCATCACCTGATGTGGGGCTTAAATGGGCTGATTTTCCATTAAAATAATACTAAACAATTAAAAAAGTGCCATGTGTCACTTTTCCATTGGTCCGTTTTTAAAATTTCATCCTTTAAACTTCAATTTTTCACCACTTAACATACTATAGTTATTCATACCAAAAATAAGTAAATCCTACGATTTTGACAAGTTTTAGGTGGTGAAAATTACAGTTTTTACCCCGAAAGGACAAAATTACCGTTTTGCCCCTATGTTCTGAAAATTGCCAAAATTGAAAATTTTCACTTCCTATCATTAAATTATACTCCAAATAGTTAATCTTGGTCAAAAATTTCACTCCATGATCAAATTATTATCTTAGGTGGCAAAATGATAATTTTGCCCTTAAACATCAAAATTTCCAATTTTTTCCCAAATGAACTCTCGAACTTCGAACAATCATTTTTTTAGTCATTCCTGGACTGTAAAATATTAAATTTCATTTTACGATTCCTATTTGAACTAGTTCGAGGTTAAATCAACTCAAGTGTACCGTTACGTACAATACCGAGTTTCGTCTATTCTTAGGAACTTTTCTAACGTAATAACATGCTACTCAGTGCATGTATGTCATGACATGTGTTTATAGAGTTGGGTTTTACAAGCAAGCTAAACCCACCACACAATAAAAATTCAACAGCATGATATGGCAATTTTATCATTATCTAGCCTATCAAGGCAAACAACAGTTTATACATTTCAACACAAATACCAATTCAGCCATTCATGCCAATATTGTCATAAGCCAATCAATTAGAACCATAAATTCAAAATACATCAAATGGTCTCCTATTATTCTATTTTCGAAGCCATTATTCAATTTTAAAACAATTTAGTGAAATCATTTCATTAAATCACATTTGGTTAATAAAACTGAAAAATTAATCATTTAATTCATTTTCCATGAAATTGACAAAATTGGATAAAAACCACTTTAGATAATTAAGACGATAGTAAGGTTACTCACAGTACTAGGAGTTCGATATACTCCTATTCTCGATCTTCGGGCACAATCTCTTTACCCTTGTTAGAGGGCTCACCACTTATACATCATAAATGACACGAATTTCAATAAATTGTGTCAATTTATCATAAACTATTTCAGGCTCTATAAATCTACATGAATGCATGAAATGTGATGCAAAATGTCCGAATAGCCATTTAAATACGGTATTCGACCTAATTCGCACTATTCTCAGTGTAATTTGCTAAAACCTCCAATTTAACTCCAAATCGATTTCTTTCACTTTCTACACTCCAATTATACTTAACATACCTCAATGACTATGAATATGATTCAATTTATTAGTCTGAACCATAAATCGCACATGTCTATACATTAGGTAAAAATTCAAATTTTCATGCCAAAATTTCCCATTAAATTTCTAGCCTCACCAATCATTAAATACCACCAAAATATCATGAAATATCATCAATTTCAGCCTCAATATCCTCCCTAGAAAATTCGGCCTCTTGTGGGTTTGTGAAGAACAAAGTGATTCTTTCCTAGATTTTCATACTTTTCATTACCAAACAACCAAAAACACTTAATTAGCTTGAAATCTAGCAAAATCAATGCTCAAAACCTCTCCTCTCAAATTCGGCCAGCATGGGTTCATCATGCAAACTTGAGTTCTAAGCATGGGAAATGAAAAAGAAAGCATGGGTAGTGTAAATCACAAGATAAAATCATAAAATTTTACCTTTATTAGCTTAATCCCTTGAAATCCCACACTTTTTCTTCAATTTTCCCACCTAGGGTTTGTGTTCATTCCTTTCCTCTTCACTTCATGCTTTGGCCAGCCATATGGGTGAGACAAAGAGAGTTTTAAATAGATTTTACAAGGAAATTCCAGAATAATCCAAGCTTGACACATGGCATGTTTCCATTGGTCCATGTGTAATACTTATCCATTAAGAAATCTCTCTCCAACAAATAAAATTTTTCAATTATCCACAATGTAAAATGTTAATGGCTGAAATCCATGGGCATGACAAGTGTTAGGTGGTGTAAAATTCCAAAATTCCAACTTTGCCCCCATAAACTAGTAAAATTACCGTTTTGCCCCTAGGACTCCAAAAATGTCAAAATTTAAATTTTTCACCTCTCAAACTCAAATCATACTCCAATGAGTCAAATGTGATCAAAATCTTTTCTAAAAATTCCCATTTTGTCCTCGGGTGACAAAATTACCATTTTACCCCTCGAACATGAAAATTCCAAATTGACTCCAATTCAGCCCTTGAACTCCAAATCATCATTTTAAGTCATTCTGGGGTTTTAAAATTCTCAATTTCATCTTAAGATCTCTATTTAGACTAGTTCGAGGCTTAATTCAACTTAATAGTACCATTTGGTACAATATCGACTTTTGACAATTTTTCGGGGCTTTCCAAGTATGCAAGCATATTGTCAATCACATGAAGGACATGGCAAGTGCTTTATAAAGTCAGGCTTGACAAAGACACTTTGGTAAATCTAGTGGTATTAGACACCTTAGATTTTGATGTGATCTTAGGAATGGATTGGCTATCGCCCTGCCATGCCAGCATGGACTATTACCATAAATTGATTAGATTTGACTTTCCAGGTAAGCCATCATTTAACATTCAAGGGGATAGGAGCAATACTCCAACCAATTTGATATTAGTCATGTCTACAAAAAGGCTATTAAGACAGGGTTGTCCAAGTTACTTGGCTATTGTGAGAGAAACCCAAGCAAAGGTTGGGGATATAAACCAAGTGTCGGTAGTGAATGAGTTTATAGATGTATTTCCAGATGAACTACCAAGGTTGCCTCCTGAGCAGGAAATTGAATTTTGTATAGACTTGGTTCTAAACACTAGACCTATATCCATACCTCTATATAGAATGGCACTTATGGAGCTTAAGGAACTTAAGAATCAGTTAGAAGATTTGTTAGACAAAGGTTTCATCCGCCCTAGCGTCTCACCCTGGGGAGCATTGGTGCTATTTGTAAAGAAAAAAGATGGGTCACTCAGATTGTGTAATGACTACTGACAGCTTAATAAAGTGACAATGAATAATAAATACCCCTTTCGAGAATAGATAATTTATTTGACAAACTCCAAAGAGCACAATGTTTCTCTAAGATAGATTTACGGTCTGGGTACCATCAGCTAAGGATCAGGAATGAAGATGTACCAAAGACCGCATTTCGAACAAGATATAGGCACTATGAGTTTTTAGTGATGTCATTTAGGCTTAAGAATGCCCTTACGGCATTTATGGATTTGATGAACTGAGTGTTCAAGCCTTATTTGGACAGGTTTGTGGTGGTATTTGTTGATGGCATCTTGATATACTCGAGGAACTAGGTGGAACACGAGCAACACCTTAAGATAGTGCTCCAAACTTTGAGAGAACATCAATTATATTCCAAGTTCTCCAAGTCTGAGTTCTGGCTCGAATGTGTTGCATTCTTAGTACATGTGGTCTTTAAGGATGGGGTACAAGTCGACCCAAAGAAAGTTGAGGTAGTGGAAAAGTGGCCAAGGCCAACATCAGTTATACAAATTATGAGCTTTTTGGGTTTGGCCTGCTATTATCATCATTTTGTGAAGGATTTGTAGTACCCCGTATTTTGATACGGTGGTAAATAAAGTTTACGGATGCCAATTAAGGTTAATTACTGAGTTAAAAAGGGTAATTCAGAAGTGAACCTATGAAATCTCAATCTCCATAGACACATAACTAGAAAAAGATGCGATAATGCAGACTAGGGGTAATTTCTTAATTTCTCTTTGTGAGCTCCTACGAGTGGGTTTTTTTTATGCTATTAAGGTCTAAATAGGCCTAAGGAATGTATAAACGATGTTTATGATGGTAAATAAATGAAGAATATAAAAATAAGGATAATTTCCATGGTAGGGGTAAAATGGTCATTTTGCATTTCGGGTCTAAATTTTTATGTTTTCATGAACCCATGTATTTCTAGACTATTATGGACCTTGCCCTAGTGTCAAAAGAGTAAAAGGTTGCACAAAGGATGAGAGGAAGACAAAGTCACCATGTTAAGGGCATTTTGGTAATTTAAGTGAGAAATGGATAAACTTTAGATATAAATATCTAAAGCTCCAGCAATTTCCAGCAGCTTTCAGCCACTTCTTCTTCCTTTCCCCTCTCACATTTCTTCATCTCCATGGGAGCCTCCCTTAAAGCTTCCATAACTTTCTCTCTCTAGCTTCAATTTCATGTTTTTGAGCACTTTTTCATAGAACCTTTTTGTGCTCTTTCACTCCCTCACCTTAAAACCCTTAAAAAAGTCTTACTTCCATCTTCCTCTCACTAGCTGGACTTGTAGAGAGAGAGAGAGATTTCCCTTATTAGCTTGAAGAATTTTGAAAGAGAATTCAACTACAAAGACCATTAAGGTGAGTATAAGTTAAGGTTAAAATTCTTTAGTCGTTGATAATGGCTAAAAATGGGGTTTGTGAGTGTTTTATCATTGAGGTTGTTTATTCACTCTTAGGGTGACTAGAGTAGTGTGAATAACTAGCCATTTAATGGCAATTGGAAGCTAGTTAGGAATAACTAGTGGAACTTGATTAGGAATGAGCTTTTGGATTATATTAATGCCAATTTGGGTTGGTTGTGATGTTGTGTGTGTATAGGTTCCAACAAGGCCTCACATGTCCATTTGGAGTATTAGTTGAGGTTAAAGTCAAGCAAAAGAATCAACAAGACCGGTGAGTGAACTTGCATTTCAAAATTTGCTTTGGGAGATATAAATGTATTTGGATGAAACATTTGAATGATTTTATCCAACCTTTGTTTAAAAATACGTGCCGGGGAATACGCCCCTGATAAAATGCTTTGATGTTGTGAAAATGTGAAATGTGTAAAAGGATGAATCCATGTGCTCCTATATTATGTTGGTATGTATGTATATGAATATACATTGTGCATTGATGAATAATGTTGTGTGAGGATGTTGAAGTATGCGAGTAGGGAGTGCACACATGATGATTTTAGAGTGTGCGAGTAGGATGTGCACACATGATGATGTTAGAGTGTGCAAGTAGGGAGTGCACACATGATGATGTTGAAGTGTGCGAGTAGGTAGTGCACACATGATGATGAATGCATATGTCTATATATGTGTGTGTTATAGAAAGTTATGAAAATATTTGTGATTCTGTTGCAAGTTGGCATTGTTAATTGCTCTGAAATTGCTTTTCATTTCAACAAGAAAATGGCTTCTGATGTAACAAGACCCATTTCAATTAAAATGATCTACTTCTCATTGCAGCGAGATTCATTTTCGCTGCAGCAAGAAACTCTCGGGTTTTGGGGGTCACACTAGCCTAGTTCTCGTTGCAGCGAGAAACTCTCGGGTTCTGGTGCAGTACTTTCACTTCGATCAAGAGTTTGACCACTTACCCGTCTGAAATGGGAAAAGTAATAAACATAAAAGTTGTAACCCTACCTATTAGATTTCTAATGGTCTAAAAATCAGGTCAATTGGACTTTTTTAGTGGGAGATATGATAGAAAACCTAAAACATATGCAAACTAAGACTATTTCTCGCTGCAGCGGGAAACTTGCTACCTTGCTTGATTTTGAGCTATTTTTCACCCATTTAACTTCATGGATTGATCATGGGTTTTTGCAACACTATGAGGTTATTGATCAAAGTTTGAAATGAGGGGTTTTTAGTAAGAAATTAAATCAATTGCATTATTTTTGAAACAAGTGCATCATGATTTCCAAATTCTTCCTATTGATTGCTTGTTCCCTTCTTATGTTCACTCACTGAGTTTATACTCACATTTCTAAACTTCATGTTTTCATATTCAAAGCTAGTTGGGACCTAGATTAAGCTGTCCATGTATGCTCATCTTTTTGGTAGGTACTATGGCAACTCAGTAGCTGTATCTTCACCTAGAGTCACTTCGCTGACAGTCAAGAGTCTTATGCTTGTGTACATGTATAAGTAATGAAGACCTCTAAGATTCATGTTAAAAATCGAATATGTATATTTGATTACTAAAGCCACTATATGGTGGCAAATGGGTGATACTATGTTATCATAATACAATTGTGAGTATTGGGTTACTATAAAATGTTATTGAAATATTTTTAGTTGAGAATTGCAATATGGGTTTAAGAAATGATGGTTTGGAATGATGATCGGGATTGCATAAATAGGCTTGCTTGGGCTTAGTGGGCTATGCCCATTGGGCCCATGCACTAGTCATAGCTTGGAATTTAGGCTATGAGAGGATTTCTCCAAATTAGCTGCTCCTCTGACTAACTTGACACATAAGGATACAAAATTCATGTGGTCAAATGCTTGTGAGGATAGCTTTGAAAAGCTTAAGGCTTGCCTCACCACAGCTCCAGTATTAAGCCTACATCAAGGCATAAGGGGTTATACTGTATTTTGCGATGCATCACAGGTTGGTTTAGGGTGTGTATTAATGCAGCATGGGAAGGTGATTGAATATGCATCAAGGCAACTTCAAAGGCATGAGAAAAATTACCCCACACATGATTTGGAGATGGCAGCAATCATGTTCACCTTAAAGATTTAAAGACATTATTTGTATGGTGAGACTTGCAAAATATATAGAGACCACAAGAGCTTAAAGTATATATTTCAGCAGAGGGATCTTAACTTGTGACAACGTAGGTGGATGGAGTTGCTTACGGATTATGACTGTACTATTCTCTATCATCTCAGTAAGGCTAATGTAGTGGCGGATGCCTTAAGTTGAAAGTCGATGGGGAGTTTGGCACATATATCTTTAGATATGAGATCCTTGATTCGGGGGATGTAGGGTTTAGGAGATATGGGTGTGCATTTTGAAGTTTCAGAGACAAATGCATTGTCAGCACATTTTAGAGTTAGACCTATCTTAACAGATCGGATTAGAGAAGCCCAAAGTAAAGATAAGTTCGTTACTAAGGCCTTGGAGGACCCTCAGGAAGGGAAAGGAAAAATGTTTACTAAAGGCACAGATGGAGTATTGAGGTATGGAACCAGACTTTATGTGCCTGATAGTGATAGATTGAGGAAAGAAATATTATAGGAGGCACATATGGCAGCGTACGTTGTACATCCAGGAGCTACAAAGATGAATCAAGATTTGAGGGAGGTATATTGGTGGGAAGGACTTAAGAAAGATGTAGCTGAGTTTGTACCCAAGTGCCTCATTTGTTAGCAGGTTAAGATCGAGCACCAAAAGTTTGCAAGGCTCTTACAACCATTGTCGATGCCTGAATGGAAGTGGGAGCATGTTGCAATGGACTTTGTAATGGGCTTGCCTCGAACTAGTGGGGGCTAAGACTCGATTTGGATCATAGTAGACCGGTTAATGAAGTTAGCTCATTTTCTTCCGGTTAAAACTACATATGGGCTGCCCAATACACTCGAGTTTATGTGGACAAGATAGTACATCTGCATGGTATCCCTATTTCTATAGTATCTACCACAAGGACACAGTTTACTAGTAGGTTCTGGGGAAAGTTGCAGGAAGCGTTGGGAACTAAGTTGGATTTAAGCATGGCTTTCCACCCTCAGACCGATGGGCAATCTAAACGAACAATGCAGACATTGAAAGATATGCTGAGGGCATGTGTGATAGACTTTGAGGTCTAGTGGGATCTGTATCTACCCTTAGTGGAGTTTGCTTACAACATTACCTTCCAAGCTAGCATCCAAATGGCACCATTTGAGGCATTATATGGACGGAGGTGCAGGTCACCCATTGGGTGGCTAGAGGTAGGAGAAAGGAAACTCTTGGGGCTAGAGTTTATGTAGGATGCCATCGAGAAGATACGCATGATTCGACAGAGGATGTTATCAGCATAAAGTAGACAAAAGTCATATGCTGATAACAAATGGAGAGACTTAGAGTTTCAAGTTAGGAGGATCATGTATTTTTGAAGGTCTCACCAACAAAAGTGGTAATGAGGTTCGGTAAAAAGGGAAACTTAAGTCCTTGATATATAGGACCCTTCGAGATCTTAGACAAGGTTGGAGCAGCAACATACTGTCTGGCACTACCACCGAACCTCTCAAATATCCATCCGGTGTTTCATGTGTCAATGCTTAGGAAGTATAACTCAGATCCATCTCATGTAATACAGTATGAAACCATTCAGTTGAGAGATGACTTAACCTATGAAGAGCAACCGGTGGCTATCCTTGTTAGGCAAGTCAAAAGCTCCATTCAAAGGATGTAGCCTTAGTAAAAGTGCTATGGCAAAACCACACCAGTGAAGAGGTAACGTGGGAAGCTGAAGAGGATATGCGAATAAAGTATTCACACCTCTTTAATATGTAGAGGTACGCTACCTTATAGTTATATTTAAATTCGGGGACCAAATTTCTTTAGTGGGGGAGAATGTGAAACCTCAACCTTCATAGATGTGTAGCAGAGGTAAACATAATGACCCGGATTAGGGGTAGTTCTGTCCTTTTCTTGGTGAGCTCCTAGAAGTGGGTTTTTCTAATATTATTAAGGTCTAAGTAGGCCTAAGGAATAAATGAATGAGGTATATAACAATGAAATAAACGAAGAAAATAGAAATAATGATAATTTCCATAGTAGGGGTAAAATGGTCATTTTGGGTCTTGGGTTTAAATTTCTAAGTTTTCATGAACTCGAGTACCTCTAATCTATTGTGGACCTTTTCTCAGTGTCAAAAGAGTAAAAAGTTTGAACCAAAGGAAAGAAGAAGGCAAAGTCAACTATGTAATGGCATTTTTGTAAATAAGTGGAACTTTAGTCAACCCTAAGAATAAATATCTAATTTTCCAGCAGCTTCTTCTTCTTCTTCTTCTTCCCATCCCTTCTCTCCATTTCAAACTCTCCATCTTTCATGGAGGTCACCCTTGAAACTGCCATAACTTTCTCAAATTAACTCAATTCTCATGTTTTTGTACACTTTTTCATAGGATTCTTTTTGCTCTTTCACTTTTTCACTTCAAAGATCCTCAAAAGTCTTTCATCTACACTTTTTCTCACTAGCTGAACATTTTAGAGAAATAGACTCTTATATTTAGCTCGAGAAAACCCTTAAAAGAATTTTCCCTCTTTAATCCTTACTAAAGGATTCAATTGCAAGTTCACCAAGGTGAGTAATGAGTTAGGTTTAATTTTTAAGTTGTTGATCAATGGCCAATAATTAGAATTGTGGGTTGTCTTATTGTTTAAGGTTGTTTATTTATTTCTAGTGTGACTAAAGTAGTGCAAACTAATGACTAGTCAAATGGTAAATGGGAAACTAGTTTGGAATAACTAGCAAAGTTTGACTTAGAAAATAGCTTTTTGAATAATATTCATGTCAATTGAGTTGGTTGTGATGCTATTGTGTGTGATAGGTTCCAACGAGACCCCACATCTCCACTTGGAGCATTAGTGGAAGTTGGAGTCGATTAAAGAATCAACAAAGACAAGTGAGTGAACTTACATTAAAATGTTTTGGGATAAATACATAAGTGTTTGATTGAATCACTTAAAATATTTTGTTGGTCTTTTCTTTAAAATATGCATAGGGACAAGCTCTTGATGAAACATTTTTATGTTGTGAAATGTGAAATGTGATGAATTCATGTGTTCTTATATTATGATGATATGTATGTTATGCCTTGAACGATAATATTGTGTGTTAATTACAACCGAGCTTGTGCGGTGTGGGAGTGCACATGCCGGTGATGATGTAGTGCAGGAGTGTTCGTGATGATATGTGCCATGTGCAGTGTGGGAGTGTACATGACAGTATTGTTGGCTCCATTAGTTTTTGATGATAATGAAACATTCTTATTCATTAGTGTCTAATTTTTCTACTTAACTGTGCAGGACAAGAATTGTATGCTTATGATAAATAAATTATTCCAAAGGACATATCAAAAAGCATATGAATAAGAAACCACAACTAATCAACAAAACAGAAGCCTCTTAGTTGGATAATGAAGGGTATTAGTCAACTAAAATTCAAATCAGAACTTTACGGGCTTAAGAATATTGAGAAACAAAAAAGACTTAGTAGACCAAGAAGTGGGTTAGTTGACTAAGAAGCTACTACTAGAAATCTGGACTTTATGTCACAACCCGGAACTCCCATCAAGCCCGTGACAACCGCCGCGCCGTCTCGATCGACATTCATTACCCGAAATGTCAATCGGAACCCTGCAAGGCTTTAATATCAGCTTCTAATTTCCCCTGTGGATAACTGTTGCCAAATACCACATTCTAAAAGATTTTAAACTGTTTCCAACTTAAACAAATAAAATAATAATTTTCGTCTCACAGGGGTATTTTGGTCATTTATCCCAAAAATCTCAAAATTAGTTAAAAATATAGTATGTAAGTGGAAAACACATATTTCATAATCAAAAATAATTTTGGATGTCTAAAACATTCGTTTAAAATGGAATTATGACTCTTAGAATAAAATAAAAATATTAAATAAAATATTCAATTTTCATATAAAACAATATTTTAAGAACATTGCATAAATAATTTTTACAGCGTAAAAGCAAAATAAATTCCTACATACTGTAATGCAGATAGCCAAAGTATAGAATTTAATTTACAGTGACACGTGGGCCCACGAATAACCAAAAGTATAAAAAAAAAATGAACCTACAGTTTTTGAATGTGGCAAGTTCAACTGTAATCCTCGTCGATATCAGTTATCTACAATATATTCTGAGCCTGAAATGGGTGGAAATGAAAGGTGGTGAGATTATAAAATCCCAGGGAGTAAACCAACATCACTCAAAATATCTAAAGTCGAGTAAAAGGAGACTATTAAAACATTTCATCAAACTGTAATTTATCATCTTTCAACTAATTTCAACCAAATGAAATCAATTTATTTAAAGCAAATAATCAGTATAGCTTATGAATTTCTTAAAAAGCTTGGCTCATGCAAAAAATTATTATCATACTCAGTTATTTGGGATACCTTGGCTGAGGGCTATCCCGACTGAGTCGCCAAGGTTATTAGAAAGTCATGTTTTTATTTTGAAAACATAGTCGTTCTTTGGCGTTGGCCGAATTCCCCTTCATGTGGTGGTTTGGCGTGAAATGAACTCTAAAAGTTATACCTCGAGAGTTACCCTACTCGCCTCTCCAGCCGAGGTAAAAATATAATAGGATTCTGTGCCCCTCTAATAGGCTAGTCCACAGAACCTAGCCCACTGCAACAGGTCAAACCCACCATACAATAAAATTTTGACAACATAACAGGGCTAATATATTACTACCCAGCCTGCAAAGGTAAAATAAAGCAATTCATACAATTCATAAAAAACACAGCCCAGCCAATCATGCCAATGCAATAACATAAGCCATTAATTCAATTTTAAATTTACAACATATCAGTGGTCTCCAATTACTCTATTTTCAAAATCGTTATTTCGTTTCAAGACAATTTATAAAATATTTTCATTTAAACTCATTTTGTTTACAAAACATAAAAATTTACCATTTGAACTCATTTTCATAAAATTCACCAAAACAGAATAAAAACATACTTTAGATAATTAAAATGATGGTAAGGTTACTTACTGTTTCCGAAAACTAAATTCTGGTACTCCAACTATTACTCCTCGAGTGCGATTTCTTTGGGGAGCGATTTCTTTGCCCTTGCCAGAGGATTCACCACCTTGACAAATTGCACAATTAAGAGGTTTACTACTTTGGTACTAAACCAAAATAAACTAATTTATACTACTAATGCATGATATGAAGTGCAAAATGTCTAAATTTTGCCTAAACGCGGTGTTAACCTATTTCAATCTTTTACTTGATAAATCGATATACGCGTCCGTTTAAACTCCAAATTAATATTTTTCAGTTTCTATACCTCAATTGCACCCAAATTGACTTAATGCCTTTCAGTGTGGTGCAAATTATCAATCTCGACAATAAATTACGAAAATACCCCTAGTGGGTAAAAATTCATATTTTTACTCCGAAAATTCCCATTATTTTTCTAGGCTCATAATTCATCATTATTCATCATAATTATGCAAATAAACATCAAGATCAGCAGCCAATATTCCCCTAGAAAATTCGGCATAGTGGGTTTCAATGGGAGAAAATTATTTCTCTAACTTATTTTTGCTATAATTCAATATAACCCAACTAAAATCACTTAATTCAATTAAAATTAACCAAAACTCAAGCTCAAAACTCATCCATGGAGGTTTGGCCAGCATGGGTGTCCATACCCACTTTCTAATTTTGCATGGAAATGAGAAAAAATGCATGGGTAGTGAAAATCACAAGGAAAATCAATCAAATTTACCTTTTTAATGCTTGATTTCTTGATTTCTCTTGATTTTCCCCAAATTTTTCAGCTAGGGTTCTTATTTCTTTTCCCCCTTTTCTCTCCTGGTTTGGACGGCTTGAAGAAGATGAGAATTCTGAAAATTTTGACCTTTTTAAAGGCTAAAATAAGATAATATTATTTTATTCATTTTTTTTGTTTTATTAATTCCTTAAATTCTAGCCATCCATTTGTTTCCAAATTTTCACCATACACTTGTCCCACATATCCATAGCTTAGATAAAATTCTTAGACCTATCCAAAGTCTTGGTGGAGTAATTTTTTGAAATTAACACTTTTGCCCTTGTAAAAGTCAAAAATTACATTTTTACCCCAAAAACTAAAAAATTGCCCATAGGCATATTTTTCATCCCTTATACTCATACCATTCTCCAATTTGTCAAATTTGATCTAAATTCTCTCAAAATCTTAAATTTTATTCGCTGGTGGTAAAATTACGATTTTGCCCCTACACTCTAGAAATCACCGGAATTAAACTTTTTCACTGCCAAACCCTCAAATTATACTCCAATAAGTCAAATGGGGCCAAAAAATCTTTTCTAAAAATTCCCATTGTGTCCTTAGGTGGCAAATGACCATATTAAACCATTTTGAGATTTTAATATTCTTAATTTCATTTTAAATTCTCTATTTGATCTAGTTCGAGGCTTAAATTAACTTAATTGTACCATTTGGTACATTGTCGTCTTTTAACGATTTTTCTTTTGGGACTTTCCAAGTATGCAAGCATATTGTCAATCATATGAATGACATGGCAAGTATTTTATAATGTCGGGCTTGACAACACTACCCCCCTTAAAAAAAAATTTTGACCTCAAAATTTCATGTACTGAACTCAGAGAAAATGAAGGGGTATTATTTTCTCATCTAATGCTCAACTTCTTATGTCTTCCCATTTATAGGGAATTTCGATTTGTTCACCTCATTTACCTCCAATTCAACTCGAGTACTTCACTTATGTCTATTATTATCCTTTAAAATCAGATCAACAATAACCTTCACAATTATGATCTCTTATATCGAGACACCAAGCATGCTTATATTACTATCATTAAACTTGAACCATAACTCCATCCCAATCATACCGATTTCGGTCGCATTTTATACTTATTTAGGTATACCAATCACTATCTTATTACTTCATTCCGTATTAAATTTCTCAACTTTCATTCATTCATCCCATCCTCATACACTATTGTGTAGTTTACAATATCATTAACACGCCATACTCATTCCTGTACATATCCTCAACGTTCGGGAAAATTAATGGCTTTAATTATTTCCACATACTTCATGTTTACTTTGCATTTAGGAAATTTCAATCTTCTTAATCCTATTAATCCATCTCATATGGCTTAATCGTACTATAGATTATATTCCCTTAACTATTTCTCCAAAATTCCTTAGGTCGTCATAAATCGTCTTCTGATAAGATTCTTAATCATTACATTATCTATACAACTCATCAAATATATTGAGTTCAAATCTCGAACCACTAAAACCATTATTCATTTTAGTTGGGTACATCACTACTCCACACATACATATACATGTACATTCAAATGTCTATATTCCTCATTATGTATACGGGTCTCTATTTTCAAATGCCTTCAGACTAATTTCTCTTTGTTCATTCCCATCCATAATCAAGATTCAATAGAATAATCTTCATAATTCATACAAATTCTCATCATGCCTGTGCATAGTTCCTCATCATTTATGTACTTATATTCTCTTCTTATCATTTCCAATTATACGTTTAAGTTTCCTTGTACTGTATATCATTACATCACAATGTCATCTCCATTGAATTATAATCTATTATGCGTGTATGTTTTATAATCCCATTGGTATCTCAAAAATTTATCTTGACTTGATCATTGCATCTTATGCAATACTACAATTCCTAAAAGTCATCCTTATTCCTCGATTATCCTTCATGTTTCCTATATATATTGTATCCTTATTGCATTCCGATATTGATTTGTCACTTAAAACTCAAATTCATTTGAATCATGTATGCCTCACGCATTTTTGAATTCCAATTCCCATAATATATTAAGAAAGTTTCATTATCTGACTTCATTATCAAGGTTAACTTCTATCATCCTTTATTCCACTATTTCATATGAATATAACATCATTCTTCCTTAACTAATTTACAAATTGTACTTGAAATTACAAGACTTGAAACTATATTCTCCTCAAGTACTTTTTAATGTTAATACTTATACCACTCTCAGCTTATAGCTTCCTTTTTATAACTACATAACTTAGTGCTTGCTTTCACAAGATCCATCGCAGAACTTCTCTTGAGTATTTCCTTAAAGATATTTATTTTAAATTTATGTCTCACAACATATGATCATTTAACCTGTAACTTAGCCATTTGGCTCCTTAGCAAGTTTCAAAGTCACGCATCTTATGCTCATCATGTATAACTTATAATTCTTTCTCAAGGGCGTTTAAACATTCTTGAAACACTTAATCACTTATTTACTCTTTTATACACCAAGTATATCATTTCCATAAAGGCATGCCCAACTACTCATGCTTCAATTTATCTCCATGGGTTTCTAGCATGTCACCTAGTTTACTTGTGTTGTTACTAATCCTTTCCTTTCAACAAGGTCAAGACAAGATCAATATATTCTCATAACAATATTCTATATAAACTCATTTGCTATATCATTATTGAAATCTTTATTTACATTTTCCTCACTTGGTATTGACAGCTTTTATCAGTATCTCATACATTCATCTAACCTTTCGCTCGCTTCCTCTTTAGTCTTTAACAAGACTTAATCTCTTTTCTTCTTTATTTCTTAAGATTTGACTTCAGTCATCATATTATTCATCTTAACACTCCACATGTTAATTTATTTTTATGTAGCCATCTCAAAAATTCTCTAACTTTTCTTTCTCTTACATGCCAATATATATAAGGCAATAAAAAAAAACTCTGCAATTTCACTCATCATCTTTATCTTAATACCTCCCAATGCACTTAAGAGTCCAAACAACAAAGCTTAGCATGAAAACCAATGACCATTCTTCAACTCGTGAGTTTCATCTTCATGCCACTCTCAATTTGCTCTTGCTTTCTAGCCATTAGGGGTTCTTAACGTGACAACGTTTGATAGTCAGTATTGTGGCGTTGCAACGGTTTGAATTCACTTTATCTTAGCAACTCTTCCACCTTTAAAGCTACTACCTCAATTATTCACAATCGTGTGGCTTCCCTCTGAGTCTATACCATAATTAGCAAGACTAACTTTCTATCACAAATGTGCGATCAAAACATTGATTTAACGTATTTATTTTGCCATTAACATTCATATATCTTTACCATAACATTTAATACAAGTTTGCTTAAGCAAAAATCTCCAAATTTATTCATAGCTACATGTATCTCAAATTGCTCATCACTTATCATCAGTCAATAAATCCCACTCGAAAATACCCTTTCCATATTGTATAGTGATTTCACCATATAGCATCACTGCACTATGTTCCTCCATTCTACTATCACGCATACTCCATAGAAATTAATTAAAAGATTTATGTACCTTAACTAATGCTAATTCCATTTAATCATATCTTAAATACTTCAAACTTGTAAATTACAACTCCAAATGTATGTCCACATATTGATAATCTTTATATATTTCATGATCATGAAAACTACAACTTACAAACTAGCTTTCTGTCATATGTACTTTATTAGGGCACTAATTTCAACATATTTAATCTACCTTTGGTGGTATGTCAAAATCATCCCTGTCTCGGTTGCAATCCAGAGGAATCTGTCCTCTGCATATCCGTATGAGCTGGGGGAGATGGAGCAGCTACCGTAGCTGAAATACCCCATACTTTGATATGGTGATAAATAAAGTTGATCAAATGCAAATTGAGGTCAATTAAAATGTTTAAAAGTGATAAGAGACGAAAGGAATTGTTTAGGATAAAATATTTCGCAAGTGAAAAAAATAATAATAATTTTATCGAAGGAGAATTTGTGAGATAAAAGGCGATTTGGAAGTCAAGTGCGGCATAATAAGGTATTTTCGGTACCAAGGAGACAAGATAAAATTTTTAGAACAAAATAATATTTTATAAATAAAATAATATTAAAATATTAATATTTAGCTTGATGTCGAAGTCAATCAAGAAGAATGATCATATGGTTGATCCAAGTGGGGGAGAAGATGACAAGCTCGACTATATAAAAATATTTATCATGACATACATGTGATGGATAGCATGTTTGCATGCTAAGAGAGTCTCGAAAAATTTACAAAAGTCGGTATTGTACCTAGAGGTACAACAAAGTTGAGTTAAACCTCGAACTATATCAAATAGAGAATTCATGATGAAATTAAGAATTTTAAAGTCTCAGAATGGTTTAATATGGTAATTCAGAGTTTGAGGTCCGATTTGGAGTCAATTCGAAAAATTGATCGGTTAGGGGCAAAATGGTCATTTGCCACTTGGAGACAAAATGGGAATTTTAGAAAATATTTTTGGCCCCATTTGACTTATTGGAGTAAGATTTGAGGTTTAGAAGTGAAAAATTTTAATTTCGGTATAATTTGGAGAAAAGGGTAAAATGGTAATTTTGCCACCCAAAATCAAAAATTTAATTTTTGAAAGGATTTTGATCAAATTTAATTATTTGGAGTGTGAAATGAGTATGAGGAGTGAAAATTATGCATTATGGCAAATTTTCAATTTTTGAGGCAAAAATGTAATTTTTGAAAAGTTCGGGGGTAAAAGTGTAATTTTGAAAAATTTGCTCCACCAAAACTTTGGAAAAATCTGGAAATTTCACTTAAGACTTGGATAAGTCAAAGGGAATGCATGGTGGAAAAAGTAGGACAAGTGGATGGCTAGAAAAAAAAATGAATTAATAAAATATTTAAAATATGAATAAAATAATATTATTTCATTAAACAATAAAAAGTATAAAAAAAATCAGCCCACCCATTCTTCTTCTTCAACATTCGGCCAAGCAAGAAACAAGAGAGAGAAAGGAGAAAAATAAAACCCTAGCTAAGAAATTTAAAGGGAAAATAGGTGGAAATTCAAAAATCAAGTGAAAAAAGGTAACATTTCTTAAATTCGTCTTGTGCTTTACCTTTCCCATGCATTTCCCATCATTTTCCATGGTTGAATCATGTGATTTGAGGATGATTTCAATTCTGGTCATATGGGTTTAGAGAGAGAAAGTTGTTAGATAAATTTGATTTTGAGCTATGTTAGTGTTTAGTGTTAGTTTAGCATGTTTATGAGCAAAACAACAAGAAAAAAATTTATCTTCTCCATGAATTTCTCTAGGCCGAATCTAGCCAATGGTATGTGAGGATGAGGTTGACTTTATTTTAAGAGAATTGGGTGGAAAAATGATGAATTATGAGGTTGGAAATTAAATGGGAATTTTCGGTGCAATAAATTGAAATTTTTACCCACTAGGGGTAAAAGCGTAATTTATAGTCCGGACTGATAAATTGGACCAAATTCACAGTCATTGAGGTATTGTGGATATAATTGGATAATTGAAATTGAAATGGATGGAATTGGAGTCGAATTGGGGATTTTAGGACTTTACATCGTGTATAGGCGAGTTAGGTCGGACACCGCAATTAAGCGATTGTCTAAACATTTCAAATCCTATCTAGTGCATACGCATGGATAAGAGCCTGAAATAATTTATGATAAATTGACACAATTTATTGAATTTTGTATCATGGATTATGGATAGGTGGTGAGTCAATTGTTTCGGGTAAGAGACTGCACCCGAGGGCGGAAGATAGGAGTATTTCTACTCCTAATACTGTGAGTGAACTTATTATCGTCTTAATTATCTAGAGTAGTTTTATACAATTGTGTGATTTTATGAAAAATGGGTTTAAATGGTAAATTGCTATGTTTTAGGAGAAATTGTAATTTTATAAAATGATTTTATAAATTTTCTGGAAAATCGAATATTGGTTTTGAAAATAGAGTAATTGGAGACTGCCTGCTTGTGTTGTAAATTTATGGTTTTAAATTGAATGGCTTATGACAATATATGAGCATGAATGGTTAAATTGATTTTGGTGTCAGAATTATTTATATTGTGTATTCAGCCTTGAGAGGCTAGATTACGATAAATTGCCATGCCATGCTAGAATGAATTTTATTGAATTGGTGGAGTATATATTAATTATTTACTGCAGAGGGGGTTCCGTGGACCAGCCTATTAGAGGGGCACGGTAAACTCCATTATATTATTACCTCGAACGGAGAGGCGCGTAGGGTATCTCCTGGGGTAAAGCTTAGGGTTCACTTCACGCCAAACCACCACGTGAAGGGGAACTCAGCCAACGCTAAGGAACGACTGTATTTTTCTCAAACTAAAAATATATTTTAAGTGTATACAAAATTTTAACAGCCTTGGCGGACTCGGTTGGATGCCCTACGCAAGGTATCACCGAGTATGAGTTTTGGCACGAGCCAAAGTTTTAAGAAATTCATAAGCCAAGTTGATTACTCGATTTATATGGATTGATTTTATTTGGTTGAAATGAACTGAAAGGTAATGAAATTACAGTATGATGACTTATTTTAATTGTCTCTATTTACTCGGCTTTAGATACTTTTGATGGTATCTGTTTACTCACTGGGATTATAAAATCTCACCCCTTCTTCCTATACATTTTTCAGGCTCAGGACAGTTTGTAGATAGTCGAGTAGGACGAGAACTAAGCTCGAAACTGCATTATAGAAAGTAAGAGTTCACAGTCTTACATCATCTTGGTCAATTGGAGCCCACGTGTCATTGCAGATCAAAACTTATATTTTGGTTATCTGTATTTCTATTCATACAATTTTTACTTTACTTTCATGTGAGAAAAATTATTTACGAATATTTCTATAAAAATTTATTTTATGAGAAAATAGAATATTTTATTTATTATTTTTGAATAGTACTAGTTGTCAACAATTTGCTTTCAAATGAACGTTTTAGATACTTAATTGTTTTTAAATCATTAAATATATATTTTCTGCTTACCTACTACATTTTTAGCAAGTTTTGAGATTTTTGACGAAAAATTACTAAAATACCCCTATGAGCCAGAAAATAATATTTTATTGTTCTTATTTGAAAATGACTTATGATTTTTTGAAATGCGAGATTTAATAACTGTTGCTCACCAGGGAGATGCGGAAGTTAATGTTAAGCCTTGCGGGGTTTCAATCGGCATTCGGGGTGAAGAATGTATGTCGAGGCCTCGCGGCGGTTGTCACGGGTCCGATGGGGAGTTCCGGGTCGTGACAGTAGCCCGTCCTAACTGTGGACAATCTCTCCTAATGTGACCCGGTTGATCACAACGAAAACATCGTGCAGGCCCTCTGCACAGCCCAACATGATAATTCCCACAATTTCTGCATCTACGTGAACTTCCTAAAACAGAGGAGTCTTTGCCCCTTTTTGGTGGTTGACTAGAAGATACACTCAGATTTCTCCTTTTTGCTAACTCAGCTCGTAGACTCCTATTTTCATTCGCAAGCTTCTCAGCTCTTAATGCCATTCGCACCACCTCTTTAGCCATGGTTGCGTCTGACTCACCCATAAAAGAAACACAACTATGTTGCCTAGCCTCTTTAAGCTTCTTAGAATCAGAAACATCCAGCACTGGTGGTGGGACAAGAGGTAGGGGTGGTGGTACTGAAGGAGCAGCTAGAGGAATTGTAGGAAGAGCTTGACCAGCTTGAGCCTGGCCAAGAATAGCAGTAAAGAAGGCTGTAAATGCTTGAACTGCCTTAAGAGGCATGGCAGGAATACTAGTAAGTGGCAGAGGAGGTGGAGGATGTGGAGGAGTCTCGGTCTGTTCAGCAGCAGGTGCTGCGAGAATGGTGGATGTAGTCGATTCCTCCTCTATTGCACCTAACTGACGACGTTGGAAACGACATCTTCCCCTCTCAGTTGATCTAGTGAGAGGTGGGTGTTCGCGTCGAGGAGACATAATAATCTATAAGAGGGAACAAAGTGAGTTTAGGCAACCTCAGGCTCTATATGCTTATGCATGTATTTT
The DNA here is from genome assembly GCF_053813885.1 of Theobroma cacao. NCBI lineage: Eukaryota > Viridiplantae > Streptophyta > Magnoliopsida > Malvales > Malvaceae > Theobroma > Theobroma cacao. The sequence continues at coordinate 28,719,531 of NC_142641.1, forward strand.
ATTCAACTTACCCTAACTTAACTCGGGGCCACATTGACAATGTAAATTTTTAAAACAGCTTTAAAATAACTTTAAACTCAAAAACTCTAATCTTTAAAACTAAAAGCTCTTATACCAACTTAATTGTCATGACCTGAAACTCTCATCGAGCCCGTGACAACCGCCGCAACGTCTCCATCGACATTCATTACTCGAAATGTCAATCGGAACCCTGCAAGGCTTTAATATCAGCTTCTCATTTCCCCTGTGGGTAATTGTTGCCAAATACCACATTCTAAAAGTTTTAAACTATTTCCAACTTAAACAAATAAAATAATAATTTTTGTCTCACAAGGGTATTTTGGTCATTTATCCCAAAAATCTCAAAATCAGTTTAAAATATAGTATGTAAGTGGAAAACACATATTTCATAATCAAAAATAATTTTGGATGTCTAAAACATTCGTTTAAAGTGAAATTATGACTCTTAGAATAAAATAAAAATATTAAATAAAATATTCAATTTTCATACAAAACAATATTTTAAGAACACTGCATAAATAATTTTTACAGCGTAAAAGCAAAATAAATTCCTACATACCATAACGCAGATAACCAAAGTATAGAATTTAATTTACAGTGACACGTGGGCTCACGAATGACCAAAAGTATTAAAAGAAATGAACCTACAGTTTTTGGATGTGGCAAGTTCAACTGTAATCCTCGCCGATATCAGTTATCTACAATCTATTCTGAGCCTGAAATGGGTGAAAATGAGGGTGGTGAGATTGTAAAATCTCAGTGAGTAAACAAACATTACTCAAAATATCTAAAGTCAAGTAAAAGGAAACTATTAAAACATTTCATCAAACTGTAATTTATTATTTTTCAACTTATTTCAACCAAATGAAATCAATTTATTTAAAGCAAGTAATCAATATGGCTTATGAATTTCTTAAAAAGCTTGGCTCATGCCAAAAATTATTATCATACTCAGTTATTTGGGATACCTTGACTGAAGGCTATCCCAACTGAGTCCACCAAGGCTATTAGAAAGTCATCTTTTTATTTTGAAAACATAGTCATTCCTTGGCGTTGGTCGAGTTCCCCTTCACGTGGTGGTTTGACGTGAAGTGAACTCTAAAAGTTATACCTCGATCATTACCCTACTCGCCTCTCCAACCGAGGTAAAAATATAATAGGATTCCGTGCCCCTCTAATAAGCTAGTCCACAGAACCCAGCCTACTACAGCAGGTCAAACCCACCATACAATAAAATTTTGACAGCATGACAAGGCTAATATATTACTACCTAGCCTGCAAGGGTAAAATAAAGCAATTCATACAATTCATAAAAAACACAGCCCAGCCAGTCATGCCAATACAATAACATAAGCCATTAATTCAATTTTAAATTTACAACATATCAGTGGTCTCCAATTACTCTATTTTCAAAATCGTTATTTCGTTTCAAGACAATTATAAAATATTTTCATTTAAACTCATTTTATTTACAAAACATAAAAATTTACCATTTGAACTCATTTTCATAAAATTCACCAAAACAGAATAAAAACATACTTTAGATAATTAAAATGATGGTAAGGTTACTCACTGTTTCTGAAAACTAAATTCAAGTACTCCAACTATTACTCCTCGGGTGCGATTTCTTTGCCCTTGCTAGAGGATTCGCCACCTTGACAGATTGCACAATTAAGAGGTTTACTACTTTGGTACTAAACCAAAATAAACTAATTTATACTACTAATGCATGATATGAAGTGCAAAATGTCTAAATTTTACCTCAACGCGGTATTAGCCTATTTCAGTCTTTTACCCGATAAATCGATATACGCGTCCGTTTAAACTCCAAATTAATTTTTTTCAGTTTCTATAGCTCAATTGCACCCAAATTGACTCAATGTCCCTCAGAGTGGTGCAAATTATCAATCTCGATAGCAAATTACGAAAATACCCCTAGTGGGTAAAAATTTGTATTTTTGCTCTGAAAATTCCCATTATTTTTCTAGGCTCATAATTCATCATTATTTATCTAATTCCTCAAATAAACATCAAGATCAGCAGCCAATATTCCCCTAGAAAATTCGACATAGTGGGTTTCAATGGGAGAAAATTATTTCTCTAGCTTATTTTTGTTATATTTCAATACAACCTAACTAAAATCACTTAATTCAATTAAAATTAACCAAAACTCAAGCTCAAAACTCATCCATGGAGGTTTGGCCAGCATGGGTGTCCATACCCACTTTCTAATTTTGCATGGAAATGAGAAAAAAGCATGGGTAGTGAAAATCACAAGGAAAATCAATAAAATTTACCTTTTTAATGCTTGATTTCTTGATTTCTCTTGATTTTTTCCAAATTTTTCAGCTAGGGTTCTTATTTCTTTTCCCCTTTTTCTCTCCTGGTTTTGACGGCTTGAAGAAGATGAGAATTCTGAAAATTTTGACCTTTTTAAAGGCTAAAATAATATAATATTGTTATTATTTTTTTTTAATAATTCCTTAAATTCTAGCCATCCATTTGTTTCCAAATTTTCACCATACACTTGTCCCACATATCCATAGCTTAGATAAAATTCTCAGACTTATCCAAAGTCTTGGTGGAGTAATTTTTTGAAATTTACACTTTTACCCTCGTAAAAGTCAAAAATTACATTTTTACCCCAAAAATTGAAAAATTGCCCATAGACATATTTTTCATCCCTTATACTCATACCATTCTCCAATTTGTTAAATTTGATGTAAATTCTCTCAAAATCTCAAATTTTGTTTGCGAGTGGTAAAATTACGATTTTGCCCCTACACTCTAGAAATCACCGAAATTAAACTTTTTCACTGCCAAACCCTCAAATTATACTCCAATAAGTCAAATGGGGCCAAAAAAATCTTTTCTAAAAATTTCCATTGTGTCCCTAGGTGACAAATGACCATTTTACCCTTGGACAGTGAAAATTTCGAGTTGACTCCAAATTGATCCTCAAACTCCAAATCACCATATTAAACCATTCTGGGACTTTAATATTCTTAATTTCATTTTAAATTCTCTATTTGATCTAGTTTGAGGCTTAAATTAACTTAATTGTACCATTTGGTACATTGTCGTCTTTTAACGATTTTTCTTTCGGGGCTTTCCAAGTATGCAAGCATATTGTCAATCATATGAATGACATGGCAAGTATTTTATAAGGTCGGGCTTGACACTTTAAGACAGAACCAACTTAGTTGACCAAGAAGTAAGTTAGTCGACTACGTGCTCACTACTAGAAACTAGGATCAGAAGACAAAGACGACTTAGTCGGCTAAGAACATTCTGCCAGAAAATTTGAATTGTGCATTAAAAAACAGATTAGCGGCCAGAACTACAACAAAACTATTTCTAATGGTCAAAAACTGCCTACCACCTATCAAAGCTGATTTTCCAAGTATTTAAGAGGCTTTCAACTGCTAGAAATGTAATCAAAGGCTTCCAAGAACAAAAAGAGCTCTAAAACCAACAAAAACTCTCTGCATTCTTTTGCACTCCATGCCTATCCTTGTAAAAGACTCAAGCACTTCACTTTGTACCACTTAGATCAAATCAATGATCATAGGTACACCTTTATTTCTCTTTATCTTGTATACTTAGAGTGTGCGAGACACTCTAAGGGAATTTATTCAAGCTTTGTTTGCTTGATTAGTGTATAGGTTCTAACTTAGCCTAGAAAAGTTAGTTTGAGTTTGGGTTGATCTCTACAAAAACCATTGTGAAAGGTTTTGGCTGAGCCTGGTAAAAGCCATTGTAAAAGCTTGGTGAAAACTTGTGAATTTCACCATCCATAGTGGATTTGTTTGGAAAATCATTGGTTGAACAATCAAGGTAGTGGATGTAGGTCTTGGACCGAACCATTCTAAATTCTAGTGTGATTGACTGCACTATTTTTAATCTTTTATTCATCTTCTAAATCTTTCTTTTATCTTGCATTTGTCCCCAATTAGAAGTCAATTTTAGCAAAAGCCAAAAAGTGATATTCATCGCCTTCTAGCACAATTACTTGGGACCAACAAGTGGTATCAGAGGAAGTTCCCTATTCTTAAGGTCTAACACCCTTTGGGAAGATCCAATGGCTGTTCAAAAATTAGTAGTTGCTAAGGGACAGTCCACAAACAGACCATCTCTGTTTGATGGCTCAAATTATCCATATTGGAGTACTAAGATGTCAATATACATTAGAGCAATAGATTATGAGATGTGGGATGTCATAACTGATGGTCCCTTTATTCCTTCAACCTTAATTGTTATAACCAACGAGATGATTCCTAAGCCAAGGTCTGAATGGACTGAAGCTAAAACCAAAAGAGTCCAAACCAATTTTAAGGCAATCAATACACTGCATTGTGCTTTAACTCTCAGTGAATGCAATAAAGTGTCAAGCTGTACCACAGCTAAACAAGTGTGGGATAAACTTATGATTATTCATGAAGGGACTTTACAAGTTAAGGAGTCCAAGATAGCCCTCTTAACCCACAATTATGAGATGTTTAAGATGGAACCTGGTGAAGATATCACCAGCATGTTAGATAGATTCACAAATAGCACAAACAAATTAAGTCAACTAGGCAAACCAATTCCTAAGCATGAAATCGTTAAAAGACTTCTTAAAAGCCTACCAAAAAATTGAAAGCCAAAGGTGACTGCCATTCGAGAAGCCAAGGACTTAAATGTTATAACTTTGGATGAAATTTGTGGTTTTCTTCTTACTCACGAGCTGAAACTCAAGGAAGAGGAAGAAGAAGACAAGAAGGAAGCAAAGGAAAAGAAGAAAAGTATTTCCTTAAAGGCTAGTATTTTTTAAGAAGAATTAGATAGTCTATCTTGTGATGATGATGAGGAGCTGGCTATGGTTGCAAGAAGGTTCAGAAAACTTATGGGCCAAAGAAATAGAAGATTGGCTAGAATAGGGTTTAGAAGAGAATAAGGCTCTTCATGGAAAACCAAAAATAAAAATGAGTCCAACAAGAAGGAAGAGCTTATATGCTTTAAATGCAAGAAGCCAGGACACTTCAGGTCTGATTTCCCATGCTGAAGGAGGAAATCAAAGAAGGCAATGGTGGCTACTACTTGGTCAGATAATGATACTTCAAGTTATGATGATGAAGAAAAAAAGGTGGAAGAAAAAGCTAATTTGTGTTTGATGGCAAGGGATGATGAATTCGAGGTATCTTCATCCCCTTGTAATATTTCAATTGATGAATTACAAGAAGAGTATGAATGTCTTTATGATGAATTTGAGAAACTTGCATCAAAATATAAAACTTTGAAAAGAAAAATTGCATCTCTTGAGACTGATTTGCAAAAAATAAAACATTACTTCAATTATGTTTTTGAACAAATAAATTTTCTACAAATTGAATTAGAGCATTCAAAAACAGATTTTAAAACTCTAAAATTGGAATTGGAAAACAAAACAGAAGCCTTGCAAAAGGCAGTTGAAGAAAATGCTAATCTTAAAAGTTTGAGGAACATATACTTTAAGAAAAATTTTGATAATGCTTCATCTATATGCTATAATTGTGGAAAACATGGACATTTATCTTATGACTATTATGGAAACAGATGCATGCAGAAAACAAGAAAAATTTGGGTTCCAAAAGGATCCTATATTGTAGCTAACCTTCAAGGACCCATCAAAGTATGGGTACCTATTAAGAAAAACTAAAAATCTGTTTTGCAGGTTGAGCTGAATCTAAAAGACACATGTTCAAGAGCACAACTAAAGGAGAAAGAACCATGGTTTATGGACAGTGGCTGCTCAAGGCACATGACTGGAAATGAAATGCTGTTTGCTCAACTGGACAAGAAAAAGGGAGGTACCGTTTCCTTTGGTGATGATTCAAAACGTAGAATTCATGGCATAGGAACGGTTGGTAAGAACTCTCAAACTCAAATTAGTCATGTGTTATTGGTTAAAGGTCTTAAACATAATTTATTAAGTATTAGCCAATTATGTGACAAAGGTTTCAAGGTATGTTTTGACTCAACTAAATGTGAAGTGATAGATATAAGCATTAACAAAGTCTCATTTATTGGAAAAAGAATAAAGAACATGTATGTTGTATTTCTTGAGAATCTTGAAATGGATTGTGAAACATGTCTTGTAGAAAAAGTTGAAAATGATGGCTAGCTATGGCATAGAAGACTTGGACATGTAAGCATGCATACCATGTCAAAGTTAATTAAGAAAAATCTAGTTATAGGATTGCCAAAGCTGAAATTTGAAAATGATCAAATTTGTGATTCATGTCAATTAGGTAAACAAACTAGAACATCTTTTAAAGCCAAGAAGGTTGTCTCCACATCTAGACCTCTTGAATTGCCTCACATTGATCTATTTAGTCCAATAAGCACAACTAGTCTAGGAAGAAAATCTTATGGCTTTGTAATAGTTGATGACTACTCTAGGTTCATTTGGGTCTATTTTCTTGCTCATAAGAATGATGCTCTACCAGCATTTATAAGTCATTGTAGAAAGGTTGAAAATGAAAAAGGACTAGCTATAGTTAGTATTATAAGTGATCATGGAGGTGAGTTTGATGGAGATAAATTTGAGAATTTTTGTAATGAAAAGGGGTTGAATCATAATTTTTCTACACCTAGAACACCCCAGCAAAATGGGGTTGTAGAAAGGAAAAATCGAACCTTGAAAGAGATGGCTCGAACTATGCTATGTGAGAATAATCTACCTAAATACTTTTGGGCAGAAGCAGTTAACACATTAGCTTATATTCTTAATAAAGTGTCTATAAGAGCCATGATATCAAAGACTCCATATGAGCTATACAAAGGTAGAAAACCAAATATCTCTCACTTTAAAAGCTTTGGCTGCAAGTGCTTTGTGTTGAATAATGGAGAACAGCCTTTAGGAAAGTTTGATGCAAAGAGTGATGAAGCTATATTTCTAAGATATGCATTAAATTGAAAAGCCTATAGAGTCTTCAACAAAAGATCTTTAACAGTTGAAGAATGCATCCATGTAGTTTTTGATGAATCCAATATCTTACAAAAGGAAATTTCTAATGATAAAAATGATACGGATGTCCTTGAAAGACAAATGGAAAAGATGAGTTTAGATTATAAGAAAAATAGTGAATATAAATACCTTAGGTCGAGAAACAGAACCTTCACCCTTAGAAACCTTGCAAAGGATTGAAAATCAACATTATGATCTTCCAAAGAGCTGGAGGTACATCAAGGATCATCCACAAGAGCAAATCATAGGTGACATTTCTCATGGAGTTAAAACTAGAAGAGCAACTAGAGAGACATGTGAGTTTTTAGCTTTTATCTCTCAAATTGAGCTTAAAAACTTTGAAGAGGCAAAAAAAGAGGAAAGCTGGATAATAGCCATGCAAGAGGAACTTGATCAGTTCAAAAGAAACCATGTGTGGACATTAGTTTCTAGGCCTTTAAACCACCCTATTGTTAGCACAAAATGGGTGTTCAGGAATAAGGTGGATGAGCAAGGAAATGTAGTTAGAAACAAAGTTAGGTTAGTGGCTCAAGGGTATAACCAACAGGAAGGAATAACTATGATGAAACCTTTGCACCGGTTCCTAGAATAGAAGCTATAAGGTTGTTGCTTGCATTTGCTTGCTTTATGAACTTTAAATTATTCCAAATGGATGTAAAAAGTGCCTTGCTAAATGGTTTCATCTAAGAGGAAGTCTATGTTGAACAACCTCCTAGATTTGAAGACTTTGAAAAATCAGATTATGTGTTCAAACTTCAAGAGCTTGGTATGAAAGACTCTCTAAGTTCTTAATTGAAAAAGGATATGTTAGACGGAGCATTGATACAACATTGTTTATTAAAAGTTACTTAAATGATTTAATTGTTGTTCAAATCTATGTGGATGATATTGTTTTTGGTGCAACTAATGAGGCTTTATGCAAGGACTTTGCTGAAAAAATGTAGGGTGAATTTGAGATGAGCATGATGGGAGAGCTGAAATTCTTTCTTGGGCTCAAAATTAAACAAAGTGAGGAAGGAATTTTCATCAGCTAAGAAAGATACATTCCAGACATGCTCAAAAAGTTTGACATGCTGAAGCTAAAGTCAATTAGCACACCAGTGAGTCCATCCACCAAACTTGAGGTTGATGAAAAGGGAAATGATGTTAATCAAAAGCTCCATAGAGGTATGATCGGATCACTACTTTATTTAACAGCGAGCAGGCCTGATATCCAATTCAGTGTATGTCTATGTGCTCATTTTCCAACTCAACCCAAGGAATCACACCTGACTGTTGTTAAAAGAATTTTTATATACCTCATAGACACACAAACTTTAGGCATATGGTATCCTAGGGAATCATCTTTTAGTCTAGCTGGATATTCATATGCAAATTTTGCTGGTAGCAAAACAAATAGAAAGAGCACTAACGGAACCTGCCAATTTCTAGGTAGTATGCTTGTGTCATGGTCAAGCAAAAAGCAAAATTCAGTTGCTCTCTCTACAGCTAAAGCCGAATATGTATCTCTACGTAGCTGCTGTGCTCAAATCTTGTGGATTAAACAACAACTAAAAGACTATGGAATATCAATACATAACATACCAATATATTGTGACAATACAAGTGCAATCAACATTCCAAAAGATTCTGTGCAGCATTCTAGGACTAAGCATATTGAGATTAGGCATCACTTTGTTAGAGATCATGTAGTGAAAGGTGATATTAAGATTGAGTTTGTTAATACTCTTCAATAGTTAGCTGACATATTCACAAAGCCTCTGAATGAGGAAAGAATTTGTGAGATTAGGAGAAATTTAGGAATGGTTAATGTGCATGAGCTTTAAGAAAAATTCTAAAATTTTCTCAAAGGACAGTAGGCACTTAGTTGACTAAGAGAGTACTTAATCAACTAAGAGCATTCTATCTCTTTAAATAATAAGCCTCAGTCAGTCAAAGGAAAGAGGAATAAAATAATAGAAAGAAATTGTCTATCAGGTAGTAAAACAAAGAAGAAAAATCGCCCTGGCAAAAACTAAGTTTAAAGGGAATTTTTCAAATTTGAACAGAAGAAAAACTAACAACATTTAAAGGGGGAGACAGACAATTTTCTGAGAAAATTAAACTGCTCTTAACTCATATTCTCTACATTTTCTCTCTTTTGAAACTGACCCACCAAAAACTAAAACTATTCCCTCTCAAACTCTTGAAACCCTGAGTCAGAAAGTTCTCAAACCAAATGGCGAAATCATCATAGTCCAAAGAGATTTTGGAAAAAAAAAAGGGTAAACGTCCATTGGAAGAAAGTCTGCAAGCAGAAGTTCAGAAGAAAAAAAAGAAGATAGTGTCCACTGCTGAGATTGGAAAAACTGGAAAATCGCAAACAGAGAAGGAATACAAAGCCGAGAAAAAGAAAGAGAAAGAAAAATCCTTCGAGAAAGGTAAGACTTCATCCTCAAAATTTAGAAATAAATTTCATGAGGATAGGTTCAAAAAGATCAACAATGCCCCTATGGCTTGTGGTAAATCTATTGATTGGATTAGTTTTGAGGAGTGTCCTGAATTTCAAATGGTTTTGTCAGATTACTTTGAAGAGATGGATCTGAAGAAATTTAGTACTTTCAAGAACCGATCCTACAGTCCTTGTCTAGTTAAAGAATTTTATGCTAGCATAGCTTTAGATGAAGATGAACTGAAGGACTCAAAGGACTTTAATAATAAAGGTTTAAATGTCTTTGTGAATGGGGTATAAGCTTGATGGAGAGAAATATTTTAAAACCCCCAAGGCCACTTTTGAAAAAGAGTCTTCATTCCTTGCTCAACCAGAAACAGGTCCCTCACAGTTCTCTAATGAAATACTTTTCAACTTACTCATGAGGATTGATGGAAAGCTGACTAATCAAGGAGTAAGAATGCAGAAAATTAAAGAGAAATTGGCAGAGCTCGAAAATGTATTGAAGGAAAATGGAAAAATGCTTTTTGAACTTGCAGTTGCTGATACCTCTACAACTCCAAGACTTGCAGAAGGACAAGGTGTTGAAGGTTATGCTTTCCAGGCCGAGGATCATGAACCTGAAGTTGAACAACAAAGGAAATCCCCCTCACCTGAGCCACAAAAGGAAGCTAAATCAGAACAAGGAACTACGGTGCTTGGCTCACTTGGTGAAAATCCTCCACCCCAACATGAACCTCAAAAAGAGCAGCTTTCTCCTCCTAATTCTGAGGAGGTGTCGATTATGGATGTCTTCCATCAGATGGCAACCAAGACCAAATTCCTTAAGAGACGAAAATCCTCTAGAATAGCTGAAAAAGCTAAACCATCAGTCATCTCTTCTCTTCAAGACCCCCTTGAAATTCCAGATAAATTGTTCCCTGAAGCCTCACCACAGAAATCACCTCTAGAACCATCTCCTAAACCCCTAAATGTACAGTATTTTACTAATGAATCCTCTCCCTCATCCTCTTCAGAAGATACTTAATCATCCTTAAGATTTGATGATGACAAAAAAAGGCAGAATTAGGGTACAGAGTCTAGGGGAAAACTAGGAGTAATTAGGTGTCACAACCCGAAACCTTCCTCGAGCCCATGACAACCGCCGCGACGTCTCAATTGATACTTATTACCCGGAATACCAATCGAAACCCCGCAAGGCTTACTTATCAGTTTTAAATAATTTCCAATCATTTTCGGCTCAAGTAAATCAAAAGACAAAAATATAGCATTTTTATATAAAACAATATTTATAGAAACACGTGTAAGTAAAATAAATTCATACATACAATAATTTACAAAGTTATAATGTACAATAATAATTACAATGGCAAGTGGCCCATAAATACACCAAGTGTTGGTGATAGAAACCTACTATCTATGAGATAAAGGGGTCAACTGGAATTCTCGACAAAATCGGTATCTATAAGCTACCACAGGCCTGAAATATTTGGAAAGGAGGTGGGTGAGATTTTGCAATCCCAATGAGTAAATAGACATTATCATAAATATCTAAAGGCGAGTAACATGAAGGCAAGTTTAAACAACAAATTACAAACCATTTCATAAGGTTTTAATTTATTTCTTAAATCATAAAATATTTTTAATTTACCAAAACAGTTGATAAGGCTTCTGGCTTTTATTAAAAACAGGGCTCAAGCCAAAACTAATCCTCAGGGATACCTTGGCCGAGGCATCTAACCGAGTCCGCCAAGATTGTTAAGATATTTACATATGAAACACATTTTTATTTTTAAAACAAGTCGTTCCTTAGCGTTGGCCGAGTTACACATTCACGTGGGGGTTCGACGTGAAGTGAACTTTAAAACTACCCCGGGAGTTACCTTCCTCGCCTCTACTACCGGAGTAACTATATAACCGGGTTTACCGTGCCCCTCTAATAGGCAGTCCACGGAAACCCGTCACTGCAGTGATTAAACCCATCAATTTTAATAAAATTTTGATAATATAACGTGGCTTTTATTTATTTACCCAGCCTGCATAGTAAAAGACAGCTTACATATATTCCCAAGGCAATTATAACATATAGCCACATATACTCATATATCATAAGCCATTCATGGGAAAAAATATATTTCAAAATAATTGGCATCCTCCAATTACTCAATTTCATAATCAACACAATATATTTTTATTTGTCACATTTATTTCTAAAATATTAAAAATCTCATTTTCATTTCATAAAATCCATGAAGAACATTTAAAAATAAACTCTAGATAATTTACAATAATAATAGGTTTACTCACCGTTTGTACAAACTAATTGCTTTTTAGGTGCCCCGATCACTGTTCGTCGAGTACGACTTCCTTACCTTTACCGAAAGGCTCTCCTCCGTTAGACGCGTAAACGGACGAAAAACGCGATTTCCCCTTTGAATTTTCTAGTTTCCCTTTGGTTTTTCTCTTTTCTTCTTTTGCTCTCTATTTTCTTTCTTGTTCTCTCCTTATGGCCAGCCATCACTTAATATGGGGTTTAAATGGGCTGAATTTTCATTAAAATAATATTAAATCATTAAAAAGTGCCATGTGTCACTTTCCCATTGGCCCGTTTTTAAAATTTCATCCATTAAACTTTTATTTTCACCACTTGAAATATCATAGTTATTCATACCAAAAATAAATAAATCCTATACTTTTGACAAGTTTTTGCTGGTGAAAATTACGGTTTTTACCCCGGGACGACAAAATTATCGTTTTGCCCCTATGTTTCAAAAATTGCCGAAATTGAAAATTTTCACTTCCTATCATTAAATTATACTCCAAATAGTTAATCTTGGTAAAAAATTTCACTCCATGATCAAATTATTATCTTAGGTGGCAAAATGACGATTTTACCCCTGAACATCAAAATTTCCAATTTTTCCACAAATGAACCCTCGAACTCCAAACAATCATTTTTAGTCATTCCTGGACTGTAAAATATTAAATTTCATCCTACGATTCCTATTTGAACTAGTTCGAGGTTAAATCAACTCAAGTGTACCGTTAGGTATAATACCTGATCTCGTCTATTCTTAGGACTTTCCTAGCGTAATAACATGCTACTCAGTGCATGTATGTCATGACATGTGTTTATAGGGTCAGGTTTTACATTAGGGGTAATTTAGTAATAATTAAATTTGACTTTGCTGATAGATGTTTTTGAATGCTGATAGACATTGCTGTTTATGTTTTTGGATGTTGACAAGTTGATGGTTAAATATTTAAATTTGTTATTAAAGTTTCGACCATTGAGTTTCTGCTATTGTTTTGGTGCTGATATTGGGCTGTCATGTTGATGATTGATCTTTAATATGATAATGTGAATGGAAAATGGCTGTGGATGTATATGGATGTTAAATAAACTATAGTTGTTGAATAATTAATGGAATAAAAAAAATCTGGTAACAATACACTGTTGATAGACATTGCTGAAATATTGATGATAATCTGTCAACAGTCACCTACTATCAGTTACTCTATATATCTGCATATATATATTCTGAATGTAGATTGTCATTGTTTGTATGACATGAATAAAAATTTGCTGAAATGAATAAGTAAAATAAGCACACACTAAAGGGGAGCACATATTAAAGGGGAGCACACACTTAGGGGGAGGAAAACTCAATTTTCTACAGAACAAAAAAGAACCAATAGACACTATGCTGTTAATCAAGGAATGTTTTGTCATCATAAAAAAGGGAGAGATTGTTGGCTCCATTAGTTTTTGATGATAATAAAAACATTCCCATTCATTTGTGTCTAATTTTTCTACTTGAGTGTGTAGGACAAGAATTGTATGCTTATGATAAATAAATTATTCCAAGGGACATATCAAAAAGTATATGAATAAGAAGCCACAACTAATCAACAAAACAGAAGCCTCTTAGTTGGATAATGAAGGGTATTAGTCAACTAAAATTCAAATTAGAACTTTGCGGGCTTAAGAGTATTGAGAAACAGAAAAGACTTAGTTGACCAAGAAGTGGGTTAGTCGACTAAAAAGGTACTGCCAAAAATCTGGACTTCAAGACAAAACCAACTTAGTCGACCAAGAAGTAAGTTAGTCGACTAAGTGCTCACTGCCAGAAACTAGGATTAAAAGACAAAGACGACTTAGTTGACTAAGAGTGCAGTTAGTCCACTAAGAACATTTTGCCAAAAAAATTTGAATTGTACACTAAAAGATAGATTAACGACCAGAGCTGTAACAAAAATGTTTCCAAAGGTCAAAAACTGCCTAACACCTATCAGAGCTCATTTTCGAAGTATTTAAGAGGCTTCCAACTGCTAGAATTGTAATCAAAGGCTTCCAAGAACAAAAAGAGCTCTAAAACCAGCAAAAACTCTCTGCATTCTTCTGCACTTCACGCCTATCCTTGTAAAAGACTCAATCACTTCACTTTGTACCACTTAGATCAAGTCAGTAATCATAGGTACACCTTTATTTCTCTTTATCTTGTATACTTAGAGTGTACGAGACACTCTAAGGGAATTTATTCAAGCTTGGTTTGCTTGATTGGTGTATAGGTTCTAACTTAGCCTAGAAAAGTTAGTTTAAGTTTTGGTTGATCCCGGTAAAAACCATTGTCAAAGGTTTTGGCTGAGCCTGGTAAAAGCCATTGTAAAAGCTTGGTGAAAGCTTGTGAATTTCACTATCCATAGTGGATTTGTTTGAAAAATTCTTGGTTGAACAATCAAGGTGGTGGATGTAGGTCTTAGACTGAACCACTCTAATCTCTGGTGTGATTGCCTACACTATTTTTATTCTTTTGTTCCTCTTCTAAATCTTTCTTTTATCTTGCATTTGTCCCCAATTAGAAGTCAATTTTAGCAAGAGCCAAAAAGTGTTATTCAACCCCCCTTTAGCACATTTACTTGGGACCATGAGGTATTAGTTATGTGCGGTGTGGGAGTGCACATGAGCTGGTGAGCAGATAGTTGTATACATATTTACACATACCATAGAAAGGTTAGGGAAAATATTATGTGATTGCATTGAATGTTGAATGTTGAAATTGTTAAATGCTTCCAAATTTATTTTCATTGCAGCAAGAATGGATTTTCGTTGTAACAAGAATTCTTCTAACTTAATAGCCCTAGTTTTCGCTGCAGCGACTTGAGTGCTTAGGGGCTTGACCCAGCCCTGGTTTTCACTGCAGTGAGAATGTATTCTCGTTGAGTGAGAAACTCTCGAGTGGTTCCTACCTAGAATTTTGCTGCAGCGAAATTGTATTCTCACTGTGGCGAGACACTTTCTACCTTACTTGGATATTTGCTATAGTTTACACTCTTTAACTTCATTATTGGTTATGGACCTTTCAACACTAAGAGATTAAGTAATCAAGGGTTGAATTAAGGGGTTTTAACTAGAAATTAAGCTAAAGTATATTGCTTTTGACATAACTGCATCATGCTTTCTAAAACTTTCCTTATCATTTGCTTGTTCTTTTCCTATGTTCACTCACTAGGTTTATACTCACTCTTTTCAACTTCATGTTTTCAGATTCGGAGGTAGTTGGGATCTAGATTAAGGTGTCCACGTATATTCATCTTTTTGGTATGTACCATGGCATTCAGTAGCTGTACCTTCACTCAAGGTCACTCCACTGGTATTCAAGAGTCTTTTACTTGTTTATACACACACGTGATGTAAATCACTAAGATTCACGTTACGAACAACACATGTATATTTTGATGGATGATGCCACTACGAGTTGGCAATGGGTGACATTATTTTGGATTAATATAAATGCAAGTATATGATTGTCATAGCACATTATTAATGTCACGACCCGGTACTCCCCTCGAGTTCTTGACAACCTCCGCGATGTCCCGATAGAGTTTCATTGCCTGGAATGCCAACCAGAACCTCGCAAGCCTTTAATATCAGTTTTCTCACCTCCTCTGTGAGCAACAGTTGTTAAGTATCATGTTTTGAGAGATTATAAACTATTTCCAAATCAAAACAATAGAAAATAATTTTTTTCTCACATGGGCATCTTGGTCATTTTTTCTCAAAAATCTCGAAACCAGCTAAAAATGTAGTATGCAAGTGGAAAACACATATTTCATAATCAAAAATAAGTTTAGATGTCTAAAACATTCATTTAAAGTGAAACTATACCTATTTGAATATAATAAAAATATTCAATAAATTTTTTATTTTATAAATCAATATTTATAGAGTTACTGGTAAATAATTTTTGTAGCGTAAAAGCTAAATAAATTCATACATACTGTAATACAAATAACCAAAGCATAAGATTTAATTTACAATGACACGTGGGCCCACGAACGACCAAAAGTATCAAAAGCGGTAAACCTACAGTTTTTGAGGATGCAAGTCCAACTGTAGCCCTCAATGAAATGAGCTATCTACCGACTATCCTGAGCCTGAAAGGGGTGGAAATGAGGGTGGTGAGATTATATAATCCCAATGAGTAAACAAATACCATCTAAAATATCTAAAGTTGAGTAAATGGAGACAGATAAAATAGATTAGCATAAAAATGATTCACAGCATTTCGAACTCATTTTAATAAGATAAAATAGATTCATTTCACCTAAATAAACAACAAGGCTTATGATTTCCTGAAAAGTTTGGCTCGTGCCAAAATCATTGTTATACTCAATTATCAAGGATACCTTGGCCGAGGGCTATCCGAACCGAGTCCTCCAAGGCTGTTAAAAGAAATCATGTACGCATAAATCATGTTTTTATTTTGAAAACATAGTTATTCCTTGGTGTTGGCTGAGTTCACCATCACGTGGTGGTTTGGCATGAAGTGAACTCTAAAGTTTTAACCTTAGGAGTTATCCAACCGTGCCTCTCATACTGAGGTATGAATATGATAGGGTTACTATGCCTCTCTAATAGGTTGGTCCATGGAACCCGTCCACTGCAGCAACCAATTTATAACCCACCAATTCAATAAAATTCAACAGCATGACATGGCAATTATTTTATTTTACAGCCTCTCAAGGTAAATCAATAGCTCATACTTTTTCAGCACATTTACCAAATCAACCATTCATGTCAATATTATCATAAGCCATTGAATTCAAACCATGATTTATAACACAACAATTAGTCTCCAATTACTCCATTTTCAAAACCATTTTTCAATTTCAAGACAATTTTATAAAATCATTTCATTTAATCACATTTTGCTTATAAAACATAAAGATTTGCCATTTAAACTCATTTTCTATCAAATCACAAAAACGATTAAAAACTACTTTAGATAATTAAGACGATAATAAGGTTACTCACTGTAATGGAAATCGAGTTCCGAGTACTCCGATTCTTGATCCTCGGGTACTATCTCTTTACTTTTGCTAGAATGCTCACCACCTAGACATAATGCACAATAAGCCATTTACTACATTTGTGTTAAATTGTTATAAAACCAATTCAGGCTTTATACTAATGCATGAAATGGGATGTAAATTGTTCGGATTATCGTCTAAACACGGTGTTCTACACAAATTCAATTGTGTACCTAAATAAAACGATATTGGTCTAATTCGATCTATCACTCGATTAATTGGCCAATACGTCCAATTCAACTCCAAATAATTCCATTTTTCTCCCAATACTCCAAATCATCAAACACAAATTAAATAACTTGAAATATGGCAAAATCATCCTCACATTTCTTCTTGAGAATTTTGACCATGGTGAGTGCATCAACACTATGATTTTTCATACTTGATTTTCTCACCATAATTCATCATTTCCTAACCAATTCACTTGAAATAAAATTAAATCCACCATCAACACTCTACAAGGAAGATTCGGCCAATGATGGGTGATGGGAGAAAATGAATTTTTCTTGTTGGCTTTTCATGCTACACATCACTAACTAACTAAAAACACTAAAATACATTGAAATATAACCAAATCAAGCATCAAAACCTCCCTCTAAGTGTTCAGCCAGCAAGGGATTCATCATGATTTCATATGATTCAACCATGAAAAATAAAAAAAAAATGCTTAAGAAAGAGAGATCTCAAGCTTAATTGAAAAAGCTTACCTTTTTTTCACTTGTTTCCTTGAATTTTCACACTTTTCCCTTGAATTTTCCCACCTAAGGTTTTGTTCTTCCTTTTCTTCCTTTGTGATTGCTTTGGCCGGCCATATGAAGAGAGATGGGCTGATTTTGTGCTGATTTTTAAGCCAAATAATAAATGGATGAAAATTTGACACATGTCACCATTCCATTGGTCCATGTGTCATACTTACCGATTAAGCAATCTCTCTCCACCACTTAAATTTCCTCAATTATCCATGATAATAATGGCTAAAATCCATGTGCTGGACAAGTGTTGGGTGGTGTAAAATTACAATTTTGCCCTTGGGTGGCAAAATGACTATTTTACCCCTATGCTCGAAAAAATGTCAAAATTAAAATTTTTTACTTCTCAAACTCAAATTATGCTCCAAATGATCAATCTTAGTAAAAAATTTCATCTAACACTCACATCTTAACCTCGGGTAGCAAAATGACCATTTTGCCCCTAGGTCATGAAAATTTCAATTTGACTCCAAATCGGTCCTTGAACTCCGAATCACCATTTTAAATCATTCTGGGGTTTTAAAATTCTCAATTTCATCTTAAAATCTCTATTTGGACTAATTCGAGGCTTAATTCAACTTAAATGTATTATTTGGTACATTGTCGTCCTTTAACGATTTTTGAGGTACCCAAGTAAGCAAACATTCATTCTTATGTAAGAATGGCATAATAAACATATTGTAGAGCTGGGCTTGACAATTAAAGTACTTATAGTTGGGAATTACGAAATGTAACTTTAGAAATGATGGAGGAAAAGATGGACAGGACTATATAAAGAGGCTTGCTTGGGCTTAATGGGTTGTACCCATTGGGCCCATGCATCAGTCATGGCCTCGAAAATTGGGCTGTGACATATCTACATCATCATCAAGTACTACCATTCTTTGTGCCTCATTAGTTTCATGAAAAACAACATGGATATATTCTTTTATAACATGACTTCTTTTATTAAACACTCTATAAGCCTTAGAATTTAATGCATAGCCTAGGAAAATAGCTTCCTCACTCCTAGCATCAAACTTTCCCATGGTGTGTTTTCCTTTGTTTAAAACAAAAAATTTGCATCTAAAATTCCTTAAATATGAAATATTTAGTTTTCTACCTTTGTAAAGCACATAAGGGGTTTTTGAAATTAAAGGTTTAAGGGAAACTCTATTCAAAATATAAGTTGTTGCATTTACAACTTCAACCCAAAAATATTTTGGCAAATAGTTTTCATAAATCATTATTCTTGTCATGTGTTTCAAAGTCCTATTCTTTCTTTCTAAACTCCACTTTGTTGTGGAGTTCTAGGAGCTGAAAAATTATGGTCAAAACCATTTTCATTGCAAATATCTCAAACTCATCTCTTTCAAATTCACCACCATGGTCACTTCTAACACAACAATGGTAAACCCTTTCTCATTTTGTATCTTTTTACAATGATTAGCAAAAGTAGGTAATGCATCATCTTTGTAAGCAAGAAAATATACCCAAGTATACCTAGAATAATCATCAACAATAACTAAGACATATGACTTGCCTCCCAAATTAACAACATTTATATGTCCAAACAAATGAATATGCAATAATTTAAGTGGTTTAGAACTTGAAATCACTTTCTTTGATTTGAAAGAAGTTCTAACATGTTTTCCAAATTAGCATACATCACAGATTTTATTATTTTCAAAAGAAGTCCTTGGAAGTCCAACAACCAAGGTTTTTCTTAAGAATTTTGAGATAATATACATTCTAGCATGTCTAAGTCTTCTATGCCATAGCCAACTATCACATACATCATTAGCCATGAGACATGATTCATTCCTAATTTCATCAAGAAAGATCACATACATATTCTCAATTCTTTCGCCAATGAATATAACTTTATTAATGTTTATTTCAATGACTTGGCATCCACGGGAATCACAGCAAACTCTATATCCTTTGTCACAAAGTTGACTAATACTTAATAAATTATGCTTT
The DNA here is from genome assembly GCF_053813885.1 of Theobroma cacao. Classification (NCBI taxonomy): domain Eukaryota; kingdom Viridiplantae; phylum Streptophyta; class Magnoliopsida; order Malvales; family Malvaceae; genus Theobroma; species Theobroma cacao. Next base: position 28,739,056 of record NC_142641.1, read on the forward strand.
AAACCTCTAACAAGTAAAATATGCTTGATGTGAGTTTGAAAAGAGTTACCAATGGTTCCAATTCCTTGGATAATACCTTTAGACCCATCCTTAAAAGAGACACTTTCACTTTTCTTCCTAACAAGCTTGGTAAATAATCTTTCATTTTCGGTCAATGTCTTGAGTAGCTATTGTCCATGTACCAAGGTTGCCTTCCCTTTGGTTGAGCTTTTAAACATTGTTCTTCCTGCCCTTGCTTAACCTTCAAAATAAATTTTTAGTTTTTCTTCAAAAGTACCCATACTTTGATAAGTTCTTGGAGGTTAGTAGGCACAAAAGAACCTTTAGGCAACCAAACCAATTTGGTTTTGGTGAGGTTGTTTCCCTTATGATAGCAGTCATAAAAGAGATATCCTCTTTTGCCACATACATAGCAATAAATTGAAAATGCATCATTTCTCTTTATAAAAGTTGTATTTCTTTCAGATTTCTCTTCTTTGTTCAAATTCTGTTTTGAACTTTCTTCTATTAAAGCTTTGATAATAGCATTTTCATTTAATGCCTTTTGCAAAGCTTCATTTTTGCCCTCAAGTTCTAACTTCAAATATTCAAAATCTATTATAGAGTGCTCAAGTTCAATTTGAACAATATTTCTTTGATAAAAAACAAAGTTGAAATCATCCTTGATTTTATTTAATTCAACATCTAATGGCATAGCTTTATTTCTCAAAACTATAAACTTTAGTGCAAGCTTCTCAAATTCAACATATAGGCAATCATATTCATCTTGAAATCCATCATAAGAAATTTCAAATAAATTAGATTTTACCTCAAGTTATTCATCTTTAGCCATCAAGCAAAAGTTGGCTCTTTCATTTATCTTTCATTTTCATCATCTAAACTAGAAGAATCACTATCCGACCAAGTTGCAACCACCATGGCCTTCTTCGGCTTCTTATTTTTCTTTGAGGATTCCTCCTTGAGTAATGGACATATGGATTTGAAGTGGCCTGGTTGTTGCATTCAAAGCACACCATCTCACCATTTTTATAGGACTAATTTTTGTATTATTCTTCCATGGAGAACCTTGATCCTTTCTCTGGTTTTTTCTACCAAATCTTCTATCTCTCTACCCCATTATCTTCTTGAATCTTCTAGCTATCATGGTCAGCTCTTCATCCTTATCACTTGAAAGAGTTTCTAATTCTTCTTCAAGTGTACTTATCTTTAGAGCAATACTTTTTTTTCCTTAGCTTCGTTTTTCTTTTTTTTTCTTCTTCTTTTTGTTCTTCTCAAGCTCATGTGTAAAAATAGGCCCATGAATTTCATCTAGGGTGATTGTATTAAGATCTTTGGCTTTTCGGATAGTAGTGACTTTGGGTTTCTAGCTTTTTGGTAAGCATCTAAGTAGCCTCTTTACTAACTCATGTTCTAGGATAGGTTTTCCAAGTTGATTGAGCTTGTTTGTAATTTTAGTAAACCTATCAAACATGGCAGTGATATCTTCACCCGATTCCATTTTGAACATTTCATAATTATGGGTGAGAAAGGAAATTTTGGACTCCTTAACTTGAGAAGTCCCTTAATGGATAATTCTAAGCTTTTCCCATATCTCCTTGGTCATGGTATAGCTAGAAATCTTGTTAAACTGAACAAAAGTTAAAGCACAACGAAGAATGTTAATGGCTTTCAAATTTGTTTTGACTTTTCTCATTTCTGCCTCAGTCCACTTTTCTCTAGTTTTGGGCATTTTTCTAACTAAGATAAGATTTACATTGGTGGGAATTTAAGGTCCTTTAGTAATCACATCCCACATCTCATAATCTACAGCTCTAATGTAAATGGATAGTGTGTTTCATCAAATAGAGGAGGTCTATTTGTGGATTGACCCTCAGCAGGACAAGACTTTTGCATAGCCATTAGATCTCTCATAAGGATGTTTAGCCTTTAATATCAAGGGTTAGGCTTTAATATCACCTGTTGGACCTAATGCAGTGTTGAAGGCGAAGGAATAACACTTAAAAGATATTTTGAAATCAGCTCTTGAGCTTTGAAATTTTTGGATAATTTAGAATGGAAAGTTTAAAAGTTGTTAAAGTTAAAAGACACCAAGTAAATAAGAGGTAAAGAAAAGTGGACAAAATACAAATATTTATAGTGGTTTAATCCCCTTGACCTACATCCACTACCTTGATCTCCCAATCAAAGATTTTTAACCTAACTTCACTAAATCAATGGAATTAATAGCTTCCACCAAGCTTTTACAAAGTGAGCTTTAACCCAAGCTCTAAACCTTTACAACAACCCTTAAAGTGCTTCGCACACTCTAATCAATTAAGGAATGAAGAAAAGATGAAGTACAAATGATCACCTACTTGATCTAAGATGTAAAAATTCAAGGTCAAACATTTTGCAAAGGATAGGAGTGAAAAACAATTGTACAAGAAATGGTTTTCGCCCTTTTTAGCTCTCTTAATCTTTTTGGAACTTCTCTCATTCATTTTTGACCATTAGAGATGCCTTAAATACTTGAAAGATCACATTTGGCCACTTGAGACAAATCCTACCCATTTAAAATTATTTTGACCCAGTTCTAGATGTTATTTTGTCTTTTAACGATTAAGTTCAAATGTGTATTCTTTTAACTGGTTAAAGACTGGCTTTAATCTATTAAGCCTTCTCTATCTATTATACTACTTTCATGTGTTAACTAGTTAATTGCAGCTCTAATTGATTAAAAACTTTCTATTTTCAAGCAGCATTGTCATGACTAGGAACTCCCATCGAGCCCGTGACAACCGCCGCGATGTCCTGATAGACATTCATTACTTGGAATGCCAATTGAAATCTCGCAAGGCTTAACATCAGTTTTCTTGCTTCCCCTGTGAGTATTAGTTACTAAAATCATGTTTTAAAGTGATATGAACCAATTTCAATTCAAAAACAGTCAAAGAGAAGTTTCAACTACACAGGGGTATTTTGGTCATTTTTCCCAAAAATTTTGAAACCCACTAAAATATAGTATATGAGAGAAATTTACACATTTCATAACCGAAAATAAGTTTAGATATCTAAAACACTCATTTAAAGTGAAATTATAGCTAATGGAATAAAACAAAAATAATGAATAAAATATTCTAATTTTTCATAAAACAATTTTTTTATAGAACGCTACGTAAATAATTCTTACAGCGTAAAAGTAAAATAAATTCCTACATACAGTAGCACACGTAGCCAGGTATTCAAAACATTTAACAATGACATGTGGGCCCCCGAATGACTAAAAGTAATGAAGGTTGTGAACCTACAGTTTTTGAGGATGCAAGTTCAACTGTAGCCTTCAACGAAATAATCTATCTACAGACTATCCTGAGTTTGAAATGGGTGAAAAGGAGGGTGGTGAGATTATATAATCCCAGTGAGTAAACAAACATCATCTAAAATATCTAGAGTTGAGTAAATGGTGACAGATAAAATAGATTAGCATAAAAATGATTCACAGCATTTTGAACTCATTTTAATAAGATAAAATAGATTCATTTCACCCAAATAAACAACAAGGCTTATGATTTCCTGAAAAGCTTGGCTCGTGCCAAAATCATTCTCATACTCGGTTGTCGAGGATACCTTGGCTTGGGGATCCCAATCGAAACCGCCAAGGCTGTTAAAAAGTCATGTACGCATAAATCATGTTTTTATTTTGAAAACATAGTTGTTCCTTGGCGTTGGCTGAGTTCACCCTCACGTGGTGGCTTGGTGTCACGACCCGGAACACCCATCGCGCCCATGACAATTGCTGCGACGTCCCGATAGGCACTCATTACCCGAAATGCCGATCGGAACCTCGCAAGGCTTAGCATCAGCTTCCGCATCTCCCCGATGAGCGACAGTTATTAAATCTCGCATTTCAAGAAATCATAAGTCATTTCCAAATCAAAACAATATAATATTATTTTCTGGCTCACAAGGGTATTTTCATCATTTTTTTTTTGAAAATACCAAAACCCTCCAAAAACATGGTGTGTAGGTGAAAAACACATGTTTCATAATTAAAAGTAAATTTAGATCTCTAAAATAATTATTTGAAATGAAATTATAATTGTTTGAATAAAATAATAATATTCAATAAAATATTCTATTTTCTAAATAAAAAATTAATATTTATAGAGAAATCCGTAATTTAATTTTTGTAGTGTAAAAGCTAAATATATTCATACATACTTTAAAGCAGATAACTAAAATATAAAATTACTTTTACAATGACACGTGGGCCCCCAACTAACCAATAAGGTGTGAGTTTGTGAAGCTACAATTTTGTTGATATAAGGCTAACTGAAGTCCTTGATACAATCGGCTATCTATCAGCTATCCCAAGCTTGAAATGTGGGGGAATTGAGGGTGGTGAGATTATAAAATCCTAGTGAGTAAACAGATACCATCTAAACCATCTAAAGTCGAGTAAATGGAGACAAGTAAGATATTCTATTCCAGTATGTTTTTCATAACATCAATAATCAATTTACTCAAATAATCAACTTGGCTTATGTATTTCACAAAACTTGGCTCCTGCCAAAATCATTCCCGGGGATGCCTTGGCCTAGGCATATGACCGAAACCACCTAGGCTATTAAATGTCTTTACATCCTAAATTCTAGCCATGCCTTGGCGTTGGCTGAGTCTCACTCTCACTCGGTGGTCCACGTGAAGTGCACTCAAATCTTTACCTCTAGAGAAACCCTACACACGACTCTCTAATCGAGGTAAGGTATATCTGATTCTGTGCCCCCTCTCTTAGGCTAGTCCACAAACCTCCACTGCAGGGATTATGAATTTTTTTATCTACTACCTGATTTATAAAATCTTTTTCTGCATGACATGGCAATTTATCGCAATCTAACCTCTCAAGGCTGAATACATAGTATATATAATTTTGATACAAACACAGACTTTGCCATTCATGCTCACATATTGTTATAAGCCATATAATTTAAAACACAATTTATAACGCAAGCGAGCAGTCTCCAATTACTCTACTTTCAAAACCAGTATTCAATTTTCTAGAAAATTTATAAAATCATTTTATAAAATCACAATTTTTCCTAAAATATAGCAATTTACCATTTAAACCCATTTTCTATAAAATCACACAATTGAATAAAACTACTCTAGATAATTAAGACCATAATAAGTTTACTCACAGGTTTTAAAAGTTCAGATTTCGAGTGTACTCAGCTTAGTGATCCCCAAGCGTAATTTCCTTACCTTTGTCAAAAGGCACACCACCTTGATGCAGTATAAAATCAAGGAATTTACTACGTTGCCCTTAAATTGAAATAACTAATTTAGATCACTAATGCATGGTATGAAATGCAAAAGGTCTAAATTTTGCCTAAACACCGTATTGACCTATTTCGGTCTTTTACCCGATAAATTGAAATATGCATCCAATTTAGCTCCAATTGATCCCATTTCTTTTTCTAATGCTTCAAATCACCAATGTCTAGCCAAATAACCCAAAAATCAGCAAAGCCACATTCATATTCCTTCTTGGAAAAATTCGGCCAAAATGGTGTATCATTGTCACAATTTTTCCTACTTGATTTTCTTTCCATAATTCATTAATTTTCATATTAAAAACCATGATTTCATAATCAAATAACCTAAAATAAACATCACATTCTTCCTCACCATTGACTTGAAAATTCAGCTAAGGCTAGGTAATGGGAAAAATGAATGTTTTTCTACATATTTTATTTACTAACATGCTAAGCTAACACTAAACACTAACATATATCAAAATCAAATCAATCCAACAATTTTCTCTCTCTAGACCCATATGACCAGCCATGAAATCACCATGAAAACATGCAATTTAATCATGGAAAATAAGGAGAACTGCTTGGGAATAAGAAAACTCAAGCTTAATAGAAAAAATCTTACCTTTTTCACTTAATTTCCTTGAAAATTCACACTTTTTCTTTGATTTTCTCTCTCTAGGGTTTGGTTTTTGTTTTCTCTCTCTTCTTGCTGGTTTGGCCAACCATGGGGTGGAAGATGGGCTGGTTTTTGTACCTTTTAAAAAGGAAAAATAATAAATTAATAAAGGGATGACACGTGGCATTGTGTCATTGGCCTGTTTTTTTTTTTTACTTTTCATTTTAATTTTCCACCACACCTTTATTCCATCTTTAGCCATTCCCACCATAATTAAATTCCACAAATTTGACAAGTGTTGGTGGTGCAAAATTACCATTTTGCCCTTAGTATAACAAAATTACCATTTTACCCCTATACTCTAAATTATACCGAAATTAAAAATTTTCACTTCTAAACCTCAAATCATACTCCAATACTCAAATCATACTCCAATAAGTCAAATGGGGCCAAAAAAATCTTTTCTAAAATTCTCATTTTATCCTCAAGTGGCAAATGACCATTTTACCCCTAAATAGTGAAAATTTATGTTTGACTCATTCCTGGGCTATGAAACTTTTAGTTTCACCTTAAAATTTCTATTTGAACCAGTTCGAGGCTTAATCGACTTAATGGTACCATTAGGGGCAATATCGTCTTTTAACAATTTCTTGAACCTCCTAAATATGCAAATATTCTATTGAGCATGTAAATGATGTCGTAATTATTTTATAGAACAAGGTTTGACATTTGGCGTGAAGTGAACTCTGAAGTTTTACCTCGGGAGTTACCCTATGCGTCTCTCCGACCGAGGTACGTATATAACCGGATTTCGTGCCCCTCTAATAGGCTGGTCCACAGAATCTGCCCACTGCAGCAAACTAAACCCACCATACAATAAAATTTACGATAGCATGACATAGCAATTATTTTATTTTACAGCCTCTCAAGGTAAATCAACAGTTCATACATTTCCAGCACATTTACCAATTCAACCATTCATGCCAATATGGCCATAAGCCAATCAATTAGAACCATAAATTTACAACACATCAAGTGGTCTCCAATTACTCTATTTTCAAAGCCATCATTCAATTTCAAGACAATTTATAAAATCATTTCATTTAAACACATTTTGTTTATAAACCTAAAAATTAACCATTTAAACTCATTTTCCATAAAATTCACAAAATCGAATAAAAAGACTATTTTAGATAATTAAAATGATGATAAGGTTACTCACTATTTCGAGAGTCGAATTTTTAGAGTACTCCAACTATCGATCTTCAAGTATAATTTTTTTGCCCTTATCGGAGGATTCACCACCTAGACATAATGCACAATTAAGCAATTTACCACATTGGTGCTAAACCGTTATAAAACTATATGGATGCATGAAATAATGCAAATTGTTCAGATTATCGTCTAAACACGGTGTTCTACACAAATTCAATTGTGTACCTAAATAAAACGGTATTGGCCTAATTCGATCTATCACTCGATTAATTGGCCAATATGTCCAATTTAACTCCAATTAACTCCATTTTTCTTCCAATTCTCCAAACCATCAAACACAAGTCAAATAGCATAAAATTTAGCAAAATCATCTTCACATTTTCTCTTGGTAATTTCGGCCATGGTGGGTGCATCAATACTATGATTTTTCCTACTTGATTTTCTCACTATAATTCATCAGTTCCTAACCAATTCACTTGAAATAAAATCAAATCCACCATCCACACTCTACATGGAAGATTCGGCCAATGATGGGTGATGGGAGGAAGTGAATTTTTCTTGTTGGCTTTTCATGCTACACATCACTAACTAACTAAAAACACTAAAATACATTGAAATCTAACCAAATCAAGCATCAAAACCTCCCTCTAAGTGTTCGGCCAGCAAGGGATTCATCATGATTTCATGTGATTCAACCATGGAAAATAAGAAAAAATGCTTAAGAAAGAGAGATCTCAAGCTCAAATTGAAAAAATCTTACCTTTTTCACTTGTTTCCTTGAATTTTTCCACCGAGGGTTTTGTTCTTCCTTTTTCTTGCTTCTCTTTGGTGAGGCTGACCATAATGAAGAGAAATGGGCTGGTTTTGTGCTAATTTATAAGGAGAATAATAAAGAAATAAAAGTTTGACACTTGTCACCTTACCATTGGTCCATTTTTAAATTTTTAACTATTAAGCTTTCTTTCTCCACCAAATAAAATATTTCAATTATCCACAATATAAAATGTTAATGGATGAAATCCATGGGCATGACAAGTGTTGGGTATGTAAAATTATAATTTTGCCCTTAGGTGGTAAAATGACCATTTTACCCTTAGGTCATGAAAATTCTAATTTGACTCCAAATCGGTCCTCATACTTCGAATCATCATTTTAAGTCATTATGGGTTTTAAAATTCTCAATTTCATCTTAAAATCTCTCTTTGGTCTAGTTCAAAGCTTAATTCAACTTAATTGTACCATTTGGTATATTGTCGTCCTTTAACGATTTTCGATATATCCAAGTAAGCAAACATGCATTCTTATGTAAGAATGGCATAATAAATATATTGTAGAGCCGGGCTTGACAAGCATTCTTCACTAACCTTTTTTCAACTAATTTGACATCCTTTTAATTGATTAAGGCTTCTCTCTCTTCAACTTAACTAATTGAAATAGGCTACAATCGATTAAAAAATCTTTAACTTTAAATTTTGTGGTTTGATGCCTTGAATGGTCATCAATTTTTGAATTTGAGTTTTGGCACTTCTTAACACTTTAACTTTGACCTTTAACCAGTTAAGTTTTTATTTTACATTCATATAGTGCCACAAATTGCCTTAACTGATTAACGCTACATGCTATTATCACTTAGTCCTTTGTTCTTTGTTCCTTAAACTGATTAATCATTCTTGCATCATTGCAAGCTTCTTAACTTGCTCTCAAACAACATTTTCATTAAAGGATTCAATCTTAATCTTGCACACTTAAATAATGTAGTTAGACATCAAAGAATGAGAAATGTTTTGTTATCATAAAAACATATGGAGTTAACAGAATTGATTCTTTATTCTTAAGATGTTAGTTCTTCATAAAATCTACAACTTTTTGTTTTTGTAGAATCAATTCTTTTTTTTTTAAGATGTCAGTTTTTCATAAAGCTTGAAGCTTTCTATTTTTGGAGAATGAATTCTTCTTTCCTAATATATAGGTTCTTTCTCAACTTGGTTCAAAGGTGACACCTTGGCATTCTTAGAGAATTGATTCTTCTACCTCAAGGTGTAGATTCTTCACTATGGTCTAGCACCAAAATTTGAATTTAAGCTTGATCTTTAGTGCTCTAATCTTATCCAATTGTACCATCTTTTTCTTTTTCACCAAGTTTTTGATTTTTTCTTTTAGTGCTTCAAGAACCGATACCTTCTTCATGGAAAATCGATTCTTTTTCTTCAAACTTCTACTCTTAGGTTCATTCTTTGCTTAGAACTGACTTCTGCTATATGGAAAATTGATTCTTTCTTCTTGCATTTCTTCCTTCTACATTCCATTCTCCTAGAATCGATTCTTGCACTCTAAGGTGTCGGTTCTTCTCAATTTAAGTAGCTTCTATTTTCCAAGAACTAACTTTTTCTTTTCTAAGAATTGATTCTTTACTATTTTTATCTGCTAAAAACTAACTTCTCCCATTTTTAGAATTGATTCTTCCTATAATAAAGAAATAAATTTTCCTTTCTTTTCATTTAAGAATCAAAATTTTTACATTTGAGAATTCAATTCTTAGGCTAGCACTTTAAGTTTGAAAACAAAAACTCTTTGAGAAAACTTAGAAACATATTTTTAAGTTCAAGAGCATTATCATTCATCTTCATTCAATCAATCTCAGCATTTTCAAGATATCTTTCTTTGTAAGACTAGCTTTAAAACATCCTTAAGGATTTTCTTTAGATTCAAAAACATCTTTAATTTATTTTCAAAGCATATTTAGATCCGTCAATTTTATCATTTCAAAACCAAGATAAAGCTAACACTTGCTTTAGCTTGGTTTTTTTTTCTTCTTTTTCTTCATGTTGCTTGATTCTTGATCAAAATGATCTTTTTCACTTCTTTTATCTCACTGAAATGTGTTGGAGAAGTCCTTTTTATACTTGGAAACAATTTATAGCCGTTAGGGATGACTTGGTGGGAAAATTAGCCATTTTTCTTATCTTTTTCGTGTCTAATGGCTCTTTTCTAGAGCTTGGGAATCGAGTTTTCTTCTCAAGAAAATGATTTTTTTTTTCTGGAGCATTCTATTTTGTAAAAATTGATTAATGCATACCTAAATGGTCAAATCTTCTTCCCTTTAGTGCATTCTGTTTTCTAAGAATCGACTTTTGCATTCTTGAGAAGTCAATTCTTTTTGTCTGTAGAGCATTCTATTTTTTGGGAGTCAATCTTTGCATTCTTGAAACTTTGATTCTTCTTCATCCCAGAATTTTTAGAATTGATTTTTTGCTCTTCCAGAAGTCAATTCTTCTTGCACTTTGGGCACCAGGTTCAAAATTCAAATATGCTTTTGCCCACTCCATCCTTATGCATCCTTCAATCTTTTCTTCTTCTCCAAGTTTCTAAATTTTTGCCTTTCCAACTTTAGAAATCGATCAGTTGATGTTTGAGAAGTTGATTCTTACTCTTTAAATGGCATCAAGAATTGATCTTTACTTTTTCATATATTTATTCTTTATCTTTAGGAATTGATTCTTCATGGATGGAATTTGAGGTTTAAGGTGTTCAAAAGATTTTTCTTTTCACATACAACTTCAACAAGTTCAAATATCATTCAAGTACATTTAATCAACTTAAAAAAAACATTCAAATAAATTCAAGGATTACTTAAACAAGAAATTTTCATCATTTTTGTCATTTCCAAACTCTAATCATTTTAAAGCCCATAAAGCTAACAATAAGATTTCTTAGACAACTGTTATTGATAAGTTTCAGTTTAGATTGGCAAGCTAGAATGCTAAATGCCTTTCTGTCGAAGGAAGGATTCCTTTATTAAAAAGTGTTATGGCTAGTGTTCTACTTTATTATCTTTCTATCTTTCAAATTTCCATTGGGGTTGCTCATGAACTCAAAAAAATCCAATGAAGATTCTTATGGAATGGCTTAATGGAAGGAAGAAAGATTCATTTCATTCACTAGGATAGATTTGTAAATCCAAAGAACTTAATGGTTTAGGCCTTGGTGACATTCAAATTAAAAATCGTGCTCTTCTCACTAAATGGATTTGGCACTTTGATAATGAACATGAGAGTCCTTAGAGGAGAATTATTACTGAAAAAATTGGTATTAACCAATTAAACCTTTTACCTATTGCTGCCAAAGATCATAACTCTTCTTAGGTATGGAAAAACATTGTTAAACCTTTATCTTCTCATAATGGTTACAATTCTACTATTTTGATTGGTTTTGGTAAGGTTGTTGAGGACGATAAAAATATTGTCTTTTGGTGTGATGAATGGATTAATGGTGTTGAATTAAGGGCTGAATTCCCTCGTATTATGTGCTGTCAATTAATAAAACTAGCAAGGTTGTTGAGTTTGGTAAGTGGGACAATAATGTTTGGTTGTGGAAAGTTGATCTTCATAGAAACCTTTTTGGTTGAGAAATAGACCAATGGAACAAATTTATGATACTATTAAGTAGTGGGTGTTTAGGTAAGGACCTACAAGATAATTTGGTGTGGAAAGAGTCTCTTTCTAGTATTTATAGTATCAAATCCTTTTGTAATTTTTTTTTTGTAATAATGTGTTTATGGATGATCATTGGAATCAAGTTTGGGTTAAGTTAGCCCCCCATAAGGTTGAAGCTTTCTGTTGGCAACTTCTTCATGGTAAGCTAACTATTAAATCTAAGTTGTTTTAAAAAAGCTTGCTTCAAGCTAATGGGGTTTGTTGTTTTGTTTGTAATTGGGACAAGGAAACTGTGTGGCATTTATTCTTTTCCTATTATGAGGTTTAGAAAGTATGGGCACCTTAATGCAAATCTTGGGGGGTTGATTGGGTTTGTCATAAAAATCTAGTTATTTATTTTTTGAGTTGGAATAATGTGTTGATTAATGATGGTGACTTGAATATTTGGAAGATGTCTTTTTTTGCTATCATATGGTCTATCTGGTTGACTAGAAATGAAGTTGTATTTAATGGAAAGCTATGGCATTGGCTCCAAAAGTTTGACATTATCAAATTTAGAGTTGCTTGGTGGTCCAAGGCCAAATGGCCAGAGTTAAGTGCTTTGGTTATTGATGCTATCAATTTCCCTAGTTCAATTTCAATTCTTAAGATTTTTAAACTTGTCAAGCAGGATATTAAGTGACAAAGCCATTCAAAAGGGTGGTTACAATTTAATATTGATGGTGCTACTCATGGTTGTCTTGGAGATGCTAGGATTGGAAGGATTATTCATGATGAATAGAGTAATGTTGGGATTTTTTTGCTCCAAGTTATTGGTATTGGTAACATGAATGAGGCTGAGTTATGTGCCATCAAAAGGGTTCTGGTTATCTTTTTTGCTTTTAGATGGGCTTTGTCATGACCCAAACTGAGGGGCCATGATCGGTGCACGAGCCCAGCAAGCAAGCCCACTAGACACGAGCAATCCTCAAAGTTCATATTCAAACATACATAGCCCAAAGGATTCAATCATCAAATATTCATAATGAATTCGAGTAAAAAACAATATCCCTAGCTTAATTTCCATACAAATATTAAGAGGGCCATACATTGGCCATCCAAATGGGTTCATACATATTAACCCTTAATTCACAATATAATGTGGCAGTCAAGGCCTACACACATTATCCACAGCGAAAGGCTTTGACTGACTCAACGGAGTGACCAAACCGAGAACCTACTGGATGTCAAAATTGATTTGTTACTGGACGAGCTTTACCACAAAGCTCTGTGGCCTATTTATCTGCACATGGTATACAAATGTGTGAGTACTATAATACTTAGTGAGCGGTGCAGATAAACAAAATAATATATGTTTATATAAAATATATGCACTTTTCATGCAACTAGATGTTCTAGCAAACATCTCCAAATATAGAGCATATCATTATCCCTAAATCTCCAACATGAGGACATATCATCATCCTCAATGCCGACAACAGTCATCACACATATCATTAGGCTTACCCTCGAAGCTTATCAAAGTTATTCAAATCATTCTCCACGGCACACTTTAGTTGCCGGAGTATCACATCAGAATTAGATCACATTTATCTAAGCCTCTCCATGGCTATCTCGTATCATATACAATTCAAATCAACGAGTGGTCCACCCCTGGACATAGTTAGATCACGCTCAGTGGTCCACCAGTGGAGAATCAGATCACGCTCAGAGCAAAACAATTGGTGAAGAAACAGATCACACGTGTGTCGAAGCAACGAGCAGTGAACAGATCACGTACAATGCCGAAGCAGTTGGCAAAGAAACAGCTCATCGACCGGAGAAATCTCCCAACTTTGGCATCACCTAGAGTAATCTCAACAGATGGCATCAAAACATTGCAGGTGAGAATCACAAGTAGGATTAGTGCCATTGTCCCTACTTACCACCATCCTTGCAAGCACACACATAGTCATAGGGGGACTAAAATCCACTCAACCACACATCAGATCAACATCAGGTATTCATCCCTCAGACGAAAACACAAATCTACAATAAAACCATTATGCCTTTTCATTCACATTTTTCTCATCAAACCTCAATTCACATTTGTTGAGCTTCAATCGTTTTTAAACACGATTAGGTTCTAAGAGCCTCTAACTTTCTGAGGCATCATTCAATCAAATCATCTCAACATATCAATCACCTAAGGTAATCTACTCTTAGGGGTTCATCATAGCCTCTAGACGTCTTAGTCTAGGCACTCGTAGCATAGGCCACCCATGTGGCTCACATCACAGCACACAATCACACACAGTTCACATAGATAGATATATACATATATTGTTCTCTAGCCTAGGTTCATTTGTCTAGGCATACATATTTTTTTTATAATACCATGGCAGCGCACTTATAGTGCGTTTTGCATTACGTGCATTTAACTTAAATCCCACTCATAGTGACAAATTAGAGGTACTCGCAGCCAAGCTTCGATCCTTAGCCTATAATCATTGTCTTGCTTGCTAATGGGTTGACTTAACTCTCTTTCCACCTTCAAACACGTTAGAACATCTCAAATGTTAATTATTCCTGGCTTTCAAAAACTGCCAATTTTTGCACAATTAACTAAATCTTAGCAATCCAACTATTTAAGCTCAATTCCTTCATTAACGAGCTAAACCCATACCTTGAAAGTCGGATTGCACAAGTCTTAGCTCCCAAATTCCTCAATCCAAGCCAAAGGGAAAAATTACCAAATTTGGAGAAAAGTCAGATTCAAAGTTATTAACCAATTAAATTGGAAAATAATCCGTAAAAACATTTAGTCTTAACTCCAGTATGGTTTCCCAAGCTCCAAATAGCTTTAAGCCACTTTAAAATCCCATTTAGAGCCTTAAGGTTTCAGGTTTCTAGAGAGAGAAAGGGAGAAAAAAGCTTAGAGAAAGGGTTAGGTGAAATGGCCTAAAATCCCTATTTATTTTTACCTTTCCTCTATAATGTATCAATACATTTTGGCAATGTATCGATACATCTGCCCTAATTTTGAATGAATGTATCGATACATTGAGGCAATGTATCAATACATTTCAGGCATAATGCTCCATACCAAGCATGTATCGATACACATTGGAAATATATCGATACGTTTTCCCCTGGGTGTTCTCTGCTTCAAATGTATCGATACATGTTCATCTTTGGCCAAATTTATTGATAAATTCTTAAATGTATTGATAGAATATTCTTCCTAGGGCCTTTGTTGTTCATCCTACCATGAATATATTGACACATTTGGACAATGTATCGATACATGTTCATCTTTGGCCAAATTTATTGATGACTTCTTAAATGTATTGATAGAATATTCTTCCTAGGGCCTTTGTTGTTCATCCTACCATGAATATATTGACACATTGGGGTATGTATCGATATTTTCACCCCTGTAAGCAATTATAAGCTTCCCAAAAACTTCAAAAATTCAAGTTTAACACTCCAATATTATTCTCGATTGATATTACAGCTCAAATCATTCATTTAAATTAATCCCATACGCAATCTCACAAGCATACATCAAACTTAGATTAAAACCTCAAATTATGGGACTATCACATATTTTCTCAAAGTTTTGCCCTGAGTGTCAATATGTATCCTTTTAAAGACTAGGTATACATATCATATCATCAAAGTCTTCAAGACTCCACATATTTCATAAATCATTCTTAGTTTACATCAAAAAAATTGGGTCTATTACATTCTCCCCTCCTTATAAAAAATTTGTCCTCAAATTTCAAATCATGTACCTCAAGGTAAATTACATATATCAAACCTCAAAAAGGAAGGGATAGTTCTCTCACATTTCCTCCTCGAGTTCTTATGTGGCTTCCTCAATCAAATGGCTTCACCACAATACTTTCACCGTAGCAATGCCCTTATAACGAAGTTGTTTCACTTGTCGATCCAAAATGGCTATGGGTTGTTCCTCATAGATAAGTCCATCTTACAACCCGACTTCATCATATCATATCACATACGAAGGATCTGGGACATACTTCCTAAGCATGGACACATGAAAAATCGGATGAACATCGAACAAATTAAGTAGTAAAGCCAAATGATAAGCAATTTAGCCCGCATGCCTTAATACATTAAAAGGTCCAATGTACCTAGGGCCCAATTTCCTTTTCTTTCCAAATCTCTTCACTCCTTTGGTCGGTAAAATCTTCAAAAGCACATGGTCACCAACTTCAAATTCTAAAAGCCTTCACCTATTATCAGCATAAGACTTTTGGTGGCTTTGAGCTGTTAGCATCCTATCTTTAATCACATGGATGCCTCGCTCTGTTTCCTAGACCATTTTTTATCCTAAAAGTTTTCATTTCCTAACTTCAAACCAACCAAGAGGTGATCTACATCTGTGCCCATACAAAGCCTCATACGGAACCATACCAATCGTGGCTTGATAGCTATTATTATAAGTGAACTTAGCCAAAGGCAAATAATAGTTCTAAAAGACTCCAAAGTCAAGCACAATCGCTCTCAACATATCCTTGAGCGTCTGAATGGTGAGCTTGGATTGGCCATCTGTTTATGGGTGGAAGGTCATACTACAATCCAATCTTGTACCTATGGCCTCTTGTAATTTCCTCCAAAATCAGCTCATGAACAGTGATCCTCTATCGGACACTATCGTTATTGGAACACCATGTAGCTTCATAATCTTATTAATGTAAATTTGGGCATACCGAGCTATTGCATACTTAGTCTTAATCAGCAAAAAGTGAGTTGACTTAGCTAGCTAATCAATTATCACTGAAATGGCACCATAGGCACCTCTAGCTCACAGTAAACCTGTCACAAACTCCATTTCTACATGTTCTCATTTCCATTCAGGTATCAGTAACGGTTGCAGCAGTCCCAATGGCCTCTGATGTTTAGCTTTCACTTGCTGGCAAGTCAAATACTTAGAGACATACTCAGCCACGTTTCTCTTTAATCATGGCCACCAATACACAAATTTCAAGTCATGATACATCTTTATAGCTCTAGGGTGTATCACATAGGCTGCCACGTGCACCTCTTCCAAAAGTTCTTTAATTAAGGAAGGGTTGAACATCCTATCTCTAAATGTACTCATAAACTTTAGTTTTAATGTTTCAAAATAATTTTCTAAATCTTCTTTTACTACCAGAGCATCACTGAAACTAGCCCAATCAAAAAATTTTCCACAAGAAATTGTTGCACTCTCAATCTTTCTAAACCTATCATCATGTAAATGATTTCAAAATTTAGAGGATGAATCACTACCTTTGCTTGTGGGAACTCTTGCCTCTGTTGATCCTTTCCCTTTATCTGTCACCTTCTTTTTTCTTCCCTTCTTCTTCTCTGTTGAAGATTTTTTGATTTTTCCTTTCTTCTTAAAAGAATGTGATGGAGGATCATCAGCTTTCCTTTTTCCTTTTCCCTTTTCAACTACTTTGTGGGTAATAGAAGTTTTTGCCATGGGATTTTCTTTCCTAAGGCTTTTCGAGTTTCAAAGGAAAGTAGAGAGAGG
Organism: Theobroma cacao; assembly: GCF_053813885.1. Classification (NCBI taxonomy): domain Eukaryota; kingdom Viridiplantae; phylum Streptophyta; class Magnoliopsida; order Malvales; family Malvaceae; genus Theobroma; species Theobroma cacao. Next base: position 28,756,144 of record NC_142641.1, read on the forward strand.
AAAATCTAAATGCTCCTAGATATTGTTTTTCAGTGTAACTAACTCTCTAAATAGGTGGAGGGTCTTTTATGGGGAGTTAATAACTGGTTACCCACATTTTGAGTGAGTGATGTCTTGTGCCATTTGCCTAGTTTTTTTTTTAAGGAAATTCCCGTGCGACAGTTTCTCTCTTCCACAAATTTCCTCCAATTGATTAGCGTAAGCCTTAATTGTCATAGCCCAAAACCCGGGCCATGACCGATGCATGGGCTGAATGGGCACAGCCCGTTAAGCCTAAGCAAGCCTCTTTATGAAATCTTGTTCATCATTTCATTACGTCACCATTCCTAAACCACAAATCTTGATTCTCAACTATGTGTATTTCAGTAACATACAAGGAAACTAAATATTTATATTTGTTTTAACCCAAAATATTATCATTCATTCATTGCCATCTCATAATGGCGTCATCAATCCAAATATACATCTATTGTTTATAACCTAAATCTTAACGATTTACATAGAGTATATATATATACATACAAAAGACTTCTGACGACCAGCGGAGTGACCTTGGGAGAGGGTACGGCTACTGAATGCCAAAATACCTACCAAAGGGTGAATGCATGTGAACGCCTCAATTTAGGTCCCAACTCCTCTAAGTCTGAAAACATGAAGTTTAAAAAAGTGAGTATAAAGCCAGTGAGTGAACATAAGAAGGGAACAAGCAAATTGTCACAGCCCAATTTTCGTGCCATGACCGGCGCAAAGGCCCAATGGGTTCAACCCACTAAGCCCAAGCAAGCCTCTTTATAGAATCTTATACATTAATCCATACTCATTTAAAATTCAAAATCTGTAACGTTCAAATATAGTTCCATATATAGTTTGACAAATGAATCTCAGCATTTCACAACAAGTATTCATATACAAGTATTTATAACTTGACCGTCAACGGAGTGACTCTAGACACGGTTACTAACATTTAATGTTGTGGTAAACCTACTGAGCAACGGATAGGGAGGAACACCTCGTCCTAGGATCCAACCACCTTTGACTCAAGAAACCTAAAACATGAATTTTGAAAACGTGAGTAAAAACTCAGTGAGTGAACATAGGAAGGGAATAAGCAATGACAAGGAATGGTTTAGAAAACATGATGCACTTATTTGAAAACAATGCCATCTAGCTCAAGTTCTTATTAAAATCCCTTCATTTAAACCCTTGGTTGTAAAATCATTTAATGATGAAGAAACCGTATTCAGCATGAAATTGGAAAGAAATGAAATTTTCATAAATTTTCCAAGCAATGCAGTATAAACAGAATGTTTCTCGTTGCAAAAAAATCAATTTGCAAATAAATGGCAAATTTTCAAGATTCATCATGTGCATCTCACCCAACTCATGTGCATCCCACCACATCGTGTAAATAGCCTGACATCCTATCTCACCCAACTCATGTGCATCCCACCACAACGTGCACATAGCTGGACAGTATCACCATCCATCTCCCTCACCACCGTCATCATCGGCAAGTGCACACTCGCCCAGCACATGCACGATTGCATTTGGCTCATGATGGTACCATTTATGACATAGTATATATATATATATATATATCAACATTATACAAAAACATATGGATTCATCCTTTTACACATTTCACATTTCATAACATCAAACATTTTATCAAGGGCTTATTCCCAGGAAATTTTAAAGCAAAAATCGATAAAATTCCTAAATGATTCATTGAAACATGTAAACATTTTCCCAAAACATTTTAAAATGCAACTTCACTCACTTTGTAACAATGAGATATTAGGTTGCTATTTGTTCGAAGGTGTCTCTAACTATTTTCACTGGCCAATCGCTCGTTATTTACTCTGGCACGCCACCATAGTACTCTAACCTTGCCTTTGCACTTCCTAGCAATAATACCAACTCAATATATTTAATTACATACGTATACGGGCAGCACTTCAATCAATTAATCCTTACTCAAATTTATATTTTTCATCCTATCATGAAACCATCTTCAATTAACTCACATCTTAATACATTTTTACTAAAATTTCTTATTTCAGTTGTTTACGTAAATCCTTATATTATATCTTCGACAATTTATTTATGATGTCACGTGCCTACTTCACCCTTTATAAATAATTTCTGCCCAAATCCATCTTATATTTCCACAGTATTAACTATATTTACGGCAACCATAATCATTTCAAATCTATCCAATTATTTTCCAATTTCAATCCACATTATTTCTCCTTATTTCTTCCAAATATTATACCACTCAACTTAACACTTTCAACTAAATCATGCAAATAAATTCCCTCAACAACAATAATTCTTCACAACAAATCATTTAAAATTTCTTAACTTCACTTGAGCACTATTCATCAATTTCATATTTTCTTCTTTACTTTAGTCCTATGAGACATCATAAAAGAATTTTTAAATATTGTATTAAAGTAATTTAAATTTAATTCATATCACTAATAACCAAATTTAACTAAACAAGTGGGCTAGCCCTAATTAATCTAACTTCATAACAAGCCTAATAAAAAGCAAGAAAAATTTCTTTTTTACCTATTTAGGCTAGGTTGGCCCAAGCCCAAGTCTCCACCTTTCTTCTCTTTTGGGCCTACCCTTCCTTATTGCCATTGGGCCTTTTCTCATGGGCTCTTTCCATTGTTTATTATTTTTATTTTTATTTTTATTTTTATTTTTTTCCTTCCTTACACTCACAAGCCGGCCACCATTTCCTCCTCTCTCTCTCTCTCTCACTGCCGGTAGCAAATTTTTGTCCCTTTCAACCTCAAAAATCAGCAACCAAAACTGCTCATTTCAACCTCAAAGATCAGCCCTTTTTTTCCCTTAAAAGGGTAGAAAAATAGCTCTCCTTTCCTCCCTAAATGGCAGCAAAACTGCCCTACCAAATTCAGCTCATTCTCCTTTTCTTTTCTTTCTTTTCTCTTCCTCACCGCTCGACTAAACTCTTATTTTTCTTTCCTTTTTTCTTTCTCTTTCTCTCCCTCGACTGTTTCTCTCCTTTTTCTTTCCTTTGTTCTTTTGCTTTCCTTCTGCTCTCTCTTACAACCGACTTCTCTCTTTCCTTTTTCCTTCTTCACTTAACCGACTTTGACTTTTCTTTTTTTCTTCTTTCTTATCTTTTCTATCTTTCATCTTTATCTCATTCTTTCTTACCAACTTGGTCAGCCCCTACCACCATAAAAAAAATATGTATTGATTCTTTAATTGACCACATGGACGGCTGCCCATGTTGGTCTTTCTCTCTTCTTTTTTTTTATATATATACTTGTATTATTATTTTACTATTTGTTTATTTTATCTCTTCCATTTAATTTCACTACATAATCCTCCAACTTTTATATTTTAAAATTCAATCCTTTCGATACGTCTAAAAATTCTAATTTTCATCTACCTTCCTTCCTCTGTACGTGTACCACCAAAATATTGAAATTGCACTTCAACGCAGTATCACCATAATATTTAAATATTTACTTATCCGTGCTGGCTCGACTTAACAAAAACACACGTATTTCACTTACGTCATTTATCTCCAAAATTCATTCGTACTTCTTCTCCCCCACTTGGATCAACCATATGATCCTTCTTCATGACTGATCTCGACATCTGATTAAATATTAATATTTTAATATTATTTTATTTTAAAATTTTTCACTTGTCTCCTCTTGTCTCCTTGGTACCCAAAATACCTTATTATGCCTTAATTGGCATCGGATAAGCTTAATTAGTCACCATATCAAAGTACGGAGTATTACACAAATGATAAAGAAAATTTTAGAAAACATGATGCACTTATAGTAAAAACAATGCAATTTAGTTTAAATTCTTGTTAAAACCTCTCATTTCAAACTTTGAATATTAAATCCTTTAGTGTTGAAGGATCCATGATCAACCATGAAGTTGGAAAGGGTGAGAACTACAGCAAAGTCCAATCAAGACGAGCATAACAGCATAGCAGAGAGTTTCTTGCTGCAACAAAAAGGCATTTCACTGCAGCAAGAATGAATTTTTGCTGCAGCGAAATTCAAACAAAGAAATTTTTTGAACCTCCCGAAAGTTTCTCGCTGCAGCAAAATTCTGAGCATAGACTAAGTGAACCACTTGAGACTTTCCCGTTGTAGCGAGAATCATGGTTGATGAAATTAAGGGGGGGTTTTGCTGCATTGAAAATCCGTTCTGTTCCAACGAAAATCAATTTGAAATTAGTTAACAATTTCCAACACTCGACAATCAATACAATCACATCTTATTTCCCTATCCTTTTTATAACATATATAAGCATTTTTATAGCATGTATGATCATATCTATAGCATATATTTATAAGCATACATACACCCACCTACGAGACCCTGTCAAGCTCGATTAAAAAACGGTATTGTATCGAGTGGTATAACTAAGTTAAATCAAGCCTTGAGCTAATTCAAATAAAAATTCTAAGAGGAAATTGAAAATTTTGAAACCCACAGAATGGCTTAGAATAGTGATTCAGAGTTCAAGTTCCAGTTTGGAGTCCATCAGAAAAATTGACTGATTAGGGACAAAACGAATATTTTACCATTTGATGATTAAATGGAGATTTCTAGCCAAGATTTGATCACATTTGACCAAGAATAATTATATGAAATATAATTATGATTATTGGAGTATAAAATGATGTTTAGCAATGAAAAATTATGATTCCCGATATTTTTGGAGTACAAGGGCAAAATGGTAATTTTGCCACTATAGGACTAAACTGGAATTTTAAAAAAATGATTTTTGCCCCATTTGGTTAATATTGATCAATATTAGTGTTATTTGAGGTTGAAAAGTAGAAATAATGTGATTCCGGTACATTTCGGAGTATATGGGCAAAATCATAATTTTTTCGCCCCAGCACTTGTCAAGACCAAAGGATTTTAAATGTGGTAGGATTGGATAAATACCAGAATAATTGTGGTGGAAACTTAAGAAGAAAAAGTCAAAAAGTTAAAAATTGGGCCAATAAGCATGTGACACATGGCATGCTTGATTATTTTATTATTTTTTATAGAAATCAGCCCATTAAATCCCCAATTCTCTCACCATATTCGGCCTAGACAACCACCAACAAGAAGAAAGGAAGAACAAAGGGAAAAACAAGAAAACCTAGGTGGAAATTCAAAGAAAAAGTGAAGAAATCAAGGAAACAAGCTAGGTAAGTTAAAATTTCTTTAATTCTCCTTCTTTAATTCTCCTTGATACCTAGCTTACCCATGCTTTTGTTCTTGATTTCCATGGTTGAATATTGAGTTATCATGATGAATTCAATTCTGAAAAATGGGTATGGAAGAGGAATTGTTGTTGGAATAATTTGATTTTAGACTATGTTAGTGTTTAGGGATAGTTAAGCATGGTTATGAACAAAAACACAAAAGAAATATTCAATTTCTCTAGGGTTCCTTGTTGGTCGAACCATGAGGGCTGAATATCAATGGGGGATTGTTTTTATTAGAGGAAAAAATGAATTAATTTAGAGGTGATTTGGACACAATCGCCAATTAATCGGGTGATCGGTCGAATTTAATCAATACCGCGATTAAGCAGTAATCAAACGTATTTTTTCATTTACATATCAAGCATTAGTAATTTAAATTAGTTTATATCAATTTAGGGACAATATAGTAAATTCCTCGACTTTGTTATTTGTCAAGGTAGTGAGACGTCCAGAAAAGGCAAAAGAATTGCGCTTGAGGACTATTAGTCCGAGTGCACCCAAAATTCGGATTTTTGACACCTATGAGTGGACTGCCTATCAAAATTGTATTGGGAATATGACTGTTTTGAACAAAGTGTTTGAATGATTTTATGCAATTTTTCATGAAAATGAATGCCTTGGGAACAAACTTTTGAGAAAAGGTTTATGTTATGAAATGTGGTTATTATGGATTTCTATGTGGCTGCATTATATTGATATACATATATGCTTGAATATAATGTTGTGTAATTATGTTGACTCGGCTATGTGCGAGTAGGGAGTGCGCATAAGCTGAGGATGACCCGATTATGTGCGAGTAAGGAGTGCGCATAACCCAATGATGACCCGATTATGTGCGAGTAGGGAGTGCACATAACCCGGTGATGACCCAGCCATGTGCGAGTAGGGAGTGCGCATGAGCTGGTGATAATGATGATGAGCTGGTGATGATGATGATGGGTTGCTGAGATGATGATGATGGGTATATACGTGTGTATATATATATATATATATATACATATGTAAATGTGTGTGTTATAGCAAATTGATGGACAATGATTTATGGTTGTAATGTACGTGAAATTTGACACATTGTACTTGAGAATTTTCATGAATTTTATGTTGATTTTATTAGTTTAGCAAGATGGCTTTTTGTTGAGTGAGGAAAAATGTTTCTCTTGTTGCTCCGTTTTCGCTGCAACGAAATTCATGCTCGCTGCAGCGAGAAACTCTCGGGTTTTGAGGGGTTTTAAATAGGAATGAACTAAATTGCATTGTTTTGAAACAAGTGCATCATGATTTTAAATTCTCCCTAATTGTTGCTTGTTCCTTTCCTTGTTCACTCACTTGGTTTATACTCACTATTTTCAAATTCATGTTTTCAGATCACGAGGCAGCCGATAATTAGGACGAGGTGTCCTTGTAGACTTGTGTCCATCTTTTGGTAGGTGTCTCGGCATTCGGTAGCTGTATATTCATTTGAGTCCTTCCGCTGGAAGTCGAGTATTATTTGTTTTGTATAAAAGAACTTAATGTAAATTTTAAATGAGTAATGCTAGTACAAGTTGGCAATGTATGTCACTATTTTGATTCAAAGTTATGAAATATGACTTAGTGATAGTAGATGGAATTATAAGATAAATAATAGGCTTGCTTGGGTTTAGTGGATTACGTCCATTGGACCCATGCGCCGGTCATGGCCCGAAATTTGGGTCGTGACACCACCGGTCATCAACTCACGTGCACTCCCACACCGCACATAGTTGAAATCATCCTATGCAGTCCCACACAGCATAGCAAACATATATACAATCCTTGGTCATCAGCTCATGTGCACTCCCACACCGCATATAGCTAGAATCACACCACGTCATCACCAGCATGTGCCCTCCCACACCGCACACACTCGGTTATAATTACCACACAATATTACTTATCAATACATATCATATATCTATATATATATATATATATATATCAACATAACATAGGTGCACACGAATTCATCACAGTCATATTCCACAACGCAAAAATGTTTCCTCAAGGGCTTGTTCCCATGCATATTTTAGAGAAAAGATCAATCAAATATTTCAAGTGATGTAATCAAGCTTGTATGCACTTATCCCCAAAACATTTTAATGCAAGTTCACTCACTATTTTTGTTGATGCTCTGATCGACTCTAACTGAGTCTAATGCTCCAGATGGAGATGTGGGTCCTCGTTGGAACCTATCACACACAATAGCATCACACTAACCCAAATTGGCGTTAATAAAATTCTAAAAGCCATTCCCTAAATCAAGTTCTACTAGTTATTCTTAACTAGCTTCTAATTACCATTAAATGGCTATCTATTTACTCTACTCTAAACACATTAAAAGAATATATAAACAACCTCAACAATAAAGCACTCACAATCTAATTATTAACCATTATCAACAACTTAAAAATCAACCCTAATTCATTACTCACCTTGGTGGATTTTGTAATTTGAATTCCTTTCCAAGAGTTTTCAAGTTATTATGGAATATCTCTCTCTCTCTCTCTCTCTCTAATATGTCCAGCTAGTGAGAGAGAGTATTGAGGAAAGACTTTTGAGGGTTCTTGAGGTGTAGAAGTAAAAGTGTATGAAAAACCCTATGACAAGGTGTATAAAAGCATGAGAAATGGAGTTAATTTTGGGAAAGATATAAAGGTTTCAAGGGAGGCTTCCATGAAAGGTGAAAATGTGAAATGGAGAGAAAGGATGGGAAGAAGAAGAAGAAGAAGCTACTGGAAGTTAGAAGAAGCTACTGGAAATTAGATATTTATGCTTAAAGTTGATTAAAGTTCCATTTATTTACAAAAATGCCATTCAATAGTTGACTTTGCCTCTTTTCGTTCCCTTGGTTCAACCTTTTGCTCCTTTGATACTGAGACAAAGTCCATAATAGTCTAGAAGTACTCGAGTTCACAAAAACTTAAAAATTTAGACTCGATATGCAAAATGACCATTTTACCTCTACTCTGAAAATTATCATTATTTCTATTTTCTTTGTTTATTTCATTATTATATACATCATTCATTTATTTCTTAGGCCTATTTAAACCTTAATAATGTTAGAAAAACCCACTTTTAAAAGCTCACCCATAAAATGATGAAACTACCCCTAATCCACGTCATCGTGTCTACCTCCACTACACGTTTATGAAAGTCGAGGTTTCACATTAATTGATTTCTATGTTTCTGACTTGGAACCTTTCTAACTACCAAAATTGCATTAATTGATTAATGAAGCTATTAACTAATTGATATCTCCTTGACTCAAGTTTACTCCCTCACCATATAACTGTTTTAATTGATTAGGGAGGTCCTTAACTGATTAAAATGGATCTTATCTTTCATGTAAGGTCCCTTTAGCTAATCAAAAATATTCTCTAATTAATTACACAAAGAGATAAACACAATCACCAAGCAATATATCACCAAAAACATGATCATTTCGCCATAATTTAGACTTCATTAACATCAATCATTCCTAAATCTCTCTTAATTCTACAAAATTGTTCCTCATTCAATGCTTTTGTGAAAATGTCAGCCAATTGATTCAAGGTGTCTACAAATCT